>NC_072489.1:12649642-13932500 GCF_027574615.1 Eptesicus fuscus | reverse complement strand
TAATAATAATAATAATAATAATAATAATAACAATAATAGACAGCTTTTATTGAGTACTATGTGCCCACTGGGCTAAATGCTTTGTGTTCATTTCTGATTTTATTTATTTGGGTCCTCTCTCTTTCTTTTTTGATGGGTCTGGTTAAAGGTTTGTCAATCATGTTTCTCTTTTTAAGAAACTAGCTCTTGGTTTCATTGATCTTTCGTATTGTTTTTTATTTGTTTTGGTCTATATGTAATATATTTCCACTCTAATTTTTATTCTTTATTTTTTCTACTTACTCTGGGGGCCTTTTTTTGTTGTTCTTTTAGGTGTAGGGATAGATTGTTTATTTGATATTTTTCTTGCTTCTTGAGGTAAGGCCTGCAACGCTATGAATTTTCCTCTTAGGACTGCTTTCATTGTGTCCCATCGATTTTGCTTTGTTGTGTGTTCATTTTCATTTCTCTCAAGGTAAGTTTTTATTTATTCCTTGACCTCATTGTTAATACATTCATTGTTATTTAGCCTTCATGTGTTTGACGGTTTTTCAGGGTTTTTTTTATTTATTGTAATTGGTTTCTAGTTTCATACCATTGTGATCAGAGAAGATGCTTGATATGATTTCAATCTTCTTGAATTTATTAAGACTTCTTATATATCAACATGTGGTCTGTCCTAGAGAATGTTTCATGAAAAGAATATATACACTGCTGTGTTTGTTCTGTTTGGTTTTAACTATTTTCATTTCCTTGTAGCATTTGCTGCTAACCATACTATCCCCACTCCCATCTCCACTCCAAAAATATTCTCCCTTGGTTTTCCTTTCAGTTCTCTGACCAGCTTTTATCTCTTTTGGTGAGTTAGCTTTCTCAGTCTTCTCTATAAGTGTTTTTCATAAAATTCTCTTTGTCTCCCTGTTCTCTTCAGACACATTCTTTTTGGGTGTTCTCACCCATTATATGGTTTCAATCACAGCTACATACTAATTAGTCTCAAATTATTATATCCAGTTCTAAGCCCTACATTATTACATTCAACAAGCCACCCATTTGCATGTAGTGTTTCTAATTCATCATACCCCAAATAAATTCAATATCACTCTGTCTACATCATCTTCTGTCTTCACTACCTCTATTGACATCACTTTGCTTTAAATTGCCCATCTAGAATTCTTGGAATAATTCCTGGTGTTATTGATTGTATCTGAGGCTATAAGAGCTTATATATTATTAAATCCCCTACACTGGCACCTCAGCAAAGTGAAGAACCATCTCCTGCTCACCTCAGTTCTGAATAATTTGCCCTTCCATATTGTCAGCTCTGCATTCTGACCCAAACTACCTCTCCTGAGTTTGTAAACTCAGTGATCCAATACCTTTCCCTTAACTTTGGATCGTCTTCTATATTTGGTCTTATAGATGGTGGCCAGGCTGATATTCTTGGTTATCCTCTTAGACTACATTTCTCAGTTGGCTGTGCTCCCTTAGCTGGCCCGATGCAAATTCTTCTCAAGGTCCTACATTTCCCTAAGACCAACTTTCTTGGAACAGATGTCAGGGTAACCATTCAGCCATATTTGCCCTATCCCAAAGCATGGGTGCTTTATAGAGTCTACTTATAAATTTCTCATATATTTGTCCTCTTCTCTCTATTCCCTGTGCAACAGTAATCCAGGATTTTATTATTTTTGCCTGGAACTATTATAATAGTCTCTGCCTAGATTTTCTTTGTCTCTACCCAACCATCTGATTGCATTATTCCTCTGCTTCAAGCTATCAATTGCTCTTTATTGCCTATAGAAGAATGAATATACATTTCTTAACTTGTCATATACATGCCTTAATATGGTCCCTGTTTCTAGTCTTTTCTGCAACCAATTTGTTCCCAGAGTTGTTTTCTTTTTTCCTATTCCTGGTTCTTCTCATTTGATCTGTCCTGTCTTACTTGTTTCCTTCTCTCCTCTCCTCTCCTCTCCTCTCCTCTCCTCTCCTCTCCTCTCCTCTCCTCTCCTCTCCTCTCCTCTCCTCTCCTCTCTCTCTCTCCTCTCCTCTCCTCTCCGCTCCTCTCCTCTCTTCTCCTTTCCTCTCCTCTCCTCTCTTCTGCATTCTTCTCCAATTCTCTTCTCTCCCTTTCTTTCTCTCTCTTTCTATTTCTTCTCTCTCTCCCCTGAATCTGTAATGCCCTTTCTTCCTTACCCACCTAGAATTTATTGAATGGTTATACCCAAAGCCTCCTGTTTTCTGTTATTTTCTCTGACATATTTTGCCCTAGAATAATTTATCACTTTTATTTGTGTTTCTTTAACAGAATGTATTATATTCATGCCCTCAAATAACTGTCTTCTCTATTATACTACAAGTTTTTCAAATGCAGGGACTGTGTCTGTTTTACTTTTTTTTTCTAACTGCTAATTCTGTGCCTAATACAAAACATTCCTTGATTATTAGTTGGTTGAATGGAATTACTACAGTCTTTTTGATCAGTGGCCTGCAAATTGCAGCTAACAGGCCAGATCTGGTCCACTGCCTATTATTGCAAATAAAGGTTTTCTTGGCAAAAAATTGTTCCTACTCATTTACATATTGTCTATGATTCTATTCATGCTACATAGTAGAGTACAGTAGTTACAACAGAAACTATAAGATCCACAAAGGCTAAAGTATATACTATCTGGCCTTTAAATTTGATGACTATTAATTTTGGCCATTGAAGAGTATTCTTAGTAAATGTTAAATATAACTCTCTCTCTCTCTCTCTCTCTCTCTCTCTCTCTATATATATATATATATATATATATATATATATATATATATATATATATATATATATATATATATATACACACACACATATATATGTAAAATTTTCACACTTGACATTATTATTTCAATTTGTTTTAATTTGTTCATGCTAGATCCCCTGCCTTTAACTTTATCACAAAGAGAATGTTCCAGTAAGTGAGAAAAATATAATTTCTGTCTGAGAATCTCTCCAACTTCTCATTTTTTTTTCCTTGGGACTTTTGTTCTTTTATTTTGCTGAACCATTGGATGGTTTGGAAAAAGATTGCTGTGAAACCATGAGCTTAGAAGATTTAAAATCAGGCAAAAGATTTCACCAGGGAAATATATTAAAAACTGTATTTGTGGCCCAGATCTATAAGCCTAAAATAATAAGCCAGCACCACTGGGAAGAGTAGGCTTCCCAGCTGATGAGGAAGGAGGTGTATTCGGTGAATGCCTTGTGTCCCGCCACGTTGCTTTGGCAGGATGTTAATGGGATTACCCACGCTTCATTTGGAGAAGGCTTGGCCAGAATATATATCTGGATCGCACCTGAATGCCAAAGGAGAGCTTCCTACATCATAAACATCCCTGAGCCTTTGCATAGATGTTAAAACCTTGGGTGCCTTTGTTGTGGTCCTTAATTCTGTTAATCGCCCTAGGTAAAGATTAGCTGCTCTTGTCAATTTAATTCAGCTTCAAACAAAGCAACAAGGTCACTATTTCCCCCCTTCTCCCTCTCTCTCCTTCTCTCGCTTTGCCAGCAAACAGGATTGAGTTGTCATGTAGCTCTAATAGGCAGCGCAGGGAATCGTTAGTCCACCTCAACGCCCTGACTGATGGGCACTTCACTTCAATCATCTGCCTGAGCAGTAGTGGCCCAGTACTATTGACACTGTGTCAGCTGCGAGAGAAGATGCCTTAATCGGCCTCGACACCCTCTGCATTGATTTGACAAGTTGCTGTAATGACCTTCTTGTTTTTCTGAAGGATTACTGTTTACTCGGGAGGTGCTGCTGACTAAATGTACTGCATCGTCATGGAAACGCTGATGGTGGAGGCTGCCTCTCCACCGGGCCTGGGTGGAGGGTGATGGTAATAGGAGACTGAATATTTCAATGAACTGGTCTTTTCCAATAGTGCTAATTCCAGCCTATTAATTAGACCTACTCTGAAGAGCCAACTGGAATTAGAAATCAGCTCTGTAAGGTCCCCTGTAAAAGACAGTTTGCTACAAAGCACATTATTTTCCCAAAATTCATGCCTGGGCTTAACTTGTGGTGAGGAAGCTCTGCTCATTGCAACCACCTCCTGAAGGCACCTGGAAATTAATATCATTTACATATCATTGCAGGAGGCTGCCTCTTCCTGAGCAGACACGCCCTTTCATTAGAAAAGGGATAAAAATGTCCAGAAAGAAAACAACACTTTGAGCACTTGCCAAGTAACTGGCGATGTGTTAGCACTGTTCCATTTACTAATGAGAATTACTCTATAAATGTTATCTATTATTATTAGTATTAGTAATAGTATTTTTTTTATTGATTCTAAGATCCATGATTTGCCCATCTTAACATTTCTGAAACCAAGGATACTAATAAATCAATCTCAGTGTATGTGTTATCAGCCAGGTGGCAGTTGTGACATAGCTAGGAAAAAACGTTTCATTGACAAATAACAAAAACACAGTATCAGAGTGCCTTAGATTCTATAATACAGAACTTTGTAATGAGTGCTGTGAACAGATTAGTTCCTTGAATCCTTATAAAATCTTGTACAACTATATATTGCATTTGGCCACAAGTAGCATAGACCTACTTTCAGAAGATTGAACATGAAAGGATTTTTTTTTAATCTCAGATAACAAGAAGTCTAGAAGGAAGAGCTTGCTGGCATTGTTTCAGCAACTTAGGGATGTTAAAGCCAAGGTCTCAGCAATTCTCTTTGTCTTTTCGTCATGGACCAAGATAGCTGCTGAATCTGAAGACATCACATCCTAAGTGTAGATAAAAAGAAGAAATAAAGGCAACAGAGCATAGCTCTCAGCTGTATCAGCCTCCTTTAGAAGGATTTCTCTATGTCACTCTTGACAATTTTCACTGATAACTCATTGACCATACCTATCTGCAAGGGAGGGTGGGTCTTTTTAAAATCATGGCATATTGCCACACCTACCAAAGCTTGGGTTATGTTACTAAGAAGGAAGAGCAGAATGAATAGAGTGTAGACAATTCTGACTTGCCCTATGAGCAAGGTATTACCGTATGCCCATTGTGCATGCAATGAAATTGAAGCTTAAAGAGGTTAAGTGATTGAACTAGCACATGAAATAAATATTCTCTTTCCCAGGCTCCAGATAAAAGATAGGCCAAGCTTATAGAGATGAGATAAATTGCCCTCATTGCTACAAGTCTATCTTACCCTAGAATTTTAGCACCATGTCCTACACCACAAGTCATTCTAGGGAAAGCTTACATTCAGTGGCAAGATCATTTTGAAATGGAAGGAAGAACTGGGCTAGCAAATACAAATGGGAGTATTGTTTTCTTCTTCCAGGGACCCACCAGTGGCCATGAACAGAACCCATCTTTGTGGGGTCTGTGATTTGTTTGATGTTTATTGAGCATTCATAGAACATCTGGCCACTTTCCCAAGACTTGAATGGAGACCATCTGCCCAAGTTTCACTGCCTATTTTAAAGCTTATTGGCCAGGCAAGTGTTTTATCTCTTGGGCTCTTGTTGACTCCTGACTTCCCTGGGAAAGTCCTGAGCAACTCCAGCTGTGGTTTAGAAGATGCTTAGGAAAAAAGTAGTGGAGGCCTAGGTGGAAGGTAAGGGCTTAGAATCCCAAGGGTGGTAAAATAGGGCGAGCTGATTATCTGCGGTGATTGGAGTCTAGGCACCTGGTAGGTAAGAAGGAGGATGGTTTCTATTTTTAATTCACCTTTTCTATGGGAGCTGTTTTCCCTGCTCCTCATCCCTAATACACACACCATTCCATGTGGTTCTGATGGGGCTGCTAATCATGGGAGCCCTGGCCCTAAGTTGGACTCAAGTCACCAAGCTAGATGCAAAGTATAAAACGGTCCATGATTAGTCCAGTAACAGGGGGGTGATCCAAGTAGAGCCAATCAGAAACCTCCCTGAGATTCTGCATTTTGATACTGAAATAATGTTTCTCTTTAGACCATGAGCCATTAGTGTAAAGGCTTGGGGATGCTAACAACCATCTTTCTCACCACCTGGAGCTTATCGAGAATGACCCAATCATGCAGTGGGAAGTGAATCCGGACATGGCAAGACAGCCAGAGCCCTGACGACATCATCAGAGCACCTGAATCCAACAATGTCTAAAGCTGTATATCCTATAACCCATTTCAAACCTGATTAAACAAAGCAACAGCAACAGGATGAAGCACCACTGCTACAGCCAAGAGCTATCCAACTGGAAAGTTGAAGGTAACATAAACAAGGCGTTTACCCAGACTGCTTGAAAGACAAATAAGGAGTGAGTTGAGAAAAGAATGGTTCAGAATTGAGTTTAAGAACATGGAAGATGAGATATAACTTTTCTTCACACAGTGACTGTATATACACATATATATTATAGACATATGCACACACATACAATTATATACTGTATTATCACGTGGGTATATGTATGTCTGTACATATGAGTGCATGTGTGTATACTGTTATTTCTCAGATCCATTTAAGTGCTATGTGATTGAATTAATAGAGATTGCAAACAAATCTGAACTTTCTCAAAGGTCCTTTTTATCATTTTCTAAAGCAGTGAATAGGGAAAAAAGGTTGCCATCACAATCAGGAAAAAAGTCAATGGATATGTTCCTAACTGGTGGCTAACTGAAAACTCTCCCATCTCTTCTCCCAGATGGAGCTTCAGAAACACAAAGCAGATGCAGGTCCATAGTTCTTAAGGCTTATTCTTCAGACTGCTTCCTTTAATGAGTTAAAAATTCAATAAGAGCTGTGCATGTTGGAGCAGAATCAATTGTGTCAGCATTGTTTAAGTTTTTCACACTTACCATGTGTTTATACATGTGTTTATATATGTCTTCATGGGAGGACACGCGTATTCCTATGCCATGGTGGATGTGCTTTCTACATATATTATCAGGAAGAAAAATACAGGCACAGAGGAAATGCTCAACTCACTCATGCAACTCAGTTAAATAAATAATAAGATGACAGTCCCTAACAGTGATTCACTGTAAAACTGCTAATAGGCTGTATATCGTCTGTTATGCCCGTATTGTGTTACCACTGAGTCAAATTAAAGAGTGAGGAAAGTTAGATTTGTGTGTCACTTTAAATGGAAGCATGCTTCAATATGCTGCTTGAGCATAATAAAAGAATACCCATAGACCATCCTATGTTGGCGTGGTAATGTATTAAGCCAAGATAAATGGGGCAGTCGTCTGAAGCAGGAACTAATGATTGCCAAGTCAGCAGTTAATAAGCCAGGGGCCTGACACATACCAGGTTTTGAAAGAGAGAAAGAGAACAAGACATTAACAGTCTTACTGATCAACATCTGATGAGAATGGGAGAAAGGCTCATTGGGTCTTGCTAACCCTTACCTAAGTGAAGAGTCACTTCTTGTATTAGAGGTTGCACTGGTTGAGAGGATTAGAACTCCTTCCCTCCACACCTCCTCTCTATGGATGTCATTCTGGGATAGCCGCCAGAGCCTTAAGGTACTCAATGAAACATTCTTGGCAGCGGAAAAAAATTCAAAGCGTAATTCATGTTAGAGCTTAAATTATGTATTTTTATTTCCTTTGGTGTTTGGGGGATTTTTTTTTTTTTAATCTTGAAAGGTTTGTGCTTCTCTGCTATTCCAGATCAGAATATAATCTCATTTCGAGAGCAGGATAGCAACTTCGCACCTTTGCTGGGCCCACAGACCACTCCTTCCACACCAGAGTCTTTAGCCATGAGCTTGGTAGAAAAGAGTTTTGTATTTTGGTACCATTATGCTACCCCATCTATTGTCTTCTCTATCTTCTTATCTCCCATTCCACTTGAGTTTACTTCACCATTCTCTCACTCTCTCTCTCTCTCTCTTTGGTGTGTGATGTAGTTTCAATTATTTCTTTTTATAAATATACTAGAGGCCCAGTGCATGAAATTCGTGTATGGGGGATGTGTATCCTTCAGCCCAGCCTGCACCCTCTCCAATCAGTCCAGGACTGCTGGCTCCCAACTGCTCACCTGCCTGCCTTCCTGATTGCCCCTAACCGCTTCTACCTACCAGCATGATCACCCCCTAACCACTCCCCTGCCAGCCTGATTGATGCCTAACTGCTCCCCTGCCAGCCTGTTTGCCCCTAACTGCCCTCCTCTGTAGGCCTGGTTACCCCTAACTGCCCTCCTCTGCAGGCCTGGCCCCCCCGCAAATGCTCTCCCCTGCAGGCCTGGGTCCCCCTCAACTGCCCTCCCCTGCTGGCCATCTTTTGGTGGCTATCTTGTGTCCACATGGGGGCAGCCATCTTGTGTGTTGGAGTGATGGTCAATTTGCATATTACTCTTTTATTATATAGGACTAGAGGCCCAGTGCACAAAATTCATGCACTCGAGGGGGGGTTCCCCCAGCCTGGCCTGTGCCCTGTCACAGTGTGGGAGCCCTGCAATAGATTGCCCCAAAGAGGTAGGCCCTGCCCACCCATCCAGGGCTCCTCGAAGGATTGCCCCAAAGAGGTAGGCCGGAGTTGGGGGTCCTACATCCATGCGCATGGAGCCAGGAGGCAGGACCCCCCAGAACCCCCAGGCAGGCCTTGCCACGTGGAGCCGGGGGACCCCCAGGCAGGCCTCACCTCGTGGAGCTGGGGGACCCACCTCCTCCTGGCTCCGTGTGCAGAACTGGGAGGAGGTGGGACTCCCAGGCAGGCTCCATGCCACACATGCAGCATCAAGCCCAGCCCTGCCCACCTGCACATGCCTGCTGTGCGCACAGCCATCTTGTGACGGCGTGAGGGCATCACAGCGTGACAACCACTTAGGCTTTTATTAGTAAGGACTAGAGGCCCAGTGCATGAAATTTGTGCACAGGTAGGGTCCCTAGGCCTGGCTAGTGATCAGGGCCAATCAGGGCCTTCCTTTGTTCCATGCTGTCCCCTGGTGGTCAGCACATATCATAGCATGCAATTGAACTCCTGGTCTCCTGGTCAAACTCCCAAGGGGACACTTTGCATATTAGCCATATATATATTGATTTCAATAGAGGAAGGGAAAGGGATAGAGACATAGAAACATCAATGACACATTTGTGTTGACAGAGGATTTCACTGTATTTCCTCAAAGTATACTTGGAATTAGTATCTGGAATCTATCTTGATTCTATATCCTATTTGTTGGCACTTTTCAACACAGTGTCAAGAGAAGAGCTTCTTTTCCTGATGTTTTCCACCCAATTAACAGTGTGAATGTTAACATGTTAACAATGAATGCCCAAAATGTCAAACCTTTGTCCTTGAGTTTTGGCTAAGAAAGAATTTAGAGCCAAGACTCAAATGCAAGTGAAAGTTCATTGAGAAAGTCACAGAGGTAAAAGAAGTGAGTCGTAGAATAAATGGGCTCACAGAACAAATTACAGAGGCAAAAAAAATAAAAAAAGAAAGAAAGAAAAAGAAAAGAAAAAAAGGCCTTTAGAGCTTAAGAGAAGAAAAGCAAAGGTAAGCACTTTGAAGGAAGAAAGGGGGAGAAAAGATGTGGGCATGCTCCAGAGAGAAAGAGCCAGGTACTGGGTCCTCCATGTTAAGTGGTTTTATCTGTTGGGGATTTTAGGGAAGGTCTCCAGGGAAGATCTCCATGCAATATCCAAGGTGCATCCTTTCAGGGTCATGGTATCTACTGATTGGCTGGCGTCAGGGCAGGGGATCATTAGTCAATGCAGCTGGTCCTTATGTAAGTGGTGGTGGTGGTGTTACCCCATCTGATTTTGCTGCTTTTCTGGGCCTGGAGCTGAAATACAACTGAGGCCTAGATGCTATCTCTAGTTTGACCAAAACTCTCTCTATAGTCAACAGACCCACGGCTGTTCCTAAGATTATTTGGGCTTAATGTTTAAGGGAGTGGTCTTGCAAAGGTTTGTATGGAGTCATATGAGGTGGTTCTCAAGCTCCCTTGTTCCCCCTCTAAAAGGGTCTACCACATGACTACCAACATACCAATGGAGGAAAGGGCAGTGGAGGGTCCAAACCAAATGACCAGCGATATGAGAGGTTGAGGGGTCTAAACTTCATGCCCAGCGATATGCTAGGGAATAAAAAGGTCACTCTGGATGAGAGCAGCGATTTGCTGAAGTCTCTTTCTCACTCTTCCACTTCTCACCTCTCCTGTTGCTCAGCCCCCTCTTCTTTTTTCTTTTTCCACTTATTTTTCATTTCCACCTTTCCTCTCTTTTCTTTCTTGTCTATCTCTGTCCTCTCTTAACCCGCCATCCTCTCCACTCCCACAAGGACGACTTCCTCCGGTCTTCCCTCTCCTTTTCCTAGATGTTTCTGGAGTTATCACAACTGTTTCTGCCACAGAGTCTGAGATAGCCAAGATTTAGAAATGACTCTTAACTGCCACAGTTTTCAGCCCAAATAAAAATGCTAGGAAAGTGTTGAAGAAAATGAGAAATTAGTGCAAGTGAAGCCTTCAATGTTACTGTATATTGTTCACCAAACCTTAAACTGAGCTTCTTTGCTTGCTTCCAGCTGAGGAATCTTGTTACAAAGCTGTTCATGAAGCAGAGGCTGAGGGGCTGCCCAGGGGCGGTCTTTGGAGTTGCTGATATCTCAGTCGATCCCAGAGGGCCAGTCTCACAGGCATGCAGAGCAGACAGACCAGTTAGCGGAGCTGCTGCCTCGGGTCAGATGCTTCAGCCACGCTGGCAGCATGAGGGCCTTCATGGAGAGCTAGTAACCTCCTTGTGCCCGGAGGCTGGGTCAGCCCCTCACAGGTACTGATGGGATGATTCTGATGTTTGGTGGGAGGCTGGACAGGACTTCAGACATTTCCTTCAAAGTGGAAATTCTGTGATTGTGTTACCTCTTGACTTCACTGGGAATGTGCTGTACTCTAGGTCACCTCACCTTAGCCTCTAACCTCGAGGCCTTTCTCTCTGCCTTTTGGCAGACAAACCACGCCTCCTCTGGGTTTTGCCTTAGCCTGCACTCCTTCTCAAGTACTAACAATAAACCAAATTCCCTTCTTCTGATGTGGTCGTGATGGTGGGGGCACTGCCCACCCAGGCCTGTTGATGGTGACTTATAGGTTCAGATGGGGGTGAGGCTTGACTTGGGAGGGAAGTTATGGTGACAATGGACTGTGTCCTTCCTTGCCTCTCCTTTCATCAGAGAGCCCTCTGTTCCTCCCAGGAATGCTTCCTCCTCCCTCCTTAAAAACCAAACCCAATTCTCCCCCCACCCCCACATCCCCCAGCCAAACAGGTGACTCCTGCCAGGGCAGGAAGAGGAAAAGGGCATTGTCTGCTTCTACCCCTGGCTCTCCTTCATTTCATTGAGCTCACACGTTCCCTCTTCATGTCACTGAAAATGTTATTTATCGATCCCGCTGACAGCGGCAGTAAATAGAGCCTAGGCTGTTTTACATCGCTGATGAGAAGGCAGGCTCCATAACTCATCAGGCCCAATCTGATTCCACATCAGTCCTCTCCCCTTTTTCTCTTCGGTATCTCATTACAGAAATGGGAATTAACACACATGGACAGAAGAGAAATGAGTTCAGCTGCTCTCAGGGCTTGGTGGGAAGGCAAGCATCCTCAGTGGCTCCTTAAGAAAAATTGACGGACGAGTCAGCCCTCATCGAGGCCCATTAGCTGTGCCCTGATGACAACAGAGTGGGGTTATCACACATTCAGGCTTGTGCTGAGACTTGGGGATTAGAGCTAGAGAGCACCCCAACCACTTTTCTGAATCTCAGTGTAAAGCTGCGGGCCATGAGTTGCTCCGAATGGAAGATAAAATGGTGCATTTTCATGGAATGCCTATTTAAGTCAATATTTAAGAAGAAACTGTGTATCAAAACAAACACATGTATTTTAACGTGGAATTGACTCAAATGGACTTTTAATGGGAAATTTCAAAGAAATTTGACATCAGTCTCCCCTGAGGGTAGGGTATTGGTGGAGCCCATGCTGCATGGAGGCTGGGAGACCTAAGAGGATGTCCCAGGCCTTTGTTGCAGGACTTCAGGACATAGCTCCCTTCTCCCCAAACCTCACTCTCCTCCTTCATTAAATGGGGTGTGGGACCTGCCAGCCTGGGTCCTGGTGTGTATTGACAAGAGGGGAACTTTGCTTGTTGACATTCTTGTAAGTGGGATTTTCTGCAGAATTAAAGCAGAGGCTCTGCAGTGATTTCAGAAGGCAGAGGGCACAGGAGAAGGCAGCACGTTATAAATGGCCTCACCCTGTAAATCACAATTGGTACTATTATTGAGCACCTGCTGCTTGATTAAGGCCAGGCAGTGGGGGATGCTAAGGGAGTAAAAGAAAGCTCTGCTCTAAGGAACTCCATGTCTAACCAAGAAAATCAAACAAATGTCACCAACGTGGGACAACTGGCAAGGGACAGCAAGAATGTGCAGGTGGGCTGTGTGTTCAGGCTTTATAACAAAAAATAAGACAATCACAGCCAACCTTTATGGAGGTTGAGCATATGCCAGGAATTGTCCTCAGGGCTTCTATACTTCCTAACAAACATCTGAAACATAGCTTCAATTTATAATTCAAGAATTGAGCCCTGGCTGGTATGGCTCAGTTGGTTGAGTGTAGTCTCATGTACTGAAAGGTTGGCTGGTTGTATTCCTGATGGGGCACATGCCTGGGTTGCTGGCTCAATCCCCAGCAAGGGGCAGCTGATAGATGTTCCTCTCATTGATGTTTCTCTCCCTCTCCCTTTCGCTCTCTAAAATCAATTTAAAAAAATAATTGTGGCATAACAAGATGAAGAAGTTTGCCCAAGGTCCAATTATGTTTGCACCCAGATTTGCTAGAATTCAAAGCCCCTCAGTAAGAGGCTTTCCCAAGGAGTTGTGGTCATTCAGGGAGGAAGTTGCATGAACATTGTCAAGGAAGCCCAATTTTCTCCATCTCTCATTCTCTGAGCACTAGAGATCCCAGATCTCACATTGTACATGTTTTTTTATTTACAAACTAGAGGCCTGGTGCACAAAATTTGTGCACTCGGAGGGGGGGGGGGGGGCGGTCCCCTCAGCCTGGCCTGCACCCTCTCACAGTTTGGGAGCCCTTGGAAGTGTCCAACTGACGGCTTAGGCCCGCTCCCCCCAGGAAGCAGGCCTAAGCTGTCAGTCAGACATCCTCAGTGCTGCCACAGAGACGGGAGAGGCTCCCACCACTGCTGCTGTGGCCAGCTGTGAGCCTGGCTCAGGGCTTCTGGCTGAGCGGCACTCCCCCTGTGGGAGCACACTGACCACCAGGGGGCAGATCCTGCATTGAGCATCTGCCCCCTGGTGGGCAGTGCACATCATAGCGACCAGTCATTCTGCCGTTTGGTCAATTTGCATATTAGCCTTTTATTATATAGGATTAAGGGATTAAATTTTATTATCTCGTTTCTGGGCTTCTAGATACACTTGCAAAAAGGGAAACGAGGCATACTTGCCTCATTCTACAGAGGCTTCTGGAAGTTTTTGAAGTCTTTAATTTAAATGGAATAGAGAAGGGCATGCTAGAACCCTAAACTAGGCCTCATTTAGCTCTCAGGAGATTATGCCTTTTGTTTTGGAAAAGTAGAGGTAGGAAAAAAAATCCCCACAACTCATTCATTGCTTTGAAATAAATTTTAAATATATGTGCATATATACTCAAATGTAAAATATAGATTATTTACATATATAAGTCCAAGTATATGCATACAAGCACTTATCATTACTATCATTGTAATTTGAATGAACCTGCTTGAATTTTAGGATGACTTTCCCTTTCCTCTACTCAGAGTTCTGAGTGTTGAGAGGTCTGAAAATCCTACCTCTTTCTCTTTTCTTGGCCATCTTTAGAAGTTGCTGATGCCAGTTTCCCCTCTATTTCATAGCTCCTAACATTGCTTAAAAGCATTTCTAATTCCTTACATTGAAAAGTGGATTGCAAATGAAGTTTAATACAAAATGTTTTGTACCAAGAAATCTAATGCCCCGTTTTTCCCCCCTAATGAATGCCAAAATCATCACAGACCCAAGGCTCATGAATAATGTATATTGTCCAATTAAGTGCAAATGCTTTTCAGTTCTTGCAACTGGTATGTGATGCCAGTTCTGGCCTTAGAATGGGCACTGAGGTTTGGATGGAAAAAGGGTTGGGGAGGGTGAGTGGCTGTGTGCGTGTGTCTGACAGCTAAGCCCCCACAACATGTAGCATACTCATTACATCCTGGGAATTAAACTTCCCATGCTGCAGTCCACATAGGGATGTTTTCTGCAAACACAAATGGAACTTATCTTAAATTTCTAAATCTCCAATCCTTAATAGCCCGGGAGCTCTTGCTGGGTCGTGCTGTCCTCCACCTGTAAAACATCAACTCTAATTGGCCAGCAGACTCCTCTCCCCAGTTCGGTGCTTCAGAAGGTCAGCCTCTGGAGGCCTCCTCTCCAAGGAAGTGACAGCCGTGACCCTGTGGGCAGCTCATTTCATCCTTTTGGCTCCTGATCAAGAAGTCTTTCTTCACTAAGAGATCCAGGCAACCCTCTGAGGCTACTGAAGTGGGCGTGTTCTCGATCTTTCCACTGCCCAGAACACAGAGCCAGGGAAACAATGACATCAAGTCACTGCTTTCACACACCCAAGAAAGGTGGTCATCTCACATATCTGAGCTTCAGTTTCCTCATCAGAAATGGAAGATGGTAAATAACTGTTGTTGTGTCCCGGGTGGGCATATAGACTAGAAGTGGTGTTACCTGTAAATCCTGAAGCCTTGTGCGAATGTTTTGTAAGTCCCCTCTTTACTTTGAATGTCTAGACATCCTCACTTACAGTTTCATGACTGGACTTGACAAATCCCCAGGACTCGGGCTGGCCCTAGTCTGATTAATGTTGTTCATAAAAATATGCATCTATCAGGGTTTCCATTTGTAGCATTTAGTTGTGCCAAATAACAGAGCCAGTCAGTGGTTTCTTAAAATTACATGGTCTAATCATGGACGCTAGAGACAGAGTTTTTTTTTTTAATCTGAAATCTCTTCTTATAACTCAGGGCTGATGAGTGCTGCCCTACATTTCTCGATGGATCCAATTTAACACTAGACGAAGCAGTGACTCAGACTAACTTAAATATCTCAAGACGAGTTTCACCTTTTCCTCTGAGGCCGTATCAGTTCAATTGCATAAGTGCAAATTTATTGAAAGTGGTTTGGTGCTTAGCTTTTCTCTATTGGCAGTAATGGAGTTTAAATTTATAGCAGGCTGATGAATTTCAGATAAGAGAACCATTACCTTACAACAACATTAAGGAAAAATATATAACTCCGGTTGCTGAACCTTGAATGTGTATTGTTTGAATGAGGCGAGATGAATGAGGTAGGCTGACATGTGCAAATGCAATTCCTTTCCATCCTCGTGGTGCTAGCCCAGAGTTTGAAAGCATGGCATATTCCAGAGAGGGCTTGGGAGAGTTATGCATTACAAGTGCATTATAATAAAATAGCAGGAGTAGGATATAACCTAGAGGTGAGGATTCTCCTTCTCTTTAGTAATATAATTGGAGGTGTCTCCTGGCAATACACCAAGGCGGTTACAGGGCTTAGGTCATTCATTTGGTGCTTGTAATGTGCCTCTCCCATTTGTTAGTTTCCTTTCACTACACGACTCTGGCACTGAAACGGAGGATGCCCAGGCACATGCGCAAGGCCTTGGAGAGGTTGAAAGAGGCCTGGGCGTCTCCATTTTCTTGAGGTTCCTGGTATATTTAAAAAATACTAAAACAGGATTATAAAGATCATGTTAAAGCTTTTAAATTGTTATGCTGAATTAATGAAGTCTTAAAGATAAAAATGCAGTATTATTGAGCTACACTGAGATAATCACAGATCTGATAAAATAGGGGTTATGGATAATATTTTTCTATAGTGGAATACAATATCTGGTTGTGTGATAAACTTTATTTTTTCCCAGTTCAGTCACGAATCTCAGCAGTTGTATGAATAGCCTCATTTGGAGATAAAGTCTGAATGTGAGGTCTTTGTGGGTCTGGTTGTCAAATAGCCTTTCTGTTTTCCCATTCCATCCCATTCTCCTGTAGGCCAGTTACTTCTTTTTTTCTGGCTCATCTATAAATTGTGTGTGTGTGTGTGTGTGTGTGTGTGTGTGTGTGTGTGTGTGTGTGGCAGCGGTACAGGTGGGGGACTCTCAGTGCCACAATGGTCTGAAGTGAAACCCCAAGCCCCAGGGGCCACTGGTCCCTTTTCCCAGAATGAGAGGCATCCTAGCTGCTTTCAAAGAGAAGAGCAGCCCAGGCCAGCCTCCAGGAAGACCGCTGAAGGGGTGCTTTTTCTGTGGTCCGGCTTCTCTGTGGTCCTTTCTCTGGCCAAGGCCCCTTCTCTGCAGCTTGCACTGTGGAGGGCAAACCAGCCGCAGTTCGCCCTGAGGATGAGATGAAATGGAGGAAAAAGACATTTCATTTCTATGAATCCCCCTGACTTTCCTGAGCCAAAAGTGCCTGAGGGATGCAGCCAGGCAAACTGTCACTGTCATTTTAGACCCCGCACCTCTGGCCAGCAATCAAGAGATGAGAGTCCTGTCCCCCCGCCCACCCGCCAGCTTACCCCCCGACCCTCCCCAACCCTCCCCTGAGCTGGGTGGGTAGGGTTTTTTTCTGTGAGGCTTTCACTCTCTGTTCCAGAACACTTAAAATGCAATTAACTTTAAGAGAAAAACCTTAGTTTTCTGTAAATAATACCAGAGGGATTTATTTAGAATAAGACATTCTTTCTGTGGTTATATACACAGCAAGTTTGCAAGCAAAGGGGCTGAATCCAGTTGGCTAGTCATTTATTTTGAAAAGAACTGGCTATTAATTGAACTCAGCAAAGTTTGAATGAAATTAAATAGGCAAACAATGGGAAGCTTTGCCAGAACTTTTCCCAGCTCACAAACATCTTGTTGTGGCCCCGTCTTGGAAAGGTTGACGACTGTGGTCCCGTCTTATAATAGTCCGATAGAAAAGATCAGACTAATGTGGGCTTTAGTGGAAAACTAGTATTTCAAATGCAAATTGCAGAACAGTGTCCAATGCTGTTCTGAGAATGTCAATCAATTTTAATTTGAAGTCTTTGAGGCTCTGTCAATAACCACAAGTTGTTTGTTTGCTTGTCTTTTAATGTAAAGACAATGACAATAAAAGTAACAAAAACAATCATATTACATTTTGATTCATAGACAATTTTAAAAGTGAGCAAAAAATGTGAGATTATTCAGTTCAATTTATTTTATTTTATTTTATTTTACAGATGAAGAAACCGAGGCCTGTAGAAATGCCCCTCATGGCTTCCTGGGATGTAGATCCCACCCCATCACCTCCTTTCAGCATCTTGGCTCACAGAAATTTACATCATGGAGCTTCTGAATTAGGAGAGACATTACTTTTTTGGTTCCTTTTTAATTTTTCTTAAAACTCGTAAAATGTCATTCGAGTGCTTTTTAATTTTTCTGAAAAGCAGGAAATCGTAAGATTGATAAATAGTTGAATGTGAACCTGATGGCTTGATTAATTAATCCCCAAGATGAGGAACCACTACAATTCACATGTCAATTCAGACTATTTTCGGGAAATGATTTGAGTCAATTGCTAATAAAATTGAGAAATTTAGGAGCCGCTTTCTGACTTCCAAATGACAGGACTCATATTTAACTCAAGAGAAGTGACAGTTCATGACAACATAAAAAGTGCCATGAATTATTTTCCAGATCATGGGAAAATTACACATCTCCCCATTGAAGCAGCTCTCAGCTCATCAGCATAAAAATAAACAGCCTTCATCACACGCTAAGAAATCTTTGATGCTGTTTAAAATCTAGACTCTTTTTGAAATAAACAAAGAACATAATCCTCAAGAATAATTGTAATGATTTCATAACCTCATCCTTAATATAGAGTGATAAATGAACCTAGTGTAAATGATATTAGAGCTGACAGCCTATGGGGAAAAAACTGCATTGTCGTTCTTTGATCTAATTTTGTTACACCCTTAAGTTAGGTAGAGTTTAATTTTTCTTTTCTGCTTTAATTCACAGGCTGAGCTTTCCAATCATGTTCATATTTAAAAGAGCTTGTTTTGTATATCTTTACATAACTTTTCATTTCCAGTCAAACTCTTTAATAAATTTAAAGTTACATCTGGATATAACAAGACAGTTATTGTGTTAATGGAATACCAATGAAATTGCACTGATCAATATTTAATCTAATTAAGGTTGATACAAGGCAATATCATTATGTAATTAACTCAAAAACAGCATAAGTAATACAAGCATGTTTAAATTTTTATTAATATATTTGTTAAGAATTTTTAGATCATGTGGTTTTATGGGTTTACTTGAGAGATATAAAATTAAAATGTTTGTCAAGATGCTACTGGAGCAACTATTAAATGTGGCACTTAATCATCATAACGGTCCTTAAGATTCCGTGCAGTTCTAATAGGCTCACTAAGGATGAAAGATGGTTTTGCCACCAAGAGTCCGCATGTAAAATATTTCTGGAATGGTGTTTTAATTCTTTTTAAGTTCCCATGCCACTTTGCAAGGGTGGCGTATAACAGGGTTGGTACATGTAAGAAAGTGTGGGAAATGTTCAGTATTTTTAAGAACATTTCTTGAAGAGCTCTATATGTTGCTGGAGAGAAAAATATATTGAATAGTGAATATCATTGGCTTACTCTACATATACCTTATGGGATTTTAATATCTCAGCTTCACAACTTCCTGTAGAATTGTGACTTGGGGATTCATCTTTGGTGGAACACTAATTATCTCATACCAAGACCAGAATCGATTATTATGTTTTTCAGAGCTCCAAACTTACAAAGTCACAATATGGGAAAACAATTAAATGAGGACATTGAAGCCAATTCCAGGGACGGGCCATTGACACGGTGGTGAGTTTGGAATGCACATTTGTTCTGAGGAAGGTAAAGAATGAGTTCAAGGTTCTAAACTCACACACTCTTTTTTAAGGGTTGTGGCTCAGAAACTTCAGCGTTTCATCGTTCTCTAAATCCCACACCCAAATCTAGCGTCAAATCAGTGCCCCGTCTTCTTGAGTCTTCTCATTCTGTATACAAGTAGATGTGTTTAGAGACTCTTTGGCCCCTGTAACTGCTGGAACACCCAAAACACTGGGAGATGTTTTTATCCAAATAAATACAAAGATTGAATTTGGTAAAACAGTGGTTTTATTTCAAAAGCTTCCATGGCTTATCCCAAGCCTACCATTTTATTGTGGAAAGAATATAGAAGTTACTGGGACAGTTGATTTTTCTCTACCATTCCTAGTATGTAGATCTTGCCAAAATCTTAAAATGGCGTTACTATGTTTTTATCTCTGAATGAGGGAGAGTGGGATAACTAATACCTTAGGACTTTTCATCTGTCCTGTGAGTGATAACAAGTTGGTTGAGTCATCCTATATTATACACACAGCATATTTTACTTCCTCTCTCTTGAGAAGGGCTGCAAATGCTGAAGATGACAGTTATGGAAGATGAGAAAGTCATAAAAGTTGTGGGATAAAGATGTTCCAAATAGAAGTACACTTTTAAATACTTCTGTGTGACTGTGTTGGTAATGAAGCCATTAATAGGTGGTCCATGGCAAGCTAACAAGAATGGCTAAAAATGATTACTTTCTCTTCTGGTTTTTGTTTTGTTTTGTTTTGTTTCACCATAGTTAGAACTATCTTGAGTCTACAATTCTACAATTCTGGTTCTGTTATAAAACTTTTATAGCTAGACAGTTTTTAGGCCTAAGCAGTTGTAAAGGCAAGTGAGGGAAAGATTCACAACGTCCTTGGCTGTACTGAACCCAGTCTGATGGCCAAAGCTAAGGGTTCTGCAGTCAGTCTTGTACCTACAGGCAGCAAGCACCCCTGTGTAATGGTGGGGGGGAGGCAGGTATGGTGGGGAGGTGTCAGGGGAAACAGGAGCAGCACTTTACCAGCCCGACCACAAACTCCCCCTCCCCCCAGAGTATTGTGTCCTCAAAGAAATAGAGAATACCGGCATTTGTTTACCCTTTCAAATCAAATCTGACATTTTGAAGGTTCTTTGCCAATATAGGAACAATTAATCTTTATTTTCAAGGAAAAGGAAACAAAAGTTGCCAGCAAGAAAATGAGGAGAACTTTGGTGTGGAGCAAAGAACACAGCTAGACTCTTCAGGAGAGTTTCTGGGAGAGTCACCTCTGAATGTGATGGAATGAAAGTATTCTAACTGGTCTGTTACATTACCCTCAGCTTGTTCTCCCCAATGGAAAATGGGTCTGTATTTTCTCTAGCATTTCTGAGCCTTTCTTTATGTTTATCAGCTTTTGTGAAGTAAACTTTACATACAAAAAAATCAATTTTAAATGTACAATGTCATGACTTGGGCACACACGTATATATACTGTATAAAGTCATGGAACAACAACAATCAGGATATAAAATAATTCCATCACCCCCACAATTTCCCTTCTGCCTCCTTACAGTCAATCCCCTCCTGTGTCAGCCAGAGGCAACCACTGAGTTGCTTGCTATTACTATAGTTTTGTCTTTTCTAGAATTTTATTCCAATGAAATAATGCAATATGCAGTCTTTTGTATCAGGCTTCTTTGCCTTAGCATAATGTTTTTACAATTTATTATGTAGTTGATTATTTCAGGAGTTTGTACTTTCATGCTGCTGAGTGGTATTCCTTGAATGGATATGCTTCAGTATGTTTATCATTTCACAAATGAATACACCTTTGGTTTGTTTCCAATTTTTAGATATTAAAAACAAAGTTGATATAAACATTTGATTACAACTGTTTTGGCACACACGTGTTTCCATGTCCCTTGAATAAATAACTAAGAAGTGGAAATGCTGAATTGAATGGTAAAGGTATGTTTAACTTTACTAGAAACTGCCAATGTCTTTTTTAATTTTTGTATTACTTATTCTGATTTATTGATTTATGTATTTGTTTATTTATTTAATTATTTATTTATTTGTTTATTTATTTATTTATTTATTTATTTTCAATCACCATCTATGCTCTCTATGATCCTTCAGGATTCACCCACCCCCTCGCCCCCCGCAATCGCCACACTGTCGTCCAACATATTTTTGTTAAGTAGCTTTATATTCACATCCTCACTAGCGCTTAGGCTGAAAGTCTTTTTACTTTAACATTCTACTGGCTATGAAATAGTTTTTCATCTAGCTTTATTTTCTGTTTAAATTTTTTAGAGATGTTTGGCATCTTTTCAATACTTACCTAGTCATATATACCCTCTGGTGAAATATCGGTTCAAATCATTGGCCTTTTTTAAAAAAATGTATTTTCTTAATATTTAATTGTAAGAGTTCTTTATTCTGAATACAAGTCCTTCTGCCAGTGTATTACTTGCTTTTACATTTTCAAAACAGTGTATTTTAGAATTTTGATAAAACCACTTTATTTTTTGTTATGGTTAGTGCTTTTTCATGTGCCTTATCAAGCAAGTTTTGCTTAACTCAAGGTCACAAAGATTTTCTCCATTACATTTTTCTAAATATTGCATATTGGTTTAGCTCTTAATTTTAGTTCTGTGATCTAAAGTTTGGTGAGTTCTTTATTAAATCCTAGTGGCCCTGTGCATGAAATTCTGCATGGGTATGGTCCCTAGGCCTGGCCTGCGATCAGGGCCCGGGAAGAGACTGAGATGTGGTCAGCGTGCCTCATAGTGACTGGTCGAGCGGTCGTTCTGGTTGTTCTGCCGTTAGGGTCAATTTGCATATTACCCTTTTATTATATAGGATAGGGTGAGATAAGGTTCATTTTTTCAATATGAGGTCCAGTTTGTTCAGCACCATTTGTTGGAAAAAAAATGTGTGCTCTCTCCATTGAATTATTTTCAAACACCCTATCTTGGTAGGGTGTTTGAAAATAAGTTAATCACATAGTGGGAGACTGTTTCTAAACTGTCTATTCCACTAACTTATATGTCTGTCACACTGTTCTAATTATTGTAGCTTAATAATAAGTCTTGCTAACAGGTTACATACTCCAGTGATCCAATGATCTTCACTTTCAAAAATCGTCTTGAGCATTCTGGACTGTGCATTTCTATAAAATTTAGAAGCAAATTGTTAACATCTTTTGAAATCCTGCTGTGACTGTGGTTGAGATTGAGATTGCATTGAATCTCTAGATTAATTTCATAAAATTTGACATTAAAACATTCAATCTCCAGATGTATAACAAGGTACATTTCTTGTAATATTTTTGCAATTTTCAACATGTAGCTCTGTATTTATCTATAATATTACACATTTATGATTTTGAAAATAGTGTTTTTTCATTGCAATTTTCTATCGTTGATTGCTAGTGCATAGAAATACAATTAGTTTTGTATATTGACATTGTATCCTGCCATCTTTCTAAAACCACTCACCAGTTTGCATAGCTTTTTGCAGATTTCTAGGACTTTTCTACTTACATGATCATGTTGTCTTCAAATAAGTAGAGTGTTCCATATTCCTTTTAAATCTGTTCACTTTTACTTCTTTTTCTTGCCATATTGCACTAGATAGGATCCTCCATATGACATTAAATACATGTGGTGATAAGAGCAGACATTCTTATTTGTTTCCTAGCACACATAGGCATAAAGCATTCAGTCTAATGGATGACGTCAACTGCGGGATTTTGATCAAGTTGAGAAATTTTCCTTCCTATAGCTGAGAGAAGGTTTAAGAAGACATACCTAATTGGAGTAAGATATTATATTCATGGTTCTGAAGACTCAATTATTTATATTTTAATTCTTTCCAAATGGAATCACAGATTCAATGAAATTCCAATCAAATTTCCAAAAGGCTTTTTGGTAGATATTGAAGAGTTTTTTTCTAAAATTTTTACAGAAATGGGAAGGACCTAGAAATGCTAAAACAACTTTGAAAAAATTTGCTTAAAAAGTTGGAGGAATTATACTACCTGACTTCAAGATTTATAATAAAACTGTAGTAATCAAAAAAAGTGTGATATAAAAGTCAAGATAGATAGACAATGAACCAGAATAAACTAGAAATAGATGCCCACAGATATGATTAGTTGACTTTCAAAAAGAGCAAAAGTTATTTGGTGGAGAAAAACAGCCATTTCCACAAATGGTACGAAAAAGAGTTGATATAAATATGAAAAAAAGAACTTTAATTCATATCTTGCAATATTTATAGAAATTAACGCAAAAGTAGATTATAGATCTAAATACAACACCTAAAACTATAAAACTTCTAGAAGAAAATGTAGGAGAAAAGCTTCTTAGATACAATACTAAAAGAAGAAACCATAAAAAATGATGAATTGGCCTTTATCCAAATTAAGAATGTCTGCTCTTTGAATGATACTATTAAGAAAATGAAAAGACAAGCCACAGATTGGGTGAAAATATTTGCAAATCGCATATATCATAAAGGAAGTGAATCCAGCATGTACAAAGAATTCCAAATAGTTTCTCATAAGAAACAATCCAATTTTAAATATTTTTGAACTGTTATTACAGGGACAGAACAGAAGTCCCAATATATATGTAACAATGTTTTGGAGGAAGGAATAAAGAGAATGAATATCCCAAACATATTCCAAAAATAACTGATAATTTCTAAGAACTAAAGAAAGACGTACATCTTTAGATTAAAAGGGAAGACAGAGCAGGACTAGAGTACACACTAGTATTTGCAATGACACCATTGCTATATTGACATGTTGTGAGTACACCTCTGGGCATCAACAGTAAAGAGAAAACTTACTTATTCTCAAATCTTTGCCTCAGAACCAGCTTCAAGAATTCAGGTAACACTAGAGTTGCCATTAACAATATTGAATACAAAATCACAGTGGAGCAACTGAAAGTACAGGGGGAAAAAACATTTGGATTCTAGAATTCTATGCCTATACATACTGTCATTTAAGGGTAAGTCTGTAACTTCTAGACTGTGTCTGAAAATAACTACTTATTAGAGGATGAACTACATCAGGAGTGAGAATTAATGCAGACAGAAGCAGAAATATGTGTGAAGATATCATTAATAGAGAAATGAGAACAACATGTTAAGTCTAACTAAGTATTTAGTATGAAAAGAAAATAATTTTAACAACACTAATATTAACTAAAATTCCTGACGTTTTCCACATGGGCAGTGGAGGAGGCTTGGGGGAACAATTGAAGAAGATGAAAGTTTGCTATGCTTTTTACATTGCTCTGTTAGTTGCTAATTAACTGATTCCAAACTTTAAAAAAATACAACTATAATTAGTTATAGAATAGCTCAGTTAATGCTGTTTTGCCAAAACAGCTCTTGAAAAAGTATACCATTTTGGGGACACAACCCTATCCCACTCACCCCCCTTATTTTTTTATTATTATTATTTTTTTGTATAATGACTTTTCACATGAAAAAAAAAACACTAAGTAAATGCACTAAGATGTGGTATTCCAAAGTTACATTTCCAAGCAAAGACACATTTACCTATTTACTTGACACATTTTCTAGTCAGAAAATATCATAGGGAACAAATTTAAACTGCAGGTCGTGGTTCAATGAACCCAAACACTTTTATTGGTGAATATAGGCCATGTGGGAAGGATAAAGCGGAGCTGCGTCTTCATCTCTGCAGTCTGTTGGGTACATGCATTTTCCCACATGTTTCAGCATGCTTTTGGAGTTAGCCTGTATTTTCTTAGATTTTTTTTATTCTTTGATTTTCTTTTATAAGATTGAGTGCAAGATAAAACATGAGCTCCAAAATGTTAACAAGAGGTACAGAATGGTGAATGCACCTTCTAAAGTATGACCCCTTACAATTGTCCTTCACACACAGCACCCACTCTAAAATGTGCTCATCATCCTATGGTTAGTACAATAAATCTGCATTACATTATGTAGCCATTTTTTCAAATGGAAAATTATATGTGTTCAGAAACTTGGATCTACATAAAGAAAAAGAGTGTCAGAAAAAGAAAATATAAAGTAAAAATAAATATTTTATTTTATTATTTTTAATTTATCTAAACACCTGTTTGCTCAAAGCAATAAAATAACAATGTTTTGGGTAATTAAAACATATGATAAGTGAAATATATTACAGAAATTTCACAAAGGATGATTGGAGGAATTGGGAATACTCTAAGGTCCCTGCACTATATATGAAGTGTTGCAGTGTTACTTTAAAATAAATTTAGATTGTTTTTCATATATATATTTTGAACCCTCAGGCAATCACTACAACACTATTTGATTTGCCTTTTAAAAACATTTTAAAAGGAAGTATAAATGACATGCCAAGTGGAGATAAAAGAGACTCATAAAATACTCAATTCAAATCAGAGAAGAAAGAAAAAAAAAAACCCACAGAAGATAACAAGAAGCAAAAAAACAAATGTAATTTTTAGAAAACAGTTACAAAGATGGTCTGTTTTATCCATTTATATAAATAATCAATTTAAATGTAAAGGGTATAAGCACAACAGTTATAAGTCAGAAATTGTTAAATTGGAGAAAAAAAGCATAATTAGGTGTTTTCTAGAAGAAAGGCAGTTTAAATATGAATATTTGCACTAACGTAAAGAGATGGAAAAGGATATAACATGCTAACCAAAATAAGTCTGGAGTAACTGTTTTAAAGATAAAGAAAATTGCAGAACAAGAAAGATTATCATGGATAAAAAGAGATATTACATAATACTAGAATGTGGTCAATTTTTCAAGAACACATAAAAAATCATAAACATGTATGTACCTAACAAAAGAGCACCAAAGTACATGAGGCAATAACTAATAGGACAGAAGGGAGAACAGACAAGTATACTATTAAACTTGGAGCCTTCAATAAATCTCTGTCAGTAACTGATAGATCAAGCTGACCAAAAATCAGTAAAGATAGAGTAACCTGAGCAGCACTATAAATCAATTTGATCAAACTGACATATATAGAACATTCCATCAAAGAACAGCCGGATACACATTGTTCTTAAGTATACATAGAATATTCACCAAGATAGGTAATATCTGGGTCATAAAACACATCTCAATTTTTTTTTAAATAATAAAAATCCTATCATACAAAATATACTCTCAGATTACCACAGAATTAAACTAGCTGTCAATAACAAAAAGATAGCTGGAAAATGACCAAAATTTGAACATTAAACAATAATTACCAGTAGGTCAAATAAGAAGTTTCCAAAAAATTACTTTAAACTAAATGAAAATATAACATAAAAACTTGCAAGATGCAGAAAAAGGAGTGCTTAGAAGGAAATTTAAGGTGATAAATACACGTGTTAGAACAAGATTTAAAGTCAATAATCTAAATATTCATTTAAGAAAGGTAGAGAAAAACCAATTACACCTAAAGCAAGCAGAGGCAAGAAAATTATAAAAACTAGAACAGAATTTACCAAAATTTAAATGAGGAGAATAATAGAGAAAACAAATGAAACCAAAACATACTCCTTTGAAAAGATTAATAAAGATTGGTAAAACTCTAGATAACCTAAACCTGTAAGAGAGAAAGAAGAAACAAATTGCAAATATCAGGAATAAGAGAAGGTTCATTACTGCTATCCCCAAGTACATTAAAAGGATAACAAGAAAGAACTATGAACAACTCTATGCCCACAAATTTGATAACTTAGATGAAATGGGCCAGTATCTTATATTATATAAATTACTACATTTCCCTTAAGAAGAAACAGATAATCTGAGTAGTACTGAAACTATTAAATACTAGTAAATTGAATTCATTATTTAAAACCTTTCAAAAATGAAATCACCAGGTCCAGGTGGTTTTACTGGTGAATTCTACCAAACATTTATGGAAAAAAGAATGCCAATTCTGCAACTCATTTTATGAGGCAAGAACTATCCTAATACAAAAACCAGGTAAAGAAACTACAAGGAAGGAAACTACAAGCCAATATATCTCATAAACATAGACAAAATATTTTTTTAAATACAAGTGAATTGACTCCAGCAATATGTCAAAAGGATAATACAGTATACGAGGTGGGTTTCATTCCAGGAAGTCAAGGACGGTCTATGACACAGACATCACAACTTACACAAAAATTTATTCAAAATGGATACAGACCTAAATGTTAAATGCAAAACTATAAAACTTATAGAAGAAAACTTGTATACTATTGGTTTTGATGATGACCTTTTAGATATAAAACAGAATCATCTATGAAAGAAAAAAAAAATAACTTGTATATTATTAAAATTGAAAACTTGTTCTCAGAAATACATTGTTAAGAGAATGAAAAGACAAACCACACACTGGGAGAAAATATTTGCAAATCACATTCCTGATAATGGACTTGTATATAGAATATACAAGAACTCTTCAAACTCACCAATATGAAAAAAATACAATCCAATTAAAAAGAAGCACAATATCGCCCTAGCTGGTTTGGCTCAGGACAGAGAGTTGGCCTGCAGACTGAAGGGTCCAGGGTTTGATTCCAGTCAAGGGCACATGTCCGGGTTGCTGACTCAATCGCCAGCAGGGGGCATGCAGGAGGCAGCCGATCAGTGATTCTCTCTCCCTCTCCCTTCCTCTCTGAAATCAATAAAATTTAAAAATGAATAAAAATAAATAAAAATGAAAAGGAGCACAAGATCAAACTCATCAGCAAAGAAATATGCAGATGTCACATGAGTATATGAGATAACGCCCAACATCATATTATTTGGAAAATACAAATTAAAACAATAATGAGCTGTCACTACACAACTGTTAGGATAGCTAACAATAAAACAAAACTGACAACTGAATGCTGGTAAGAGAACATGGAGCAGCAGGAACTCTCATTCAAGATTGGTGGGAATGCAAAATGGTACAACTATTTTGGAAACCATTTGGCAAGTCTGGTGTTTTATTAGAGAAAACATTTTTAGCTTGTGTTAAAATATACATAACATAAAATTTACCATTTTAACCTTTTAAGTGTATAGTTCAATGGCATAAACTCAGTACATTCACATTATCATGTAGCCATCACCACTATCTCCAGAAAGTTTTTTTTTTAACTTTTCAAACTATAATTCTGTATCCATTAAAAAATAACCCCCATTCCTCCCTTCCTCAATTACCATTCACCAATAAGAGGAACTAGGCATTCTGGGAGAATGGCAGTTTTAAGGATTGAGGCAAGGACATACAGGATGAGCCTAAAGCATCTTGTAGTGTCAGAGAGTAAGGACGTGCTTAACAAAACAGAAAACCAAGAGGGCTACCTCGGAGGGACACAGGAGCCAACTAAAGAGCGTCCAATGGCCAAAGCCAAAGAACCTGAGCAACAAAAATAAATGACATGTATCAGAATATAACCCACGGTATAAATACAAATATCTATGAGTCTACATTAATATAAAAATTAATATAAAGAATAAATTAATTAATAAGAATAGAAAAGTTACAAGCAATACAGCAGTTACTCTCCCCTCAAGGAGGCAGATCATAATTCCCCACTCCCATAAGTGTGCGAGGGACTGACTTCCTTCTAAATAGTATAGTATGGAAAAGGGGGAGTAACTTTACAGTGGAGAAACTTGAAAAACACTACCTCAGCCATGTGATCAAGTTCAATATCTTCAGTGATAAGTCATATCAATAGCATACACACTGATATGATGTGATAAGAATGGCACTTTACAAACTCTGTGCTCTCCCAGGCACCCGTAACTCCAGTTTAATCATGAGAAAAATCACCAGACAAACCCAAATTGAGAAGCATGCTGTTGAGTACCTGATCAGAACTCTTCTACAGCGCCTAAGTTGTCAAAAAAAAAAAAAAACACACACACACAAAAAAAAACAAGGAATATTTAAGAAATTGTTGTAGTATGTAAAGTTCTAAGGAGTCATGATGGCCAGAGATAATGTTCTATTCTTGATGAAATCCTCAAACAGAAAAAGGACATTAGGTAAAAACTAATAAATCTGAATAAAGTTTGGACTTTAACAATAGTGAATCGATATTGGTTAATTAGTTTTGACAAATATATCACACTAATATAAGATGACTGTTTATCTCTGCTCTAGAACATGAATTATTTATTAAGCTCTATAAAATCCATGATATATTAATATTAAGCCTCCATATTAAACCCCTCGGAAATTTACTAAATACAGTAAGCAATAAAAAATATTTGATCTTTTGTTTCTTTCAAAGTCTGTTTCTCATGCTCCAATCTTCACAAGCCAGGACCGTTAAAGAACGCTCCAAACTCATTGTAGTGTGGCTGGGTAAGCTGAGCTATTGGTTTCAGACGAATCTTCCTTTTGTAGGTCATTGTGGAAGCTTGAGGAATCAGTTTTGTGAAATGGCTCTAGTCCTTCACTGTCTCTGTAAGCTGCCCAACAAAGAGATGTAGTCCTGGAGTGCTGATTCTAGAACCCATTTCAAAAATTAAGGAAGAGAGAGAGAAAACATCTCCAAGCAAAATGTCCCTGAGTTTTCTTCACAGCAAACTCCCTAAAGAGGGGAAGAAAAGTCCATTCCCAAGAGGATATTTTTATTATAAGAAGGAATCATAGATTATTGTATTTGGAAATATCTATGGACAATACTTGGACAAGATGTGAAGACCAAGCCCCAAGAGAGATTACGTGACTTTCTGAAGCTTATAGTTGTTAGATTCCAAAAAGAACTAACATATTTTTCTAAAATAGCATGCTTATGTTAGTCTTTTTCTGCCTTAGCAAATTTAACTTTTTCCACATAGCTGTTAAGATAACCTACTGATCACAGAAGCTAAATCAACACAAGGGCCATATCTCAGAAAATACCCCCAAACTGCCTCTCTTTTCATTATTGAAAACCACGAGATGAAAGTCTTTAATAACTCACTGCACAAGAGGGCCATTACTGTCAGCATATACCACTCAGCCCTATATTACAGCTTTTTGCTTCTCCACACAAAATAGCTTTGGAATTTACATTTGCTATAAAGGATTCAAGTCCATCACTATTAATTTTCTTCTACAAATTATGTTTAATTATCACCTCTTTCCACCTAGAAAGAAACTCCTCTTGTACTCTTGTCTCCATATAACTCTCCAGAAGAGTTTCGTAGGCATGAATCTTTTATGGTGATTTTACATCCTTTACCTGCCCTTCTCCCTGAAGCTCACACAGACACTCAGAGATATGGAATAAACAATATCCCATGCCGGGCTCCACATTTCCTGCATACATATGAAATTTGGTCTCTTTAAGCAGAAAAAAATAAAAAAGGGTATAACATTTTCCAGATTTAGCCTATGGACAATTAGGCTAGAAACATTCCACTTTCAGATTCAAAGCAGCTTTGAAAGTCAATCCATGATTGATTGCTTAACAGCTTATGCATTGTATCTACTAAAGAAACTTCTTGAGATTCAGCTATCTATAAGACGCTGAAAAAAGTAATCTTCATCCTTTCCCTCAGTTTTGGAGCCTTATAAAAACAAGTTTAAAGAAATAAAGAGAGCGAAATCCAAAAATTATATATATATATTTTTTCATTTAATTTCTATGCCCCCTTAGCACATGGTATCACGTAAATGACATGTCTTTGGAGTCAGAAACATCAGTAGTCAAATGATAATTCTACCAAATATTTATGAAACTTCAGGCAAATCACTTACCTCTGAGTCCCTGTTCTCTCAACTTTAAACATTAGCTGTTTTAAGTTTAACTAAGATTAGCTTGTATTATGCTTGGCATTCAAGGAATTCATATGTTAATTGTCTTCCACTTATAGATTCAATGAAGTAATATTTTTGTCTACAATCTTTTGTCTGCAACTGATCAAAACTCAACTCAAACTAGCTTATGCAGAAAGGGTATTTGCTGACTCAGGTAACTAGGAAGTCCTGGCATGTGTCTGGCTTTAGAGGTAACTGGATTAAACTTCCCAAACCATGTTATCATGGCATTGATTCTATCTCTGCTTGGAGTTGTTCTGAACATAAGCACTGACCAAATGCTTGGCAAAATAGCCAGTTGAATAAAGTTCTAGATTTTCAGCCCCCTCTCTTAGTAGTCATTCAGTAGAAAAACAAACAAACAAATAAAACAAACAAAAACCCTGCCTCCTACAACCTATATATCAAGTTCACGAAAGAGTCTAATTGTCTTTGCTTGAGTCGTTCACCCACCTCTAACTCAATCACTATGACCATGGGAAAGGACTACTCAGTTTGGCCAACCTGGGTCAGGACCTACCATTCTGGTAGAGAGCAAAGTAACATGATTTATAGTCTTATCAGGATTATATGATGAAATCAGAAGAATGACTATCCTATATAATAAAAAGCTAATATGCAAATCTACCAAAAGGCAGAACCACTGGTTGCTATGATGCACAATGACCACCAGGAGGCAGACGCTCAATGCAGGAGCTGCCCCCTGGTGGTCAGTGCGCTCCCACAGGGGGAGAGCTGCTCAGCCAGAAGCCGGGCTCATGACTGGCAAGTGCAGCAGCGGTGGCGGAAGCCTCTCCTGCCTCCATGGCAGTAGGACATTCCCCGAGGGCTCCCAGACTGCGAAAGGGCACAGGCTGGGCTGAGGGACTGCCCCCCCCTCCAGTGCACAAGTTTTGTGCACTGGGCCTCTAGTTTAAAATAATACTGAGGGGGGAATAAAAATAAGTACATGAAAAATTTAGCTTCCACCGTGCATTGTTGTCAATCAACAAATAAGCATTTGGTTTTTTCATAACCAGATCTTCTTTCTTCCCTTCTAAATGTTCTTAGTTAAGGATCTATAGTCTATGTGAGGGGTCAGCAAAATACAGCCCACAGACCAAATGTGGCCCAATGCCTGTTTTGTAAATTAAATTTTTATTGAAACATGCATTTCTTAATGAATTATCCATGGTTGTTTTCACACTACAACATCGGGGTTGAGTAGTTGCAACAGAGTTCTGATAGACTGCAAAGCCTAAAATAATTACTATCTGGCTCTTTTCAGAAAAAGTTTGCCAACTCCTGATCTATGTTACAATAACAAAGATAATGAGAGAGACAGAAAAAAATGCTTACTAAGAATATTTGTTTGAAATAAAATGGAAATATTGATGACAGATTTTCATGTAATTTGCATCCACCGTCTGTTAGTAATAGAAGTATTTTAGAAGTTAGAAAAATATATCTTGCCAAAAAAGTGTCCTCCACACAGTACATGCTCAATACATATTTTTAATACATATTTAACAGTAAAGCCATCCACTAAATTCACTCAAGCTCCCAAATTAGGAGCCATCTTATTCTTCCTTTTCCCTCGCAACCCACTTCATCCATACCTTCAAATCCACTTAGCTCTACCTACAAAATATACTCTGAATGCCTCTACTTCTCTTCATCTTTCAGCCTTCTTTCTAGTGCAAGCCAATATAATTTCTTTTCTAGACTGATGTAATGGTTTTCTAATGGGTCTCCCTGCTTACATTCTTACTCATTTACACTCCATAATTCCCCTCAACAGCCAAGAGGGGCCCTTTTAAAAACAAGTCAGATAATGTTGCGTCCTTCCCTAAAGCCCCCTGCTGGCTTCCCACTTTGCTTAGACTGAAATCTAACTTCTTGTCATTGGACTGCTAGTTACTACCTGAACTGGCCCTTGCCCCCTTCTCCCCAGCTAGCAATGAAAGCCACCTTTAGTTCCTAAAATATGCCATGCTCATCGCCACTTTAGGATTTATCCCCTTCCCTCCCTCTGCCTACAACTTTCTGCTCCCATCCTCACATGGCTAGCTAATTTTGCCTAGTACTTCAGGAATCAATTTAAAGGTCACCTCTTCAGTGGATTAAAATGTATTTCCCATAACTTTTATAGAATACATAATATTGTGCTATTAAAATGGATACTCTATGTTCTATCTGGTTACCATATGCATAAGAAGATTTATGTTATATGTGCCTACATAGTAATTGACATCCATAACATTGTTGTTTATAGCATCATCTATTTGTTAACAGCCTGACTTCCTAACATGGTCTAGGTGTTGATTGGAGTGATATGAACACAATAATATATTCTAGGTGAATGACATGTAAAAATGAGATATACAGTACACTATATATTTCTTATTTTCATAGACTTTGACTAACTGTTTCATAATTAGCTCCATCTCATTTATTTACCTCAATTACTAACGAGTTTTTTGAACTTGTGTTGAACTTAACAAGCATTGGCTACAATAGATTCCACACAAATAAGTACTAAGAAAATAAGATACTCAATATTCTGTTTAGATAACTCAATGAAGGTATATATTTTCATCTAGGAGCTGTTCAGGTAAATCAGATAAAAATCATCATCAAAACATCAAATCTCATGATTTTTTTTGAAAGATTGTAATACAAGAGGCATTAATTGATTTTCTGTTGCAGACCATACAGAGTTTTAATTAACCCTGACTATGACTTTGGTCCATCAGGGTGTTAGCACTATATAATATAAGCTTTTATTACACTACTAGAGGCCCGGTGCACGAAATTCGTGCACAGGGGGGGGGGGGAAGGGTGTCCCTCAGCCCACCCTCTTCAATCTGGGACCCCTTGAAGGATGTCCGACTGCCTGTTTCGGCCCAATCCCAGGATCAGGCCTAAACGGGCAGTCGGACATTCCTCTCACAATCCAGGACTGCTGGCTCCCAACTGCTCGCCTGCCTGCCTTCCTGATTGCCCCTAACCACTTCTGTCTGCCAGCCTGATCACCCCCTATCCACTCCCCTGCCAGCCTGATTGATGCCTAACTGCTCCCCTGCCAGCCTGATTGCCCCAACTGCCCTCCCCTGCAGGCCTTGTCACCCCTAACTACCCTCCCCTGCAGGCCTGGTCCCCCCCAACTGCCCTTCCATGCAGGCCCGGTCACCCTAAACTCCCCTACTCTGCCAGTCTGGTTACCCCTAACTGTCCTCCCCTGCAGGCTTGATCGCCCCCAACTGCCCTCCCTTGCAGGCCTGGTTCCTCCCAACTGCCCTCTCCTGCTGGCCTGATCGCCCACAACTGCCCTCCCTTAAAGGCCTGGTCCCTCCCAACTGCTCTCCCCTGCTGGCCATTTTGTTGTGGCCATCTTGTGTCCACATGGGGGCAGGATCTTTGACCACATGGGGGCAGCCATCTTGTGTGTTGAAGTGGTGGTCAATCTGCATATTACTCTTTTATTAGATAAGATAGAGGCCTGGTGCATGGGTGGGGGCCAGCTGGTTTGCCCTGAAGGGTGACCCAGATCAGGGTGGGGGTTCCCTTGGGGTGTGGGGTGGTCTGGGCGAGGGGCCTGTGGTGGTTTGCAGGCTGGCCACGCCCCTTGGCGACCCAAGTGGAGGCCCTGGTATCTGGGGTTTATTTATCTTCTACAATTGAAACTTTGTAGCCTGGAGCGGAGCCAAGCCTCCTGCTCGCTCCGTGGCAGCAGCCATTTCTGTTGGGGTTTATGTATCTTCTATAATTGAAACTTTGTAGCTTTGAGTGGAGGCCTAGGCCAGCAAGGGCAGGCGGAAAGCTTGGCTTCCTCCATTGCCAGGGAAACCCAAGCCTCCTTCCTGCTCTCTGTGGCTGTAGCCATCTTGGTTGGGTTTATTTGCATATTCACTCCTGATTGGCTGGTGGGCATGGCTTGTGGGTGTAGTGGAGTGATGGTTAATTTGCATATTACTATTTTATTAGATAGGATCACTGACCCCTGCTGATTCATAGTTATTCTGAATATCCATAAGTCCAAACCAATATATTAATGCAGGTAGTAACTAATATATTAATTCATAACCTTTAGGTATAGTTCTTCAGCCAAGTACTAGCCACTGTACTGATTATTTTAACCTTATATTTTTCCACAAAGATAGTTTGAGGATTTGGTCAAATACCATCAAAAAAGTCCAGGTACAATATGTATACATTCTTGATCTGTCACTGTAGGTTCCCCCTTACTGCTGTAAGTTTAATAAAGTTAGCTTTGCCTAGGCCACAGTTTTACTAGTGGTCCTTTGGGAAGTCAGCAGCCAAAACATCCAACTCAATAGGTATCAACCCTCTCATTTTCTGGCACCTTGCTGTATAAGTATACTAGGGATTTAATGGTGACTAAAGATGGCATTGTCCATGTAATTCTGTGAGGGAGAAGTATATTAATCAAACCACAGATACATAAATTTAAATTGTTATAAAGGAAAATAACAAGGTGTTGTGAGCACACATAGCCAGATAATGTGACACCTTTAGGGAGAATAAGGAGGCTCTATTTAGTAAGTAATGTTTGATCTGAGATTTTAAGGCTGAGTAAGTCTTAACTAGGTGACTTGGAGAAGAAAAGGGAAAGAGGAAAAAATAAAGGAAGGGGAAAGGAATAAATAAGGAAGAAGTGTTGAAGCAAGAAAAAGGGAGAGGGGGCAGTCTGAGGAAGAAGGGAAGAGGAAAGAGGATGGAAAGAGGAGGGGAATGAAACAGAGGCAAAGGAAGTGAGAGGGAGGGAAGAGCAGAGAAGTCTGAGAGCTTTCTAGGCATATAGAATATCTGCGTGATGACAACTGGAAAAAAATTTCCTTATGCTGTAATAGAGAACAAAGAAGAAGCAATACCAGATAAGACTGGAGAGGTCAGTAAGGGCAACATATAGGCATAATGGCCAGAAATGTTGTGCAATTTAACCTTTATCATTAGTGTATTCGAATGTATGTTTTATCATATCATCACTAACATTTAGTATTATTATGTTTTCATCTTTGTTAATTTGATAGATGAAAATTATCCCATTATTTCCATTTTTAATCCTTTGTTTACTGAACTTAAAAAAAGGCAATTTAATGTTTTCATTTTCTTCATTATAACTTATCTCTTCATATTCTTGGCCTCAATATATCTGTGGAGACTCCTGTTTTCTTATCCATTTAAAGAAGATATTGTATATTAACTGATATTAGTCCTTCAGCATAATTCTTACAAAAAGTCTTCCTAGTTTGTTATTGGCTTTTAATCTTTGTATTGTTTTGCAGATATAGAGAAAAACATTATGTTTATGAATCAAAGCCACAAATATTTTCTTTTTTTAACCTTCATCCAATGTTGTTTATTGATTTTAGAGAGAGAGAGAAAGAAAGAGAGGGAGAGAGAGAAATGTTGATTGGTCGCCTCCGTACATGCCCTGACTGGGGACAAATCCTGCCACCGAGGTATGCACCCTGACTGGGAATAGAACCTGCAGCCTTTTGGTGTAAGGGATGCCCGTCCCACCAGCTGAACCACCCAGCCAGGGCAAAGCCATGAATTTCTTCATTTGTGATTTCTGCTTTGCTTTTCTGCTTTAAGTCTTAATCCAGAGACTCAATAAAGACCTAAATGTTTTGAAGATTTTTATGATTTGGATTTCTACATTTAAATATTGAAATGTATAGTATTGATTTTGGAGCATGGCATTGGTTGAGGATATAACTATACTTTTCCCCCTTAATAATTTTCAAAATTTCTGCAGAGCCGTTTGTTGACTAATCTTGCCCATCCTCTCCCTACGGTTTTGATACCTCATTATTACATTTTCCTTTTTCAAATGCTAGAATCTGTTACAATGCCACCTATTCTATTTTATTTGTCTGTTTGTTTACCCCTGGGGCCACATTGATTTAATTATGACACCTTTACACTACGTTTTAGTATCTGGAGGCAGCCAGTTCCAGCTCTCACCTGGTTATTCCTTGAGCATAACAGTATCAACTTTTGAAGAAACAAATCTTTTTGAAGTGTTAATTTGGAGTGTGTTAACAGATTCACTTTTTAATATTGGAATGCCATCCCAGACACTTCACAATGCACATAAAGTATTTAGCTGCTAATTCAGGCTTCCAGAACTGGACCTGGAAATACTCAATTCCATAGGCCTGCCTTGGGCATCAGGTCTCAGCACTCTCAGCATCTGCTTGAGGATGTCTTTTGATTTCTGCTTTCTCAGATAAGAGGTGGAGGTTCCTGTGCATCCCATGAACCCATTTCAAGGATAAGATAACTCATGAGAAAGCTTTGTGGGCAAGAGGCCAAGCTTGGTCCTAGAGTTGGAGCTAGGCTAGGCCTTCCTGTGGGTGGCCATGGCTGGGCCACAGTTACAGCACTGCCCACTTTATCTTCATTGTCCTCCACACCTTACCTGGCCTCTTCAGCCTAGAACCTCCTAATTTTCAGGGTCAAGTTTTGTAAATAATATTGTGAAAGCAAATAATTCAATTCTCAGTGGTAGAGTGTTGGCCTGCGAACTGCAGGGTCCTGGGTTCCATTCTGGTCAAGGGCACATGTCTGGGTTGCAGGCTCGATCCCCAGTAGGGGGCATGCAGGAGGCAGCCGACCAATGATTCTCTCTCATCGTTGATGTTTCTATCTCTCTCTCCCTCTCCTTCCTCTCTGAAATCAATTTTTAAAAAGCCAAGACAAAATAATAGTCCTCCTCACCTTAAAGAGCTTAGATGAGCGGATCTTGAGTTTCTTCAAGAGCAGAGAAGGAAAAATAAATTTGGCACCGGTGTGTTCATCCTAGGTGAAAATAAGGAAGAGGGATGGGTGGGCTATGGGGTCAAATAGCTAACTTAAAAAAAGACAAAAGGAACAGGAGTGGACCCTTTAAAATGCAGCTGCCTCTCACTGTGTTTCATTGAGGATGAAAATCCTCACACTTTCTCAGATGAGATTCTTTTCCTCCAGCCGGGGTGCTGTGTGCCCAGGTCCAGCCTGATGGGAAAGGCAGACCCCAGAAAGGCCGCCCTGAAGGCACAGCCACCCTCCCCTCCTCTGAGGGTGGCTCCAGGTTGTCACACACCCCAGCAAACCCCAACAAGTTAATTTGTAATCTCAGGGGAAAATGACGGTGGCGCGTGCCTGTCACTGAGCGCTCTCCCTGCCAGTTTAAACAGCTGATTAGTTAGCGCCACTGGAATCGATCCGCATCAGTTCCACCTGCATGCACCCACCAGGAACCACTTTATTGTAAATCAATCATTCTGAAAACATCTCACAAAGGGGCCAGGCTTTGCTAACAAGCCATCAATCCCTGCTGCCTGTTGGCAGCACCCAGCAAATGAGGAGTGCAGCCAACATTTACTCAAAAACTATCTCTTCAGGTTCTTTTGAGCCTGGGCAGGGGGTGGAGAAGCCAGAATAGGTCAAGGCTCCCTAACGAAGCACGTGCTCAAGGCTGTGGATCTGTTTCCCCATGGAGGCCAACCTGTAACCAGGCCCTCCATTAAAAAATGGGCAAAAGAGGGTGGGAAGAGATTAACCAAAGAACATATATCCATATACACTGAGTGGCCAGATTATTATGATCTCTGAATGCATAATAATCTGGCCACTCAGCGTATATGTAGAGGCCTGGTGCATGAATTCGTGCATGGGTGGGGTCCGGCCAGCCTGGCCAGGGGGAGGGAACATGGGCAGTTGGCTGGCCTGCCTGCTGGTTGAACTCCTGGTCGAGGGGACAATTTGCATTTTAGCCTTTTATTATGTAGGATATATACTGAGTGGCCAGATTATTATGCATTCAGAGATCATAATAATCTGGCCACTCAGTATATGCATAAGTCATGGACACAGACAATAGGCCTGGGGTGGGGGGTGCAAGTGGGGAGGAGGGGGTCAATAGGGGAAAAAAGGAGGGAATTCTGTAATACTTTCAACAGTAAAGATAAAATTTTTAAAAATAAGCAAACTCCTTAAATGTTTGATATTGCAATAATTAACCTCTGCTCCCCCCTCTTCCTCCCCCAAAAATCGGCAAAGGGTTTGAATGGACATTTCACAAAGGACTATCAATAGATGGATGATCAAGGCACATGGAAAAGTGCTCAGCGTCATTCCTTGTCTTGGAAATGTAAATGAATACCTCAGCAAGGTACCTGCACCACCACCAGAATCACTCATATTACACGACTTTCAACACCCAATGTGGGTGATGACATGGAGCGTGGAGCAAACTGAACTTGCCCATGCTGGCAAGTGTGTAAAATGAGGTAAATACTTTGGGAAAAAGGATTTGCAATTTCTTAAAAAAACTAAACATATACCTTCCCTCTCACCAGCAATTCCACTCCTATATATTTACAAGAGAGAAATGAAAACATTTATCCACACAAAGATATTCATAGAGCTTTACTTAAAATAGCCACAATGTGGAAACACCTCAAAAGTTCATCAGCAGGTATGTGGATAAACAAAGTGTGGTACATCCATACATCGGGAGTACTACTCAGCAATAAAAAGGCATGACTTACTGATAATGAACATGGGCGAATCTCAAAAACAATATGCTGAGGGAAGAAACCTTCCAGGAATGAGGACCTTCTCTATGATTCCATGTGTATGACATTCTAGAGCAAACGGAACTGATCTACAGTGGGGAAAACAGTCATAATCGTGTTTGCCTCTGGCGGGGGGAGGGGATGATGTACAGGATTGCTTGGAATGTGGCGTGAGAGAGCTTGCTGGAGTGATGGTCATGTTGTATAACTTGATAGGGGTTTGGATAACACAGGTGTGTACATACATCAAAATTTATTCTCTCTCTCTCTCTCTCCCTCTCTTTCTCTCTCCTCCCTCCCTTTCAGTCTCTGAAAATCAATGGAAAAAATATCCTCGGGTGAGGATTAACAACAACAACAACAAAAAAGTAATGAAGGGTCCAGTTAATGTTTTTACATTGAATTGTGTGCAAACTTTCCATCAAAGCTAAAAGGTAAGAGTGGGTTGTAAATAAATGCTAAATTTAATTAATGATATGTGTGCTGAAGTATTGGGGGTGAAGTGTATCAAGGTCTGCAATTTACTTTAAAATGCACTTAAAGTTAAAATGAATCAATAACTGAACGAAAAGATAGATGGATAGATATGGCATAAAGCAAGTATAATAAAACCTAAGTGGGGGTGGGAAGGTGGTTCATTGTAAAATCCTGTCAACTTTTCTGAATGTTGGAAATTTCCCATAATACAGTGTTGAGTGTGGAATGAGGGGAAGAGTGATGAGAAAAAGGGTCATCCTTACCTGCTCAGGGGCTTTGTGTCCCGCCTGAGTGCCCTACCCATTGACCAGATCGGATGGTTACATTTTGACTATCCGGAAGACAAACCTGCCAGGTAGCACCAGGAACACATTCCTCGATGAAAAGATGTGCAGGGAATATTAAAATTGGTTTTTAGGAGACTTGTACAAAACACCTTCAACTCCTTTTAGCCAAAGAGATGGGACAAAGGCATTTTGTCTTGAGATATTTTCCTGCTACCTTGGTGGCTTCTATCTGAATCTCAGTATGTGGACAGGAAAGCTGGAGAGAAGCGCTCCCCTTCTGGGTCATGGAGAGCCCCACTGTTTGTGTTTGGTTCGAAGGCACAGGGGTAACAACCTGATTTTGCAGAATATGGTCCAGACAGCCTCATGCAGGCACAGCTCAGCTCATTTGCTGACAGATGATTGCATTGTCAGCGCCGCGTGGCTGAGGGTAATTGTGTCATGATGACTCCCTTGTAAACCCTGCATCAGAAGGCAAAACTCCAGGAGTAGTTAGAGCAGTGGGGAGGAGTCGATTTGGACTGCGCGGGGAAGCAGCTGAATGCCTGTGGCCCATCGACTTCAGTGGGGGCGTATGGAGGCACAGATGGGAGAACCTGCTTAAAGTCACTGGGGAGACAGTTATGGTAATGAAACTTCACAAGGTAATGGTTACAAGGTAACATGGTTAGAAGGAATGGTGGATTGATGAGGACTTGGCAACTGAGGGGAAACAGGATTTAAGGAGGCAGTAGGTGTATTGAAACTACAAATACTGATGTAGGAGTTAAGTGCCCAGCTGCTAAATTTAGCTTTGCCTGGGTTCAAGTCCCAGCTGGCCACTAACTTGCTCTGTGGCAAGGGGCAAATTACTCAAACTCTCTAGGCCTCTGTTTTACCCTCCCTGCAAAATGATTTGAATAACTGTAGCCCACATATGGTTGTTGTGAGGCTTGTGAGCAAGGTAAAAAGATGAGAATAATGCAGGGTGTGTGCTGGCGTCATGCAAATGTTTATTGTGACTCCAAGCCAACTTCCCCTCCTCTGGGCCTCGGATGGTCTTAGTTACAGTAATACAGAGTTAGGCTCCAAATACTACTCTCTGTTGTTTGGCTACTGTCTGCCTCCATTCTTGGAGATTCCTGTTCTGGGCAAGGGTCGTCACTTATCACAGTGAGCAGTGGAAGTGCAAGACACGAGCAAGTCTGTTTCAGGCTGAGCGAGTACTTCCTGAGGATTCTTTCAGGGAATTAAGATCTAGGGTCCCTATACTGCTGGGTGGTTATCTAACATTTCTAGGCCTTATCTTCCTCTTCTTAGAGTAGTAAGTTCACGTGTGTGTGCACATACTCCTAAACATGCATAAATGCCTGTGTGTGTTTGTGCATGTACACAAGCACATAACATGATGAAATTCATGAGAATATTTATGCCTTCTTTTTGGAACCATGATCTCATTCGTACTTTTAACCCCCCCTCTTACCCCCCAATAAATGTCTGTGCTTGAAGCAGAAACTCTAGACAGGCAGTAGGAAGTACATGGTAACCCCATAAGAATGAAAAAAGAGATGGAAAATCGACAAAGACAGACATCTGGGGTCCTGAATGGAAGCTAGAGCTAGGACAGCCCATTGCCTGAAGCTGGACTCATACGAGGCAAATGTGGAGAGAAATGTGCAAAGAGAGAGATGGTGGGAGCCATCAGAGCACTTGGGGATCTTCCCCCTGAAGCACCCATTCCTAAGCTCTGGCTGCCCTTTCTCAGACTTCAGATGCTTTCTCAGTCCTACCCTGCAAGCCGCTGGGGCTCAGTAAGTATGTGTTGAATAGATGAATGAATCAAAGGGGCTGATTTAACTGGGAACACACTTCAGTGTTGACCGTAGAAAAAGGACATGCGTTTACATACTCGCCCACAGTAGAGAAAGCAATTCCGTTACTAACACTAACAGACAATAAACTCAGGCTAAAACATGGCCATTTTATGAGACACTTGGCTGAGCAACTTGGCCTTTTCTTTTGTTGTTTTCTCCTTTCCCTTTCTACCCCCTACTGACTATTTGTAAGCACCACAGCATGGAATCCGGGCTTTTTTCTTTTTCCCTGAATCTCCTGGTCACTGTGTGGGCTATGGGAAGCCTAGGTTGGCTGATTAGTCATTTGTTTTTCTTTCCCTTTCCCATACAGTTGAATAACTCACTGGTCTGCAGGCTGAAGAATCTGGCATGTGCAAACGCTGCGTGCACAATGAATGGGAGTCTTCCTTGTCTGGAAAGGGGAAACAGAGTCGGGAATGGGGTTTAAAGCACTGAAAAGGCCAGAATTTGTCCTGACTCCCTGGTGGCCCAGTAGGTCAGAGAATAAATGTAACCTTGACATTTCTGGGTCCCTGCAAACAGGGCAGAGGTATTCAGGCCAGAGGATTAGTCAGTCTGTTCATTAAAACACATGAAAATGCCTTCACAATTTTCCCCGCAGGAGGCTGGAGAAGGGATAGCGAAGAGGGATTTGTTGAGAGGAAAAAGAGCATGCTGAAAGAAAGATGATGATTTTTGGAAGCAAAGAGAGAGGACAAAGTCAGATGCACGTTGGAATCTGTCTTTCGGATGACAGAGGGTAGGATGGGGGTTTGATCTATATTTAGTCTCCAAAGCTCAGAGCTGCATGGCAACCTTTGTTACTGCCAGCGAGACTCATGTTGGACACCAAACAAGGGCAAGCGAGGACAAGGACAGGACGGTGGGAGAGAAGAAACACAGAAGAGGGATGAGGGCACACAGGCAAGGGCTGCTTTGGGGGAAGGGAGCTCTCTCTGTCCCTCTTTTGTGAATATAAAGACAAGTCCATCACCCCGTGGCAGGCTGCAGTGATGAGAAAGATACATAATATGATGGAGCTTGGTAGCAGGCATGTGTGATTGAACAGACCAATGAAGAGATAACATTTGAAAGCTTTACTGCTCGGAAAGCTGTTAGCAAGCTGGTGTCCCCTTCATCATGTTTAATTTTACTTTTACTACCCTTCATTTGCTTTGACGGGTTGATGTTGCCATGGTGCAGTTGGAATTCTCATAAAAGTGCTGTTACCCTTTCAAGATGGCCATTTTTTTCTAGGGTTTATACCACATTTTATAGTTATGTCAGAAGGTTTACTTGGTTTATGAATTCTCCAAGCTCTAAGATTGCTCTCAGAAAACTCCGGGTCGCCTTCAGTTCTTGCCGTTTAATTTGTGCTCTTTTAACAACAGTCACATCTTGGGATGATGTCCCGACTTAATTAGAAATGCATCTGAGGGCTCATGCAAGTAAACAAAGGGCACACAGAGAAACCAAACCCCCTTTTCTTAGGTTATAAGCCCCTAAATATATGTAACTGTCTATATGCTACTGAATATTGCACTTGGTGCATAAAATTGTCATAAATAACATAACTATGACCAACTCTGAAATCTAATGATTAATATGCAACCATATAACTTGATGACTCCTTTATTTGCTTTCTAACAATCTAAGGCTGGCAAACTGTGTAAGAGGAAACCACTCTTCATTACATCCTATTGAGGAGCCCAGGCTACAGACTATGAGTAAGCCTTTGAGTAGGTCCTCAGCCTCATCAGTTATTAGTTAATTCACTTATTGAAGGTGATTTAATTAACCACCATATCTATGTCTAAGAAATTTAAGGAAGCAGAGAAATTCAAGGCACTGTGTACCACCACATGTGAGAGATAACCCAAACTGAAGTGGCCAAAAACAGCATGTAATTGCAAGAAATTTGTACCAAGATGCGTTATAAAACGTAATTTAAATAAATCAGAATGTGTTTTTGTGCAAAGATTTGAGGCGAGACATCAGAAGTGTATTTCAAAATCTACCTTTCAGGTTTATCCGAGTCAATAAAAATTTAGTTCACTCCTCCACGCTGCCTTGAAAGATTTAAAATGTGGGTGCAGTTTTGAGAAGTGGCTAGCTACCCATCTGTGTTAGTTTGCTTTGGTTGCTCCGACTAGCTGCCATAAACTCAATGGCTTAAACAATACAAATTGATTACCAGCTTCTGGAGGTCAGAGGTTGGAAATGGGTCTCACCGGACTACAACCACAGTGTCAGCAGGACAGCAGTCCTCCGAGACTCGGAGGAGAAATGTCTCCTCACCTTTTCCAGCTTCTCCAGGCTGCCTTCATTCCTTGGTTCATGGCCCCTTCCCTCCATCTTCAAAGCCAGCAACATCACATCCATTTTTCCAGCCACATCTCCGTTTCTCTTCTGCTCCCCTCTTTCACTTTTAGGGACCCTTATGATTCCATTGTACCCACCCAGATACTCCAGATAATCTCCGTATTTTAAGGCCAGCTGATTAGCAACGTCAATCCCATCTGCAGACTTCATTGCTCTTTGCCAGGTAAAATGACCTATTTACAGGTTCCATGCATTAGGATGTGGACATGTTTGAGGGGCCTTTCTTCCACCTACCCCACCATACATTAGAGGAGGCAAGCATGTCAGAGGACCCCAGGGAACAGTATGGAGAAGACTCTCACAGTAAATTGCAGTTGGATTGACCAGAGGTCTACTTTCCAATGCAAAGATTGTATAACACTTTAACACTGAATAAGGAACCGGATTTCTCTAACTTTAGCTTCCCAACTGGTAAAATGGGTGTGTAACATTTTCCTAGAGTTGTAAAGGCCTCGGAGTATTTAATTACATATACATAAATTAATTATTTAACTTTTCTCTATTTTACATTTTAATAGCTCTGAATTTTGCTACTAAAAATGACACTGCATTATAGATCCCCACACAGTGATAATTTCTGAACTGCAGTCATACTGAGTCCAATGGTGTGAACATCTTTAAGGATCTTGATACTTTCCAAAAAGGCAGCATAGATGCAAGTGTATATCCTGGAGGGAGCACAAGATGGGACAAATGAACCTGCTTGTGCTTAGTCTTCCTCAGTTCCTGGGGCCTGTTGTGATATGTTTAATGACACACTAAATGCAAAGGATTCACTTTTTATGGTATTCAACCAAAGAAACTTCAGAAAGGAAAAAAAAAAAAAAACACAAAGCCCTGTTGGAATTATATAGAAAAATGGTCTAAAATGTCAAAGTTCAGTGCAGGTTACAAAGTCCCCCATGATATTCATCATATGGTCATTTTTATGTTACACAGCCTCCCCTATTCAACTGATGTTAAAATCTAACCTCTATATGAAATACTAGAGGCCCAGTGCATGAAATTTGTGCACGAGTGCGGTCCCTAGGCCTGGCTGGCAATCAAAGTGTGAACGTCTGGCATGAAAGGGCAGGTCCCAGCTGACCTCTGGGCCCTGGGAAGCACCTGGGCCCCCAGGCCCCATACGCCCCCTTCTGCCTAAGTCATCAGGCCCCTGCCCAACTCCCTCAGCACCTGGGAGCTGGATGGCAGCCCTGTCCCTTGCCAAGGCCACTGGTCGCCATCTGTGGAGCAATCAGCGAGGCAATCTGGCCCTGCTCGCACCCGCCTTAGCCTGGTGCCACCCGCTCACCTGCTCCACCATCCCACCACGGTCCTGCTCTCATTGGGGTCCATTGGGGCTGGCAGCACCTCCACTGCTGCTCCACAGTGCCACGTCGCCAATGCCCACCATGTTCCATGCTGCCCCCTGGTGGTCAGCGCACATCAAAGCAAGCAGTCAAACTCCCAGTCGATAGTACAATTTGCATATTAGGTTTTTATTATATAGAATTAGAGGTTGGGCACACGAAATTCGTGCACAGGTACGGTCCCTAGGCCTGGCCTGCGATCAGGGCCATCTTCCCTGGCTGCCCACAGCCAGTCCCGCCCTCCACCGCCACTCATCCCAGGTTCTCCGTTTGCCTTCGGGAGATCAGAGCTTGTCGCCCTCTGTGTGTGGGGCAACTGGCGGGGTGGGGCCTTGGCCTGGTGCCATCCGCATCCCCTGCCACCCACCCCCCCAGTTCCCTGTTCACCATCAGGTGATTGGAGCCTGACAGCCAGAGGGAGGCACAGAGTGCTCTTCATAGTGACTGCTCAAGTGGTCGTTCTGGTCGTTCCGCTGTTAGGGTGAATTTGCATATTACCCTTTTATTATATAGGATGGTTCACTTGTACCAATACACATTTATGCCAGCAATGTACATTTAATGCATTTATTAACCAGTATTTATTGATTGATTACTGAATAAGTCAACTAAGTGCCATGCCCTGTTCTAAGAACTTGTGATATGTCACTGAAGGAAAATTTTCTCCCCTCATGGGGCTTCAGTCTAATCTATAATAATAAAAGCATAATATGCTAATTAGACTGAACACCCTCCTGGATGTCCTTCTGGACAATCTTCCAGAAGAAGCCGAGGCTGCGAGGACCGAGGTGGCTGCCACAGCTGGCGGGAACTGAGGCAGAGGCAGCCACTACAGTGGGTGGGGACCAAGGCAGAGGAGGCGGCCAATGCCATGGCGGGGGCTGAGCCCCTTGCACAAATTTCATGCATCAGGCCTCTAGTAGAATATATGTGGCTACTATTCAGATAAAGGCATTTTTAGAACAATGCTAATTTCACTAACCTTGATATTTTCTGCGGCCTAACTTGACCCATAAATATGGCTGGAGAACCTAAGTGGATCATATATTCTTAAATTACCTCCTACCAATGTCCATTGTCCCAACCATCCCTCTAGCTCAGTGGTTCTCAACCTTTTTAATGCCGAGACCCTTTAGTACAGTTCCTCATGTTGTGGTGACCCCCAACCATAAAATTATTTTCGTTGCTACTTCATAACTGTAATTTTGCTACTGTTATGAATCGTAATGTAAATATCTGTGTTTTCCTGTGGTCTTAGGCAACCCTGCTAGAGGTTCTCAACCTGTGGGTCGCGACCCACAGGTTGAGAACCGCTGCTGTAGAGGGGGTCACAACAACATGAATCTCTCACCACAACTGCTGCTGTATGGTTGGGGGTCACCACAACATGAATCTCTCTCCTAGAGATTTAAATACTGGCTTAATCATAGAAGACATACAGGAATGTAAGATGCTTGGTGCCAGGCTGCAGTATGGAGGGACCCACTGCTGTCCCAGAGTGATGGACCCACTGCTGCAGGCCCTGGGAGGGCCTTGGTTCCTTTTCTTCAAGTGGCCTAGTTATTTTCCTCTTCCTTGTAGTCTGTGAGCCCCATTATTCTTCTAAGTACCTTCTTCCTCAGACCATTGTTTTGAGCTTGAGCTTAGAACAGAGAACTCCAACAGATAGAAACTGGATTCAACCAGCTGTCCATATTGATTATAAGAAATCCAGTGAGGTGTTGATTAGTACTTCTTTTGATGACCCCAAAATAAAACCATGTTATGACAAAGAATAGGGTGCTTAGTCCCCATCTAATGAAACTTCTTATTTCTCATGTAAGGAAATTCAGGCCCAAAGTGGAAAAGAGACTTGCCCAAGTTGCCACAGAGGTTTATTGGTAAATTCAGAACAGTTTTATATACTTAGGTCACACTAACAGCAACATAATTTAGTTTATCAACAGAACTATCAGAGTTATTAGTGTACATTATGAGAAAAATAATATAACTGTGTGATTTTAACTATTTATAGGAAAGATTCTGTTTTTAAGTAATAATTATGAAGAACCCACATGTGTAGGTAGCAGAAGTGAGGGGGGAACCTATAACTGATGATCATATTCTTCCTAGGATCATAATTTTGCTGTAAATATTGGAAGAAGGCTACTTAATTAAATCCTGCTCTCTAATAATCATATTGGAATTGGTCAAGCCTTGGAACCTCATTGTCCTATGGTACATGACTTCTAAAATGCCCCCCAAGGCCCTAACCAGTTTGGCTCAGTGGATACAGCGTCAGCCTGCGGACTGAAGGGTCCCAGGTTTGATTCCAGGTCAAGGGCATGTACCTTGGTTGCGGGCACATCCCCAGTAGGGGGTGTGCAGGAGGCATCCGATCAATGATTCTCTCTCATTGATGTTTCTAACTCTCTATCCCTCTCCCTTCCTCTCTGTAAAAATCAATAGAATATATTTTTTTTAAAAATGCCCCCCAAGGATCCCCAGGCCCTAGTATTTACACCCTTGTAAAATCTCCCTGTGAGTGTCAACAGATTGATTTAGTGACTTATCTTTAACCGATGGGATGTGATAAGGTGATGTGATGAAATGCTATGATTAAAATTACAAAAGATTATGACTTTATCTTGCTAACAGACTCCCTGTCTGGCTGGCCTGGATAAAATAAGCTGCCATATTGGGGAAGCCATGTGGCCTACAGCCAACTGCCAGCAAGATCCTGAGGCCCTCAGTCCAACAGTTGTCAAGGCACTAAAGACTGAGGACAACCATTGAATGAATTAGGAAGCAGATCCTATTCCAGTAAAATCTTGATTGCAGTCCAATCAATGACCCAGCTAAGCCATATACAGATTCCTGACCCAAACATCTGTGAGATAATAATTCTGTATTGTTTTCAGCCACTACATTTTGTTGTACTTTGTCACACAGCAACAGTCCTTGACAGAGTGCAATATTTTGGCCTTTTGGAAGATTAAGACTTTTTTTTTTTAAATATCTTTTATTGATTTTTTCACAGAGAGGAAGGGAGAGAGATAGAGAGTTACAAACATTGATGAGAGAGAAACATCAGATCAGCTGCCTCCTGTACACCCCCCACTGGGGATGTGGCTGCAACCGAGGTACATGCCCTTGACAGGAATCGAACCTAGGACCCTTCAGTCCACAGGCCGACGCTCTATCCACTGGGCCAAACCAGTCAGGGCAAGACTTTTTTTTTTTTTTTTTTTTTTTTTACCATGGTTGCATAGAAAGTATGCAACCCATGGGCTATAGGTTTTGAACACTCTCAGGTTAACAGCCCTGTACAAACTGGCAAAAAGTGTCTTATGTCCTTTGGGTCCAACCAACTTTAAAGTAAAGGGTTGTAAATGGAGAATTGAGATATGCAACCTTTCTGTTGTTCACATGCAGAGTTTACTACCACTTAGAAACAATTCTGGAAGAAAGAAAGTTACGAATCAGTAGCACTAGTAAGAAAGAGGTTTGTTGAGGTATAGTTGGTCTCACTGGTGTCCTAATTGCACATTTTTATTTAGCTTTAGCCAACTAGCAGTTAAACACCATTTTAATTATGTTAGCATTGGAAAAAGAAGAGTATTTAGTTTGAGTTTCTTGTTCCAACTTCCTTTCTTAATTGCCTTTTCATTCAAGCCGAAGACTTATGGTGGCAGCCACAGCCCAGTTGAAAAACAATTCATTGTATCAGTGACTGGGCCTCATAACAGAGCACCTTAATAAGACCTAGTTCTGTACTTCCTGACTCCCCAAGATGGATTATGTTCATAGTCCATTATTTGAACGAGGGTACCTGAATTATGGCAAATCTATCTGAAACAGCATTGTAGAACTGTATTTTATCTTTAAGAAATGTATTTGATAAAAGTAAGATATTTACTTCTGTTGCAGAAAGGAATTTAAGCAGAAAAATTTCTCTCTAATGTTTGTTGAATCATATGAGAATGATGAGGGGAACAAGGTGATACATCAACCAACTAACTTGAAAAACTCACTTGTATTTTTATTTCAGGATGAAAGGCTGAGCTAAGGGTGCCCTATGGTATTGCATGAAATACTTTTCTTCTTTTTCCAAGTCATGCATATCACCCAGGAATTCACAAGGGTAGCATCTAGATTCTCTATTACTTAAATTTGCACAAGCATGCAATCAATTCTTCTTTCCTTTCCTTCCTCTTTAGGGCTTGTGAACAGAGTTGAAATTTACAGTCTTTGAGGATGGCAATATTTGTTTGGAATTATAGAATCATAGACTGTAAGAACCAGAAGGGACCTCTGAGATTATCTGGTCTGACCCTCTTATTTTTTAAGTGAGCTAACCAAGGCCCTTTGGTGAAAGATCCTATCTAGGACTGATGTGTTTTTTGTGTGTTTTGTTTTTGTTGTTTTTGTTTTTTAAATTGAATTTAGAAAAATAGAGGAAGGGAGAGGGAGAGAGAGATAGAAATATCAATGAGAGAGAGACATCATTTGACTGCCTCTTGCATGCCCCCTACTGGGGATCAAGTCTGCAACCTGGGTATGCGCCCGGGCCAGGAATAGAACCCATGACCTCTTGGTACATGGGAGCACAGTCAACCAACTGAGCCACTCAGGCAGGGCAGGATTGATGCTTTTAATGACCCTTGGAGCCCTGAACCAAAAGAGACCAGGGTCAGATTTCATAAAAAGCAAGGGAATCAGGGATCCAGGTAAGGAGTTTTAATTTCATTTTAGTTTATTTTTTCTTCTTAGTTGAAGGAAGTTAGAATAAGAATAGCGGGCTAAAGGACCACAGACTATGGTGGCAGAGCCCTGGGTTCTCAGCATGGCTCTCTAACTCTGTGACCTTGAGAAGGTCGCCTCATCTCTCAATTTCTGCATTGGTGCACATGGAGAAAAACAATAGGACCAGCCTCTTGGGTTGTTGTGAGGGGTGACATGATCTACTCCATGTAAAGCTCTTAGCACAGTGTCTGACTCTTCACAAGTGCTGAAATTCATTATTTGTAATTCATTATTATTTGTTCTTATTAGTATACCATCCTGACTCTGCTGATCCTTGCCAATAGCAAATTGCCTTGGGCCTCAGTCTGGGCACGTATAAATTCAAAGGATTTCAGCATTAGGAAACTCTTGATCTTGGCTCCTACTTCCTGCTGACCTCAGTTTGGAAACTATCTCCTCAGCCTTGAATGGCCTCTTTCACCAGCTTCCACTTTGGCCACCTACGCACTTCTGGACCAGATGTGTTGTGAGAGTCAAGCTTATAGTTGACCCTTCTCTGCTTTTCTCTAAGACCTAATACAGTGCCTGCAACTGATAGTAAATCAACAGTTTGCTACTGATTTATTTTTTTTTACTTCTAGAGACAAAGCAAGTTTGATGGATTCATGCACAAATAGAAGATCCTAGCTAAACAACAGCTGAGGATAATATACCATAAAGCTCTCTAGAGAGGTCATGATTAGTGCCAGTAGCTCAAGGAATACTGGGTATCAGTGCAAATGAAGCTGTGGGAAAGCTGGTAGGAGGAATATGAAACAAGAATTGGACCAAGACATCAATTAAAAAGGGGTTGAATGGGGAGATGAGTTTTAATGGAGGGGGAATCTATAGTGAGGGATTAGGTTAGGTCTACTGGTGGAAAGGAATTCACAAATATTTATTAGTCATTTTTAGTCATTTATCCCTGAGATAAAAGAACTGATGCCTTAGTTGATTTTTTAAAAGTATTTGACTTGTAGTTTTAAGCATGAATCTCTTTAGTTCCCAAGCATAGTGTGCTCCAGGGAGCGGCCCTGGGATTATTCCTCATCCTTCTTTTTCACCTTCCACAGGGCTTCCATGACAGGCAAAGGCTCTGGAGCAAACAAAGTGCAGTGCTTTGCTCACTCAGATAGACTGTCCCCTGTTGTCAGGGCTTAAATTTTAAATCATTCTGGCTGCTCAATGTGGAACCCAGCAAAGAACCTTTGTCAGGAAAAGGTCAGCTGCAGTTATTAACACAGAGTGACAACTGTACTTCAGAAAACAATTGCCCTCGCCTGTCCCTGCAACCTTCACAGAAGTCTTTGCTGACAATCTCTTTGTTCCTATATATTGTCAGCAAGATATTTAACAGCACTTTGTCGTCCATCTTGGCTCTCTCAGGAGTGTGGGTTGAGAGAGTGCCATGGAACTGGGGAGAAGAAAGGAAACAAAGAACATCTTAATCTCCAGCCGGATCAATTCAATACCACTTCAGTGAACATTTATTTATATTCTTATTTTTATTTTTCTAACAAGACTGATGCAACGCTGAGTCAGAACCAGGGAGTTTTAGAGCTAGTAGGTGTTCTACCCACACCCTAGGAACCTTGAAGAACCCTAAGATTCTTTGATCCTGTGGCAAATACTGGGCTCTAAATGGGGTCTATTCTTCATCATCCTATCTCCCTGAGGTCTCAGGCACTAAGGGGAGCTCATGGTTTCTGATGACCTCAGGTCAGGTCAACCAATGCCCTGCTGTGATATCGCAACATTTGGCATCCTGGCACTGCTTGGTGTCCATCATCATTGGATTCAACTGTGCCTATCTTGAATGGACAAAATAATGAATTTCTCTAGAATTGCAGAACCAGGTCAAAATGAGCAAAGCTGAGAGGATATTTTGTTTTATAGATGATGGGGAATGACAGGGTTAACACTTCCTGAACAATCCAGGTGGAGGAGAAAGGCAGTAATGCCAAATCCTTCCATGATTATGAGTTTTGTGTCTTACCCTAGCTAAGCAGGATTTCAAAAGCAGAGTGTCAAACTGTGTTCAACTTCTAAATGTGTACCTGTGGGGAGGGGGGGGTGGGGGGGGTGGTGCGGGATGGGTATTTGAGCAGGTGAACACGCTCATGTCTCCAAAGCAGTCATAGCTATGCACATAGAGGGAAGAAGAAGACCAAAAGCAATGAAAGGGGAATGACACTTAGGCTGTTGATAGCCAGTATTGTTTCATCTAAGTCCCCAATTCAAGTAATCACCATGAATTACCAATTGTTGATCTGGATGTTAGGATGAGTCAAGTCACTGCCCTCAGATTGGTGGAGGGCTTCTGTAGCGCTGGACATGTTTTCTTGGTGTTTTATACTACCACAGCCCCTGAACCAAGCCAGCCCTATATTGGGTAGATTTTATAGAAAGCTCTTTCCCCGGAATGGTGGTGAGAAGGGGGTCAGCTCCGGAGAGCATGTTGAGACTGGGAGAAGCTGTGACATGTGATAAAAAGATGAGCTCCCCGGGGAAATCTCCATAGGCCTGGCGCTAGCTCCGCCATTAGTCTTGTCCTCATTGGGGATGCACATTGCCTTTTTTCCAACCTCTTGGAAGGAATAATATATGATTTGGATATTACTCTGCTATTGACATGCTGGCATTTCTGCTTTTAACTATTTTTAAAGAAACAAGTAGGAGTTTACAGAGCTAAGTACTTAATAATCCTGGAAGACAGCTGAGGGTGGTTGTAGGAATGCATATTACATTTTATCCCAGTCTTTTCTCGGTCATTCAATGTACACCAAGCATCAAGTTTAGGGATTTGTACCCTATCTATACTCACAGAATAATTGCTAATAATATGGATTTTTTAATAGATGGGATTAGGAATTCCAAGTTAAAATCCACCCTTCTCTTCCCAACCCCCTGTTTCCTCCTGAAGGTGGGACATTTTTATTGCTCTAGTGAGGTACACAGGGCTGATCTGCTTCATAGTGGTTCAGTGTCAGGGACCATCATTTAACCTGAGTTTTCTCCAAATCTGTGCAATAATATGTCTTGCCAAAAATGGGTTCCCCTCTGTTTCATCCATTTGAATTTAGACACAAGTAACAAAGGCTGAGCTCATGTTTAAACCACTTTTTGGAGACGTCCTCAGTCATCACCTCTAACAATGTGCTCATTCTCTAGATGAGTCTGTACCACTTCAGGTCAATGACATGAATTTGTTTTCATTCCCAGTGCACAAGAGTGCTGAATCACGTTGAGGTAGAATAGAAAACTGTTCAGCTAGATTCAAAACAAAGATGTTCTTATTTACAATATTTGTAGTATTGTGATAGGATCATTTTAATTGGCTTTTTTAGAAAAACGAACTTGCCCATGTTTATAGAGTTTATATTCTTACTTCTTACACACTAATGATTATTTGCTTGCTTTTGTCATACATAAAGACTGAGACAAAAGAAATAAACACCTTACAGGGAGACTCACATAAGATAGAAAGTACAGAATAAACCTGCAGTATGATCCATTGCTCTCTATACTGTGCACGTGGCATGGTTGATTTTGCGGGGCGGGGGGTAGTCTGAAGTGTTTTAAGTTAATGTTTCAAAGAAAGAAAGGTTCTAGGAGGTACCCAGTATGGGACCAAGGTGTTTGGGGTTTGGGTTGGGGATAGACATGGGATGCTGAAAAGGGATGCCCATGTGTATATATGACTTGGCTTCCTAGGAGGAGGAGACAGACAAGCTTGAGCTGATGATTACATCAGGCCTGGGACCCTGAACATGAGAGAAGATGAAAAGGTGGGAAAATATCACATGCGCGTACACACACACACACACACACACACACACACACACACACACATAGTTATGGGCTGAATTGTGTTCCTCCCAAAATTGTAGGTTGAAGACCTAATCCCCAGTACCTCGGAATGTGACTGTTTTTGGAGATAAGGTCTTTAAAGAGGTTAAATGAGGTCATTAGGATGGACTCTAATTCAATACAACTGGTTTCCTTATAGGAAGAGGAGCCTAGCACACAGACACACACGGAGAAAAAATATATGAAAATACAGGGAGATGGCCACTGACAAGGCAAGGAGAAAGGCCTCAGAAGAAACAAACTCGGCTAATATATTGAGCTCAGACCTCTAGCGTCCAGAGCTGTGTGAAAAGAAATTTGCATAGTTTAAGTGACTCCATCTATAGTACTTACTAGGGGAGCCCTTTCAAACTAACACATACACGTGCACACACAGAGAGAGAGACACTTTTTAAAACTTTATACAAAAGAGGATCAGAATATAGTTTTGCAACTCATCTTTGTTTTTTATATGTTTTTTTTTTTTAAATTCCAAACCCACAGAAAAGAAGAAAGGTAGTATAATAACATTTATGTTCCTACTGTCAATATTTAACAAATCTTAACAGGTTGCTGATTTTGCTTTAAAACTTTCTTGAGGGCATAAAACATTTCAGTACAATTGAAACTCCTTTGATACTTCACCCAAATCCTAGTTTCTTTCCGAACTTCGAGATTATAGTTAGGAAGTTTTGTATATCTGTCCCATGTATATTTTTGAGAATTTAATGCATATATATGAATCCATAAAATTCATACTACTGTTTTATGTTTTAAATTTTTATATTAATGTCATCCCACTGTGTGGATACTTCTGTAACCTTTCCTTTAAGAACCTACTTTTATGCCATAATCACACAGTTGTCTGTAGTTGATTCATTTCATCTGCTGTATAAGGTTCCATTGAGGGATGCACCAAGTTTAGTCTTGTTTACTTGCTGATGGACTTTTGGGACATCTTCAATTTGTTGTTATTACAGATAGGCTTCAATAATTATTTTTGGACATGTCTCCCTGTGCACATGTGTAAGAGTTTATCTGGTGAATAGACTTATAGTGGAATTGCCAAAATATTTTTCAAAGTCATTAAACTAATTTGGCTCCCACTAACAGTGCACGTGAAATACTTATTCCTTTACTTCTTGCCAACACTTCTTTTTGTCAAACTTTCAGGTCTGATGATTACAAAATATCTAAATTTTAAAATTTGTCATTTTCCTGATTACTCATAAAGTTGCCTATCTTTTCATAGCTATTAGTCACCTTGCTTCCTCCTTTTTAAATGGCCCATTGTCACCTCAGAGCTCTTACTGATTGGTGTGCAAACTGTGTCAGTCATGTATGTGGCAAATATCTTCTTCCTGTTTGTGGCTTGTCTTTTCACTTTTTATGGAGACTTTGGTCAAGCAGAAGAGTTTCATGTAATCAACTCTTTTTCTTCATGACTTGTGCTTTTGGCGCCTTATTTAGGGGATCCTGCCACAGTCCTGTAAAGATATTCTTCTGTACTTTTACTGAAAAAAAAATTAAAGCTTTGATTGTCATACCTTTAATCTTTGGGGAAAAAATAAGAAGTGTGAGGTAAAAACCTAAATTTTTATTTGTGTCCATCTGACTAATCTGACTAACCAGTTATCTCAACCTCATTTACTTAGTATTGAAATCTTGCCCTGTTGATCAGTTCTGGCACACCGGTCACACACCAAGTTCCTATATAATTTGTGGCTCTAATGCTGGGCTACGCTGACCTATTGGTTAATTTTTTTTAATCTATGCATGAATATTGTGATTTCTTAAGAAGTATCACTTAGATAAAACATTACTCAATAGGCAAGTTCCCCCTCATTTTATTTTCAAAATTGGCTTCATTATTGTTATAATTTTTACCTTTCCATATGAATTTGAGAGCCACCTTGTTGAGTTTCATCAAAGATCACTGCTGCAATTTTGCATTCTTTCTAATAGGTCACACATTGAGGGAGGAAGGGAAACAAAACACGCTATTATTCCCTGATTTGTTTACACAAAAAAGTAGAAAATTAACAGAAGTTGGTGGCTATCAGCATACAGCACTAACCCAATGGCTCTGAGGAAGGGTGCAATTGTGGGTGTTACAGAATCTGAAAAACACAAACTTCCTGTTGCACTTCCATTCCTTTATACTTAAGGATGTTCTCATATGCCATGGAAGCCGTGCTCTATCCGGGGCAGTATTTGCTGACACTGTCTGTTGGTGGGTTTGGCATTTGAAAGCAGCCAAAAGGCAAGCATTCTTGGTCATTTTATTTGCCATCTGTGTGCTGGCATTAATAGTTGTTTTTCCTTGCACATTTTATTGAAATTGCATGTAATTTATGCACAAATTTAGAGAAAATAAAAATTTGAGAATATTGAAACATCACAAATAAACATAATATATCTCTCTATCGACTTAGATATGGTTCATGTCCATTAATAAAATGTATTTCTTTTATTCATGATCTTCTAATGGTGTTCTTACTGTTGGGAATTATATTTTGTAAATTGTAGTTTTGAATTGGTTGTTGCTGGCATATAGAAATACCAGTATTACTAAATTTTTATGTTGAACAATCTTATTATTTCTAACACTTTGTAGATTCTCTTGGATTTTTTAATGTAGAAAATAATATTCTTGCAACAAAGTTTGCCTCATTATTTTCAATACTTACAATTTTTGTTTCTTTTTCTTTCTTATTATGTTGGTTAGGAACTCCAATAAAATGTTAAATAGAAGCAGTGATGGCAAGAATCCTAAATTTGCCTCTAACTTGAAAGTTTTTTAAAGTTGCACCACTAAGTAAGCTGCTCTCAGTAAGTTTTTGAGAATATTTAATCCAATGGCGAAAGGATTCCTGTAAGGTTTGAGGCGCAGGAAACTGGAGTCGGGGACCACCAAGGCATATTAAAGGAAGGCTTATTCCACAGGAGGGAAAGGAGCAGGGACCCAACTGAGCTGCCTCCGCAGATGGAGGGGGGATGGAGAGAGAGGAGAGCAGTGCACGTGGGAGTGTGGAGCGGCCTTTTAAGGGAACTGGAAGGGGTGGGCCCCAGGGCACTCGGCACGCGCTGATTGGTGGATCAATGTCTTGGGGATGTCTTGGCAACAGATGCCAGTAATGTCATAACTCCGCCTTGTGGATGCATGCATGGGCTCTGGACTTCCCCCCCTGCCTCGACCTAACATCCCGGCCTTTTGGTGATAGGGGGGTGCCGAAATCGTCCTGGCTACTTCCTGCTGACCAGGGGCAAAGAGGGTGGGGGATGTTAAAGGCCAGGGTCAGGCAGAGGCGGGTTGAGGGGCAGCCAAGTGTAGGGATGGAGCAGGAGCTGGTTTACAGTCACCGGAGACATTTCCGTGATCCGGGAGCGGATGAATTTGAGGAGGCAGGGAGCTAGGGAAAAAAAAAGACACAGATGAGAATTAGGGGCCCTATCAGGGGTAGGATCCAGGTAGCTAAAGGGCTTTGGAGCCAGCCAAAAAGAGAGTTGTCCCAGGAGTGTCTTGCATGTAATTCTTCACTCAGCTTAGTCAGGGTCTGCACGTTCTGTTCCATCACTCCGGACTCGTTGATGTAGCAGCAGCATTCTTCTTGAAGGAACATGCAGGTTCCTCCTCTTTCCACAGTAAGAAGGTCTAGGGCCCTTCGGTTCTGCAGGGCTATTTGGGCTACCGATGTTACTTGCCGCTGCAGGGAGGCTAAGGAGGTAGTAGTAGACTCCAGGGCTATCTGGAGTTTGCCATTGAAATCCTGAGCAGAGATTATGCTGTTCCCGAGGGCCCCCCCACAGCTAGGCCTACAGAGGCAGCGATACTTACCCCCAACATGACAGGGAGGAAGGCGGCCCAGCTGGCCCGGGGGTGGGATGAAGGGAGCAACCAGGCAAGCTCCGACTCTCCATACAAGGTTAGTTGGGGAACTACTGTGACCCCGAAGCAAGGCCCGGGGTCAGAGGAGTTTATGCAGTTGCTTAAGGTGCCGTTGCACCAAAAGAAGGTACCCAGGCTGGCCTTGGTGGGACTGGTTGCAGTGTGGTTTTGGGTCTAGTTCCAAGTGACCCGTCCCACAGTTACCGGGTTGCTGGTCTGGTAGCATATCCGCGGGGGCAAGGTGGGTTCTGGAGTTTCGGGTTCCCTACACTCGGCTGCCCCTCAACCTGCCTCTGCCTGAACCTGACCTTTAACATCCCCCACCCTCTTCGCCCCTGGTCAGCAGGAAGTAGCCAGGATGATTTCGGCGCCCCCTATCACCAAAAGGCCGGGATGTTAGGTCAAGGCAGGGGGGGAAGTCCAGAGCCCATGCATGCATCCACAAGGCGGAGTCATGACATTACTGGCATCTGTCGCCAAGACATCCCCAAGACATTGAACCACCAATCAGCGCTTGCCGAGTGCCCTGGGGCCCACCCCTCCAGTTCTGCCCTGGGGCCCACCCCTTCCAGTTCCACCCTGGACCCAACCCCTTCCTGTTCCCTTAAAAGGCCGCTCCACACTCCCACGTGCGCTGCTCTCCTCTCTCTCCATCCCCCCTCCATCTGCAGAGGCAGCCCAGTTGGGTACCTGCTCCTTTCCCTCCTGTGGAATAAGCCTTCCTTTAATATGCCTTGGTGGTCCCCGACTCCAGTTTCCTGCGCCTCAAACCTTACAATTCCTTTGTTTTGCATTTTGATCTTTCCCTTTTTTATGTGGACTCTGAAAAAGAAGATACCTAACAGAAGGATTCCTGATGGCTTAACTCGGCTCAAATTAAACAAACAAACAAACAAACAGTCCAATAGCCTTTTCTACACAGGGCCCTCATATGCATACTATACTTCGGGGAGAAGTCTGCAATGAATTACCTGCCTTCTGCACTGAACTACCTGTCTGCACTGTGTTCCTGCCTTGCCTGATACAGGAGTTCAGGAGTTCCTGAAATCTTATTCAAATCAACAAGACTGAGGCTTTCCCCATCCAATTGGAGCTGCACAGATATATCCTCATCAGCTTCTTCACCAACCAAAAGAGAAGCTCCATTCTGACCAATCAGAACAATGCCTTTTGGACCAATCAAACTGTGATGAGTTGAAGTCCATATTAACATGAGGAAGGACCAATCAGAGACCAGAGGAGGGGACTTTTGTCTCTATAAATCATCTCCCCTGTGGCTCTGGAAGCTCACTTTCCCTTCCCACTGAAGACTGTGTTTCCCCAGCTGGTGCTGAAACCCCAGACATGTCTTGCCAGAGCAGAAGGAAGCAGACCAGAGCAGGTGAGAGCAGAGCTGTCTAGCTGGAGAAGGGCCTGGCCCCAGGACCACCTGGCCCCAGGGCTGCCTCACAGCATGCTGTTTTCACAGCTGTGCTGTATCACATTGAGCTGTTTTGCACTGAGTAAATTTTGCTTCTTCCTTGCACCCAAAATTGGGGATTCCTGTTGACCTTGGATTGGTGCAAGCAACCATCCAACCATCCGACCATCCATTGACATTTAAAATCCACAATGAGCATTAAATTTTATTAAATTCTTTTCTGTTTAGGAACATGACCGTATGCCCTTCTCTTTACTCTTTTAACCTGATGACCTACATAAAGAGATTTCCCGATATTAAATTATCTTTGCTTGGTTCTATCATACATAATATACATAATATAATATACATAATGTAATATACATAATGAATTTCTTAACATATGTATTGATTTAATTTAACAAATATGACAGTATATATTATAAATTTAATACCTAAATGCAATATTTAGATACTTAATATATTCAATGGCAATATGGTAGAATACATAGTTTTCTTAATAATGAACTAGGCTTGCATAGTTTTCAAAACCAAATAAGCAGGTAAACCATATACATCATATATATATATATATATATATATATATATATATATATATATGGAGAGAGAGAGAGAGAGAGAGAGATTTTCTATAGAAATATATATTTCTATTTATACTTTGGTGCCTGGGGCAGAATTGCAAATTTTATTTCTTGTTACCCAGACACAAGATGCCCTTAGGAAGCTGAGTTATTGAAATAGTTAGATTAAGAGCACATGTTGCTTCTAACTACAGGTGGGTAAGTGAGTATGTTAATGAACAGTTAAAGCATGACCATTTGATTTAGGAGAAAGATATAAAATAATTTAGAATTGTATTTCCATTCTTAAAATGTTAGAGATTGTGGCTATTTGTTACTGTAGATAAAATATATTATCAATGTAATATTTTAGCTGCATCTCACAAGCTTTTACATGCAATATTTCTACTAGGATTCTAAATGTGTCATAATTTTCTTTGTGGTTTCTTCTCTAATTCAAATGTTAAAGATAAGAATAGTCTTTTCCAAACTCATTTATTATCTTTCATTTTTTTATATCTAACTTTATTTTACTGTCAGTAGTAAAGGTTAATATAAATAATTTTAGAGGTATTGAGCTTTTCTTTTTGTGCTTTAGAGTTCTATTAGATCAAATAGAGTTTGAGAGGAGGTGGGTAGTTGAATATGTTAATGAACAGTTAAAGCATGACCATTTGATTTAGGAAAAAGATATAAAATAATTTAGAATTGTGTTTCCATTCTTAAAATGTTAGAGATTGTGGCTATTTGTTACTGTAGCAATAGGAAGCTAATACTGGCACTTTGGTGTCTGGGGCAGAATTGCAAATTTTATTTCTTGTTAGCCAGGCACAAGATGCCCTTAGAAAGCTGAGTTATTGAAATAGTTAGATTAAGAGCACATGTTGCTTCTAACTACAGGACAAACCTGAAGTATGCGGAGGCCTCCTGAATTCTAAGTTCCATTCCCCCGTGGGTGGTGCTTTGTAACGTTGCATAAAGACTGAGCATCACTTTGGTATTATGTCTGGCTGCAAATATCAAGCCTCCCATTTGTATTAGCCAAGCAACTGTAGGGAAGTTACCTATTTTTATTTATGTATAAAAAGGGGAACATTATCTATCTTTCAGATTTGTTTCAGGATTAAATGAAATTATTTAAAATTTAGAAACCTTTCAGTCAGTACCTGTTATGCAGAAACTGGTTTTTAAAGTATAGCCGCTAGACAGTTAAGAATTAAATAATTAATGACAAAATGGTGACATTTAGATGCATGATGAAGTCAATTTGTAAGTGTTTATTGAGCATTTATTCTGTGCTCAAGATGGTCTTAGATGCTGCAGTGGGTTTAAAAATATTTGCCCTGGAGGTGGTTACCAGGGAGACTTAGACCTTCTGTGGATAAGTACTGAGCAGCCCCTGTCAGCCCAGTTAGGCGAGATGTCTCGCTGATTCCAGAAGATACAGTGTCCTGGTGGAGGGTAGTTAGCTTTGAAATGTCAGTTTCCTTTCATGGTAAGAAATAAGTTCCTGCAGCATATGAAATATATTTAGTAGTGCTATTGAGGAATAAATCTTAAAAGACGCACACTTGAAAGGTTAATATTGACATCCTGTAAGACATAACTTTATACGCAGCACCACTATTGATCAGACCGTGACGGCTGGAGAGCGCCAGTGCAGGTCATTTACAGGAGGGCAGGCGAGAGCTCAGGTAACTCAGGAGCTTAGAGAAGGTAGGCCTTCCTCATTCCTTTCTGGCTGTGAACATCAATGAGATTACAATTAAAAGAAGATTCTCCAATTAAAAGTGATGTTTACTTCATTAATAAGTTGTGGGGAAAATCAGTGAATAGCCAAAACGTATCCCGGATAGAGGATGAGAAGGGGATATTCAGCTTGGAGAGCTGAATATCCAAAGGGAACTTTTCATTTCTTTTCTCTGCTGCATCTCAAGAGAACATCGAAGGAACCAGTGACTAGATCTGGCTGTTTTTTGCATAATTACACAAAGAAAAAGAAAACGATGTTATTGTGCACATCATTTAGGCATATGCCACAATACACAATAGAGAAATTAGATTATTAGGCTTGTTTTTCTTTAATTTTTCATTTCAAAATAATTTCAAAGTTATAAAAAAATGTAAAAATGGTGCAGAGAATTTCTGTATGAACTTCAGCCAGATTGTGTAAATATGAAGAACATAATTATCATAATCAAGAAATTAATATTGATACAATTTTATTATCTAAACCATCAATGGCCCACCAATGTCCATTTTTTGGTCAGGGGTCCAATCTGGTATTGTACATTACATTTAATTATTATGTCTCCTTAGTAACCATTAATCAAGAACAGTTCCTCAGCCTGTCGTTCATGACTTGGCACATTTAAAGGACCCTGGCCAGCTATTTTCTAGACTGTTCCTCAATATAGGTTTGTTTGGTAGTTCTTTAGGATTAAATTGAAGTTATGCCTTTTGGGGAAGAATATAACAAAAATGATGTTGCGTTCTCATTGGTGCATAATTCAGAAGTTTTACCCTTCTCTACCAATTCTTAGTGGCCAGTTCGTCCCACAGTTGGCCATGTTAACTTTGATCACTTTGGAAAGGTGATGTGCCAGTTATCTCCACTTGTTCTAACCCATTGCATCTTCCGAGAAGTTACTCTGAGACTACGGAATAGTCTCGCTTCTCATCCCACATTTGTTCCCACCCCCTGTTTTAATGTTCATTGATGAAACATACCTGAAAGGATCGTTACTGTGGTGATTTTCTATTTCCACCATTCCTTCTGTGTTTATTACTTCAACTGGAAGAAATAGCAACCCATTTCTCCCCCAGTTTGAAAACAATTTATTCAATTCATTATTAATAATAAAATGGACTAGTGAATTCTTATTTTATTCTTTATATTGTAGACAAGTTTCTGACCTATCCTTGCTGAACTCCCTGTGTTTAACATGTATATTTTGCTATTTTTGTCTCATTTCTCATACAGATGATAACATAATATAGAAATTCTTTGGATCTAAATTTTCGATATAAGTAAATGCTTGGGAGTTGTTTTTTTGTATGATGTGAGATGCAGATCTAATTTGATCTTTCTTTAAATTGGTTACCCAGTTGTCCCAGCACCATTTATTAAAAATCCACCTTAGCCCTGTTTATTTGAGATACCACTGTTACAATATACTAAATGTTCATATGTTCGGGGGTCTGTTTTTTTATTCTTTTATTCTAGCCCACTAGCCTGTTTGCCTATTCATGAGCCTGCCTGGTGCTCTATTAATTATAGTGGCTTTAGGATATATTTTAAAATGTAGTACGGCTAATTGCCCCTCCACATCCCCCCTACATGTTTTTCTTTTTTCTTGACTGTTCCATCATGTCTAATTTTCCACAATAACTTTAGAATAAACTCATCTAGTTTCAAATAAAACACGTGTAATGTTAATTGAGATGGTGCTAAAGTTATATATTAGTTTAGGGAGTGCTGACATTTGTATAAAATTTATTCAATCCAGTAACAGGGAATATCTTTCTATTTGTTCAAGTTTACATTGTCTCTTTCAGAAGTTGGAGGCATTTTCTTATAGAGGTTTTGCCATTTTCCTGTTGAGCTTACTCTTAACAATTTTATCTTCTTTGCTTCTATTGTAAATGGTGTCTCTCTACCATTGTCTTCTAACTGGTTATTGCTTGTGGGTCTAAGGGCCATTCTTTTCAGTATATTAATTTTATATCCTGTGACCTTCCTGAATTGTTATTTTTTACGTTAGTTCTGTTATTGATTCCAAGGTATATTATCATATCATTTGCAAGTTGAGGAAATTTTACCTTTTTAGTAACACATTCTGAGGTAGGGAGGTTAGGATCTCAATATATATTTATTTTGACTAACATAATTCAACCCATAACAGCATATAAATTTTAATATATATTCATAAGTTATACTTTAAGAAAAACTTTTTAGGTCTTTTATATTCTTATTCACTATTTTTTGCCCAATTGATATTTCTTGTACTCAAAATGATGTTTTAAAGTCCTTATTAGAGTGTATCCTTGCATTTCCTATAGATTTTGCTTCTTAAAGGTGATTGCTATAGTATTAAATGCATAGATCTCTATGAAATATCTTTATTGGGAATTGTGGCACTTAGTCTTTCTGCACTTCATTTAATGTGGTCTTTTTAACTTAAATTCTACTTTGTCTGCTATCTGATGTTTTTCTTTTACCTACTTTCATTTTTATTACAATGGTGTACCTTTGTCCAACTGTGCCTTTTTTAATGCATTTCTAATCACTTCATTTAGGTATGTCTCTTGTATATGACACATATAGTTAGGTCACATGAGACATTTTTTTTTTTATTTAATCCTCACCCAAGGATATTTTTCCATTGATTTTTAGACAGAGTGGAAGAGTGAAGGAAAGACAGACAGAAATATTGATGTGAGAGAAAAACATCGATTGGTTGCCTCCTGCATGAGCCCTGGCAAAGGCCATGTCCAGGGAGGAGCCTGCAACTGAGGTATGTGCCCTTGACCAGAATCGAACCCAGGACCCTTCAATCTGCAGGCCAACGCTCTATCCACTGAGCAAAACTGGCTAAGGCACATGAGACTATACATATATTTATATATAGTACTGATGTTTATGTATATTTATTTATTTAATAAAGTGTTCACTATCAGTTCTTTTTTATGTTTTCCCAATAACTCTTGGATGAATGAAGCCTTTCCTTTAGAAAATTCCACAGAAGAGCTATGGGTATAAAATTCTAAGTATTACTATGCTTAAAACATTTTATATAACTTTTGATGCTTCATAGATAGATTGAAAATTCTTAGTACACACTATTTTACTGAGTTGTTTTTTTTTTGTTTTTTGTTTTAACTACTGCTCTATTTTTGCCTTGCTTTTTATGTTGTGCTTGAGAAGTGTGATGCCAGTCTACTTATTTTACTATTGTAAGTTGTTTTACCTTTTTGCCAGGTTGCTATAAGATTTTTTTTTCTTATATTTGAAGTCTAATAATCCTACTGGGATATATTTTGGAGTTGATGTATTCAGATTCATTTTCCTAGGTACCAAATGTAAACTTTCCATATGTAAATACAGACTTTTTTTGAAAGTTTTCTTGGATTATATTTCTGAAATTATTTATGTTACTTTGTTTTGTTTTGACCTACTCAGACCCCAGTTATACATACATTATTCCTTCCTTTCCTCTTGCATTTTTACCACTTTCTTCTGGCTCTTTATTTATTTCTTCATATCACTTTTATTTTATTGGCTAGTTTCCTGAATCTTCTCAATGCCCTATTAAATGTTTACTTGCTACCATTCCTTTGGGCACCTTGTAATTCAGTGTTCATTTCTGAGCTGATTTGTTTTCTTTTTCTTCCATTTACTTTTTGAATTTAATCAATTTATTTCTTCCACTTTTTGTTTATTTCTGTTCTTAGTTATTCAATTTCTGAATCAGTGTACCTTTTTACATTCCCAAGTTCTTATTAATGTTATTTAAGAAATACGGAGCATTGGTCAGAATTTTTCTGTTTTATAGGGTTTTTTCTTTTGGGGGCAGTTTGATCAAATAAAATGATGCTTTCTTGTTTTATATAGTTTTTGTACTAACTTCTCATAGACTTGGTGTCTTTATTCTTCAATTTATTTTCTAGTTTGGGGATAGATTATAACATTCTTAGTTCAATGCCATTCTCTTAGTGAAGTAAAGCTTGGTTTGTTCAGTGGATGTCTATTTATGAAGGAGGTTTGTGTGTGTCTGATTATTTTGAGGTTTTGGGTTTTTTTTTATTTTTTGTCTTTCAGGAGTATACATTTTTACCACCCAATTGCCGAAAATAACTTCTGCTTTTTTTTTTTTTTTTGCTTTTTTTGTCCTTCAAAAGCTGTGCCTTTCAAAATCTGTTTCTTTTAAGTATACATTTTAAACTCTTCCTCTCTAGTAAGTGCTCTCATTTAGCAGGAAATGTTTTTTACATTTTCACACTTAGGGTGGGTTTCGCATTGTGGTGGTTCTGTTAGAGCAATTTTAGACTGGCTGCTAGCTCCTCTCTTCCATGTTTTCAGATGATCCCTGCTGACCTCAAAGGCCTGTGGTGGGAGTGTGAAGCTCTGCTCACTGGTATTTGATGTTTTCCCTTTTAAAAAATTATAATTGTTTGGAAGTTTGAGCATTCTCTGTTCTATATATGCTGAGGGTATGGTTTGCAGGGACAAGAAAGAGTGAGCGAGAGACAGAGAGAGAGAGAAGAGAAAAAAGGAGGAGGTGGAGGAGAAGGGAGGAGGTAGAACAGATACAGAAATAGATACATGGGAAACAGTGGCCTAGGCAGCAGTCATTGTGTTTGGCTTCCTGGAAACCATAGGTTTGCTTTTAATAATTCAATTGCCCTTGTTTTTCTAGAGAAAAAATGTTGTTTTGTCATAAAGAGGATTTCCTCAGCTGATTGCATTTGGGCTTTTCCTAATGATTCTTTTCATCATGTGTCTAGAAAAAAACATAAAAATGTACATCTTGATTATGTGAAGATATTGTCTTAAATTTGAATGCCAAGTAGCCGGGTTTTTGTTTAAGCTCAAATTTCCTTGCCTCTAACTTTTTTAAAAAATATATTTTTTATGGATTTCAGAGAGGAAGGGAGAAGAAGAGAGAGAGAGAAACATCAATGAGAGGGAACCATTGATTGGCTGCCTTTTGCACAACCCCTACTGGGGATTGAGCCCGCAACCTGGGTATGTGCCCTTGACCAGAATCAAACCCAGGACCCTTCAGTCCGCAGGCCGACGCTCTATCCACTTAGCCAAACCGGCTGGGACCCAAGTAGCCTCTTAAAATTACTTCAAAGTGTGTGTGTTTATAAATTTATTTATGTGTATATATGCAGATTATATGTGCACATGTTTCATATATGTGTGATACATCTGCTTGTATAACACTTTACTTCTCCCTTCCTGAGCTATCTACTCCCAGTGTCACACTCCTTAACTTGTAATATTAGTCTCTTAGTTTAAGAATCCTGAGTTCTAATATTCCATTTTTAAGAGAACTTCCTATATTTACAGGTCTTACTTTAATAGTCCTTAGATCTCATCTGATCTCATCAAAATTTTGGTCTCCAATTCATGAATACTTCTCTCATAATCCTTTTTCTCTCTGTCTTTACAGTATTTCTTTATGCAAGTGAGTCTATCATATATTGCTATAAGCCAGTGCTTGCAATCTCAAAAGCTTCCAGGGTCTGGCAGGAAGCATAAACAAGACAAACAGGCAAGACAGAACACAGCAAACACGAGTGGGGAAGCGAGGAACCAAACTGTCTCCATCCAAAGGCATCCAAATGGTTAGTTTTAAAACGATGTGTGAACCAAGCAAAATCTGTCTCCAGGCTAAATTTGCCCATTCACCTTTCACCTTATTTCCATTTATTGCTCTCTTCTAAAACCTCAACTTTTGTTGAACTCACTGTCTGCTTCCCCCATGTCTGCATCCAAGTTACTTTCCCTTTCAGCTCACTATCACATCCAGAGGCGCGTGCTCTGCACTGAGAGACCATCTTTCTGAACTTCCTAGAAAGCTCTCCATTCCTCTCTCTGAGAGATGACAATTCCATAGCTCCTCTCTATATACTTTCTTATTAGAATGCTTTTAGCTTTGATAATAGGGTTCCCAACTAAAATAGCTTATATTTATATATTTATATAAATCTACTTTCTAACCTTGGCTACTTGTTATCCTAGTTCTTTCATTCTTTCTTTCTTTCTTTCTTTCTCTTTCTTTTTTTATATGTTTTTTATTGATTTTCAGAGTAAGGGAGAGGGAGAGAGAGATAAAAACATCAATGATGAGAATTGTGACCTCCTGGTTCCTGGATCAAAGCTCAACCACTGAGCCTCACCAGCCAGGCCCTAGTTCTTTCTTTCATAGCAGTCACTACAGCCTACAATCACTTGGTTTTTGCTTACTTTTTTTTTTTCCATTTCACTCTACCAGAACATAAACTCTCTGAGGGGAAGGGCCACATCTCTTTTATTCACTAAGTAGTTCCAGGGTCTAGAACAATGTCTGCCATATATTAGGCATGTGTTAAATTAAGGAATTAATCAAGACAAATATTCAACATCTTTGAAATTCCAAGGAATCCAGGATAAAACGGGCTGTTGCAGGTAAAATCTAAAACAGGACTTGGCCAACTTTTTTTCTGTCAAGAACCAGAAAATAAGTATTTCAGCTTTGCAGGCCATCCAGTCCCTGTCACAGCTATTCAGTTCTGCTAGTACAGCATGAAAGCAGCCATGGGTAATGCACAAGGAATGGCAGTGTCCCCAATTGGACCACAGTCCTAGTTTACAGACCCCTGGTCTAGCTGAGCAGTCTTTGTATAAACCAAAATCCTGGGCTCACACTGCTGCTGATGGATGCTCAATAAATTACATATGATGCATGGCCTCTACCGGGAGGACATACATCAGAGTGGTTGAGAGTCTGGACTCTAGAGCCAGATTGCTCTGTTCAAGTCCGGGCCTTCCATGTACGTGCTATGTGACCATGGACAAGACACTGCCTTCTCTGCACTCCCGTTCCCTCATCCTTTAGTAGGAATAATTACAGTGTCTATGTTGTTAAGGGTAAATGAGGATTAAATGAGGCAATCTTTGTGAAACAGGTAAAACAAAGCTTGGCACATAACTGCTAGACATTTGTGTTGAATAAACGTGGAACAAGTCCTTTCAAAGCACTTTGCATACATTCCCTCATCTCCTTCTCACAGAAGCCCAGTAAGGTAGGTATTAGATGGTAGAAGAAGCGAGGTATTCTGTTTTAAAGACATGGAGACATAGGATTCAGAGATTCCAGGGTCACAGTTAACAGGTGATAGTATTAGGGCCACATAAATAGAATGTTTTAAATTTTGAGATTAAAAACTTCTGAAAATAAAGTATAATGCATTTTTCTACCCAATATCTATTTAAAACAAAGGTAACTGATAAAGATTGGCTTCTGCAGTGATTTCAAAGATGGCTACAAATATTCTAATACTCTTCTCATTAATTGGAAGTTCCTTCTCCTGAGTCTAGTTGAATTTGAGACTGCTTCAACCAATAGGATGTGGTGACCATAACTGGCCTTTTTCCTATGGGAGCCACTGGGTTGAGGGGAGCATGGCCCTCTCCTCTCCCTGCCATGGTGTATGCTCATCCACTGCCAGTGTGCTCCGAAAGGGAACATCATCTGACAAAAATGTCACTGTACCTGCTGTGTTCAAGGCTCCCAATGTGTGGGAGGCAACTGATCTATGTTTCTCTCTCACATCAATGTCTCTCTCTCTCTCTCTCTCTCTTTCTCCCTCTCTCTAAAGGCAATAAAAACATATACTCAGGTGAGCATTAAACAATTTTTAAAAAAGAAACTTAAGGCCTGGAATGATATCCAAAAGTCCATGCCTGTCATCGAATGGACCTGGCAAGGCAAAATGAGAACCCGTCATCATATCCAGCACAGGGGCCCTTGCATCATCAATAATGAGGACAAAGGTATCATCAAAGCCTTCAGAGGCATCCCTGCAATTACTCTGCTTAATGTAAGTGAACTGAACATCTTGAAACTTGCTCCTGGGGGGCATGTGGGCTGTGTCTGCATTTGGACTGAAAGTGCTTCCCGCAAGTTAGGTGATCTGTTTGACGCCTGGAGTCAAGCTGCCTCCCTCAAGAGTAACTACAACCTTCCCATGCACACGATGCTCAATACAGAACCTTGAAAAGCCCAGCCATCTGAAGAGCCCTCTGAGCACCACGCAAGAAGATTCCCTGAAGAGGAATCCACTGCAAAACCTGAAAATCATGTTGAAGCTAAACCCTTATGCAAAGACCATGAGCTGGAACACCATTCTCTACCAGGCCGAGAAACAGAAGCCCTGGGTGAACAAAGCAGCAGAATGCTAGAAGTCAAATCAGATAAGGAGGCGGTTCCAGGCAAGAAGCCTGTGGGAGAGAAGAAAGGGAAGAAGGCTGTTGGCAGAAAAAGCCTTTGGTGAAAAAAGGCTGCAGCTACCAAGAAATCAGCAGCTGAGAAGCCCACAGAAAATAAGCCCACCACAGAAGAAAAAAAGCCTATGGCATAAAGTTAAATTTCTTTATTCTGTAAAGGCCAAATCAGTTTGGACAGCTAATTTTGAATGAAAACCTGATCAAAGGCAGTGAGAAGGGAGGGGGGAGGCGGGGGGGGTGTCGCTATGTGATTCACAAAGGGACACTCAGCTCATGCCTTGCTCACTGGAGCACAGTCTCTTAGAAGAACTCTGAGCAGCAGTTGAAAAGGCCAATTACCCTGAGGCTGCCATGTTGTGAGGAAGCCCAAGCCACTTGGAGAGGCCACGCATAGGTGCTTACGTCAGTAGTCCTGTCTGAGTCCAGCTCTAAAGTCATCTCAGCCCACAAGCCAGACATGTAATGAGTCTTCAATCAGTTCCAGGCCTCAGGCTTGGAGTAACCCACACACAGCCCCTTAATTCTTCCCAGCTGAGGGCCCAGACATCACGGAGCAAACAAACTATTCCCTCTGGGATTTGTCTGAGTTCTTAAACCACAGAATCCATGAGCATAATAAAGTAGTTGATGTTGTGTGGGACTAAGTTTTGGGGTGCTTTGTTAGCATAGAAATATATAGAACAGCTTCTTTCCATATTTTCCTAAACTATAATTATAGTTCAGTGATCAATGCTGTTCTTCCTTTATTTCTCAGTGGCCTTGCTTTACTTCTACCCCAAAAGTCTTTTGAGTCATCCAACATTAGAAGGAGCAAGGATTTGAACCCAAAAGTCTTCCTTTAGAGCAAAGCTGCAGAACCCCACACTCTACTAGGTGGTCATAAGCAAATGATTTCATTTATTTAGGTCAGTTTTGTCTTCTAAAATGGTGAGCAGAGCCTACTTTGCAGGATTGCCATGAGAATCAAATAATATCACGGGTGTAAAACGGCTTTAAAGGAATTTAGGCTTCAGACCTTTGGCAAGAGACCTGGAGCAGAGGGCAGTTTTAATCTTCCTGGAGTTCCAGTCTTTCAAAAAAGCATTTGCCCAAACAAATCAATAGTGTTGATGCCACAGTGATGAGAAGAGCAAGCACACTTCTCACCGTACACTGGGGGCTCCTAAAACATCTCTGTGTGTGCAAGTGTCTGTAATTTAATAGTGGGCCAGCCTGGTGATTTTGAAACAACTCAAGTGTCTGACATGAGAGCGAGTGACAGTTCTTGGAACGAGGGCCATGAAATGCAAGTACATTGCAAATCACTCAGTCGTGCTGTCGGGGGAATCATCGTCACCATATATATTTTCTTCCAAGTAGTTTCCCAGCAAACCTTTCATAAAATTCATGGCTGTGACTGACCTCTGCTACATGCTTGCCTCCACAACTTCCCCTGCCCCCCTCAGATATAACCCAGGCTTATAATGCACTTGTGGCAAACACTGCTGATTGGATGTTGAGTGGCCATTCCCAGCCCCCTTCTCCCTTTCTGACACCTTCTATAGAGTCCAGAAAACCAATACTTGCCATCCCAGCTTCCATGCAGGTCGGGGTAGCCCGTGTCCATGAGGAATAGGCAGAAGTCTTCTGGGAGAGGTCGTTTATAAAATACTTCTCTTTCCTGACATAAGGACACATATTGGTGGCACAGCCTTTCCCACTTACTCTTTCTATTGCCTTGAGTGCATAATGGATGGAGGTGCAGCAGCCATCTTGTGACAACGATGAACATGTCAAAGTGGAACATCTTTGAATCAACCACCTCTCTCTGTAAGAAATAGGTTCAAGTTTGTGTAAGCCACTGCGGTTATATTTTTTTCACTTGCAGATGCAGAAAATTCTGATATAAAATTTGTGCCACAGGCAATGAACCATTGTCCTAAGTGAGCAGGTAACTTTTACTTTCCTGCCCCTTATGAGGATGATAGACACAAAAAACTTTGAGTGTAAAGTCACTTAGAAGCCACATACTTCTCTCCCCTGGAGGCTGGCCCATGGCTTCCTAGACAGTCCCTCCACATACCCCCATAGCTTTGCCACTTGGCTGGTTCAGACCACTGCCACAGCCTCCCTGATTTTCTTCTGTTCCCCATGGTGGCATCCTCCCATTCTCCACCCTGAAGCCATGGGGCTCTTTCTAAAAGCAAATGTCCACCCATGTATTCCTGCTGAAAGCAGCATTCCAGTGCTCACCCATGAAAGTCTGAATTTCTTCACTCTGTTGAGAAGGCCTTCCATGATGTGGCCCCTGTGTCCCTCTCCAGCTCTCCTGAGCCAGTTCTTTTACACTGGTGCCCCTCTACTATGTTCTCAGCTCCTCAAACTCTTAGCTGCAGTCATACGTATCTTAAAAATCTCCTCTCCCATTATTTTAACCCGTCTTACTCCCTCTCACCACAGATTTCTCTGACATAGATGTGCACAAGTGCACACACACACACACACACACACACACACATATACTCCACTCTAGATTTGTTATTCCTGTCATGTGTCCCCACAGCACTCTACTCCAGTAATTGGAGAAGCAAACACAATAAAGGCAAATATCTTTTTGACTAGATGGTCAGTCACCTCAGGGCAAGGCCTAAGTCTCTCTTGGTCACTGTTGTAAGGTCAGTGTCTAGAAAAGTGCCTGATAGTAGGCCTGGAACGAAGGAAGATGGAAGGATATTTTGATTACCTCCTATTCACTATAGGAAATGGAGGGATCCTCCACCCTAAATAGTAGATGGCCAAACACAAGACAGCAGACACCAGACATATGAAATAGACAACAGTACATTAGTCATTAATGCTCACAGCCCAGGGGAGGAGGACACCTCAGGTCATGCAGGACCACACAGAAATTGCACATGGGAGGGAATCAGCAGGGGCTGTGGGAGTCAGGTTTTGGTGGTGACAAGAGGCTGAGGAGACCCTGAGATCACACGGGAGATGTGAATGGCTTTCTTATATAATTTTACAATCTGACAGGGATTAAGTTGAACACCAGGTGGGGTGCAGCTGACCTGGCTGCTAGGGGGAAGCCTTTCTTGTTGGAAAGGGGGTATTTTGGCAAGAACAGGGAATCCATAGCCAGGTCCTTGGGGCCCTGTGAGGCCCAAAGCTATCTAGGCAGCCTTGAAAATTTAGGTCTTACAATACAAAGGGGAGAAGAAAGGATGGGGCCAAGGAGGAAGACAGGGAGGAAGAGGAAATTTCTCTTCATATTCTGGTCTTACTAAATTCAGTGGTTACTGTAGCAGACTACTTCAAGCCCGAAATTAGACAGGGCCACTCTTCAGTTACCAGCTGGGGCACTCGTTCATTGGTTGACCCAATCCCCATTTCCAAACTTCTTTCTTTATCTACTTTTCAGCGAGGCCTGGTCAAAGCGCTCGCTGCCCACGGGAAATAAGTGTAACTGTTCCGTGGGACTTCTGGAAAAGCTTCTGCTTCTTTTCAGTATCCTTTTCTCAGTATCCCTCCCACTTTGTGCCCACTGTGCAGCCATCCTATAAGCATCCTACATGATAAAAGCCCAATATGCAAATTGTCCCCTCTGGAGGTTGTTCGACCAGAAGTTCGATCAGGAGTTCAACCGCTTTCTATGGTGTGCACTGACCACCAGGGGGCAGCACAGAACATGGCAGGCGTCAGTGATGTGGTGCTGGCAGCAGGCAGCAGTGGAGGCACTGCCGGCCCCAATGGGCCCTGGCAAGAGCTGGACTGCAGGATGGTGGAGCAGGTGAGAGGGCAGCACCAGGCCAAGGTGGGTGCGAGTGGGAGCCCAATCGCCCTGCTGATCACCCACAGACAGCAACCAGTGGCGGTGGCAGCGGGGGCGGGGGGAGGGGGCGGTGTTTGGGGGTGGGGCCGCCACCCGGCTCCCAGGTGCTGAGGGAGCCAGGCGGGGTACCCGGCCACAATCAATCGCCCTGAAGGCGGTAGAGCAGGTGAGGGGGTGGCACCAGGCCAAGACAGGGTGCCAGATGGGGCTGCAGGGCTATGAGGCTGGGGGCACAAGCTGGGTCTGCAAAGCTGGGGGCGTGAGCTGGGGCCCGATCTCCGCAGGCCACCCAGAGGGACCCCACCCGTGCATGAATTTGTGCACTGGGCCTCTAGTCAGAAATAACCAGGAGAATCACAACGATCTGCACATCTCAAATAATCTGCATTTTATTCATCACTTCACAGGAAGATTTTGTATAATTGGATTTTACTTTTGCTGTATTCATTTAGGATTTAATCGTGAATATTTTTCACAAGTATCAGTTTGCTTGTCCACCTAGTATTACATTGGGTGAATATGCCGTAGTATATTTGACCAGTTTCATGTTGTTGTGAATATAAGCTTTTTTTGTTTTCTGTATTATTCAAACTTGCAGGCATTGCAGGCAGCGGAGCACGATGACGAGCTGCAATTGTGGTTGGGCGCTGATACGAATGCCCTCTGGGTTTCAGAAGACATGATGAATGGGTATGGAGCTTGAAGGGCTTGTATCTAGATAGTGGTTATATTTTCTAAGAAATGGTGGATATCGATATCCAAATATGCCTATAGGGCCCAGGACCCAAGTGAGCCGGGTGGACAGTCCACCTGTATGATAGGAATCAGGCCTGGTGAGAGCTGGGCTGGACGGAAATGGGAGAAGTATTACCTAAAGAGAGCCCATGCAGCATAGCTGGTGTGGAGAAAATAGAACCACCATGGGAGGTCAGGATGGCTGCCAGAAATTAAATAAATGAAAAATATATATATGGACATAGCAAGAATATAAAGAGGAAAATGAGAAATGAAAAATTACTAGTAAAAAAAAAGGATAAAGTATATTGTGTGGTTCCAGTCCAGGGCTGAAGCCACAGACACCCTGTAGACACTGGTCACCCCGGCACAAGATGCCTGGCTACAAGAGTGAAGGTGGATGTGAGAGCTAAAGGACCACTTCAATGAGGTAACCCTACTCTTATATTTGCATGTTTATTTCTCCAGCTTTTTAATGGAGTAAAACTATTTCAATGTGAAAAAAAATAAATGACTGTGCTTACTGAAGTGGGAAGGGAGGAGGGGAGCTTGGCCCTGCATTCGCTGTCTTCTTCTCCTGCCCCTGGTGGCAGCCCTTGGGAATGTTCAATGGATGTCAAGGGAGCATAGACAGCTCTGTGTCATTCCTTGGAGCAAAGCAGGACAGGATCAATTTGTAGTTTACTTGGAGTATCTTAGGAAATCTACTGACCCTCTCCTTAGTGAAAAAAAAAAAAAATGCCCATAAGCACATATTCATAAAATTTGGCTCACAATTTCAGAAAGTTAAGAATCCCACTTTAACAGCCGGAAACTGAGATTCAGGGGCCATTCTGCCTCTTCTCACCTCTCGGCTATTTATTATTCTATTCTTTAAAATTATGTTTTTGGATCCCAGCCTATGCCTAGACATCCAGATATGCGAAGGGGCCCAGTAAGTACAGGGGTAGAATCACTGAGGTACATTCTTTTCTCACCAATGAGACTAACATTGCTATAGCCAACAAGAGTTAAAGATCAAAGATGAAATAATAGGGTAATCATGACTATTATAGGCCCCCAACTATGTTGATTGCCCCATAATTTACCTGGAAATCTCCCATTTCCCCATCCAGGTATTATGAACCACTATCCTCACACAACTTCTTCCGTGGAATCCCTGTGCTCTAGGGGACTTCCCACACTACAAAATATGCCCCACTGCCTGCGGGATAGCCATCAGGTACTCATCCATGCTTCTCCTTTCTGAGCCTCATCGTGCTTTTCCCTATAGGGAATCTACTCATCTTCCCTGCCGCCTCACTCTATGTTTGTGAAGATGAGCTTCCTCCTGCACTGTCTTCATATGGACTCAGTCCCCACTCCCAGTTTTCTCATAAGCTGGACTCCTTTGCAATTGTGTTTCAACATGGCACAAGCCACAGGTAAAGCTTATTGGAATAGCAGGTCAAGGAAGAAAGACTACCAAGTAAATTAAAAAGTCAAAAAACAAACTTGATAGAACAGATACAAATACTAATGAAGATCAGGGAAAGACAAAAATAACAAGGGCCGTGTAAGTTAGGGTAGGGTCATAGTGATGCCTGGCTTTAGGTGAGGCCTTGAAGCCACTACATTTATAGAGCTTACCATGTGTTAAGCTCGGCTAAATATCTCACTACACAAGCTGTTTTAACCATAACAATAACCCAGCGGAGGCATTATTATTATGCTCACTTTGCAGACGAGGAGATTGAAGTTTAGAGATATTAAGGAACTTACTCAATATCACAGAATTAGGATTCAAACCCAGATCCATCTGATGTCAAACCTATTACCACACTCCAGAACATGTGATTGATAGTGTCTAGTACGTAGTAACTGCTCTATCACTATTTGTGAAGAGTGAATGCAAGCATGCATGAATGAATGAATGAAGTAGTGATGTGTGAATAAGAAAGTTCCTGGATGTTGTCATGTGGATTATACATCCATAGTGGAAGGTGGAAGCTTCAATGAAGAATCTGACTGTTGCAGATACTGAATCACTGATATTTATTGAATGTTTACTATGTGCAAAGTGCTTTAACACTTCAGGGCAATCTTCTTGAAGACAACAGAAATATACTGAGCACTAGACACTGGCTGGCACTGTTGGGCCTTCAGGATGGCAAATTATCCTCAAATGTTCACAGCCCAATTGCAGAAGAAAGGCCTGTAAGGTACTTCACGCCATGGAGAGGGCTATCTGGGGGGTTAATTTACCTACTCTCTACTCACCGTCTACAAGCATGAACAATCCATCAGGAGTTAGAGTTCTTTGGCTCTGGGGATTTTGTAGTGATCGATGGGCTCTGAATATAGTAGGAATCTACCTGCCCCCCTTCCCCAGTTCTCACAAACTCTGGGTAATAGACTCCCATATAGTGTGAGCAATTTACAGTATAATGAATTTGTTTTATTCTGGTTCAGTCTGGGCACCATGGCCCCTGCTTGCCTTCCCGTTGTTTTATTTACTCCTCCGTCATTCTCGTTTTGTAGCTATTCCCGTTAGCTCTTCTTTTCTGTAAGGTCATTCTGAGGACAGGATGTTGCAATGGCCAAGATGAGTTGTGAACAAGTGCAAGCCAGGTGTGTGTTGGTGATTCTCTCTCTTCTTAGGGGCTCTCTGAAATCTGGCCCATAAAGAAAAAAATATCACACGCTCAAGATTTAGAGCCCAAATTCCGATTTTGAGGTTGGTGTCATTCAAATGAATGCCCTGAGCCAGGCACAACAGAGCAGTTACTGGGAGAGATAAGGTGATTCAGTGTCATACCTTAGTGAGCTGTAACTCACAGGGGGTGGGGGGAGACATTTTTGTAACCACTGAAATGTGTAAGGCCAGCCTCAGCCCTATATATTGCTGTTTTCCACAATGGCTGTTTCCTAGAACATCCATCTCTTTCACCACGGGATGCTAGGGGCATTGAGAATTAGTCAGTTTGCTATACTGGCCTTGTTAACACTAGTGGCAGGACATTAATACAGGATAATAGTAATCACATTGGTGTTAAATATTTTCAGTACCAGGGCAATAGCTTTGAACCTCAATCTACTCCGTTTGATTAATAGCAATGCTGATGGTGGCACCAGGGAAGATGGGCTCCCCAGCTTTCTTGTCTGGATAGTATGAACACTCCAGTGCTAAATGCTTCATTTACTAGTATATGTGAATACAATTAAGACTAGCTTCTAATTATTTCTGACACATGCCCTTTAATGCTGAAGGCATTTTAAGTTACAGTGGCCAAAGGGTAATGCACCATAACAGGTTACAACCTCCCCAAAGATTACTTGATTGACAAAAAAAATATTTTTTTTTCTCCAACTGATTGACACAATGGCAGGTGTGAAATGATGGCCCAGCTTCTAGCTGTCCATTAGATCTTAAGTCGAGCAGGATTTGGCTTTAACAATGAGCTGGACAGTGGATAGTGTTCTTTGGGGGGCTAGAGTACCTAATGGGTCATAGGACAATTTTTCAGTCGAGTCTCTTAGTGCAAAAACTTGAGAAACTGTTTTTCAAAATTTCTTGAGTTTTTGGTTGTTGCTTTTTTCGTTGAAGGATATAACTGGAAGATATAGGTGTGCAATGAATTCAAAGGATGATCTCTAGCTAGAAGTAGAAAATTTGCCAGGGAGAAGTTTGTCTTTGCCAAAACCTTGGGCAAAGAGGTGGGGAAATGTGTTTACCTTCAAAAATTGGACCGTATATTTCAGCCATTCAATGGGATAGGGAGCCGATGTGTCTCAAGAACTATGATGTACTGTAACCAATGGCTATGCTTGGGAAAGGTTGCAGAATGGGCATCCCATGGTGCTCTCCAGTGCCGTGTGCCAGGAGGACAAGATTTCCTAGACCTTCCATGACTCATCTCCCACACTCCTGCCACTTGCTCTCTATCACTGCTTTAGTTTGGACAGAAAGTCTTCACATGCATGTTTGTTTACTGCAGCGTTGGAAGATTTGGAGGCAAGAAAACCATGGATTTGTAGTCTGCTGGCTCCTCAGGAGCTCTTAGGGAGCAATGACCTGGATTTTCTCTGTGTGTAGGCCTGATGAGCCAACAGGAGAAAGGAAATATTATTAGGTAAAGATGATTCTAACATTCCAAAAAGGCAAACCATTGTTTTTGCTTAAAAATAAACCCAAAGTGTACCTGTTCATTGTGTGAAGTTGAGTCAACAGCTCTTAGTCTTCCGGCCTTCAAGTTTTCCACCAAACAAAACCAAATAAAAATTCCCAGAATGTCTGCTGTGCATGATGATGCCAAAATTCAAAGAAGAATTCTTTGAATAAGTTGTAATACATATTCCATAGTGCTAAAGCATTTGAAATTGCATTCATCAAATGGTGCCGAAGTACAAAGAAGGGAATGATTGATTTCTCTGGGAAGGGAAAGATGACCTAGAGTGTCAAGGAAGGCTTACCGGAGGAGGTGATATTTGAGCTGAGGTTGAAAAATTAGTGTGATGGTGCCAGGTGAAAAACAAGGTGGCTTGGGTGGGAAAGGGGCAATGCCAGCCACTGTGCACCTAAGGAAGTGGTATCATGTGACCTTCATCTATCAAGAGTGTCCCAGCCAGGTGGAGAAGAGGGCAGCACCAGCAAAGCCTCCATGGGTACATTTATTACTCAGGAATTGTTTCTTGAGAATCTACTATGTTCCAAGCACTGGATTATGCAATAAATACCACGATGATGTGGATAGATTATTGATGTTTAGCCTCTTTTTTTCCTTTTCTTATTTTCGCTATTATGAATGTGATTAATATTATAGGAAAGGACTACTCTATGTAACATATACTGTTATATGTAACTTCTAAGAAAGTTAAAAGAATTTTTTATTTTATAGTAATTTTTGTTGTTGCCAAGTAGAAGGGGTCTGCTGAAGTATGGAATGAAAGGATTGATGTATTTTAAGATATATACATTTTTCCCCAAACTTCTAATTGTTGGTTAGTAATAAATTTCTTGTGTCAAATCACAATTGGCCACCCCTTCAGGTTATTTTTATAACTCTCTGCTGAGCACTGATTTGGGATATGAGTGAAGAACAGAGGAGAAGGGAAAAAAACTGAGGGTTAATGATGGACATGAAGATTGCGCTAGATAGCCAACACCTTTAAATACCATTACTTATAAGAAATGAAGTACCATTGCCAATACTTAAACTGGGGAGTGCCATTATCTCATGTAACTATTAGAAATACAATATTGGCAGAGGATAGCCAAAGGGGAGACAACACTGGGTGCTGTTCTGGGCAAGATGAATGTGAAGTGTCTGTAGGTGTTCAGGAGGGTCATAAAAGGTAGAACATTTTGAGAGGGAAATACATAAAAAGTAAGGAACCGCTATATTTTGAAGAAAAGGCAAGGGAAGGAAAGCCATTGAGGAAAAGACAAATGGTCGGAAAGGCAGAAGAAAGTAATGGAAGGGAACTAATATTTATCTAAGATCTGTTTCAAATCAGAAACTGCTATGAACTTAACCTGTGTGACAGCATTGAACCTTCATGGTAAACCTAAAAATAGTCTTATCCTACTTTGTGCATGTGGTTGAGATGTTTGGAAATATTAACTGACATTTTTTCCTGTAATTTCTTTGTACCCATTAGCCTTTTCCCATGTGACACTCATTTCTCATAGACTCATAAATGACTGCTAAAAAATAAAGTAGAAGAAAAAGGCTTTTGATTTTAAAGAGCCTAAGATTTTAATTTTCAAAAATAAATAGCTTTAAAGAATCTGAATGCCAAGAGGGTTGTGCCTCTGATTCTCGGGTACAGCCCTGGGAAGAAGGAGGCCTCAGGTAGAAATGGCACACTGTGTGTCCAGGGTAATGATCTATAGGTGGCCTCACAGAGTTCCTCAAGTCTAAACTAAGTGCAAGATCAGTAGGCAAATTCAAGTTGACACTGGCATGGACATTGGAACGCTTACAAGTTTCTTACAACCTGATAAAGCCAGGAAGCAGCACTGGAATCAGTACAGCCAAGAAGGGCATGAAACCAATTGAGATAGAGTTAAGCATGACAAGGCCTTGGTTTCAGGAATGAGGCATGAGTCAGGGGCAACCTGCATGAATTGACAATAAAAGACCAGATGGGATTGTGCATCTCAGCAGATGTCAGTATGGATAGATCCTGCCTAACCCAGGATCAGAAATCCTCAACAAAGAGCCTTGGGGGAAAAAAAAAAGAGAAGGCTTTAAATGAGTATCTGCTCCCTAGCTGCATTAGGGCTTTAAACATTGGAGAAAAATAAAGGAAGTTATATTTCTTGTACTCTTAAGCTTATGATCAAAGATTCATATCTACGATAATCAGTAAAACTGCTTTTAAGAGAAGAGGTTAAGGTGATTTCCAATGGTAGACAATGATGAGCTTGTATATAAGGTTAGGTCTGCCTGGATCCAGAATCCTTGCTCATGCTACTATTCCCCTTGTATTGCACATTCCCATTTTCTAGTCAAGAGAAAACTGGTCAGCTGTGTCAGAATTCTGGGGCTGACCAGGGGAAAGTCCCTTTCCCACATTTATTTCCCCCTGGTGCTGAGAGCAGATGATGAGTAAGTCAACTGAAGATCAGACCCAGGCCTTCATCCATAAACCTCCCATTGTCCCACCTACTTCAATAAGCCAGCAACAAAGTCACTCCTTCCACACATGAAGGGAAAGGTCCGAATTGGGTAAACATATAAGCTGAGGGAAAGAGATGTTAAAAAGAGTTTGCATTTTGCAGTAATTTTTGTGTTGCCATGTAGATGAGGTCAGCTGCAGTGGAGAAAGGAACAAATTAAAGTTTTGGTTTTGTTTGTTTGTTTTCTCTCTGCCCCTTCTCTCCTCCCCCTCACCTCTCTTTTTTTTCTTCTTTTTTATTTTATTTTTCAATTACAGTTGACAGTCAATATTTTTACATTAGTTTCAGGTATACTGCATAGTGTTTAGACATTTAACACATACTTAGCACCATACATAATTATTACAATATTATTGACTATATTTCCTACGCTGTACTTCACATCCCCATAACTATTTTTGTACTTCTTAATCCCTTTACCTTTTTTACCTAGCCCCAATTCCACCCCCCTCCCTCAAAAAATAAGTGAGTGGATAAAGAAGAAAGTAGCACACATATACAATGGAATATAACTCAGTCATAAAAAAGAATGAATTCTCACCATTTGCAACAACATGGGTGGACCTAGAGGGTATTATACTAAGTGAAATACATCAGACAAAGACAAATACCATATGATTTCACTTACATGTGGAATCCAAAGAACAAAGAATTAAGGTTTTTAAAGTGTTTATATAATGAAAATTTACTATATGCAAGAGCTGTATGTTAGTGGTGCTGAAAATGCAGCCCATGGACTAATATCACTAATATCACCTGCAAGTTTGTTAGAGCTACATGTTTTTAGGCTCCACCCCAATTCTATTCAATCAGAATCTTTTTAAAGGGGGCCCAGATATATATGTTTTAATAACCTCCTAATTAGCTATATGCATATTGAACTTTGTGAAAAGCTGCTATAGAAATATGAAAAGCATTTGACTAGAGATGAAGAAATAGATTATGGAGAAATATGGACCCAGGTGAGGTTGGAAATCACAAGCATGTAAAGTAGCCCATCATCGTGGTTATCACATTCCCAGTGTGTGCTCTTGATGGACAGCTTGGAGACAGATTTAAAGAGAAGGGTGGGATGTGTTGATGTAAGATACATGAAATATGAAGGATACGTTAGCAAAAAATCAAGAAGTTGAACCTGAGGAGTCTAAGAGAGTGTGGTTGATTTGTTTGAGCCACACTAACCACACGGGTAGGGTAGAAATGGCCCTAGAATCGTTAGATGAGGATCCTTAAAGTTGCCAGGTCTAAATGTCACTTGCCTGCAGTAAATGACAAGAAGGGTGGAAGGAAATGGTCAGATGAAAGTATGGTAGGATAAGTAGGAGGTAAAAGACAATGGAAGTCTTTGTGCTCTTATTCACAATTGATTCCATGAATTTTCTGATCCCACTAGGAGATCTGGTCACCTGCAACATGGAAACAAATTACTGGGAAAACCAGAAAAATAATCCCCTTTCTATAATCTCTGCATTGCCTTTATTCCTCTGTATCTCATCTCCCCTCACCTTCCTCAAATTCTCATTGTTTCCTGAGGATGACAAAATCTGCAGCCAGTTCCAGCTCCCCAGTTGTGAATTAAAATGGGGTATCAGGGTGTGCACATACAAGCCTGGCTTCTCCATGAGAGATTTTTTTCCTTTTGCCTATCTAGAGAAATCACTTGACTTCTGTGTGTTGCGTTAGCCCACTGTCATTAACAACAGTGGTGTCATTTTGATGTGCTCTGTGAGGCAGTGGGCGCTTTGAAGTTGAAAGCTAGAACAGACACAGATAAATAGCACTCTGAGCAGACTGCCATTGCACCTTTATTGCCAGCAATTATTTCACCGAGTGACACATCTGATAAAAAGTCAGCCACCTTCCTCCAGGAAGCATCCCAGTAGCTACAGCTAGGGACTCCTGCCTGATTTCTTTCTTTCTTTCTTTTCTTTCTTTTTTTTTTTTTTAATCAGGTAGAACTTGCTAATTTTCTGGCTGGAGCCTTGTGCTTCCTCCTCTGTGGTTTTGTCTGTTTCTAAGTCAGGGTCAAGTTCTCAACACTGGCCTTATGGGAGCTAGCACGGGTTCAAGGCTATTTCCTGGGATGGGCTATGTAGTCACCTTTTGATTGGTCCTTGCCAGGTTTTTCTTTGCTCAGTACCTCCTCAGCCTGTCATTATCCTTGACAGATTTCCTTTTTGGCTTTGGAAATGCAGATGTAATGTCTTAGAAACTGAACAGCTATGTCTAAGGAAGGCAGCATTTGATGAGCTGTTATCTTGATCACCACATACAACACTACGTCCATGGCATTGTCTGGGACAGCCACCAATATTAACTCACTCAATCTTCATAATCATGGTTGTAGGAACTATTAATAGTCCCATTTTTTCTACCAGGGAAACTGAGGAACTGAGGTGAAACAGCAGCCACACGGCTCATGGTAGGCAGAGCAGGATTCAGGCGCAGGCAGGTTACTACAGAGGTTACCCAGCTGCCTTGCTGGCTGCACTGTGCTGTGTGGAGGGTGTGGCCTGGCATCAGTACTGGGGGAATTGTGGGGAGGCTGGTGGTGTACCCAGTGATGAGTTAGAGGAGACGGAGTCAGGCTTTCTGAGGTTTGCGCTGAGATTTGTCCCTCTGTGTTTGTTCTGCTGGGATAGTTGTCTCAAGTGACTAACACTGGGACCCTCACTGCTTGAATAGTGACTTCCAATCACACGAGACCCACAGTGTTTTGGGGCCACTGCAACCCGAACCAGAACAGCTAACTTCTGGTTAGAAAATTGGACATGGGCAGGACTAGTTATACCCATCAATGGGGAGGTATCAGTGGCAGTGATGGAGTCATAGTCCACATGTGACTGAGCTTAAGCAGCTGAGAGAGGCTCAGGGACATGGAGGGTGTGAGGTAAAGATTGGAGCGGTGTGTCAGGGGCTGAGAAGATTATTGCTGGAAGATGTTCTTTGGAGTTGGCTGCCTATGGGTTGATTCTGTAGCCCTGACTTTAGTCTGGCTCAGATCAAAGGGTATTAGGAGCAAAAATAGAATATTGGGAACTGGCTATGGTTATGGGAAATGTGAACAAAAGGGGCCACATGCTGACCTGACAAGCTCAGGGAAGGCCTGCATGCAGTCTTGCAAACTCAGAGACCTAAAGTAACCACAAATGATGGTCTGAAATTAAACTTTAACTAAAAGCAGTTATGGTGGGTAGTCACCTCCTAGGCCGGTATCTTCCTTTTACCTTAACGGAGCATATTTTCTTTTTGCATCTATGATAACATATCATTGAAATGTCAGGGTCACTTGTAACTTTGCTTTTTCCCAGACCCCTCAGGGCACAACCAAATGCTCTGGGCACCAGGACAGATACCACAAATTCTTTCATTGTTATTGTTATTATGTTAATTGTTGACTGTTAACTAACCTGTGCCTAGTTAAGTAAAAGAAGCATGTGTCTATCATTTTACTTTTTATCCAATCCCAGAGGTTTCCTGCCTTGCTTTCTCCCGCCTCTCTAATCTATCACCAATGGATTTCATGTAACCCACCTATATCTCCTCTTTTGATTATAATGTATAAAAATAGGTTAAAAAACAAACAAACACCATTCTCTGGAGCATTACCCCAATCTGTTGAGATTCTGCTTCCCGGCAATTGTCGACAGTTTGGCTCAAATAAACTCACAAAAATTCTTTTTTTTTTTTCCAATTTTTTTTATTAAGGTATTATATGTGTACATATCTTACCATTGCCACCCCCCACCCCACTCCCATATATGCCCTCACCCCCCAGAGTTTTGCATCCGTTGGTTATGCTTATATGCATGCATACAAGTCCTTTGATTGATCTCTTATCTCCCCCACCTCTCCCTAACTTTCCCCCTGTAATTTGACAGACTGTTTGATGCTTTACTGTCTCTGTATCTATCCTCACAAAAATTCTTTACAGGTTTGAATGTTTTTTACACTGACAGAAATATAATCATGTTCTGTTAACTGTGATTGCCTTGTTCTGGTTTAAGAAAGGATGTTCTAACCTGGCTGGGAGTTGTAAGACCCTGGGACCTGGGAGTCAACCTTGGACCTGGGAGTCAATCTTGGAATGTGGTCCATTCACATTCAAGAACTGCCTATTATCATGGAAAGATTAACAATTTTGTTGCCCAAACAATGGAGTCTCACCCCAGCCTTCCTAGCCTACTTCCCCATGCCTGTAATCCCTACCTCCCCATGTAATGTAATCCTTGTCCTACCCTATATAGGCAGCTGTGTATGGGAGGTTGCAAAGCAGGTTTTTGTGGATGACCTGCTGCTCTTCCATACTGCCAGCATTATTGGAATAAACACTCATATATGATTCAGTTGGCTAAAGTAGTGACAGGCAGCCTGGAACCATTGGTTGTCTGATTTCAAGGGGAACATTTTCTAAAATCTCTACATCTCTGTCTCCAAACTTGATGTCTAATATATGGGAAATCCATAGCTGTGTACATTTTATATTTTTCCCACAAAACTTATTATTTGGGTACAATTCCTGATTAAGCTAAGGTATCAGGACCTGAAAGTTTTGCCCATGCCTGATGCCTGGCATGATCTAAGGACTATGTGTGAATTAAATGGCAACTTGATGATAATAACTAAGGTTTTTTCTGTTATCTAGAATTGAGGAAGTGTGTCTTTAGCCAGCTTCTCACTATAAATATGGCAAAATATTATTACTCCTCACCTCTTACTTTTCTTTTCCCATTCCTATTCCTAGTTGGAAACTGGGCTCTGGTAAAACTAGCTGAAGAAGTAGATTGCCATCCTAATATGTTTTAATTATGTTGAAAATATGGTAAGGCAAAAGTTTATTTTCCATGTAGATGTTTCAAATGTCAGTTAATTGTTGGCTTTAGGCACGTGCCAAAATTCCCACTAATTTCTAATATGGATTAAAAAAGGAACTATCTAAGGAGATGAATTTTCACAAGTGTTGAGAAACCAAAGAAAAGAAGTCATTGAGTTACAAGGAGATGGAGAATGTGAATTCAAAGCTACATACTGAAACCAAAACAGAGGTAACCCAAACATTTGGTACCTCCCAAAGTGAGCAGACTAAATAGGAAGTAGAGAAGAATGTATTATACCCAAAGATCTGGGGAGAGTCAGTATATCAGCCTTGGGATCTTGAGGCAGGGGTGGGAGTAAAGATGAAATAGTTGTTAGGTAAACAAAAACAGTGTCTGCCATCAATTGTTTAGGGGACATTTGTATCCATTCTTCCTTTTGTGTCTTACTAGAGGCCCGATGCATGAAATTCATGCAAAGGGCTCAGCCCCCCTCCACACACACACACACACACACACACACACACACACACACACAAACACACACACACAAACACACACACACACACACACACACACACACTTACACACACACACACACCCCGCCCTGCCATGGCAGCCAGGGCCCTCGCAGCACCGGCTTTGTCTGGAAGGATGTACTGTTTAATTAGCATATTACACTTTTATTATTATAGATTCTTTTCCTCCAGGAAAATTACTTCCTACACTTTGGGGACATATTTTCCAAGGATATATATTATAATACCATCCCCACATCCAAGGGTGGACATTTGATCCAGGATAAGGAATATATACCCTCAGACTTTTTCTAAAATAATCGTGAATGGCAGGTTGCCCAGCCGGTCAGTTGGAAGCCTGGAGCTGCTCTTGGCCATCACAGTGTGGGGGGGGTGGGGGGGGGCCTTGCCTGAGAAGGCAGCCAGCACAGAGGAAGCAGAGTCTAGGTAACAGAGACACAATTCTTACATCATTCCAGCACCTGGGTCCTGTTGCACCTGAAACCATCACCATGGGCTTTCAGACTCACAAGCAAGCAATTCACACCTTTTGTTTCAGTTAGTTTTAGTTATGTTTCTGTCCTTTGCTACTGACTAATATAAAACTGCACTTACTCCTTGGAGGCCCTGATCAGTTTTATAACTCAAAGTCTTTTTGTTTCCCAGCATCTAGAAGATACACACAGCATCACTAGGAAACAAGCATGTAAAGCACCAGCAATCAGCAAACATTTTCTTAAAATTCCAGAGTAAATATTTTAGGTTTGCAGACCAAGAGGGAAAACTGACCAATCACACCTACCACCATTTAAAATGTAGCCATTTAAAAAATGTAAAAGCCATTCTTAGCTCCTTGACCACAGAAAAAGTCAGCTGCCTCTCTTTGCCCTGCAGGCCCAACAACAACAACAACACAAACCAACCAACGAAAACAAGGGCATAGTTTGAACAGTCTTAGAGTCTTCCTGTTTCTGCTCGAACTAGAAAAAAAACATTCAATTCATTCTTATCCTTCAGGACTCAGCACCAGTTTCCTCCTTCCAGGAAGCTGTCTGTGACTGACCGGGCTGGGTCTACGTCCCTCTCTTGTGCTCATACCTCATCGTGCTCATAGCCTTTATTTTGTCCCTTCAGACATTTTGACTGTTAAAATCTGTGAAGTGGCAGACATGAAAACTGATGTAAGAATATTAAGATAAACACTCATGAAACGTGTACTAAACATAACAGTTAATGCATCACCAACACATTTGAGGCCCATTCTGCACCCTTCCCAAAACATGTCTGCTCCCTCCTCTCCTGGTGCCTATTACCCAGGATTTCGCACCAGCCATTCTTTGGCGTATTTTTATAAGTTTACGCTATCTACAGTAATTCTTGTGTACCTGGGGATAACATGGCTAAATAAGTTTAAAACTTGGTATAAAATATATGAGTTCTAAAATTTGCTTTTTTCCTTTTTCCTTTCTTGCTTTTTATTTTTTATTTTTACCTCAGGACTGTGTCTGCGTGAGCCATCAAGATTGATTTATGTGGCTATAGTTCATTAACTTTTACTGCTCTATTGAAATACATTTGCCGAATATACCACAATCTGTTTTTCTGTTGATGGACATCTAGTTTACTTCCAATTTTTTTTTTTTTCACCTGCAAAACTGTGCTTCTCTGAAAATACTTTGCCTGCCTCTTTCTGCACATCTGGCCGGGTCCTCTGTAGTACCTACGCAGGAGGAAAAATGGTTGGTTGTAGGTTATGTACATCTTCCAATATACTGGAGATGATGGGGTGAAAACCCCACTGTGGTTTTTTTGCATTAACAGATCATTACTTAAGTTGAATGTTTGTATGAATACTTTGACCATTTGAGTTTCTACTTCCATAAATTTTAAATTCATATCTATTTTTCATTTTCTTTCATTGGATTGTGGTCTCTCTTATTGATTTGGGGGAAATTATTTGTATATTCAACATACCTGTTCTTATTGACTATATTTGTTTTGTTTTTTGTTTTTTTCTTGTTGACTATATTTGTTTAAAAAAAAAAACTTCTCTTAATACATGACCTATATTTTTACTGTTGCTATACTTTTTTTCAGCTAAGATAATTTCTTAATATATTAAGGCAGTTACATGCATTTTTTTTTCTTTTCTCTTTGTTTTATACTTTTTTGTGTCTGAACTTTTTAAAGACCTTCCCAGAAAGACAGTGTCCCAAATGGCAGCATGAGGAATTATGCAGAACCTCTTCTGAGTGAAATAAGTATAACTGGCAAAATTTATTAAAAAGAAAAAAACATTTAAAGTCTCTTGACTTTGTTCTAGGGGCATATGGTAAATGAAGCAACATTTCTTTAAGAAAGTCTACCAAATTTCAGTTAAGACCAGTGAGGGTCTGTGGCACCAGACCCATGACCCATTCTCTCCTCCCCTTGCCCAGCTCAGCATGATGGAAGCACTACTCTGATTGGGTGTGTTCACAAAGCTGAGTCTCCCTCTCCAGCCAGTTCTCAAAGGCTACTGCATGTCAGCCTCCTAGTCCCATGTAGTGGAGGCTAAATTTCAGGTGAGTGTGGCCAAGAGATTAGGGCTCCCTTCCTCCCACCAGGCCCGACTTGTAGGGCCTCTAGATCATGTGTAACACACTAAGAATACTAGGGTCCTGCTTGCTGTTGGCTCAGCTTGGGTGTAAAGCAGAAGTTCCATGCTGGGGGAAGTCAGAAGCTGCCAGAGGCACGGCACCACCTGCACCAGGCTCATAAAGCAGGTGTTTCATTCAACAGAAGCCTGCCACTGCCCCCAACCCCATCCCCAAGAACAAAGAGCTGGCTCCAAAGTTCCCCAAGGGAACTCTATTTGGAACAGAGTATGGGAAAGCTCAGGACTAAGAGTACTCTTGAAAACAATGGAGATTCTGATGGCAAGTGGCACAAAAGAGGCTAGTATCTCCATGAGAGCACCAGCTAACCTGTATGGCAGCTAGTTTACTAGAAAGAACCAGGGAGAGACAAGCTAAGAAGATACTTCCTAGGGTTAAGACAAACCCCAACAACTTGCTTCTAAAACAATTCCTACAAAGTAGCTTTAGTTTAATTGGGTCAAACTATGGAGCAGTTTAAGCCCCAGGGTAATGTAAGCAAACAATAGAACAATCAGTGTGTAGTTCATGAAACCTGAAATGCTAGGTGTGATACCAAGAGAGGTCTTAACAAAAATAAATAAATAAATAAAAACATAATAACTGAAAATAAACACTAACACTGCTATTGTTGGCAGACATAATTGTGTCTGTAGCATATACAAAGGAATAAAGCCTTATCTTTTAACTCCTCACCACCTGTGTTTCACTACTGCCTTGAGCAGATACTTTGTCTTTAAAAAAAAAAATTTTAATAGTGTTCCTAGTTGATCTCAGTGGAACATTGGGAACCATTTACCAGTTTGTGATTATCAGAAATAAAAATAGCATCTCTGTCTTTTGACATATGAGTTTATGATATTATATATTAAATTTTATTTTTATAGAAATACTTTTAAAAATATTTAGTTGTTTACAGCAATGTTTTAATTTATGCCTTTTGAATATTGTGTCATACTTAAAATACCTTCCTCAATCTGATGGTTACTTTTCATGTCTGGTATGTTTGTTATTTACTATTTCTTTTTAATCCTTTAGTTAGTTAGCTTATTTAATGTGATTAGAAAACTTCACATGAGATTTACCTTTTAATAATTTTATATATATAATATAATATTCTTTACTATAGACACAACGTTGTACAGCAAATATAGAATTTATTCAGCTTTCAATTAATTTATTTTTTTTGCATAGAGTTAAATAGGCCATATATTAATCTTTATAACAAGTAATACTAAACAACAAAAATGTGTTGTCTCATAATTATGAAGGCTGGAAGTCCTAAATCAAGGTATCAGTAGGACCAGGGTCCCTCTGAGACTCTAGAGAGAATTCTTTCTTGCCTCTTCTTAGCTTCTTGGTGGTGGCCAACAATCTGTAGTATTTCTTGCCTTGTATATTTCATCATTCCATTCTCTGCCTCCATCATCACATGGCCTTCTTACATCTGTGTCTTCTTACATATATTTCTTCTTATAAGGACACCAGTCATATTGGATTAGGGACCCCCTATTCCAATATGGCCTCATCTTAACAAATTATGTCTCCAATGACACTTTCCCAAATAAGGTCACATTCTGAGGTATTTGAGTTAAGACTGCAACATTTCTTTTAAGGGAACATAATCTATATATATAAAATCCAAGTGACCCAAACGGCGAATGACCAGAATGACCAGTCACTATGACGCGCACTGCGGCAGCCAACTGGCCCAATGGGGGCCCTGATCGACCGCCCCCAACCTCCTGCCCGCCCCCCCCCCCCGGCTATCTCAGCCCCCGATTGTCCCCCCATCAGGGGCAGGGCCAGCTGGCCAACCTCCTGTGGCCCCTCCCCCTTGCCAGCCCTGCCCTGATCGGCCCCCATTGGGGCGGGCCAGCAGACCCCACCTGTGCACGAATTTGTGCACTGGGCCTCTAGTTTAATTTATAACAGGCATGAAGTTTTATCCCTCCTCCCCCATGACTACTCTATTATCTCAGTAGCAGTTGAATCACCACCTTTTCTCCACTAAGTAATGCCATCTTTATCTAATTTAAGTTACCAGGTATTTGGGGGAAATTTATGGTCCCTCTATTCTATTTTTTTAATCAGTCTGTTAAGTCAAAGCTGGTACTATAGTTTTGATTATTGTCACTTTATAATATGTCTTTTCCTTTCTTAATTAAATTTATTGAGGAATAGTTTACATACCATAAAATGGACTGATTTTTAACTGTGCTCTCTGTTAATTGTGCCAAATTTATATAATCACGTAACCCTCACTACAATTCAGATACAGAACATTTCTAGGTCACTCCAGGTTCCCCTCATATCACATCCCAGTCAATCCTCTCCTCCTATGTTTGTCCCCAAACAAATGCAGACGTGCTTTCTGTAGCTATAGATGTGTTTATATCTAAAGTTTCACATAAGTGAACTCATACAACATATATTTTTGCGTGTGTGCTGCTTCTTTGGTTCAGCATAATATTTGAAACCATCTATCTTCTTGCGTACATTACTAGTTCATTCCATTTCATTGTTGTGTAGTAATCCAATGCACGGGTACATTACAATTCTCTTTTACATTTGCCTTTTGATGGACTTTGAGTTGTTTCCAGTTGGCGTTATTATGAATTATAGTACTTGTATGAATATATGTTTTTATTTTTAGAAATCGGATTGCTGGGATTTACTGGAAGTGCATGTATAACTTCAGTGGGCATTGTCAAACTTTTCCAAAATAGCATTCTCACCAGCAATGTACATTTCTGGTTTCTCCACATCCTCGCAGCCCATGGTATTGTTGGTCTTTTGAATTCTAGCCATCCTAGTGGAAGTGGACCGGTATCTCACTCTAGTTTTAATTTGTCTTTCTCAGATGACTAATGGTATTAAGTGAGCATCTTTTCATGACATATTTTTAAGCTTATTATTAATATTTTATTTTAATTGCTTTTATATATTGCTATTTTTCCATTTAATATTTTTTACATTATATTTTACATGTATATCTTTTGTAATTGTACTTAGGAAGCTATTGACTTTTGTAGTTTTTTTTTTTTTACCTGGCCACATTATTTAATTCTTTTATAATTTGTTCTTGTTTTTCCGTTGATTCTCTTGGGTTTTGCATAGACATACATAATCTGCAAATTATAAAAACCTTACCTCCATTGCAAATTTGAAGACATTTCACTTATTTTTGTTGTCTGATAAAACAAGGTAGACGGAATAAATAAACTTAAATATTATTAGGTGTTCTTTCTTGAATTGTTCTTTAAATGGAAGACTTCTAGAGTTCTCTCATTATGTGCAATGCTGGTTTTTAGAATGTTGAGAGTGGCCTGATAAGAAATCAAGAGGCTTTGGGTCAGAAGCTGTTCTATCTTAAATCTCTCTTCTGTGTAGAGTGAAATCAAAATTTGAACTGAAACACACAGGACAACATCACAGTTCTTATTTGAAAAAAAACAAACCAAAACACAGAATCATTGATACCTAATTTATTATGTTTCAACCAAAGATAGATATTGAATTTTATCAAGTCTCTTTCACTCCCTACAGAAATATCATGATTTTTGCCTCAGATTCATTGGTATGGAGGGATACATTATTATAATTCCTAATATTAAAACATGCATTTTATATATATACTACAGGGTTTATTTTTATAATGTTTACTATATTTGAAGCAATATTATAAGTGAAATTTGTCTACATATTTTGTATGTAATTGGCAGTTTTATAAACAATGATTTGAACATTTCATAAAATAGTTGGAAGTATTCATTCTTTTTCTATGCTTTGCTGTAGCATTGAACATTTCTGTTCTATAAATTTTTGGTAGAATTCATCTGCAAAATTTTAGGCCTAACAAGTTGTTTCTTAGGAGTGACTGTTTCAACAATATACTCTTTTATTTTCATGGAAATAAGTAAATTTCTATTTATATCTCTTATAGTTTCTTATATTTTTCTAAGATTTCCATTTCATCTTAATTTTCAAATTTATTTTAACTGAGTAGAGCACACTAGAGATTAATATTATCTGTATTTGTAGTTATTTCCCATTCATATTTTTTATTTTATGAATTTGTTTTTCTCTTTTGTTATTTTGTTCTTAAAGCATTGCTTTCCTATCATTAGTTCTACAACTTTTTCATTGTCTAATTCATTGTTAATTTATTTTGCTTCTCTAGAGTTGATTTTATTTTCTTTCTCTTTGAATTGTATGCTGGATTTATTTCATTCCCTTCATATGTGTGTGTGTTTGTATGTGTGTGTGTGTATTATATATATTTTATATATATATATATATGTTATATATATATTAAATTAAAGGAATGAATTTCTCTTTGAGCAGAGTTTAAGCAGCATTCCTTAGATGTTATTTGCTAGATAATTTCTCAATTTGGTTTTAATATTTGCTTTAAAATTTAATTTTTAGTTGGGTTATTTTTCTTTCTGATGTTATTAATTATTAATAATCTTGCAATAAATAATGTATATAATTTCTACTTCTGCCATTATTTTCATCCTCACCCAAGGATATGTTTCTATTGATTTGAGAGAGAGAGAGAAAGAGAGAGAGAGAGAAATATTGATTGGCTACCTCCCATACACACCTGGACCAAGGATTGAACCCTCAACTGCAACCTCGTGTATGCACCCTGATGTGAACTTGAACCCACAACCTTTTTGGTATAAGGAACAACATTCCAACTATTGAGGAATCTGACCGAGGCTATGGAATTTATTGTGGGGTAATGTATACTATAATTTTTAATGTTTTTATTAATCCTGTTATTATTTTTATAGCCCTGCTTATTTTTGTCCACTTGGTAGTTCATGAAATGAGAGAATGAATTAATATCTCATACTAATTTGTTTCTAAATATTTATACTTACATTTTCTGTACTTTTGCTTTATGAAATTTGATGATGTGATATTCAAGTCTGATATCTGATTGTGAGATGTACTAGTATGATTGCATTGTACCTTTATTATAAAAAGTGCCATGATATTTTTCATTTAATGATATTTGTTCTGATGTAAAATTAAACATTCTCTGATATTAAGAATCTACTGTCTTCTGTTTAAAAAAAAAAAAATAAATCTAAATTGCCCAAAATGCCATTGCACACACATGCTTTTACTTTCAACTATTCTAAATCCTTTTTTTGTTAACATTTTTATACAGCATACGTGCAGGTTTTACTTTTCCATCATAAGTCTTTTTCAAAAATAAAGTTAGCCCATTTTATTTATTTATACGATATGTTCAGTCTTATATTTGCCATTTTCTATCTTTTTTATTTTTATTTTTTCTTTATTTTTCCCCATCACCATTTTTCTCCCCATACCCTTCTCTACCTCCCCATCCCCCGCCCCACAATCAGCACACTCCTGCCTGTGTCCATAAGTTCTTTGCTGTCTCTTTTGTTAATTTTCCATGATATGCGTATGTTTGCTTCGCTTTATGTAGTGTTTCACTCATGAAATTTCAGTATGTATGTGTGTGTGTGTGTGTGTGTGTATATATATATATATATATATATATATTCCATTTTTATTTATACCAATGGTTATCCTTTGAAAGCATATTTTTTTCTTTGATATAGTCAAGGGTTGTTTGCTTTTTTGTGAACAAGGGGAAAACTCTAATCGACAGACCACAATCCTTAAGACTCTTAGTTTTGGCCTCTCTCTTGATTCCATCCACTTTCTCAATGATGTCTCCTCAGGACAGCATCGCCTGTTCCATCAGAAGGAAGGAAACTCCAGATTGGGGAAAAAGGAAATAAGTTGAATGTCATAAAAGTGAGTGGCTTCTTAACTTAGGTATATGCATAACACAGAATAATAATATCCTGTATCTTTTTATCACTATAAATTAATATTTAAAAGGATAAGTTAAATTTATGTCTATTAATTATTTCTATATTTTACTAAAGAAAAGCAGGTTGCATATTAATATTTATAGTATGAGGCCTGTTTTGCAAAAAAAATATATTAAACATTTCTCTAGATAATTTTACATCTTTCTATATCTTAACACTGCTTTCACAATTGAGGGGGTTGAGAGGATAAAATAGTGTGAAAAAATTACTTCATTCCCTTGTCATTGTTTGTGGTGAGCATGTACTATTTTTTGAAATTTAAAAGAAAAATTTAATGAACAAATTAAAGAAATATATAACTTTAAAATAAATTATATAGGAAAGTCAACAAGAAAAAAACATAAATGAAAATGTTGGCAGTAAAAATATGAAAAGATACTTCAACTTTGTTCATAATTTACAAATTCAGCTCTCAGACTGGCCCACTCTCTGGTGGCTGCTCTGTAATCACTTCTGTTGTTTATTTGCTTGATCTCCAACCCAACTAATGAAAGAGGTGGTCCCACTCCCAGTCTGACCCAGGTAAACCAGGACGGCTCTAAGTCAAACACATAATTTTCAGGCCCTTTTCTGGTTATTATTTGGGGAGATGGGTGCAGGACCCCATTCTGGTCAATGGGACCTGAAGGAAAGTATACCGGGTGCCTTACAAAACGTCTCCTCTGAAGGTCCCATAGAGAAAATGCCCCGTTTTTCACAGGACACTGTCATGCCTGATGTGAATGCAAAAGTAACTGCAGTGACTGACCATGAGCACAGACATCATGAACTTGCTGAAGCAGCGGAGCACAAAAACGTAGAGCACCGAGACTCCTGGTAAAGAGGGCACATTCCCGCATCCAGCCCCGTGCCGAGTCCCCACTGAGCTTCGCACTTTATCAGATGATAGACACGCATGCCTTAGCCACTCTTAGCTGGGTATGCTGGTACTTGCAGTCAAAAGCGTCCTGGTTAATATAATATCCCCTGGTGAAGAGGGTATGGAAAACCAGAGACTCCGTGATAGATGGTAGAATTATGATTTAAGACACCCTCTGGGGGAGATAATTTGCCAGTATCAAATAAATTAAAGTGTTTTTAAAAGTGACAGAACAATTCCAGTTCTGGGAATTTATCCTACTGTTATACTCACATCTGTGCACCAAGATATATGCACAGAATGTTCACTGAGGCCGTGGGTGAAAGAGAAGACTGAGGAACAACCTAAATGTGAGTAGGTAAGAGAAAGGCTAAATAAATTACTTTTTCCCCCTTTAAAAAAATTTTAGAGAGGAAGGGAGACGGAGAGAGAATATGTAACACTTAGAAAGACTGATGGATAGATAAAAACAATCTGAACATTGTATTGTTTTTACAAAGCCATACAAAGTGTATATAAAGTGTACAGCACGCTATGCTTGGATCCTGCTTGAATATACATCAACTACTTCTGGAAGGTGCAAAAGTAACGTGAAACGTGATTGTCTACAAGGAGTGGAGCTCAGTGACTGAGACAGAATAGGAAGGAGGTTTACTTTTATTGTTTACTAAATTTATACTTCTTAAATGTGTGCCACTAGTAGGCATGACCTATTTTAATTCATTCATTTGTTTTTGTTTTAATGAATGAATGAATAAAGACCTTTGAAAGGCATATCCTTTCTTGAGAAGATCCCTTGATAAAAAGACTGGAACAGAATAAGGTCATGATCCAGACAGGCGCAGCCCAGTGGAGCCTGTGGGAGCGCAGGGCCTTGGAGCTTGGAGTTTGGCAGCACAGAGCTGCAGGCTCCTCCTGCGGGAGCACAGAGGGTGCTGCATTTGCTGGATATGCAGTTACAGGAAGAACAGTTGTGGTGGAATAAGACACATGCTTGCTAGCCTGGCAGGTCCAGAGCTCAACAACTGCAGCAAACACAGGACCGTAGAGAAAACGTCCCTGTGTCTCCTGCTTGCCTGCTGTGTACAACTCGTGGAAATAGGGAACCCTGAGATGCCGAGCGCTGGATGGGCTATGGATAAGGTGACCAGACGTCCCGCTTTTGGTGGGACAATCCCGATTTTTAACAATTTGTCCCGCGTCCCGCGGCATTTTAAAAAAGTCCCGATTTTTGGAAAGAATGCACGGCAAGCTAGGGAACGGCAGGAGAACAGGAAGGGAATATACGGTTTTCGGCGGCCATGTGGCTATATAGCCAGGATATGAGTTTTATATTATTTTTGTTAATTTTATAATGTTAAACTTTAATAATAACAAATAATTGTTGAGAACTGATTATCGAGAACTGCTTATCAAAGTTCACATTGTTGATCAGTTGTTAGAATTCGACCACCATTGTTTGGACTTAATGAACAATGGCATGTTTTGGGATTGGTAACGACGAAAACATTTTGTAACTGTCTCTCAGACGATACACATCGTACTGCGTGCTAGTAAGCTAGTTAAACAAGTGATGTCATTACAAATCAGCTATTCAGATAATTTAGGTAAGTAATTTATTTATTTATTTCATAAATACATAAATTTTCTTGAATTTAGCAGACAGTACTCGTATTATTTATATTTTACTAGAGGCCCGGTGCACGAAATTCGTGCACAGGGGTGGGAGGGTTGGGAGGATGTTGTCCCTCAGCCCAGCCTGCAGTCTCTCCAATCTGGGACCCCTCAAGGGACCTTCATTTTTTTCTCCAGGAGTGTGGTGGAAAAACCCTAGATCACCTTCTTGGATTCTTATAACCCAAATTACCAAGAACACTGCAAGTGGCAGCCTACAGGTAGCTTAGCCAAAGAGCGGTCAGAAAAGGTGTTTACTCTCAAACTGGTTTGGCTCAGTGGATAGAGCATGGGCCTGCAGACTGAAGGGTCCCAGGTTTGATTCCTGTTAAGGGCATGTACCTTGGTTGGAGGCACATCCCCAGTGGGGAGTGTGCAGGAGGCAGCTAATCTATGTTTCTCTCTCATTGATATTTCCGACTGTCTATCCCTCTCCCCTCTTCTCTGTAAAAAAAAATCAATAAAATATTTTTTAAAATTGCTCATGCAGCCCCTGGGTTGTGTCCACTGGGCTAGGGGCGTGTCCCTGCCACCCAGTGGTGGCTGCCAGGGTCTCTGCACACCCCAGAGGCCAGCAGCCATCCCCCTGTGGAGGGCTCTGGGCTGGGGGTGTGGACACAAACTGCCACTTGGTACTGGAGCTTGGAAAGCCTCTGGGGCAGGGCGGGAACATCCCCATATTCAAACGCCCTGAGGCCAGCAGCCAGCCCCACCATGGGCCCCAGGCTGGGGGCATGCAGGGACCCTGGGCAGCATGCAGCGGTGGCTGCCAGAGTCTTGGCACATCCCAGAGGCCAGCAGCCAGCCCCTAGTCATGGGCGCCTGGCTGGGGGCATGGCCCCAAACCGCTGCTTCATGCTCGAGCCTTTGCAAGACACTGGGGGTGGGGCGGGAACATCCCCTCCCGCCCTCCAGGCAGCTTGGCACCTGCACCCATAGGCTTTGAGTGGCCAGGGGGCATTCTGGGACTCTTGCCGCTCAGGACCTAAGCGCGGGCCTACAGGCTAGGAGGATGTTTCCGGGACCCAGGCCGAACAGCGCCCGCATATGCAAATTAACCGCCATCTTGTTCGCTCTGATTGGCTGTGGGCGTAGTGAAGGTACGGTCAATTTGCATGTTTCTCTTTTATTAAGTAGGATAGTGGCGGCAAAAAGTCTAGCGCCGGCCTTGAAAGTGACACTTACGACTTACGTTACGGCAAATTCAGAGGAAAAATAATACAAGTTAGTATTGTTATTATTTAGAAAGAAATATAGGTTTAAAATTAAAATAATTTTTAAAATATAGTTACTTTATAACAATCAAATTAACTTAATTTATAAACTAACAATAAAATATGTTCATGTAATTATGTACCTACTTACTGTGTTTTTAAGCAATATGTATATAATAATTTATAATATAATTTTAAATTATTTTTTTTAGATTTTTAACATAATGAGTAAGAAAAGAGGATGCAAATTCAATGATGATCTAAGAAGTGAATTTCCTTTTATTAAAAAAACCAAAAGCGATACAATATAGACCAAATTTTTAATCAAGAAACCCCGGCCCCGGGGCCGAAACCAGTTTGGCTCAGTGGATAGAGTGTCGGCCTGCGGACTCAAGGGTCCCAGGTTCGATTCCGGTCAAGGACATGTACCTTGGTTGTGGGCACATCCCCAGTAGGGGGTGTGCAAGAGGCAGCTGATCGATGTTTCTCTCTCATCGATGTTTCTAACTCTCTATCCCTCTCTCTTCCTCTCTGTAAAAAATCAATAAAATATATTAAAAAAAAGAACCCCCCCTCCCCCGGTCAATGGTGTCCCACTTTACCAATGTTAAAATCTGGTCACCTTAGCTATGGAGTGAGCAGACCTTCTTTCCCATTCTGGTAAAGTTCCTCACATCCTCTGTGGCCCTGGGCCCTTATTTATTTATGTTTCCTAAAAAGAAGTAATTTAATCCTTTTTTTTCTGATGATAATTAATTATTCATATTTAATCTACATAAATTTGAACAAAACAGAAGTGTCTAAGTGAAAAGCACAAACCCCTTACTTGTCTCTTAAGTTTCCCCCTTGCCAATCACTGTTTATGGCTTGATCTTTTTTTCTTCCAAATTTTAATAAATGCATAAGCTATACTTAATCATTTAACAGAAATGGGATCCTACTATACATTATGTTTTCTCCCTGTATGCAGAGTAGGCCAGGAGTCAGCCAACATTTTCTGTGAAAAGTAAACTAGTCAATGTTTTAGGCTTTGCCTGTCATACAGGCCCAGTTGCAATTACTCATCTCCACTGTTACAGCAGGAAATCAGCTATAGTTGATATATAATGAATGGGCACAGCTGTGTTCCAACAAAACTCTCCTTACAAAACAGTCAGCAGGCCGCATTTGGCCTATGAGACATAGTTTGTCAACCCCTTTATACATAAATCTACCTGATCCATTTTACTGGATGCCTAGTACTCCATTGAACGGATGAATAAATTCACTTAACTCATCCTCCGCTGATGGATATTTCTAGTTGTTTCCTTTAGAACCCCTCTTCCTCAAGCATTACTTACCAGTTAGCTGGCTGAGCTGATGCTCTCTCTGTCCCCTGCGGACACCCTCCCTGCTCTCCGTGGTGCACTGACATTTTATGTCCTGTGGTTTGCTCCTCACTCCACCTGCCTTCCTGTGCTTTCACCACCTGAGGGTACCAGCAGGCCCAGGCTTGTCTGAGGATGTGTACTTGCTATTGGCGCATGCAATTTAATTAAATAGCAATGGAAGTGTAAGAGAGTGTTGATTCTATAAAAACAAAGTTGGTTGATTTGCAAAGACCATATTAAACTAAATTGCTTTGAAAAAAATCTGTCAAATTAGGAATGGGTGAGATAATTATAAAGGACTGACACCAAAGAGCCTAAGGTGGGCAGTGGGTGTGAAGCGCCTACGTTAGCTCTTTGGACAGAGCAGGCCGAGCTGCCAGGGTGGGTCTGGGCGCAGGCATTGGTCTGCTTCCTCCACAGTTTTCAGAGGCTGCTCTGGACAGGGAACTGTCTTTGGCTCCAAGACTCCCCATGCTCCCGCCTTGCTCAGCCATCTTTTCCAGGTCTCTGTGTCTTTCTTGATGCTTTGAATCTCTGATTTTTAGCCTCTATTTTCAGACTCTGAATGTGGAAGGTTAGTAGGCATGAGACCCTGTTTCTTCTCTCCAAGGCCTGGTCCATTACCATTTAAAATAGCGGTGAGCCCGTATTTACATTTTGATGTTTCATGCTTTATTTACTTTGCACACTGTCTATTCTGTCCCCCACCCCCCCCGCCCCCAGTTTTTCTCCCAGGCAGAATCTATCTTATCTGACATTGCAAAGCAGTTAACATTGATTCTGGTGAATGGTCTACTTTGATTTTTGCTACAGGGAGATTTTAGCACAAATTCACATATATTGTTTTCTCAACAAATAGAAAAATATGTTCCACATTCATTGTGCTGCAGATGCCGAGCCTGCTATTTTGTAACTCACTGTCTCATCTCTTTTATTTGCTTTCTCTGTCACTGTCGATCTTTCCCTAATACTTCATCCTTTATGCAGACTCCTTCCTTGGAGCCGAATTTGGCAGTGGAGTTTGCCTAACTAATGGGGACCATATGCTCTGCAATTACATTCCCCAACAACATTCAGATTTGTTAGCAAATATTGGAAAAGGCAAGTTGAGAGACCGGAGTGCAAAGACTGTCAGGAATTGGCACATTCTGACAGGTAAGCCTGCTTTTGCTGACCCCTGTGAATGAATGAGTTCTGGTTTGGGCCGGTATTGGCTTAGGTAGAACAGGGGTTTGTTTTCGAAAGTATCAATCAATTGGTAGATTGTTCTTCAAATGGCTAAGTGCCTGTCTTATGTGTCCCCAATGGTATACTGTACTCACCCCATAGATCAATTTTTAATACATGACAATAACCTGTTTATTTTTAGGTTCCATTTCTCCCCAGACCGGAGATGGCGATCATGATGTTGTTCACTACTGTGTTCCCAGCTCCTGGGAGAGAAATGTAAACGCAATAGCTGTTCAGTAAATACTTGGCTGATGAACGAATGAGAATCTCTAGAATACATGGTGTCACTACATGTTAAGCATCGCCTACAAAGAACTCGGAAGTCTTTTCTCCTTTCCTTCAGGATAAACCAGCCTTAACCTGGGGAGCCAGCCTCCCTGAAAGAGTTCAAATTCATAGGATTCTGGAGAAGATTTAAATCATGGCCCTGAACTGGCAGCAGTCATTTTTAAGAGGTCCCATTTTTGCCTTGAGATGACGTTTGTCCATCGCTCTGTTGGGGATGATCGGGGGGGGGGGGGTGGAGGGGGGGGCAGGAGGAGTCAACCTTTTGCAGGCTGTCCTGATTTGCATGAGCTAAATGCGGGGGAAGGATGCCACTGTGCGGATGTCAAGAAGGGTAAGTAGCTTGGAAGCAGGTGGCTGAGGAGAGAAACGTTCTAGCTCTTCAAGAGCCTACCCGAAGGCTGCCCATTTGTCTAGAGGCCCGAATGCTGGAGTGTCTGCAGGAGCCTGTGGTGCCCACTCCGTAGGGAATCTCAGGCATCACAGCTAATGACTGACTCTGTTCTCCCCACTGCCCACTCCGGTCCTGGGCTGGCACCCCTGACACAGTCTTTAGAGAGGTGGGGGTCTACTTGTAATCAAAGCTGGAAAGGCAAGCCCACTGATCCTATGAGTCCCCAACTTTGCCTTTATCCTAGAGAGCATAGCAACCTGTGGGGAACTCAGGGACTTTGTCACTCTCACCCCCTACCGCCCCCCATGGCCATGTGGGTGCCACAGAGACACAAGAAACACTCCTTTTAGAACACAAATACATAAATTTTTAATCTGCGAAAAATACAAAATGAAACCATGTACAAGTTATGTACAAACCCTTTTTACAAGACAAGAGAGTGATCACTGGTTGTTACAGATGACGGTTGGGTAGATCATTTCAGAGCACCAGCACTTATCCTTCCCCCCAGTTCCCGCCCGGTCACAGCCGTTGCTTTATCATCACAATCATAATGCCAACCAGCGAAAGTTTGAAACACAGATGAATAAGCCACGCTCCTTTTCCTTAATGAACATGTCGGCTGACCTCGGTGTAAGCGTACCGTTTTTCCTTTGTCCCCTGAAGAAATGTTGAGTGCAGGTTTGGGTGTGAAGTGGGGAATTTCTTGACTTTGGGTGTGAAGTGGTGGGCAGTGGGCCAGAAGTTTTAGGCAGGTATGATCCTGCTGCCTCGAAATGGAACATTTTTAATTAGGATTTTCAGGCAGATCTCGGTTTATGTCTGAAATATTGCAGTTCTCGTCAAACGTGTCTCTGGCTGTACTCAGCGGTAGGAGGGGAGGGGAGCAGGCCTCTCTGGGGCCGTCAGGGGATCAGGGTGGAAGTGAGGGGCCACCACCTTGCTGGCGGGGCTCCCTTACTTGCTGGCTGCCCTCTCACACTGACCCTGAGTCCCCTGTGAGGACAGTTCTGGTTGCCTCTGGCAGGCCTGTGCCGGGGGCCACGTCTGCATTGCTAAGATCCTGAGCAGTGGGCCCAGAACTGCTGCCTGAGGCCGACACACTGAAGAGCTTTGGTGACACTTTCATCCCTGCTCTGGGGAAAAGCGAGGTGGAGGAGAAGAAACACAGACATCCTCAGGGGGCTAAATAGACCAAAGGAAACTTAAAAATACTTAAATCTACTTAGAAATTAAGGTCAGTTTCACCTGGTCAGAAAAAAACTCTTGCTTCTTGCTGCCTGTGAAGAAAAGCCACCAAAGCGAAGTGAGTATAACGTTTAAGAACCCTGACACCAAAGTTGCCCTGAAACCAGTGCTTCCGGCGGTGTATGGGGGTGAGAAACAATGGGGTGACAAGAACAGGGAAGTGAAAGAAGAGGCCCACCTCGAGATCCCTCTCTTTTGACTTCTTCTCCAGGAAGAATGCCAGTGACCTTGCAGAGCATCTGACTTCCACTGCCATGGAGCCCAAAGCTACACACAGCGGCTGCCTGTCTACCCTGAGCCAGGCCTCATGAATGCTCTGGGGATAAAGACAGCTTAACAAGGTTCCTGGCCTTGTCAAGTGAGTCCTTTTGCTACTGAATCTCCATCTCCGATACCCTTCACCTCCAACCATATAGATGACTCATCCTCTCAATCTAAAAGTTTCCCTCTCACGTTTCCCATTTTTCTGAATCTGGAGTACCCTAGATCTCTTACCCCAGGAGTGTCTACTTATTTTGTTCCTTTTAGCCTCTAAAATCATTGGTGTGGCCCCCTAACAGTCTTCTGCCAGTTGATTTTTCATATTTCCTCTTTTGGAGAACTCAGCCATTCTCCCTACTTTACAATCACTGCTGTGGACCCAACGTGCCAGTCCCCAGGGCCTTCCCTAATCCTCTCCTCAGCTCCTCACTCCTCATGCCTGTAAGACCTTCTCTTATTTATAGCTCTCATCTTCTTCCACTCTGGGCGAATCCAACATTTCTTCACTCTTCCACATGGTTCTTCCCTTGAGGTCCAAATTCAGTGTTCCTTTCACAAAGAACCTCTTCTAGAACTATAGTCATTGTCCCGACCCCCAGCCCACACACGAGCCCCTACAACTCCAGCTAAGCTGCCATCTCTATCAGGATGCCTAACACATATTGGAGGAAGAGAGTAGCTTCATAATGTTGAGATTTGACTTGGCGCATGCACCCTGAGAACTCAACACCACTGAGAACAGGTTCAGCCCTGGGCACACTCTCATTATGACTTCCAGGAAGAACTGACATCTCAGAACTTCCTACCTGACAACACACAGGCACTAGTGCTTATCGTTCTCTGTTTGGAACTTTTAGTGGCTTCCCATGACTTTTTAAACCAAGACTCAACCTCTTTGCTTGCCCCTTAAAACTGTTTACTCTCTAGCCCCTTCCCGAAGATCTCATCCTAGTTTTCCTCAGTTCCCCTATGTGAACTTGTCACTGTAGTAAAAATGGACTATATATTGAAATCACATTTTTATCAATAAGCTATGGCCATTAAGCCCCCTCACCCTGGAAAACCCTCACACTCCACATTTCTCAAGTCACTTATCGCCTATTGAAATACCTCCCAAAGCCATCAAGCACTATATTCCTTTGTATCTTCTCAACCCACATAGGTCAATGCAACCTCGCCCTCCTTTCAACCCAAAGCACTATCTCTTGCCATGACATAGGTGCTCTTGGCTGGCACTTTAAAATGCTGTTTATACCCTTACGTTTTGGTTCTTTCTTCCTAGCTCCTTGATGAATGTCTTGAGTTTGGCCTATCTCTAGATATGGAAGTCTCAGGCCAATTTTCTTGCTTAAAAAAAAAAAAGGCAAAAAAAGGAAGGTCTGGTACAGATAGTCTAACTGACAATGGCCTCTCAGTCTAACCATGTGAGGCTGTGATATCAGGGAGCCTTTGACTGTTGTAGGGACAAAGGGCTGCTGCTACGGGCACGTGGCCTGCTTTCTCTCTGTACATGTTCCAAGCAAGCTTACCATAGGATTGGCAAATTAGGCTTAGGCTCGGCAGTTCCTTGGGAAATAAGATTAAAGTATTCTTTGAATTGTTGTATGGCGATTTTTAAAATATTAACAACTAGTACAGCAAGGGGAACTACCAATCAAAACAGACTTCACTTAAACAACCAATATGGCCACACCAATACAAACCAGCTAGAAATCATTTCTAATTACTACTTTCTCATAAATAAACCCAAAGGGCTACCTCGCCTCCAATTAACATGGGATCTAAATGTTAAGTCATCTGTTCTAAATGAAAAAAAAAAAAAAAAATGCCCTTCAGGAACATGGGCCGAGTGAAAAGAGGGCACAAAGGTAATTTACCAGGTGAGCTGTTAAGTGAATTTTCAGTTCCTTCTGTATTTAAAAGAGGATGAGACAAACCCTAAATAGTAAAGGCCCTTTCGTGAGCTCTGGTGATTGGTGACTTTACCACCACTGCAAAGGCAGCAAATAAGAACAGAATATAACATAGACAGACGAGAAAGTGAGCAGATTCTGCCCTGGAACTCCATGTCCAAGTTGAATGGATTTCAACTCCTATGAGTAAGGTAGTTCACATCTCAGTCAATTGGTTTGGTATTCTTTTTGTTTTCTCTCTCTTTCTAATCTCTTCTTCCTTTTACCCCTTCCTTTCTTGCTTCCTTTACTGAGGTTCTCTTTCACAATGAAGAATGATATATCAAAATTAGACCTATTAATACAAGTAGCAAAGAGATAGCTAGTGTACTAATGGAAGAAAAAAAATCAAATAAACAGAGAATATGGAGTAAAGTGAGAAGTAAGACTGATTACTTCCTAAAGCCCAGATACCCACGTAGAAATAAAAAATGAAGAAAACTTCAGAAGTCCAGTATTCATGAGCCTCTAACTACATATTGGAAATTGGAGATATGGGTTAGAGGTGGAGGGATTGACCAAAACTGAACCTTGAGCCAAGAAAGAAGGCAGGCAGGAATGAGATTGCAAAGAAAACCATGGAACACACAGAAAAATCCAACCGATGTGTTCCAGGAGAATTTGAATTTTGAAATTTGTGTTTTGAGCCTAAAGAGACTCCAAAGTGTGAAGCATGACCCTAACTGCTGTGTGCCCAGAGCGGAAAGTGCACACTGCCCTCAGGAGTGCCGCCCGGGAGATGCAGCAAGGAGGACCATCCTGGCAGCCCAGGACAAGTTGTCCCCAAAGGCTGGGTCCCACGCTGCCACTCCTAACTCGGACCCTGTTCCCTCAGCTCTGAAAGGGACATTAGAGTCATCGAGATGAATCACTCTCATTTACAGAGCGGTCACTGAGACTCGGAGAGTTCAAGGACATTTTCATAACCCGTAGCTAGGTATTTGCAGATGTAGCTCTAGAATCCTCAATTAAACCATTAGTAGGAAAGTTGTTTCACATGAAAATATGCCCAATATTCTTATGCTTTTTCACGTCCCCCCTTTCCAATCTTAAACAGTTTGAATTTCCAGTTAATTTCAAGTCTTCAGTTACATTTTGTACAAAGTACATCATTAGCTGTCCCAACCTTTCAAAGGAAAGAGGTCTGCGTGCTCCCCCAACACGCCTTAGTCACAATCACTTTTATTTAAGATGTTTTCTATTGGTTCAAGGTGATGTTTTAAAGTAAAAAATTTCTCAGACCAAAGTGAAAACATTCTTAGAAAGAAAGATGATGAAGGTGATGATGCCTTTATAAGTAGGTGCTTCCTGTTTTTTAAATAGCCTGTTGGTGAGTCTTTGATTCCCAAAGCATCCAAGAATCTTTAGTTTGGTAAAACAGCGTTTCTGAACCGCAAGCTGGGATGGCAGATCAGACAGAGCCTTATGACCCTGACTGTACCAATGATGACCATCATTGCTCTACACTGAATTTATCCAGAAAGATGAGTTTGTCCTGGGGGTGGAATGAGCACGCCCTCAGGGCCAGAGAGTTCAAGGAACAGAAACAAACCGGGAAGCTCTGGCGTTCCTGGAGCCCTTCAGGGACCTTACAGTCTTGCTTCTGTTTCCTTTTCACTTTCAGCCTACCAGGAAGCAGCTTTTGTCTAAGGAGCGACCAACCGATCATTTGCACACCTCCTCAAACACATGCCTGCTTTTCTTTTCTGGCCAGTTCATTATTACAAAGGCAAACAGCATGAGCTTCCTGCTCCACCTTAGAAGCAAATGGATTCCCACTAATTGGTGTTTGGGGGGATGCCTTTGCTGTAGAAAACCATCTTAGCTTTTTAGTTTTTTTTTTAAAAAAAAGTTCAGATTCCAGTCTCCAGCAATGATGGGCAGGGAGTTTACTGCTTTCAGACTGACTGGTGTGGCCAGAGGAGGAGGAGAGGGCAGCGGGCAGGGGACTCAGTGGCCTAAGTTCCTCTAAGGTCATTTAGGTGGCCACCATCACCCGCCGGAGGAGACCAAACAGGACAAATTCAGAAATGATTGTCAGGAACACGAGTGGGGAAGAGTCCGCCAGGGTTCATGAAGGAAAGAAGAGCGTGGCTTGGTGTGAATGTGCTGAGAGAGCCCAATGCAAAATCATATGTAAAAGGAGGCCCGGCTCCCGGGGAAGCTGTCAAATCCCAGCCAGAGATCCGCCCCACAATGGAAACCAGGAGATGCCTAGAAGCCTGAATAGGGACTGCTGACGTCATTTTAGTCTGCTGAGTAGGCTAGCGATTGGTTATAAGTAGTTTTTAAACAACCCAATTGGACATACATTATATTCACAATACTTTGATAGAGCTAAGGCTACAGAATGTGACGACACAGTCTGACAAGTCACTTCAGGACGGCGCCTACAAGCACGAGGACGTTGGCTCCGCAGGGAGTGGACAGAGGCGGAAGCTCATTTTGCCTACGTTGTAATTGGAGGACTTAGTGGGCATATGTTTCCATGGTGATTGCATGGCTTGCCTCTGATCTGATTTGCACTAACGTACTAGTACCACAGGGTCATGGCCTAAAGAATTAATGGAATAGATATTATGGGACTTTGCGGGAGTATTTTGGTAAGTTTGGTTTCTTCAAGTGTCCACAGTTTACATTTTTAAAGAAAAAATAAATCACTATCACATCCATGCTTCTCCAGAGACCCTGCTGACTGTATCAAAGATGGATAATTTTGAAATTAAAAGACTTGCTCAGTCGTTTGGAATATAACAGCTGCCGGGACCACTGTACACTGGGCATGCAAGCGACAGCAGGGCTCTGAGACGTGGGAATTGTGTCTGGTGGCTAGAATGAATTTTGACCACAGTTTGAAGTGGCTGATACGTTTGATTTCATTGCTGGTAAGTTTCAAAGGCCTTTCCTAACAGTCTGTTTTCAGTGCATTCATTGCTTTCCCTTTGTTATTAATTTTTACATTGCTGTAGCAAGTTTGTGGGTTTTTGTCCCAGCGACTGAAAGAAAGCCCGAAGAGCTAAAATCTGGCAAAAGTCATCTCCTTGATTATAGAAAATGTCTGGCTTTCAAACAAAAATTCAGTGAAAAGAATGAATGTAGTATCACATCCTATTGTTACGCAAAAACGATTCATTGGTGTTTACAAACTTTCAGGCTAAAATCTCTGAGACTTGGGGCATGGGGAAAGCCCCCCCAGACCCTTTCATGGTTGAAATCACTTGCGAGGGTGGTTCAGAGCTATGAAGTGAGAAGCTAACAGCTGAGGAGTCCCCACCACTAGGACAATAGGCAGAGTCACGTCTCCTGTGCATCTGGTCCTCAGTGTCCACATGCCAGCGTGCTCACCACGCTCCGGGGCTGCCAGTGGCTGGCTGAACCTGACCTGGCAATTGTAGAAAAGCTGCGAGAAGGTCTTCCCTTTAAGTATATGAACGAAGGGATAAGAAATACAGAATGAAAACTAAAACTACAAAAATATGACTTTCAACTGTGAAAATAAATGTTTCCATTTATTAAGAGCTGGTGTCAGTGCAGCCAAAATACACACCCATCCAGGGAATTCACCTGCCCCCTTTCGTCTTCTTTTTTTGAATTTACTAAAATACATGTTTACATCATTGAACCATTAAAAGTTTTTTTTTAATAATCCATTTCCTTTCGTTATAATTAATTGTGGTGGTGACCATCATTCTCCCCAAAGAAAAAGAGAGAAAGAAGAGAAATACACATTAAGGAGTCTGGCCACATATTCATTTTGATTTTGCATTGTATAGATCTAGGGAAGATATTTGACAATGAAAAAAAAAAAGAAAAAATATATTTTCTTTCTAATAAATAAAAATAATTTAAAATGCTAGAGGCTATACATGACTATTTTAGTATATTCATTTATAAAGGAAATCATTTTCTTCTCCAAAATACATGGAAGCAATATTCAAGGCAGACAAAGAGAAAGATCTGTCTACTTTATCCTTCTTGCAAATCTCGCTTATCCTAAGGTTTCCACCAGTGATTCAGTGTGTAAGAGGAAGAAAAGTCACATCACCATTTATGAAGTTTGTCAGGCTTTAAAAAAATAGTTCTGGTCTCCTGGGAGTCAACATTCATCTTCAACTTCTCTGATTGGTGGAATCAAGCTGCTTGTGGATTTATATTGGTTGATCTGGTTAGCCATGTGGGTACTCATGGGCTTGATTTGAATGTTTCTGGGGTAGGCATTATCCGGTTCATCTGTAAACCATTTCTTTTCTGCTAAAGGGCAAAATGGATAGAGAACAAGAAGGAGAAATGAGAAGCTTAATTAGTTCTAGGGTAAAGCTTTTGGAAAGTTCATAGAAAAATGCAAAAAGGCAATAGATAGAAGCTGACAATGAAGTCGTTGCTAAGAGAGACAGTGCAATGTAGGGAGAACCCCAGAACCTGAAACATACCTCTGTTGCCATAGCAAGTGATGACCAAGGGGCCATGAGGACTTGAGGTACTGGGGGGAACCTCATAGAATACGGAAGGGTTGGAAAACAAATGCTGGTAATGTTCTCTGGGGTTCCTTTAGTGACCGGAAAAGCTTTGGTGGGAAGAAGATGCTAAATATATCAAATACTGGGTATAGTCATGGTACCAGAGGAGAGATTTGGGCGTCCATCGATCTGAGTGGAACGTAAGGGGCACTGTCTCTGCCGCAGAGTGAGTGATGTAGAATCTCACGCAGGGTCTCGGTCTCTCAGCCTGCACTTAGCTTTGCTAGTAAAAAGCATACTTCAACTTGTATCTCAACTGTTCCATCCTTCTATTTTGTTTGCAAGCCACTTTTGAGGGTCTTAAGTTAAACCCACAGATTTTGCTGGCCAATGAGATTATAAAGTAGAATAGCAACCAATGTTTTCAGAGGATTTTGAAATTTCAAGAAAAAAAAACTTGGTGTTGGTATAAAGTTATGAAAAGAATTCCTAGTGGCACCGTCTGAACTGACTATACTAACCCAAGCTGTTGACAAGGGGGGTCAAGGAAGACTTGGCATTTCATTTCCACCCTGGATGCAGAGATGGCAGAGGAAGAATGCTGAGTTGGCGTGTTCAGGGTCTGGCTGCAAGGCAATGGCCTGGCATCCTCTTAGCAATTCAATGCTAGTTTCTAAGACTTAGCCTTCACCCCGCCTCTTTCTAGGATAGAAATTTTCTGGAAAAGAGGCCATGTGTATGTTCTGGGCAAATAGGACAGTCTAACTTGGGAATCATATGCCTCCTTTTAGTGGCTTAGGATAAGAAAAGAAAAAAGGAGAAGCTTTCAAGCTCACCCATTGCTGTAGAGACAGTAACCTCTCCAGCCGCCTTTTCTGCTTCTCAGAGCAATTCATAACTGCCTTGTCGGTGGTCCTAAACTGCTATGTTAATAAACATTGCTCACCTGGCGTGACAGAGGGGGCTGTGTGTGCGAGCGCATGTGTGTCCAGCATCTACACTTAGCTGATGGCCACTTGGCTTATTTCTCCTTGGTCCATACTTTGTCTCACCGTGTCAAGTACACCAAGCCCTCGATGTCAACACTATGGCTGGAGGTGGGGGGTGCCTTGGTGCAAGCTTACTCACTACCCTTTGTTCAGCAGCTCGCTTTACCCCCCAGAAAACTTCCTGCCTCGTGGATCCTTCTCTCTTACCCCCCTCTCTCCTGCTCCGGCTCTCTCACCTATTATAATTAAGTTCACTTTGATTTGAACAGATTGGACGATAGGAATTCATAATGCTACATCCTCACAGCGAAGCTAACTGATTAAGTGCTTTAAATTATTCCCCCTGACAGAATGATAAAGTTACAATCTGTTCTGAGATGATCTACAGCTTGCCAGACTCCTACAGCTTCTTTCTACATTCATTTATCTTTTTGTCAAGCGGAGTTTTTTTTTTTTTTTTTCTTTCTTTCTTCCTGAGCTTCAATTCCATAGATCTTTTAAAGTCATCAGCACATCTGAATTATTAATGAGGCTTTCGAGGCAAGGTTCCTGATGGGCTGGTTAAAAAAGGTTGTATAGAAACCCGGGACTGTGTACACATCAAAATAATTTCAGCTCCATTTAAAAAACCATTTAGTTCAAGTGTGACATAGATGAACCATTATGCATTTGTGGAAACCAATTTTTTGTGATCTACGATTAAACTAACCTTTCAGAGAGGAGTAAAGTGTGATGGTTATCATGTTTTAAAAGCATTGCCAGGCCGCTGAAACAATTTCAAACTATGACTTTTTCCAGCGGTTTATGTGTAAAGATGATGTGAGAAGCGCTGCTTGCCTGGGCCTCCCTTGTGTTGGCCTCGCCACCATGTGGACTGGTTTGGCAAAGGGATTTAGTGCTAGGTTGCTCACGCCAGGCTGGAAGGGAGAGTGAACTCTGCACAAGAAAACGAGTAGGTCTTCTGGGTGAAAGACCTAAGACAGCTGCAATTTGCTGAAATTTTTACAGCTGCCGCCGACAATAATTGTTCAGAATTTAGTCTTTACAGTTCAATTCAAAGTTGGCATTTTGACCTTTCACGGCGGCAGAGAATATCAATTTCCTTCTGCTGCCTGTAAGAAAGAGAGAATTATTTCCCCATGTAATCCGCTCTCTCCTTCCTTTTAAATGTCTTGCCCTAGGAGCATTCTAAGCAGAGTAGCCCCTGTGTTTCGACCATTCGGCTGTGACACAAGTTGTGTTAACGCCCATCCGGGAGGCAAGCTGAGGTCTCCTTGTGCCTGAGACACAGGCTTTTCAATTTGGGAGGAGACTTGGTGAGCTAGGATGTGGAGGAAGTGGAAATATGTCAACGCTCTGAGCATTGTACTGGACTGTCTGGGGCGGGGCACTGCATGAGGAGCTTCTCCCAAAGGCTTCAGTGGCACACACACTTGATCGCCAGCCTTTCTGCTTCAGTGGAGAGAGTTTCAAGTATGACAATGACACCTTGGTTTAGTGACTCTTGCCTTCCAAAAAAGAAACCGTGACCATGGGTGGCTACAAAATTGGCCATAAGGAAGGGTGTTCAGGGAAGAAATTCAAAAGCGTGCTGAAGTAGGGGTCTAGGATAAATTCAAATCCCTGAGTGTATCTCCTGTCCTTGCCTCGGCCCACATGCCAGAAAGGTTTCCGGAACTGTATTTCACCCCTAAGATGAGAAGGGCGATAGGTCTGACTGAGAGGGCCTCCTCGCTGCCAGAGAAGAACAGCCCCGCTTGCTAATCAGCTTCCTGAGGATGAGTGCTGGCGTCCTCCCTGGGAGTACACAGGTGGCCTGCTGGAGTTAGGACGGGAGTGGCATTGCACAGTCTGTGGCAAGTGGCCCAGTAGAGCAAGATGAAACCTGGAAGTAACTGCAGAGAGATGCTGGTAAGGGAGCTGCACTGCCATTGGCAGATGCCCCTCTCCAGACCAGCCATGCCATGATGTGTCGGCATGGACAAGCAATGCGGTGTAGGCCAAGGAGACGGCCTGGGGCAGTAGGTTAAGCACTCATGGACCTGGCTCGCTCACATCCTAGTTACATGGCTCTGAGCAAGTTATTAGAAAATGTATCTTAGCTTTAGTTTCTCTTCCGTAAAATGGGGCCTACTATAGGATTGTCCTAATGCTGTGGCTTGGATAAAAGGGACTGGGGTCCATGAGTCACTTACTACAAGTCCAGATACAGGGTAAGTCAGTGTGAGCTGTTAAGGTTATTAGCAATTATTAGTAACATTAGCAAGGCATTAGACCATAGCAGCACAATTTATAGACTTAAGTTTTACATTCCACTCTGCTGCTTCCTAGTTAGGTGACAATGAATAAATCTATCCCTCAGATTCTGCATCTTTCACACAAGGATACCAACAGCATCTACATCTCTGCTACATAAGGGTGGGAAGTATCTTTCAGTATGACTGCAAATGAGCTGGGAGTAGAGAACTGAGGTATATAAATTGGCGGGGCGGGGGGGCGGGGGCGGTGACCTGAAGAATCAGAATTGCGGCAATAGAGACGACTACAGAGGAGGGTTTAGTTGGGTAGTCTTCATATGGAAGGTGAGGAGCAGGGGTGAACTGTCTGGGGAGGTCAGGGCTCCTACCCTCCTCTGGTACCTACATCTTTGAAATATTGGCTTTCGCTCCACAGGCACCCCACCCCACCCGCAAATCATCCCCATCTTCCCCTGCTACTTTCATCACTGAGACTGAAGGGTCCAGAATAGGGTCAGCATTTCCTCCAGCCACCAGAATATTAGGCAACGGTGGGGAAGGCCCCGATTTGGGCTGACATTACTGCTGGGGACCCAGAAGCAGAGAGACAGGCTGCACTGTGAAAATTGAGTCTCTTTGCTGGCTCCGTGGGTTGTCAGCACTGTGGGATTTAGCCTTTTCACATAACTACTCCCCAGAGGAGAATGCATTAAAGGGGAGACGATGATACAGGGAAGGCATTTGGAATAATTGCCCCACTTCTCGCCGTGTCACAAGCTGAGGTTTAGAGAGGAAGGGATTGAAAGAAAAAGATTCCATCCGGATAGACATAGCAGTTGAGGACAGAAAGAGCTAACAAGGAGTGCAGCCTTCGAAGGTGATGCTGTGTGGTTTCACATCGCCCGTTTCCGAGGGGCGGTCTGGCATTCACCCTCTGTCCTACAGACCCCCAGGCTCCCAGGGGACCCCACTCACACACAGTCACACAGTCTCCTTTCCTCTTCCTGGGCAGAGTGTGGCTATTTTATAGAAATGAAAGTCATTTTGTACCAGCACCAGAGCAATTTGTTTATGAAAACTATCTCACTTTGCAATTGTCCACTATGACTGCATTTGCCTCCTCTTCCTGAAAATTTAATGCTGCCTTTGCCAGGGCAGAGCAAACTGCCCCCTCCTGGCCCTCCATGCCTGGAGGGCGGAATTCACACTCTTCCCTTTCAGGTGGCAGGTGGCTGAGATAATCCCTCTCACTTCCCCAAGGAATGAATGTGCAGCCTCCTGGTGGGAGACAGGCAACCAGGTTAGTGACAGGTGCCCACAGCTACTTCTTTATCATGTTTTGACAAAGCAGGATGGGCTGCAAGGAGCTGGCTGAGACATTGATTTTACCCTGTCTGGACTTCCACAGGCCCTGAGTTTCTGTGCTCTTCTTTCTCCTTCAGGAGCCTGTTGCTATAGGAACCGGGCAGGTTGATTTAATTGTCTCTATTGGGATGCAGACACCTTTAGGCTTTTCCCATGCTGAAGAAGAACCAGGCTAAAGGTTTTCCTGGTCACCTGGGATCTTGGCTACGCTGGCAGAAGACACAGTCCATCTCCACTCACTGAGCTCGCAGGACTGTTCCCCTTTCCCAGGCACTGGGCACCCAGCCCAAGAAAGTGCCAACAGCACAGCAGCATCCTGAGAGCACCTACCGGCATCTGTTGTGTTTTTTAAGATAAGCCAATGGGGTAGAGATGGTTTATAAAATAATGAAAGATATAAAAATGTCTAAGGTCAGTGTATTTCAAAGTATGTAATGAGCACCTATTGTGAGTTAAGTTCTGGGGCACAATCTTTAGAGTTTATAATAGAATTTGAGACATTTCTGGACTGCGGTATAAATATAAATATACACACAGGGGTCCAGCTTTCTCTTTAGCCATTTGAACTGGCTTCAGGAAGGATCCCAAGTAAAATCATTAGGGATGTTGATGATTTCATTATCATCCGAGTTTTGAGGCTGTAGAGGCCTCCTGGTCTACCCACTTACTTTTAAGGTTTACCCCTTTTGAAGCCGAAAGCAAATTGGCCTGAATGGCTTACAAATTGCTTCCCTTCTAGAATGGAGCAGATAATTGAGCTTCTACCTGTTGCTCTGTTCAAATGCACATATGTTCTCTTCAAATAACTCACTTTCTACCCTTACCTACTCGATTCTTTTTTAGCGGGAAGAGGGGAGAAGAGAGACATAAAACTTGTATGCCTCCTCCCTAAGAGAATCTGAAGGAGGAATGGGAAGTTTGGGGTCACACAGAAAACTATGGAAGAGACTCTTTGTCCTATCAAGGAAAGTATAGTATAGTCGTTTTGGCTAATAAAATAGAAGTAATAATAATAATACCTTTTTCATCACTGAATATATTCATTACCCAAGTATAGTCAACTCTCAATTGTGTGCCCAAGTCCAGGGAAAACCCCCAATGTCATCTCACGTCACAGTCTGGTTCCACTCCATTCCCGTCACAATATCATCTCATCAGAGCTGCTAACAGATTGCATATAAAAGGCATTTTAGATCTACTTCTCTCTATCTGCCCAATCTCTGGTTGGAATTTAACAAATGTCTGAAAGGCAGGTGGCAGGAGAGACCTAGGTAATATAGAGACTGAATCGTTAGCCCCCAGATAACTGGGTTTGAGCTACTGAATTGCTACATACAGTTGAACAGTTTTAATTTTGGATCACACTGATCAAACATAAAGGAGACCAATGCTTTTGCCATCGATAACCCTCCTGGTTTCAATCGCAAGGAGGATGAAATATTACCCGAGAAGCAGGTTTGCCAAATGGAGTACTGCAAATTATTTTCCAGAAAAGTTTATCGCCTGGCATCATCACTCGATTTAGTAGGTCTTGCCAAGATAAACACAGAGATGTGGACAGACTGATGGGGGGCTGGGTTGGGGTGGTGGTAATGGGGGGAGGAGTGGAGGAAGCTGGGTTTTTTAATGGGAAAATGCTTTTGAACTTGGAGCAAGGTACCAAGGTGGGCAGGGAGGCCACGTGCAGATTTAAAGGCAAGCCAGATGGAGAGAAGTTCCCCCCAAATTACCCAACCCCAAACCCAAGAACACCAAAACAAACTCTAAAGGGTCTAGCAGTAGCAGCAGCACAGCCTCATTGCGCTGAGCAATTTAGAAAGTGGAGGGAGGAAGAGGAGGAAGGGAGAGGGAAGGAGGGAAAATGGGAGGGGGGAAAAAGCAAAACAAAAGAAATAAAACCACAAACAGAACAATATAAATAAAAATAAACCAATAACAGAATAAAATTTGTAACTCCTTTTTTTTTAATTTCACAAAAGTTTTCACAAGGACAACGGTATAGAAGAAAACCCCCAGCAGTGGCTAGGTCATGCAGAACCATTAATTGTCATACCTTGGCCCATTCTATTCATCCTTGTTGCACTTTAGAGAGAGAAGTAAGCTATGTGAGTTTTACAATGCTTTTAAACTGTCATATTTCCTGTTGAGCACTTTAACTGGCACATTCTTATAGTTATAAATGTTCTGAGGGCATTACTTGATAACCTCCTTTGCAAAGAAGGCATGAAGAGATCTTCATGATCCAAAACTAGGGCGTGTGTGTGTGTGTGTGTGTGTGTGTGTGTGTGTATACACATATATATATATACATATGTGTATATAGAAAGAAATATTTATATAGTTATATATAAAAAGATAGGTAGTTATACATAATATATAAATCAATATCTAGGGACAAAAATAATTTGGAAAAGAAAACCTTCCACTCATAGGGCTTTTAAATATACATGTATACAATTATTCCCCACCCCTTCACTGGTTTGAATACTGCACGGCCCTGCCTTTGGAGTGGGGATCAAGGTTCTGACTGAGCCTCACCATTTTGTCAGTAAAAGTGCTTGTCAATTCACACAGCAAGCAAATCTCCAAAACTACCATGCTTGGGGGAACAGGGCATCCAAAATCTAAACCCAAACCATTCACCATAAAAACACCTTTTCAGAGATGGTACAGCTCTGACATTTTCCTCCTCCCCTCCACCCTCTTCTGTTGGATGGGATTTTTTTAAAGTAAACATGTTAAATATGTATTTACCAGCCCAGGGCTAGCCCATCTGTATAAGACTTTGGTTAAGGTGGGGTGGGCCAGTTTTTAACAACTACTGCACTGCCTAAAGCGTGATCTGCATGCATAAAACATCTGACAACTGTATACTGAAAAGAGGGTATTTGTCTACCTTTCCTCTCATGCTTACTAACTGACAAAAAGGAAGAAAGAAAACAAAAGAAAAAAATAATTATACCAAAATGTGTTTGGCTCACTGTTGTACTCTCCTCCTCCTCCCCAGCTCAAAGTGACAAGGAGCAGTTGTCTATGACTGCCCTTCACCGGCCTACGTGAATTGGCTATGATTAAGAAATTGATGAGGAGGAATTTTTCCCACCAGCTTTCGGCTGTGGGACAGCCAGCGTCATGCAGCTGTACCAACAGTTGAAGGTGGTAGCTGGCTTTTGTCTCTGTTGAGTCAACTGTGCCTTGATCCTCCTACATTCCGATTTATTTAGCATGTTGGCTCCTAAGAAACAATGATCTGCTGCTGGCTTTATCTTCCTCTCTCGGCACCGTGGCCCCAGCCCTCGCTCCTACCAGGCATGGGGGCCCTAGCTAATCAAACAGAGGGGAGTAAAAAGGTCCCCTGAGAATGTGTGGAAAAATACTTGCTCTTTCCGGAGCATTATTTATTCTGTACATAAGGTAAGTAATTCACCTTTGAAAAGATGTAAAAGTCCCAGGAAGGCAGTTTTTAATGACTTACATCTGATATTTATGATACATATGGCTTTTCATCCCAAATGTCAAAAGTGAAAGAAAAAAAATAACTATTCATATGGCAGCGTAAGGAGACAGAATAACAATTTAATATGCAATCAAACCTCTTTGCACTTAAATTAAATGACTAGAATTTGATAGATCCACAAATGGAATACGATTCTTTCCTCCACTGTGAGGGTAGAAATGTTCATCTGAACTCCCCAAGGGAGCCAGCTCTGGGACTGAAGCCCTGGGTTAGTAGCTAAAAAACCTCAGATGTGCTCTTACAACAAGCAGAGACTTAACCATCTTGTACACAAATGGAGAAAGCTTTTCAAAAGCTTTGCGATCCTTCGGCCCAGAGAGTGGAAACATTCTATATGTTTTGGTTCCTTTTTGGTTGCTTGTTTCAAATAAACATGTGTGTATATATGACTGTGTATATATAAGAAAGAAAGGAAGGAAGGAAAACAAGAACAAAATCAAAACCCAGAGCACCCTGATAATCCCGATAAGTCAGACTGAACTTTTCTCCTACATCACCTTCCCTGACTAGTTCACTTGCTTTGCCTAAGTGACGGGGATCGCAAGCGCTCCGCTAATCTGCGACCTCGTTCCCACAGTGAGCTGTTTAGGTCTGGAGCATGCCTTTGGGTTATTGTCCCCCTAGAATCATTAATAACTTTTGGTCCTTCTGCTTTGTTGCTGTTGTGCTCAAGGGTTTTATGGTGGTGAAATAAAAATGACAACCACATGCACACTATCATACATATGCAAATATGTGTAAAAAAAAGGGGGGGGACTACAGGGGGAAATGGGGAGAGTTACTGTTGGAAACACCCACTGGGGAAATGAGTGGCAGATACAGTTTCACACACGGTGGCAGTGGATACACATATCAGAGCCGCTCTTCCTGCACGTACTTCTGTTTGTCTCGGGACTCCCGGGACTTGGGCCGGTTCGGTCGGTTTGCTGTGGACGGGATGGAGTGAACGGAGGAGCTCTTCTTGCTGGAGGACTGGGACGAGTGGGAGGAATGGGAGAGGCTGGCCCGGGACTGGCCGGCGTTGTGGTCAAACTGCATTAAGCAGAAGATCAGGTCCGTCGGCACGAGCTCAAACTCGTACGGGGGGTTGGTGATGACATACCTGGCCGGGGAGAACAGAGAGGTCACAGGGTGAGGACTGGGTGGAGATGTCACCTGACTCTGCATCAAAAGGAACTGCCTGGCTTCTCAGGTCTACCAGACCACCTGGAAGGTGGACTGATGATTGGTCCAAAGCCTTAAACGTTATCTTCCGAGTTGAACTAAATCTTCCTTTATTTAGCTCAACAGAGGAGACCAGCCGTGAGTCCTGACATCCCAAGAAGCCGAATCAATGCCGGTAATGGAAAAACCAAACTGTGCTCCCTGTGATCTAAGGGCCCCTGTCAACAATGTCAAGTTTGCTTCCCATCCTGAGTAGCCCAAGTGCACGCAGGAGGTTGCATGGACTGCACTGTGTCTTTCATTCTAGAACGTTCTGACAGTCCTAGACACACATCACAGGATCTTTGCTTACCAGAATGTAGCATCTTCTTAGTCCTTCCTCACTCTTTATCTTTTAAAAATCTACTTTGGTGGGGATTTGACTAAATGAAGAACATAAAACACCTCCTTGCCCATGAGTCCTGCTTTACCTGTGCTCCTCGGTGTGATCAGGCTTTCTCTGCTTCACACCAGACATGACTTTAAAAAAAATAACTGTTTCATTGACAGCAGTGGATCGCAAAGTGTGGTCCTCAGGCCAGAGATAACCGCATTGCCTGGGAACTTAAAAATGCCAATTCTTAAGCAACTGCACCCCAAACCTACTGAATCAGACTCACTGGGCATGAGGTCCAGCAATTTGTGGATTAGCAAGCTTTGCAGGTGATTCTCATGCTCAGTGAACTTTGAGAACCTACTGGCTACAGCAATCATTCTCAACCCTGCCTATACACAGTAATCCCTGGGCATTAAACAATTTTATTTTCAGTCCAGACAGGTTAAGTCAGACTAATCTGAGTACTGTTTTTAAAGGTACCCCCAGTGATTCTAATATGCAAGCTAGGCTGAGAAACACTCAACTCTATAGCACTGTTACCTGGGGTATATGTACACACACTGATTTTGATCATTCTAGGATGTCCTTTTAATTTGGGGCTGCTACGAATTTATCTTAATGCATATTAGAAAAATATAACTCGCATACATTTTTCTGCTTGTGGTGATAAGTATATAATTTTCTTAAAGTAAATATATAAAAGAAAATGAGTGAGTCAATTAAAAATATATTAAGTAAAAATGTAAGTGTCTAAGAGATGACGAAGGATTCATTTACCTTAAATACTAGCAGTATGAAATATCTCTACATTAGGCACCAACAGAATTATCCCAATGGCTGGAGTTTGGAGGAGATGCTCCTATCCAAATGTTTGTAATTAGGGGATAGAACTCTCCTATAAAACCTGAGTTCTTCCCACAATGTCTTCACATCTGCGATTAGTAATGAAAGAAAAAAAGCTTCCCATAACCTCCAAACTCAGTGCTGGATCCAATGTGAGCAGAGTGATTTGCTTGCTGAGAGCATGTATACAGGCCTCTGCCTTCCTAAGGGGACAGGCGGGTCATGTATGTCGCTGCATTTCGGTGGGAGAGCAGAGTAGAAGTATACTCACCTCTTCGTGCACTGGCTGGGGGTGCTGAGGTGAGCATCTCTCAGCCGGTAAATTCCAAAACAAAGCATATTATACGTTTTCAGAGCTTTGCAGAACAGATCACCATAACAACCACCATCCTGGGAGACAACAGACAATGGAGAGAAGCATCATTTTTATTGGCTTGCAGGGAGAGGTCCAGGGGGGAAGGGCCTTTTCAGGAATGCTTGTTTTGGTGTCTCCTGAGTTGGAGGGTCTGTGTCAAGGGACGGTGGCTGTAAAGGGAAATGTGGTTAACAGCCTACACCCCAAATTGGTGATTTTTTGGGATGCTGATAATAATGAGGTTTTCCCTCGGTTCTCTCTAGCTTTCCACTGTAAGCAGCGAGAGCTCTAAGGAGAAGGCACCTCTCCCTCACTTGGAGGGTGTGAAGCTTGAGGGTTGCAGATGCACGTTAGCTGGGGAGAAGAAACCAGCCCGGCAAATTGGTGATTATGTGTAGCCGCAGCGTGGCTGCAGTCACTGTGATCTGACCGTGGCGTCAAAGCCGCTCGAGTGATAATTAAAATCCCTGCAAGAAGAAAAGACCCCACCAGGTACTATGGCGACAGACTCCTTCAGGTAAGGACTGTGTGAAAAGCACAATTTACAGACCTCAGAGACGGCAAGAGTGGAAGGGAAAATGTTTCCCCAGGGGCTGGCGGTCTGCAGGCTGAATAACCGGGATTCACAGGCCTAATCAGTTCACAGCCACCTTCCCAGGGTCTGGAGCCCCATGTGGAATGTTAAAGCACATTCGTTCACTTGGCAATGCTGGCTTCAGGCAGCCAGGTGGCCGCAGGTTGGTGTTATCATTATAGGAAGGGCACTGAAGAATGACTTCCCTGGGGATAAAGTGACTGCCGTTGTCCTTCCTGTCACTGGGATTTCCATGGAGGCATATCAGAGAACACACACAGAGCCCAATTTTACCATTATTTAAAGTCTTGGTCCTTTTAAAATACCAGTAAGTATCTGATGATAGTTAAAAGAGCCACTAACTGCGGAAACTGCCTTTCAATAAAGCCCAGTCTAATAGGTCCCTGCCCATAAGCGAACTAGTATATGGTGCAAGTCGGTAGCAGGGTTTCAGAAGAAATGGAGAAAGTGACCCTCTCCTTGAGCGGTACTATGGTGTGTGCAGAGGGTTTATTGGTTCTCAAGACTTGTGGCTCCTCCCCTTGAACGCATCCTGGAGTAGGCTGGGAATAAGAGTCAAGACTGTATACTTCTGCCCAAGTGCTGGCACCGGTCCCCTCTGCAGCAGGGAGGGAGTGGAGGAGAGTGGCTGAGTCCAGCCTCAGATATTAGAAGACCTGCATCTGGAATTAGAGTCATTAAATGGTCCACAGGAAATGCTATTTGTTTGGCCTGTAGTCGTGGATGCACATAATTAGTGGTGGCGTTTTGAAATCCACCAGTGCCTGGGTCCTATGCAGACACCAAAACTCAGAAACCTGACGGCTGGGCATGGCCAGGAGTAATTTATAAAAGCTCCTCAGGGGCTATTCATGTATAGCTGGGCTTAAGTAGCCCTGAGCTATGCCAAGGTCCTTTGAAAGTGTTCCCAGAATTGACTGAAGGTTGGCATCACCTACTGTCTTCTCTCTCTTGGGAGGCGATACCTAAGGGATATGAGTAAGCCACTGGCTCTGGAGCCAGGGTTCCTGATGCAAATTCCTGATAGGACCAATCTTCCGTCTCTCCGAGCCTCAGTTTCCTTAGAGTGTCTGATAATAGAACCTACATCTAAGGGCTGCCATGAGAGTCAAAATGAATGATTACATGTAAAGCATAGCGCCCCACATACAGTAAACTGTAAACATTACTTCCTACTTACTTTAGAAGGTAGGAAAAAACAGATGCTTAGCTTGCCACAGTTCATTCGGACCAAGCGACTACCAGACAGCAGGCTGAGGTGACCTCTGCACAGTACACTCACCCCCAAGTCCGCAAAGGGCCCGTCCAGCAGCGCTAGCTGGGCCACGCGGCAGCGGTCCCTGTTGGCCAGCGTCTGGGGGGTGCTGTAGCCCCCTCGAAGAGCATTCTCCTCCGCAATCAGGGCCTCGAGCTCCGGCGTGGCTCCTCCTGTCACCAGGGTCCGGATCAGGGTGAGGATATTGTCATTGAAGTATGTCTGCAAGAGACAGAGAGAGGCGGGGGAAGTCCTTTAAGCACACCCCCCAAAGTCATGACAACTGGCATCCAAATTACAACTTTTCTTGGCATTCCTGTTTAAAGTTCTGGCCTGTCTCTTCAAATAATTTTATGTGGGAAGTGAAAAGACAGCAGCCTCCAATTATTCCATTATTTTCTCTCCTACTTGGTTCTGCCAAGAGAGCCTGACTTAAAAACCAATTCAGAGGATTTTTATTAAAGGGCTAAAGTCGAAATGATTGGTGTTTCCCATCATTGGTGTTGCCAGGGCTGTACATACCGCTTACCTGTGTAACGAAATGCACCTGGCCCAAGCTAACCCAAGCAGGGCTGCCCCTGAGGCCCTGTTGCCCATGTGCCTAGAAGCTGCCTCCCCCAACAATGGCAAAACTTCCATGTTGGTTGGCTCTGGCTGGGTAGCTCAGTTGGTTAGAGCATCATTGTACCAATATGCCAATGTTGGGGGTTCAATCACCAGTCAGGGCACACACAAGAAGCAATCTATGAATGCATGGAACAGCATTCAATGCTTTTCTCTCTATCTAAAAAATACCAAACAAACAAACAAAAAAACCCACACAAAACAACTTCTGTGTTGGAAGGAGATACCAAGGGCATCATTAAGGCCACATGCTCAACAAATCACACGCTTTGATACAGTCTAACCCAGAAATCAATTAAATATGCTAGAGAAGTTTATGGTGAGGTGCGTGTCCTGGTGTGTGCACTTTTGGTTTTTACATAACCTCAGGAGTCTGAGGCAAATACAGCTGATTAGAGAAGCTTCCTCTACGTGTACATTTGTCTCACATCTGACACAGAACAGATCTGTCAAGAGTAAAACAATGGGTATTTTAAAAGAATTAGTAGGATGTCAAATAAAAGCTCAAAAGAAGACATTTGTCACCCAGCCTAATTAGAAAAAAGAAAAAAAAAAAAAAAAACCTCAGTTAAGGGTCTGTACTCTATTCTCCCATGTAAGAAGAAATCAAACAGGCTAAATAAAATCCAACCAAATATTGCCGGTGGCTTTTGAGGATGTACGGGCCTTCGGGAGCAGGTTAGGAAAGACAGCTGCATTTTCACTTCAGCAGTTCCTCAAACAGGTTACCAGGCTACACGTAGTGGGGAACAAACCCAGTAAGGACAGGTTCTCATCCTGCTTGGCCACCACTAGGTCTATGTCTAGGGGAAGTTGCCTAGTCATTTTGGGCTTTTCTCATCAGTAAAATAAGCATAGTCATAAGACCAAGTGTTCATGCAATGAATTCTATGAGGGCTTCTGAGTTCAGATGAGAGCTAGTGGGGCTGAGTTCATTTTCCTCATGGAAATATTCACAAAAATACCCAAGTGATACAAAATTCCAAGATCGAAGGAAACTAGGAGTGTTATTCAGAACCAGTCAGACCCCTAGGAGAATGTATCCTCTACCAGAGCTCAGCTGGGCAGGGCAGAACAAGGATGAGTAAAGGAGGACATGATGCTAGGGTGTGCGTGTGCATGTGCATGTATATGTGTATATAATGGTGTATGTCTATTATCTGTCTGGATAGATTGGTAGGTAGATGGATTGATAGACAGATAGATGAATAGATAGATGGATGGATGAATGGGTGGGTAGATGGGTGGATAGATGGATAGACAGATAACATAGAGTGGTTAAAGGAGGAGAGTCAGGCTGTGGGTTCGATGCTGACCTCACCTCTCAGTAGCTGGGTGACCTTAGAAAGTTACTTATCACTTTTGTGCCTCATTTCATGATCTGTAAAATGTAATAATAGAGTGGTTGTAAGGACTGTATAACTGAAACATGTGAGGCACCTAGACAAGTGTGTACAGGAAGCTCTGATAAATACTTTGACCTGATAACAGAGACTCGGGGCCGTTATAATGACAGAAATAGTCAGCTCATTCCTTTTTAAAAAATCTTTTACATTTTTTGTATGGGAGGAGAGAAAGGCCATTCATTTCATCCTTGAATCCACACTTCTTAATCTGCCTTTATTCTAAGACCCAGTTTAGATCCCATTTAGGCCCAGGAGTGGCACCGTGAGGGTTGGAGTGGGAGCGGGAGGGGGGGGGGGCGGGGAACTGCATCCTAGGACATGGCTGCAGCAATGGGAGACAGGCCACCACATGGCTCAGGGCACATGTACAAACATTTCCAAAGTTTTCCAAGGTACATACTTGTCCCCACTGCCAGATAGCCTCGCATTAGAAGCAGGAGACCCCGCCTTATCCCTGCAGCACATTACATGGATGAGTGCTGGACACAGAACTTCAGCAAGAGCATCTGCATTATAATCACCCTTCCAGAACAAGGCCAATGGGGGAGTGTAATAGCACACATGGTGGACAACAGCACACCATGATCTTGTATACTGAAAAAGGGACCTCTCCTGGCTCAGATGTAGAGAGAGGGGGAAAAAGAGCCAATGTAAGTATTTTTAAAAAGGAACCACAGTATTTCAGATGTAAAGGAAAAGCATTCTGTTGACTGGTTAAATCAGTCAATGTTGTAAGAAGAAAAAGAAAAAAATTGTTTTGGAATCATAGTAAGTTATTTTAAAACTAGAGAGTATCTAATACTAACAAGTCAAAGTTGAGATCATCAGAATGTTTACTTCATATAACGTAATCAATATTTTATGTAAGGTCTTGGGATCAAACCTGCAACCCTGGCATGTGCCCTGGCCAGGGTGGCTCAGTCTGTTGAGTATCATCCCATGTACCAGAAGGTCACTGGTTCGATTCCTTGTCAGGGCAAATACCCATGTTCTGGGCTTGATTCCCAGTAGGGGGTGTACAGAAGGCAGCCATGGATGTTTTCCTCTCACATCAGTTTCTCTCCCTCTCCCTCTCCCTTCATGTCTTTCTAAAATTAATAAAAATATGTATATTTTTAAAAAAACAATCCTACTTAGAAAAGCATTATAAATAATATAATAGTAATAGGTATTAACCAAGGAAGTACAAGACTGGGACTCAGAACACTGTAAAATATTGCTGAAGGAAATTAAAGAAGATCTAAATAAATGGAAAGATATCCCATGCTCATGAATTGGGGGACTTAATCTAGTTAAGATGGCAGTACTCCTCAAAACAAGCTACATATTCAATGTAATCTCTATCAAAATCTGAAAGACCATTTTTTTTCCAGAAATGGATAAACTTATTGTAAAACTCATATGAAATAATAAACAACCACAAAGCCAAGACAATCATGAAAAAAAAAGTTGGAGGCCTCACACTTTCCAATTTTAAAACACACTAATCAAGACAGTGTGGTATTGGCATAAAGATAGGCATATAGATCATTGGAATAGAATTGAGTCCAGAAATAAACTCATACAGGTGTGGTCAATTGATTTTGAACAAGGGTATCAAGACCATTCTGGAGAAAGAATATAGCCTCTTAAACAAATGGTGCTACAACAACTGGGGCAGAAGAATAAAGTTGGACCTTACCTCACATCATAAGCAAAAATTAACTCAAAGTGGATCAAAGACCTAAATATAAGAGCTAAAACTATAAAATACTTAGAAGAAAACACAGGAGTATATATTTATCACCTCTGATTTGAAAATGGGTTCTTTGATATTACACCTGAAACACAATAAAAAAAAGAAAGAAAAAAAGATAAATTGAAGTTCATAAAAATTAAAGGTATTTTGTGTATCAAAGAACACTATCCAGAAAGTTCAAAGAAAACCTATAGAATAAGAGAAAATATTTGTAAATCATATATCTGATAGGGGTCCAGTATCCAGAATATATTTTAAAAATCTTATAATTCATCAACATAAATACAAATTATCCTTTTCTTAATGGACAAAAAAACTTAAATAAGCCTTTATCTCTCTTCCCAAAAGAAATACAAATAGTCAACAAACAAATGAAAATTGGATATAACACTGGATGATTTCATATTTACCTACTCATCTGGAAGGAGATATATCAAAATATTAACCACGCTTATCTTTGGGTTTTGGGGAATTTGGTTCATTTAAATTTTCTTCTTTATATGTTTCTCTGCTTTCCAAATTTTCCACACTAAGTACGAATAACTTTTCTAATAAAAATACAGTCAATGATGTTTAAACAAAGAGCACTGTAAGTTCTGCTTTGCAACGATACATCTAGAAGGTCAACATGGAAGGTGATTGTGTTGTCTGATCTTTAGGACTTGTTTTCCCTTCTGTGCTGAAATCAGTTACACTGAAACAATGTCATCTTTTTTTATCAATCAGTCGCTGACATTTATTGAGCATCTACTGATCCCTGGGTCTTGGTTTGGCCTGTAATTGTGTGCTATTCTAAGAGTGTGTCACTTTCAAAATTATCACTGAGTATAATCTCAGGGTGGGTTGCAGGGTTTTATGGGTGTCTGATCAGCTCTGTAAGACAACTCTGGACACAATTCTCTGCCCTCTGAGCTGGCACTGTGTCTGTTCCAGATCTCTGTCCTTGACTTCTCCATGCAGGCATCAAGGAGCAGCGCAGCGGGCAGCACCGCCTGCTATGGCAGAGGATAATGATGCCTTTCTGTGGCAGAGCACTCTGGCTCCTATTGCGATGCCTCTGTACTCACCTGCAGGAAGTACTTTGAGCATTGTATGTGGGTGTGCTCTGAGTATGCATCAAGGTCTCTGTGATGTGAGTAACTTGGTGGGAAGACAGTGCTTTCCCAGGAAAAGGATGTCCAGTTGGTTCAACTGGAAGTCACAAAAACTTTTATGTGACCATTCACAGAGCATACAACGGTCTTTCTGCACAGAAAGTGGCTATCTCAGCATCATGCAGTGAACCTGGTGCTAGGACCTCAAATGCCAATTGTCTAAGACTTTATTCTTGTGGATGTGCCAGCTGAAACAACCTCTCTACGGTCGCCTGACCCAGAAGGCACAATTCTCTTCCGGGTTAACAGAAATGCTAGAATTGACAAAACAATTCTAAAGGGAGGACTGTAACGTGTGTGTGTGATGCTTTGCCTCCCAGGCTTTGGTCCTGGTGGTCTTCTCTGGGCCTTACCATGGCCATGTCCACAACACCTGTCCTCGGAGCCTTAGGAGGGATCTTGCCCAGAACCTCCAGCCTGGCCTGACTAGTCCCCAGGGATGCTTTGGGCAGAGGTCTCTGCTATGACATATCCTGTGTCACATGGACATCAGGGAGCTTCTGAAAACTGAGGAATTGGGGTCCTGCTCAGTGCCTGGAATCAGGAGAGCTATGGAGTCTAAGGAACATGGGAGTCCTTCTTCCCACTACCATGGTCAGGCAACGTGGCACCCCTGATGTACAGACTGCAGAATTCATCTAGTATGGTTTTAATTCCTTGCTTTGCCATTCAATAACTATAACAATGGATTTTTTTCTTAACTTTTTGTTCTTTTTTGTGTGTGTGCCTTGTATTTCTCATCCATATAAAAGGATTTTTTTTTTTAAAAAAAGGACCAAAACCACACACACACACAAAAAGGAAACAAACCCAGCTTATAGGATAATGTTAAATAAGATAATTTGTGTAACTTCTAATGCACAATGAAAACTCAATAAAAGGTAGTTCATAAAAAGAACAACCAACAATCAATCCCCTTCTCTGTGCCTCTGTGTTCTCCTCTCTGATACCAGAGCTGGGCCACAGCATATGTGTGGCCCCTTGGCCTCTAAATGTTGATGGTTCTCAGATCCTGTAAGTAGACCGAGTAGTTGGCATTGAGGAAACCAACAAATGCTGGGGAAGGGCCATTGATTGCAACCTGGAACTCTGAGCCCGCAGCGCCATCTAGCCGCTCTGTGGACGCCCCTCTGCCAGCGTGTCTTCAATGCGCCTGAGCATCTTCCTCTTTTTATTTTTTTACAGTATAATTACCAGAGCTTATGTTTCACAGTTAATGCTGTCAAGGCTTTTAAACTAATTGGTCTTTTATAGAAAATTTAACTGAAAATTAACACATCTTTTAATAACATTGCCTTAACTTTAATGGCACTTTGCCTTTCGTTTATAATTGCTCTAAAATTGTCATTTTCCATGTCATAGCTGCCATTTTTTATATTTCCTAGTTTTCATGGTGTGGATTTTATTTTTAGTATTTTTCTTTCATGAGGGATGAGAACTATTTTATTTTTTTTCCAACCCTGGCCCTGCCTGGTCCAATGTGACAGAGTGGCATGTTCTGAGCCCAACAGAACGTACTACTGTTCGCCACGCTGACAACTCCCCAGCTTTGCTGCCCAGCTTGGAGGAGTAATTTGTTAGTGGACCTTACTTCACACGGCACTGGGTTAGCTTGGGCTCACTGAGAACTTGGTCTTCTCCATGACACCGTTCAGAGGTTCCGCCCTTAATGCAAGTACAACTAAGAGAGTCAATCATGTGCGTCCAGCTTCCCAAGGTATAATTCTACGGCTGCGAGGGTATCCAAAGGGAGCATCCTCTAACCAAGACTGAAGTGTCTAAGCCCAGACTTAAAACTTGACTGGACGTGGCCTTTTGTACTCAGCCTGTGTGGTGTGGCCGATGGCCTGGCCTGTCTGACTGCGTCCTGGTATCCCCCTCCCAGGTCTACCACATTCCAACCATGATGCTCTTCACCCACCCCCTCAGACAAACAAAGCCCAGCTCATCACTGCTCTTCAACCTTCGCCTTTCCTTTGCCTGGGAAAACGAGGCTCCCCCGTCTCTTCTGATTTTTCAGTGTCAGTGTCAAAGTTACTGCCTGAGGCAGCATGATTCTGACCACTTTGGCTAAAACAGGTCTCCATACCCACTGAAACTCTTTCATGTGCTTCAAATCAGCCATCCCTGCCTGATGGTACTCATGTCCTACGTGGTGACTGCTGCTTGAACTAGAATGAAGGTTGGGACAGTGTGAGGGCTGGGTCTTCATCTTTCTTCTTTACTGCCTGGCATTCAGTAAGCCCCAACGTACTGCTTAATAACAACAAGCACATATAGAGCTTGTCATGTGCTAGGTTCTGCACTAATCACTTTACAACCTTATCTCATTGAGTCACCTCAACAGTCCCATGACATAGATACTTTATCACCCCACTTTAAAGATAAGAAAACTGAGGCACAGAGAGGTTAAGGGAACAGAGACGGTAAATTGGGGTGCTGGGAACAGCATCCAAGCAGTTTGGCTTTTGAGTTCATGACTTTTCTTTCTAGGGAGACTCCCGGTGGAACTCAAATCCAGGATGAGGATGGGGGAAGTGGTAGCAGTGGGGAAAAGAAATCTGAATACCCATGTGCCCATTTCACCTCTAACTACAGAGAAGCTTATTTTCATGCGTGTGTGTGTGTGTGTGTGTGTGTGTGTGTGTGAGAGAGAGAGAGAGAGAGAGAGAGAGAGAGCACAGCAAGCTGGTGTTCTGAAAAATACAGTTTTTAGTCATGATCTTCTTAGAGGCATGAGCCCATAAGCATAATTATTCCCTCTTGCCACGTGTTTCTGCTGTTGATTTGTAGTAGAAAGCCATGAGGCCATGTCTGCAACATCCCTATCTGTTCCAGGATTGCCTGTGATGAATCAAAACATTATTCTTTTAACAAATGAAGCAGTAAGCAGCAGGAGTGGAGTTATAAAGGACAATATTCAGGGGATGTTTAGACACGTGATTAAATGGCAATTCTGGGAGGTGTGCTAGGAAAGGGAGAGCATCATCTAAAGAGACACGTGTGGATGTCCTGACGCTGTCTGTAAGCGAATGCCTGTGATGGACGCTTACCTCTGGCTCCTGCTGCTTGGAGGAGCCTCACTTTCTCAATTTATATTTCTGTCCACCCTGTCTTGGTCCTTGACACACTTGCGCTTTCTCTCTCTCTCTCTCTCTCTCTCTCTCTCTCTCTCTCTCTCTCTCCTTTTAATTAATTAAGGTTGGAGTGGAATGCAAAGAAATCACAGATAAGATTTTATCAGAAGGTGTAGATCCAGTGCCCCCACCCCCACCCCATGGCCAACATGTGTCTCCTTGGCTGTGTAGAGCTGAAGTTCTCTGAGGCTCAAAACCAGTTTTATTCCTTGGATCCAGGGCTGGTTTCATGGGTGTGTGGCCTGTGTTGTCACCCAAGGTCCATGCTCAGAAGGGCCCCTCACTTGATTTAATACCCTGCTGCCACCATTTTGAAATTCTTAATAATTTATGAAAAAGTGGCCTTGAAAATTATGTAAGCTAGTCCTGCCTGGCATATACTGAATGTCTGGTATGACAAAACATAAATAATTTTATAAATTTGAATTAAAAATATTTAATAATATATTTGCAATTCTGAAAACAAAAATAAACAGTTTAATCATCTCCTAGTGAGAACAGCCTTCTATAATCTCTCTAATTAGGATCAGAAGTAAAATGACATTTTCAAAGAGACAAATTACAGAAATCTGCTGGAAACGGAATGTGGAGACTAGAAGAACCAGTGCAGAGAATACCGTAGTGTAACAAGCTTGTCCTCCAGCTTCTGTCATTCGTTCCAGCGTGCTGAAGGAGGCTGCCCCAACTGAGCCCCACATCACCAGCAGGTGGTAAGGCTGGGCTCAGTATCCTCAGGCCATCAGGACGATCACAGCCTGGGAAACCAAGAGAGCCCCTCCCTGGGGACCACTTTCTTTCCTTCTTGGCTTGGAAAGCGGTGGTGTGGCTTGGAGCCCAGTCAGCCTTAATTCAGATGAATGCTGTTTTATAATTATTTTTAAATCTATAATTCTGATTTTTAACTCAGATATACTTGCAGTTGGACCACATTCAGCAATAGACAATAACCTAAATAAGTCTTAAAAAGCTTTATATTTTTTTCTTTCTTCAAATAGAGGTCCTTCTGGGATAGTCTTTGATGAATAGATGAGAATAACGCATATTAGCATATCAGTTGTATAACTTGTTCAGGAGAATAGCCTTCTTAAGCTCTTTAAGAAATGTATGTGTATAAAACCTCTCTGAGTTATGTTTATGATCTTAATGTGTTCAATAAAACTCTTTTTCATGGATTCTCCAAAGGTCAGTGTTTATCCAGCCTATGTCTGCATTTTCAAAAATTGCGAACTTGAGAATTCCAAAATATAGAGCCTTTTCTATATAATAAATTAAGACACTCAGTGGGAACATGTCACAGTCCGCAGGTTATGATCCATTCAAATGTCTGCTTTTATAGTTCAGGATGGCTCCATTAGCTGGGACCTATTTTTCAACTGTTCTTTACTTTTAGTCTCAAAAGTGAATAAAACACTGCACATCAAGTTATAGAGAAACTAAAGATGCTTTTGGTCCCTCCGCTCTCTGCCACCACTCCAGTCCTTCCCTGCCACAAAGAACAATTGGGGTCTGGCCCTCATGCCAGGTCCTCACGCCTGGTCCTCACGCACAACTTATGTCTCAGTGACTGGCACTGACCTAGGAGTCACCCTTGACACTTTGTTCTCTTCATATTCAACCTATTCCCAAGTCCTTTCAATTTACCAACAAACACCACTGAAATCTACACAACTCCCTCCTCTCCACAGTCCTATCCTAGTCTAAGCTATGGGAACCTCCTACTCAGACTTCCTGCTGCCACCCTGCCTCCTGAACCATCCTCCACACCCCAGCCCAGGCAGTCCCCTTAGAATGTAAACCTGATCACAACACTTTCCAGCTCCAAACCCTTCGATGCCTCCTCATCGCTCTTTAAATAAAAAGGCCATCAGGCTTGGTGGCTCAGTTGGTTGAGCATCATCCCTTGCTCCCAAAGGTTGCTGGTTCAATTCCTGTTCGGGGCACATACCTGGGTTGCAGTTTTGATCCCCAGTTGGGGCACATACGGAAGACAGCCGATGGATGTGTCTCATCTCTCTCTCTCTCTCTCTCTCTCTCTCTCTCTCTCTCTCTCTCTCTCTTTCTCTCTCAGCATGTCCTAGGATGAGGATAAAAAAAACACAAAACAACCTTGCCATGTCCCCCCATCCCTCTCTCACTGTGGTTCACCCACACAGGCTTTCTCTGGCTTCCTTGAGATTGTCAGGTTCAACTACCCCAAGGCCTTTGCATTTGCTTTCCTCTTTAGGGGGATACTGTTCCCCACAAAATCTCCCCTCTTTATTGCTCAGATTTTGATATAAAATGTGTATTATTTCTTTATGGAATCTCTCTCCAACCCTGAGACCAGGTCAAGTGCTCACCTATATTTATTCTTAGCCTTACTTGAACCTTCAAGAATTTGAATCAACATTTATGTGCTTGATAATATGATGAACGTCGGGATCCCCTTCCAGGCTCCACGGCCGCTCATGCTCCAGCCCCGCACCCCCTCATCCGGAAGGTCTCCACTCCTGGATCCCGCACCCACTCACCGCACTCATGAGAGAGTCCAGGACGCTGACGGCAAATGCTGTCCCACAGGCAAATGGCTGCGTGAGGTACAGTTCTGTGTCGGGGTCATCGTCATCGTCTTGGTCCAGAAACTGAACATTAGTATCGTTCACTAGAAAAAGCATAAATAAGAATTAGCTCAAAAAACTCCACACGGTCAGCGAAACCAGAGGAAGAGCAGGCTAGTGGCTTAGAAACAGCGAGGTCACTGGAAAGGAAAGCATGGGAGAAGCTGTGGATGGTCTGGGGGTGGGGCCGTGGGACTCAAGGGACTGCTCCTCCTGACTGTTCCAGTTTTCCAGGCCCGGAGGGCAATGCATTCAAGCAGGCTTGCCCCATGGCAGGCTGCGGGAGGACTAGCGGACAGTGCTGGTCAGTCCTTTGGTATAGTTTTAGAATCATGACCGAAAAACACCCTGCCGTGTTTTTTGGTAGCCAAGCCCTTTGAGAGACGGACATATTTCAAGGATGAGTAGCCAGGATTAGCCATGCTGGATGGTAAGTTTAGCCACAAGGAAAAGAAAGCAACCTATTAAGAGTGAAGAGCAATTGGCTGGGAGCACAGCAGAGGCAAAGAGCAAAGAATTCACCCGCAGGCAGGCACAGCCCACGCCCTGCCCCGAGATCCGCCTGGGTAGTGGCTGGTGCCCCCAGCCCTGAATCTGGGGGACACCCCACAAGCCATGCTAATACAAAGGCGACCCCACGTGGGGTGTTTGCCGGCTGCCTCCAGCAAGCAGCTGACAGAGACTGGCTGTGCATCCGAGGCGCCTGGGATGCCCACGTTTCTCCCTTGCCTCTCCTGAACAGCTGTCCTTCCTGCGCTCCAGCTTCTGCAGCCCTGGGTGCTGTGTTTTATTCCGTCTGAGGATTCCTCAAGGACTCCTCCAGCGTGTGCGTGCAGACTGATTGGCTGTGTCACTGAGATGCCTTTAACTTATTAAAAATTGAATGACAAATTCATTTCCATTGCCATCTTGACTTCAATGATCAGTTTTGCAGAGCAAGTAACAGTGGGGGAAAGACTGTGGTGGGGGAAGAGAGCACTCGTGATTTCTAGAATAATTGTTGTGCTTTTAGAAAAAGAATAGATTCGATTTCCTTTTTCGGATTCCTTTCTAAAGTATCAGTAGCTAATTCTCTTTCCTAGAGTAGTTTTTCCCCAAAAGTAACATTTTGGGTAACAATTTTTTTTCTAATTTTTGTTTATGTATTGTATGAATCAGAATAAATGATAATAGGATCAAAAGCTAGGCACGGAATTATGTTTACATGACACTTTCCCTAGAGAAAGATTCTAAGGGGGAGAAATCTTGACTCTGGTCTTCCTCAGTTTATCACATCCGGGTCCACATGGTTTCAGCAGCACTGAGTCACAGGCTCGTGGGTGAAAGTGCAAGACGCAGGGTCTGACAAGCAGGCTTTGGGTTCAGGCTCTGCACTAACTCCCTCTGTAGATCATCGCTGCACACCTCAGTTTCTCCCTCCGCAGATGGGGCATGACAGCCCCTCTTGTGAGGTTGTCAGGACACCACTATGCTTGGCCCAGCATCTTGACAGATGTCAGCTGCTCTAAGAATCACCTTTCTGACACTAAACCTTCAGTCCACCCCTTACGTCTGGAAATCCTCAGGGTTCAGAAGCCCATAAGGTCTACTCAGAGATTCTACCATGGTCAACTCATAGCTCCGCTCCTCCCTCCATGTACCCACAAGCATGCTGTGGGTTGGCCACTGTTGAGTCTTTCTACTTTGTAAATCAGAAAATGTGACCTGGGACAACATGCAGAGGACGTGGTTTTAATTACTTGTAATAGCTCAGGAGGGAGTGTGTATGGACACCTCAAAAGGAGAAGCGTCGATTACCTCTTTTCATGATGATGAGGAAGGGCTGGTACTAGACTTAGAGGGGAAGTAGCCAAAGCAGGGAGAGGTAAGTCTAAATTTTCAGTGAGCTGGGGTTAGAGTCACCGGTAACAGACTTTAGGGTGTGAGCCAGGGTTCAGTGAAAATCCTGTGCACTGTTCTGGGGTACCCAGTCTCAGGAGGAGGATAGCCAGTATGACCCTCATCCTATGTTACAGAACAGTCATTATGCAGGTGCTAAGAGGTGATTAAAACAATCACCCCAATAGGTACAAGGTCAAATACAACTGGGAAACAGGCAGGTTGAACAGCTTTAAAGTGGTCCTTCCTGTGGGACTTCTACGGGACTTTGACTCACCACCATCAATTGGAACTCTCCAAATGGGTGACGACTGGAATATACTACACAATTTTAAAAGTTTGTTTGACCTTGGCATCCTCTATGATTCTCAAATTGCATTTTGCTGGCTTGGAGTATGCAGAATACATCTCAAAACATGTAGTAGGCAAATAGTAAATATTTGTGGGGACTGGGGAGGTGAGGTGGTCAGAGAATGACTGTATGATTGCCCAAGGTGGTCTGACCACTAGAAAAATCGGGCTTAAAGTCGAAGGCACAGGCAATGGGCATCATGGGAACATGGGAAGTTCTCTGAGCTAATGGAAGACATCTGGTGAGGACAAAGTCCTCAGGAGACTCAATGATGCTCACTGAAGGCCTGAATTGTTGCCTCAGATTTGGGGCACCAAGCTGTTTCTTTTCTCTTCTACTAATCACAGAGCAAGGTGACCTAGCTAGCTGGCAGCACATGAGTTCCAAATGGGAAAAGCAATTCCTAAGGGAGAATTCTGAAATGCTCCGAAGGCTTCTGAGATGGACACGTTTGCATGGATTTTCCAACCAGAGGTCGTGCCTGCAGGAGCTCCTTGGCTCTCTGACAACACTAAGATTTGGGGCAGAGCATTCCCGAAACCGAGGCTCTCAGCCAACTTCTCTAAACATGAAAAGATACCTCTTCCACTGGGGGAAACAAAAAATAGTGTGATACTCCTCGACCCGAGCGAATTTGTCCTGATAAATAGCCACATCTACAATAATGTGGTGCTGAGTGGTGGACAATTTATTCCTTAGTTCCTAGACACCTTGCAAGCAAGATTACTGTGTTAAAAGCTGCTCTTTTATTTTGAAATATATTTGGGGGCCAAGAAAATGGCATGTTAGTTTCACTTGTGAGTCATTTGAAGGCAGGTGCTCCCACCTCTCTGTCCAGCCCTCCGCCGAGCGGCACTTTCGCTGTCTCTATTTAGAAGATCAATCCCCAGTTCTGAGACCTGCTGCTGATGGGCGCCTTTCAGAGGAATTAACCAAGTCATGGGCACCCGTGGAAGGGCTTGACAAATGCAGTCATGACCCGGCCCTTCGTCTTCCTGGTGAGTCAGTCCACTCTGAATCTCCTAGAGCAGGTTCTGGGCCAGCAGGGAGGGGTCAGGCTGTGCCCCCCGTGCTGCTAACCTCATCCTTGGCACCCTTCCTGAAATCTGCTTTGGAAAGAAAAGGTCTCCTAGGAGCCTGTTGCTTTTATAGCTTCAGAACCAGAGCTTCTGAGAAAGGGCCTAGTACGAAAAAAAGGCAAATAAAGTCAGAATAAAGGAAAATAAACAGCTGGAGGGAAGGCACTATCTTAGGTTTCTTATCTTAAAATTTTTATATTTTCCCTTTGACTTCCTCCGAGAGCTGTGAAGACATGTCAGTCAAGCTGACAGTGTGTTGGAAGAGGAGTATAAGGGAGAAGGCGGGAGAGCAGGGAGACACGTGGAAAAGAAAAAGAAAAAAAACACAAGGCCCAGGCCAAAGAAAATGCATTAGAGCAAAGATGCTTTGAAAACAACTGCCAGGTCAGATGGGTGTGATCAAAGGTTCCCTGGTGCCGTGTGGGGGGAAATCATTAAGAAAGGCCAGAACAAGACAGTCGATTCCAACCAGAGCCACAAATAAAACGCATTCAAAGCAGTGCCATGGGGTAGCCTTTCTGTTACAGCCGGCGAAATAAAAAACAAGCTGATGATGGCTGGGAACACCAACAACAGAACAAAAGAGATACTGATGTAAAGGAAAACAGTGCTTCTTACCCAGTTCAGTTATCATTAGAATGTGCGTCCCACTGTTTTTTTCCTGATTGACTGATACCAAAGGCAACTTGCCAGGTTTAGCTAATTGGATACAGCATTTAAGGGTTGGGGAAAGGGAGTGGAGGAAAGTACAGAAAAAGAAGAGAGTGAGGGAATAACAGAGGAAACATTCTAAAGTAAAGGGACCCGGGACCTGGACCATAGGTAGGTAACATTGATAGTGGAAGCAGGGAGTGACATGGCCAGGTGAAAAGTGGGATTCCACTGGCCAACAATCGTGGCCCTCAAAACCCCATCACTTTTGGACCCGAGTGGCATTCACTGAAAATGGCCTTTGTCTGAGAAGTCCAGTTAGGACAGATTTAATGTAGCGTTATGAAACATTAGGCCAACACTTCTCCCCAGTTTTCCAAATGGGATTTGTTTAGAGCTGGAACTTTGTGCCTCGGTGGAGGGTTCTGACTATAGGAGCTGTCCAGAGGTGCTTTCCATGAACATTACCATGAGTCCATGGGCTATGCCTTTCCTTCCTTCTTCTCCTTGCCCTGATTTATGTCCCAATTTAAAAGCCATCATCACATATTCCTTTGAAAACAGTGCCCAGATGAAGGAAACTGTCTATTCATCTCAGAGGAAACATAGATCAGTTTTGCCTTTTGCTAATCTGATATTTCTACACATGCTTTCTTCAATCTCCTCTAAACAAATCCCACTAGAGCCTACTATCTTGAAGGAGCTAAAAAAAACAGGCCAACCTCTTATCTGACATGGTTGGAAGAGAGAACCAAAAAGTCTGCCCACGGCTGCCGTTCACCCCTACCTAGTTCAGTGATGATGGGGATGTTGACCCCAGTTGTGATGGATGGCTGACGCAACATCCCGTGCACTGGGCTGTTGTCTGGCGAGGTTCTGTCCATTCCCGGAGGTGTGAACCCTGGTGGGATGTAAAAAGAGAAGGGAGAAAATTCAGTTTTGTGAAAAATTTAGAAATAATGAGAGTTCAGGGTATATACACAATAAAAAAAATGTAGCATATGCATTATTTATAGGTCAACAATTAGCACTCCCAGGATAAACTCTGATGAATTGATTTTAGAAGAACAAAGTAGGAGACTATTGGAAATAATTGTAGCCCACTTTGATAGTTCTCTAAAAACCGGTCTCTACAACAATTGTTGATCTTGCTCACAGAGTTTTGTTCCCCTCTCCATGCAGGCACACGTGAGAATTATACCCAAGGGCCTCCTTGAAGTTAGATGTGACCAGGCAACATAGGAAATGTTCTGACCCACGAAAAGTGAACAGAACCATGCATATCATCACCTCTGGTACAAATCCACCCACCGCCTGTCCTCCCAGACCATGGCAACCGTAGAGATGGCTGGGAAGCAGCCCTGGACAGCAGCCCAGACCCACAAAGCATTCTGAGTGAGGGAACAAGCAATCTGTATTGCTTTAAGACACTGAGATTTGTTTGTTGTCAGCACAGCATGATCTAACCTATCTTGTTATCATAAACCCATTGATTGCTTATTCTCTTGCCAGCGAGGCTTACCTAGGTTTTTGACACAGTTCTGGCCAAGGGGAAGCAGTTGACAATATGCTTGGGGGTTTTTAGGGGGTGTTTCCTTGCTTTTAAAAAGAATCACATAGGAAGAGAGATTCTCTTTTAATCCACTGGACATTGCTTTTGTGCCTGCAGTGCCTGGAACTGTGGCAGCCAACTCATAACTAGGATGGGCACCAGCTGAGGACAAAGTCAGATTAATGATATCGGCCGAACTGAATGATGAAAGACAGAACAGGAAGAGCAGTCCTTGAGTTCCTGACGAACCAGCCCTGGAACCCAAAACCAACTGACCTCAGGATTTCTTCCTACAGGAGATTCCATATATATATATATATATGGTTATATGTATAGAATAATAAGATTTCATATAAATTAATTATATATAAATTTTATATAAATAAATTATATATGTAAACTATATATGATTATATGTATATAAGATTTTATATAATTTTATATAAGTAAATTACATATATAAATTTTATATAAATAAATTATATATAAGCTATATACATACCTATATATCTATATATCTACATATCTATATATGAAATCTCCTGTAGGAAGAAATCCTGAGGTAAGATGGTTTTATACACACACACACACACACACACACACACACACATCCCTTTTGTTTAAGCCAAAATTAGTTGCTTTTTAAAATTAGTTGGGTTTTGTTTTTATACTTACAACTAAAACCATCCTGACTGATGCCTATGCCACTTGCTCAGAGTGGACCGTGAACTTCCCAGTGTGCCTAACACAGATCTCCTAACATAGAAGTGGGCACAGTGAACCGGAAAGTAGCCCACTTGGTTTATGATTTCTGTGGTCTGGGTTTCTTTGGGTCTCAGACCCAAATCCCAAGTACATATTAGGATGAGCTTAACCCAGCCACAATTTCAAGATTAGTGAGGGTGAGAAATCGTCCCAGCTAGGCTGAACAGCTTCCTCTTTAAGGATGTGCACAGATACATATGAACATGAGACATTAATTTACCTCACACATTCATGCAGTGAAAATTAATTTAACCGAGAGAAGCACGTGGCAAGTGGTGCATCAGCTCTGTGCTGGCTGCAAGGCCCCATCCGCTCCTCTACCTGAGAGGACAGGCAGACACCTCCACGCTGGTTTTTCTTCTTTGCCCTTGAAGGAGTGCTATGTGGGCTCATCAATGAATTCGGTGTTTACAGACACAAAGTCACTTGTTAAGTTCCCGAGGACAAAATTCCAAGTAGGTTGCGTGACCAGTCTCCCCACTTACTCTGCAGTAATGTGACACGATGGGCTTGACTCTGGCATGATGGTGTGTGCGACTCCCTCTCAGGAAGGAAATGACAGGTGCTCAATAACTGCCTGTTTGGGAGGTGCATGATGCACGAAATGCCAGAAAAAGATAAAAGTGTTTGCCTATTTTCTGCTCTTCCATATATAAATTTCATGCTATTGAATGCCATACTGTCAGAAAGAAAAAAAAAGTTTTATTTACTTTTCATTCCCTGGTTGCACTTAATGTTATTCTTTATATTGACATACTATGTACAGGGTAAGCAATTTTCAATTACAGCGTAGTGTCCACCTTTCTGAACTTTGGAATGCGTGTGTCTCAGCCAACCACATAACCAAGAACATGCATGTTGAATGCCAGCTGTTTCCTTGCCCCAGAATAGTGAAGGGGAAACTAAACTGTTTTCATCAGAAGTTTCGTTCAAAAGCGTGAAAAACTGCAAGTGACAGCTGCGCAGATTCAGTGGATGTGACGTTTTTGAATTTCTTCAACTTGACAAGTAAACACCTTAAATCGGCAATGCTATATGCATAATACATGGCCTGTATTTTGACATCCATCATCAAATGCTGACTTGAGAAAATACGGGTTTGTACGTCAAGGAATAGCACCGTAAAACAGGGAGAAATGCGGGTCCCATGGTATTAGGAAAACTGTATTTCATTACAGAACCTGCAACGAGCCAAAGTGTCCTTTTATTTCATCTTATTTAAAAATCCCATTTGCAGCTGTGAAAAGACTCAATCCCTTTGCATGAAACCTTCATTTAGAAATGACATGCTTGCTTCAAGGGCCTCTTTCATTTTGCTTTCATATTCCATTTTCCCCTTCAGTCACCAAGCCTGGTTCCATTAGCATCTGCAAACTGACAAACTATGGTGGGTGTCCAAAGACACCTCTCCATTAAAGGTCCCTCTCTCTCCTACGCATGACCCCAAGGACAGGGTGCTCTGGTTGGCAAGAAAACATCAGCAACTTTAATGTCTCTTTCTCTTTGGATACTTTTCAAGTCACACATTTTTAAGAGCAAAAAGAAAGACGAAAGACATAGACTCCGTCCTCCCCTTCCCCCCCTCGGATGTAGAGTTGTGTTAAAGATGAACAGAATTTATTAGCATTGTTTCTCTCACACAGGTCCTAATATGGGAACACTGTGGTTGAAATGGCAGATTCCTTAAGTGATCTTGGAGAGAAGAGAATTTGGCCACCTTCCATCTGAAGGGATGAGGCAAGCCCGCCTTTGATGCCACTAGATGTCATTTACCCCATTCGTCAGAGCAGCAGTTGATAAAGGGACAGGTCCAAATTGTGTCCAGGTCTCTGAATGCCTTCCTCCCATTGTTGTTTGCTGCAGTGGACACATCTTTGGTTGAACTTTAATTCTCTCTCCGCAGGGACACGGAGTAAGCTATAGGGATTCTATACAACTAGAGAAAGTGAAGCTGGGAAACACTCCTTTCATTAATTAAACTAACACTTGGGAAACTAATTTTAGAAACAACAATTTATTTCCCCAGAATAGGTGAGTAAATGACATTAGAAAGATGAAGTGAAAAATTCTCAGTCAGGAAAAGATTCAAGTTCAGTGATCTACAGCCCTGGCTCTTCCTGAGATGGTCTCCGGATTCTTTAAATGTGTCTCCATTGCTCTCTGCTGGTCATGGACAAGGGAGGCAAGCTTTGAGCTAAATGTGGCCTCCAAAGAAAACCTGATTTCCTTAAATTGAAGACCCCTCCCCTTTCCAATCCTCAGGGCAGATGTGGCCAGCTTAGGTTATCTGTTCTATTCTTTTGGCAGAGGCATAAATGGGCCCAAGCGGGCCCCTTGCCAAGCATGGTCGCTCCCTATGCTGTATGAGAACTTTAGGCCAGAGACTGGGTTTTCTATTTCTTTAAACTTCCCAGGTTGTCTACAGAAGGCCTGGCCAATAGAGAAGAAACAGAGTAGGCTTTATAGTCATACGCCATGAGTTCAAACTCTGCCTCATTCACTAATTAGCCACATAACTGTAACCATAGCACAAATTTTCTCCAAGCACCTGATTCTTTGTCTATAAACTGAAAGTATCTCCTACATAGGGTAGTTGTGAAGATAACATCAAATAGTGTGCTCAAAACATTTAGTGCAGCCCTGGCCAGTGTTCTCAGTGGTTAGAGCGTCAGCCCGAGCACCGAAGAGTCTCGGGTTCAATTCCTGGTCAAGGGCACATACCTACATACCTGGGTTCACTCCCGGCCCCCTGTCAGGGTATGTTCAGGAGGCAACCAGTCAATGTGTCTCTCTCACATCAGTGTTTCTCTCTTTCTCTTCGGCTCTCTCTTCCCCCTCCCTCCCTTCCATTCTCTCTGAAAAGCAATGGAAAAAATATCCTCATGTAAGGATTAACAAAAAATAAAAAAGTAAAAACATTTAGTGCAATGCTTGCTATAAAGCAAGTACTCAAAAATGTTGACTACTGATGTTAATATTTTACTAGGTACACGATAAATATTTGTGGATAGGCACAGCATCTATCACCACCCCTTCTCTATAGATAAGAAACCGAGGTAGCTTTTGGTAGCTTTTGTTTTTAAGGACAAGGATGCTCAGTCAACTTTATTAGAGAGGGGAAACCTCTAGCCAAAGAGCCATACAGCATCAAGCATGTAGTTCTCATCGGTTTTTGTTTTGTATTTTATTCATTTATTTATTTACTTATTTATTTTTTTTTTGAGAGAGAGAGAGAGAGAGAGAGAGAGAGAGAGAGAGAGAGAGAGAGACATCCATCAGCCACCTTCAGCATGCCCCCTACTAGAGATAGAGCCTGCAACTTGACCTGTGCCCTGACCGGGAATCAAACCGGCAACATTTTGGTGCATGGGGCAAAGCCCAACCAACTGAGCCACACAGGCCAGCGCGGATAGATTTTTTTATAAGGAATTTTCACATAGAGAAAATCATGGGAAATTAATGGAAATGCAATAAGCAATGTGATAAAAATATAGCCCAAAATATGTAAGAAAGGAGGATTTCAGAAACGAGGACAGCTAGGATTTTCTTTAAGTATTTTGAAGAATGTATGAAAAGTTCTTACTTTCTTATAGCAGCCACAGCACCTCTCTGGAGTGTTTTATTTTAGACCTAATCTTCCACTTCCCATTTCCACATGGGCTATGCCAGGGCTAGATGCACTCAGCCTCTGCCAGGGAAATTACTGGAAGGTTAAGTGACCTTTAGTTAAATTAGACAAGGAAGTTTCAGGATGGCTTTGAATTAAAGAATTCAATACAAACACTTGATCTGTTCCTAAGAAGTGCAAGGAGAAGAGACACTGGAATAAGGAGATCATCAAGGTTTCATTTTTATTAATTGTTTTGGGTACTTGCTGCACCCATGCACACAGGCACAGCATCTACCCGGCACCATGTGGGTGCAAGCAGAAAAAGACAAGATCTATTGCAGAATGGTTAGAAAAGGGTGCTGGGGAAATGTAGGCATGAGTGCACTAGAAAAGGAGAAGACTCGATGTCAAGGAAAGACAACAATGTTCTAGATCTAGATGAAGATAATTGAGAATGAAGAAGGTGGGCCTAAATATAAGCTCGAGAAAAAAAAATAGCTAACATTTATTGAGTGATCACTATGTACTAAATTCTGCTCATATAATAACTTTAGTTCACAAAACCATCCCATGTAGATAATACTATTTTACAGATGAGGAAACTGAAGCACAGAGAAGGTAAGCAATTTGCTCCAGGGCAAATGCAGAGATGAGCAGATCTCAGATTTAAACCCAGGTACCTTGTCTTCAGAGACTCCTCTCAGCCTCCACACCAATGTTCTTTCTTATTAAGGGACAGAGCTGTACTAAGAGATTTTTCATGAGCCAAGCTCATTTATTCCTAACAACCCTATGAGTGTAGGGATTGAAAATATCCCCACTTTGTAGATAAGAAAAATAAAATTCCGAGCAGTCTGATAACTTCATCCAGCATACCCAGGTGGTAAGTAGCTGTTGTCCAACGTCAGAGCCCACATATAACGGCGCTCCATGCTCCCTGCCCTCTGCGTGGGATGGTCTCCATCTCCACCCTGGCAGGCAGGTTTGAGGCCAAAGCTAGTGTTACTCTTATATTGTTTTCACTTTTAAAGAATAAATAGATCACAACAGGGACCCACTGTAGTTATGCTGAACTTGCTTTGGTATCATAGCACTCACAACTCAGCACATATAATAAATGCTTTATTACAGTACTTCTCCATAGAGGAAAACACAAAGTACTTTCTAAATCTTCCCTAGTTAAGTCCCCAAGCCCTTCCAGGGAGAGAGAGATGAACATTCTTATCAATCATGTCCCCTAGAATAGATGGAGAAATAAAGGTAAGTGCCTCCCCCACCCCCAAAGATTTAACATAAAGGAATTGGTTCAAAGGGTGGGCCGAATTATCTTTTATCGTGTGCATATAAATGATGGTTAGAAATCCATATGCTATGTTAAACTAGGGAAATAAATTAAGCCCAGTCATCTAGGTTTGCTGAGACAGGTATTCAATATGACGTTGTAAAAGGGAAAGATCACCGTTAAAAATGATCTATAAAGACATCTTAAAATCAAGAGAAACATCTCATATTACATCATCTATGAGATGAATTAAATTTCCTCTTAATGCCAGGGAAAGCCAAATGTCAGATGAAGTGAAGATCAATAAAAATATTTTGATAAGTAAATGCAACAATACTATTTAACACATGATTGGCAACTGCTAAAACATAAATTATCCAAATTTCCCATTGCTGCTTATGGGAAAATTATGCAGATTAGAACTTGATTAGGCTTATATCATGAGACTAAATTTGGACTTTTAATCTATTAAGCTCCAATAAATGAGGCATTTGAATAGCTCCCCTGAGCAAGCACAGTAATAGCCACAGCAGTCATTCTGCTGTACGTATGCCAACACATTCTTCAACGCCTGAAGTAAAGAAAATGCCATGTATACAAGCACAACCGCTTCCTAACTTGTTGGGGGAACTCCATGTGCACAGGATCGGTCTGGGAAGTAGATTCATGGAAAAGTCTGCAAGAGAAACCTGGCAAAGGGAAGAACTCAGTTGAACCTTCAGTGTGTTTTCAGTGGCTTTGCTGTTTGGAGTGCTGAGTCATGAAGGTCAGGCAGCTGACCAGTATTGACTCAATAAAAAACGATTATTTACCAAGGAAGCAGCTTCTCCTGACACTGCCCAACTGACCACTTTCCACTTGGAGCCCAAGGTGGAAGGAGCCCCCGACAGGGTGACAGAAGTCAATGTCAGGGAGGCAAGAAGGGGGAACTCCTCTGCCTATTTCAGCTGTGTTTTCTGCTTTATTCAAAGTAACTCATGTGCCTGGAGCTGACAACTGTCCCCACCCAGAGCCTAAAGTCAGTGCCTCTTTGCCAATCACTCATGTTAGAAATTAAGAGATTCGGGAATCCTCGAATCAACGGCTCCATTTTAGAGATGAAGAAACTGGAGCTCAGAGCAGAGAAGTGATAGTATCCAAGGTCACAGAACCGGAATGGGCTCACTGGCTGTTATCTGTTCCTCTTCAACTCCTTCCACAGTGTTCGGTGGTAGTGACGGTGGGGGCACAACCCTGTGCCGCCCTGGCCACAGAATGGTAACATGAAGCCAGAGAGCCTGACTTCACAGAGCCAGCAAGATGGTCCCCAGTATCCTGGCTGCATGACTCAGCACAGTTTAGAGATGGGCCTCACCCCAAGCTGGGGCCAATCTGTGTTCTCCCCAGGACACTATGCAAAAGATGCTTTGGATGCAAAGCCCGAAGGATGTAAGAATGGGGCTAGTGGTGACCATGGATGGGGCAAGTAATTCAAGAGGGGAAGAGAATGGCACAGATTTCTGATACCATCCAACCTCCTGGGCCAAATGTGCCCGCTTTTGATTTAAGCCTTGTTGAGTTGGATTTCTATCACTTGCAACCAAATTCCCTCAGTAATACAGTAACTGAGAAAAATCTCCGTTCTTGGTGAAATGGCGCATGCAGATCTTATTTTCTGCTGAAACAAGTGACTGACTGGCTGTATCTTCAGCCAAGGATTTTGTTCATTTCCCATGACCAGTGACAAGATGTGGGTCAATACCCCGGCCTTCAATTTCTTCTATTTACAATAAGTAACATTGATATTTTTTAATAGTTCTTTATTTTAGAGACTATATTTGAGGAATGCTTTGGAAAGATGGCTCTGCCTACTAAGTAAAGTACCTCATCTTTTTTAGAATTTGCATTTGGGGTCTGAGCTAAACTAAACAACGTTCTCTATAGCTATTTGCTCATTAAATTTCGTAAGATACATTCAGCACTTAGACAAGTCTCACACACATGGAACAAATATATTTGCAAGAGTCTCCAAGCAGACAGTCTCTTTCCTTATGATAAGCTTAAAGGGCTTACTGTATCTCAGAGGGGTCAGAGGAAGGAAAGAGGAAGGAAGGAAGGAAGGAAGGAAGGAAGGAAGGAAGGAAGGAAGGAAGGAAGGAAGGGAAGGAAGAAGGGAAGGAAGGAAGAAGGGAAGGAAGGAAGGAGGGAAGAAAGAAGGGAGGAAGGAAGGAAGGAAAGGAAGGAAGGAAGGAAGGAAGGAAGGAAGGAAGGAAGGAAGGAAGGGGGAAATCACAACTTAAACACAACTAAGACTACAGATTTGGAAAAAATATGAAAACTAATATTCACCTGGTCTAATGTCTTCCCCAGGGTGTCAGAGTGAATCTTCCACAGCTTCTCAATTGCTTTCTACCCCTCCTAATTGATCTTACAACTTTATTTATTTTTTTTTTAATATATTTTATTGATTTTTTACAGAGAGGAAGGGAGAGGGATAGAGAGCTAGAAACATCGATGAGAGAGAAACATCGACCAGCTGCCTCCTACACACCCCCTACGGGGGATGTGCCCACAACCAATGTACATGCCCTTGACCGGTATTGAACCTGGGACCTTTCAGTCCGCAGACCGACGCTCTATCCACTGAGCCTAACCGGTTTCGGCTGATCTTACAACTTTAAAATAAGACGCACTTTGACAATATGAATCAAATAACTTAAAATTTTACATACCCTTTGGCTTAATCAATTTCACATCTGAAAATATATGTATAGCCATAATTTCCCTCTATTAAAGATCTGATTACTGTGTTCATTTGTGCTTATTAAATAACAATGTTAAATTGAAAACACATGAATGTTTAGTTTTAGGAAACTAATTGTTAAGTATGCATCCACTAAAAACACAAAAAAACATTTAATGACATGGATAAATGGTCATAATAAACTATTTGTGGAAACACACAGGTCACATACTCATATGAATGATTCATTTTGAGGGGGAAAGTGTCTAAATATACAGAAACAAAACTATTGTGTCAACTTCTCATGTCTAAATGATAAAATGATAGGGAATACAAATTTTCTAAAATTAATGTTTTATTTGTGCAATTAGAAAAAAATATCAAAATTATCCTATATAATAAAAGCCTAATATGCTAAGTATCTGACTGTTGGACCGTTCAACAAGTCGCTATGATGTGCACTGACCACCAGGGGGCAGACACTCCAACCGGTAGGTTGGCTTGCTGCTGGGGTCCCGCTGATCAGGACTGGGCGAGATGGGCTGGACACACCCTGAATCTCTCCTGTAGTCCCTCCCTGGGGCCCTGATCATGCACCAGTGGAATCCCATGGCCTGGCCTGCACCCTCTCTCAATCTGGGACCCCTCAGGGGATGCTGGAGAGCAGTTTCGGCCTATCCCCACAGGCCAGGCTGAGGGACCCCACCAGTGCACAAACCCATGCACCAGGCCTCTAGTAAACTAATAAAGGAAAAAACCTAAAACTTTAAAGCCTCGTGTTATCTTCACGGCCGACAGCAGCAGGTTGACATGGTGGATGGGCTCACCTTGTTGAGCTGTCAAAATCCTAAAGGTCATTAGAGAACCACTTTCTTTGGGAGTTGGGGAAACTGAGGTTCTAGGATGGAAGTGAGCAGCCAAAGGTTACAGATTAAGAGACATTAGAAGAACAGGGCAAGCCCTAGTTAGTTTGGCTCAGTGGATAGAGCATCAGCCTGTGGACTGAAGGGTTCTGGGTTCGATTCCAGTCAAGGACACATACCTCAATTGTAGGCTTGGTCGCATGAGGGAGGCAACCAGTTGATATGTCTCTCTCACATCGATGTTTCTCTCTTTCTGTCTCTCCCCCTCCTTTCCACTCTGTCTAAAAATCAATGGAAAAAATATCCTTGGGTGAAGATTTAAAAAAAGAAAAGAAGAACAAGGCTATAAGAAAGTTTACAGGGTTCCCAGTTCTCTACTACTGCAATTTCCCACCACATCATAAGAGCTGCTCAATCTCGGAGCAAAGGTGCCAAGTGCTCATGTGGCTTTAAAGATCCCCGGAAACCCACAGTGCTCCACGCACATGGCTGAGGAGGGGGAAATAAGAACTGGGTTCCAACACAGGAGAGTGGCCCTTGCTGACTCTCATCCCTACTCCCACCACGCCTTACCCACTCTTCCCCTCTCTCCCCTCTTCCCTCTCAACCCAGCTCCTATACTCCTTCACCTCTTCCAGGAAGACCGCCTGGTCTAACCTGTCCCCTATTAGTTACTCATGATGATGTTATCCTCTGCACTTTCCCATTCCCGTTATTCACTATTTTAAACAGTATGGATAACTACTAATGACATAGTAATTACTAGATACCAATTTTAATGTTTTCAAAGCATTTTTAATGTCCTTTCTTTTAAAATCTGCATACCTGTTGGATTCTTAATTTCAATATGGCATGGAGTATGTCTTTTCTTTATTATTATTATTAACTACTCATTCCTGTCCTGGACTCTCCCTCCTTGCTGGCAGCACAAAAGGACAAAGGCCTCTAATGCCGGGTCTCTTCTTTTATGCTGGATCACATTTCCAGTAAACTAGGGGCGCACTGTGCCAGGGAAAAGGTAGACATACACAGCGCAAGACAGTGATATGAAGTGGATGCTAATAAAACACATAGAAACCTCCCTCGTGCTGCCAAGACTATATACCATTTTGTTTCCATTACATCAATTTTTTTCTCCCCCTTTTGTGAGCATTAATCAAAGAAATGCAAAGAGCTCATTAAAGTGATAGATTGACTGAAAATGTAACCACCTTTACATTATAAACAGTTTCTTTATGTTCTCGGTGCCATGGGCTTTGTTTTTCGGCATTTGTCATGTACTTCAAATGTCCTTTTACATCTGAAACACTCAATGCCAAATGGGCCCCAGTTGTTTGGTTTAGTACGGACCAATGGCCAGTGTAGCAAGAAGGAGAGCTATGAAATCACAAGCAAAGGAAAACATCCATATCTTAAGTGCACAGAAAATTAAGTAGTTGCAAAAGATGGATTTGCCAAGTGATCCAAGGCATTGCTGTGCAGGTCAGGAAAGCAGATTCCATCACCGGCAGCATTGGGCCAGCTGTCTCTGAAATGCTCTCAGACAGCGCCTCGCAGAAATAGCAGCCCAGCTTCCAAACATGTGATAGTCCTTTAAAATAGAGCACTAAATTTTCTCTTTTAAGTTTTAAAGGCTTTCTTGCATATATGTTTATGCTGGCAGATGACTATATAACTAGAATCTTGGATCTTGGGGGTCAGGCAGTCACACACACACACACACACACCCGCACACACACACACACACACACACACACAAACACACTCACACACACATACTTTTATTTTTTTTTTTTATTTTTTTTAAAATATATTTTATTGATTTTTTGCAGAGAGGAAGGGAGAGGGATAGAGAGTTAAAAACATCGATGAGAGAGAAACATCGATCAGCTGCCTCCTGCACACCCCCAACTGGGGATGTGCCTGCAACCAAGGTCCATGCCCTTGACCGGAATCGAACCCGGGACCCTTCCGTCCGCAGGCCGACGCTCTATCCACTGAGCCACACCGGTTAGGGCGCACACACATACTTTTATTAAAAGAAGAGGCTGATCGGTGCTAGCTTGATTTTGAGCAACTCTGTTTACTCCATGATCAATATCTGCGGACCACAACCTGAAATGAGCCATAATTTTACGGTTAAGAACTCCAATGCTGGAGCTAGACTCCCCGAGATTGAGTGCTGCTTTTTTCAGTTGCTAGTGTTGTGAACCGGGGCAATTTACTTAAATTCTGTGTCTCCATCTCCTCATCTGTAAAATGGAAGAGTAACATGTCATGAAAATTAAGTAATAATACAGGTAAACTGCTTACAGCAATGTCTGGCACTTTATTTTTTAAATATATTTTATTGATTTTCTACAGAGAGGAAGAGAGAGGGATAGAGAGTTAGAAACATCGATGAGAGAGAAACATCGATCAGCTGCCTCTTGCACATCCCCTACTGGGGATGTGCCCGCAACCAAGGTACATGCCCTTGACCAGAATTGAACCTGGGATCCTTGAGTCCGCAGGCCGACGCTCTATCCACTGAGCCAAACCGGTTTGGGCATGTCTGGCACTTTAAAAGTAACTTATTTACAATGATGAAGACAATGACAATGATGAGGATGATCATGATGATGATTACAATAGACTTGTAATGCTGACAGAGAAACAGAGAATCAAAAGACATGGGTTTTAGCACTAATTCCTTGTGAAAATTTAGGGGGAATCACTGTCTTATTCAAACTCAGTCTTCTCATCTGTAAAATTGAGGCAGACAAGGCAATGCCCCAATCCCTTCTGGATCCAAAAACTTTATCATCCCAATTCTGGGGCATCATATATAATATTGCAACCATAATAACTCTGGGTTTCATCACTCAATATTCAGGAATGACCTCATGTCACCCATGGGATTGTGTGTTTGTTTGTTTTTAAAGAAATGAAAGACACAAGCCCTCTCTTGCAGTACCCTGGCACACAGTCTGCATCAACAAACACACCAATATATGTACATATATGTACGTGAGCGACACACACTAATGCCCTGCACCATGACAACCCTGCAGCTTACGTATTACAACTCAAGGCATGACATCATATCCACTCTCAGGAGTAGCCCATAACACGTGCTCCTCCCTCCAGGGGCCCTCATCCACTCCACTCACTAACAGACAGTTTGGGTTCAAATCCTGCTGGGTGAACATAGTCCTGGCAACTGCTCTAGTCCTCGGTTTCTTCATCTGTAAAATGGGGATGACTCTAAGGTCCATTTCGGCTCTGAAATGTATGTCCCCTTGATGACGCCAAGTTTTTAAAAGTAAGCTGGTACAGAATAAAGTAGCAAGGAGAATCAAGAGGGTCTCTTCAGAGGCTCTACTGCAGACCTTGCCTTTCAATTCAATTTTATACCTTTGCCCAGAGAATGAATGAGATTTCAGTGCCCAAACCAATGAGAAGGATGTACTTTCTCCAAAGTTGCTATAATGGCTGAAAAGGCCATACATAACCATTTATTAAACAAACAGTATGGGCTAAAGGAAGAGAAACTGCCACAATGAGGCCCCTGGGGCCTGTAGGCGCGTACATAACAGTGGGACTCTCTCATAATCCCGGCAATACATCACCAGTTGTTCCATTTCCTTGAAGTTATCTTCATAATCAAGATGCTATCCCAGCCATTGTGGGCTTGAGAACTATTTTTAATTTTAATTTAAAGAGCAATTAAAGAAAGACAATGGATATGCAGGATAATAAAGTAAGTGATTAGCAGCATGCAAATGACAAAGGCTTAATGATTATAAGGTTCTAGTCTCTGAAGGGCTTGTGGAGAGAAAGCCCTTTCTACATGTGGTTGTTCAGCTAATGTGTCTCAACCCACAATTACAACATTGCTGACACCATTAGCCAGTGAAACAACATCACTTCGAGAAATCCTTGTTGCCTCATTAAAATGGAAAGGGTCAGGTAATTTACCAGCATTGTATGTCTAGTTTCCTTGTTGGTAATTAGCAAACATTACCCAGCACGGACTCCCGCTGGGAGCTGGAGAAACTCTGTGAAATATTAAAGAGGAGAGTCTTTATATTTCACTGGAACATTGAAACGAGGTGCAGGCATATTCTCCCTGTCACCCCCTTGCCTTTGGGAACATGGTTAAGAAGCTGGAACTCAGTCTTAGAGAGAAATATACAGAACGCACTGGGACATCACTGTCCAAATCGATACCGAGATTCCGGCTCTATCCTGGCAAAAAAGGTCTGTGTCCCCGTTTACAAAAGGGGGTGGGGTGGGGAGGACAGGAAAATTACAAACCACATGTTTATTGTTCTTACTTAGGTTTTTGTGAATTAATCTCCTTGAAATAGAGGAAAGAAGCTATAAAAAGTTTTCTCTTTGGAACGCTTTATGATTTAAATAAGCACCAGAATTGTTTATTCGAAAGTTATTTATATGTATTTTTAAATGTAGGGATTAAGGAAATATATCCCAGGGCCCTGACTTCCTGCTCCCCTGACTCCTAATGAAAGCTTCTATAGACATCGGAACCCAGACCCCGCCTGCAACGCCAGCCAACACTTAGTGTGTTGTCAGAAAGCAGAATGGGATCTTATTCTTTAAATGGAACTTTTGGAACATAAAACACATTCCAATAAATGTGAACAGAAAATTATGAATTCATTAAACTACTTTGGTATCTTGTGCTATATATAATATTTATATTCCGACTACTGTAAAATATGCTTTAATATCTTCAGGCAACTATAAGGACTTAAATATTTATAAAATGGCTAAAGATAAAGTATGGCCCTCTTATTCCTACATACAGATGATGTAAGGCGTGCAATCAAAGACAATAACGCTCTCTGCCCATTTGTCATCTTAAAGGAGCCGATCAACGCGCCATCCCTCGTGTGCCATCTACATAAGAGTTGTTGCCGACACAGGCAACTCCAGAGGACTTTGCGCCTTAAAAACTACCCAGAGTGCTATACTTCACAGAAAACGGAGCTTTCCGAAAATGGAGACAAAACAATAAATTTGCAGGCAAAACAGCTCCAAGAGGGGCTTCAAAATCCTGCCGTATTTATCTGTGGGACATGTGGGAGTGGGAAGCATTTTGATTTAATATTTCATAACATATAGGCCATTGCTTGCTTGCATGGTGTATAATTAATGCTCATAAAAAGGCGGGTTTCCTTTAAAAATTCCTCAGTATCCTTTATGCAAATAAATAAGAAAGAGACACGCCTGGACTTCCTTTAGAAACGTGGAAGAGCTTCATATAATCCCAATAAATAGAAAGCCACCATGAATGTATAATCATCTGGGGCCTATTAGGAGTAGGTTTATAGATTAAGTGTGAAACTTCAACCCTGACATGCTCATTATTTATCAACCTTGCTTGTCCTTAGACCCCGGGTCTGATTGATTTTCAAAAATTTTCCATTTCCTAAGCCCATTAGCATCCAGAGAACCACCTGCACCACCTGCCTTGATCCCTCCCCTGCGCACCCTGGTTTGTTTTCCCCACTCCTTCTCGATCAGGATGGTGTAAGACTGGGAACCACCTGGAAGTTCATGAGTCAAAGTTCATTTCTCCGATGCCCTGCATTTTCACAACACCCATTCTATGCTTTCCAATTAGTATTCTCAGTGAGGGAACCGAGAGACAAAGGGTATCAATAGTTGTCACAAGCCTAGTAGGTGGCATTGCTGGCACTCAAACCCAGGCTGCCAGTTCCAGAGCCCCCATGTGCTGTGATTTCAACTTGACTGGAAAGTGCTCATTCTACCTTGATGTTTTATCAACCCGTCCATGGCCATCACTTCTGGATTCTCACACAATCCTTCAGGGTATCTGTGTGGGGCCACTGTAACAAGCTCCACTTTACAGAGGGAGAAATAAAATCATAGAGTGCCTATCCAAAGTCAAATAACACATGACTTGACAAAAGCAGGATTTAAAACCTGCTTCCTTGACCCTACACAATTGTGGGGTCACTCTGACAGCCTGCTGCGATTCACCACAATAACTAGAGCAGCAAGGCCATCACTGAAGTCCCTCCGCCCAGGCACGGGAGCGCCATTGGCCAGCCTGTTGCTACAAAGCGTGTCCACCTCCGCGTGGCCAGGAAAGCTCTCCGGAGCCATTCAAAGCTTCCTGGAGCAGAAATAGAGATGTTTTCCTCCCTTTATAGAACTACTGTAGGTCTCAGTCCTACAGCATCCTGAGGCCCTGGGCTGGTATATGCAATAGGACCTGCAATGAGGCCAGGAGCGATCTAAAGGAATGAGATGAGTTACACTAGAGAATGCTTGGACAAATCTGACCACAGCTCCTACTGACAAGTTCAATGTCTTCGGTCTTTGTAACACTGTCCCAGTGCTCAGCTGTCAAGTGAGTGGAGAGTGAATGAAGACTGCAAGGAAAGGATGGGATATTTAATAAAGACATCAAGCTGCTTGATCTCATTTGAAGGCAAACTAAGAGAGAGCAGGCTGCAAACAACAGATAGCAGGATTAAATCATTTATTTGCTCACTCCACAAACCTCTACTAAGCATCCACGAGGTGCGAGGTGCTGTGTGAAGTGTTTAAATATATTTCTGACCGTTGGTGAAAGGGGGAGGTCAGTACGACACAGAACAGGCTGTTGCTTTGACGGCCTACCCAGTTAGCAGTGACTGCCCCTTGTGGTCATTTCCTTTGACACCCGAGAGTCATAAGCCCCCTCAGTTATGTCATTAGTAGATGCATAACCAAGTGCCCTTCCGTGAGTACACTTGGTCTTGCCTTCTCTCGGGCCTTGGCCTCTTCCGTCTGCCCCTTTACACGGGATAATCTTGGCTATTTTCAAATTCAACTCCACTTACTCTGGAGCTCACACCACAAACCACCCTCAACCCAAAGCAACCTCTGCCTTCTCATAACATATCGTGATCGTGGGGTGACACAATATTTGGTAGAAAATCCTTACAGGGTCCTCAATGACTACTATACTGATCTTCTAGAATTTGGAGACTAACTTCTTCCAGAACATTCCATGGAATTTGGAGACTAACTTCTTCCAGAACATTCCATTTATCCTTTAATATTCTATAAATCCATAACTAAGGACATTTATAAATCAGTTGGTTTATTTGCAAGGCAATTTTTAAGAAAAAAAAATGGTTTTAGGAGTTCACATGAGTTTTTGTCTATAAAAGAATGGATGAAGACAAAAACGCATGGGGTAGATGGCTGGGCTCGGTTGTTAGCTTCAGGCATGCACACTGTCCTAACAACATGTGAATTAAATGCATGTCTCAAAAAATTACAAATGATTCACATCAGGCATTTTACACAGTACTTCAAAATGTTTAGACTGTATATTGTTAAACATGTACACTCAAGTTGTACCATACTACTTATTCTGAGTGTCTGTCACATCTGCCTATACACTGAATGGCCAGATTATTATGATCTCTGAATACATAATAATCTGGCCACTCAGTATATATATTAGAGGCCCGGTGCAGGAATTTGTGCATGGGTGGGGTCCAGCCAGCCTGCCCAGGGGGAGGGGACATGGGCGGTTGGCCAGCCTGCCTGCTGGTCAAACTCCTGGTCGAGGGGACAATTTGCATATTAACCTTTTATTATATAGGATATACACTGAGTGGCCAGATTATTATGATCTCAGAACGCATAATAATCTGGCCACTCAGTGTAGATCCCATTAGCATCAAGAAAGCAGAGACCATGGGAAGGACAGGGACACTAATCTCAGGCACAGGTCCTAAGCCAAGCTGAAGCTCAGGACAAGAACTGTTGATCAACCCACCCTTATCGGGATCTCATCAGGGGCCTCAAAGTGTCCATGGGTTACAGGACTTCTTTTACAGCTGCACTTTCCTCCCTCAGGACAATTCTTTTGGATAACTTTCTGAGTGTAACATACCACCTGCAATCCTAGGCTTGGGGGTTGGACTGGTCTGTCCACTCTTATCTTCTGTTTTCCATGGAAACTACTGCTTGGAGAGTGGGATAAGGAAATAAAACCTGGAAATACTGTATAAGTTTTTAGACAAAATAAAACAAAACCAAAACCACACACAACACAACATCTGAGTTTCAAACTTTCCACTGTCTTTCTGACAGCTCCAAAATAAAAGCCTTATTAACAGGGGAGGAAAGCTCAAACAATTATACTATTCACAGAAACAGGCTATGCAGAGCTCTTCATACGTCTCCCAACTCTACTCCTGTTCTTCTGGGTGTTGTATCAAGAAAGACTGGGGTCAGGAGAGCTTTAGTGTCTCTGATGGTTGGAATGGGGAGGGCCAGGGACCCACACAATGGGGATGCATGGAGACAAGAACATTTAAAACAAACTCCAGCTCTTGGGTGCAAGGAGCAGTTTAAGAGTTGAAATGGCATGACTTGAGTTCCTCCATGTCCCTGGATGTTTGTCCCCAAGTGTCCTCCCTTGACCTTGAAAAGCACATACAGATTTAGACACGTGTTCTCTTTTGGGAGGCAGACTGATGTGGTGGGAAAAGCTCAGGCTTTGGGACCAGTTTGGAGATCAACTCCATGTCCTCTTGACTAGTTATGAGACTCTGGGCAAGTTGTGGAATTTTCCTGAGCCTCAGTGTTCTCATCTGTAAAATGGAGATAAATAACCTCTGTCTCAGCAGGTTAACAGGAAGATTAAATTTGATATTGCGTATGAATGTGCCTGTGCACAACTCACCTGAAAAACAAAAGGAATTTTAATTGTTTTAAAGGAGCATTAACTAGGCACCCAAGGTGTAAGGAAGAAATCAGCTCATGAAAGCCTGATGTTAGGAGTGCAGCCCAACCCCAACACCAGGCGACATCTGTTTTCTGTCTCTGAAGCTAAGATTTCCTTTCATTGCAGTTGTCCCAAGCTGGGCACAGTGTGGGGACGAGACTCCGCTCTGTATACAATTGGAAAGAAAGGGTTGTTTGGACCATTTTCACTGTTTCTTCCCACATCCACTCCCTAAGGGAGACCGTCAAGCACAGAGGGCCTCCAACCCTCACAGGCTCACAAAGTGGCCAGGCTTCTCCATCTCTCACTAGAGCTACTGTTGTCCTTGCTGTTGTTTTTCTTGCTCCCTTCCCTGGGACTCTCTTACCGGAATAGTAAATGGCTGTCTTCCGAAGATCTCTCAGGTGCTGAGAGATGCTGTGCAGGGAAAAGCTGAAGTCGTTTAGAAAACAGCTGCCATTGCTGCTTTTCCGAGACACATCCTCAGCACCGCTCTGAGGTTCGCTGGCGATGTCCACAGAAGAAATGGGACAGGGCAGCCCTCTTGGCCCCTGAGACCTGCTCAGAGCCCTGAGCCAGATTTGCTTTATTGTTTAGTAAGCTCTTTTAATGAAATGTACCACTCTTATTATAGAGGACTCAAAATAAGATCTAAATCACAAACCAATAAAAGAAAATTATTGGGCTGGGTATCTAAAGTTACTACCTACGGGCTACTCCAGTGTGGTATTTATAAATCTCTAAACAGTTAAGTATAATTGTCTTTCTGGTTTTTGCGACTGGAGCCAACAGCAGTTTCAGTTACAAGTGAAGAAAAATATTTTAGGGCTGAGCTTGGTTCGCTGGGCGGGTATAAAGAGGCACGGCTTCTCCCCCGCCACCGTTCCAGAACTGAGAGCGAAGACTGTGGGAATGAAATGCTACATGGGAGCAGCTGAAAAACAGTGCTTCTCTGATTTCAGGGAGGGAGAATGTGTGTGAGGACGTGTGTATAGGTATGTTGGCAAGAGAGCGGGCGTACAGGAAGCGAGGCTTTGGGCAGGGGGGAGGGGGCGCGGGCGGGAAGGTGGAAGAAGGGAGAAAACTGGGAAGGGCAGGTGTTGAAGGGTGACATGGGAGTTGAAGATGGGGGTGGTCTGTCACATGAATGGCAAAGCCAGATGTGCAGCTGCTCACTGCAGTGCCGGCCACTCCCGCCTCCAACACAAAAGCAGTGCCATTTGAGAAGGATGTGAAAGCTCCACTAAAAGACTCATTGTGACCCCACTCCCAGCAAACGCCCTGCTCTCCCAAGGGAGTAAGAATGTAGATCATTGAAAACACAGATCCCCATGTCATAAAAATCAAAATAAAAACACCAGAGACCCTCGTTACAAAGGACCACAGAACTCATCTCATCCAATTTCCTTCCCATCACAAAGATCATGTTAGTGACTTTCCTTTGGCAAATGGACATGTGGTGATAGGACCCTCGCTACACTTTTAGGCAGCCCTTTCGGTTCTGGAAATGTCTTCCTTATGTGGAACTAAAATCTGCTTCTCCTTTATCATTAGCCATCCGTCCTGATTTTGTGCAATGGAGCAGATGATAAATTGGCCCTTACAGCCCGCTAGCCCCGCTCTCTTAGCTGCTTGGCAAGTGACATGTTGCCCAAGCCATTCCCCATTCTGATCACCCCCTTGGCAACATTCTGGTGTTTGTCAATTCCTCCCTTCAGATCTTCATAGCTCTTGACATACCCCCTCTCAGACCCACCAGGACGAAACAATCACTGCTCAAAATAAATTATATTTTCATCAGTGAGGTTTATGCAGGCTGTCTTCAGTGATCATTTGAAACTTAATGCTCAGGGGTCCTCATTCCATCCCATCCCGTGGGTTTCGTCTGAAAGTTCCAGTTTAGGAAGGGCCCATTCAATCCTGATTTCTGTCATCCAATAATTCAGAGATTCTAATCCACATGGTCTTCCCCAAAGATGAACTAGAAGGCGCATTTCTCCTCTGGGACAGTAAAAGCAACCTCAGACTTTAGGTGCCCCCAATCAATGCCATTGCTCAAGAACCACAGCCATATCTCCAAGGACAAGGTCATTCCCTGCTTGAGGCTCTCACCCTCAGGCAAAGCAGAGCACCCATTTACATGTGGACATCATACATGCTTGTGTGCCTGTTGATGCATGTGTGTAAGCCACGGTGAATCTTTTTAACTTGGTGGCTATAATGAGGCATAGATTATAGAAAAATAAATTTAAGGAAGGCAAGGAAAACCACATAGTGGACATACGTCCTGAGTTGGGGCATGTGGCTCAGCTGTGGGTCCAGCTTCTATCAATGATCTCCTCTGCCCACTGCCAAGGTGCTCCTCACGCTTCTGTCCTTCCACCCTCCTTTCTCATTCACTCCCCTGAAGCTCTCCTCTGCGCCTAGAGCATGAGCAATGGAACGGCTCTCTAGCTCTGCCCGCTCCTGGCATGGGAACTTCATTCCCACCCTGTTTTCATGCCCACCTGCACTTTCCACCAACTCCACATGGAGATGAACCAGGCTAACACCCCACGCTACTGACACTACTCTCCCCACTGCCAGTCCCTCCACTCCTCAGGCCACCTCCTGTGATGGGCGTCACTGTCCCACATCACTGAGCAGGAAGCTCACATTCACAGTCTGTTTTACATTTACCACGTGTAACGCTAGAACCTCCCGTTCCTTCTCCAGTTCAAGGCCCCTATTCTCCTCTGGATAACTAGTCCTCACCCAGTGTCCCTGCATCCTCTTCTTTCCAACCTGGATCGATGCTTCATGGGGCTGCCAGATCAATCTCCCTAAAGCTCGGGTCCAATCCCATCACTCTCTTGCTTTGCAACCTTCCATAACTCCCCAGTGCCTACTGAATTATTTACAGCTTCCTAACGCAGAAATTCATAAAAAGTTATTTACAGCTTCCTAACTCAAAAAGAGAAAAAAATCCCCAATGCCCAACCCACATTTCAGCCTCATGTGTCCCTGCTGTCTTATACACACACTGGATTGCAGCCAAATTATACTCACTGCTGTCCTTCAAACAGTCCCCATGTACTGCTGCCCCCCGACTGCTATTCTTCTCTCTGACTGCAGCCAGATCTATATGTTTCCACCTGCTGAAATCCTATGCATTTCTTCAGTGTTTCTCAAACCCACTCTCTCTCTTCATGTCCCCAATGTTAGCCTCCACTGATTGTAATTCTCACAGTAATACACCAGCACTCTGAGGCAGAGTGATGCGTTTGCATAGGGCGTTGCAAGGACAAGGAGTGTCCTTTATGACCGCTGTCTCGCCAGCAATGCACAGCCTGGGAACACAACAGGTGCTTAGACGTGTTTGTGGAACTGGACAGACACCTTCAGGACAGGTTGCATGAATCAGGTGAATGCAGAGCATATAACAGGAAAGGGAACGATAGAGGAACCTGAACACCAACATCCAAATACAGCAGCGACACTGAAATACACGCGCTCAATTTCTCAAAGAGACTCTGAATGGAGGCTCTGAATGGAGCACACAGTGGCTCCGGGGTGAGCCATGCTGCTGTATAATAGCAGCGTAGTGTTGGACCTCAGCTCCACCACCTTTCAAAAGCTGTGGTCAGGAAGAAGGCTAGTGCACTGGGCAACCAGTAGCCTTTACTTATCACCTTGAGACATAGGACAAGGACAAGACTGACAAAAACAGTTAGCAGAAAACAGTTAGAGCCTGGCATTCTCACCACATTCCCCCACCTCTTTTTCCTCCACTTCAGGGTTTTCAGTCTTGGGAAAGCTAAAGCCTATCCAAAAATATGAAAGGAAGCCCTGGCCAGTGTTTCTCAGTGGTTAGAGCATTGCCTCATGCACCAAAGGGTCTCAGGTTTGATTCCTGTCAGAGCACATACCTGGGCTGCGGGTTCCATCTCTGGTCGGAGCCCATGTGAGAGGCAATCAATCTATGTTTCTCTCTTACATCAATGTTTCTCTCTCTCCCCCACTCCCTTTCCTCTCTCTCTCTCTCTCTCTCTCTCTCTCTCTCTCTCTCTCTCTCTCTCATCAATTAAAAAATAGATAGCCTTGGATGACGATTAAAAATATATACTATAAAAATGATGAAAGGAAGAAGGCAGATCAGTAAGTTGAGCCAACAGAGTTGTCCTAAAGAATCAAAATGGTTTAAAACTTAGGATTGCCAGGAGACCAGGTTAAAAATTATTACTTAACCTCTCTAAGTCTCCGTTTCCTCCTCTTTGAAATCACAATGGCAACCTCCTTACCTAGTACACTTCCTCTGAGGAGCACCCAGGGCAGCGTTGTCAGCCCTGGCTGCACAGGGGACTCACCTGGGAGCTTGTCAGACTCCCGATGCCCAGGTTGTACCCAGACCAGTTACATGACAACTGCAGAGGTGCACCTCAGGCCTCAATATTTTTTAGTTTCTCAAGTGACTGTAATGTGCAGCCACGTGTGAAAATTAATGATCTAAGAAATGCATATTGTCTTGGTTGCCAAAACACCTATAACAGCAGCGGACATCCATGAAGCATGAGCATTACGGTTGGTGTTGGTGATGGTGGTGGTGGTGGTGGTGCTCGTGGTGTTCAGAGGGCCTCTGCTTTAGGTTCGGAGTTCTCATGGAGAGGAACTGTTTCCAGTGAAACATCACCAATCTCTGCGGCAGCTCCGTATTTCCTTCTCTGAGGCCATCAAGTACGCCTCTCACTGATCAACCCCCCACCCTTCAGCTCTCCCACCCCTTGACTCCACACCTTTGTTCTTTGACCTCACAGGGGTGTAATTCTTGTTCCATTTTTGGCCTATTGGTCTATAAGCCCCAACTCTGATTTGACTTCTTCCTCTTCCATCTTGGACTAGGTGGCCCCTCATTTCAATATTCTCTCAACAGCACCATGGGATCTCTTGCCTCCTCTGAATCTATACCCCAAGCTAAAGCCAAGTTCTCCTTTATCTGCCCTTTCTGCCAAGCACTGAACAGAAAATTACACCTTCATGGCCCCACCCTCAGTTGGTGCTCACTAATACTCACCTGTGCTTTCCCCTACCTCCAGTCCTCCCTCCCCCTTCCATGTTTCCTGCGGTGTCTGCTCTCATCAGTTTCCTGTCCCAGCTGTCTACTCCCTTAACTCCTCAAGGAAAACAAAGCTGGTTGCTCTCTCTAGTTTCGTCTTTCCCATCCAGCCTTCTCCCTTTGAAGGCCACATCATCTTCTGCTTCTCTCTGTCGCGCTCACTATTATTTAACAACTCTCTCCTAGAGCTTCAAACTTTCCCTCTTTGGGATTTAACTCAGTCTACTGCAGCCAACAAATAAACCATAAAACAAACAAACAAACAAACTAAAACACACACAAAAAAACATTTTCTCTGACAAGATCTTCTGAAATATCCTATTTCTCCCCCTATCAGCACAAAAAGCAATATACAGTCTCCAATTCTCATCTTATTTGAATTAACACTCAGACCCCTGAAGACCGGTTTCTCCTGGCCACAGGCTATTCAGCTGTTCTTGCTTAAGGTCATCAACAACTTCCTGAAGGACACATGTACCGTTGCCAGCCCTCATCTACTTGACTTTTCTACAGTTTCTGACAGTGCTAAACACCATTTCCTTCCCAATCTCTTCAGCCCAACAAATTCTCATTGCATGTTAACTGTCAGGTCCTGTGCTGGAGGCACTAGGGATATGAAGATGAACAAGATGAGGAGGAATCCTCACCTCTTAAAGGGGTCACAGTCTACTCAGGAAAACACACATATCAAGACATAATTAAGATACACTCTAGTTTGCTAATCTGGAATTTCTTCAGCTCTTTCCTTTACCTTTCATATCACGCAGGTACACTCCTCTAAGTCTCTACCCTCAGCTCTTTTCACTGGATTCTCTCCATGTTTGTCCGTTCAGTGTTGATGTTCCCCATGTTTATCCCTTTTTAATTAGTTGGTGGAGCTTATCTCCCTCTCCAATGACTTCCAAGTCTATAGCTTCTAACCTAACTTTATCCCTATAGCCTCAATGACTTCCAAGTCTAAAGCTTCTAACCTAACTTTATCCCTATAGCCTCATGTTCTAATTTCCTGTTGGATAGCCCACAGATACTTGCAACTCAAATGGACCAGGACCCAATTCTTTATCTTCTGCCCCAATCCTGTTTCTACCCCTGGGTCCTCTGCTTAATCAGTTTTACATCCACCTCGTAGCAAACCTTGAAGCAAACTTATTCCCAATATCTCATCCTTACCCATCCCCACCTCCTTCCCGTCTGACTGGTCTTCAGTGGCTACTTTTTTGTTTCAGTTTCATCTCAGTTGCTGTTTTCTCCTAGATACTGACATCACTAAATCTGTACTGTAAGCCCTCATCCCACCCCTTGCAGTGCATAGCAGTAGTCTTCTTATGTAGTTCATGCCACCATCTCCTTCCACTTCTAAACCATGCTCATTTTTTGCCTGTTATCTTTTAAAAAGATGGATTTAATCATCATCTTCCTATAAATCCAGACCCGAGAAAAGCAACAAGCCTAGACCTGTGATGTCCAATGTGGTAACCACTGATCTCATAAAACCATTTAAATTTAATTTTTTTTAAATTAAAGGAAAGTTTAGTTCCTCAGTCACACTAGCCACATGTTTTCAACTCACTTTCAAATGTCAGCTCTTCGTGGCAACCTTCTCCACTCCTTGAAATGTATAAAACGAGGATGTGCTCCTGCATTCTAGCCTGGCCCTGGTCTCACTGCGCTACACCTGTTCATGGGGGTGCCTCCTCCACTCTCCTGAGCCCCTCAAGGACAGCGAGTGGCTGAATCCATGTCATCTCCGTGTCCTGACACGTTAGGGCCTGACACATAATGGACATTCCCTTTATTCCTCATTCTTTCCCTTGAGGGTTGAGCAGGAAGAAACAGTAGGATGCTCCTTTCATAACAATATGGAAGCGTAACAGGAAGCTCAAGCACGGGCTCCCTCTTCTCAGGTGCTGACTCCAGCGGCTCTCTGAGAATGGCCTTCCTCCCCTGCTCACCCTCCCTTCCAAGACCCGACTCAGTTCCTGTCCTTTAGAACCACAGGGAAAACGTCTGGCAAGAGCCACTGTTGTACCAGCTGATTTAAATTGAAATGTTTTCCCCAGATAAATGTGTGCTAAATAATACACCAGCTCTCCAGCCAGAGGGAAGTGACAGGCGCTCTGTAAATAAAGGCACTTAGTTGCTGGTAAAGAGCCGTAAAGTGGTTCTGAGCTGATGTTTGCTGACCAGCAAGAAGCGGCTTCACCTGCTTTATGTAATTGTCACTGCAGTCTTGCCTGCTGTATATTAAAACTGCATCTCATAGACCCAACTGTCACATCGGATAGACCATCCGCATGGGGTGTGCCATCTTCTCTGTAATTGTTTTCGACAACCAGCCATCACATCTCAGATCATTTTAGAAAGTGTCTGGGCTAGAATCCCCAGGCTGGGTCAGCTCTGACACCATGTGGGCTCAGATACTGACACCACAAGGGATGTGAAAAGAGAAGAGGGGAGATGAAGTTTTGTTTGTCTAGGAGACCATGCGGCATGCAGTGCCAAGTGTCTGAACATGAATCCCAATGAGGACTCTCCCTTCGCATTGTTAAGACACATTTTCATGTTACCTTGTATCAGGACAGAAAAACTCTCCATAGGAAAGTTGCACAGGGACTCGTGACTAAGCTGGTCCAAGAGCACACACGTCTTTCCTGAGTCCACATTTCTGTCCCACTGCCTTCTGGAGAGGTGGTGATGTAGCTCTCAGGACCAAGCAAACTATGGGGTTTTACAAGGACTACAGAAGAAATAGCAAGGACAATCGGGTGGCAGTGGCCAGAAATCTATGTAGTTAACACTTGGATGGAGGGGTTACACTTGATTCCCAAAGTGAAAGAGGAACAGGAATCCATTCTGTGCTCTGTAACTCCAATCCACTGGGACCTCCCAATGCCCGGGGGAATGGCAGTAAACATATCTGAGCCCCATGAGCATTGCAGTTGGTGAAAAGGGTCTCGAAGGGGGACAGTGTCAGGGACACTCAGCTCATCCACCAGGCCCCACAGGTTGGGATGGACCCCAGGAGTGGGTGCATTTATAGAGCCTGCCCCTCGGGGAGGAAGCCACTTTCCTCATGAATGCCCACTGCCAAGCGACTGTCTTTGGGAAGGTCAGAGTGTCACCAGAGAAGAGTATTAGAAACCAAGCACCAAGAATGAGAAGAGCAGTCGCAGCAAGAAAGGAGGGAAATACGGGCTTGGGGTGTCCACAGCTCCCGAGGTCTCTCACTGAGCAGATCCAACTGCTTGCTGGTGACTGGGGGACACACCCTCCATTCTACTGCTGCCTGGGAGCCTGGAAGGATCTCCAGAGCACATCCTCTGCCTTCCTGTGAGCATGGGTGCACCTCTCTGTACATATATTCATGTGTACATGTGTACGTGTGTGCTGGTACAAAAGAAGTTTCTCTCTCTCTCTCTCTCTCTCTCTCTCTCTCTCTCTCTCTCTCTCTTTTCCTTCAGGAAAAATGAACTCCATTCTCCTTTCCTCCTTATCTCCCATCAAAACCTATTTTTCTTGCTTATTTCTGTGCTAAAAACAGTAAAGTAGGTTTTTGAGCTTTGCGTGGGTATCTGAGAAGAGGATGATATTTTACCCATTTGGCCATTAGAGAGGATCTAAGAGACCAGGATAACGTTTGCGGGAGCTGGAAGGAACACCTATTTCAGATGCATATACAGTTGGATCTTGAACAATTCAGGGGTTAAGGTTGCTGACCTCCCATGCAGTTGAAAATCTACATATAACTTGTGACTCCCCCAAAACTTAACTACTAATAGTCTACCACTGACCAGAAGCCTTACCAACAACATCTACAGTTAATTAAAACATTATGCATGTTATATGTATTATATACTACTAGTGACCTGGTGCACGGATTCGTGCACATTGAAAGAAAATTAATTAGAAGATGGCTGGCGGGGTGGGACTGGGTGAAACGGGCCAGACATGCCCTGGAGCCAACCTCCCGCATCCCTCCCCAGCATTTGCAAAGTGAGTGGGGGTCCCTCTGGCAGGTGGGGGTCCCTCAGCCTGGCCTGCAGGGATCGGGTTAAACCTGGCTTTCCGACATCCCCCGAGGGGTCCCAGAGTGGGAGAGGGCACTCTGCATAGTTGCTGTCATACAGGATGTGGAACACAAACGCAAGTGTGCAGTAAACCAGATTTGGGGCCGACAGTGCCCCAGCAACAACATAACCCACAGCCAAAGGTAAAATCACATGGCCCCGTGAGGAATCGGGTTCCCTTCTCTCTGGTTTTGGGGTGCATCACCCGAGAACCACTGCTGCTCGGCAGCTCCTGCGTTGAATGTCTGCCCCCTGGTGGTCAGTGTGCATTATAGCGACCAGTTGGATGATCAGACACAATATATTAGCCTTTTATATATATAGATATATTATTACAATAAAGTAAGCTAGAGAAAAGAAAATGTTATTAAGACAATCATAAGGAAGAGAAAATACATTTACAGCACTGTATGTATTTATTGAAAAAAAATCATGTATACGTGGACCATTACAGCACAAACCTCTCTGTTCAAGGGCCAACTATATAACTAAGTTGTACATGAAGACTTTGATCCATGGACCTGAAAAATCCCAATGACTGGATTGGGAGGAAGTGGGCATCCTGGGGGGACAGGGGTGCTCTCCTGTCCCTTCTGCTCAGCCCCCTCCATCCACAGGGAGCACTTCTGGCTCCACTTCCTTCCCTTCCCCCTGCTGGTCCTGCCCGGAGAGGAGGAGCGCCTGGCCAGGTGGTCAGCATGTTCACTGGACCTGGATTCCTTAGTGTGAAGATTGATTGTGCCTTAAAGCCGTGCACATGAGTTACCTGGAACCCTTAGAATTCAGCTTCCAACCCAGAAGGTCTGGGCTAGGCATGAGATTCTACATTTTTTACAAGGTCCCTGGTGGTGCCCCGGCTGGAGTTGGAGGACCCATACGGAAGTACTAGTACTTAAAGGCACCTCGTAGGCCAGCTTGCTGTCTGCTCACAGCCTTGTCACCTCTGCTCTCTGCCTTCCCAGCATGCAGCTGGGTGGTAAGAGCTGTCCTCAAAGCCTGGCATGTTGCCCTGCCCTGTGGGTACCGCTGAGTTAGTGGACACCAAGATTAAGATGTGCAGGAGAGGCAGAGGATGAGAGAGGGGAGAAGTCTAAACTGGGCTTCCAGCTGTCCCCATCAGGGTTCAGAAAAGAATCCACTCTATTCCGAGTATAAGGAGGCTGACACCACCATTGGGAAGGCTGCGGGAGCAAGTCAAATGGGCCACCATTCGCCATTTCATTTGCAACACCAAGTGGAAGGTTCTCCAGAGCTTCACAGAAGATGCCGTGAGACTCAGATGCCCAGAGAAGCCCGCTCTCCCAACCTACTCCCCAGCACCAAAGCCGTGGTTCTTAGCAGGCTGCCCTGAGATCTGCTTGGAACCTCACGTCTGCGCAGGGTTTGGCTGCAGCGGCCTCCCTTTCTCTCCCCGTTCCAGGTCTCTCTCAGGCCCCGCTCTCACTGGCAGACTCCAGCCCAGACCACATAAGGAAGAGGATTCGAGGAACTACTGGCCCTGGCCTCACACCAGATGTCAGAAGGAGGTGGTGGTGATGCAGAATTGGCACAGGTCTACGCTGCGTGGAGCCGGGCTTTATCTCGTCACTGCGATGGTATCTACGCCCCAGCAGCTCGGGTTCCCATGGGCTGTGCTCCCTCTACCTTGGCTCCTGGAATGATGGGAATCAGGTCCTTCTCAGGCCCCCAGTGCCACCCATCCAGTAGACCACACATGACAATATCCTACAGCTCAGGGCAAGCCTACTCAGTGGTGCTTTGGGGAGAAAAATGCCTCCCAGCCTGTCCTGCTGAGGCCCTAATTAGAAAGGCTGTTACGGGGTTTTTGCTGTGCTGCCTGCCTGCGACTCCTCGGTGACATCTTTGCTTGTAGCTACCTGCCCAGGATCCCAGGGAAAATGACAGGGGAGATTGGGGCAGAGCCGAGGTGGCATTTAGCTCTACTGTGCTCCCTGTAGAGAATGCATGGGCTGATGAGCACCACCTCTTGCTAAAAGACTTTCGGTGCCCACACAGCCCCCTCTCTCCGGGGGCCACATCCCTTGGTTGGCATCTAATCACATAAAGCTTAACACCCCCGAGCAGCGACAACAATAGCAAAGCGTCGTAGAGGTCAATGGCAATGACATATTCTGGGGAGAAACGCTGTGAATTGCTCAGCCAGCGTCTTCCGGTGCTCTGACATTTAGTTGGTGACCCTGGTCACAAAACCACCGTTTGGGAAGGCTGAGGGGTGGCGATGTAAAGGCTGGTTCATTCCCCAGGGAGGCAGCGTGCTCTGAGCGTGGGTCTTCCTGCCTGGGTCCTGGGATGGCCAGGAGAGCCAGCGCCTGCCCCTTTGAGCGCCACTGCAGCGACCGCGGGTTCCACTGCCTGGCAGGCCGACGTGAGCCTCTGTGAATTACTGAGTGAAGGATATCCCTCTTGCCAGCCCTGTCCCCTGCAGGCAGAGGAGAGGACTATTACAGGCTGTCCTTACCTTGGGAATTCGCCTGCAAGACCCCGATGCTGTCATCAAACTGCATAGATTTGATGTTGAGTGACGCCAAGATGCATTCCTTGTCCTGCAGCGAAGTATCATCAATATTATTCTGATTGGCTGACAGGATAACGCACATGTCACAGAGGTTGATGTTGACGGCCCTTAAATCAGCCCGACTTAATGGCGTACCCTTTGGCAGAGAGGAAAGAAAAAAAATAGGAGAAGCAAAAGTGAGACCGAGGGACGAGAAGGAAAGAGAAAAAAAAAAAAAAAAAAAAAACAAATTAAAGATCGTGCTGGAGCTTTGGGAAATTATTTAACAAGTATCTTCTTTATGCCTTGACATTAAGCTGGCCTAACTGCATTCAGGGGAATAGGAGCTGTGTGCTAATCTAAAGGGTAGTCGGTGCTGATGGCAGCATTTTAGGCTCGCTCTCAATACTCAATCAAGCTATTACTAACAAACGAGGGAGGAATAATGCCAGGGTTCTACATCTCCTTCTTGCTGGAAATTGTCTTGATTTAAGGAACTGTCCTGTGGCAACCTCAGGCTTTCAGAACGTAACGAGGGGGTGGGTTTCAAGTGCCTGTTTATTTAATAGCAGGTCACTTCTGTCACAAGCAAAAGACAGCAGCTCCAAGGAGAATTTCGGATGCAGGCAAGGGGAATGGCCAATGAGCAGTCGTGAGGAGTTGGGGCTGAGACAAGGCTGCCCTCGGAGGATGTGGGAGGGGGGGCAGCTACATGCATCTTGCAAAGGGGAGAGGGAAAGGAGTGAAGTTTCAGGTCATAGAATTTTATTGCATATTTTCAGCAGAAAAAAAAATAAGGAAATCTCCTAATGGTCCAACAATATAGGAAAGACTAAACACGCCATGGGGCCTACATAGCATGGGAGTCTACGCAGCCAGGAAAGGGGCTGAAACCACTCTCCACGCGGGAATCGCCTCGGAAGAATCTCGCACAGAGGGATACATGGGAAAAGGGAAAAACAAGTTCTACACAATTTGAAAAGTATGACATCATTTATGTGAAAAGAATTCCACAAAATGAAACTATATGTTTATGAATCTATTTATAAAGATACGTACATTCAAAGAGAAAGTTCAGGAAAAATTCATACTACACTAATAACAGTAATTACCTCTGGGGAGGAGAATAAGATTGGGGTGAAGGGAAAAGTTTGGTTTGGATTTTACATACTTCTGTATTGCTTGATATTTTATAACATGAATGTGTTTGTACATTCTTAGTGTAATTAAAAATAAACAAAGCAGAAAACAGAATTTTTTAAAATCCTGAAACAACAAAATAGTGGGGAGGGGAGGACAGATCAGGGAGGTGATGACAGAGAGGCCAGGAAGGCAACCATGGTGAGGGGCGTGAACCCACTTGCTCTGTGTCCTCAGGAAGAGTCCCAGCAGGCCTCAGCAGGCCATCCGTGGCTGAGCGCTCAGGGACACCCCTCTGGAGTCCACACCCAGCCCCAGTCTCTTTGGTCCTCCAGCTGCCATCCAGCCTCTGCTTTGCCTGCATGGAGACCCGAGTAGCCTTCACCTACTGACTGTGCAGGGCCAGGGTTTGCCAGCCTCTGGGTACCTTTCTCTAGTTCTCCAGGAAAGGGGCCTTGAGAAGGTTGGACTTGGCTGTGGACATCAAGGCCATCAACCCTCTTTTATGACTTAGTGTCATTCATGATTCTCTCCTCAGCCCCCAGGATATTGCCACAAGGCAGAGCAAAGGAGGGAGAGGGTTCAGTACTGAGGGGCTGAGGAGCTACTCATTCCAGACTCTGGAGCATCATCTTTTGAGAGAAGGGGAAGGGTCCCCTCTCCTCCTGGGATCTCTTGGTACAAAAGAAGTTAGACCAACTTCCTGAGTCACTGTGTCAGTGCATAAGCCTCAACTGCCTGCATCCATATTCCTTTAATTTTCACCGTGTGGGGAATCAGCAGTAAATTGTGACATAAGACAATCCCTGCACAGCTGTATACGCGTGATTTCAAAAATTCAAAAAATACAAATGGCATACATAAAAACCCTCTGTGTTTCTGGGGGCTGGCCCTCCCTGTGAGGCACTGTTTAAACAGTGAAATATATGCAGACAGAGAAGGGCCATTTTGTACAAATATGTGGTATTTGAGTATGCTAAATTGTGGAGTGTCTGAAAAGGACCTGCAAATATAAAAGCTCATTCATATAAATGCAGGCAGGTGGGTGGATGTGTACAAGGGCGCGCAAAAGGAAACACACACACACACACACACACACACACACACACACACACCAAATATTACATACACACAGACTCATATAACCCAGCAACATAATAAACTCCTCACAAGGTACTTTCAGACCCTAGTCCATGTACTCCCAGGGGCCTACATGTAAGAGCCCACAGAGGAAGATAGTCATGGAAAAACAGAATCTAATCAACGTCTGAAATTCGCAAGCTGTGTATCTGTTTACACACTTCAGCGTGCATGACTGGTTTTCTGCAGGTGACTATTTTTAATTACCCGTGTTTATTAAGTCAGTGAGTTTTGGGCCCAGCATCCAAAAGATATCTGTCTATATTTTTCTCCTGTCTTTAAATATTTATGGAATACCTATCGTGCCAGGCATATGTAAGGATAAATGGTGGCTGCTAGTGCATATTACTTGTGGGTAGTTTATTACATATTTATTGAATTATATTTCTTCATTTTTTTTGTTTTTTCTATTTTTGAGGTTCTGGAAGCTGATAATAGAAATAATGAATTTCAGCTCCATAAGTGGGAAAAAAACCTAGCTTCCTAAAATGTAGCATCAAACTCATGTTCTTCAATTCCAGGGATGTGAACTTCCAAGAAAAATGTGTGGCAAACAAGTGATATTTGCATGGATGCGTGACACAGAGAACTGTATCAAATGTTGAAATGTACAACAATTTTTTGACATTTATGGCAAATATATTGATTAATAATTAGGAAGTAGTTGCAGGACTCACAGATCATGTATACCCTATCCTCACACTAAGTTGTAAAGTAGCAAATTTTCCTTTGATTTGGGTAGCAGTGTTTCATAATCAAGACTATCACAGGTTGCCCGGCCTGTGTGGCTCAGTGGTTTAGAGCATCGTTCCCGTGCACCACAAGTTCTTGGGTTCGATTCCAGTCAGGGCATGTACTTGGGTTGCAGGTTCCATCTCCAGCCCCAGTCAGGGTGTGAGCAGGAGGCAATCAATTGATGTTTCTCTCTCACATTGATGGTTTTTTTTTTTCTCTCTCTCCCTCCCTTCCTTCCACTCTGTCTGAAATCAATGGAAGAAGATCTCTTCAGGTGAGGATAAAATCCTATATAATAAAAGCCTGATATGTAAGTGTCCGGTCATCCAGTGACTGGTCGACTGCTCAACCAATCAAAGCATAATATGCTAATGATATGCTAAGACACTCAACTGCTCGCTATAACATGCACTGACCACCAGGGGGCAGATGCTCCGACCGGGAGGTTAGCTTGCTGCTGGGATCCGGACAATGGGGACTGAATGAGATGGGCTGGACACACCCTGGAGCACTCCCATAGTCCCTCTCTGGCTGGCCAACCTCCCGCATCCCTCCCAGCCAGCCCAACAGGGACTGGGAGAGACAGGGCTGGACACACCCTAGAGCCCTCCCGCGATCCTTCCCCTGCCCGATTGTGCAGCGGTGGGGTCCCTCAGCCTGGCCTGCACCCTCTCCCAATCCAGGACCCCTTGGGGGATGTTCGAGAGCCGATTTCAGCCCAATCCTGCAGGCTACTCCCCTCAGGAGGGCGCCAGATGCAGGGTGAGCTCTGCTGCAGCACCAGGAGGCTCTCCCGATTGGGAATGATTGGGCGAGAGTCCACAGCAGGCACAGTGGGGCTGGGATGAGTGGGAGCAGCAGATAGGAGCTGTAGGTGGCGTTGGACTGCGGGTTTCAGCCTGATCCCCGCAGGCCACCCAGAGGGGTCCCACCCCATGCATAAATTCATGCACCGGGCCTCTAGTAAATAAATAAACAAAAAAACAAACAAAAAAAGAATATCACAGTAACACATGTGCGGGCACACACACAAACCCAGGGAAACACACTGGGCTGCTAAATGAGTGACGCGGAGAGGCTGATCAGCAGAAGGGGTCGGCCTTCATAGAGCAAAAATAAATAAAGAGCTCTGTTAAATACATTTAGCTAAGAACAGAATGTGGTACAATCAAGATTCCCCCATAAATAAAATGATATAAATAGTTCCATAAGTAAAGTCTGCTCTAAGCATCATGCTATCGAACAGCACTGGGATTGGGTAGGCATGAGAGAGTGTTTAGACACTGACATGGTTAATACATTTGATACCAGCTAAACTTCATGTCTGAGGAGCGACTGAACTGGGCTGCAAATTCCTTTTAATAAGGTCCCCCAGGGTTTGGATATTCCTAGATGGAGCGTAGAGGAAGGGCTGAGTCCTCAGGCCCATAACCAGATAAAGAAGCAGAGGCGTGATCAAAGCTCCAACTATTATATCCATCTGGGATTTTTTGTGTATGAAAGGAATTTAAAAAAACCCCACCATCAATAATGTGACCTTGGACTTACAGGCAATATGGACACTTTGGGGAAGTTGTGAAGCGTCTCCCATTCCCGCTTGAGGTACTCAATGGAGCCCACGAACACGATGTGCTTGAGCTCGTGGTAATGAAAGTTGCTGGCACGGAGTGGCATCACCAGGTTCCGGAGGCCAATCAGGGCTGAGCTGACATCGCCAAAGATGCAGACCACCACGTGGCCACTCAGGACGGTCATGGCGGCTTCACTTCGAGTCTGCAGCAGGGAGAAGTGCATGAGCATCCAAGAGGAGACCTCCTCGGGTTGTGGTAAGAACTAAAAGAATCGCCTGGTTGGCATGGCTGGTGGTTGAGCATCAACCTATGAACCAGGAGGTCATGGTTCAATTCCCAGTCAGGGCACATGCCCAAGTTGTGAGCTCGATCCCCAGTGTGGGACATGCAGAAGGCAGCCAATCAATGATTTTCTCTCATAGCTGATGTTTCTATCTCTCTCTCCCTCTCCTCTCTCTTCCTCTCTGAAATCAATAAAAACATATTTTAAAAATAACTAAAAAATCATGAATATAAAGGATAGAGTAAACACACATAGCAAGCACTTGTTGAGTGCTTACTATGTGATATTATATGCTATAATTTTTATCTCAACAATGTTATACACATGCTATATATATTTATAATTTGAGTGTGTGTGTATCTATCACACTGGGTGTACTAAATATATTGAAACATATACCCGCACATACCACTACATTTTTTATAATGATTTTAAAAAGCCATGCCTATGAGCAGATCTTTCTTAATGGTTTTCAGGGGGAAAGTCAGAGGAAACAGCGATATTTATGTTATTTGGAAAGGGAAGACTTAGTTTCTACTAAGTTGTTGATAAAATGAGCTGTGTTTTTGCCCTGGCCAGGTGGATCAATTGGTTGGAGGGTCAGTCTGTACACCAAAAGGTTGCAGGTTCGATTTCTGGTCAGGGCATATACTTAGGTTGTGGATTTGATCTCTGGTCTGGCGTGTGTGGGAGGCAACAGATCAATGTTGGGGGTTTTTTTGTGTGTCTTTCTCTCTCTCTCTCTCAAAATCAATTTAAAAAATCATATCCTCTGGTGAGGATTTAAAAAAGAGAGAGAGAGAAGAGAGAGAGAGAGAGCTGTGTTTTCTGCCTCTCTTGCTGAGATGAGGATAAAATGGTCAAATCCTATGTTGGTCTCAAGAAATGTGAGTTCTCAGTTCTAGACTCATCCGTGAGATGTTAAGTACATCATTGCATCAATAGGTGGAACAGAATATCCTAAGCCAGGGATTAGCAAACTATGGCCCACAGGCCAAATCTGGCCCACCACCAACTTTTGTATGGCCATGGCTCGTGAGCTAAGATTGATTTCTATATTTTAAAATGGTTGGAAAAAACAAAAAGGAGAATATTTCACAATCTGTGAAAACTATATAAAATTCAAATTCCAATAAAATTTTATTACAACACAGCAGATTTTATTCATCTAGGTCTTGCCAATGGTTGTTTTTACATTGTAATGGCAAAGTTGATTAGCTGTGACAGAGAACGTACGTATGCCCAACAAAACCTAAATTATTTATTATATGACCCTTTACAACTGACCCCTGTCCACTGCAACCTTGGGGTCTCCAGCAGCATGCCTGGAGTGGCTCACCTGTGTAGTTAGTTACCAGAGGAAGATTCCCCAAAATCATTAAAAAGATCTAGAGCAAGATTGACAAGAGAAACGGCAGCCTGTGTCTTTCCCAACCCCTGTCCTGAATCTACAAAGGAGACAAATAAAAGAATCAAATGACCCCCATCAGAAGAGGACATCAGCTTCCCAGGAAATGCCATGTTAGCCACTGCTGGTGGTTTCGCTCACTGTTGGTAAAGGGAACAACACACGAAGGCCAGGTGTGGGCCTTTGTCTGCCTCTCCTTCTGGCCCAATACCTCCCATCTTGCCTGCCTGCCTGTCCACCCACTGAATGCCTGAGTAGCCCCACGTGGCTTATAATGCTTTGGGGGAGGCATATTAATGTCCACTGCACATATCAAACTCTGCTCCACTTAATCCCTAGAACTGACCCGTGTATTGATTGTTTAAATGCCAATATTGCAATTCATGACAATGTCAGGGTTATTATAGTAACCCCCAAGGAGGGGAAGAAGCTAGCTTTTACTCCCTGATCGTTAGACTAAAATAGGAGAAGTTGCCATTATTGGTTTCCCTCTGTAATAGCACAGGAACACCTAAGACACCAGCTGTAAGAAATGTTTCATAAACTGTGGCCAAGGGGGACCCACTGGGAGTCACAGCACACATCACCACCTCATGGAGTAGACCTGGAGTTGATTATCTTGGCTGCAAGAAAGTGTGTGTGCCTGGGTACCACCAGCAGAGGGTCAACTAGACTGTAAGGTGCTGTGATGGGGCTCCTAATTATTTTGAATTGCCAGACCACCTGGGAGCTAGCTCCCTTCAACAAGCCCGAGGAATCCAAACTGGGTCCGGAGGAGGGAGCAGAGCATTTAGAATAGGGAGGTGGGGAAGGCACCAGTTAGCAGAGTGACTGAGGGACAGAGGCTGACCCTAGAAACTTAGATCAGCCACAACCCCACCTGGAGTACCTTGTAAAAGTACTCAGCCCTAGAGAATCTGATTCTGCCAGTTTTAAGACCCACTGGAGAAATGATTCACACGTGCATCCTGTGTCTGCCTCGCATGCTTCAAGGCCCTACTCAAGCTGGGCCTTAATGGCCTCAAACCCGTGGAAGCACAACCTGTTTATATCCAATAAGACTTCCTGGACACTGAAATGCATGCCAGGCTTCTCCCTGAAATTTGAATAGCACTTTGTGCCTCTAAACATGTAGCTTTAAATGTATTGTTTCATGGTTATATTTTATGTTTCCTCTCCAGTTAGATTATAACTTCCTTAAGATTGAGGCCATCTCATTAGTAGCACTATTTGTCATCTTCAGCACTCCACCTGTCTACACTCTGTGCTAAGAAGGATCACAAATATGCGGAGCTATTGTCTAAATGCACACAAACTACTGTTATATACACATAACAATACAGGCAGTATTCAGATTTTTTCATGGCATTTAACGGTAATAATGATAGCAATAGGAAGCTTTGTTGAGTTATATATTGGGCTTTAATTTTCACTACAACCCTATGAGTTATGGTCATTCTCATCTCATTTTCTTACAGATAAGAGAACTGAAGTGCAAGGTCAAGTGACTTGTCCATGTCGGTGCAGCTGCTAAAAAGCACAGGCAGGCTCTGGCCCCAGAGCCACACCCACAGAAGTGAGGGTACCTATGTCTTCCCATGATGCCTTTCATAAGCATGTGATCCTATTGTAATGACTCCATAAATATTCAGAGATAGGAAATTCTACTCTTGGTTCATGTTCTTATGAGAGTCCTAGCTGCTTCAATATGTGTTCTGAATTTTAATTATTAAAAGTAATTAGCACCAGGGGCTGAATTATCCCACTTTGCAGTCAGAGAAACCACTGCCCTAGTGAACATAGCTTGGGACAGAAGCGGGCGGCATCGATTTGCGGCCTGTCACTCACCAGGATGACTTTCTCTATCTCCTTGGGTGCGCACCAGTGAAACATCCCAGTAGAGTCGTACTTCTTCACGTTGGAGTCCATGTTGTCAATCTGATCATTGCCGGGAATTAACAAGGGGTCATGCCTGGGGAGAAAAGGGCAGGAAAGCCGAAGTGGAAAATGTGATAAATTATAAATGAAAAGTGCCCCCCGAGTTCCATGGTGGAGATGAAGGATGCAGAGAATGTGGTTGTCACTGAAAGACATTCTTGTACTTGCAAACCCATCCTTTGAAAGACAACTGCCTCAAACCACCAGCACCTGGAAGTGCAGGAGACCTTTGTCAGGTAATAATTCTGCCATTCTCTCCTACTCCCCTTTGCTACAATGACCTTCACGTTATTTTGTGGATTTGGTCTCCCTTTTTATGAAGAGGTCACTCTTGGTCCTCCTCTCATTTGACCAGCTATCCAATTTCTCCAGTGCACACACACGCGCACAGTTCGTTGTTAGCATTGGCAATGAAGAGGAAGGAATAGGAACAGGGTTTCAATGCTGACTGACTGGCATGAGGATGGAAAGCCAATTACTCGCTCTTTCTGACTACAACTTCTGACGTGATTCTCTTCGCAGTAAAAGCTTTAACAGGCTGCACTTTAAATATTTTAGCAATTTGCCCAATCAGATTTTGCTCTCCCCGGCTGAAGCCCTTTAAAGATTCAGCAGCATGTCACTTCAGAGCAGACTGACTACCAAACGCCCACATCTGGAATACATAATTGCAATACTAAGCAACACTCTCTCTCCTTGCCTTGACAACTGCATTTGCACTAACTGTCCAATGGTGCTCCCCCCACCCACCTTCGCCTCCCAACTGCAGCATCCCTGCATGAGAGCCTCAAGCTCAGACACATCTTAATACACTTGTCTTGAATTCTCAGGGCTGCATTCACCCTCTCTCGCCTTGTTACTAGGGGAAAAGGAGGAGGCTTATACAGAGTCCTCCCCTCCAATGGATTGGCAGAGCCACACCGACATCCTTAAGCATTGCAATAGAACCAGGCAGGTCTAACGAGTTTGCAGCATAAGAAACATACTCCTGCGTGTTGGGCGATATCTGTGTCCAGATTCTGTCTCCAATAGTGGTTCTGTGCCTCAGGTTTGGGCTGGGTCATTTGGGTTGCCAAAACAATGACCACTATAATTGGAACAATGTCCCAGGCATCCCTGCAGTGGAGCTATTTTTCCTGAACAGTATTGTCCATTCAAGATCTAAAATATAAGTAGGTTTAAATTCCAGATATTTACTGTAAAGTGATTTTACTTAAGTAATCTACTTCAAACATCAAAAGGTGACCTTTATTTAGTTGACATTATTTCTCCCTCTGAACTTTTCCTGACACTTCTCACTTATATGTTCACAATGCAGACAGTGGGGCAGCCAACCTTCCTAGATGGTCCACAGACCTAGAGTTACACTTTCAGGATGTCTACCATGACCATCTCAGCCTCCCACCCCAACTTAGGATGAGAAAGCTCTTACTGTATTTATTTATTCCTGAGAATTTGTTTCCAGGCTGTGCCAAATGACACCAACCATGTGAAGCAACCCTGCAAAGTTATCTCCAATGAACATACTAAATTATGATAGGAATTGTCATGCAGGGTCTAAAGGAGAAGAATACCAACCCCCCCTCCCTTGGAATAGCATCTCAGTGGCTGGGTATTTGAGAGGTCTTGAGGTGTTATAAACCACCTGGCCACCTTTCAGATACTGAACTCAGTCAAAAATGATAAAATAAAAAGGCAGTTTCTGATAAAAACTGGTGTCAGATTAGGGCAAGAGCAAAGTTTGAATTTTTTGTCCTTGAAGAATATGTAATCTACACTAATAAAAGAGAAACATGCAAATTAACCATCACTCTGTATGCCCACCAGCCAATCAGGAGGGAATATGCAAATTAGAAGGACAAAGATGGCAGCCGCCCAGCTGCTCCAGGGGCTGAGTGGCAGGGCGGGACAGGACACCTGCTATGAGAAGGAGGGCGGGGGCGAAGGGATCTACAGGAGTGGCACTCCAGTTGCAGTGAAGACAAAGATGGCAGACTCTGGCCGGAGCAAAGCCCTGGGTCCCGGGTGCCAGAGGAAAACCGATGCTGGAAGCCAAAGGAAGGAAAGCCTATTGCACAAATCTCTTTGTGCAACGGGCCTCTAGTTGTTCTATATTTATCTATTCTCTTGGACAAGTAGATGGGCAGAGACCACCATAGCGAAAAGGCTTGAGAAAATGAGCAGAATGAACTCTTGAAAGAGGATCTTAATAAAGTTGACCTGAACATAAAGAGTCCTGTTTACTGGTTGGAGAAGGAAGATTATCTCAGGAAAGTTTAAGACCCGCCCCCAATGCATTCAGGAATTAAAAGATACCCAACAAGCACGCCAATGATAAATTCCTTTTAGACAATATGTGTCTTAGGAGAGAGGACACACATCATGTTTCTTTTTCTTTCTGGGAAGAAATCATTCCTTGGTAACACTGGCCTCCAACCCCCATCTTAGAAAAGTAAATAAACAAGATTTATGATCAATTACTCCTCAATGAGAGGAAAAAAGACAGCTTTTTAATGGCATGACTCACTAACGGGAGTGAGGATTTGGGGACACCAGGTAAAATTTGACACCAGGGCTGCGATCTGGATGGCACTGGGACATCAGAAACACCTGGGAGGTCTCAGCAGAGTGCCATGCTGCACACTGTCTCCCTACATGTCTTTCGGCTGGCCTAGCTCATTTAAGGATAAGCATCCAGAATTTTCCTCAAAGGGTCAGATCCGAGAACCAACAAAAAACTCCCAGAACAAATGTATTTCATTTTATGACCAGCCATGGCACCTGGAATCTGAACTTTGGTTTCTTGACTCAGCAAAGCAACCAATAAACATAAATCCCCTGTTCTGAGCCAGGAATCTAAGACACTGTAATGGCAGGACACAGTCCCTTATCAAAGACAGGGTCTCTCATAACAGAGAAAATGCCAATCAATAGTGTGACACACTGTGGTAAGTGTCATAGCAAAGCAATGTACAAGGTGGTATGAGAACACCAAGAGCAAAGCTGTTAATTGCCTGGCATTTGAATAACATTAAGGAAGGCTTCATGGGAAAGGTAACATTTGACCTAAGCCCTGGAAGGTGGAAGGAATCTCAGGGTATTTTAATTGTTGATCTATTAGTAGCCATTAAGACCATCTCAGAGAATTGAGGCCCAAATTAAAAAAAAAAAAAATGGCACCTAAAACCATGGTGGCAGATGTCAGCTATGGTATTACTTAACCTGGGGTATAGCAGACTCGGCCAGGCACACTAGCTGCCCACAGATGTGAATGACGATCCAGTGGGAGATGGATCGACTGATTGAGTATGACTGACCGAGAGCAGACGAGGAACAATGCATGCTATGTAGGTAGAACAAACACCAAGTTTCCGAAAAGGAGAAATGTTATAAAAATTGAAGCTTTTTCAAAAGCGAAATGAGATGCTTCCCAAGCCAGTGGATTTCTCACCACTTGAGACATTCCAGAGGAGCTGGTGATATAGAGTGTTTTATGACAGGTCGGGTAAGCCCAGAAGACCTTAAAGGTGTGAAGCAGTGTGCTCTCGTTAGGGAAAGAAGTGGCTAGGAGTATTTTGAAATATTGAACCATTCTTGGGCATCGCCAAAGCAAAGGGCATTGAACAAGCGAAGAAAAGTTGTTGATGTAAAGATGAGCACTAAGAACGTGGAAGACTGACAACTGTCATGGTGCCATTAAGGCTAGAGCTGGTCCTCACACACAGAATTCCACAGTTGGGAGGAAGCTTGGAGCGTGGTTCATTCCAGCAACACGAGACGCTGAACTACATTGGTCCAGACAGGATACATTTCTTTACCATGTCTTTCCCATAGCGATTTCAAGTGTTATGTTGGCTTATGCTGGGAAGAGAGCTTTGACATTGGTGAAGACTGAAGAATCAGTTGTCCACGGAACTTCTATATCTAAATTGAGGTTTTGGAAGTGTATCCATGGAAGCAAGTCCAAGCATTTGCCACTGAGCACAGCCAACATTGACAAGGTCAGGACCAGGAGAGGAACAGGGAGTTTGTTGCACATGGAAAAGAGGACCAAGAGAAGCATCCCCGAACCAAGCATCCAGCATCATGGGTTAACAAAATGGCGAAGAGAACAACTCCCACAGGCTCTCAGACAACTCCGCAATTAACACTTAGCTGGATGGAACCCAGAACGAGTAAAAGACACTGCCTTTCACATCCTAATTATTTTATGTATTTTCTCAACTCACAAGGTAATCCCCAATTCCCTACAATGCATGAACTCATGTCTCATCGGTTACTTACTACTTAGTCAATGCATATGCCTTATTTTAGGGTAATAGAAACCCCATGAGGTGAGGTATATCTGCTGCTGTATAGGGCTGAATTGTTAAGGGCTGAATTGCTTCCCCCACAAAGCCTGTATGTTCAATTCCTAACCCCAGCACCTCAGAATGTGAAGGCATTTTGAGGTGTGGTCTTTAAAGAGGTAGTTAAATTAAAAGGAGGTCATTAGGGTAGGTCTGAATCCCATATAACTGGTGTCCTTCTAAGAAGAGGAAATTTTGACACAGACACCTACAAAGGGAAGACGATTTGAAGACTTGGGGATAAGAGAGCTGTCTATGAGCCGAGAGCTACCTGGCACAGATCCTTTGTCCATGGCCTGAAGGAACCAACACAGCCAACATCTCAACTGAGGGCTTCCAGATTCCAGAACCATGAGAAAATATTTTGTTGTGGTACCCAGTCTGTGATACGTCGCTATGGCAGCCCTAGAAAACGCCAATGTGTACAGTATCACCCCACTGACGGCCCTGGCTGCCCTTCTTGCACCTTAGTCTCACCTGTTCCGTTAAGGGAGAAGAGCATCCTATCATCAGTTTACGAATGGAAAGATACACAATATCTTACTCAAAGAGCTTGGGCCTGTGTCCTTGTCCTCACCACAATAATCCACCATCCCCACCATTCATACATACTTAGGTCTACTCTACCCGAGTGGGAACTTCTCTCTGGTCTTTAACTTACACCCGAATTTGAGGAGCAATACCTATGAGAGCCCAACTCAACAAAAAAGAGGAAGCCCAGACTCTTGCCAGTTTATTTGTTCAGTAGAACCAAGAGTCTCTCTCCAAAGGGAGTGGTTTGGGGATCGATACCCTGCAGGACAGGAAAACACTTATTTCCTCAGTGACAATGTAACATAATGGCTCCAGCCCCAAAATGTCTGTCTTCCAGTCTTAGCTCATCTCCTACTTGCTACAGTGTGCCTTGCCTCAGTTTCTTCACCTGTAAAATGGGAGTATCAATCACCGTCATTACTTAGTGGGTTCAGCTTGAGGATTATACGAGTAAAGTCCTGTCATGCACGTGTGTATGCGTGAGAAACAGAGGGTAAGTATTGTGGCTAAGGTGGCACAGGGAGTGAGTGGGCGGACAGGCAAGGCTTTGGACTGAGAGGTCTCCTGACGGAAAGCCAGTGTGCCCCCATCCCGCCCCTCCCGCTTGCAGGAGGCAGCTGGACCTTGTTCGCTCTCCTTGGCAGTGTCTGAGGCCACTGTGCCCTAAGCTGCGAAGACAGGGAGACCAGCACCGTGAGAATTTATGAAACGCACAGCTGGCACGAAAAATTGGTGGGGAATGGCCCCATGAGCCCTGGTCGGGATGCTGTGCTCAGGGGAGCCTCAATCATCAGTCAGGAAGGGGGAGCTTTTGCCTGCCCCAACGTCTGAAGGCTCCCTTTAGGAATACTGCATTTTATTTTAAGCAAATAAGGAGGCCCAGTACCTTAAATGTTTCGTATCTATACTTGAATCTCTGCTCACACGTTCAAAGTTCACAGCTAAAATTAAGCAAATAAATAAATAAATAAATAAATAATAACATTAAGCATGCCTGACTTCAAATAAAGAAGAAGGGATTATTGTTTTGAGGTTTTTGCGGAGCAAGGAATGCCACTTGCCATCAATTAATCTCAGGAAGTGAACTAAATGCCCGGCTATAGCAGAAACCCCAGAAAGCCTGCCTCGGAGACAACAGCCTAAAGCAAACCCACAAATCCCTTTTCTAGCAAACCTGCTGTGAGGACGCTGTTATATTTTAAAGTTCCCCTTGCAGGCAAATAAAGCAAAGCCCAGGTTATTTTTTTCTGTGGCAGTGGGTTCAACGCTGGATTTCAGAAATTTACATTAAAGTAAGAGAAATCAAACAAACAAAAAGTTATGAAAGAGAAAAACAACCAGATTGTTTTAAAATTGTATCCTATCTCTCACTTGAGTTTCTGGACCTCATTTCTCATCACATAAGACCACTCCTGTCATCACAAGCATCCCATTTGGACTGGGGCCCACGCGGTGGTGGTCTACCTGGGAAATGCAGGCTTGGGAAAAGGGCAAGTTTCTCATCCGTCTACAGGCTTTTCATCCAAATGGCAAATACTAGCTTTTTGTTTGTTTGTTTTAAATATATTTTTATTTCAGAGAAGAAGGGAGAGGGAGAGAGATAGAAACATCAATGATGAGAGAGAATCGTTGACTGGCTGCCTCCTACACACCCACCACTGGGGATTGAGCCTGCAACCTGGGCATGTGCCCTGACTGGGAATCGAACTGTGACCTCCAGGTTCACAGGTCGATGCTCAACCACTGAGCCACACTGGCCAGGCACAAATACTAGTTTGATTGAGTATGTATTATGTCAGGCACTATAAGGACATTTCTGAGGCCTCAAAATTTGCTTCAAATGTTCTACTTGAAGCTGCCCTCCTAGTTGTCTCCCTTCCTGTAGCTCCTGAAAAAGTGAGCCACCCTCTTCTGGCGATAATGTTTGCATATCGGCCTCACCCCTTAGGTGGTGCCCCTTTGAAGGCAGCAAACTCCTATTTCACTGTTTGATGTATTTCCAGAGCCCAGCAGAAGACACAGTAGATGCTCAATAAATAACCAACTGACAAGAGGAGCTAATAAATAATTTCTACCCTCTGAACACTTTTTAACGAGTCAATGGAAACTCATCTGGCTTTTTATGGAGATGAGAAAATGTGCCCAGTGAGCTCCCACTCACCTTTGATATCTTGCGACAATTCTTTTCGAGAACAACAAGGATCTTGCACTATTTTTCCCTTTACAGGGACAGTATCTGAAGTAGGGCTTCGTGATCTGAAGGGAGACTCTGAATTGTCTGTAACAAGTCAGGCTGCCTGGAGTGTGCCTGGAGCCAGCGGCTGTGACTGTCAGCAGGGAGGACTCGCGTCTGATGTCCAACAGTGGTCAAGACAGGTGTTCTTAATTAAGTAACTATTTAGTGCTCCAATGCCAAGTCTGGACACTCCTGGGAGGAGGCCCCTGTCACTGCAGGCTGCTCTCGCTGTCCTGACTCACGTAAGCGGTGGTTCTCGAGGTGTCTCCCCACACCAGCCGCATCAGCATCGCTTGGGAGCTTGAGAGAAATGCCAATTCCCCGGCCCAGCCCAGACTGACTGGCTGAAGCTCTGCTTTAACAAGGTGCTCCATGATCCCGACACACGCTCAAGCTTGAGAGCCATTGCTATAAAGCTTTGCCCAGACGGAGAAATTACGTGGTGAGTCAGTCCTACCAAGATTGGCCACTGTTGGCAATATGCAGACTGGAAGTCCATGGTTCTATTCAGCAAGGCCAGGGCTCGAGTGAAGCAAGCGAGGGCCTAGGTGCACAATTTAAGGAGGAGCCACATATATCTCACTTCAGTCCTGACCCTCCTACTCAAGTGCAAATGATAGGACTGGTGACCAAAGCAGCTCCAGGTGGCCTACCCTGTGACTCTCCAGAACTGGAAAGTTTGTGTCAACACTTGATGGGGATCGCTACCCAGGATACCGCACAAATGACTCTCTCTTGCTGACCTCCATACCAATGAGCCAATCAGCAAATAAACATAAAAAGCAAATAAAATATTAGCTCTTGTAAAATACAATGCTTTTGTTTGCTCACCCTCCCTTCTTCCACTCCATAGAAGGCAACACAGCAGTTAGTAACTGAGTCCTCGAATGGAATGTTCCGGAGTCTCTGGTTGTGCTGGCTACAGGAGACTGGAGAAGATCTCAGGTGTCACCTCAAAGGGGCTCATATTGGGTTTTCAGCAGCATAAATGATCTGCCTCATTCTGGGGAGCATTTTGTTTCTGGGTGTATAGTATTTGCTACTATGTTGCAAGGATCCTCCTTCAATCATCTCTCCTGAGTGGTGGCTGCCCACTATCTCTGCCCTCATCTCCCACCAAGTGACCATCTCTGGAGTCACCTTGAAAACACCTTCACGCCAGGCTCTAGCCACTCTGCCAAAACTAGAGTCCTTTTCACCCTAGTTACATTATTTTTTCTGCCTAACAGGTAACCAATCAAGAACTACGGCCACCTAATGTGTCACCTCTTGTTAGGCAGCCACCATTCTCCGAGGGAGAAGGGAATTACTGCCTTTGTGTTGGGGAGACATCTGGGGGGACTGACGTGTCCTCAGTCCTAGAGGAGTGTGTACAAGATGCTCTGGGAGAGAGAGGACAGGATGACCACCTCCGCTGAGTGTGCCACATGCCCAGGTCCTGTGTCACATCCACCAAGTCTTGCATGATGAGACCCACTATTTCTTTCTTCTCCAGCCCCACGGAGGGCTGTCAATTTCCTATTTGTCTGTGCGTTAAGAGGTAAATTTACTTAGCCCCCCTATCCCTGCATTCCTTCTTTATTCTGCCCCCAACTCTGGCTGGGCTCAGGCCACTCTGCCATCTTCTCTTACTAAACCCGTCAAGCTGCCAGTCCTAACAGAGAGACCCCATGGAAGGTAAGAGTCAAAGGAGAGAGAATTAGCAAGCAGATGAGTTTATTTCACTTAATGATCAGTAAATGCCCAAGAGGATGATCTGTTTCCCTCAAATCACAGTTCTCCTCCCATTCAGGAAATGAATGTCTAGTATTTTCTCAGTCTCATGACGTGAAGCTCCCTCACAGTATTCAATTTTTCTGTTTTTGGGGTCGTTCATAATCCTTACCGGCCCAGCTGGGGACTATGACTTTGGCCAACCCATGGTGCATAAATCCTCACAACCCAGGCTTCTCGGTCTTTCTCAAAATCCCCTAGCTCCTGGGGAAATGGGAGTAACGTGAGCTGACGTCAGGGATGCTCATGTTATGTGGGTCCTTGGAAGACCCCGTAGCCACTTCCAGTCTGCTGTTCTACAGCAGGCTCTGGTGGTCTGGTGCCCCAAGGACCTTGGCAGAGGCTGGGTGGGCTGGGCCTTCCCTTCACACCTCCGTGTTCATGTACCACGTGTCCCTGTGGTCTCTTTGGGAGGCCACCAGCGATCCTCCCAAACACAAGTTAGGGCACTGCCTCCTCAAACACCTGCGAGGCTTCCCCAGCACCTACGAGGGGAGTGAGAGCTCCAGGGTTCACAAGCCACTTCCTGGGCCTGAGCACTTTCCCTCTGCCCTCCATTGGGACCAACAGTGAAGGAGTTAATGACACGGACGTGGCAGTTAATAATATGGGTTCAACTCTTCCTCATTAGCTACGACTTACTGGATTTTACTAGACCTTACGGCTGTGACTCGGCTTCCCCATCTATAAAGGGGAGGGCCGGGGAGAGTAATTCCTCCTCCTGCAGCTGTAGTTGGGATTCAGGGAGTTCACAGGCATGATGCTCTTGGAAGGATGCGTGGCCCCGGGTAAGCAGTGCACAGGGTAGGCAATATCATCAATAGAGAGTTCTCCTCCTCACTCAGGACCCGGTTAAATGGAACCTTCACACACACACAGGCTCAGAGGTGACGTCAGCTCTCTGTCCTCGGGGCCCGTGCCGGGAGCTCTCCAAACTGCTCCTCCTCTATTTTGCTGTATAGGCTGGTCTGTCTCCTCCATGAAACTAGCGTTTTCAGATGGACACCTGCCCTAACCCATGTTCCTTTCCTCCTCACAGACCCTCCGCACACCTGAATGCAGCAGGCTTTCGCTGAGCACCGGCTGGATGGAAAGGAATCTGAGAAAAGGCTAGAAGCAGTCGGCCGGAATGCGCAGCCTGGGTGGGTTCCATCTGAGGACAGGGCGTGAGAGCCCAGGCAGGGCCTCTGTGCTGTCCGCCCACACGAGAGAAGTATTCTCAGCCCAAGAAGCATCTGAGAAGCAATGACGGGGAAAGACTGCGTGTGGCTGTAACCTGGGCACGGATGTCGGGAATCCGTGAAGCCGCTGCAGCCGTAGGCAAAATGGTGCCCCACACCCCTTCTTTCTCCCTGGGGAGACCTGCTGGAGGGTTTTCATTGGCTGTTCAGTGGGGCTTGTGAGACCCCCAAATTAAGAATCCCGGACTTCGTTATTTAGAGACAAAGTTCTTGCCCGGAAGGCCTTACAATTGAGGAATCCCAGCTATCCTTACAGGCACAGCCCACCAGCGAGGAGGCCTGAGAAGTGGAGGGTGCTTGGCGAGTGCAGGGAAGCCAGAGCAGCTCCTAAAATCCGTCCATGTTGAGAGACCAGCAAGGACGGAGAGTACCAGGGTCCTGGGAACCTCTATGGCCCTCTCCCCCGGGGGCTGTGAAGCCAAAGGTCGCCTGTGATGACGCCCCTGGCTGGGAGCACAGACACTGGCCATTCGGCTCAGTCTGACTGCGAGAGTTGTTTTCTGTCAGGATGACTCAAAAACATCCTGTCTGATCCAGACACACAAACAAGGCTGTTCACCTAATGATTGCACAGAGCGATAAGTGACCCTTAGAAATCAGGGTGGGCCTGATACCAGGACAAAGGGAGACGGAGACCCATTAGTGCGGAGGCCCAGCCGGGAGCCTGTTTTATTCGCAGGAGCCACGGTGGTGAATTAAATCCCACCCTCGCCCGTCTGGACTCTGCGGCTTCTCCTGGAGCTACTGCTGTCCTGGCCCGTCGGCCCCTGAAACCTGCCCACACGCACAGTGAGTGACTCTGCTCAGACGGCAAGCCCCAAACGCATGTCTAAAAGCCCACTTCAGTACGCCCTTAGCTTCCTGAATGGGTTTTTCAGGATCAAAAGGAACAGGACTGGAAGTCCGGTCTTCTGTAAAGCAGAAAGGGAGAGTTTGGAGAGATTGGGGTGGGGGTGGAGGGGGGGGGGGGGGGGAGACTGGCGAAGCCACAAGGTGCTGCATGAGCCTCTGTTTCTCTCGATCAACAGGAAGGATGAAGCGACCACCAGCCCTGGCAGCCTCATCGCCAGGGCCAGATACCCCAACCCGAGCAAGCCCGTGGTCTCCACGGAGTGACGGGAATCGGAGCGGGGTTAGCACCTGTCCTTGCCCCCACAGCAGGGTCTGGAGAGCACCTGGCACTCAGCAAGTAACGGACGGGTGTCTGAGACTTTCTGGCTGGTCATGGGACGTGTTCCAGCTGAGCCGTGATTGGGACCCCAGTGGCGGTGGGGAACAGCACCGGGGTGACAGGAGCCCTGGCCATCGCCGCAGCCCACGGGCACCAACACCGGAAACGTGAGCTCTGCACCGTGGCAAGCCTCAGCTCACGTCTGACCACGGCGAGCAGCCCTGACGCAGCGCGGAACAGACAGCGCCGGCCCGGGCTGACTGCCTCCCCCGGCCCCTCGCCGACAGGCAATGAAAGCAAACCCCACTTTGAAAATCCTCCCCCATCATGCAAACTGACAGAGGCATGCTTTTCAAAAACCCACAGCCAATCTGTTGATCATTACTTATTTACAAAGGCCTTCGGGCAGAAAGTCCTGTAAAAACCGTACTTGATCCGGTATACACTGGCTTTTTCTACTGGTGGAAAAAAAGTCCCCTCCAGGCTACCTCAAGCCATCACTTTCTATTGCACATAAAATGTAGCGTGGAACACTAAAGTATTTAATATATATGGTATAATATATCTACAGGAAAGGCATTTGTGTAGAAGTATGTTACCCTGGATTTGGTAATTTCATGTTTTGCTGAAGGCTACGACTTAAAAAAGCTTCCACGCCGTACAGAGGACCTGTCATCTCGGCACCCAAGAGCCAGCAGAATAAAGAAGGACCCTTAAGCAGCAAAACTTTGACACAGCTTTGAAGCATATGAAAACAGTATAACTCCTCAGAATTATTATTACTCAAGATCAAAGAAATAAGCCGTCCTTTACATAGCAAACAGGGACAGGGAATTTGGCTCCAAAGGTTTCAGATTTTTTCAGACACTTCTCTTTATTTATTTATCATTTGCTTCTCTAAATTTAGGCAAAAGAGAACGCCTGAGCTTTTCTCTACTTTAAATGGATAAAACTATTAGCATTAGATAAGGCGATTACCTAAAGGTGAGGGGCTAGGAAATGAATGCCAGCAGGACATATGGCTTCACAAGGATGAGAAGCTTGGCGGTTGGCGCATTTCATTCCTCCTCATAAACTGCAAACCAACATGTAGATCAGTGAGACGCCAGCAAGACTGAGCGGAGGGGAAGGCAGAGGACTAGTGAGGAAACATCTCACAGGAAGAGATGGTGGCAATGGGAAGGACATGCGGCCGGCGAGTCCTCCATGGGACCTTGTGTCCTCAAGGGCATGGAGGAGACTGCCCAACTCTGTCCCAGAAAGGTGCTGGGGGCGGGCCCGGAAGATGTGAATGTGGTGGGTAAGGGGGGAAGGAGAGAAAAATCACCATCCATGTCCAATAACCAAAGGGAGAAGAGTGGTCAAGGCAAATGGAAAGAAGAAAGTAACTTAGCAATGGTGGGTGTCTCCATGCCGTGACCACTTGGGGAGAGCAGTGCCAGCCTGAGACCACCCCTGCGGCTCTGAGAGGCGAGAGAGTGAGGGCATTGTGGGGAATAAGCAGAGATTGGCAGAAGAAGACAGAAAAGGGAAGATAAAAGACAGAGGCCAAGAAGAGGAACAGGCTGAAATTTGGTTTTACTTTCTATTTCCATAGTCAAGATAGGAAGAAAGGAAAGGGAAGGGAGGGGAGGGGAGGGGAGGGGAGGGGAGGAGAGGGGGAGAGAGGAACGAAGGGACAGAGGGAGGGAAAGAGGAAAAGAGGGGAAAGAGGGAGAGAAGGAGAGAGAGAGGGTGGGGGGGGAGGGAGAGAGATAGAGAGAGAGAGAAAGCATACACTGTATTTCATAATTAATACTGCTTTTGGTCTGAGCTGAACAGGATTACTTTTGAACTTTGCTTTGGCAAGTCCACAGATTATTGGACTTTTTTTATCAGTCAAAATCAATTAACAGAAATTTGATTTCAGGCGACAGGATGAAAGGGGGGTAATCTTCAGGTTCCTTTTTGATTGTGATGATACATCGCACATATGGCCCTCAGTACAGACAGCCGCCCTCACAGGGGCCCAGCAGCAAGACTAGCCGGAGGCGAGCTGGCCCACGCGTTCCCGGATTGGTTGCCACCGTCATTAGTGCCACTGCTGGTTAGGAGCGACACGTGGACAGGACATGGTGACAGCTCCGCCTTTAAAGCCTGTGTATCTTTCAAACAGCTTTTCCAACTGTTTTTCATGACAGGATTTTTTCAGCTCTATCATTAACTGCTGACAAGCTGAGGGAACAAATATTCCAGCCTTTGAGAAGCCGTCTAAGACCCCATCCCTCCCTGACTCCGGCCTGCTGGGAAGGGGCGTGCTGGGCCTGGGCTGGTGGGGAGCGGGTGAGAAAGGGAGGGGAGGAGCTAGAGGGGACCCCCCAGGCCTGGGGCCCCTCTCCTTACCTCATCAGCTTGGGCGAGGAGCCGGGGGAGTTCCGCATGCCTCCATTCCGCTGCTTTTTTTTTGGTGACAGCGTCGAGGGCTGCTCATCTTCAACTGGAAATACAGGCAGCTCATGAGATTACGGACAGTGTGAGGGCAGACTGCGCAACACAGGCAAGATAGCAAAGGACACACACGCACAGCTCAGTCACGCACTAGGAACTCAGGGCTGCCTTTTGGACCCAGTGACAAAGACCCCTGTGTTAGTCCGAGAAGCCAGCTGAGAGGAGGCGAGAGCCACCTCTTTACACTCCAGTGTTTGAACATGCACTTGAAACAGACTACAACAGTTTGTACGCACCCTGCCGTAAAAAAAGAAAGGAAGTCGTGATTTATCCGCATACAAAATATAGTGCTCCAGATGGGGGCACGCAATCATTACTCTCAAGAGATCCTTGCGGTTACTTTGCTTTGCTGGGTAATCGAATGGGTTTTCTCGTAACCAAAATCAGAAATCAAGTTGTTTGGAAATAGCAGCACCCTAGCTGCCAGCGACCTCTGCTTCCGCAAAGGCACCGGCTTCCCTGGTCCCTGGTCCCTGCGCCAGAGGAAGAGTCTGGAGAGAGGCTCGGATTGGAGGCCTCCGCAGCCAACGTCTCAGTCACTCAGGACTGGGGCCATGGGCGCGTGCTGGCTCAGGAATCCGCAGCCCGCTCAGCCCTTGTCCCTCCACCTCCCCAAAAGGGGGGCTGCACACACGGGAAACTTTCCTAATTTATCAGGACAGTTGGACGGGGCTGCAAGGCTGGAGAACCGGGCAGGAGAAGGGCACCCAAACGGAGGAGGAGGAGGCCATTGAATGATGTCTCTGATGACGTGGTGAGGGGCAGGGAAGCGGGGCAGCACAGGAGGGTGGAAACCAAAGGCTGTTTCCCGAATGTCTAAGCTACACAGAGCGCTAAGCAATGTGAAGCTTGGCTCACACACAGCACAGCACACTCCACTGCCTCTGCCCAAAGACACCCAATCACAAGCTTTGCAGAGGTATCAGCCTGCACCATGCTTCTTTTTCAGAGAGTTGCTTGATAAATTAGCAGATGCACACCCGGCCCGGCCCCCAAGGGCATCGGCGGGAAAATTCTAGTTCCCCTCACCCCACCCCCACAATTCAGGCTAAAGCTGTAATGGCAAGAAGGAAAAGTAGGATCCTCGGGTTTGCATAGTTGACTGCAACACAGAGGGGGAGGAAGCACCCCGAAACCCGGAGTGCACAGCAGTTACCTTAAAGCTAAGAAGAGAAATATTAGCAGGGACGACATCGAAAGATGCTTGACGTATGTTAATGGCGTACAAGTCATGGGTTGGAAAGAAACTGTCACCTCAGCTACTTGATCTTATCCAGAATAGACCCATCTCAGCACATGCATTACATGGCACTTCCCTGAAGACCCTGAGTACATTTAGTGTGTCATGTATGACACGTGGTTCCATAAGGGATTACGGTCATCCAACGACCTTCTGGACCTGCCTCAAGGTATCACACTTGGCACCCGTCCCCATTCCACTGCCAGCCTAAGGTTGTCTAAATTCTGGCTGACACAGGGTAAGGGAACAAGAACGTGGTTCCAATTGAGAGCTACTCCAGAAGAAACAAAGGCAAGGAAGCACCTGTAAATGCCCACAGAACCACTCGCTCTGCCCCCCGCCCCTTCCCCCCAGAGGCCCGTGCTCAGGCTGCGACCGTATCAGTCACTTAGGGCTCCAGGCTGGAACCATGTGCCTGGGAGGATATCGCATCTTATCGGAAGTGAGTATCCACAGCAAATCACACCGAGACTAAACAGCACTTAAAAGATTAAAGGAAAGAAATACCAGCCACATAAATGGTATAGAAAAAAATCACTTAGGGTTGATATGCATCTCTCGGCGAGCAAACAGGCACTCTGAGCTTGACCTGAATTCATCTTGCTTTCACAGGACAGGGCCAGGCATCCCAGGCAATAATGGGGCAGAAAGGCAAGGAGACTGAGATTGAGAGAGAGAATGTGTGTGTGTGTGTGTGTGTGTGTGTGTGCGCGCGCATTTTTGCACTTTCCCCATCTTAGAATGGGGCAGAAAGTCTTACGCCGACTCCACTGGTAATACAAGGTCACCCTTTAATGTGGACCACTTACGGGGGACCTAGATTAGTTGAGTAGCATGCCAGACGAAATAATGTGTGTGCGTGGCCGTGGGACTCGTGGGGATGAAAGTTCTTTTCTTCTCTATCACATGAGCCTTTCAATGGTTCGAATGAAATATCCAAAAGGCTCTCGGACCTAGTCCACTGTGGCTAACTTGACTCAAAGCCGCCAGAGGTTGCCATGGTTTTGTCCATATTAGTTAGGCCCTGAACAGAAGTCACACTCGCTGGCATTTCTGTTGGATTCTTTTGCTTAATGTTTGTCTTCCCGGTTGCACTGGGCCCACAGTAAATAGCCCTCTTTGGTGAAGAGCCCATTCCCCTTGCACCTTGTCGCTGTCTGTTTACCTGCAGTGATGTTCAGAGGGAAGGAAGACTTGGCAAGTTGATACCTGTTAGCCAGCTCCAGGGAGACACCCCATTCTGCTGCTAAAGTTATGCCTCCTTCTATGCAAGGAAACTATTTATTTTCATTGCAAGTCAGAAAGATCATCCATCATATTCAGACTGCATTTAAAGTGGGATTTGTTCTCTTCAACGAAACCCATGTTCAAAGGTTTCCTCCTGCGCTCACGGCCTGGAAATGCAGATCCGCTCCCTGAAGAGACGGGGAAAGGTCCCCAGCTTAAACATGAACGCTGTGCAACGGAGACTATTACGATGGCTTAGATCCCACAAGAGCAGCAGTGATCCCTTCTTTCTCGTAAGCAGGGTATAAACCATATTTAATTATTATCCTTGACTGCCGGTTTCTGCATATTTAAAGAAAGCAAATCTAGGAAAACTTTCAGGTAAGCTATAAAATAAAATTTTCATTTCATGGCTTCTGTGACTACATGAGAGGAATAAAAACTGATTAAAGGGGAGACTGAAATTTACATACTTTCAGGAAAGGCACGTGGATTGACCTCATGCCGACACATTCACAGGTTCCTGGTTAGCCTGCTTTCTGGCTAATTACGGTACACCTCGGTCTCTGGCTCTCCCTGCTTCAAGCTGTGGAAGCCTCATGAAGATACGATCTGTTAAAGGAACCTGAGTTACCAGCTCCTTTAAAACACAAACAAGTTGAGGAATCCAAGGTGGAATTTTTATAGGGGCTGAACTCCCTCCAGTCTCCGCGTCCTCATAAAATCCGAGGGCTCGTTTGTGCACATCCCTAAGTATAACACTTAATGTGCTGCCGTAACTTCCCAGCGCCCGCCCGTCTAACAGGCCCTGCATCCAACAGTTTTACAGTCGGGAAGACTCAGTGCTAGAAAAATGTCAGGCAAGTCTAATGAGGCCAGAATCCCTCGGTTGGCGCTAGACTTTAATTTAAAGTTACAAGGATGTTTTAACATGTTTGCTTATACTTGACTAAAGAGGATTCATTATTTCGGTGACATAACCTCCAGACAACGTTCTGGGAATTGATTGAGGACGTGGTGGTAATTCCAACAGCCTTAATGCAGAGTCGAACATCTGTAACAACATTTTGCTCGACTTTTCATCGTCATTCTGTTTTCAAGCAAAAAGCAAGGCAATATCTTCCAGAAACACTGGCCAGGACTCTGGGCTTAGTTCAAAATGATCATATATTTTACTGGATTTTTTCTTAAAAGAAATCCTTTTTTTTTTATTGGCCTAGCCAGCTTGCAAACAGTGTATCAAGGTTCACCGATGCCTTTGTGGGCCCTTTGAGTCAAATGGGCAATGATTTCAACTTTCAGCTTTCCCAAATAATCTGGGGCCCCAATATACGATGAACCCGTTGCTCAGCTCCAGCCTAGGGCACATTCCTTCTTCCCTGTTTCCTCAACAGGGTTTAGGGGGGATGATGCCCTCTGAGACTTAAAGGTGAGTTTGTTGGCTGGAGTTAAGAAATAGTTCAAAGCAAATAAACTCAGAAATGTAATAAAAGGCAAACGACCCATAAACATGAGTTGACTGGCTATCTCCACATTACATTATTAGTCACCACATCTGGAGAAACCCACATCTGCACACACTTAGCAGGTCATTAGTAATGTCATATTCACACTGGAATCACTCAGAGTAAGAGGCATGCAAAGTGGCTTGAACGTAAAAGGCATCTAGCTAACAGGGCTCCCGACTGAAATCTTGAGCGAGCTGCGAGTTGGCGGGAGGGTAGTTTTAATTATTATTTATTGTTCTTTATGGTTTTCCTCTTTGGTATTTTGCTGCCCAGAATGCTCAATGCATGCTGAAATCCACGGTACTGCATCTTTCTTCTTCAACTGAGCTCAGCATGCTAAGGGGAAGCATGAGGGGTGCAGGGCAGTTGCTACACATTGGGGTGGGTTCCAGGACTCCTTCACCTGGCTTGGTCACAAGCTGAGAATTGTGAGTTGTGTTCTTGCACTCAAATGGGTCTTTGGGGTAGCGCGATCTAGCTTCCACCTTGACTGCCAAACAATAACGAGAAAAGAAAACGGAAATTAATCCTCCGTGCAGTTCTTCATTGGAAAAGTTGAAAACCAGCTTTAACATGAACTAGAATGATAGCTTTGAATTAAAATGGAAGTTCCTTCCTCACAGCTACATTGAGAGTTTTCTTTACTTTTACCCTGATGACTTCTGGAAATTCTTTTTGCTGTGTTATTGCCATCGGTGTCAGAAGGGATAATGTATCCAAAGATAATTTTATTTGTGCAATAATTTCCAAGCGCATGGAGTTCCACCCTGCCTTCCACATACACAGACTTGGAAAACTTAGTTCAGCAGAGAGATGCAAGCCCCCTCTCCCGAAGCCTGCTAAAACGCACCCCCTGACGGATCATTACATTCTGAGTCATCAGCCACAAGGTTAGACTACAGTTTTCATCTCAAACCACTGTCTTGGCCAGCCCCTTGGTTGCAATATCACTGCCTAACTTGCATTAAATGCCAGGGGTTTGCCAGTCCTAAGAAAGGGGGGTGTCCTTTATCCTTGTGTCACGAGGGACATCAGTGAAGAGTGGGTGTGTGTTTTCAGTCTTTCAGGACGTGAATGAGGGTACAGAGAGGGCAAAACTGCTGGCCTACAGATTGAACTGTGTGCTTCTTGATTTCTGTGGGTTTATCAGACTTTGTCCCCAAGAAAAATCCTACCAGTCACAGTATTACAGTCAATATGTAATTCACAATAGACAGAACTTCCAGGCTGACCTGTCCTCCCTCTGATACAGACGCCTAAGACTTTCGCCAGGGAGTCTGGGCTACTTAACCTGAAGGTCTTACAGCGCAGCCACGTTAGAGCGATCCCTGCACTGGAGCTCAGGACGGCACCTGCTTTACGGGGGGACATTTCCTGCCTCACAATCACAGACCCCCAGAACCCTGGCTGCCTGGCACACATACCAGGCTAGAGAGAGGGTGAGGGTGTCTCCTCTAGCCACGTAGCAAAATCAACAGCAACAAGAAACACAAATGCCAGATAAGTGACCCATTCGGTGTGCTGGGTCCTATACTTCCTGTGAAGGAGCACTTGACTGCTGTTTCAGGATGAGTCCCCTCGGAGGACGTGCACCTGCCCCTCAGTGAGGTTGGGCAGCCAAGCACAGCGAGAATAAGGTAAGACAGCCACGTTCTATGCCTAGAGGCTCAGTGGGCAGCTCGGTATCTGAACCTGGGGAGCTAGCGTGGGTGATGTCCTTGCATCGACAGTTTCTGCTCTGACAACCTTGGGATAACACCTATCACCAAGAACTTTGGTAAACACGTTGCAGTATTATTGATAAGATCAAGCCATAAAGCTATTTTTGAAAGATCACGGTGACTATTAACACAGTTAATGAAAAGATGAAAAGATGCTGCTTCTCAAAAGCAATGCCAGCCGAAACCGGTTTGGCTCAGTGGATAGAGCGTCGGTCTGCGGACTGAAGGGTCCCAGGTTCGATTCCGGTCAAGGGCATGTACATTGGTTGCGGGCACATCCCTGGTGGGGGGTGTGCAGGAGGCAGCTGGTCGATGTTTCTCTCTCATCGATGTTTCTAGCTTCTATCCCTCTCCCTTCCTCTCTGTAAAAAATCAATAAAATATATTTAAAAAATAAAATAAAATAAAAGCAATGCCAACAATAATATCTCCAACATAGAGCATATATGACCCCCTACAAGTGAGCCATGGCGTTATCACATACATTATCAGGCAAGATAATTTCACAGCTTCTACCTGAGAAGTAGACAATACATTTATATGGAAAACCTAGAGGGTGTAAGTTAAAGAAAAAACAACAACCTGCCATTATGTACAATGAGGACAGAAATCATCTGTAAGTACCCCACCTGCCCTGGAGTAGGCACAGGGAGCACCCGCCTGCCCACAGCGGGCTGAGGGGCAGGAAGGGGAAGGGGCAGGGAAGGGGAGGGGGCAGAGGAGGGGAGGCCTGTTGGAGCTTTTACATCTCTGGCTTTTGTGGAGCTAATACGAGAATGAGAAGGGAGGCTTTAAGGAACAATAGGTTATGTAGAAGTTAATCACAGGGTATATTTCTGGCTTTATTCACTGCCTAGGAAACCTGAATTGTGTAACTTTGAGTCCATCAACACAGAGTAATGAAAGAATTCAGCTCCCACATGGGAGAGAGAAAAACAGTATATAAGTGTGTTGACAGAATCTACATGACTTGCACTGCAATGTTCTCTACAGAAACATTGTGGGCCCAACGAATCTTCTAGAATCAAAGGGAAATGCCAGACTCACATTCCTGCATCCCATCGCAGACCACAAGCCTGTTCTATATGTATCTCGGTCAGAGTCCAACATTCATCAAAGTCTCTGTATCTAGAATCTCAGCCCATATATCTTCACTAAGAACTTGACCTGCTGTAATAACTTGCCCAATGCTCGGTTCTGCTCAGCATTTGGTAGAAAATTCCATCTGGTTGCCTGGCTTTTTTCTTTCTTTTTTTCTCAGAACAGACTGTCTCCATCAGCTCAAAGGCAAAGAAAAGGCTCACACAAAGATCACTCGGTATCTCAGAGATGAGATAGAGATGAATAAGCAAATATGCAACTAAAATGCACAATGCAAGAATTTTCCTTGAATTATGGCTATGGAGCTTGGAGACTGGGAAGGTAGGAGATGAAAGATAACTGTTACTTTGAATTAAACTGGGAAAAATACACAGGAGTCCAATAAAAACAGCCTCTTTACAACTTTCCTTTCCTTCTCTGACTACTCCCAACACCAACAAGTTAGTAAAGATTTTGAGGCCAAAGAGTGTACCAGACTCCTTCATGTAGCCCTGGCAGGGGCAGTGCGTGCTTGCGGGGGTTAGGGTTTCAGAACAGGGATGAAATGTGCCAAGCCCTTGGCACTAAAAGCTGCCTTCTTTCTTATATTTCTCAAGTTCAGGAATTAGTAAACTGTTGTCTTAAATGTGTTTTTGTATGGCTATGGGCTAAAAATAATTTTTACATTCTTATTTATTTTTTTAAGATTTTTTTTAAGAGAGAGAGGAGGGGAGAGGGAGAGAGAGAATGAAACATCAATGTGAGAGCAAAACATCGATCAGCTGTGCCTCCTGCACACCCCTATTGGGAATCAAGTCTGCAACCCTAGCCTGTGCCCTCACAGAATTGAACCAGCAACCTTACTATGCACAAGACGATACTCAACCAACTGAGCCACACCAGCCAAGATAGTTTTTACATTTTCAAATGGTTGGGGGACAAAATCTAAGAAGAAAAATATTTAATAACACATTAAAATTATACAAAATTCAAAATTTTATTGGGACATGGCCAGTCATTTGTTTACCTATTGTTTATATCTGTTTTCCCTTTACAATGAGAGAGTCAAGTGGTTGCAATAGAGACTGCATGGCCAAAGAGCCTAAGATATTTATTAGCTGGCCTTTGATAGAAAAGGTTTGCTGACACCCCCCCCCCCCCCGCCATTTACCTTCTCACAATTTTCTAATTTCCTGTCTTCTCAAAGGACTTTTTTTTTCAATCTTCCAGGATGACTAAACAATAAAGGACACATGCATGGAGCCCCTCTAAGTGAACAAACTTGGTGACGTTGGGAGGGACAGAGATAGTTTGGTGACTGGAATGTCCCTACCACCCAGCCTACTATTAGTCTTGCAGGTGCCCTTGCATTTGGGGAAACCAGTCAGGTGAGTTTCCCCTTTTCTTTCCTTTTAAATATTTTTGTTGATTTTGAGAGAGAGAGGAAGGGAGAAGGAGAGAGAAAGAGAAACAGTGATGTGGATGTGTGTGGCGAGTATCAACCAGCTGCCTCCTGCACACCCCCTACCAGGGATTCAGCTGCAACCTGGTCATGTGCCCTGACTGGGAATCAAACCTTCAACCTTTCGGTGCAGGGGAGGATGCCCAACCAATTGAGCCACACCGGCCAGGGCGAGTTTCCCCTTTTCCAACTCAAGCTAAGTTACAGCCATCCACCCTGCTCTTTGAGAATCAGGCGAACCACATCTACCAGGAGCAGTTCCTTGAAGCTGTCAGTGTGGGCTGCAAGTCCACCCTGCACGAGCCCCGACAGGACAACAGATTAACCATTAGGCTAGATATGTTGAAAATATACAGCTTCAACCTTTCCCCGGCTCGCTCAGAGCGATATATAGATGATTATTTCAAGCGTCAGCTGCCGCACAGATTTAAACCCCAGCACAATAACTCCTGGATTCATCTGCCCCTTGTCAAACTTGCACAGCATTCGTTGCAGGATACGCGGTGTGGCAGTTTCACTGTGAATCCAGAATGATCCAGACGGCTGCTGTCTCTTTGTTAACAGGAAGCCAAACTGATGAGTTTGTAATGCATTTCTTATCAAAGGTAGTTTCAGAAAGGGAAATGTGTCCCATCAGTTTGGCTGGATTTCACATAGACTAGATTATGGGCTTAATCAGAACATCTCTGTTATTTTCGTGAGGAAACAGATAATTCTGCATCCATCCCATTAAAATCACTTTATGCCAATGAATTATGTATTTATGAATTTATAATTATCCTTGATTTTTTCCCCTCCTGCAGTATACTTAATAAAACCATCAGCTGGAGCCTACGAAGCAATAGGGCTTAATAGATACAAGCATGCTGATATATTTTTCTCAGTGAATGCTGATCTTCCTGAGCTGTGTGTCTAAATTGATCATTGTGAAAAAAACGGGGTAGTAATTTCCAACTCACACATTTAACAAAGACAAAATGGACTGTGATGGAATTTATGGAGCCTGTAAAGGAACTCTTTTTCTGATATGGTTTATTATCAAGTAGATTCGGGCTTACTGTAGGACAAATCAGGTCCCTCTGAAATGCACCCAGAGAAAATGCCTGTGCGTTCAGGGCACCGTTCCTGGCACAGCGGAAGTGCCCATATGAGTGCTGGCAGCTGCCAGTCTTCTGTTGGGCTGACTGTTATACCTGCTACTGACATGAAATTCAGTGCTTAGATCCCAGCATTAAAAACGCTATTTATCCTCTCTTTATTTAAAATTCTGACCTTTTATTCATCATGGCGTTTCCCTGCCCCCCTTTTGAATGAAAAAAAATATTGCATTAAACTATCATCTATCTTAATTACTGAGGTTTTTGCTGGCCCCTTACACGGGGCGTCCACAGTAAACGCCTCCCTCCAGCCCCGGCCCTGCCTGTCCATCGCCCAGGGAGCTCTGCTGCTGGACCTGCCATCCCGCCTGTCTTCGCGCAGAAGGTCTCTTATTCCGTATCTGCCTGTGTGTCTGTTCGCTCCCCTGTGCCCAGCCGGGCTAGACAAAGACAAAACAAGCGTTATTCTTTTGATCGCTTCATGCTGCTTGCATGAGATTGGTAAGGAAGACCCTTGCCAGGAAGGCTGCCTTGGGGATTTACAAATTGTCAGACATCCAGAGGAGCGGAGGAAAGATCCTGCTGCCTCGGGCATCGGAGCTTTGCCACCTGCCCAGGGTGAGAAACAGAACGGAGCGCGGCGCAGGCCTCTCCTGGACCTTATGTCGCACCTCCCATCACACCCCTGGCGACCGCCGGGCCGATTTACAGTCCCGCTTTGGGTACAGGTTTTTATTCGCTTGTATGTTTTGACTCAGATGCTATGCTTCTTCTCTTTTTGTTTTTCCTCCCCTTAGACCGCTTCAAGTAAACATAAGGGGCAGAACATGTCAATCACATGTTCATTCCCATTTTCACTTTGTTACTTGCATCTTTTTAGTTAATGCTTGCCCCAATGATTCACGATTGAGACCAGCCTAGAACCTAATTGTGTATATGTGAAATGGTTCTCTAAACCATCAGCTGTTAGACAGGTAAGGGCCGTTATTGTTATTAATATCATTATTACTATCGGCTCATTCATAAACACCGTGTTTTCCATTGAGCCAGTCATATCAAAAGCCCCCGAGAATTCTAATATGTATTCCAGATGGCTGCCCCGATACTTTCTCTGAAACGCAGATAAAGGTAAAATGCATGAGATTTTAGTGCAACCCAGGTACACCACATGGCCCGATGAAGAATGTTCTGCCAGAACACTTTAGAAATGCTGAATGCTTTTAACCTTGGGAGGTAAGACCAGTCCCAGATTGTGATTTTACACTAAACACAGCATTTAGTATATTTCTTAAGGGCATAGTCACCTTCTAAAGGTGTTCTTGAACTACAAAATCATGATCTGTATTCCACTATAATTTATCCTCAGATGCATCCCGAGCAACATTCTAAAATGCTCGTCCGTCTATTTGGCCTGGGCCGCTTTCTGCTCATCACAGAGAACAAGGTGTGGAATGCAGGAGCGGGGCTGGCGGGGGTTCAGGGATGCTCTGGCCGCACCCTCTTTGGGCTACACTAAGATGACACTGACACCAGGGCCCAGGTCTGCTGACTTCCAATCCAATCACTTGCTGTCAGAATTCTGCCCATGAGAACAGCATGAGGGTACCAGCTTCCAGATTTGGGCCACCTGCCCTGGTCCCTCTGACCCTCACTAGAATTCTGATCTCAGATAAGTTACTCAACTCCGCAGTGTCACCAGATCTGTTGTTATCCCCACGGACAGATGCGGACGCCAGGATCCGGAAGGCTGTGGGGTGGAAGGAGATGACCGGAGGCCACATGCTGACAGCCCGGGACTGTGCGGTGTGCTCCGCCCGGAACTCCCCAGCTGGTACACAGGATCTAAGTCTGAAGATGTCCATAAAACAGTGACTTCTAACTTCTGCTTTAAGATCTTGCATAAGACTGGACTTCCGTTTCAGGAACTGTCTCATGGGGCACGGAGCTTACCAGCTGGTCAAATCCCCAACATTGCTTACTGCAGGCCAGCCATATGGTAGGCACCCCTCTTACACCTCTGGCCCTGGCTCCAGCAACACTCAGTGACATCAAGATTTTAAGATACGGGCGATCCCTCCACAAATGTCAACTCAGAATGAGCTGCAGGAAGTTAACAGCTAGGCACACAGGCCCCGAAGTTACACCGCAGGGTCCAAACCTGGCTTTGTGGCAAATTACCAACTTCGGTTTTCTCACCTATAAAATGGAAATAACCAGAGAACGTTCTTCATAGGGCTATTGTGAAATGGATTGAAAACATGAGCAATGCTTGTGAGAGTTTCTGGCAAGCTCTTGGTAAACGTTACCTATCATGATTATCTGGGCTTTGCAAAATCAACGAAACTGGAGCTCTCTGCCAGTGGGCCCTCACCACAATGTGCCTGCTGCCTTCTGGCTTTGCACCCACTCTCTCACCACTGCTCCAAACAGCTGGTCTGGTGTCCAAGCACAGAACAGGGTGAGACTCGCCACCTCCCGCACCGCCGCCCCCCCCCCCGCCCCCTTGCCCCACTCGCTGCATCCTGTTCAACTGTCACCTTTGTCCCATATTTCATATGGCCCCAATGAACTGCTCAGGTCAAAATAATTAGGCTATGCCAAGTGTCATAAAAACAAGAAAAGCCAGAAAATGTTTAAACGACCCTCAATTGGAGAAGGCTGGGACCATTCAGGGCAATGACAAATGAAAATCAGATGGAAACGTGGAGAAACCCTACCATTCCCTCTAAATTACAGGAAATCCATGCTGCCTGCTTGTGATGGGCTCTTTCCCTTGAATTTCTGGTGGGAGGTCATGGAATTGGGGCATGCACATGGGAGATGGGGGAGGGGCAGGGGAATGATGGGGTAAAGGGGTACTGACTCCTCCACTATTCCCGCCTCTTCCTTTCACCTACCTATTCTACTCACTCTTCAAAAAATAGGTTAGGCTGCCTCCTCCAGGTAGCCTTCCCAGATTACTATAACAAGACAGAATCCCTCCTTTCTTGGCATCCCATCTCACACCCCTCTGTTACCTATTTCTTTTGCATTAGACTATGTTTTCCATTTCATGTGTCCTACTTCCCAACTAGACTTATAAGCTCCTCTCTGGTAGTTTACAAATCTCTGAATACCTCATACTGCTGAGCCTCTGGTGATGTTCCTGATGAATATCTCTGAGTTGCTAGAGAGGCAGCACTGCAGGGGAGAGTCACAGCCCCGTGGTGAGGAGCCTGGTTCTAGTCCTGGCCTGGGTCAACTGTGAGGTCTTGCCCGGACACCGCCCCTCCAGGACTGGCATTCTTTATGTATAAAGACTTTTGCAACTCTGATCTGGAATGGTTCTGGGCTTAATGCTCTATTCTGCTACCTGCCGGATATCACAGGAGCCAGCCAAGGACCAGAGGCCCCCTAGCTCTCCAGGTTCACATAGTTATCCAGCACTTCCTACCAGACTCAACCCCAGAGCGCACTACAGAGCAGGAAAGCAGGTGCCTGAATCCCACTCAGACCCATTTGACAGACATCTCGAGGGTGGGAGCTGGGCAGTGCTTTTTCTTTTCCTATTTTCAAAAAATCTTTTAAAAGATACACAATAAGAGAGCACAAGTCTAGCTGTAGAAATGAGATAATATATGTATCCTATATAATAAAAGAGTAATATGCAAAATGACCCTAACGTCGAAATGTCCGGTCGCTATGATGCACACTGACCACCAGGAGTCAGACGCTCAACCTAGGAGCTGCTCCCTGGTGGTCAGTGCGCTCCCACAGTGGGAGCTCTGCTCAGCCACAAGCTGGGATGATGGCCGTGAGCTCAGTGGCAGGATCCTCTCCTGCCTCCTCTGCAGTGCTAAGGATGTCCAACTGTGGCTTAGGCTTGCTCCCCTGGGGAGTGGGCCTAAGCTGGCAGGTTGACATCCCCCAAGGGTTCCCGGACTGAGAGAGGGCACAGGCCGGGCTGAGGGGCCACCCCCCAAGTGCACGAATTTTTGTGCATCGGGCCTCTAGTGTGGAGATATATATATATATATATTGCCCTCCAAAAATGTATACACACACTTTGAATAATTATAAAGGCAGAGTTTATTAAAATACACTTCATTTTCAAAATTGAGCTATCAGCTGTTAAGGTGTGTATATATTTTGGGGACACCCTGTATATATATAATAATTCACAAGTGATACAGAATAACAGTTTAAAAGGTGTTATAGGATAGTGTCAGGTGAAGGCTAAATGAACTGCCTTAGTAAGTGCTACGAGGTCTGGGGTGGCCAGGGGGAAATTCTAACACTTGAAACAAGCGTGTGAGGGATAAAGATGTCAGCCATGCCCACCTGTGTATCCCCAGAATCAAACACAGGGCCTAGCACACTGGAGGCACTCAAACCATGATGCTGAGTCAACTAGGGAAGGGGTGCTAGGTGGAGGGAACAGCCTGAACTAAAGCAAGGAGGTGGGGAGTACTAATCTAGGGAACTGTAAGGAATTCAATGTGGCTGGAACAGGAAGATATATTTAAGAGTATAGACAGGGGTATAAGGGACAGATAGTGTAAGGCTTTAAACTCCAAATGACAGAATTGGAAAATAATGGGTAATAATCTGAGTCCTCTGAAAGTTGTGTGGTTGTTTTTTTTGTTTTTTTTGTTTTTTTTCTATTTAAATACTCAAGTTCAAAGAGGGCAGTGGGTGGTTTGCATCTTGGTAGAGTCTACCTTCCCCACCCCCCAAATCTGCCTCCTTTCTTTTGGGCCACTTAAAAGTTATAAGGGTCTCAGATAAGACACACACACATGTGTGTGAAACTGAAAACCAGGAGGCCCCTGGCAGTGGTCCAGTTCCACTGGAGGTCTCACTTTTATTCTGGAGAGTGTATTTGACAGGGAAATAAAGTTATTTAGGGCCTTGGAAAGGGGTCCTGTGAAATTCACAGGGCTGCTGCCTCGCAGCTCAGCCTGGTACATCCACTCTTGGCTGTGGACGGTTATTTCCTGTTTCAACACTCGAGTGGATCCCGTCCCCCTATAAAGGGAACTGGGAGGAAAGCCGTCAGGGTTTGACTTTAACAAGAAAAGTGATTGCAACCCATAGTTTGGAAAAAAAAATTTTTTTCAACAAAATGAGGGCTTTCAAATGAACTCACTGAGAAGGAAATGTTCCCTGATCCTCTACTCATTGGTTTTACCAAATCAATAGCACTTCAGGATTTTCTCTGTCAAAAGCAAGTGAGTGAATAAAGTAAGGATGTCCATTATACCAGTATTATCTGGATCCTTGACCTGCACTGTAGTGTGTCTAAAAGAAGTTTAAAAATTCAAAAGAGGAAATTCCAATTAGAGTATCAAAAAGAATGGTTTCAAATTCTTAAGTTACAAAAAGTGTAAAATATTTGCATTCAAAGTTCTTTATGATCTGGTAGGTCATACTTAGTAAAGAAAATAAATAAATGAGTCATCTCGGAAGTCTTTTCATTCTCCCCTTCCATCACCTCAATAAATCCACTGTCTCCCATACAGGCACACATTTACACCCAACACCCTGTATAAGAGGAATAGTGTAGCTTTTATAAAAACAAGAGTTAGTAAAAAGGCAGAGTTGTGTCTTTAAAATATAAAGTAAAAAGAATGAAAAAGAGGTGTGAAAAAGGGAACCACATTAACAGTATTTTTTTCCTCATTGATGCCCAAATTGATGAGCTGATTATCTTTTGTGTAGACAATCTTATTAAAACGAAAAACTAAACAAAACGAAACAACCCTCTGATTCTGTTTGTCAGAAAGTTAGTTCTGACCCAGGGAGCAAAGCAACATTCTTCCGTTAACCTGGATTCTAAAGTAAATCTTGATGAAAGAGCATCACATTAGAATTATTTTTCTATGGCACATTAATCCAGTGCATAACCCAACTTTATAAAACTGTCTCTCATTCTGTTGTAGAACGAAGCCTAAGGAATTAACTTGTATAAATAACTATTAGATAAAAATGGGGACTTTCCTCATAGTAATCAGATGGTGGGGGTAATGCAATCTTAGGGGTGAGAATCTTGTTTTGTGTATTTCCCTTTTAAAAACATAGTAACATTTAGCCCCACTGGAATGGCTCAATGGTTGAACGTCGACCTATGAACCAGGAGATCTCAGTTTGATTCCAGGTCAGGGTACATGCCTGGGTTGCGGGCTCTATCCCCAATAGGGGTGTACAGGAGGCAGTGGATCAATGATTCTCTCTCATCACTGATGTTTCTATCTCTCTCTCCCTCCCCCTACCTCTCTGAAGTCAATATAAATATATTTTTTAAAAAACACATAGTAACATTTATTTAACTAGGACTTGTACCAAATGAGTATTAAGGGAAGCAAGTTGGATTTAAAGAACCTTAGCAATTGAGAGGTATTGTCTTAGTAGAGGTGTATCTCCTCAAAATAGCAAGTAAACAAACAAACAGAAAAAAACCCTCAGTTTTAGACGTTCATTTTAGAGAAATAAAGGACAGAGAATCTGGAAAAGAAAAGCAGAAAGGGGGGCAATGGTAGTAGTCCCTAGAATACAGCCAGGTGGAGATTTTCATTTGTAGAAAAGCAGCGCCACCTGCTGGCGACCTGCAAGCCCTTCTGGTTTGTGGGCCATCTATCTTGCAATCTATGCATAAATATACAGCAGTATTTCTCAGCTGCTGTTATACATAAGAATTTTATTACCAGTCGGCAGATTTCTAACACACTGGTTGCAGTTTAATAATCCTCTATTACCTGAAGTATGGGTTATATAAAAACCTAGAATGTTAATTGTTGACAAACCAATTCTAATATGTAAAGCACTGTAAGTCAACCAGTAAATATCCAAATAAATCAAAAGGGACCGCTCTTTTGCTGCTAACAACGTGTTATTAAATACCACAATTTGATCACTTACATAAAAATAATTTTCATACATTTCAATGGACTAAAAAAGTCAGGAAAATGCATTATAATAGTACTGAGAGCTTTTCCTTCTTTACAATTTTGAGAAAAATATTTTTGCAAAGAATATTTTCCCTTTCTTTAAAAAAAAATGTACCTAAGCCAATGAATCATTTAGGAAATTTTCCCATATAACAAAACCTGAGTTATAAATAACTAAGATTACATCTATAAAATGTTATATTTTTAAAATGGCAATAGAGAAGTGTTGGAGAATATAAGTCACTGAAACAGTGAGCAGAGAAACACTCCCTGTCATTTGCAGAAAAAGATCACACAAACGAGATAGCAAAGGAACACAATAAAAGGAAGAAACAGGAATGTGATAGGTGACTCTGATTATATCTGCAAAGGAAACTGTGAAATAAATTAACACCCAGGCGCCCACGAAAGTCATATTATAGCTCCACTGCGAGGGATCGTTATGCAACACAGGAGGTTGGCGACTTTGTAAGAACAGAAATAAAGTGTAGGCTGTGAAGTCTGGTGGTGATAACTAATGACCACACTACTTACAACTCTGATTTGATCTCTAACAGAAAAAAATAAAAAAGTACTCTTCAGGATAGATGTATGCAATAGGGCTCCTATTTCTCACTTGAAACAAATAAACCCCAAATGGGATCAAAGGGCCCCAGTAAATGAAAAATGACAGTTTCTATGTTGCCCTGATTTGATCGCAAGCAAAACTACATGCTGATACCATTCCAGAGCCAGGAGGAAGGGGAGGGGAAGGGTGAGCGCCACTGCCCACTAAGCTGATGAGAAGCCCACTCTAATTTCAGAAAGTTATTGAGATTTAATCTCTAACAACAATAAAGATTGCTCATGCAGCAACCTAAAGGGTATCCCTTACACACACACACACACACACACACACACACACACACACACGATCAATCTTGCTATTTCCGATGGAAACTCTTTACATTCAGCTCTCCCGCGTGTCTACGTTGGGTGACACATATGTATAAAGAGCCCCAAATGCTGAGGCGCCTCCTTTGAGCCCAGTGTCTCTAGTAAGGACCCCCAGGAACTAGACTGCACGGGTCTCAAGTATAGAGCTGCTCATCTCCCACATCGACTGGTCACCACTTGCTGTAGAGAGCCAGTTGCCAGGAGTGGGCAGATGTGGAGGGAGTGGGGAATCTGGTGGAACTTAGGGTTGCCAAGATTTGAGCTGGGGGCTTGCCCTGCCTAGATCTAACTCCCAGAGTATCATCCAGTGCATTAGCAGAGCAAGAGCAGGTCCCTGAAGATGGCTGGGGCCTGGGGGATTACAGGCGAAGCCCCGCCTCCAGAGCAGTGGGGATGAATTCACGTGGATGAGGAAGCACAGGTGGATGAGAGAGCTGGTTGGAGTCGGAAGAGCACTGCAGACCTGAGAGGCAGATGTGGTGAGACAATGGGTTAGCCGTGCCTTCCCAGCGTGCTCCTCTGCCCATCGGACTCAAACACCCAACGACATATGGAAGGGGAATACATTTGCATCCCAGACCCACTATAGTGTCCAAATCCTGTGCCTGTCAGCAGAAGCGGTGGAAGAAACGTGTCACCTTCTAAAGAAGTGGTGATCAATTCTAGATCAAGCTACTCAAAACTGCTCCCGCCGCCACAGGGAGCAGCTGTTCAGAAACACATGTTTCGTTCAAGATGGTAGAAGCAAACAAGAAGAAAGATCGCTGGACTCAAGACACACTTTCCCCCTAAAATACATGCCTAATGAACTGTGGAAACACATTCTCAACTCAGTGTCTAGTATTTGGCAAATGTCTGTTGAATTCCTACTGTGTGCCTTGGTCACTGGGTGCAATACACTGAGAATCCGAAGACCATTGAAAGCCGTCTGTTGTTGACTTCTAAAAAGCTCCACATGGAAACCGCTCTGCACAGGGTTTACAGGAAGTGTTATAGGATTACAGGAAAGGGACCCATCAATTCTGATATGAGGTGGGCAGAAGGGCAGTAAAAGGCCTTCACAGAGATGACAACATCCAAGCTGTGTTTCAAGCAGAGTCAGCAAGCTTTTTCTGTAAACATCAGGTCGTAACTCTTTGGGGCTTTGTGAACCATATGCTTTCATTTGCAACTTCTCAGCTTTGCTGTTTTCACTTGAAAGCAGCTCTGGACAATATGCAAATGAGTGGCCATGACTGTTGTACAATAAAACTTTATTTACTAAAACAGGCAGTAGGCCAGGTTTGGTTTGCAGGCCACAGTGTGCTGACTCCTACTTTAAAAGATGGGTAGGCTGCCGAGACCGGTTTGGCTCAGTGGATAGAGCGTCGGCCTGCGGACTCAAGGGTCCCAGGTTCGATTCTGATCAGGGGCATGTACCTTGGTTGCGGGCACATCCTCAGTGGGGGGTGTGCAGGAGGCAGCTGGTCAATGTTTCTCTCTCATCGATGTTTCTAGCTCTCTATCCCTCTCTCCTCCTCTCTGTAAAAAATCAATAAAATATATTAAAAAAAAAAAAAAAAAAAAGATGGGTAGGCTCCCATCAGCCAGAGGAGGACAGGGACAAAATCCAGGCACAGGAAAACGTTATAGAAATACGTTAAATAATAAAAACAAGACATTTGAAGAGATTCACTATATGAAGGATACTTACATGGAAAACAGAACTAGACACATAGGTTGAGGCCAAACTGTGGAGGGCCTTGAAATGTCATGGTTGGAGGTTGTCCTACTGAAAACAAGGAGCCATCCAAAATTGTGTGTGTTTTTTTCCCTCTTTAGAACAGGATGATAACATGATCCAATATGTGTTTTAAAATAATAAACGTGGTGGAGGTTTGGTGGCAAGGGAGAATAATTAACTGGAGGGTAGCAGTGCTAGAGCAGGTGAGAAGAAATGAGTGCCTGAACTCGGCAGCGCACTGAGAATGTGAATAGGTGTGAAAGGTCATCCAGAGGACTCTGCCCTCAGTAGGGAGGAAGAGAGAGCAGGAGAGCAGAATCCTTATCAATACTCTCTCAGCCCATCTCTAGATTGTTCTCACATCAAGTCTAGGGGCCCACTCTTGGCCCGCCTCGTAGATCGAATCTCGCTAATGAGAAAATCAACAAGAAGCAGCGCCCAACTCTTCATAAAGCAATTTAGGACAGGTGATGATGGGAAGTCCCAACACCAACCAGACCTCAAGGATGGGTTGAGATCAAGACCACCATCAAAAAATTGTAATAGAATTTTTAAAAATGTCATCTCTCGCCACCATCTGTTCCCCTCTTGCTTGCTCTCCAAGCTTCCTGCCCTCTTCCAAGAACACAGGAAACTCACTGAGTATCTGTCTCCATGTCCCTTTTAGAGATGGAAAAGTCGTAGGGGCAATTTCAGTAAGCTGTGGAATGAGACCCTAAGTCACAGTTGCAACCACTCTCTGAGACAGGTCCTGTTGTTATCTCCATTTTACACATGGGGAAACTAAGGAATAGAGGACTTCTCAAACTTGCCCAAAGCGCTACGGTAGGAAGGCAAGAAGATGTCTATTCTGGGTTTGCCTAGATAATGTGAGAAGATGTCAGTGCTGTGAGAAGTGTGAAGATTAGTCAGTGCATGATGAAGGCATTACTCTTATAGCACTGGGCATTCACTGAGCATCCTTTGGTGAACATACCAAAGCATACCTATACTAGGCATGATTTCCAAAGCCCCCAAACATACACAAACCCACCCCTTCTCTGGCTTTCCTTGTTCTGACGTTTCCTACCATTTCAGGATTTAATTCCCTAATTTATATCAGAGAAAAGACAGGAATGTCTGCCTAACAGACACCCATCTTCCTCTAAGCAGAAGAAATCTGTGAAGCAGCCCTTCCAATTTCACATTTCAATCCACATCCAAAGACTTCCAGGCCACTTGACCCAACACCCTCCCTCGCAGTCTGCATTCCTGGCAAGTTGCATCCTGCCATTGTCACCGTGCACCTCTCCTCTCTGCAGGTCATTGTACCTCCTTTTTCAGTAACACCTGTTCAGGGCTTTGGCTTTGAAGCATCCCTGCTGGATGTGTTCTCTCAGTTGGATGTGTTACAAGCCATATGTGGAAATTTACTCATCTGCACTGAAGAAAAGGCCAGACCAAGCTTGGCAAAATACAGAGAGCAATTCAAACCCACTCATAAACAAGAGAACGCTTGGTGCAGCCTGAGGTCTCTGCGAGCAATTGAGAAAGCTCCTTGCCCTCTCCTCTCAAGCAGAATAAACAGAATAACGACTCTTCATAGCAATGAGACACTGAGCCTTTGGACACCGCCAGGTGGGAGGAATGTGGCACGGGTGCTGTTGGATCTGATCTGCGTACCTCAAGTGAGAGTCAATGGGCCTAATAGTCAGGAGTGGACTTGATGTTTCTCCACATTTGGGCATGCGATGTGGCCACCTGCACGTGGTGACAGCTCTCGACAAATGGGCCCCTTTGCTCATATTGGCTTCACCTGATGCATTAATATTTCTGTGCCACCCTGACTCACAGGAAAACGATCAGGTTTATCAAAATTAGTAAAACTGAATGCAAATGTCACTAGTCCTTGCTTTTCTAGGACAAATGCTGTACATACACATGTACCCTTGTCTCTCTTCACCTGAAATGTTGGTGAATTTTTGCCTGTGACTTTTTTCTGTCTTTGTCTTCTTTTCTTCTTCCCCAGTATTTACCTTCACAAAGAATACGAATTGTACCCACTAGTTGATAATTTTCAAGATCCTTCAGTTATGTTCTTGATTTTCTTGCCACATTTTCCCACCTAATCTTCTTTTATCCTAATATATTAGAGATATAGGTGTATTGTAAGCCACTTAGAGAGTTTTAGGAAATGTCACAGATCCGGGCCATCCTACTTCTGACATACCACCTTTCCTTTAACTGATGGTTGAGAATCCCTTCATTTACTCATCCTTTTACTCATCAAATATTTACTGACCTTCAGGCCATTTCCTATTCAAGTACTCTTGCCAACACATGAAGCCCAACCCAGGATGCCAGCATGCTACATTTCTGACCTTGGAGGGAAGGAAGGCAGAAAGCCTGCAGAGGCCAAAATGGAGAGGACTTTAATGCCAGCTGCCAGCTCCACTCCCAGGAGACGGCCACGCCGTCTCTACAGATGCCCCTCTCTGCACTGTCTGTCCATGTTGCGAGGCACGGGTCTTATGAGCAGTCTTTGTCACTTCACTGAAAGTCTCTCAGTGCTGTTGGCCATCAGTGCAGACAAGCCTTCACAGCTTCCACACTGAGCTCAGAGCAGAGGTTGCCAACCAGTGGTCCGCAGACCACTGGTGGTCCATGAGGTCCAAAAGGTTGGCGACTGCTGGCTTAGAGCTTTTCTCTGTAGCTACAAGATGTGGTGAGAGTCACCCCCCCACCCCTGTATTTAAGGGGGTGGAGTGGGGGCTTTCAGGATTACTAGGAGAGGCCAGGGGCGTTTTTCTCTTGCAGTTTCCTAGATTGCAGGACAGCTCCTCAGGAGGAGGACTGCATGAGCTGCTCAGAGAGGAAAGGCCACTGGGGGCTCTCCAAATCCTTCGCCTAGCTTGTTGAGCTGGACATCAGAATGCCTCCTCAAAGCCAGAGTCTACGGGCATGTCTAGAACCTCCCTCCACACGAGGCCTGTCTAGTTATTTACAAAAGGGACCTTCTCACTGAGATTTCAACTATGTGGGCCCAGCAATGCTGCTCCTCTTCGCCCATTTAGAGTCCTCCTGGGGAAGTGGTTGGCTGGGAAGACAGAACTCTCGTAAGCAAATGCAGGGACGGCTGAGTCCCTGATTATCTAGGTCAGTGGTCGGCAAACTCATTACTCAACAGAGCGGCAAACCGCGGCTCACGAGCCGCATGTGGCTCACGAGCCGCAGTTTGCCGACCACTGATCTAGGTGATTCAACATGCTGGTTTGGGAGAAAGCTGTGCCATGGACGTGAAATGCCACACGACTTCCCTGAACTCTGTGTGGCAGCGCCTCACAGGAAATGTGTTTTGGATTTCCTCTGGAGAAGGATAAGTGGTTGAAAACTACAGTGGATTTCAAAGAATGAGATGCAAAGTACTTTATATTTTTCCCTCTCTAGATGTAGAGTGACTTGATGTCTCCCTGAGAAAGCGGAGAGAAAAAGGGTCTTGTTGGCATACACAGGGATTTCAAAAGATAATTCCCATGAGCTCTAACTGAAGCTACCGAATGCGGCTTGAGCCAAGACCCTCAGGGCTGGTCACATATCCCAGCTGCTGGCCCCCACTTGCTTTGACTGTGCCACCCAGCCTGGGCCAATGGCATTCATGCCAGCAACAGAGCTGCTGCCTCTCTCGCCTTCAACACACTGAAGAAGTGAATCTTACTGGAAATGAGGAGAATGGTGATGGAGGAAGAAGGAATACTAATTAGAAGAAGGAAATAGATGGAACAGATCCACAGGACCAGGGGCGGGGGATGCAACCCTGCAGGTCTTCAGTTCCACCGAGACTTCAGGAAATTCTCCTCCACTAAGGAGGAGCCCAGGCAGGTATCGCAATGACTGCTAGGCCAGCTGGGGAGAATTATGCTCAAGAAATTTACCTAATGGCATTCAACGGCTTCAGAGCTATTAATTAAACATTATTTACAAAGATTTTAACTTCTTGGCTTATTGTGTGGATAATGTGCTTCAGCTGTAGAGTCCTAGTCTGCCGATCACGTCTTGGCCTTCCTCCCCAAGGCTTGTCGGAGCCGCTGGGTGTTGCCTCCTTCTGCCACAGCCTCCCTTCTGCTGGTCCTCACCCTCACGCGGGGTGTCTCCCAACTGGCCCCTGGGCTCCAGTCCCTTCTTCCACAGCTGCCAGACATCCTCCCAAAACACAGCCCCAGGCATCACTTCCCTGAGCAAACACCTTGAGTGTTTTCTGTTGTATTTCAGATGAAGAACAAAACCCTCACAGTCTCGCCCCTGTCCATACAGGCCCTGCTTACCCTTGAGGGCGCCACTCCCTGAAATCTGCTGCACGTGACTCAAGCACCAGCCAAACTGGGCGACGAGCTGTTTGGCCGGGGGCTCCCGACCTCCCCACTGGGATGCTTTTCTTGTGCTGTGAGGCAGAATACTCTTTCCTGTTCTCCAAGGCACATCTGGAATGTCACAGCCTATGGGACCCTCCCCTGCCTGACCAACAGGAGGTGATCTCTGGGCCTTTGCACGGCCAAGCACTTTGCAACTTTCTCTCCCAGCACTGCCCTCATTGTCTTGAGTCTTCATTACTGAAATGCTCATCTTGTTCTCCTTCCTTGGAAACAGACAAACCTCTGGGCCATTTTCAGCTGTGTAACTCAACCTACTCCACAGCCTGTGGCGCCACCCAGCTTGTTTCCAAATCCCAGCCCAGCACTGACTTGCTGCGTGGCCCTTGGCAGGTCACTTAACTTCTTTGTGCCTCGGTTGCCTCATCTGTACATCGCTCAGTTTACAGGTGCCTCAGCTGCTCATGATAAGGATTCAATTAATATTTGAAAACAACATAGAACAGTGCCTGCAATGCAGCAAATGCTCTGCGCATTAAATTTAACAGCATGCACACATGTCTCCATGTACACATGTACACACACAGGTACACACACAGCCTCGGTGTACTGGCAGAGTGCCTTACATCACATAGAGTGAAGAACACAGATTCCACTGAGTCTACTCTGAGCTGGAATCCAAGTTCAGCAGTTATCCCATTTCCTAGTATCCCCCGTTAACATGCCTGGGCTCCTGGGAGATGGAATGCATGGACAATAACAGCAGAGCTCTCTAAAGAGTAGCCTAAACTCAGACCAGGCAAAAACATCAGCCTAGCCTCAAAAGGGGGAAGCAGGTTCAGCAGGTCTCAGTAGGCCTCTCTCCTCACCAGTGACTACGATCCGTTTATAATCGCTGCATCGACTCCATGTGAAAGTGGTTCCCAGGAGCCTGCACTGAGCTCACTGCTTCTAGGCTTAAATGCAAGTCGGAGCCCCACACTCTAAGACCTTTCCTAGGAGCATGCTGGCACATGTCCTGAAATGGATGAGCCAGATGACAGACATGCATCTCAGACGAAGGAAGCATCCAGCCGACATGACGGGCACCACAGGAGAAGGGAGAATGCGGCCAAAGGTGCTGTGTTTGAGCCCCTCACGTCTGGGACCAGGAGGCGGGCAGTGAGGCCTGCGCCCCGCCCCCAAGCCTCTCTCCAGTGGCTTTACATCATTACTGGCCTGACACTCATTTGAGACAATGCCCAGTCACATCACAACAAATTAGCTACAGACACGGGATTGCAATCAACTCCGGGGCTATCCTGAGTGCGGGCTGGGGGATTCCCTGTCTCCGGGAGCCACACGCTCCCACAGATGTTTCTAAAAGCCTCTTCCCAGAGGCCCATTTAGAGAGAAATTAAATGCAACTTTGACTTAATTAACGTTTTAAATGATAATGAATACAATGTAGATTCATAGGAGGCATTTACATTGTGTTGTAAAATTGATAAAAATTTAATAACTCTTTGTTAATAAGTTATGTCTCCCCAGACCCATAAAGCCTAAGGCACTGCAGACTCCAGACTGGGTCTACTCCAGGCTCCTGGCACAGGTGGAGGAGGGAGCAGAGATGGACTTGACATTTGCTCTGAGCCGCTCTGATTCAAACCTCTGCTTGTTCATCAGGACTTCATTTCATTCAGTAAAGGTCAGGATCGGGCTCAAGGCAGAGCCTTGACAAGAGGGCGCGATGAAAGGCAGGCTGGCCCTGGCACCTGTCGCCCAAGATGGTGGAGGAGGGGAAGATGGAGAGCTAACTGGCCACCTGTCCCCCACCGTGGAGGTAAGACAGAATCCGCTGCCTGGTGGTAGGAGCTGTCAGGGTGAGTATTGTGACAACCGGCCACTGTCCTGAATAAAAACACAAACCTCATTTCCACGTCACCTTGCGTAGGGACCCTGATCGGCGTACTGGTGGCACGCCACCGTCTCTCCTAGTTTGTCCTTGAAGAGCCGAGTCACCTGTGAAAGCACGTCCCTGAAAGGGCGGTGCCCAAGTGCCGGGGGACACACCACGGACCCTCTCCTCTGTCTTCATCTGACCTTTCCTCTTCTTGTCTCCCAAGTGTTTCAAAGGATTTCTTTTGAAAAATTGGCTGCCATTTGCCTACCATTCCCTTTCTCTTTGATCTATACATGGTGCCACTTCACAGCATATTAATATTAAAGAATTCCACAAAACTACCGGGGGAGGGGGAGGGGAGTGGAGGGAGGCACAAGGTCCCAAAATACAAGTCCACTGCATCACCGGATGCGAAACGAAAAACAACAACAAAACTCATCTGTTCATTAAGAACGAAAACCTGGTTTGTTTGGAGTTCATCAGAGATGGGCAATTCAAGGGGTTCCTTTCACAGGAGGTGTCGCCTAAGCCTGGCTGCTGACTTACAATGCTGACTTAAAGAGCGCGTAGGAAGGCAGATCTCCAGTCGGCTCATTGCTAGACGCGGCCACCACAAAAGCAAGTGAGAGGCACTGGCTTCTGTAGCCTCGTCTGCTACCAACAAAGGTGCCCTAAGAGGCCATTCCCGGTACGTCATCAGTCTCCGGGGAGGGTTACATGGCTGCCCAGGCCGATTGCCTTGTGTTCACCTCACGAAACAAACCGTAAATGGCCAAATCAGGACATGGGCCATGGCTAGCTCAAGAACTAGAGTATGATCCAAAGGGTATCATGGGGGGTGAGGGAGAGGGAGAGAGGGGGGGGGGGCGGGGAGAAGAAGGGATGGGGGGAGGGAGAAAGACTAAAAGTAAAATAAACAAAGGAAATTTAGGATTGGGGAGCTGGAGGAAATCACCCAAAACTATACATAAAAGGAATGAGATAATGATAGGCTGTTGATGTTTAAATGCATAAATTAGATCTCCCTTTAGCAGGCATTGGAGACTGTCAGCACAGGGTGTGTCCTATTATGGACATTTTCCTTCCTAGAGCTATTCCCAACCTCTGCCCCAGTATCTGATGTCATGCACTTCAAAATGCCATTAGTTCACTCAAGTGGCTTCAGTTCTATTGATGATGTTAATTCTCTGCCTGTACAAACCAAAGGCTGCTCGGGATAAGCTGATTGTTGTTTATTATCTGACAAGACTCAAGATTACACGGAACTGGTTTGGGTATGTCTCCCTTCAACCCAATTGTATCGGACTTCTCGTCCCAAACTAACCCCTGGAGTCGAATGTCTCCTTGCATTAAATTTCTAGCTGAAGTAAAAGTCATGCACCATTTAAAATTAGCTACAGTGCTTTGGAAAGGGGCTTAAGCAATTGTGCAGGTTTAAACTATTAGCAAATGCAAAGGTTGGTGTGAGCGATCACACATGTACTTTAACTAAAACTATTTCCAAGCCCAAGTCTAAGACCTGTTTCTCTCCCAGCACATGATTCATTTGTCCATGCCACTGTCACTGACGGTGCGGCCAGCATCCTGTCAGGCAGGTCTCAGCAGGTTTGAATCAATAGGCCCTGTGTTGTCACTGCGTCATAATTTTAATTGTCCCTTTCTGTTAGACTTAGCAATCAGATCGCAGGCAAGACAAATAAGAAGAATAAATTCCGAACAGAGAACAAGGACCATTTTACAAAATTTTATTGAGGGGAAGTGGAACTGATTGGAACCTAAATCTATATTTATATGTGTGTCTGTTGCTAGACATATATTTTTATATTTGATGGTACTAGAACACAGCTGCTTGTAAAAAGATTTTTATGAGTGGTTTCAAGAGAGCTGGTACTCCCGCCGAGAATCCTCTGAAGTGGGAACAAAGTCGGAATAACCAGTCAGGGACGCTAGGTGCACCCCGCCCAGCCTACCTACCACCCCGAGCAACGCAGTCTTGCCCCAGGCGGGACAGCCTGGTGCGGAACCCTCATTGGTCACTCTGCCTTCCTTTTCTGACACTGTCTTTTAAGTCTTCGTAAAGGACTCCTTCCTCTTGGCAGATCTTTTTATCATCACAGTCTGGCACATCTCTGGTGAGATGAATAGAAGGAGACGCCCGTGAGAGCAGCCCCTGACTTAACGGAAGCCGATGGCGGTAATGGGCCACACCTCGGAGGAGAGGTGAGCGGAGCAGGCAGGTCCTGCTGTTGGCAGGCAGATTTCTAAAACTGTGTGAACACTTTAATACGTTACCACTCCTCTGGGAGCCGGCTACTTCTCTTCCCACTTCAGAAAACACATAATGGGACTTTGTGTTTCAATTTAATGTCCCTTGAAAACGGAAATCTTTCCCCTTATAAGAAAAAAAAAAAAGGAGTAAAGAGGGAGACGAAAGGCAAGAGAGAAACGAATTAGGCAGCCTCGGGAGCACGCTGGCTCAACGGGGAAACTGCGACCAAAGCGGGCTCCGTAATCGTATAATGACCTTTAATGAGTGTCTTGGGAAACAATACAGCCCCAGCATAAAAGACAAAGGGCAAAGCCCATCATGGCTCCGCTGACACTAATTCAAAATGATTTTCAGAACAACCAAAGAATGTAAGAGAAGTAATCTGATCCGCCCATCTGACCTCACTCTGATTCAAGGGCCCTTCTCCTGCCATTTCTAATTGTCAAACCCTCCACATTTCACATCTGCTCATATTTAATGAAAAGCCCGCTCTCACCACTGCTCTTTGAGTCAACCAGCTCTGTCACACGGGCACCACCCAACCCACCAGCCTCGCGGGAAGGCCGGGTTGCTGTTGGAGCTCTGCCAGGAGAATTCCACATAGAGATAGACGTTGTTTAATTGGAGAAGAAGGGCTTATGTGGGCGCATCAAGGGGCTCAAATTGGAATGGGTTTTCCTAACTTATTATTAATGGTCAAAGGTGAGTGATCTCACACAGGCATGGATGAAATCTGCTTTTGTTTGATGGAGTGACGACGGCAGAAAGACTGATGAAACAGGGGAGGCAACCCCCCCCCTAACCCCGAGCTGTCAGTACCAGTTAAGGCTTCCACACGCAGCCCGAAGCCCCATGATTTCCACGGTGGGGCTGATTTCAGAGGGGCAGGAAGGACAACAAGCTCCCTCACAGGATGTTTCTGAGAGCACAGGGCAATCCCAACCCAAGCTATTCTTCTCCTGGCCTCCATCAACACTTAAGATTAAATTGCAGAGCCGAGAAATCCCTCCAATTATGGCTTCTCCTGGAAAAATGGAAATTACACACACTGGGTATGATGGGCCTCACCCAGGTTTTGCTGTGACTGGAATGGGTGACCCTGGCCAAGACATGACCACAAAGCCCTAGCTCAGAGCCCGAGTGGCTCCTTCCTTTCCTCCACTGAACCTCTGGCCAAGGTTTGAGAGCCCAGCAATTATCTGGAAACAGCAGTTATGCCGTGGGCAGAAGGGTAGCCCAGTGGCTGACGGTTACATTCTCCACAGTCAGTCAAAGCCAAGTGGCCAACTGGTGCCACCACAGCTCACCCCGCCGCTCCTCCTCCCCAGCTCATGTCTCTGAAGCTGGCATCTTGCCACACTTAACAGACACACAAATTCTTTGTGTGGCAGTGACGGAGTACACCTTGGTAGTATCACAGGACGAGAGAGAACTCTTACGATGAGAATAAGGGGTAAGAATTCATACTGTGGCATCTGTAAGACACATTTTAAAGCGGACCTTCTTTCTAAAAGTTCCTTTTTAGCAACGTCAAGACAAGACTTAGACAGTCCCAAATCCCTCTCAGTGCAGCCTCCATTAGCTATCACTTTTACAAATGAGTCTTGTTCCTTGGCTCTGTGCTGGGGAGGCAGTGAATCATCAGTTTGAGAGGATGATTCTCAGTCCTAGATCTAACTTTTCCAGATGACGCTAAGACAGCTCAATGCACACATCACGCCTCAGACCTGAGCTGCAGGTACGGACACCAGCACCTGGCCTGGGGCCCTTCTCCACTGCACACGGTGAAGTTAGGACTCTCTCAGCCCTCAGGGCCTCGGTGTCACTGTCACCCAAGCACACCGGGCTGGGACCACCTTCCATGTCAGCACAGGTGAGTGGGGCCAGTTTTCTATGTGAGAAAATGCTCAAGAGCAGAGGGCCCTTCTCCATCCTTGTTGCCAGGGGGAATGAACCCAGCAGGTGGAAGTTTAATCCCACCGGCTTTGCGCACTTAGGGGAGACACTGGATGGCAATATGGTCACCGATAAATGTGTTAGTTGCTTTTAAGAGGAAGGGATGAAGCACAAAAGGATTGTCTTCTACCCCCCCCCCCCATGCTACCAAACATGTGAAGATAAGGTTGCAGCTACATTTATGGCATCCAGGTCCTCATGCAGAACCGCCGTCAGAGGAGCACCCCCTTCCCAGCGTCGCTCTGTACAAGCGGGAGCTTTCAGGGACATCACCTAGGAATCATGTCAACAATCGCCAGCAAAGCCGCGGCTGGGGACGGAGATGAGGGCTGTCTCAGGAACCTGGCACAGCTCAGCTCCGTCAGCTGCCAGCTCAGGACCTCCACGGGCCCTTTAACGGCCCTGAGCGTGCAGGCAACCAAGAAGGCTGACCCCAAGGGCCCGTGTGACACACTCAAGGAGCTCATGGAGGTTCGCTGCTTATGGTTTTGGTTATTCGGAATCACAACGGCTATACGATGCCTTAAACAGGGGGCTACATTTTTGGAAAAATAAAAGGTAAATTTGGAACGATGCTTTGAATTAGTCATCGTTCTGAGGGGGAGCTCCAGACTCCATCAGCTTATTTACTAAGAGGTTGGGAGAACCCTTTTTTTCAGCGCACAGGACACAATTTGGCGCTGGGGGGACGAGATACAGATTAGGGGGACACAGTCAAAAAATCCTCCTGCATTGAAATCCTGCTGTATTTTGGCAACTATCTAAACTCATTAAAAAGAATGTACAGTTAGAGCTGGCCTGTTCTCGCTACACCATTTTCCTTCCTCCCCTTCGACCCAATCCAATGGCTCAGCTTTCCCCAAATAGTAAGATAGGCATTTCCACACATCTCTATATTAATATTGAATTTGATTTGCTGTCACCTTCATTTCCATCTATATTTATTAAAGGGGAGAGGGAGACTGTCACCAGACTGTAACATCACAGTCCCACACGCTATTCCAAGAAGCACGCGTTAGCAGACGGCAAGGGAGGCACGTACACAGTGACACAGGCAACTGGGGCGACATATCACCACATACGAGGTCACACGGGGAAGGAGACTGACTGACAGAACCACAGGGCACGACACAAGACGGGGATGATACCACAGACAGCACAGACACCGAACTGTGTGTGTGGGGTTAAACTTACAGGCACGGAAACTGGTGGAGCAATCATTAACAGAGACAGAAGAAAGTGGGAAGGCTCGCTCACGGGTGTCCACGTCACCACGCACACGGCCTGACATGCATGAGCAGTCACGCTCAGAACGTCCGCAATCAAAACAACATGCCCGTCTCATTCTCTTGTAGATGGACATCTTGGCTATAACCGCGTGGTGGATGAGAGGAGAGGAAGAGCGGTAGTTAATGGCAAGGTCACACAGCAGGGCGGCTGGAAGGGAGCTGAAGGGATTGAACACAGGTCTTAGTTCACATTAACAGTCTTGACCCAGAAAAAAAATGCACAGTGACTGTTGGCAACAGTTTGGTTGTACAATGAAAAGAAAGCAGTGAGACTATAAATTGCCTTCATAATCCCCCAAGGCTGTTGTGTATGCTTTCTCTCCCCTCGGTGCAGGACAAGGGCAGGGGTGATTACAATCGGCGTCTTGGATGAGAGGAAGAGCACATTATAGACAGCAAAGATGTAACCGACATTTTTCCCCCGGCACAATTAATACAGGAGGACAAAATATACACACGGCCAATCAATGAACTGCTGACAGGGTACAGTAAATGGCTTTTTGCAAGATGCAAAACCAGCTAATATGTAGGCTTTCTAATTCCCATCCATTCTTAGGCACTAGGCAGAGCCCGGGCCAGGCTTTCATCAAATTAGATGTGAAACGATTACGTGTTAATATAGGATTCCAGGACACCTCTGCCGAACTTCCCCAGAGTGGGTTGACGTGATGCCTACAGGAATTTAAGTTTACTCTTGACAGAACAAATATCCAAATCTGTCCACATAAGAAATGCAGCTACTCAAGGCTAACGCTGCGTGGTTGACATGAAAGGCAGTTCAAAAATAAAACATCACCCAGAGCACAGGAGGGGCTGGTCTATTGGAATGTGTTCAGCTACTCATGGGCGTATTTTCCTCTCAAAGCTGGGAGGATCTGAAAATCCTATCGCCTTTTCTCTCCTTGCTCACCCCGAATTCAGAAAGCAATCGGGCTGTTGGTTAATCATTATTTTTTCTTATGCAGAAAATAGTGGCCAAAATAGATGAAAAATTATGAAACATGAAATAAAAAAAGAGCTCCCACGTAAGAGATTAAGACTCGCCCAAGCTAGTATTATTGGTTCTGCTGCGTGGGGACCCAACTCAAGCGCTCGCCTACAAAAAGGTGGCTGGACCTCACTGCAGTGGCTCTCAATGTCCTTCACCTTTACCCTCCACGCCAGTGTACAGGTAAGTACAATGAGAAGCTTCTGTACCTCCGTCTGAAGCTACAACAGACAAAAACGTTTGCTCACCACGGAGCCTGAACTGGCCTGCTTCCCTCCCTGGTCGGGGGGCGGGGAGAAGAATTCATATTTATCCGAAGCATCACAGCCAAAGAGTAACCGGGACTAAAGGGAGGTGTTATTCCCTGCGTCCACACCTTCCATTTGGAAATACGTATTTCCCCCCTTTCTTTTTCTTTGTGGAGCATGGTTGCACCCTCACTTTAAAATATGGCTTGTGGTTTTGCCCTCTTTGAATGTTCGCAGTCACCAGGAAGAGGGGTTTAAATCTCTCAAATGGGTCAAGTCCTGTTCTAAGACCTTTATGACTTGCCATCCAGTATATTTGTCAAGCAGGGGTCACGTTATGATTGTGAGGAACAGGCACTGGGGGAGATGAATGAGAGATCTCTTCAGCAGCAACTCCATTCCTGTGGATGCGGCTCACGTTTAAGTGACGCGTGCTTTTAGCATCCTGGCTAGTCAGTTGCTCAGACCATCGTCATGCAGCCCCAGCCCTGTTCAGTGTGTGGTCGACATCATTCCTGGGCTTGGTTTCTAGGGAGGCGGGGGGGTTCTACTATAGCATTTGAATCAGAATGGTGTGAATGCCCAGGCACCCCCAAGCAGCAGTTACTGAAATCAAGAGAGGGAAAAAGTCTTCAGCGGAAGACAGGAAAATAAAGTTATTTTAAATGCATCCAGATCTGGTATACAACTTGGAGACCCCTCGCTTGTTTTTTCTTTCCTTGTTCTCTTACTGGAAATATTGATTTGTTATTTACACAGAAGAGGGAAACAAAGATGATTTTTTGTTTCGCTGTAGATAAATTGTTTTGAAAAAAATTTTAATCAAATGCTGTAGCAGAAGAGAAGCCCATCAAACTCTGAAATGCTATGCTTCTCATTAGCAACAGTCCCTGGTTTTCATTTTCATCCTGCCATTTTGGGTTCATATTCAATAATAGAATCTGACACATTTATAGGGAAGGAAAGTTCTTATATATATACCATCTTGAAGGACAAGAGGAGGGAGGGTGGGGGTGGGATGTTTTGAGACGGTTTTGTCAGAGGTATGCCCGTCATAATGGGTGATTTAAACCTCCTACTTGATAAGGGTTCAGGAGGAGACAGCTTAAACCAGCGCCTCTCAGGGACTGTTTGCAACTGTTCTGCTGGCTCCTCTGGAGACCATGCATTGTTCTAAAATCTCATATTGTTAGCATGCAGGAACAGGCTGAAACTGGTCATCAAAGCAGCAGAAAACCATTTGCTATAAGAAGATTAAATGTTAATTATAAGCAGTCACATTCCAAAGCAGCATATGCATAAAAAGGAAAACATGCTATTACTCGCCATTGCTTCCAGTCATCGCTTTCACACTCACTCCAAATACAAAATAGAAATCTCAGGAGACAAACAAGCACCACACACACATACAAAAAAGAAAAAAAAAATCAGCAAGAATGATCAATGAGAGGCTCAAAGACAAGACAGAAACAGTTAAAAAAGATAGAGCTCCAGACGCTGACAAGCCTTTGCCAGTGACAATGTCTAGACCCAGGGGCCCCGCCTGCACGGGTGGCCCTTTTGTTCTGCTCTGCACGGACCCCCTGTCAGGTGTCTTCACCTATGCACTTCCAGGTCCACTTTCTTAAAAGGTCAGGCCCATCTGGTGGCACATCCACAGGCTCACAGGGTGTCCCAGCAGCAGAGCCTTCCTCTGGAAACTTTAGGCTCCTGAACAAGCTTTTGAACTAAAAACGGATGAGGGTATGGCTCCCTGGTGGTAGCTGTTCCAGGAGATGTGGACACTCTGGGTATAAAGTTAGACTCTTCGGTTGTAAAATAAAATTACATCAAAATTAAGTCATGGATCTTCGAATTTGGAAAATACTGCCCCTCGTCTCCCTCAACTCTCTCTCTCAGGCTTCCTAATCCTTTGGTTTTGTTTTAGAGAATAGTGGATTTTCAGAATCATCACTGGTATTTTATTTCCATTTCTCTGGGATTGTTTCCCTTTCTAGAGCTGATATAGGTTATAAGGTTAATTTCAGATAACAGAGTGCCATTTAAAATTCCCAAGGTTAGGTTTCAAAGAGCAACTTTGAAAGTTTCAGTATTTATTTAAAACAGAAGTAAATTTCATATCTACTCCCTGGCCACGAAAAGTGCCCTCTCTCCTTTGGTGTTTGCTCATTTTCTTTATTACGTAGTCACCCAATGCTCTTTCCTAAATCCCAGGCCTCAGAAGAGGGAGTTTTCCCCAGGATTTCAATGGTAATACAAAGTAGAGCTCTGAGGACATCTAGTGGACATGTGCAGAAGGGCAGCCAGTTAACATCCTCCCCGAACTCCCTGGCCCTTCTCTGCAAGGGAGCAGAAAGAGGACCCTGCAGGCCTCTAAGAACTGAAATGTGAGCAGTGGCATTTTAATTCAGCAGCTTCTCACGAGAGATGTTGAGGAAGCAGCAGGGTCAAAGGGCTGAGAGGAGCTAGGAGATGTTCCTAGAGTGGTCAAAAGTGGCACACTGCCCCCTGCAGCCATAGGCCCACTGCAGCCCTGGCTGGCAGGGTCTCCTCAAAGCCCCGAGGCAGCTTCCTGAAACGGGGAACAGACAAGAGCGCATCTGGTGGGTGTATAACACTGCAGCTTCTTGTCATTCCATCTTAGGGCTCTGGGAACTTTATGCTCAATGAGCCGCCCCCGTAGGCCAGCTGAGCTGTGGGAGAGCAGAAATATCAGCCCCTGGGGACCTGCTTTTCTCCTTGGCCCACATCAGAAGGTTCTTGTTCTTGGGCTGGTGCCACAGGTTCACAGAGGTTATGTGGTTGCCAAGAAATAGACCCTAGGTCTCACCTCCCGCCTAAGAACTCTGTCCTCATCGCTTTGTGGTTGGAGAGGAAAAAGCTTTTATGTGCTTTCCTCCACCACAAGGAAGTGAATAGTCTTCCAATATTTCCATTATGACTTCCTCATGCTATTTATAGAGCCAACATGTAAGTATGTCCCTAATGGCCACCATCAAAGGTTGACTCCTTCCTCGGGTGTAAAACTGGAAGATTTCTCAGACGTACTCTTGGACGACTTTTCCTGTATCCTCAAAGGTCGTGATTGTGAGGAAGGAAGCCTGTGGAGACGTGGCTGCTGTAGATGGGCTTTAGTTACTGCTCTTTCCTTGCATCAAACTGACAATGAGCTGTCAAACCCGGGCCTCTGCTGGCTTGCCCTTCCCAGCCAAGCCTGGCATGGAAGAGGGACGTGGAGGCCATCCTGTTCTCAGCACCATCTGCCTCCTGCATCCGCAACCAAATTGTCAGCCAATTTCCAATTGCACACCCTTAATTTCCAGGGTGGGCTGGAAGGGGCAGGAGAAGCAGTGCTGGGCTGAGAGGCTCAGATGGAGTTTTCCAACTCCTGGGGCCGGGGGAGGGGGATAGTTTAGGTTTTAAATGGAGCAATTCAAGGGGAAACTGTGGCAGGCAAGAAAAAAATCTGCCATTCAATTCATAGACACTTGTCAGATCACAACCTCATGTTTAAAATCAATCCAATGCGGGAAGGATTACTTCCAAGCCTCCACCCTGGAGCTGCGCCTCATATGCTCTTGCAACTAAAATTACAGGGAAAACATCCAGGGAAGAAAAAGTTCGCCGAGGTGTAAGGCGGAGGCGTTTGCTTGACGTGACACTGGGAATCAGAGGGCATTCTTTCAAGTCCTATAAATGAGCAAAATTCCTCCTATTAGCTTCTGGAGGGAGAAGAAAGGTCTTGCAGGTGTGTTTTTTTTTTTTTTTCCCAAAACGAAAGAGAGGGAAGGAAAAGCTAGTTAATGTCAGCAGCTCAGAGCCCTCCGAGCTGGTCGATCCTGCCCTCTCAACACCACATTGTGGCAGGAGAAGGCAGAGGGATTTGGCACTAGAGTTGTTTGTTGATTGACTGACATCAAGACTCCCCTCGGATTCTGAAGGATCACTAGATTCTGTCAGCGCTCTGCGGGTATAAAAATGGCCCTCAAGCCACCCTTGGGGGTGTTCTGCAGGTAAAGGGAGCCCGCAGAGTCGCTTCTGGCAGAATCGGGCATAGGACTGCGGAAGGTCACTGCTCTCTTTCGTCTGTACCCTGAGCATTCTACCCCTTCAGCCTCTGAAGACAAGCCAAAACCAGACGGCCAACCTGCCTCTTGCTGCAAAGGAGTCGGAGAGGACCAAGTGCTGACCTGTCTTCTCCACATCCCAGGGCCACTGGCCTGAACGGGGCTGCAGGCTGGCCCTCGTCTTCAGTGGTCTCAGGTACACGAGGGAAACCCCACGCTCATTTCTGGTGCCACCGAGAGCAGCATCGCTCTAAGCCACATGGAGACGCTGGCCCTGAGAGGCGCACCTCTGGGTGGGAGGGCCCTACTCCTCCAGTGAGTCAGGGCGCTCGGGGCCTCACATCCACGTGCTCAGACTTCTGCAGAGCTCATGGGTGAAACGGAACATTCTCCTCGAGCCACCTTTTCCGCCTTCAACAAGTAGATGTTTGCTAAACCAGTAAGCATCTCCCAAGATATCTGACTAACACCCGCAGAGGAACTGGGGATGTCCTAGTGGGTCCTGATTGAAGGAGGAACCTGAGTTTAAAGCAAGGGAACTTCATAGACTCATAGATTGTCGGAAATAATTACCACTGCGGGAGTACTTGTCTCCATTAAGGTCGTTTAGATACTTACAGTCGCAAAGCTGGGGTGTCCAATTAACTCTCTAGCCCGCGCTTTCTCATATAGAGAGGCACATATATTGTAATAAATACATCACTCTCTCTATAAAGTAGCTCCACACTTATATATAAAAATGTACATTTTTACATATAAAGTACTGTGGTACATATAGTAAATATATATATATATATATATATATATATATATATATATATCACAACACAGGAATAAATATATATGTAGTATATGTGTTTGCTTCAGGATAGGAATTCGAGCTCGAGAGTCGAGGAGACCAAGTGTAATTTATCAAAGGCAAGCGTGACAATGACCCCCAATCGATGAGGTGTCTGGAGCTACAGTGGTAATTACCTCAGCCTACTCAGTGTCCCCTCAAGGTTCTGAGACAGGCCCTCACGAGAAACACTGTTGTCAAGGTCTTATTTTCAAATAGAAAAATAAGACAGTGCCAGAGGCTGGCTAGAAGCTGGGGGTGGGGGGCGGACAGAGGGGGTCCTGCTCTCAGGTTCTCCAGCTCCAGGCTGCTCTGCAGACTGTTGGGTGAGGGAGTTGGGGCATGGGTCACTGCTACATGCAACATAAATACCACAAGGAAAAAAGAGACTGAAACTGTACAGAAAATAAAAGAAGAGTCTCTTCTAGAGAAAGACAGGGGGACTGGACTCCGGGCTGCTGGGAACCCGTGTTACTCACAATATATCACTACCAGTGTGCGGTTAAAATAGAGTAGGGGCCGTATTCCAAGGCAGCAAAGAGAAAAATAAATCAAAAATATGTCAATGATTAGAAGTTCAAGAAAATTCCTTCAAACACATCGATTTAGACATGACTTGTCCCCGAGGAGTCTACCCTTTGGCCAACTTTTAGAGGCTGGGGGAGAAAATGTCAATCATTAGACCAGGTTCGTTATACAGAAAAAGAAAATGGGTAAATGGATTCTGAGAGCTTGCTCCTTGGCCAGACACCAAAGGTGGCCCTCTTCCTTGATGGAGAGCTATGAAGAAATGGAAAGAAATGCAAGAGTTAAACTGTACTCCCACAGAATTGCCAGGCATGGAATGGCCACACTCGGTATTTCTCCAGAGAGTATGACATGAAACGTTCAACGTTATTGAACAAAAGTGAACAGGGGGATGGAGGCGGGGAGGACAGGGGAGAGCGGGGTTGGGAGAGGAGGGGTGGGAAGCTGTGAATGAGGACCAGTGACTGTCACCAGCTCTGCCCTTGTGGAGATGTATCACCCAGGGTGGATTATTAACACCTGGCCTAACAGATTTGGACAAATGACTCTGTGGGTCGGCTGCCCTCTCCAACTTAGGGCATCGGGCAGTGTGCATTCAATTCATTATTGACAATTCCAGCTCCTTCTAAGGCAAGTTTCTTTGCAACCAAAACCTAGCTCCCCCCATTTCCTAACCTGCCTGGTATGCCTCATGTTTAATAGCTCATTTATTCTAACCACCACTTACACCTACACACCTGCATCCTGCCCTCTGGGGCACAGGCTGCTGTGGCCTTTTAATTGGGAAGAACAATATTTGGGAAATTCTGATTGTTGTCCAACATGAACCTCACAGCTGAGGGCTGCCGTGAGATGGAGCCCACGTGGGGAGGAGGGTGCAGAGCGAAGGGAGTAAGACCCTGGCCGCACCGGCTTGGCGTTGGAGAGGCAGTCCTTCCGTGGCAATCTGTGCTGTGCATGATGGGAGCTCATCCGCCCCTCTAGCTGAGCCAATGTGAATGGAAATGAAGAGAATAAAATTATTTCAAACAATTATGCGCCTCTCTGTCCAGGATGATGTTAAAGGCCGCTGCTGTTTACGTGCCTAGAACCAAGATGGGAAAATGTCCTAGAGGCCAAATCCTCATTTCTAGGGACTTAAAATTCATCTGCTGGGTCCCACTACAGTCCCTCTGAGGAAGAGCTCAGCGGGAGTCCGACAGCTTTCTCTCCTCCCTCTGTTCCACTCCTGCCCACGACTCCGCTCTCTGTCCAGTCACCAAGGAGATCGACAGGAATGGATGATGTCATTTCCTTGCTTAAAAACGGCTATATTTATTGTAGGACTAAAGCCCACTTTTCTTACCATGGCACCCGCCTTCCTCTGATCTCATCTCGCACCCCGCTCTCCAATCCCACCAGCTCCCCTGCCAGGCTTCCTTCCCTCAAACACTGCAAACTGACTTCTACTTCTGGCCTTTGTCCCCCTCTTCTGCCTCCCTGGACTGGGCCTCGGGGTCAGGGCCACCTCCCAAGGGAGGCCTTCCAGATCTTTCTAGCTAAAGCAGCATCTCTGCAGGGTTCCTCACACCCTCAGGCAGTCTCCAATCTCTTCACAGCCCCTGTCTCTACCTGAATGGATTTCATTGTTTCTATGATCACTGTTCTATGATCATTCACTAGAGTGAAGGATTGGGGGCGGGGAGGGGGGCAGGGGCCCTGTCTTGTTCATCACTCCATCCCTAGCATCAAGAATAGCGCCTTGCACAAACAAGGTACTCAAACTCTAGGAGTGATGAATCAATAGTGCGCTTCACTGATGCCCCATGCGACCCAGTTCTCTGTGAATTATTGGCCTCAAGGCTCTCCTGCGTCTCCCCTCTCACGCCACTGCGAGACTCTCCTTACAAAGGGGTTCAGCCTCCTGCACTTGTCACTGTCTTACTTCCCCCTCCGATGGGGTGTTGCTTCTGATGGAAATGATCTGGGAGATGCCTGGTCTGCTGGGCTGAGCTTTGCTTTGAGCTCACAGCCAGTGAGGCAAGGCTGGGGTGGACCTCCTGTTGAGAAGGGCCTTTTGATTCAGGGACTGGGTTCGTTCTGTGTCTTAGCAACCTCAGACACTCTTCCCGATCTGTTGTCAGAACAGAAGAATGCTCAGCCCCCAAGAAGCCAGAGGCTCTTGTTCTGAGATTTCCATAAATATCCCTCTTGGTGGGTATCAGCGTTGAGAGGAGGGGGCTCTGTGTGTTAAGTCCATGAAGAAGGGGGAGCAAACCGTGGGCCCAGCTGCCCCAGACTCGGGAAGCAGGGAGCAGATTTCTAGACACCGCTCCAGACCCAGTGCCCCGCACAGGGATCTGCCCGAGGCTGCGTGTCTCTGAGCCCTAGCAGGGGCACCAGCCTCTCACTGGGTTGGCTTTTACTGTGCCCCTCCCCTAGGGGTGCAGTAATAAACCCTGTGTCCGCCAGTCGGTATGTCCCGGGAATGGGGTTCTCGGCTTGGTTCCTGCTCTGAAAAAGCACTTTGTGGGACGATCCTTTATAACTGCACTCCTACTCATCAGACCCACGGTCACCCACTTTGCCCTGTCTCCTGACCCAAACGTCACCGAGAGAGGCCTCGGGCAGGCCCGAACCTGACTGCTGGGTCTGTGTCACTCTCAGCCACCTCATCCTGTCAGTGACCTGGAAGCCTTAATTTCTTCTTTTTGTGAAACGGGATTAATAACACCCCCTGCCAAGTATGCAGGGTTATGGTGAGGAGCAAAGCAAATAATGATCCTAAGGCGCTTTGAAAAGACTAAACATAGGAAGGCAGGCGTCATCACCGTTTCCTCTAGGGTCGTGAGAGATCTCTATTAGGCAAGGCAACGTGATCACCGCCAACAGCACGGCCTTCTCCAGGCAAAGCCCGCTCCAGGCCCACTGTCACAACCACATCCCTGACGTCCTCTCAAGAGGCCCCACTGGCAGGCAGAAGGGGTTTGAGGTAGGCCGTGCCAGAAGCCACCGAGCCCAGTCTCGTGGACCCCAAAAGATCATTGGTGTCTGACGTTGGTCCCTGGGACAATGAGAAAATCCACTGGCCATGGCCAAGTTCTTTCCTTGGGCCAATCTGAAGGTATTGCAGTTGGAAGCTCGGGCCTTTGGTACCGAAACCTGCAGCCATCCAATGGGAAGAGTCAGCCCCATTCGGGAGACTGAGTCCTCACCCTCGGTTTCCTCTCTGCCCTAGTCCAGCCGTCTGTACCCTGGGCATTCCCAGACCCACTGGGAACCACGGTGCAGAAACGCCCTCCTCCACGGCCTTAGCTGCCCTCCTCTCCGCACACCATACTCACTGTGTTCGCCTGGACACCCCCCGAGGCGTCCTGTTAGAGACGGAGTGGGACAGGGCACTAGGTCTACGCCTAGGTGTTGGCGGTGGTGATTGTTCAACCTCTGCTCTAATAAAGCGAGGACAGGTATTTATTTCATGTCTCTTTAAACTGCTGGGTGAAACATAAACATATTCAAGAAAGCTCTTGATGTTTAGTGTTTCTTTAATCGGAAAAGGAGAAGGGAAATGAATTCGGGGCAAAGGAAGGAGAGAGGGAGGGATGGGGGAAAGAAACGCTACTTACGCCGTTTGCAGCCGCATTTTTTTATTCTTTTGGGATCTGTGATGTCATCATGACAGGCCTTGCAGTAAAAAAATGCCCTGGAGAAAGAGAATGGAAAAACTGACATGTTTCATAATCCGCCCAAATGAAATGAGCGCCACATTTCCTCCACCGTGGTGCCAAATTAATGAAACACGCCGGCCCTCGCTGCCTTTCATCTTTTGAGAGGTTTAGACGTTTACAGACGGAAATGTTTGTCGCAAGACCATTTATTTCAAACACAGGTCTCTGTGATTTGAGTTAGTGCTTCTTTTAATAAACTTTCATTTGAGAAGGAACTGGGGGAAAGGTTGCTGATGTGACCGTGAGTCTGCTCGCCCGTCTTTCACTCGGAGCGCAGCCTTCAGGGCTGCTCCTCGGAACCCGGGGCAGGCAGCCCGGGCCTCGGTGGGAAGGGAAATCCATCTCGGAAATCCTCCGTCTGGTTAACTGTAGATTAAAGGGGCACAAGGATGGCGTTCCTCAGTCAAATACAAATATCCGCCCTGTCACTCTGAGAGCGTCCTTGCATTTCAGGAGATTAGAAAGGGGAAATCAAAAGTGATGGGTCGAGGGGCTCCTGTCAATTTCCTTCTGGGATCGCATCACCCATTTTTACTGCAAAGTTGGCTGCACCAAGTCCCATAATCTCCGGCCTCGAGATCATATAATAACTGAAGGCTTTCTTCTCACCGAGGGGCCCAGCTCAGCTGACCACTGGAATGGGGTGGGCAGAGGGTATTACAGGGTTGGGGTGAGTAGAAAGAGGTCCAGAGACAGCAATCAATCAATGGGAATATCCCCTCATCTGACTTAAGTGTCAATATGTGATGATAAAGTGCACTGGCCATGTCCACGTTAATTTGGATGAGGCAGAATAAAGCCGAGCGCTATTTTAAATGCTCAGGGTCTAGAAAAACAGCCCCGGCCGGAGGCCTCTGTCCTCTCAGTACTGGGAGGTGCTAAAATTCACTGGAACAACTTCACAACCTTCTGAGTCTGGGGACTAACAAAACTCCTGGCCTAGCACCTTCCCCACTCCCACCACGAAGGTGAATGCCAGGGATAAACATGGCCGTTCCTTGACCAGCGCTATAAAGAAATAAACACAGTTCTTGACTACCTTATTATTCCCAGGTTCCTTTTCATGTTTTTCGAAGGACTGGCATATTTGGAAACCACTGCTAAGACTTTTGATCTGGAAGAGATCTGAGATCTTGCAGCCCAAATCCCTGGGTCTCGGTGTCCTCATTGAGAAATGGAGGAGGTGTCCTAACTGCCTAAAGCCATCCTGTACTGGAACCTGGCCAGCCCAAGCCTTCTAGATTCAAGCCCCGTGCTCCTTCCACCCTAATAGCTCATCCACTCTTTCCTCAAATGCCAGGTTTCTTCTATTTCACAAAAAATTAAAAGGAAGCTGACTGTTTGCCCTCAGTGGAAATGTGGCTAAAAACCCAATCAATGATGACCTGCCTCAAAAGAGGAAGTGTAGGACAGGAGGAAGCAATTGTGCTTCCATGTCCTTTGCCCATTTTCTCCCCCACATTTGATGTTCCTACTCATATTAATGATAGTTAACATTTACGGAGCACAGACTTTAGGCCAGGTGCTCTTCTAAGCATTTAATAAGCATTAATGTATTTTATCCTCAAACAATCCTTTGAAGGAGGTGTGATTTTTATCTCTGTTTTACAGGCAAGAAAACTGAAGAACAGAGAAGTTAAGCCACCTGCCCAAGGTCACACAGCTGAGTGGCAGAACCAGGATTCAAATCCACACAGTCTATTCCCAGTGCCCAAGGTCTTAAACACATCTCTACTAAAGAGATGATGAGGTGTGGTGACAAGCCTGAATAGACCTTTGAAAAGATAAAGCACAACTAGTTCATAAATCAAAGCTAGATTCTGAAAGTAAAATCCCCACAGGGACCAGACAGGTAAAGTTAGTGAGTGAAATGGGGTGAAGGTGTGGGTCTGTGGTGACCTAGAGACACATCCCCCAACTGGAGAGGGCAGGGTATGTAAGCTCCAGCTGATTTTTGCCATGTGGCACTTCCTTGCAAGCACCCTTGTTTTCCCCATCCACCTGTGCCTCTCTCTTGCCCACCTGGCACAGCCCCCACCTTACTGCACACCTGCATTGAGCAGCTGAGTGTTGCTGGGGAAACAACCTTGCTGACTGATCTCACTTTAAATCCATGAGTGTGGATTCCAGGAGCCTTTGTACACTTCTCAGGATCTACGCCCTATCTCCTCCTCCCACCTCAACCCTCTCTGCTCTCCTCTCCACGACCTCTCCCGCTCTCCTACCCCTTCCTCAAGTAGCCTTAGCTGGGGGCCTTGCCACTGACATCACCAACACCAGATCTGTGGTCTGCAAGGCTGGTGTTTAGGGTCCTCTTGTCCTCTGTTTTCTCATTGTGCTTGTCTAATGGGGGAGCCAGCAGGAGGCTGAAGGGTGAGAAGAGTCATTCCCCTCGCTACCAGCTTATAAAATGGTAGTAGCACCATCTCCCTCCAGAAGAACACAGCTCCTGGGAGGCAGCCTTTCCTACAGCACACCCTCTGCCTCGTTCTAACAACCCTCCTTCCCCTTGACTAGGCCTGGGAGTGGCTCCCCACTGCTATGAACTCTGGGTAATTTGCCATCCTTTGTGGGTTTTCCTTAACTCTTCCCACAACTTTATACATTTCCCTTTTTCCTTTTAAGTGTGTCATCTGTTTCTTGCTAGACCCTCACTGATACAGCATACAAATTTCTATCTCCAGTCCTCCTCTTTACCCAGAACTCCAGAATCTTAGAGGCAACTGCCTTTGTGACATCTCCATATACCCTACTTAACACGGCCCAATTAGAATTCTTCAATTCCTTCCACCCCAACTTGTTCCTCCTCCCGTTGCCCCATCATCCACCCAATTGTGGAAAGCTGGAATCTAGGCTCCATTCTTTATCCTTCTTGTTTCCTCACTTCTATGTCCAGTTCATCAGTGAGTCCTACGAACTCTCCAAAATGTATCCTGAACTGCTCTTACTTCTCACCACCTCCACTCACCCGTCTAGCCAAGGACATCACCTCTCACCTAATCTACCCAGTAGTCTCTGAGTCTCCTGGCCTCCCCTCCTGCTCCACTACATCTGACTCTCTCAGAGCACGTGCAAAGGCCTTTTAGTAATATAAATCAGACTACGTCACTGCCAGCAAAAAACCTCCCATGACTCCATTTGATAACAAATTCAACCTCTGAATATAGTCCTTCGGGGACTAGCCCTACCGTTCTAACTTCACCTCACCACTCTACTCCCCCAGACACCCTCTTTTTCCTTCAGTTCCCTGAACACAACAAACTTATTCCCATCATGTCTCCTCCTCCCTTCAGATCTCTGCATGATGGGTTCTTCCCCATCACCCCAATCTCTGCTCTATCGTCACTTGCTCCCAGCCACCTTCACTTACACTCAATCTAAATCAGTGACCAGCTGCATGAATGCTTTGCACCAAGAATAAACACAGCTGCACTTCTCCCTCCCTGGAAGGGAGCCCATGAGAGCAGGGACTTCTTTCCATCGTTTCCCTGGCACCTAGTACAGTGTCCCTGGAAGTGAGTGCCCTATTGACGTTTGATGGATGAATGAATGCTGCTCAGTAATGTTGGATCTGCATGTTTTTCAGGAGACTCCAACAAATAGGGATTTTTATATAAGATTAGTACTTCTTCAGCTTGGAAACTATTTGTGTGTGTGTTTTTTAATTGTGGCTCAAATCATGTCTATAAGCCAAACTGAGCCAATGAGGCACCCTTCTGTGACTCCCACATTAAATACTATGGGAAGGTTACTTAAAAAGCAAAATGCTTAGTGGCCAGGAGTAAAGGACAAGGGCCCAAATGCTTCTCCCAGAGTGACCTCGTTAAAACTGGAATCAGATGGTTTCATCCTCTTTTTTTCTCCCCTAAAATACTACATCCGAAAGTTTAAACCAGAATCCGTTAACTTCTTTTGTTGCTTTTTTGCAGCAGAGGGTGCAACCTCAATACGAGAGCATCATAATCTACTTTTCCATCTGCACAAAACTTGTTTAGTTTCATTCAGATCTCCCAAGCCCTTCTGTGGCTTTCTGCAGTCTTCATCTATTTGCAGTCCCCTAACTGACAGCTTCTGCTCTGACACATCACGCAGCCCGGGAATTACAGGCCGGCGCAGCTGATTGTGTCAGCATGTATTTGTGAAGACCATAAAGCACTGAAATGAGACACACTGCGCTCCCCAATAGAGGAGGTGATTTGTTTTTTGGACGGCCTGGTATTTGTGACATTCATTAGTGAGAGATGCAACAGGAAATAGAATTACACAAATGGGAGCCTCATGTTCTACCTGCTGTGCTCCTCAGCCCCCTGCCCTGAGACGCCGCTTCGGGCGTTGTATCTCCGTCTGGCCGTGAGCACAACCTTCTCTTGCAGAGGACGAAAAGGGTGTTCAGTCCCATTCCCCCGCCCAAGGTTCCTCTCAGGTGGACCCAGTTCTTGGGGTACTCCTAAGACAGTGGGGACCCTGAATCGGATAAAGAGGTTTTCCTCCCTCACGCCTGCGTAATGGGAATTTTGCAGAAGTAAATTTAAGCCATTAGATAGCTCGGTTTAAATTCTCATTGTTGTTGTTGCTTTTCCACCGCATTTTCCACGCTGAAAGCTGTTATGACTGGTGGCTAGTTTGCAAGAGTGCATGATGAGTAAGCACCAGCTGTCAAACATCATAGTTCTGTGCTCAGCATGTCAGGCTCAGTCTTGGCAAATAATTAAGAACGTAAGACTTCCTGGTTTTAAATCCTGGCTTTAAATGAGCAGTGTGGCTTAGGCAAGTTAGTTAACCAACCTGTGCCTCAGTTTCCTCATATGTAAAATAGGAATAGTAATGCTGTCTCATAAGGTTGTTGAAAGGAGGAAATGAGTTCATCAATGCCTGGTGCCTGGTACTCAGAACAGGGCTGCCACATATTAAACTCAATAGGTCTAGTAAATGCATGCGTTCACCAGTCACTGAGAGTCAACAAATGTACACGGCTGGGGGTTGGGGTGTGGCTTAGCGCACATAGGAACATGGGCTGACATGTGTTAAAACTGCTGCAGAAAGTCATACCATGCGACAACAGAACCAATTACCCCTCGTGAGGTGGTGTGATCATGTGCTAATCATTCGCCGAACGTTGTTTAGGAGCTGCAACTATTGGATTTAAATATAGTGGTCAATATGTAATTTTTATTTATGTTGACAAAATTACTACAGTGTTTTTCTCCAATATATGGCTTATTTGGTAAAATATGTTAAAAAATAACAATGAATTAATAACAAAAATATAACCTGCTAATTAAATTATAAGCTACTCTAGATTAAAAGCATTTTAAAATTAGCAGGGTGTTAACTTTCACATATGACATACAGACCGGAAATTTTGTTCATTAAATCCAAAGTCCATTAAATCGAGGTCCGAAAAATCGAGGGTTTACTGTACTAATAAAGGTGTCATAAACCATTGAGGCCAATGAAATCCTGGCTATCCCTGACTTCAGCCACTTACCTAGAAGGCCACAAATAGAAATATGGCCAGTTCAGTATTTCATCTGAAATTAATTCAAACCTTTAGAGATTCCATTTGGCACTTAAAGTAAAAAACTGATAATTCTCAAGTAAAGAGCGGTGGACGAGGAGTCAGTTGTCCTATGCTATGTTGTTCTGGGTCATTAAGCATCGGGGGCCTGCAACAATCAATTGAGCTCTCTGGAACTCTGGTTCCTTCCTTAGGAAATGAAGGAGGAGCTAACCAGGCCTTCCTAGCTCTGAAATGTTATTCTAAGTCAAAGATGTGGAACTAGTTATGTGAAGAGGAGCCCAGGGAAACATTTGAAAGCACAATCCCTCCTTCCTAAGATTTGTTAGGAAGATGCCCAAAGGCCTGTTAGGACGTTCTGGGGTTCAGGCCCTGTACATATGGAAGCAGGGCCACCTCAGGGGGTCAAGATGTTTAAGCTGGAATGAAAAGGAAGGCAGGCGAAAATAAACTCTTACCTTTTAACTTCTTTGGCATCACTTGCGATGAAAAATCCTAAAGTACCTTCTTGGATCTTAAGATGGTTTCCAGGATTAATTAATATACTGCTCAGTGAACAAAAACAAACAAAGAAGACGCATTTGTCAGGTCATGTTCTGTGCAAAATCTTGAAGGCTATACGGTATTGTTAACTGTATAGGGGGCCCACTAGTCTAATGCTGTCCCCAAAGATTTCGTCTAGAGCTTGAGGTTCACTGTCCCACACACTTAACTGGATAACGCCATCATAAAGCTTGGCTGTTCAAGTCCTAGGTTGGCATACTCCCAGTTGCAGAAATCAAAGCAAATCTAGGTTTCAGGGCCAGGTTTTTATAATGGGGTTGCCATCATGGGTTTCTGGTTTGAAGCAAAATTCCCAATAATGTACCCCTTAGAAAATGCTGTTGATGGTCAACACTGAGTGTTATTAGTCTAATAAAGCTATTGCTACACCGATTTTCAGTTAGATGACAGAGCATTAATGGGACCCCTATATGCATACAGAAACAGACATGTATACACACCACATACCACTGCAGGGAATGGTACAAGACACCCATACCAATGCAGAAGCAAGAACATCTGCATGACATGATAAGGACATGGAAGTGGATTCCATGTGCAGTCTGTGTGGATAGAACTGGGTCCACCACTGATAGAACAGTGAAAAAACAAAAACAAAATGCAAGCAATCAGAAATACTTAATGATTCCAGCCTGCTGTTTACAAAAAGGTAAGAGAGTCTTTGAATAAGGTGCATGTCTAGCACATACTGATTGGGGCAAACTGTAATTAGAAAACAAATGCAAATTACCACAAAAAGACTTCCCCTGCAGGGAAATATGAACCTAAATATACACTGTCCTATTTCAAAGTGGTATAAATAGATGAGCTGACCAAGTTGTGTCTGGACTGACAGAAGAGATAAATGTATCTAATCTAATAAATGGATGAAACAAACAAATTTCATTTTCTGCAGATCAAAAGCAGAATCCAGGAATGCCATACACAGAGACTGAGATGAGACTCTGGGCTCAATGGATATGGAATTTAGGGACTCTAAATTCAGCAACAGATACAATGGAAGGAGTTTGATCTGAAAATCAGGTGTTTCATGTAATAGATGTTTGGAATAAGGCTAAAGGAAGTCTTAAACTGCCTAAAACAATCAAAATGGAGGATGGCAATTAACATGTAATCCTTTTCTGCTGGTAAAATCATTGCAGAAAAGTGCTGTAACAGGGCGATGTGCCTGTAGCAATACAGGAAGGACCCAGGTGAACTTTTGTTCTGTTGGGAGAACGGAGTAGATCGTTATTGCAAAATAATGGTTTGTGGTCACAAGAACACCCCCTATTACCCATAACAAGGCCTGACAGAAGGAAACCAATCCCGTGTCACTGCTCTTATGAACACTAAATAATAGCAAGAGTCCACGAAGACCTGACTGTTCTTCCCTGGAACCCCAGGCAACAGTGAGGCAACAGCAGGCCACCCAGGGCAGCGCTGGAGCGGTCCCTCCCAATCACCCTCCACCAACGCTTCACGTTTGTCGCCCACCCTCTGACTTTTCATGATCGTGAGGAGAAAGGGGCCCAACTGATACAGGCTAGCCAGATTCCCCATTAAATGCAACGTTTTAGACGGACAGCATTCCGGACTTGGCATACTTTCTTACCCTGCTCCTCAAGGCAGTTCTTCTAGGCCCTGGCTCTGCAACCAGAAATTGGGTCCGAGCTCCAGCATGGCCTTTCAGTAGCTGTCTGACCTTGGGCAAGTTATAGCACAACTCTAGGACTCAATTTCCTCACCCACAAGATGGGGATGATGACCATCATAGTCTTCAGGGACATAATGCACCGAAGGCTCTATGTCTACTGGTTATTGTTCCTTTTATTATTTATTATTGAAAAAAAAAAAAAAGCCAAAAGGATGTTCCATTCTCAATGGAATCATCAGCTTTTCCTCAGTTGGCCCCATGACATGGAACACATCCTGCCCATGATTTGGTGAAGTTACAGGGTGAAGAACTAACTGTGCACTTTAGAAAAATGGACAAGGACATAATGAAAAATTCCAGGTACTTCTGGGCTCTAAAGGAGCTACTTCCTCAAAATTGGAAAGTTCTACCAATAGACATGTATTCATTTAAGAGTGTTAAAAAGCTTCCCTGGTGAAAAACAAATCCTATCATGATTTCAGCAACACAATTCAAAGAGGAAAATTGACAGGCATCAATGTCTTGGTGATATATATGCACAACACAGCCTCACACAGAACCTGCTTCCCCTTTTTTACATCACATGCTTCAGAAATTGCACTTCGATGGTCAACCCCACTATGCCATGGCGGTGATAGCAAGGTTCCTGACAATGAAAAGTCTCTTTCCATTGCCTCTGTTCTCTAACAGCTGGCCCACAGTAAGAATATGGGATTGTTACTCCACAGATGGCAGGCTGAGATAATTTATTACGCCTTCCGCTTGTCCTAGTCAAGTTTGAGGGTGGAGAGGAACGATTCAGGTATGGAACTAAGGCAGATCTGTGTTCAGATCTCAGTGTTGCTGCTGCTAGTGGTTGAATACCAGTACTCAGGTGCACGTGTCAGGCCTATAGCCTCAGGTCCCGGCCTTGAGCATGTGGATGGTGCTTAGCCTCACTCTCCTCATCTGAAAAATGGGGTACTGCTAAGAAAATTAAAGCACATACTACGTGCTCAGTGACTGTTACATAGTAAATCCTTAATACACAGTCACGATTAATAGTAGCAAGGTGATTACAGCACCTGAGAAGCAAATCATCTCTCACAACCTCACAGCTCCCATTTTGTCCTTGGTGCTAAGAAATGACCTATGGGCACTGAAAGACCATTGCACTGACAATAGTATCTGAGAGATTGTATTCCTGTGCAGTCCCTGTAGATGGGCTAATTTGGGCTGGCTTTTGGCTACACAGTAGAGTAGCTCTCTGTTCCTTAAACGGTATGGCTGATTGTATAAGACACTGGAAGGACCTCCAAGGACATCACTGACCAGGTGACTCCAGAATGTCCTCTTGTTCTCTGCTGGTCAGGGCTGAGAGGCTTTAAATCATCTCAACATGGTGCGTGAGGCTGAAAGGGTGTGTCCAGCTCTTGAGATAATGAAGGAAAGACATCTAGACACATAAAGAGGCTCTCTGGGTTGGATTGCATGCCTATTTAAGGGTTTGGTAGAGAAGCACGCTAGCCTGACCCAGGGACCACTGTATACACTACTCCCTGTGTAAGGGCACAGGGTTTCAAAGACTCTTTGAGGAAATATATTACTCTGTTTTTGATATTTCAGACATTAAGTCTTCTATACACATTCCAAATCTAGAAAGTTGGAAGTACCGATCCTCATCTTCTTGAAAATATAAAAAGATAAGCATCTGAAACAGAAGTAACTTTTTTTTGCTCCTACAAAGGGCCTGCTATCCTTAGAATGTGTTGTTGAGCTCCTAATGGGAATATGTAAATCTTTCCAAAGATCGTTGATGTCTTAAAATATCCAATGTTAGGTTTGTGTGTCCTGATGATGGCCAAAAGTCTCACTCCCTGGGCATCACTTTAAATCAGTCTCTGGCTCCAATTCTGTCTAATTCACTAGCTTATCAGACAGAGATAAACTTCAAGATGTGTCATGTGAAGAATCAAGAAAATCTCTAAGAAAAAAAGTCCATCTATCAATTAGCAGAATTCCAATAGGGACATATTCTTGGCGGGATGGACGTGCCCTGATTTCCAAGGACCCTATAAATTATCCTCTTCCTTCTATGATTTGTTAATTTCCACTGAAAAGATTCAGTGATAGATGGAGGCCAAGGGTTGGTGTGGTCCCTTCCCCAAGGATTCTTATTCTTTTTCTTTTGCTCTCAGACTAGTTTTGAATCTAGACTTATTCTTCAGCTCCTCGCTCACTATATGGAATAAATAGATATCTTTTGTAGGGAACTCATAGGTGTGTAAAGGAGTGAAAAGCATGATCATATTTTATTTACTTTTATAAATTAGTTTCTTATAGCAGCCAGCTTAGAACCCTGCATGGAATAGGCACTTTTCATAGTAATGAGTAAAAAAAAAACCTAAGTCATTGGTCTTAGTTCCAAAAGTGTGGCTTTCCCTCTCTACTAAGGAGAAAAGGAGTCACAGCTGATCTTTCAAAGGCCCACCTGCAGTTCCCACCAGGCCTATGGGAGGAACGACCACACTTCTTCTAGGGGGGTGGCAAGTGAGCTAACAATATCCCAGAGACATTAAGCATAAATATGCAAATATACAAATATAATAAATAGCTAGGTACACGGGGAGTTGAAGCAATTGATTTCAATATTGAAAACACCACTCACTTAGATCTGAAATATGTTCTTAAACGTAAGACACATTCCCCTGAAACTGGCTAGCAGGGCTCAGTGCACTGGGAAACACTGCTTGCCGGGTGCCCTCGGGAGGGGAGGGAGAGCCAGGTCTCAAGCTGCAGTGCATTTCACTGTGCATCTCTTGCTGAACTTGGGTTAGGGAGAAGATTTGGGGCTTGATAGGGTAAAACGATGTCTTCCCTTTCTCCACCACTTATGTATAACAACTGGGAAGCATCTTGTTATTTCTCCTCCAATTACCATGAACTTCACTTGTTTGCTGATTTGAGAGACAACCCATGATTAGTAATTCAACTGAAAGAGATATTTTTAAAGGAAACTCTTCTCCATTATGGATAAATATGACAGGTGTAAGTCTCTTTCCTCCCCACTTAGTTTCTGGTAGGTGTAATGTACCATTCCCTGAGCAATTACAAACATATCACATTCATGAGAGCATACTTTGTATTTGGTAACACTGCAATTATATCTGAATCTAGAAAGCTAATGGGACTTCATTACCTAGAACAAGAGAATAAGAACCATGTAGGACTTCATTTCATGCCGAGCCCAAAGGGATCATGCCACTGAAAGTGGCCTCTTTGACCACACAAGGCCATGTGCGATTGCTGTTGGGTGGGACTTTGTTTGAACCAACTGGTTCCCATCTCAGGGAGTACAGCTGCCTGGCAGTTTAGGGGCTGTGTTAGGGCACAGCCTCCAGAAATCCCAATTCTCAACTCTTGCTGCCTTTTTGGAACTTTTCATTTCTTCTGGGTGTTAAAATATATGCTGCCGGAGTCCCACACAACTAGACACACACACATTCCACAGTGTGGATTCCATGCTCAGCACACTGGAGCCCAGGGCACTTACACAGAGACAGCATCATAAAGATTGCTCCCAGTCGGTCAGACTCAAGTGACCTCCACTGAGGTCCACCAATGACATGTTTATCCTGATTCCATCCCAATAATTTTAGAAATGGCATTTCCAAATAGATTTTGCACATAAGGAAAATAGTGGCCGAATGGAAGGGAGAAGAAATAGTTCATTTGGCAAGGACAATGCTGGATATTTGGTCTGGGAACAACCCAAGTGGCTTTCTAGTACACTTTAGAACAAGTCATGCCTACATCACAACATGCCTTCACCACATGATAAAAGGACTCCAAGGCCAAAGCCAACAGCACAGGTGCAACCACTGTGGCCCTTTGGCGATGCAAAGTGTTGCAGTAACTTCTCGCAGTTGGATCATGTCAATAATACCGAACTGACAGGAAGCCACCTCTATTTTCACACATCTACTCACAAAACCACAGAGAACCTGACTTCGGAAAGAGTCACACACACACACACACACACACACACACACACACACACACTACAAAACAAACATGTGACAGTGATTACAACCACAGAGAAAAACAACTCTTGAGAAGATGAATAAGGAGGCATCTCAACAGTATGTTTTCAACAACACGCCCTTAGATAGAGAACACATTGAAGAAGCTGCACTGGAAATATTAACCCAAAAAGGTAAAAAACAAAAAAACTATCGATGAGGATCTGGTCATGCTTCATGCAACATATAACAGCAGCAAAACAGGTGAGGTCACACGGTGAATGTTGCGATACTTCATATTAAGAAATATGCCCAAATACACTCAGAAAAACAGAAGCCCTGAGTTCATCTCAATAGACAGTACTCATCGGAGTACTGCCCAAGAAATACATATGCAAAATCTGATAATCTAAATAAGTGTAAGGAAAAAGAGGTAAGTGTAAGGGCTTGGTCTCTGTTTTGTGGATAAAAGGACACGAATTCTGCTCTACCAACTGGGAAGTGGACACAAGGAGGCGGGGGTCACTGGGAATGTGGGTGTGGGATGCAGACAAATGGAACCAGAGTCTGGTGGACACCACGACACATCAGGACAGGACAGAAACAGACACCGAGGGCTGGAGAGAAGCGTCCTCCTTTTCAACTTGAATAGATTTGTTCCCATCATTGGTGCCATGACAAAACAGGATTGTGTCTTTTGGGTTTTTTTTTTAAGGTTTCCTGCAAAGAAGTTAGTGCGTCATCCAAAAGAATCAACAAATCAAACAAGAAAAGCAATGTGCTACTTTCAATTTTTATGTCCCCTAGTTGGAGAGGGATTTATATATAAATATACATATATAATTATATATAAATATATATCTATATATATACTGACAAGGGAGTGAGATTATATACACATATATATAATCTCTATCTTCCTGAATTCTTGACAAATAGTTAGTCCTGTGGTTAGAAGTGAAGATAGAGGGTGGAGGTTGGGAGGAAAGTTAACGAAGAGTGCATACCGCTTTCGGCTTCTGCAAAACGACAAGAAAAGAATTTAAAATCAAACAATTTGATAGTAAATTGATTGACACCAGAAGGAAAAGAAGGAATAAAACCTTTGTTTCAAGTTATTTGAAGGGTACATGTGAAAACAAGGTTTTTCAGCAAAGCATGAGAACAGTGTCATGGGGTGGAAGGACAAGATATTCAGGACAGGCTGGGGCGCTGGGGTGGACAGAGGAGCAGGGCTCTCGGATTTTAACACCTGGTCACTTCAAAAGTGTGAGAGGAAAGCAAATGGGACATGTTTTAATGCAGGGGGAAAAAATCCAAGTTATCATCTCAGGAGGGTCAAACACTCGATTCTTGGAGACATGGGTACTGTGTTTGATAAGCCCTGTGTTTTCTCACAGGCATGATCTACATTCCTTCAAACACACCTTTTTCCACAAGAACCAATGAGCTTCACACTGAGACCAAGCTGCATCTGAGAATTCAAGCTGGCAACGGCACACAGAAAGCCAAAACAAAGCCAGACAAGTTCTTTTCTCCCTTTTCTTAAAAAAAAAAAAAAAAAAAAATCTACAAAACTCTATCTGTAAATGTGGCTTTGTTGAAAACATCTCTGATTCGCGAATTAACTGGAGGGTCCATCAAAGGAAAGATGGTTTCTTCCAGGAAAGCTCTGATTTCTTTTTCTTAGAGTGGGGGCAGGGCTTCACCAGGGACCATTAGCAGCTGTTTCTCTCCCTCCTTGGGACCAAAGAGTGGCAGGTGGGAGAGGACTGGTCAAGGTTCAGAGTACAGTCTCTTGCTAGGAAATGACTCCAGAATGCTTGAGAAAGGCTATTCAGCATCACCCACATCAGGACACTTTGATGAGAGATGCACAAATAAGAGAGAACACTGAATTGTACAAAGATTTACTGAGTTGGCAACACAAAGAATATCATTTGCAACCCTCCTCCCCAATCCCCCAGGTACAGGTGAGCATCGCCAACAACATGGACAAGCAGCAGTCCCAGGAACATCCATGTCATCAGTTGAACAGCAAATAGCCAGGACTCCCAGTGGATTTTGCAAATAATATTCTTCACTTGCCAACAGGAAAAATATGTGTGTCTACGTACATATTTGCTAACTGCTACAGCCATGTTCTACACGTGGCTACCAAATCTACCGCTTTTTCTTCCTTTTGGTTGATTTGGATTTTCCTAATAGCTGAACGTTTGATCAGATTGACGTGGAGCAATCTGATCTGGGGTTGAGGTAACAGAGAACATTGGATTGACTTGCTTGCAATCCAGCGTTTTTTGTCATGGAGACACAGACTGAACATTTGGAGGTCTGGCTTTATTGGGTCATTCATCCAAATAATGGAAACTCCTTAAATGATCATAGCAGGAACCTTCTAGCCTTGCCCTGCACTCTGCGCGGTCATTCAGGTGTGTGTCCGAGGGTGTCTGCCCTACAGGAAGACTAACTGACTACAACTAGGAACAAACCAGGGATGTCATTTCAGAGGACAAAAGCCTGAACATGTCTCAATGAGTTATCTTTCTCCCAAAATGATTGATAAAAGTGGGGGAGAGGAGTGGCAGAAATCATCTCTATTTTATCTGTAACGCATACAGTGCTCCATCCACAGAATTCCTTGTTAATGTGACGCCTCCTTCTTCCAGTGTGAACTCATCTATTGACTGGGGTGTTATCTGTTTCAGCCAGACCCAGTGCCTCATCGGTCTCATTTGCACGTAATTACGTGCAAAATAAATAAATAAAGAGGGCTCCTGCCTCTGCGCCTTGCTCTCCCGGCTAATTTACATGAAGCTGATATGCTGCCACCTGGATTTCGGTTGCACCGGGAGAAGCACATATGGTCCACAATAGACTGCTTGTAATCCGGCTACCAAGAGAGCTCGTATCTCCCATCATGGCCCTGCCCCCTGCCTGCTGGCAATGAGGTCAGGTCCACCTGCTTTGTGCTCACAACCGTAAAAGGGGGTAAGAGGACAGTGTCTGACCCCACTTTTATGCAGAGCTGAAAAGGAAAAGTTGGCACCATCGGCTGGAGGGCTGGTCTCATCCCTTTCCCTGGAGGAACACTCTCAAGGCCCTGGGGCTCCAGATGCCCGGCGGGTCTGGGATAGAGACGCCAGTGCCTGGTCGAACACATGCCTTGAGATGTGTCCTAGGGTCTGAGAGGTGTTGCCTCAGGGTCCCAAGCAAGTAAATAATACCCAAGACAGAGAAGTGGACTGAACGCTCCCAGGATGCATGCTCACCATCATCAATGTGAGCTGGCCGCGGCGTCGCAGCAAACTTACCGGCTCTCTCGGTTGGCGGACTTGTACTCAATGGCTATCATTAGGAGCTTGAGCTTCACAAAACACAGCCTGCAATGAGATGGAGACACCTCCCAGTCAGTGCTTCTGAAGGACCAGGGCCACACAGCCAACACTATTATGACCCTTTCATCTCCTAATCCAGTCGTTATCCAAGGGAGCCTCATTCTACAGTCGCTGTGCCAAATGGACGGGGCTGGGAGTGACGCCTCCCGCTTCCCCATTAAAGCTGATTTCTTGCAAGCGATAAGGCGCTGAATGTTCAAAGTGCAAATTGCACTCAGGTCTAGATGTCTAGACACAGACCCAAGCAGGAATTGGTGTCTGGGGATCTGTGCTGGGCCAGATTCATTATTTTCTCGGTTGGGTAGTAAAATGTTAACTGCAGGGGGAGGGAGGTTTTTGGAGCAGCTGGACCTGTTATTTGGATTCCATTTTGGTCTTTTGTATAAATGGCTTATATTGTTGTTCCGAGCAGACCCCTGTGTGCTCGGAATGATGGTAATAATCCTTAGCTTCCGTGTAACTGCCCGGCACATGACTGCGGCACCGTCACTCCTGGCTCCAGCCAAGCTGTCCCACCTCATCTGCCTGCGGCTCTTGCCTGCCGCTCGGGCTGCTTTGAGGCCAGCTTCCTCCTCCCTTGGTGCCTTCACTGATGCAGATCCTGCCCCCAGAACATCTCCTCTCTCCTCACCACACTCCCATGCCCACATCCAATCAATCCCACCTTCCCTGTAGGTCTTCTGTGGCTACCGCTGCCCTCTGATTTTCCTTGTATTCTCAGAACTCCTCCAGCACCTTGTCTGCAACCACATCATCCAGCCCTTAGTCAACCTAACACTGGCTGTGCCTTCATGTATCTCAATTTTGTCTCCTCAACCAGCAGAAGTTCTGTAAGAGATCTGGACTGGTTTGGAATTCTCCACAGTACTGCACATGGAACCACCAATATAGACAAGCTCAATAAGTGATTTCCACTTACTGGGGTTCAATTCTAAGAAAATAATAAATGGTTCTATAAAATATTTTCTGCGTAAAGATGTTCAAGGTAGTAGTATTTATACACAGCAAAAAGAATTGAAAACAACCTAAATATGCAGTAACAAGGCAAAATGTATGATGCAATATGGAATGCATTAGCATTCAAAATGACATTTTAAAATATTTTTATTGATTTTATTTTTAGAGAGAGAATAACGGAGAGGGACACAGAGAGAGAAACATTGATGCGAGAGCGAGCATTGGTCAGCTGCCTCCTACATGCCCCCTACTGGAAATTAAGCCTGAAACCTGAGCATGTGCCTGACAGGGAATTGAACCAGTAACTTTTCGGTGTATAGGACAATGCCCAACCAACTGAACCACACTGGTCAGGGCCAAAGTGACATTTTGAAGACCATCTTAAGGTATAAGATCAACAAATAATATTATATGGATACAAATATGTAAATAACATGATACAATTAGGTGACAACATATTTATATACTCAGAGAAATGAAAGCTCACATAAATAAAAAAAAATTATTCTGTATAATTGTGTTTCTACAATGGGCATTATCACTTATGTTCCAAATACATTTGTATAATAAAGCAATGGTTTCCTGATAGGCGGGGAAGTGACTTGATGGTGATTTGGCTCCAGCATTGTAAGGGGGAGGATATGCTGGGTCACAGGGCATGGCCTTTCTCGGTGCTTTTTCATTTAGTCCCCACAATATCCCCAAGAGGGAGATATCAGCCCAGTTACTCAGACTTCGATGGATATCTCTACTTTACAGGTGATGAAACCAAGGCTCAAAAAGCTCATGTAACTTGCCAAGGTCCCCACCTACTACTTGCCAGATATACATCTTCATCCCTAGAAAAATGTGTGTTGGCAGAGAGAGGCAATAAGCAAATATATAAGTGAATTAATAATAAATTCCCAGATGAAGACAAGGACTCTGCAGAAAATAAAACCCCTAAGCAAACGAAGAGTAACTGGAAGAGTGTGTTATCTGTGATGGTCCAGGAGGACCATTCTGAAGACGTGCCACTAGATCACAGGGCCCTGGAGCATGATGGGAAGAAGCAGGCAATGAGAGGATTTGGGAAAGAGCATCCTAGGGAGTAGGAACAGCAAATGCAAGGGCCCTTGAGGCAGGAAGGAACTTGGGGTATCTGAGGACCAGCGATACAACTGTGATAATGACTGGGTCAGGAAGCCAGGCGGGAGCAAGGTTAGAAGACTTTGTTGACAAGCAGTCTGCAGCTTATTCCAAGTGGCATTTTGGGAAGCCTTGGGTTGGTTTTAAATAGCAAGGTGCCCTAATCAGATGCGCTGGATGTGTTACTTACAGGTAAAGTACCGATAAAGGCCTCATGCTCTCTGGTGGAATAAGACCAATTGCTCATTCATGCTTGTGAGGTCATGGTCCTCCATATGGCTTTCAACAGACAGTCAGATTTCAAAGGACCACTTCCAGGCAGGCGTGCCGGGGCTCTCAGTGATTTGCAGGTTTTCTGATTCCTGCCAGCAGACTCTAATGTCTGCTGATTACAGTTTGCTGAAACACCAGCCCAAGTACAGCTGGAAAAATGCTCTTCTTAATTTACGTCCCATAGAGCACCACTAACGTGTACCTTTTATGGGGCTGTTACTTCTGGAGCTTAAGCTGTTTAAAATATCAGATGGCTTATGCAGTATTTGTTGAACCAAATTACTAAGATTAAGTAACCATTTTCTAATGTAAATATCAGCTAAGTGCCAAAAGCTCAAGAAGTCTGATCTTAACTTAGCACAATCATGAAGAGGCCAATTTGCTGATATACTATGAGCAAAGACCACTCTGATTTGGGACTCTGGTAGTTCATGAGATCAAAGATCCTTATTGCTTTAACAGCCTGATCCTACAGGTGAGAAGGGAAGAAATGGTTCATAGTGATAATAAATAATATCTTTAAGCTACTATGATATCATTTACCAACTAGATATACGAAGAAAGGAGCTTTCTAATGCAGAAAAGTTGATAAAACCTATGTAGCCTTGAGCACCTTCGTAGCCTAGCAGATCTCTGAGTCCTCTTTCATAACTTACCAATCCCTATCTCAGATAATCCTATACTACTTTATAGAAGCCTCTCTTTAAGAAGCCCTTTGACCCAAGACATGCCTTTGCTCACTGGCCAAAGGGACAAAGAGGAGAGGGACAGAGTGATGTAAATGAAGTGATTACATACAAACAGTGCCAAAACCACAGATTTTGAAGCCCTTTTGAGAGTGCTGATCCCCCTCTCCTCGTATAGATGACAAACTGAGGTCCAAAGACAGGAAAGCAACTTGCTCAAGGTCCAATGGCCTTTACATAGAAAAGCTGAAAGTGGACATTAAGCAATTTGTTCAAGGTTAAACAACTTTGATATAGAAATGTCAAAAGTGGAAATCAAGTCTCAACGCAGAGTGCTGCACAGATGTTTCTCATCAAAGCAGAGGAAATGAAGGGGTGGCCAGAAGCCCAATGTGCAGACATGCTCTGTTTGGTCAGCACATCATTTTTTGTTTTTTAACTGGCATTAGATACCAACAGGTGATTTCATATAAAAACCATTTTTTGGCTTTCCTGGACAAATAAGATATGGCCACACTGACACTACATTTCCTATGACTACAGAGATTGGAGCTTCAAAGCACTTGCCCCTTTGGATGGGACATATGCTCTCCAATGTGCCACAGTCCCCACCACTCCCTATTGTCTCAGACCTCACTGTTCACTCTTTGCTGCTCACTGTCCCCTACAGGCATCAAAGATTTTAACCCCCACTCGAAAAGCATCACCTGGATGTTTGCAAAATATCAACACTGGGTAACCTACTATTTACACTGCTAGCAGAACTGTGTCTCCCTTGTTAAAATCACAGTTTTTCATTAGACACTGCCACAGAGAGCCGGCCAATGTCAGGATACTAGGCTGAAGGCTCAGCAGAGGTGCAGCCCCTGTTGGAGGTCCAGTGGGGAAAAGCAGATGAAGGCCAATAAACAGGGGAATGGGTGTGGTTTGGTGTGGTAATCCTTGATTTATACATCTCTCTGCCCTCTAGACTGAGTTTTTTCTGTGTGAGACGCAAGCTTTATCTCCCTGGCATTTTGCAAAGTGCAAAGCATAAGCCTCCCATAAATGCCGATTAAATAAATGTATGAAAGAATGGGGAGCAGAACCTCACGAGTGGCTGGAATAACACAGGAGAGATAAAGTGGTAAACTGGGAAAGTCTCGTTTAGGCAGAGAAGGCTTGGAAGTGAGTACAGAATCATGAAACAAGATGCTTCTTAACGTGTCTTATTCTTTAAAAGCACACAGATCGGGGTGGGGGTGTGCAGAAGGAAATAACAGCAGCGATGTGCTCTGGGAATCTAATTTTTGCCTTCTACCCACCATGCCCTGCTGTAAGCACAAATCTAAGATACGGACAGCAATTTCTCCTTGGGACCCTCTACAAACTATCACAAGGGGTTCGCTCCTAAGAATGTGCCTGCAGACTCCCCAAAATTGATGTCCTGAGATTAAATGTTTTACTTGCATCATTCGACACCATTATTTTTGGTAAAGCAAAATGGGCTTTGCCCATCTAATCCTTAGTCACTCCCTTGGCCTTACTCAGGCTTCCGTGTTTAAATGTACCCCTGACAGCGTGTTGAGAAAGGAGGCTGAGGGTGAGGGTGAGGCAGGGTAGGAGAGAAGTACGAAAGCTCTCCCAGAGTGATAAACAGGATGGAATCAGCCTTAAGTTAGCAAGAATTCAACTCTTGACTTCCAAAATAAAATGTCTCAATGTGTCCAATGCAGGAAGTTGTCCCTGGCTGCAAAAGTAATTACAGGGGAATAGAAACGACTCTTTTTTTTTTTTTTTTTTTAGAAAAAAATGCCACTGACACGAAAGGTTTTAAACCAGCAATCTGCAATAAAACTGTTGTAATAACTAGTTAGATTGCTTTCTTGGTAATTATTAAGTAGAGGTCTGTCCAACTTGACAATGACATTATACAAAGCCCCCCTTCTTTTTACTGCCAACATCGTCTGTTAACTATAGTAGTTTCAACCCAGATGTTCCTGAGCAAAGGCTCTTAAGAATTAGAGTCCAACTGTTTCTACCTACCCAGAGGGAAATGGATTGTTCTTGCCACTAAATCAGCCCCCTGGACTAGAAAGATTGCTGCTAGTGTGAATTAAGCATGGAAACCTGTCCTAGTGTGTGCACCTTCTACTTTGCTCAGGAAGAATATGCAAATGCATGGCCTGGGGCCAGGAGTGAGGTGGGCGAGGCCAGAGAGGCAGGGCTCAGTGTGCCTTCCATACCCAGCCCCCCAAAGCGCCCACCTCTCTTCAGTTACCCAGAGCCACCCTTGTAATCAGAGTAGATGCAGATGTAAACACTGGGCTTTGGGAAACCAGACCTTTAGGATGGAGGGGCTAGGATGAAAAAGATTCACATTTAGGAGCCTTGATTTAAAAATGCTAGGCTCCAGAGCCCTGATTGTTGTGGCTCAGTGGTTTAGAGCATCGGCCCGCATACCGAAGGGTCTCAGGTTTGATTCCTGGTCAAGGACACGTACTTGGGTTGCAGGTTTCAGTAGGGGCATGTGTGGGAGGCAACCAATCAATGTGTCTCTCTCACATCGATGTTTCTCTCTCTCTCCCTTCTTCCCTCCATTTCTCCCTTCCACTCTCTCCAAATACCAATAGAAAAAAATATATTGGGGTGAGGATTAACAAAAACAACAGCAACAAACAAACAAACATACAAAATGATAGGCTCTCAAAATGGAAACATCTAGTTTAAAAAAATGAAAGGGGGGGATCTGTACGGCTGAGCAACAAGGAAATGGACATCATTTGTGATTAACCCTCATGGAGCTGTTATTCAGATTCCAGTTCTGACAGGTGGAGTGAGAAGGCTTCAGAACAGCCAACCCTCAAATACTCACACTCACAATGATCTCCACTAGCACTCCCACTGAAGACACCTGAACTTAAAAATAATTACATTCTTTGATATGGGCAATCGACATTGGTCTAAAAGGTGAATGAATGCATTTGAGAAAGCTTTAATATTACTAATCAGAAACGTAAGCTCTGTGTTTGCTGTGAGTACACAGCATCAAGTCAAGCCGTAGCATAGCATCCATCCCATTTCCAACTGGACTGCCTCCCTGACCTTCCTGCCTCTGTAGCCTTCAGCGAAGGGGGTTCATAGCTCAAGATCACTGGTTTATTCACTAGCATGCACAAGGGTTACTCATGAGTACTGCTCATATATGTTTAGTCCTGATAACAACACCCCAAATAATTAGGTCAACAGGGCCAGGAGAGATAATTTTTTTCAAGCTCAGTCTTGAGCCTTTCCATAAATTCACATAAAATGCTCATTTCTGCAGTCTGGCTAAATACATCTATCCTATAACAATGGGGCCTCCTGGCTGCTTTCTGCTCATGTTCAAACGTGGGCATCTTTCGCTGAAGCCTGCTGCTGTCACAGACTCAGTGCACGCGGCTGTAGCTCCCACTGGGCAGGAGACCCAGCTTCCTCCAGGCGGTCTGACACGTTAGGCTTCCCCAAGTGGCTTCCCTGGGAAGACCTGCCTGCGCAGAACAACACAGGGTAAGAGCATGACGCCTGAAGGTTAGGACGCTGGCTGCAGGTGGAAGCATCGCCCCAGCCTCCAAGCTGTCTGAACCCAGCTCAGGAGCATCCGTGCTTGAGCCGGGCGTGAGGGCACAGCTCCCACCCGTTAGCACAGCGGAGACCTGATCAGAGCTCCCCGAGTTACCCAGGCACTAAATGCTCCGCATCACACCTGAATCTTAGCTGCTGCACAGCCGCAGGGGGACGGAGAGAGGCACGCGATATTGTAAATCCGTCTTTGGTCCTAATCCCCTCTGAACTGTAAAGCCTGATACAATTAAGCTTTTACGTTTTGTAAGTGATGAATGACGGACTACTATGCTCACAGTGAGGTTGGAACTGGAACACGGTGTTCTTGAGGCCAAGCCTCGCACCTATGGCTTCCTCGGGGCCCTCCTTCTCTCCCCGCCGCCCTCCTCTCCCCTGGGCCCTCACTCTCCTCCCTGGAGTCAGGGGTGTATCCTCCTATTTGCTAGTTCTCATGAGAAAAACACTATCACAGTTTCCCCCTGAAAACATCACATGTCAAAACATATCTGCTTTGCCCGGTCAGAGTGGCTCAGAGGTTGAGCATCGACCCAGAAACCAGGAGGTTGCTGGTTTGATTCCCAGTCTGGGCACATGATCGGTTTGCAGACTCGGGATGTGAAGAGGTAGCCAATTGATAATGTTGCTCTCTCACTGATGTTTCTATCTCTCTATCCCTCTCTCTCTCTAAAAATCAATAAAAACATATTTTTTAAAGAAAAGATCTCTGCTTCCTCTCCTCCTCTCATCTAAAGGGGAAACCAATTTGCTCTCATGGGGAAATCTCAAAAGCCCAGAGTGTTGAGGGAGTTCTGTGTGGTACTGGGTGGCTCCCAGCTTCCCGATCCCATGCCACTTAGCATCCCCTCTTCCCTCTTTCTTCCCTCTCCGAATCCATCCTCCTCACAAGGCACAGATCAAGTGCCATCGCTTCCAGGAAGCTTATCCTGGTCAGCCCAGCCTTCAGGAAGCTCTGTCTCCCTGTAACTCAGCATCTGCCCCCTTCGTGTAGATCCATCATACAAACACTCATCAATAGATGCTCAGCTGTCTCTGGGGATGGGATTAGTTTCTTAACCAGACTGCAAACTCTCAGAAGGCAGCCGCTATAGGGAAATAGAATCCTTTAGTTGGCATTTATAACTAGTGTTATTAATCTTTTACTGTGCATATATTTGATCAAATCTAATTGCAGGTTCCTCTAGAGATGGCACCAGGCCTGGCACACTGGCACTAACATCCCACATTCATAAATTATCTACTCAGTTGATTGGCTGATGACTGATGGCAGAGTTTTCTAAAGGGTAGGAGTAGATGTAACCTGAAAATGCCAGTGTAATTCTTTCCTTCCTCTGTGCTTCCATCATCTTTGATGGGGCAGGACGGAGCAGGTGGGGGTGGGGGGAGACAAAGAGAGGTGGAAGAGGGGAAAAGGACATTAGCTGGTTTTGAGAGGTAAGTAATGTCATTCCTCTTTCAGAGATGAGGAAACTGGGGGTAAGCACCGAGTCCAAGGTCAGCTGGTAACGGTCAAAGGGAGGAGGTACGCAGAAATCAAATAGTTTGTCCCAAATCATGTATCCAGCAACTCCATAGCTCGCACTGCATGACATCACACAGCATCTTATTATGTAAACTGCTCAAGGGCAGGGCACTTCCCTAGGAAAGATGGCCTCATACCCTAGCCCCTTGCTTTCATACCCTAGTCACCTGCACCCTCCAGTCACCTGCTGAGGAAGGTGGGGCGTGGGAGGGAAAGAAAGTGAGTGGTTTTCTGGTGTTCAGACAACAATAGATGGCATCCTCTCCTTCAGATCCCCAAGCTCCTTGGCCTTGATCTTGCTGCCACATGGGCCCAGGAACAAGCCAGCTATGCAGAACCAAGGGGGAACGCTCAGGAGTTGCTGGCCCCTAAAAGGACCATCTGAAAGGCATTCTGGGGAAGGTCCGGGACATGCCCACCATGACCTCCAACGAGGCCAAAAGGAGTGTTGCAACCTGAACTTCCCTTGGGCTTCTCTGCATTTAGTGTGTATCTGTTCTCACCAGCCTGAAATTGCAGTTATGATCCCTGGTGGAAATATAATCAAGATCATTATGGTTTTGGTGCCCCACATTGTTTTGCTGATCTGGGGATAGGGAGTGGGGAGAGCAGTCGGTGGTCTGGTTGTCTGCCTGGCGTGCAAGAGTGCAGTCTCCTTCCCATGTGGCTGGGGAGTGCAGGACACCCTACTCGGAGAAGGAAGGATGGCAAGGAGGCACACACAAAGGCCTGAATCTTAGCTTCAAGATGACGCCCACCCATGCCCCTATGCTTGGGCTAAAATCAGACAGAAACATTCCAGTGTCTGAGCCCAAAGTGGGGAATAAGAGAGGTTACCCCAGTCTGTGCTGTGGAGGGGTGGGGACTATGAGGGTTCCCAGCCATCAAACTTTGAATCAGAATCACCTGATTTGTTGGTAAAAAAATGCAAATGTGGGGGCCTTACCCCACAAACTACAATCTGAAGACATAGCCTAGAAACATCTCCATCTAATATGCTCCCAGGAGATTCCTAATTAGCCAGCCCTCATCTAGCAACTACTCGAAGCTGCTCCCAATCGCACAACGTCGGAATATTGGCTCTGCAACTTGTCTGCGAGGTGGCTTGGGAAGGGGCACCACTGTGTTCAGTGTATAAACCAGTGTCCTCATGTATAAACCAGGGATCATGCCACTAAGTCACAGAACCGTTATGAGGATTCAAGAAAATGTAACTGAAATATTTAGAAATGATACTGCATTGTATCTTAAATCAGTTACTGTTTTTGGAACAAAGCTGAGGCCCAGAAGTCAACGTCTACAGCTGCACCTCCCTAGGCCAAGAGAGAGCATCTCTCCACTTGAGATTTTTGAAAAGCTTGCCTTGGGGGGCCTTCTGCCCTGCCTGCCTCTCTTCCTCCCGCATTCTGTTCTCTTGGGAAAAGACCTTGAATTTCACCCCTTTATCCTGCCCCCTTGTCTTTCCCCAGAATGGCTCTCTCAGCTTCTAAGACAGCAGCGATATCTCCTGTGTTGCGATCCCACCCTGCGGAGGGGCATGCTGCCAGCCCGCAGGGAGAGCGCATTTATTTCTTTTATGCTTTAAGATGTTATGTGCTGCCTATTGTTTTAATGTGGTGCATAATTACAGAAACCGCTCTGAAAATCTGTGTATTTGATCTGTGCTTTATTACACCCAGAATATCCCCCAATTCTTTTTCGTCTACAGGAAGCAGCTTAAAATATACTTTGGCATCCTTTATGTCATCTTGAAATTGAGTAGCCAATTCTTACTGTAATGAAAATACGTATGCGCCTGCCCGGTGATATACAACACTACACTCTAATTACGGCTGTGCTTTAATTAACCTGAATTGAAGAGTGTTATCATTAAACTGCTGGTAACTTTGAATTATGGCTTTTCTTTAATTTAAAGTAGAAAACACAGATAATTAAGCCTCTAGATAATCAAATGCTTGAGGAGAGCTTCAATGTTTTGGGATGTTCCTAAATCTCATTAAATGTCCTTCCTTTATTGATTATTTCTACCTCTGCCGTATCGTTGTGTTAAACGAATAATGGCACTAAGTTGAACACATTCTCATTCACATCAGACGGTTTTTGTTTTATTGTGTTCCAGACGCCGTACCGAAAAAAGACTAAATTCTCTGACAACAAGGTGTGTCTGAGGGATTCGCTCCTCCTCGGGACATGTTCTAAACTTAAAAATCAACCAAGGGAAGGATTTTCAGCAGCCACCAGTGTCCGGCTCTCGAGCTGGCTCCGCAGGGCAGTGAGGTTTCACACTGCCCCGTGGGTCGGCGATGCAGGCTCCGGTGTCCGCAGGCCAGGACTGGGCTGGAAATGCAGACCTGGCCTGGGTTAGGTGGCCAGGGAGGGGAGGGCCTGCGCGAAACCTTCTCTACAGCAAACTACAGCCAGTAGCACTCAGGGGAAATGCAAGTCCTGTGTTGGATCATCAGATTTTCAGAAGAGGCCAAAAACTACTTTTTATGTAAAATACTTCTATTTTGAAATTCTGGCAATTGACTTTTAAAAAAATGAAATACTGTGGTGGGCAAATTCCTGGTCACATTTAGCCCGTGGGTATCCCAGTTGCTGATTCCAGGGCGAGCAGCCCTAACCCTACAAGTCAGCATGCCTGTGCTCTGATTTGGTTCCCAGGAGCAGTAGAGAGGCAGGGGGCGGCAGGCTTTCAAGGGCGCACTCATGTTCGATGTCAACACAGGTCAAGCCAGGGAACATTAACAACCAAGGAAAGGGCTTGGAAGACTCCCTGCCAATGCCTCCCACGCCATAGGAGCCCTGGGCTCTGCGGTGTGCCCACACTACCCCTCCTCCAGGCACAGGAGGCCACAGCTGCTGTTTGTGAGGCAGCTCCTGTTAGAAGTCCCGAATTCTCAGCGCTTCCCGTGCTAGGCGGGCCAGGCTCCAAGGTGGAGCAAGTCCCCGGAGCCGGCCTCAGTGCTGCAGGGTGCAGTGCCTCTGAATGGTTAATGTTTTTCTGTTTCAGAAAGAGAAATCGCTCTCAGAGACAGGAGACCATGGGAGTTACAATAGGGCATCCATTCTCAGAAAATAACTTCTTCCAAATCAATTACCTATTCACTTTTCCAGTCCATTTAGCATTTAAACTTTCGCATAGAGACAGGGTGAGAAATTTCAGTCAACAGCCAAACCACTCTGGATTGCTCAGGGTCTGGGCCAGGGACAGACCGAGCGCACCTGCTGTGCTCACTGACAGGCGTCTCCAGGTAAACCCCAAGCCCAGCCCCTCCCCACAGTGCACAGAACCGGACTGAGCCAGGGGAAGCCGAGAGCCCCGGGACCACCCTCCTCAGACCTCCCTTTCCAGAGGACTGGTGTGGTATGTAGACAGGCAGACAGCTCAGGGGAACAGCTTTTCTTCCAACGGCTCCCCAGATTCCCCTGTTTCTTCCCAGTTGGTATCAGTGAGGTTATCGAATCCCTTGCTAAGGGGTCAATGGATCAGGCTGAATGTTTCAATGCTTCCAGGGAGTTGGTGTCTTCACAGGGAACAAAGCCCCTGTTTGACTTAAACCCAGCATCTGAGATCCTAAGGGGCAGGGGGGAGGAATTTGAGGCATCGTCCTGGTGGTGGAAGTTTCTTGGGGTCCAGGACACCTGAAGCTCCTGAGGTCATACCCCTTCAGTGACACCTGTTCTATCTATGGCTGGGGCTGCCCTTGTCAAATCCGTCCTGCTGAGCCAGGGTCAAGAGAAGTTGAGCCTTCCTACTATCCTATAAAATAAAGAGCTAATATGCTAATTAGACCGAACAGCAGAACAACCATCCAGATGACCTTCTGGACGAAGCTGGGGCTGGGAGGGCCAGCCAAGGCAGCCGAGGCTGCGAGGGTCAAGTTCCTTGCATGAATTTTGTGCATCGGGCCTCTAGTTGTAACATAACAGTTGTCCATGTTGGGGACTTTTTTAAGCTCTCTTTCTGGTACCTGTGGCTCTGCATTTCCTTGGCAAATCACGAAGGCACTCAGTGCCTTCTCTGATGTCTCTATGACCTGACTTAATTGAAAGAGATTAAAAATCCTTTCATCAAGGGGCTAGCGAGATTTGCTAGTAAAATCAGAGAGACACGGGTTCACGCCTCCCCTTCATAAATATGTCTGCATCACAGAAGCATAATTCAAGATCTTCAGGAAAATGCAGTTCCTAATTTAGTACAAATGATGGACCACGCCTGAGGTTCTCAGGACTGGAGGGAAAAGTATGGCCAGCAGAAATCCCCCAGGCAGAGACCACTCAGCGACCCACCTTCCCATTCACTGCCCACGGCTGAGCCCGCAGGACACAGTCCTGCACTGTCCAGTGCCCCCACTGTGCCGGGCAAAGGTGGGCATCTTTCCTGAGGGGAACCCAGTAAATTTCCCTGAGGCCCGAGGGGCATATGGGCGTGGTCACTTACTCACAAACAGTAGGGAAGGACAGACCCACGAAGGCACTGGAGAGATATTCTGTGTACATTTCATTGGAGACTCCTTCCAAGTAGTATTTCTGCCACGTGTCTTCCTCAATCTGAAGGAGAGCAAGAGGAGGGTTTGAGATATTGCCAGAAGGCTATACAAGGAAAACTCGAGTTCTACCATTCTGGAAACAAAGGAATGCACTGGGTATGCGATGGTGACCTTCCTCAACAGCCAGGAACACAAGCACATCGCCCAGGTGAAGCTTTCCATGGCCCCGAATTCACGGGCGAGAAGTATGTCCCCCCTAAAGCACCCCTTCTTTTTAAGCCTGTCGATTCCCCAGGGTGTAGAGGCATGAGTGCTCACTGCCATACTGGTGGGAAGGTAAACCGATTGTTATCAATATTTATAAAAGTCCACATTCTCTTACACAATTCCATTTTAAGTATTCATAGCAAAGATACACGGAGGCAAGTATATAAAGACATATGTATAAGAAGCTCCTTTCTACTCATAAAAAATTGGAAATAACCACAAATGGTACATGTATACAATGAAATACAACGAATTAAAAGTTATGATGAAAATGTATATGTTAATATAGAAATTATGTAAAAGGGCACATTGCTAAATAGTGTGTATAGCCTGATCCTGTTTTTTTTTTTAATATTTTATAATTATCTGAATGCTTGTAAAGCCATGGAAAAATGTAGAAAGCTTTATACCAAAACACTAACGGTGGTTATATCTGAGATATACAATGACACTTTTTCTCTATAGATTTCCCTATTGTCTGAAGGCCTTTACAATGAGCATATTTATATTACAATGAAACAATGAACCTATTTCTACTTTGGAGGCGGGGAGGGGAATTTTCCCAAGCCCATATTGAATACCACAAAACATAAAATGTAGTTTCAGAGAGGTCTTACCCCAATTTTCATTAAAATGTGGGGGGGTTGCCTGATTAATCAAGATCAACTGGTTTTCCCAACAACCTTCTTCATGCTAAGAATTTCTGAATTTTTTTTTACCTTGCAATCAATCTTTAAAAATTATAAAGTGAATAACAACAAGAATGCTTAGCCACTCTGGGAGTTTGGGGATCTCATTGCTCCCCTTGCAATGCAGGCAGGCAGGCTGTGTCCTTGGGTATCTGTGAGATGCTGCCTCCCAAGTTCATTGCCACTGGAGGTTCAATAAGGGGAAGGATGAGAGGGACTTCCCAGCCAACGGGAAGTGGTTCTTAATAATTTCTGGTGCAGATATTGAATTAAAAGGCATCTTGCCGGTGGTCCAACGGTAAGTTAACTGGGTAACTTCAATGTTTGAAATTGAAAGAGACTTGTGAAGAGTGGGAAATGAAAACCTACTACATACTTGGTGACACTGTGGAATACAAAAAAAAACAACACAGAAATAATTTAGAAATAAATTGAATGCTCCCTGCTTCTAGGCTGTTTGCCTGCTTTGTGCTCAGTCTGGGTGATTAGATTGTGTTGGTTAACCTCATTAGTGGGAGCTGCTTCTAACCTACTCCCACACGTTTCACATTAGCCATGCTCCGCTGCTGGGTGCCGGCTGTTTATCTCCAAATCGGTCTTCCCCAGAGTGGGGTCTTTAAAAAACAAGGCACTCAACCATTTCTACTGCTAAACTGTATGATTTTAAAAATTAGCTGCAGTGTGTTGAGCCTAAGCACAAACTTCCTAATTTCCTCAAATCATAAGATTTCAACTTTTTTTTCTCAAATAAAAGGTATGCTGATTTTAAAAGCAAACATCATTAATTCTAACTAACCTGAAGAAAACCTAGTCTTTAGTAAATAATTTGAAATATAGAACATTTTGGGCACTATACCATCAAAACCTTTTATTGGTAAATAAGAGAGCATATGAGGGAATGCCAATGATAAGTCCTCATAGAACTATGAGAGCAAATTGTATTCTAATAAGAATTTGGCTAGTTCTTTCAGCAGGGACATTCAATTTATTTATTTATGTATGTATGTATGTATGTATTTATGTATGTATGTATGTATGTGTGTATGTATGTATTTATTTATTTAATCCTCACCCGAGGATATGTTGATTGGTTTGAGAGAGAGAAATTTCAGTGTGAGAGAGAAACATCTATCCTTTGCCTCCCATATGCACCTCCTGAATGCACCCCCAATGATTGAACCTGAAGCCTAGGTGTGTGCCCTGACTGGGAATGGAACCCATAACCTTTTTGGTGTAGAGAATAACATTCTAACCAACTGAGCCATCCGGCCAGGGCAGGGACATTCCTTTTATAATGTGTTCCACATGTTGCTAATTTAAATATTACAGGGATTTTCAAAAATAATGAAATGATCCTTTGTCTCAGTCATTTTTTATTATTGGTGGTATTCCTCAATTAATGTGGTTTCCATATTGTCCGTTTAGGTATGGTCAGGATTTTCATGCCTCTTTGTCCTAATGGAACTACTCTTTAGACCAAATTTTATTGTAGGTTAGTCACTAAACTTTTGAAAGTAGAAATAGATTCTTTGTGCAACAATAGTATTATGAATGTTTGTTTTGAACTTAGCAAAAATCATTTGTTTCACTGATTTGTTCATTCAGCAAATATTTGTTGAGCATATTAAGTATCTTAGAACCTGTTCTAGTTACTGATAAAATCAATTTAAACCAGTATTTATTTCCTCATATTTTTTCTCTTTGCCAGAAAAAGCACCAGCAATATCCAGCTATGACATATTTGACCAGAAACATCTGACTTTTACTGACTTTCTCCACATTTCTTTTTCTGCAAGTCTGCCTTTGTGGCTGATTTGAAATGCTTAAGGACCAAAAGTCAAAAAAGCTGGGAAAAAAATATACCTAACTTTCTGGAAAGCAAAATGCCTCTTGCACATCCATATGCAGACTCTCAGGCTGTATCTACAGTGAGGATATGGTAGCAGTGAATTCTCCGTATACATGCTGAGGAGTATAAATTCATAAACCAGGTTTCCACATCTTTAACACTGTTTCCATATGAATGAGTCAACATGTTTTCTGGTTTCTGAGAAATGTTTCACACACACACACAAAAGAAACAACAGCCCCCCCCCCCAAAAAAAAAACACAAACTCACTTAAAATGGTTAAGATGGTAAATTTTATGTTATATATTCTTATCACAATTAAATTTGTTTAAAAATCATATGTACCACATAAGAGCAGAAGAATCAGTAATTCACTACTATTGAGATGCCTTAATCCTTAGGGGGTAAGAATGACAAGTTGTGATGGAATAAGGACAGTCCCATCAGGAGAGTCAGGTGCAAGCACCCAGCCTATGACACTGCAGTGGTCACCAACCCAGTCAGCAGAACCTCACTCTCCATCCTCAGGCCAGGGTACCAATGGTGACTTCTTATTCAGGTTTACCTTTCTGTCTCAAGCATGGCATCTCTGACTTGGTGTGGAAAAGCGAAAGTGCAGGTTCCTTTTAGCTTTGTCAGCAGCAATGAGATGCATTCTCAGGAAGGGAAAAATAAGTGTAAAATATGTCCAGTTTAAGACACTGTGGTGAACACAGAGGAAAGGCCAGTGTACAAAGAGATCTAGAGAGGGTACAGTGAGTTTGGTCATTATGATTCACCTTTCACAGAAGACAACACTGGGGCACAGAGAGGTTAAGTAACCCACTGAAGGTCACAAAGCAATGAGTGGGACAAACAGGATTCAGAGTTCATGTTTTTTCTTTTTTGTTGTTGTTGTTGTTTTATATATATACATATTATTGATTTCAGAAAGAAAAGGAGAGGGAAAGAGAGATAGAAACATCAATGATGAGAGAGAATCATTGATTGGCTGCTTCCTGCACACCCCCTACTAGGGATTGAGCCCACAACCCCGGGCATGTGCCCTTGACCGGAATTGAACCCAAGACCCTTCGGTCCGCAGGCTGATGCTCTAACCACTGAGCAAAACCAGGTAGGGCCAGAGTTCATGTTCTTAATCACCTACCATATGACCTCTTGCTAGAAATGACAGGTCAATATAGGAAAGCAGTGATGCTAAAGTTTGGGGTCCAGGAAAGACTTTCTGTATATAAGCACCTAAGAGGGAAATATCGGATCAGAACACCCTCAAGGATTCAAAATCCTAACCCCTTGAGCCCATGACTTTGTGAGAGGCCAGCAGGAGTAACAATGATTTCGCATCAAGCTGAAAGACTTCAGGCCTCCTCGCAGAGCATGACAGCATCAATTCTATTCCATACAATGGAACCATCCGAGCCTCCAGTTTTTTCCTAAAATAGTACATGCTATTCTCCACATCTGTGTTGTCAACGTATTTTTAACTGTAATGTGAACACTTCCCTGCAGAAAAATGAAGGAATGGGACCAAAATGACTGAGGGAAAGGTGCCAGAATTAATTTGCCAGTCATTCAGCAATCTGTCAAAGGCAAAACATTGCCTGAGGCAGCACGTTGTCCTCCGCCTGTCCCATCAAACTCCAGCTGTTCCAGAAAAGCACCTAGAAAGATGCGCGGGTGACCTGTGCATCAAAAACCCACAGAATCCTCAGGAAGAAAAGGAATCGAGCCACTGGCCAGCTCGTCTACACTTCTCATGGTCTTATTCATGGGCCCTTCATTGTCTAATTTTTCAACCAGGGAGTTCCACCCCCCAGAAAATGGCTGTCTACCAATCCATGGGCTGATGGCTCTGTCATCAAAGGCACCTTCCAACTAGAACCATCCGCCTTGGCTCTGGGGGAAGGCACACCTTCTTGATTCCAATTCTGCACGTGTTACTAATGATCGGTCGGTAATGACACCTTTTCTATTTTATGCTTTCCCTGATGAGCGTGAAACTGTGTTTCTCTAATGCTAACAGCCCGGTGAATGTGGAGAATCAACCATCCTGACTGGGCTGCGTTACAAGCATCGCGAATTCTGTTCCAGCAATGAGTCAGGATAACCATGCTGATTGCAGCCAAATAATTTTGTAAAAGTCTATCCCTACCTCCAGAGTCATCTAAATAATTCCAAAGATGATCACATTCCAATCCTTATTTAATTGAAAACAAGTACACTATTTTAATCCAAATATATGTTATATTGCGTACATCAAAAATAATGAACTGAAAGGAAATTATGAAAACCAATGACAGTTATTTTAACAGCTGCAATAAGAAGAGGTGAGTCGTAACACACACACGAACATTGCCCAAAAATGGTCGTAGGAGGCCAGTCTAATAGCAGGTTGTTGTTACATTTATAATTTTTTAAAAAAAAGTATCGGAATTCTCAGCTAATATCCTGCCTCTAATAATGTGACAGTCTTTATAATGTGACCGTCTAAAACAGTGCACTGACATCAACTGGCCAATGTACCTTAGATCCCATCAAGACATATTTATTCTTACAAAAAAGAGAGAGTCCACAGAACGTGTCAGGCCCCTGATTACAATTACAAAGGGAAGCAGCATTTACAGGCTCTGGGCGGATGGAGGTGTGGCTGGTGATTAAAATGAGGGGGGTCACTGTCCCCTCCTTCAACAGCACAAGCACGCTCTGTCCCTGGGAAACATCTGCTTTCACGCTGTGTCTAAGGGTCTCTTGCTGGAAAGAACGATGTTGAGGACAACTGAATGTTGAGAAGACTTCATCCCTGGGCACCTGGGTTCTGTCTCTCCTCCGTTTCCTTCTAAGTTCCCACGTTAACAAACGTGCCCCAGTTGTTATCCATGGGCGTGTGGCTCTCATTCTCTCTCACTTCCTGGCCTCTACATTCTTCAGTATAATTACAACCCCCCAAACCAACTCCCAGAACTAAAAACAACACGTTTGAATCTTGCTCGCTTAGGTCCTCACAGGTGGCAGGACAGGGACTGCCTCCGTGCACAGCTTTCTGGGGGTGGGGAAACTGGCCATCCAGTTGAAACCGAAGGAAAGATGCAGAAGAGCTGGGGAACGAGTGATACTGTGCACCTTTCAGAATATGTTTCTTTCTTGTGCCACATTGCCTACCATGGCTGTCCTTGGACGTGGACGTGGGTCGGCGGCCCTTCTGATAGCAGCATTGCACGTTGGGGACTCCATAACCATTTGGCATCCCTCAATGATAGCCCATTTCAGACTGCATTGTCCAGAATGTGAGGGCAGGAAAAAAGGATCTCAGATTTTTCCAAAGGCTTCAGGACAATGTCAATTAAAACAAATTATTTGAGATCTGATGGAATGCCAGATAACTGGTTGCTTAAGCGCTGGACGAATAAATAAACAACTCCAAAGACACATTTCGGGGTAGACTTGAGCCAAGTCTCTTATTCCCAGACTAGTGGGCTGCAGACTATCAAATAAGATTTCTCCCATCACACATTATGAAAAAAATGAATCCATATGAGGTATTTAGAGAGAGAACAGACCACACCACAAAGCATTAGCGTACATGGCATTTCCCCACTATGTTCCCCCAGCCCAGATTATTTCAGAAGAAACAAAAAGTGCCAGAGGGACTGGAGGTAAAAGAATGGTTAGCAGAAAGCGTGATAGGAGAACTTTTAAAAAGAATAATTATTGCCCAGCCAGCATGGCTCAGTGGTTGAGCATCCACCTATGAACCAGGAGATCATGATTTGATTCCTAGTCAGGGCACATGCCCAGGTTTGGGACTTGATCCCCAGTAGGGGGTGTGCAGGAGATGGCTGATCCATGATTCTCTCTCATCATTGATGTTTCTCTATCTCTATTTCTCTCCCTCTCCCTTCCTCTTTAAAATCAATAAAAAAAATTTTAAGAATAATTATTTAGAAACTAGAGACCTGGTGCACGAAATTCATGCATGGGTGGGTGTCCCTCAGCCCAGCCTGCACCCTCTCCAATCTGGGACCCCTCGAGGGATGTCCGACTTCCCGTTTAGGCTTGATCCCGGTAGGATCAGGCCTAAACGGGCAGTCAGACATCCCTCTCACAATCCAGGACTGCTGGCTCCCAACTGCTCGCCTGCCTGCTTTCCTGATTGCCCCTAACTGCTTCTGCCTGCCAGCCTGATCACTCCCTAACCACTCCCCTGCCAGCCTAACTGATGCCTAACTGCTCCCCTGCCAGCCTGACTGCCCCTAACTGCCCTCCCCTGCAGGCTTGGTTACCCCTAACTGCCCTCCCCTGCAGGCCTGGGTCCCCCTCAACTGCCCTTCCCTGCAGGCCCAGTCACCCCCAACTTCCTTCTTCTGCCAGCCTGGTCACCCCTAACTGCCCTCCCCTGCTGGCCATCTTGTGGTGGCCATCTTGTGTCCACATGGGGGCAGCCATCTTGTGTGTTGGAGTGACAATCAATTTGCATATTACTCTTTTATTAGATAGAATAGAGGCCTGGTGCACCAGTGGGGGCTGGCTGGTTTGCCCTGAAGGGTGTTCCGGATCAGGGTGGGGGTTCCCTTAGGGTGTGGGGCAGCCTGGGCGAGGGGCCTGTGGTGGTTTGCAGGCAGGCCACGCCCCCCAGCGACCAAGCAGAGGCGTTGGTATCTGAGATTTATTTATCTTCCAAAATTGAAACTTTGTAGCCTTGAGCGGAGGCCAGGGCTGGACAGGAAGCTTGACTTCCTCCATTGCCAGGGGCAACCTAAGCCTCCTGCTCTCTCCAGCTCCATGGATGCTGCCATTTTTGTTGGGATTTACTTATAATCTATAATTGAAACTTTGTAGCCTTGAGTGGAGGCCAGGGTTGATCAGAGAGGGCGGGAAGCCTCCTGCTCCCTCTGTGGCTGCAGCCATCTTGGTTGGGTTAATTTGCATACTCGCTCCTGATTGGCTTGTGGGTGTGGCTTGTGGGCATAGCAGAGGTGCGGTCAATTTGCATGTTTCTCTTTTATTAGTGTAGATTATTTAAGAAAGTGTTACCTATATGGCAGAAAATGGGTGTGTTTTTTTCAATACATAGAAGACCTTCTACTCTCTTCTTATTTTTTCTCTAATCTAGCAAAGGTGTTTATGCTTAAGAGATGTCAGACTTTTTTTAAAGATTGGTCTAATTACTGTCTATCCAAATATGACTTTGTTTTTGCAATCTTGCTAATAGTTAATAGCATCCTCATTTTCACTTCAAATAATAAGGTTCTTAAAATACCCCTAAAACAATTCTAATCTGGTAGAGGGAGCAGGAAGTACATGCTCTCCCATAGGCTGAGCAACCTTCCTGGGAAACACTTCAGTCCCCCACACAGGATTTCCCAGGACAGAGCTCCTCAGCCCACGTGAGGTGAGGGACCAGGCTTTTATTTTTATTTCTAATATCTATTCTTCTGCAGACAAAAACTTATGAAAACTCTTTCAAAAACGAATTCCAAAACAAGAAGAAAAAAGAAATGAAAAGCAAGACATGCAAAGTACAACATTTTTATCATGAGATTCAACCAATATAAAATCAATCTGCCAATTGCTTTAAAAGTTCCAAAGCACTTCCTCCTGTGTTCTTCCTTATCTCTGGGTGGATGGGCGGCAAACAGTTCACAGGACCCTCCATGGATGGCGCCTGTGGTTGTGCTAGCCACACTCTACCTCACAAACCTTCCTTCTCCCAGTTTCCCCAGGTGTCTGTGAAGCTGAATTATTCTCAAGTAAGATTTTCCAAAGTAAGTGACTAATGGGTACTACTGTGAACATAAGAGAGAGAAGAGCAGGTTCTAGGGTATCCCCATTAAAACGGGGGTCATTTTGAAGGCAGACAATTTTGTCTGGATCTCCAGTGCCTGGAACAATGCAGGGATCATAGTAGTAGCTCAATGATATGGTTGAATGGATGAAATAAATTTGGGAAGCACTGGATTTAACAAAGCCAAATGGGACTTTTTAGGGCAATACTTGGAGTATTTAACACATTAGGATGAACTGTAAGTCTCCTGGGAGAAACTTGGTGTTTAGTCACAGAACCCACTATTCTAAGGAGCAGCTCGTGGAGATGGGCAGTGCTGATCTAAACCTTGCTCTCCCTTACTTCCTGCCTCGGGGTTTCCCTTGATCCTTCAGCACAAACAGCTCTCTCTATGGCCATTTCCAGTGGTCAAAGTCCAGCTTCCTTAAAGTTCACAGTGTGCGCCTCCTCACTGGCAAGGCTGCTCTGCATTTCCCCAGCTGATGTGCTCCGCCTCGCGTTAATGGGAACACTGATGGTGCCCACCTCCAGGGATGCTGGGAGGCTAGACAGATGACCCACATAGAATGCACAGAACACTGCCTGGCCCATAGGAAGCAGCCAGTACCTACCATAAGCTACCATCACAGCATCTGAGTCTCCTAACAGCTCACAAGAACTACAAGAAAGCAGAATTGGGAACATGAGCCCCTCCTTTGTGCACTGAACTTTGCATCTTCTAGAACAAGCAGCACGGGCCCTTGTGAGAGGTGCTTAGTTAATATTTGTTGAACTGAACTGAGCATGACAAAACTGGAGGAAGACACAAAATGACACCCACCATTTTCCCAGGCATCTAATCACAAACTATATCTCTTCATAGCATTTAGTGTCAGATGGTGGAATGAACCTACTCTGCCTCCAAATGCTGAAAAATTCTTCATTCTTGAGATCTAATAGGGAGCACGTGCAATTGGATCCTTTTTAAACTTCCCAGAAAACTTCTTACTATAAGCAATAGTCTTCTGAGAAATTTTGTCATCACAGAGCATCTTGGGCTACTCATTAGCAAGTGGCTTACAGTTCCCTAAATTCAAAACCCAATAACATGGAGGCTTGGATTTGAAAGAAGAAACTCTCAGAAGCTGGTGCATCACCAGTAACCGCACCGAAGTCCTTCCTCCTGCTGGCGAGGAGTCCCACCGCCACCCCTAAGGAGAGGAGCCCCCTTTCTCAGGCCCACGCTATCTTCCTCATGGGACTTCGCCCTTCATTTGTCCCTTGTCTTCATTTTATGGATTCCAATGTTTCCAATGAATCAACATTGGAATCGCACAACAATGCAACAGCAAATAGACTGAGCCCATTAAAGACTGTATTTGGCAATGCCATTACTTCTAAATTCTCAAATTGAGGCCAAAAATAACCCGTTGGCTGCTTATTTATTTATATATTTAGAACTTGGAGGAGATGAAACAAGTTAGAAAAGCATATGAGTCGGTACAGGAATTATGAGCTTGCTTTGGATGAGACAAACCACTAGAGCAGCTTATACTTCTGCAGAACCTTCAGAATTTTAGACAGTTTGGCGAGAATCCCACTGCATCCACTGATGTTAACACTTGGGGTGATTTCTCACCAGTGGGCACATCTAAGAGCTTATTTAACTAGTCTTCCGAGGCTCTGGGTCCAGTGATTGCGCATGGGAATCACCCAAGGTCTTAGACAAATGCAGTTTCTGATGCTGTGGTCCCGGGGTGGGGTCTAAAATTGCATTTCTGACAAGCTCCCTAAACAACACTGATGCTGCCCAAACAAGGACCACACCTGAGTACCAGGATCTATTCCCAAAGACAGTGAAGGAGAGCGAACAAGTATTTTCCATCATGTCCTTATGGACCAGAGATTAAGGACAATCAATCACAGCCAAAGGATTTGAGTTAGAGATGAAAAGGAATGTTTTCCAAGAGTATCACTAAATACTGGAGCCAGATAGAGCAAGATTGTAGCTAATTAAGTACAAGATGGGTATCCAAGTGTTTGGGTTGCTGTGGTAATTAGTCAAAACAATATTTCAAGGATCCAGATTTATCAGCATAGTCTCTCTCCATTGATCCAGTGACCCCACTGATAGCTTAGTCTCCATTTCAATGTGGGCTGTGTAAAGGGGGAACAATAATGTGGCTATATTTAATTCAATTAAAAATAAAGTTTCAGAAAATGGCCCTAATTTGTATCCCTAATTTCTATTCAACTTTCCCATTTTAGGACACAGTGCTGAGTGTGAGGATGAAAGCACTTGCCAACTCAGTCCCATTTTAGTGACAGCAGATTCTGAATACTTATGTCTCCTATCGCTGTACAATACGGCCTAATAAAGGCGAGCCAAAGAGACTAGATTTCATTTCAGAGCAAAGGGTTCGCCCATAAACTTTTGCTTTCTGGCTGAACAGAGCCATTCCGGCCGCGAGCATAAATTGTGCTAGCTGTAGGTATCAGGGCGATGGGGGAGCCAAATGGCTTATTTGTGAGCCAGGTATCCAAGGCAGAGGCACCGCTTTATTGTGTATTCATTGTTATCTGGAAAATCTCTTGCCAGCTAGAGAATATTTTTGCAGGAAGTTAGAAATGACTTCAGAAATCCCCCTCTGCCGCTTCCTAGAGTGGATGTTAGGCCTCATCAAAAAGACATTTGGTGCAGAAATTGAAAATGGGCAGCCTATAAATTGCTGAGGTATTTAGCTGGGTTTAGCAGTTTCCTTGTAAGAGGGACCATGGTCCTGCGTGCAGGAGCAATATACAAAGTACAGAAGCACATTCAGGTTCTGGGTTCAAATCCCAACCTCACCGAGTGCCTCTGGGCAACCTGTGTAACCCCTCCAAACCTCAATCCCCTCACCTGCAAAATGAGGACGACAGTGGTACCTACCTCCTAGGAAGGCAGCTGAAATGAAGTGAGACATGGAAAGTGCTTAACATAGTGCCAGATGCCAGGTGTCTTGAGGTGGGATCACACTAAACCATGAAAATTATTGAATATGCACCCTATTGATGTTCTATAAATGTCAGCTATCGTTTTAAGTAATAATGATTGATGATGATGGGGATGGGGATGGGGATAATGATGATGATGGTGAAGGTGATGGTAATGATGGTGGTGATGGTGATGGTGACAATGATGACATCCCTACTGCTCACACAAAGGAACACAGGCCAGTTAGAGGTTGGGCTTGTGATTCATGGCTTCCTGTTGTTTAGCTAATTCTAGAAAAGCCTGGAACATCACTGATTACCAGGTGATCCTCTGGCCTGAAGAGAAACACTAAGCAGCTTGAATCTGTCTCCTAAACAAAGCAGTGTTCTGGGATGTCTTCCCTCCTCTCCACCTCTCCCAGTGGCCAGCAAGTTCACTCTGAATAGGTACGATGACAAGAGATAGGTTAAATATTTGGAGGAAATGATGGTCTCCCAAAACGGAAGAAGGGCCATATGTGGACAGCAACTTTGAAGTGAGGCAGAAAGACTCAGCCTGGCTTTCTGAAAGGAGCTCCGACTGGATTAGCTCCTTCTGGTTCCTGGACTTGACTCTTGCCCACGTCCTTAAACTGGGGGCTCTCTACACTCTATTCTTATCTCTCATCCTCCTTCCCAGAAAATGGTTTTGCTCCTGGTTTCCAGCCTCATCTCGAGACTGATTTTGATGCCTGGAGCATCCTTGGTCCACAGGACAGGCATGCTAATAAACCGGTGCTTGTTCAAACATTATCGCTAAAAATACCTGTTCAAATTGTATTTGGAGGAGAGGCTGAGCACTGGATGGGGAGATAACCGAGAAGATTGGCCACTGGTAAGAGACCTCAGCCTCTCCTGGCTGCAGCAGTTCAGTTGGGCCCCCCTTCTGCATACTCCCTGCACCCACATGAAAGCCTGGGGTTATGTGGATTCATCCTTTTAGGAGGCAAGTTAGATAATACCTGTTGTTGCCTCAACATGCCTCTTGGGAGAAAGGACCCCATCCCTCTGACCCCAAAGAATTCACCAAAGCATTCCTTTCAACCACGAATTGTATGCCTCCTCAGAACAGTCCTGGAGGGCCCACTTTTCTCCTTGTTGGGTTTCTGGAATCAGTTTAGCACTTGTTATAGCTCAGTATCGCCAGAAAGCTGCCAGCCTAGCCCTCACCCTGCAGGTGTTATGAGGCAAGAAGAAAGAGAGGACTTGTGATGGTCCCGTTTGGGCAGGGAGAGGCCTCTCTGCCCCTATGCTCACTGGTCATGAGCAGTTTCGGTCCTTCAGGCAGGGCCCAGGGGATTGCTGCCCTCTGAGTTCTCACAAGTAACTCATTCCAGCACACAGTCTCCTCTCAGTTAATGCCAGCACAGGCTCTGTCCCGGGCAAGGCTGCACTTGTTAGATGGGCTTTCATTACATATAGGAAAGAATAGAGCGTCTCCATTCACTGCAGAGGCCTGGGAAAAGCCAGACAGATGCACCCAGCATCCCAGCTTTCTCTTGTCTGAGCAGAGAGAATCTTCCAGCCCCCAGGGCGGGGGTGGGTTCTGACAGAGGGGTTGGCTGAGTTGAAAGGGGAGTTGAAAGGACTGGAGTCACTTAGGCTGATGAACAATGTCTCTGCCCTAGAAAATGTATTCAAGCAGAAAATTCTGCTAACTCTATCTCACCACAAAGAGTTCCAGGGACCTCCCCCAACATTAGTCATTTACAAAGATGTCGGCAACACAGAAGTGTAAGCAATATAGGGAAGGATGCTTTTATGACACCCCAGAGGATAACTTTATATTAGGTTCATCCTTCTTTCTTCTCCCATTAGTGACCCAAGAAAAACCCAGTCCCAAGTCTCATCACAAACAGAAACCCAAATAGTACCACCCTCTCCTAAGAAGGAAGAAGGAGGTTAGGTGCACTGATACACTGATGATGTCTCCAACCACTTTGCACAGTGGATGAAGATAAAGCTCAGAAAGGTTGAGTGATCAGTCCAAGGTCTTGCTACAAATCATGTGCTCAATCAGTCTTACCACTCTTCTCCTACCCATTCCTTGGCCCACTGCACAACTACACAATTGTCCTCACACTATACAAGGGAGGGAGGGCTGTGCTGGCAAATTTAGATAACACAGTGGTCCATGGGGATATCTGAATAGGGAAATACATCCCAAGATCTCTGGATGATCAAGTCTAATACCTAATCTGAATTCTGAAAGGAGCACCAAAAATTCCCCCTCTCACTCGTTTTTTCCTCACTAGTCTATTCAAGGAGAAGAAAAAAAAATAACCAACCACAAAAATAAATGGCCATCTCACTACCAAACTTTAGCTAAAACAAGAAATGCATAGAAACTCCTTAAGAAATGATACTTCCCTTGTCACATATACACAAAGGAAAGACTTGATTCAATCCACTGTCCTAAAAAGCAATGCCATAAATATGGAGGCTAGGATGAAATACAGACTTCCGTTGTCAGACTGACAGCAAAGAGCTTTTGCAAACCAAGGTCATGGGCATAGAGATATCTGTTACTTCTCAGTGGGCAGAGATACCCTACCTACTGACACAGTATGGGGAAAAGGGAGGAAGTGATATCTCTCACTCACACGTCAATTAATGCCATCCACTTCCATCCTACTCCCCATTGCCTAGTGCATACAAAGCCCAGTGTCCAGGCAGGGCACCTGTATTTCTTTGAACTTAAAACCCTTATCAGTGGGACTGTATCATTCTTGTTACTGTGAAATACATGTGGCAGTTAATGATAAAAACTACAAAAATTATACCCAGCTGAAAGGTTTTATCTCATGCCATTTTTTAAGATGGCAGATAGATGCCTAAATTGATCTCGGCATCATTTGACGGGTGTCCCAAAGTTTCTCTAAATCAGCCAGATGAGTCGGAAGTTGAAACAGCGACCTCACATTGTTCTACCGGGAGAGGTGCTGGATTCCCCTGCCCCACGGTTTGCCACACCATTAGCCTGTGATGTAAAGGCGGACTACCTCAAACTCATCCCAAAGGGAATGATTATTAAATATGCTAAAGGACATGATGACAATGGCAGTACCTTGGAGGCAATAATCTCCCCGGTCCGGCTGTAAAGGACAAACATGGAATATGGCGTCTATGGTGCTCTCTGGGCTTCTGTTCTGGATGAGATGGAGTAAGCACACTCCCCCTGTATCTTCCACTAAATGCATCTATCACATTTGGACAGAATGCATGGAGCAGCTATTTGAAAGCTCTGAGAAGTAAAAAGCAGCTGGCAGATTAGGGGAAATGACCAGAACAGGAAGGACCACCAAATCAGCAGTGAGTTTACCATTGTTTTTCCTTTGGTATCCCTTGCCATGACCTTAAGGCAGCCCAAACCTCCTAAGTGAGCACCAGGATGTGAGCAGAGCAAGATCCAAGAAAAGCTCTAGTTTTGCCTCAAAAAGCAGTGCAGGGAATTCCTAACACTTAGAGAAAATGGAGAAAAACAATGTTTATTTTTTTAAATTATTTTCTCACACTCCACCCCTGTCCAAGCCATCCAGTGGTAATGGTAGCAGCAGCAGCAGCAGCAGCAGCAGCAATGGGAGCTGGAAGGAGGTAGGAGAACCTTCTCTGGCTAGAGGATTTGAGGTCCCAAGCGAGTGGGGCAAAGCCCTGTTATTTTCTTTTTAAAAATATGCTATTACTTTAATAGAGAGAGGAAGGGAGAGAAAGAGAGAGAGAGAGAAACAAAGATGTGAAAGAGATACATGGATCCGTTGCCTCCCATCGACCGGAGATTGAACCCGCAAGCTGGGCATGGGCCCTTACCGGGAACTGAACCTGCGACTTTTTGATGCATGGGACAATGTTCAACCAACTTAGCCACACCGGCCAGGGCAGTCTTGTTGCTTGTTATCTCTCTTTGTCCTCCCATTGGCTGTCCCCCGTCACTGAAATAGCAAAGCAACATTTTTTAAAGCCCCAGATTTTTGGTCAGAATATCAAAAAGGAAAACCCCATGAAATTGAAAGTTCCCTGGAGATCACAGAGAAAGAGGACTTGGGAAAGTAGCCCCTTGTAATTGTTTATGAATTTTTGGACCCACCCTGAGCTGTGTGCATGGATGGAACTGACCTTACACAGCATATAGAAATTTTGAGAACTAAACTCTAACATAGTCTATGGCCCAGTCTGAGGTGGATATGGGACAGATTCTAAGAGCAATGCCGATGCTTTGAAAACTCAACTACCATTGGAATCACATGCCATAGAAGCTTGGTCAGAACTTGCAGCCTAAAATCAAACAGGTCAATTTTGTGCCAAAATAAAATTATCAACATTTTTGTAAGATTTATACAAGTCTTAGAGTTGCATAATAAAATAATCAAGATGTTCAGGATATAATAAAAAATAACTTGGCATATGAATAACCAGAAAATATCTCAACTTGCATCTAAAGTCTAGATGGCACAGATATTAGAATTGTCTAAATAAGGGCCTTAAAGCTATTATAAAAGCATTTCAATAACTAAATGAGAACACATTTATAAAAAATTGAAAGATTGAAAGCCTTAGTAAAGAAACAAGATAAAATGAAGAATCATATGTAAATTCTCAATTTGAAAATACAATAATATATTATAGATGGGCTAAATAACGGAATGGAGATGGTAGAGAAGGGAATCAATAAACTTAAGTCAACAAAAATGGTACAATTTGAACAACAGAGAAGATTTAAAAAATGAATAGAGCCTGAGGGTCCTGTGGAATACTAGAAAAAGGCCCAGCTTTTGTCTTATAGGAAACGCAGGAGAGTAGAAATTGTGTGGTACAGAAAAAAATATTTGAAGAAATAATGAATAAAAACTTCCCAAATTCCACCAAAGATAAACCTAGCGCTTCAAGAATCTTAGTTAGCCCCAACAGGGTAACCCAAAGAATGCTCAACCAATCAGATGACAGGAAACCAAGGACAAAAGGAAAACATTAAAAGCAACCACAGAAAAACAACTCATTACTTATAGGTGAATGGTAATTCAAATAGCTATGGGTTTCTCATCAGAAATAATGAAGCCAAGAAGGACGTAAAACAACATTTTTTAGAAAATGGATTTTGAGAGAGAGAGAAAGGAGAAAAGAGAGAAACATCAATATGAGAGGGAAACATTGATTGGCTGCCTCCTCATGCCCCTCAGCAGGAATGGAACCCGCAACCTTTCTGTGCCCAGGAAGATGCCCAACCAACTGAGACACACCAGCCAGGGAAAAACAACACTTTTAAAGTATTAAAAGAAGAAGATTTGTTAACCCAGAATTTTTTATTCATAAAAAATGTCCTCCAGGAATGATGGTGAAATAAAGACATTCTCAAATGAAGAAAAAAAGTATTTGCCAGCAGACTGCTCTAAAAGAATTGGGGGTGGGGTAGAGATTTTGTTCAGACAGAATAGAATGATACCAAAAGAAAAGTTGAAATATCAGGAATGAAGAGAGAAAAATAGAAAAGGGAAATATCAGAATAAATATAAAATACTATACTTCTGTTGATTCTTTGAAATATGTTTGATGGTTGAAAGCTGAAGTAATAGTACTGTCTGATGGGTTTTCAATGTATGAAGATGTAATAATGCATAACACAACAAAAACCAACAAAAAAATGTGGAAGGTAAAGAGACCTGTAAATAGCGTTGCTATGAACACTGGGATGCATATATCCTTTCTGATTGGGAAAAAGTAGACATATGTAATACTTTCAACAATAAAGATTAAATATATATACTAGAGGCCTGGTGCATGAAATTCATGCACAGGGGAGGAGGGTCCCTCAGCCTGGCCTGTACCTTCTCGCAATCTGGGACACCTCGGGGGATGTCCAACTGCCAGTTTAGGCCCAATCCCACAGGCAGTCGGACATCCCTCTCACAATCCAGGACTGCTGGCTCCTAACTACTCACCTGCCTGATCACCCCTAACCACTCTGCCTGCCTGCCTGATCACACCTAACCACTCTGTCTGCCTGATTGCCCCTAACTGCTCGCCTGCTTGCCTGATTACCCCTAACTGCTCGCCTGCCTGCCTGATCGCCCCTAACTGCTTGCCTGCTTGCCTGATTGTCCCTAACTGCCTCTGCCTCAGCCCCCACCACCATGACTTCATCCCGAAAGACATCCAAAATGTCGTCTGGAAGGTCATTCGACTATCCGGTCTAATTGGCCTATTACATTTTTAATATACACTGAGTGGCCAGATTATTATGATCTCTGAATGCATAATAATCTGGCCACTCAGTATGAATTCATGCATGGGTGGGGTCCAGCCAGCCTGGCCAGGGGGAGGGACATGGGCAGTTGGCCAGCGTGCCTGCTGGTCGAACTCCTGGTCGAGGGGACAATTTGCATATTAGTCTTTTAATATATAGGATATACACTGAGTGGCCAGATTATTATGCGTTCAGAGATCATAATAATCTGGCCACTCAGTGTGTGTGTGTGTGTGTGTGTGTGTGTGTGTGTGTGTGTGTGTGTATTTAAAGAACAAAATTAAAAGCTGATTCATTGAAAAGATAAGCAAAATTTGTATGTAGTAAGACAGACAAAAAAAGAAAGACACACATTACAAAACCAGGAATGAGGGAGAGGTTATCACTTCATATCATGCAGACATTAAATGGACAATAATGGGAAATTATGAACAACTTTACGTACATAAATTGAGCAACTCAGTTAAATTAAACTAATTCCTCAAACCCCTTAAACTGCCACAACTCACCCAAGATTACATAAATAACCTGAATAGACCTATAACTATTAAAGAAATTGAATTACTCTTTAAAAACCTTTGGGAAAAGAAATTCAGGTCCAGATGGTTTCATTAGTGAATTCTATTAAACACTTGAAGAAAAAATAGCATCAAATTCTACACAATCCCTTCCAGAGAATAGAAGGGAAAACACTTTCCTACTCATTTTCTGAAGCCAACTAAAATCAGACATGGACAGTATAAGAAATATCCACTTGAAAACATATACAAAAAAATCTTCATAAAAACATTAGCAAATTAAATCCACCCACATATCAATACATATATACACACCTATACATGCGTATATACACATATGTACACATTTGTGTGCCTGAGTGTGTGTATCACATTTTGAGCAATTGGGATTTATCCTGGAATGCATAGTGGCTGGTTCACTATTCTCAAATCAGTCAATGCAATTCACCATATTAACAGTCTAAAGAATGAAAACAACATGATTATATCAACTGATGTACAAAAAGCACTTGGTAAAATTCAATATCGAAAATGGGACTACATCAAAATAAAAAGCTTCTGCACAGCAAAAGAAATCATCGACAAAACAATAAGAAAGCCCCTGCATGGGAGAACATATTTGCCAATGTTAGCTCCGATAAGGATTTAATCTCCAACATTTACAGGGAACTCATACAACTTAACAAAAGGAAGATAAACAACCCAATCAAAAAATGGGCAATGAACCTAAATAGATACTTTTCGAAAGATGACATAAGGAAGGCCAAGAGTCATATCAAAACATGCTCAAAGTCACTAATCATACCAGAGATGCAAATCAAAATGACAATGAGGTACCATCTCACACCTGTCAGAATGGCTATCATCAACAAATCAACAAATGACAAGTGTTGGCAAGGATGCGGAGAAAAAGGAACCCTCGTGCACTGCTGGTGGGAATGCAGACTGGTGCAGCCACTGTGGAAAACAGTATGGAGTTTCCTAAAAAAAACTAAAAATGGAACTCCCATTTGACCCAGTGATCCCACTTCTAGGACTATAGCCCAAGAAATCAGAAACACCAATCAGAAAGGATATATGCACCCCTATGTACATAGCAGCACAACTTACAATAGCTAAGATTTGGAAACAGCCTAAATGCCCATCAGCAGATGAGTGGATTAAAAACTGTGGCACATCTACACAATGGAATACTATGCTGCTATAAAAAGGAAGGAACTCCTACCATTTGCAACAGCATGGATGGACCTAGAGAGCATTATGCTAAGTGAAATAAGCCAGTCAGAGAAAGATAAATATCACATGATCTCTCATTTGTGGAATATAATGAACAACATAAACTGATGAACAAAAACAGATCCAGAGACAGAGAAGCATCGATCAGACTGTCAAACCTCAGAGGGAATGCAGTGGAGGGTGGGGGAATTGGGAGAGAGCAACCAAAGGACTTGTATGCATGCATATACTAGTAAGCATAACCAATGGACACAGACACCAAGGGGGTGAAGGTGTGAGTGGGGGGAGGGGACAGACAATAAGGGGATAAGGACACATATGCAATACCTTAATAAAGAAAATTTAAAAAATAAAATTTTTTTAAAAATTCAATATCCATTCATGGTAAAACTCTCATCAAATTAATAAAAAAGAATTTCCTCAACCTCAAAAGAAGGGCTAACCTTATATACCTATAGCTGACATGATACTTAATGGTGAAACACTGAATTTGGTCCCTCTTAAGAGTGGAGACAAATCAAAGACATGCTCCTTCACTCCTTCTATTCAACATCCTGCAAGAAGTGCAAGCCAGCACAATATGGTGGCAGAATACAAGGTCAATACAGGAAAATAATGTGTATTTCCACATACTACCAATGAACAACTAGACACTGAATTTCTTAAAGATGCCATTAAAAACAGGTCCCCAAAAGGTAATATTCATGTATAAACCTAACAAAAATGTAAGGGAATCTCTTTGCTGGAAACTACAAAACACTGATGAAAGAAGTTAAAAATTATCTAAATAAATAGACCATTTTCATAGATTGGAATCCATGTGGATGCTGATGCTCCCCCAAACTGGTCTACACGTTTAACACAATTCAAATAAAAATGTCAGTAGGATTTTTTGCAGATACAGACAATCTGATCCTAAAATTCATATGAAAAGCAAAAACACTAGACTAGCCAAAACAATTTGAAAAAGAATACACTTTGGATGGATCACATTACCTAATGGCAATTTTAAGCCACAGAGGATTCATTTCCAGATCTTGAAACCTAATGGAATTTTCTCATTAAATTTTGAAGGTTCTTGGGGCTGGTAGCTCCTTTCTCCCTTCTGTTTTCTTTCCTTTGGGATGAGAATGCTCATCACTGTTATCCTATGGCTGTCTTACCATGGTGCTTTAGAGGAATTCTGATTTTACAATTCCACTGATGGAAGGAATTTTGCCCCAGCATGCATTATACCAGAGTGTTGCCCATAAAGTGATTTAGATGATGAAACTTAGGACTTTAGAGTTGATGATATTTACATGAGGCTTTGAATTTGAATCCGTGCTGTAGGACTGAAACATTTAAGGATGTTAGGATGGGATGAATGTATTTTGCGTGAGGATCAATATGAATCTTTGAGGACCAGAAAAATGGTAGGCTAAATAATGACCCCCAAAGATAACCACGCCCTAATCCTTGGAACCTGGGACTGTTACCTTATATGACGAAAGGGACTCAGCAGATGTGATTCCGCTTAAGGATTTGTGGGTGTGAGATTATTCTGTACAGGCATACCTTGTCTTATTGTGCTTTGCTTTCCTGCCCTTCACGGCTATTGCGTTTTTTACAAGTTGAAGGCAAGATCCTCCACCAGCAAAAAAGATTATGACTTGCTTTATTGTAAAACTCATTTTATTATGGGGGTCTGGAACCAAACCCGCAGTATCTCTGAGGTTTGCCTGTATTATCCAAGTGGGCCCTAATTGTAATCTCAACTACGCTTATAAGGAGGCAGGTGGAGATTTGACAAATTAGGAGGAAATAGGAGATGTGACATCTAAGCAAAAGGTGAGAGTGATGTGAGGAAGGAGTCACGAGCCAAGGAATGCAGGCAGCCTCCAGAAGCTAGAATGTGCAGGGAAACAGCTTTCAGAGGAACCAGCCTTGCCAACACCTTGATTTCTGTCCAGTAAAACTGATTTCACGGGGAAAATACGTGTGTTATTACAAGCAGCTAGATTTGTGGTAATGTATTATAGCAGCCCTGGGACATTAATGCATACGCTTTCATTTCTCTTGGGTAGATATCTGTGAGGGCAATTGTCGGGTCACATAGATACTTTACATTTAACATGTTGAGAAAACTTCCTAATGTTTCAAAATTAAGAACTTTGATTCAGGAGAGACAGTATCAAGAAAATAAAAACACGGGCTACAGACTGGGAGAAAGTATTTGCAAAGCCCATCTCCAACCAGATATCCAGAATATGTAAGACACTTTTAAACCCGAAGTTAAAAACCAGACAGCATAATTTAAAAAACGGTCCCAACACTGATCACACTAAATGCTGGTGAAGATGTGGAACTACAGCAGCTCATTTATTGCTGGTGGAACTGCAATGTCGTACAGTCATTTAGGAAGACAGTTTGGTGGTTTCTTCCAAAACTAAACAGAGTTTTACCATATGATCCAGCAATCAAACTCCTTGGTGTTTACCCAAAAGGTTTGAAAACATGTCCACACAAAAACCTGCACACGGAGGTTTATAGCAGTTTTATTCATTATAGCCCAAATGTGGAAGCACCTAAGATGTCCTTCAATAGGGGAACTGATGAAAAAACTGTGGTTCATCCGGACAACAGAATATTATTAAGTGCTAAAAAATGAACTATCAAGCCATAAAAAGACATGGAAGAACCTGAAAACCATATTACTACGTGAAAGAAACCAATCTAATAAGGCTACATATGATTGATTATATATATATATATATATATATAAATATATATATATATATATAAATCATACATATGTATAATTTCAAGTATATGAAACTCTGGAAAAGACAAAACTTATGGAGAGAATAAAAAGATCAGTATTTTCCAGGCATTAAGGGAAAGAGGGTTCATCAATTGCTCAGTGGTTAAACAATGTTGATGTTGATAATGGAGAAGCTATGCCAGTGTGAGTGCAGGGGGTTATGGGAAATCTCTGTACCTCCACTTAATTTTCTTCTGAACCTAAAACTGCTTAAAAAACAAAGCCAATGACAAAAATAGGCCATACACTTCACAAAAGGATACACAGATGACAAATAAGCATAAGATGAGATGCTCAACATCATTAGCTATTAGGGGAATATATATTAAAAAACAATGAATTACCACTACACACACATTTGAATGACTAAAATTAAAGATACTGACAATACCAAGTGTTGACAAGAATGCAGAGCAACAAGAATTCTCATACATTGTTGATGCAAATCATAAATGGCATGGCCATTTCTCAAAAAACGTTTGTGGCTTCTTTTAAAATTAAACATTTATCCTACAATCCAACGATTCTACTTCTAGTTATTTGCTTTGGAGAAATGAAAACTTTTGTCCATATAAATTTCTATACAAATGTTTTATCAGCTCTATTCATAATCACCCCAAACTGAAAGCAACCTCAAAGCCATTAAAAGAATGCAAGTAAACAAACCAAGGCCCATCCATAAAATGCCATCATTTTCAGCAGTAGAAAGAGTGAAATATTGATACACACAATAACCTGGATGGATGTCAAGGGAATTATACTAACTGAAAAAGCCAGTCTCAAAGGTTAGATATTGTATGATTCCATTTGCAAGACATTTGCAAAAAGACAAAAGTATATTGAGAGAGAATAAATAGTGATTATCAGGGGATAGGGGTTAGGGGTGCAGCAAAGCTATGACTACAAAGTGGGGTTACTGAGACTGATTTATGTTATGAGTTTGATAGAGGTCACATGACTATACATGTGTTAAAATGCAGAGAACTTTGTGCCCACACATAAACTTTAATATAAGGTAAAATTAAAGAAGGAGGTACAGTATCTGGACAATTAAAATTACTTCTGAATCTCAGCGGGACTACCTACTTTAAGCACTTTCTATAAAGAAAAATGGCCAGAAGAAATGCTAGGTGAATGGAACTGGATTTCTCTACTAATCTCCAGAGGACATCAGTTCAGTGCCCCACTACCTGTGCCCAAATCCTTTGAGTTACTATACTTTATAATGGTCGGAAGATGCCTGCAAAGACTAAGGTTAGCTCTACCTTCCCTCTGAGAAGTGTTCCTTTCTTCCCTTTATCATCACTGTTTAACCCTCTAGATCTCACACCTTCTTTACTGAGACCTCCCTGTGTTGGAAATCCACCATCCTGCATTCTGACCCCCTTGTTCCTTCCTTCAGATGGTCAGTACTAAGTTCTTTTAGCTTTCTTACATTCATCTTCAACAAATAGGTCATCACCCTCTCCCTGCTCAGTGGCAGCACTGACTGGAGCAGCAAATTCTCCCACGTGGCAAGGCGTTGTGGTCTAGGGAAGACAGGCGAGGCAGCCTGGTCCTTTTCAGATTAAGGCACCACGAAGGGAATGGACCATTTTCCACCTTTGCAATGCTTCTTCATTTTTATATCATGTAGTTTGATGTGGTTGGGTAAACTGAGGACGCCACACTGACAGATATTGAAAAGTGATTTCTAGTCTTAGAAGCTTTGAATACAAAACCAAGCAGTGTTTCTATATGAAGCATTCCTCTAGAGGAAGCAAAGTGTAATAGCGGGGAAAGCGCTGAGCTAAGAGCATAGTGGATTCTGGCCCTGGCACTACCATTTCCCATACAGCTGTGCAACGAGAAGCCAGTCATCCTCCCCTTTCCTCCTCTCCCATTTCTTCTGCTCTACAGTCCCAACTGCTCGCCTGCCTGATTGCCCCTAACTGCTTCTGCCTGCCAGCCTGATCACCCCCTAACCACTCCCCTGCCAGCCTGATTGATGCCTAACTGCTCCCCTGCCAGCCTTATTGCCCCTAACTGCCCTCCCCTGCAGGCCTGGTCACCCCTCAACTGTCCTCCCCTGCAGGCCTGGGTCCCCCACAACTGCCCTTTCCTGCAGGCCCAGTTGCCCCCAACTTCCCTCCTCTGCTGGCCTGGTCACCCCTAACTGCCCTCCCCTGCAGGCTTGATCACCCCCAACTGCCCTCCCTTGCAGGCCTGGTCTCTCCCAACTGCCCTCCCCTGCTGGCCTGATTGCTACCAACTGCCCTCCCTTGCAGGCCTGGTCCCTCCCAACTGCCCTCCCCTGCTGGCCATTTTGTGGTGGCCATCTTGTGTCCACATGGGGGCAGCCATCTTGTGTGTTGGAGTGACAGTCAATTTGCATATTACTCTTTTATTAGGTAGAATAGAGGCCTGGTGCACGGGTGGAGGCCGGCTGGTTTTCCCTGAAGGGTGTCCCGGAGCAGGGTGGGGGTTCCCTTAGGGTGTGTGGCGGCCTGGGCGAGGGGCCTGTGGTGGTTTGCAGGCTGGCCATGCCCCCCAGTGACCCAAGCAGAGGCCTTGGTATCTGGGATTTATTTATCTTCCATAATTGAAACTTTGTAGCCTTGAGCGGAGGCCAGGGCCGGCCAGGAAGTTTGGCTATTAGATAGGATAACGTGATATACACACTTAGGTACTAGTATCATTTGAAAGTTCTTGACAAAATACCCACTATATCAAATCAGTGGTGGTTCCTTGCTTGGCATCCCCTAGGGATGTAGAATAATCACCTCAAAGGAACTCAAAGGTTCCTCATCCTTGTTGTGGGCATAGGTTACACTTGGTATCCTTTGGAGCATGATAACCAATAGATAAAATAAGGGAACCTGAGATTTTATTCCTAATGGTTTAATAGCATTTTGAGACTTGGCTTGAAAAATCACAGACGGTGGGTGGCACCTATAATACCTAAGTTAGAAATAGGAAGTGGGGAGGCCAGGAGGACTCGGCCTGTGGACAGGCAGGTGTGCTCAGAAATGCAGGCAATTAGTTAAAGGCCGATAATCTCTGAAAGAGCTCATTTTGATGTTTGACCAGAGGCTTAGCCAAGAGGGCCTCAAGCCACATGAATAACAATATCCTGGCAGCTGACAGGGGCCGGGTGAATGGCAGCCTCTAGATTTCATGGTGCGTGCTGGTCATTGTGGCGTCGGCTCCGTCCTCATGGGCACCGGCTGTTGTAAGTTATGCAATCTTTCTGGCTGCCCTCCCCTTTGTTCAGTCCATGCCAAGTGCCAAATAAAAGAATCCATATGTGATTACAGCTATAAAACCGAAAGGAAAATATTAGACAAATATATAACATTTTGGGGTTTCTAAGTTTGTTTTACCTTTAATGCTAGGCAGACAGTTTACACAAATCATTTTGCTGCAAAGTAAAGAATAATGAGTTAAATGTGTTCCCTGTCACCATCAATCATGTACATTTGCCTTTGATTGACCAAACACATAAGACACATGAAATGACTTTCTAATCATGTTAGGGGGAGAGAGAGAGGAAGGGAGGGAGGGAGGGAAACAGGGAGGGAGGGAGAGAGTGGGGGGGGGGGGAAAGATGGGGAGGAGGAGTTTCACCCTTTTTTGTTTTATCCAGAAAACCCATTGACATTTTCTGGCAATCTTCTAACATGCTGTATGGGCTTCTCTTTGCTAATAATGTTTGCCTTGAGAATTTGTAAAGGTCTGAGAACTGTTTAATTCAATGTTCTAGAAATTACCAGGGCCAGAGGGGAACGGAATCCCTGTTAATAGTTCATGGATTAAGACTCACTTCATTTGAAACCGTGTTCAGGGGAGTGATTTCCCTTCAGTGGGCGTTAGTCATTAGGGCAGAGCGGGCGGCACAGGGGAGGCCAGAGAGCCACTGAGAGGAGATTCAAGGGGAAGAAAAGATGCTCAATGATGTCCACCCGAATGGGACACTGAGGTTTAGCAGGTTCGTTTTAATGCAAGGGTTTCTATTATGAATTGTAAACTCCAACAGCACACTGACTGGACTCTCTGCCAGTCAGAACGGTTTATAACCAACTCTAACCAGCCTCCACACATCCTCGCCAAGGATTAGAACGCTTTGAATTCCAAGTTTCATGGAGTCAAAGTTTCATGGAGCCAAGTTTCATATAAATCTACAGGGAGTCAAAGCTCCTCAGTCTGGCAAGAGAACCACGTACGGTAGCAAAAGAAGACATTTCAGCACCCAAATCACCCCCAAGTGGAAGTTGCTGGTCCGGGCCGCACCCAGCTGTCTATATCAAAGACAGGCCAGGCTACGCTGAGGCCAATGTATTCCTTTGTTCAACAGCACTGAGGCCCTGGCATGAGTCAGGGGCTGTTCTAGATGCTGGGGCTTCACAGTGCTTACACAGTTTCACAGAAAAGAGGCAGTGACAGAAAGTGCCATGGAGTGCAAAGCCTGTGGGAGTGTAGCTAAGGATGTGGATGTATGTGGTGTGGAGGGGAGAGTGATGCAACTTTTAAAAATGCAGTTCTGATATTTTTCACAGGGAAACTTCATTCGCCCCATGAAACAAAGAACATCTAGGTCCTTCTAGAGAATGTGAAGTAGTACATTCCTCCCTGTGGGGGCCTCAGTAGCCCCAGAGCAGAGCGTATTCACTTTCTTCTTGATTCTCCTGCACTTGCCAGGAGAACTGTTGAATCATAAAGCAGCCCCTTATTAGAGGAGTGCCATCTTCATAAACCGGAGAACTCGGCACTGCGGAGATGCCAATTCTCCCCACACAGCCCCGAGCAGACCCACGCACACTGGCGCCTGACACGAAAAGGGGCTCCTGGGGTCCCAATGATGTGCTTTTTTTTAAAAAAATGTATTTTATTGATTTTTTACAGAGAGGAAGAGAAAGGGTTAGAGAGTTAGAAACATCGGTGAGAGAGAAACATCGATCAGCTGCCTCTTACACACCGCCTACTGGGGATGTGCCTGCAACCAAGGTACATGCCCTTGACCGGAATCGAACCTGGGACCCTTCAGTCCGAAGGCCGACGCTCTATCCACTGAGCCAAACCGGTTTCGGCTGATGTGCTGTTTCTTACTCTAGGTCCTGGTTCTCTAGGTGTTGGCTTTGTGGCTATTTAACCACATTTATTGGATGCACACTTTATGTTTGTATCTTATGGCTTTGTGGCTATTTAACCACATTTATTAGATGCACACTTTATGTTTGTATCTTAGGTGTCCATTAAAAGTTTGTTTTCAATCCCTTTTCTAAAATGTATTTCTAATGTTTTAGAGAGAGATCTCACCGAGAACTTAACACTGAGCAGACCTGAGGGTTTGATGGCGGGAAGCCATGCGGCTCCTAGGGGAAGCGCATTCCAGCCAGAGGGAGAAGCCAGCACAAAGCCCTGGTCCAGCCAAAGGGAGACCCACTGAGGAGTAGGAGAGGCCAACGAGGCCACCGAAACCTCGAGGCCTTTGCAAGGACTTTGTTCTGGTAAGTGGGATGCCTGGAGAGGTGTATGTGGGGATGACAGGGTCTGATTCATGCGTCAGAAGGCTGTTCTGCGTGCTTTATTGGAGACAGACTGGAGGGCAGGAAGGGGTAAGGTCCGAGCATGGAGACCAGTTACAAGGCTGATGCCATAGGAGATGGAGGATGGTGGTTTGGAGCTGATAGTGAGTATGTAGGTGATGAGAAGTGCTCAGCTTCTGGGCATATTTTGAAAGTTGAACCAAGAGGACTTCCTGCTGAAGAGAATGTCACACAGGAGAAAAAGAAAGGAGTCAAGGGTGACTGCGAAGTTTTTAGTCTGAGCAATGGGATGACGGCATAGCCAACGGTGCAATGGGAGGAAGCAGGTTTATAGTCAACAGGAATTCTATTCTGGATGAAGTAAGTCTGAGAGATGAGACATTCAAATAGAGATGTTGAGTAGCAGGTGAATAGATGATATTGGGTTCAAGAGAGAGATCTGGATGGGGATATAAATGTAGGTTTCATCTATATATCTAGAAGCTAAGAGAATAAACGAGATTATGAAGGAAGTGAGTATAATTGTATTGGGAGCCACTTTCCACTGATGAGGATATTTGTAGAGGTCCATTGTTGGGACACGATCTGTGATTAGGGTGACATTGTCCATGTGTGTGGAATAAGCAACAACTGTGTCTCCTATCTAACTCCCATCATGTGTGTTTACTTTGCCACACAAACCCTCTATCCTGGTATTAGTGTTCTCTCCTGGAAGGTGAAAGCCACCTTGGTCCCCATCTTATCGGAGCCCTGATCCCATTTCAGAGAGCCTTCACCAGCCTCCCCACTTCCACACAGAGTGGAGCCCTGCTTCTAGCAGGCCTCCCTCACCTGGATAAGTGCATCTGGTCAGCAGAGCTTATACCCACCAGCCAATAGGAATTGCTTATTGTCTCCAAGAAGCACCCACCTAAGCCAGTTAGCTTTACCCCCAAGTACAGCAGTGCCTGATGTCAGTTCCATCTTGGGAGCCTAATTCATTTCCCCACCCTGACTCATCCCACCCTAGGCTAACCCCTCATCTGCCTTGATACCGTGACCTCTGTCCTTGCAGAGGTGCCAGAGAGAAAGGCCAACAAGAGCCACAGGATGGGACTGGGAAAACATGTGCCCACACATCCCAGTCTGAACAGAAGCTTCTCAGCACCTCGTAGCCAGTCTGACAGTCCGATTAGCACACTGCCTGGAGTGTGGTAGGTGCCCAGGGAATCTCTACTGAATCCACAGTTTCCATAAAGTAAACTACAGAAAGCTAAGATTCGTGCCAAGATGAGAGCAGTAGCTAAGTTCCCTTTTATCGCCGATCCTATTTCCTCTTGGTCCTGGAACCCATTTGCCTGGGTTCGAACAACTGATTTGCTCATTCCAACTTTATGCCCTCACACAGGCCACTCAACTTGTCTTAACCCACAGTGTCTGCCACTTTAAAGCGGAATTAGTAACAGTGCCAAGTTTGGGTAGGGTCATTGTAATAATTGAGTGAGATAATGCACATAAATCATAGCGGAGGGCTTGGCACATTGTTAGGACCTAGTATACTTCAGCTATTATTAAAGATTCTTGATTTATATATCCAGCTCCTAAACCATGTTTTTATATACGCATATATTCAAACACATACACGCACATAAACATAACCCAAAATAAAAGTATTAAAAATGATTCCTTTGGCTACAATTATTGCTAGGATTATGTATTGCTGAAAGTTTATCTCAACATGGTAATAACAATAATGAACAAATGGTTTTATGTCCAGCAAAGCCACCTCAGCCAACATACAAGCTGAATAATAAGGGTCTGATTTTCTTAGTGCTTGCTCATTCACAAATAGGAAATATGACGGAGGAGACTGCATTGTGATCAATATTAAGTAAATTTCACTACAATTCCAAATCTTATAAAATAGGGAAAAATTTAAAAGGCATATTACATAATTTCTCCATTTTTGTAACTGATTTATCCACCCAAGAAATAATTACAGAATGCCTGCCATGTTCCAGGCTGTGTGAAAGTGTGTGTGTGTGTGTGTGTGTGTGTGTGTGTGTGTGTATAAAATGGTAGATTAGTGGAGTTAAAATAGTTGGCAATCCTGGAAACAATTTAAATGTGCTCAATTTCAAGACTTAGCGTAGACCAAAAAGAAATTCTAAGAATTAATCACCCTCTAAACACACACAACACCCCCATACACAATTTATCATGTCCAAGGACGGCTAATCCTAGTAAGAATAATAGCACAATTCACAAAAATAGCAGGTCAAGCCCTGATTTGTAACCAGATATGTTGGAAAGTTAACTATTACATGGTAAGACTCTAAAACCAAAATAAAATAAATCAATGAATCTTATGTTATATTCCAGTGAGGAAGCCAAATAGAGGAGAAGAGTGGCCAATTCTTCAGGGAAGAGGCGGGGGAAGATAGGCTACCTCGGCTCCTTGTCCTGGTCTTTACGGAAGACACTAGGGAGAGTCTCCCTGGAGCCTGAAGGCAGGAGGTGGGAGATCAGATAGTGGTAAATGAGCAGGACATTCCAGGCCTGGTGGACAATGGAGATGTTGATAAGTCACAGGAACTAGAACATTTGCCTTCACTCCTTAAAGGAACTCTAGGTAGAGACTGGGTGTCATGGACAAAATGCTTAACCTGTCACTAGCAACAAGGCACTGCACCGGAGGTCCCCCTGAGTGGCCAACCTGAGCCTCCTTCATAAAGGTATTGGCTATAAAGTTAGCATAGATTTATTAAACAAATCCCAGCACATCAGAAACTGTAGAAAGCATGCCTCAAGTGGAACAAGTTAAGTGCAAACTTAAAAAAAAAAATCATTACCCCAAAGATGTGGGCTAAAAACAAACAGATTTCCAAAATTTAGATCTATTCAGAGAGAACATATCCAATATGAGAGCTAGGTTTTCAGGGGCAATGACTTGGGGCCCTGGGGTGAGGATCTTTGAAAGGGACGTTGCTGAGGGGATAAGAGAGTGCTCCCCCATATTTCCTGCTGCCTCTGGGCTGTCTCTTTAGTGACTGCTCCATACCAGTAGCCCTATCTCTTTTGTTGAGCTTTCACACCTTCACTTTCAGTCCTGGCTTAAAAAGCCTGGAGGTGAGTCACTGTGCCTGTGATACATCATCACTGTTTCAGTCTCCTTCCTCTCCCTTCTCACTTCAGGAGGGACTGAACACAGTAGGTGCTGCCGAACCAAGAAACAGACGCTGTACCTGCCCCAGGCAAGGGAGAGGTGAGCTCACACCCCACCTTTGGCTTCCAGAACCGCAAAGTGTGCTCAAGGGATCAAGTGGTGCCAAGCCCCATCCGGTCCCCCTCCACCCTAATAGGACGGCCTGTCCCTGTGGAAGTGCTGATGGATTCTCTGAGTAGGACAAGGGGGGCATTGGGGAAGGAAGCAATTTCTGGAAACAATAATCCGCTTATAGATTTCCTTTTCCATCTGCCCCCTAATAAAACAAGTGAAGGCTTTGCACCCCTGGAATGGGAGATAATACATACAACTTTCTAAGGAGAGCTTCGCTGCGGTGTTTGTTATGAACTAAAGGAGACAGAAGAGGACCTGGGACTTGAGGGCAAGTGCATAGAGATGATGCTGCAGAACGGTGGGCATGCGCTTAAGGCCGTCCTATTGTTAATGAGAGAAATAGATGACTGGAGGCCTCGCTCTTTCTAGGTCATGCACTTAGCAAATTGACCTAGACCACCTGAATGACACAGGGCCAAATGCAGAGAGCTACCCCCAAACACAGAGGCCTGGCCGTGGACAGAAGCAGCACAGAAACATAACCCCGGGAGGGAAATGTGTTTTCAGTTACACCAGGGCCGGGCCGGGCCTCTCCCACAGGCTCTTCCTAAATAGGAACTTGGCAGTGGGCTGAGTTGGGCTGGAGGGACGTCCTTGGTGCAGAGGTAAGGCCCTCCAGGGTCTTGCGGGAAGCTGGACAGAAGTTCCTTCTCCCCGCTGGTAACAGCCCTGCAGAATCAGCGTCACCTCCACTTTACTCATGTTCCTGACAGGTGGCTCTAGTTTCACGCAGGCACCGCAAAATCAAAACATGCGCATGTCAACAGCCCATGTGCAGCGGGGCCCTGCCAAGGCCGGGTTACATCAGCACCAGGGAGCGGAGGCCAGGCCTTCGGGCCTCAAGCCTGGGCCTGTGGGAAACTCCCTACAGAAGAAACTACCAGAGCTGGAGGGACAAGCCAGAGGAGCTCTCCTGGTGACCACCCTGGGCCTGGGCTCCTGGTGCTGAATGGAAGAGCCTGGGAGACACAATCTTACCTCTGGCGGGGGCTGGCCACACAGCCCACCCTGCCGCCTCCATTTCGCCGCATTCTGCTTCCTCCAGGCAGCGGACTAGCAGCCTGGACTGAAGGAGCCACTTAAAGGAAAGCGATGTCCTTGCTTGTGAGCTGGGTCTGAGCCAGGACATCAGTGAAGTGCAGGTCTTTGGGCACATAGAGGCTAGAAGAATTTCTTTAATCAAAGCTCCCATTTGCTAAAGTGATTGAAGGGACTCCAAGGCAAGTTGTTCTTATCCATAGAGGAATGTTAACTATAAAGTGGCTAAATAAAGCCAATGAGGTAAGAACAGTAGGTTCGGGCCTAGAAAAATATCCTGTTCTAAGTCAAACAACCCGTGGAGGCCGGAGATGAGAACTGATACAGACTTTTAGTCCATCACCTGCATGCCCATCCTCACCACCCATCCCTCTCACCGCATCCAGGTCCGCCTCCTCAACTCCACCCAGACCTTCTCTCTGGTAGCGGGTGCGGCAGCAATGGCAGCGAAGGCTGGAGGGCTCATCACACCTCTGATTTTCAGAGCTTTTGGCCTCCTTTGTGGGACCTCCTGGTGACTCACTAACTTCCCGCCTCAACCACTACCAACTCAGGAAGGTGAATGTGAAGAAATGAGTAACAGGCAGGGCAATGTAAGGCCAGATCTTGAGCTAACGGGTACCAATGCCAAATCAGAGGGACCCAAACTAGACAAGTTTCACTGAACCGGTCCGGCCACCTTGCCTGTTGAGGCTGAGAACAATCCAAGGATAAGGACTGATGTTCTCATTATCCTGAGCTCAAAGGACCCTCTAAGTAGGAGCCTGGAACCTCAACCAATGTCCTAGAAACATGCCTGGCCTGGCCTGAGAGGACAGATCAGGTCCAGCAGGCAGGGGCCACGAGAGGGCTGCCCAGGGAGCTCTGTGGAGTGAACGGCTGACAAGGAGATGAGCATATCCAGGCGGCCTATCTCACGGCGGAAAGGGCACCACTGCTGAGGACTCAGTTCAGCGTTTCACTCGCCATTCAAATAACCGTGGCATGTCAGCCCCGCTGGCCTCCTTGATTGTGCAGAAATAAATAAATGAATTATGTTGTTGGGGTTTGGGCTTCAGCACAAACACATGGTCTACATTTATCCGCACAGTGAGAGGTCCACCCGCCACTTGATGTAAAAGAGGAAAATGATAATTCTTTTCTTTAGGCGCTCTGGTGCCATATGGAATGTATATAAATCATATTTTTGTTTTAACAGCGGAGGCTTTGTTGATAGATAAACATGTGGTTTATCTAAAAAAAGAGAGGATTGTGCTTTGAACAATCATTTAATGGCCGTGGATGTGCCAAATAAAAATAAAAACATAATTCTGAAAGAAGTTGGCCCCTTGCCCAAATCTGTAACAAGGAATTTCTCCTCAACCGAAGCGGTTGAAGCCCGTCGATCTGGTTTGAGTTTAAGCTGTGCTCTCTACTCAACCCCACGACAAATTGAATCCGGGGCTAATGTGCTCTAATAGGACAAGACGTTACCTTTATGAATGACCTCATGGAGAAGAGGTTGGCGAGCATGGTGGAGAGGCCCTGGGCCAGGCAGCTCTGGGCTATGAACCCCAGCTTCAGCTCCGCGAGGCAGATTGCATCATCACCCTCTTTCCAGTTCCAGCTTGGGATGTTTAGCAGATGGGCCTGTGGAAAGAAAACAGTTATGAGACCTTCCTTTGTGAAACGTTCAATTGTTTAAAGTCTCCCCCGGGAAACGCAGCGTTGCCCAGCTGCAGGGTGATCCAGACTCGTCCTTTCTTCCCTGGGCCTGGGTCGGGTGCTTGGTGTTTTACTAAAATCTCTTCATCAGACTCCGATCGCCCTGGAAATTGCTTCTGTACCTACCAAGCCAGAGGCCTCCCCTAGGGTTTGTCCTTTAGCCAAATAGAGTCCAGAGGCAAATCCCACTTGTGACATAGGCCTATGCTACTAGGATGAAGGACTAGATTGCTCATAAATTGGCTCCTCAAATAGACTCTGATACTATCCAATGCCTATGTATTATTTTATCTGCCTTCCAAATACTCCAGATCAGTGGCTCCCACGCTTGAGTGGCCATCAGAACCACTTGGAGGGTTTGAACAAGCACGTTGCTGGCCCCTTCCCCACTGTTCTCGATCCCCTGTGTGTAGGGTGAGGCTGGAGAATCTGCATTTCTAAAAGGGCCAGGTGATGCCGAGCTGCTGAGCTGGGGACCACACTTTGAGAAGCACTGCCCTAAATCATCAAGCAAATCACAGCGTGGACATGTCACCATCTGTTGCAGGTGGACGGATCCTCTTCAACAGTTAGGTCAGCACTGAGATCAGGGCCCAGAGCATGCTCAGCCAGTTATGTTTAAGTGGCATGAAGCACAGTCGTAGGTGACACACTGGATGAAAGAAACAAGATTCAAAAGTTCTCCAGAGTTGGAAAAATGGGGAGGAGGGGAACAACCAGAAAAGATTCTAAAGGCCTTAATGTCAAGTAGAGCATTTAGGCTGAGAAAAATCAGTTCTATAAGTTCAAAATGAGAAGACCTAACTTGGCAGCAGACATGAGGAAACAGAAAAGAAAAAACTTAAGTGTGTGGGTAACTAAACCCCAAAGAGAGGCCAACTGTGTGAGAAATTGCAATGAACGCCAATGCCTGCTTGTTAGAAATGGTCTCCAGATCGAGGAAAACGAAGGTTCCATTCTGATGTGAACGGGTCAGGCTGGTTCCAGAAAACCTGATTCAGCCTAACCGTCAGATTTAAGCGGGGAAGCTGACCACTTGCATCACTTACAGAGAACACATGACAAGCACGAGCAGAGGTGTCGGTTCTGGACAACCCCTTCTGAAGAACAACAGAGAGAGGCAGCAGCGCGGGGCCTGAAGGTCTCGCCATCACGGAGCTGCTGCTGTGATGAAGAGATTAGGCTTGTCTTGCTTTGTCCCAGGAGCCAGAATTGGGACTGAAAGCAGTAATTTTGGCTTGTTTTATAAAGGAACTTTCTGAGGATGCAATTTGTCTAAGAGATGGAGAAGGCTGCCTTCATTGCAAGGTTTCTCTCCCTAAAAACTCAGTAAGTGTCCAAGTCCCAGCAGAAAGACCTCTTGCTCTGCATGGAGAGAACCCCTAGTGCCGTAAGCCAATTCCAGCATGTCAGCGGGGTTGAATCATCTGGGATGGCTAAAAAGCACCTCCCCCAAACCTGAATAGTATAATCACTTGCTGCCAGACAGCTCAGGGCACTTTATTGCCTCCTGTTGGCCAAACACCTGAACAGCTATAGGCTCTTCCCCCAAACTGACAATGCTTCTCTGCCCTACCCTTTGAAACCTGACCCTTTGAAGTGTATGTCTCCACCTTGCCTTAGGACAAATTGTGTTAATAAAAGCAAGGGTCCTAGATAAGGAGGCAGTCTTCAGTTCCTTTAGCTGAAGCTCCTCTGACCCCCAATGCCTTTCAAATTATCTTTCGTCCTTGGACTCCTTCTTGAATCTACGCATCAGCTCCTTTCTCCAGATTGCTGAACCCTTCGTAAGGCTGGGACAAGAACCCCGGCACCATAGGTCTTCCAATGCCAGACTTCATGGCCCTGAAATGACGATTTCTCTCCAAACAGGAGGAGCACCAACAAGGCTTCCCTTCACTCTCTGGACAATATAGGCAGTTGTATTAGAAGGGGATAGAAGACTCCATCGTGGAAACAAAGGGTGGGCCCTAAGGCTCCAGGCTCTGCTTTCAGAAATACCACTCTTGTGAAATTCCTTCTTGCAAAATCCAGTTCTATGGCAATCGCGTGCATCCTAAGCCAGCAGGAGTCTATTCCTGGGAGAGATGACTGTATCCGTCCTGATGACAGCACTGTTAAGACAGCCCCATGTGTGGGCCACAGAAGATGGCAATTTCCCTCAGGCTGAGTATCAGAGATTGTCCACACATCGTATCCTGGATCCATAACTAGCCCTGCCCTTTATCCCATTTCTCTCCCTACTCTTCATTGTCCAGATAAGGCCACCTTCCCCTCGACTTCCCTGGCGTCATAGAGAATAACATATGGGTCTAAGAGAAAAAAATATTAATTTGCATTAATATCATCTGAAAAGAATGAGGAAAATTAAATCTAACTCATGAACAATCAAGTCATCAAGCCCCAGACACTAGAAAACCTTCATGGGACCTTCAAAGAAACACACAGAAAGTTTTCAAGAGGGTTTCTCACATCCCCAGGTGCCATCCAGGGTATGAAGTCCAGGCTTTGGGTCCCTCATGTGCCCATCTGTTTTAAGTTCCTTAGACATAGTTTACATGTTTACAGAGGAAAGGCATTAATCTCAGGCTTCCTTTCTTGGCCCCAGTATCTTCTGCAATTGCAGGGCAGGGAGCCACAAGGGATGTGCCAAAGCCTGGGACCAGGGATTTCTGTGTGCATGAAGCAAAGACAGGAGATTGACCCAGGAATTAGAATTCTTGGTGTCTGGCAACTCTGTCCTTTTTCATTTGAGGGCAGTGGGGCCCAGGGGAAAGACCATCATTGTACATGGGAGTCCAGAGGCAAATCCTTCCAACCTAGAGAAGTAGACCTGCTGGGCAGGGTCACTGGGCCACTCATTATCTCAAGAAGAAGGAACTTAAGACAGTTCGTCCTGGGAAACCAGGAGAGATGAATTCCAGCCCCAGTCCCACCTCTCACTGTACATAAAATACAACTGGGGAAGCCACCATGAGGAGCAAAGAGGTCACATCAGAGGAAGCACTGTAGCACTACTGCCCAAGTATAAGGGTTTACAGGAGGAAGCTCAAAGAACTTGCATGTCCATCAGGCCAGCAGGACTCGGCTTCAAGTTCAGAAAAGAACTCGTTCACTACAGTCTGCTGGGGGAGAAAATCCAGTAAGAGCTAGATCATCAGGAGTAACACCTTTCCAAGATGTCATAAACCATTCTTTCCTTCAAGAGATTCAAGCCACTTACACTCAAATTAGAAAATTTCCTGGTCCATAGTCTTTCCATGTTCAGAAATGGCTAGGCTGTGAGTGTTTCCCTCCATGGAGTCTAGTGATATTAGACAGACCCACTTTGGAGAATATCAACCCTTCTATGAGTCCTACTCTACGGAGCCACAGTTTGGTTCAGTGGGCGGTGGCTCTATGTAAAGAGAAGGTGGTAGTTGGCAGCTCTGTCTCTTAGTTCGCTGGCTGCCAAGTGACCATTATTTGTACCCTCCAGAGTGGCTCTGAGTCAGAGCTCAGAGCCCCAGTCCGAAGTCACATTGAATGCTGAAATGCACAGATGGTCAAATGAGGACTCAATGACAGAATGGATGTCAAAGCTCTTCTAAAACCATAAAATATGACACAAATGTCTGATATTATTATGATAACAAACTCAGGGGTAGATTTACATGGAGAAAAAGCAGGCAGTTTCCCTATGTCCCTCTAGATCCTAGAATACCAGAATCATTTGGTCACAGGGGATTGAGATCCTTTATATTTTATACATGGCATCCAATTATGAAACCAACTATCCCTTGGAATATATTGACAGTGACATAAGTTTATACACACATACCATGTTCTTTCTGAAAGCAAGTTTTCATGGGTGGAGATCTCTGGTGAAGAGAAAGTGCCAAAAGAGGAAGAAAAATAATATTGAATGGAAGGTGGAGAAAAACATGTTGAAAGGGTAGGTAGGAGGACCTTAGGAAACAAGAGCAAAATTATAAAGCAAGGGGAAGAATGTCTGTTTGCAATTCTTCAAGGAATAAGATAACTAATAATGAACAGTGGTCTTTCTATTCTTTCTCTGGAAGAGAGAAAGGCAATGAGAGAGGAAAGGCCCTGTGTCCAGTCGCTCCGTCCCCAGCACCCTTACTGATCTTCCAGGGCAGAATCTTATAGTGATGTTTGCCCAACTCTAAACCCACACAGATGGGTGGCTCTAAACAAAGTGTGTTTAAAGCAAATAATCACAGATTGGCTGACGTCTTCACCGTTGTTCCTGAAGAGCCACAGTGCAGAGTCTGTGGGAGACCCTGAGCTCGCCGTGGCCATGTGAACACTGACCAGGTGCCATCTGGACCCTGGGTCTATGGAGCCGCTTGGAGTTTGACAGGAATCACAGCTGAAATCCTCCTTAATGTCTTGAAGATGCTCTATCAGCACTCACTGGAAGCAGGAGGGAAGGAACTGACATCCCTTTGTAAACATACAACATTAATTTTCCTATTCAATCTGAATTCAGCCCAAAATCTAAACAACGGCTTCAAGCACTCCCACACGAAATACAATTTCAAATCTCAAATGGAAGAAGGGAGTTCGTTACCCCAGGAGCTGTCACCAGCCATGGCCTTGCTAAGAAAATCCACCTCCACCTACAGGGGCTGCTGTCAGAAAACTTCTCTAAAGTGATGCTTGTGAGTTACCAATATCCTCACTGTGTCTCTTCAGTGTCCTTGGGTTTTCCAGAGACAAACAGGACACTGTGACCTTGGGTGCCCACCACCAAGCCCTCTGGCTGCAGCACAACACCTTCTGCAGTGGAACCACCTGCCGAGGGTTGGGCAACGGTTGGCAGGGGGAGCAGCGCCAAGGGTAGCTAGTCACCGACAGCAGGCCCCACTCAGCGACAGCCTCTGATGGGCTTCCACACAGCAAAATGGGGCAGCCCTTGCCAGCAATTAAGAAATAATGGCGTGGCACTGGCACATTTGGCAGAGCGGGGTCTTGTCTGGGTCACCTGACTGCCTATTTTGTAGGGAATATGGCCTGTAAGATGGGTCACACACTCACTCAAAACCCAGCAGGGAGTTATTCTGTTCACACAGGACACCTGGTTCCAGGTACTGCACAGCCTCGTTTCTAAGCCTCATTAAGGGGATAACTGGTTCCATATCAAACAGACACAAGTGCCACCTTCCCTCCCCCAAAGCTGTTTTCCTGGGAGTTTAGTGACCATTCGAGTGGAGGAGTCAACGCAGACTCCAGCATTTGTTTTCTTCCCCACCCCCCTGGTAAGCTCTAACACTAGGAAGATTCCATTATGTTTACTCTAATTTTCCTGAATTCAACCATGCAATTCTCATCTTGAATTTGAGAATGCCATGTTCCACATTCACCACCCAACATGTGTTCTGTTCACCCAGGTTCACCTGGTCTCAGATAGAAGAGTCCTATTTGGGACACTCTCTGCACCTTGAGGACTAAATCCTTGAGAGCACAAAACAGGACTTCTCTTTTGCTATATCCACTTGGGGATAGGGCGTCAGGCAGAGTGTTGACCATCTCGTAGGTGTTCAGTAAACACAAACTGAAGGAATTAGGACAGCACATAAAAATGGAAGTGTTGCAATGGGATCTGAGTGCAGCAATAATCTGAACCTGGAGGTCCCACAGATGCTTCCTGAATGAATGAATCGGTACCTGAAGGAGATTCCTTCCAGTGACCAACTGCAGACAAGGTGTTTGGACTGAAGAAATGTCCCAAAGAGGGTTTACCCACCACCCACTTTGTTCAGGCCTGTGGATTGCTTTGTTGTGTGTGTGTGTGTGTGTGTGTGTGTGTGTGTGTGCGTGTGTATGCACATGTGTTTGGCTGAATGGCAAGGGAGAAGAGACTAGACCCCCATATGCATCTCTGAGCCCCAGTAGGCTCTCACTGTCCTACCTTGTTGTGATACTGCAGCATCTGAGTGATGATTCTTATCTTCGGGTGGTAGTTCTTTATGGAGATTACTCTGAAAAAGAAAACATGAAAGCTGAGGCAGGGTTTACCTTAACTTTGGAGTCTGATGGGAAGATTAATTTGAACACAACCAAATGGAGTGAACGTGGGGCTAGCATCTAGGGCCATCCTGAGGGGTTGCAGGCATGGGGCCAAGTTAAATTGTGTTTCCACTACCGTATCCGTGGTAGTGTGAAAAAGAAACCACAAAACTGCCACAGAAGTGTCCTGGGCATAAAAGAAGAGAGAGGCCTGAGGTATGTGAGCATGTGTGTCCTGGGGGTAGGGGGTTCTGGGGCCAGGGTCAAGGTGTGTTGTCTATAGAGGCATCTGAAGAAAGCAATCTCAATTTATGGGGCCAAAGGAGGTTTGCAATCTCATACCCTGGGGAAGAGCCTAGAAACAATTTGCTGTGGATCCAATGCTCCAAGTAATAATTTGAGACAACAGTGACAAAGCAAACAAGCAACCCGACAAATGATTCTAATTGTCATACACATGACCACTCACAAAAATGATTTCTAAGTTGGGCTCCCAGGACGGGATTCTTGGCTCAGCCTTCAATGGCTAATAGCATCTAAATGATGACTTTGACCCTGGTTAGAATAAGGGGCAAGGCCTTTCGGAGTTCTAGTACAAAATCCTTCCAAACTGCCCTCAGTCCATACTCAGTATAGCTCCTGCCTGGGCCTCCCCATGATCCCCCTGACAATTATGTGCTAACAGGGGAGGGGCAGGGAGCAGAGGAATATAAACACCTGGCCTCCAGTCCCAGCTAGTGCCCTGGCGAACTGGTGACCTTCAGGAAATCCCTGGTCTCTCTGTGACCGTTTCCTCATCTGGACATCAGGGGCAACAGTACCTGCTTTATTTATTTCACAGGCTTGGTCTGAGCAGCAAAATGAAAGACCAGATGTGAAAATGCTTTGAAATCATTAAAAGCTCTCTCCACGTGTAAGTTATGGTTTTTGTCATTACGGACTCTGTCAGAGGTGACACTGTACATTTCCTTCTGTGACAAGGAAGGCTCAAGAATGGAATTCCATGGAACGGCCCACCGCCTGAGCCTAATCAGAAATGCAAGTGCATTTATTGTGACACCCCCCACAAACTTCCCACCCAGAAACCCTGCACTTCATCCCTGTGTCGTGCAAAGATGGAGAGAGGCCGCCAGGAGCAGCTGTGTCTGGAAAGCTCCAACTTGTGCACTTAGGAAATGGATCACACATAAGCCTCTCCTGCACAAATTCACCCTGGGCTTCTGCACTTGAAGGATTTCATTTTATTGTTGAAAAAGTCTTGTGTTGGCCCAAGCTTATAACTCAAGGACTTGGAGCCTCTGTCAACCCTCTGAATTCAGTTCACAGCCTCAGCCAGTTTTCTGCATTAGCTCATTTCAAATGGATCTTTGACATTTTAATTTCAAACAGGGCAGATTGGTCTCATTAAATTAAGGAGGAAGGAGGATTATACAAATAAGGGAAAGACAGAACCCATTTTTAACCCCGAGCCTCCCATTTCCTTGTGCTGCCTGGGCCTTAGTTCTGATTCTGGCTAATGGATGGCTCAGTTACATTTCTGATACTACCTTTGCCCAGTAATCTCTATGCCTTGGCATCATGCCCTGGTAACCTATATGTCTTCACATTAACCCTACCACAGGCAAGGCTTTTATGAGATATTGTGATGAAGAAAAATGTCCATTTCAAAGCTATTATCATTTCAATTGAAGGCAAAAAAAAAAAAAAAAAAAAGGTAGTGCCACCCTCAAACTTGTCTGTGGGGTCAACACATTAAGCTTCATCTTCTTTTGATATTTTGGATGAAATTTTGAAGATAAAGCCTAGTGCCTTAAAGTCTACATCTGTGTCACTTCATATGATGCAAAAACATGGTGAAGGAGTGAAATCCTAGTTCAAAGAAAGGGCAGACTGAGGCACCTTAACCGAGCTTGCTGTAGTCACTCTCCAGCTGTGACTAGTGAGGGGATGGACCCAGGTGTGGGAGCATGTCCTCACCCCACCATCTCCTGAAGCCTGGCAAGCCCGGTGCTTACAAGAGCTCATGCATCAACTTCCTTAAAACAACTGCACTAATCATATTGCCAAAGAAAAGCGAGTGGAAAGAGAACAATGCTCCAGATGTTGCTTGCCAGACACTAGGACCAGATGCTGAGGGGAGGCCTCTCTCATCCGAAAAGCATGGAGGAATCCCCCCACTTCATCGATGGGGAAGCACGTGTCACGTGGGGCCACTGATTAAAGGCACAGAAAGGAGGTTCCAGCATTGTGATGATGCAAAGGCAACTTCCCCAGCCCCCATCTTGGGACAGTCAGGGCAAATTCCCAGGACACAGTAAACTAAGGTGCAGGGAGGGAATCTTTGTCTAGACCCAAAAGATGGCTGTTCACAATTAGATAAGAGTTCCTGGGAATACAGTGGGAGTGACATGTTTTCTCTTAGGTCATCTCTTCTCCAGAAGGTTCTTTTTACCCCTCCCAGCTGTCTTAACTACTCTGCAGTTTATGCTACAGGAGGTAAGATTTCAAAAGGGCTTTAACTATCTGGAGCAAAATACCTTAACCTTTTAGGCATCTCATAGTAACAATATGTCTGGATATGGGTCTATGAAAAGAACAAAAAGAGAACAACAGTTTTCTTCTGAAATAGTGAGGGGTAGGAGTTGGGCAGAAATGGCCTCTGATAGGCTCAGCCTATTCGCAGGAAGCGTACTGGGAAGTGTTCTCCAAAGAGCGGCCCCCCAGATGCTCTGTAAAAATGGGGGTGGGGACTTGTAGTCAAATAGGTTTGAGAAATTCTCTAGAGCACATTATTTTTATCATTCATATTAGTATTAAAAGCACTGAGAAAGTTTTCAGTAAACAAAACTATTTCATTCAGGGAGATTGGTTGAAACAAACTAATTGGAGAACAAACTCCTCTTTGTGGGTGAAATGAATCCATGTGCTATAGACACACTTGGAAAGCTCTAAGATGGGGCTTCATCCCAGGCACTATTGAAATTTGGAGCCAGACCAATTCTCTGCTGTGTGCAGCTGGCCTTTGCATTATAGGATGTTGGGCAGCATTACTGGTCTCTCTACCTGCCAGGCATGCGCAGGACGACAACCCTAGTTATGACAACCAAGAACATCTACAGATGTTTCGAAAGGTCCCCTGAGACGAAACCACCCACATCCCCATTTAGGTATCTCAGGTTCATTCCCTCTTAGGAAATATGGTCACGCCCAGGTCATGCCCATCTAAATTTACCTTTCCTTTTGGTCCTGTCTAAACGATCTCAAACTCAAGATCCAGAGCTCCCATCTTCTCAGGACAAACCTCCTATGGACTATGCCTTGTGTCACTGCCCTCCACACCCAGCACAGCCTCAGCTCCCCCCAGGCCTAGGCAGGTAGCTTATGGAGGAGATGGTGTAGAGGACCCAAAGGGGAGCAAGTGGGCCACAGAGCCCTGAGCCCAGAGCCTTCCCCCCACCCGCAGAGGTTACCTCATGATGTTGGAGGCATCTTCAGCGTCGGGGTCTGCGCAGTACTTATTGGCAAGGATGAGGCACGCATCTGCTGACTCTATCTAAGACACCGAAAGGAAAACCACAGGCACAAACACATAAATAGCCAGGCTCGGTGGCAGTCTCTCACTATTGGCAACTCTTGAGGAACCTGGTGCTTTGCAAGGAAATTTTTAAAAAGAATCCTGAGAGATTATAGTTTGTGTCAAAAGTGTAGGTTGCAAAGTCTTATTATGATATAAACAATTCATCTTGCTGTTGGAGGGAACAGCACGTACCTTAGTAATTATACTGTTCATTTTGTATAGTCTTATGTGTGAGCTTCTCAGATTTCTTTAAAGAACAATGAACTAAGCCTTTTAGTACCCCCACCCCCGCCCCACCTCCTTTCCCCACCACGATCCTAATTTTTCCAGTGGGAAATGGAGTGAGGTGGGCTAAGCCCATCCACTCAGGTTACCAAGATAACTGAGGAGTTGGAGATTCAGTCATTTAGACTCCAACACTCTTCCTCTAACCCTTTTCACATCTTATCTGGCAAATAAAAGGAAATGAGAGTCCTGAACCAGTGTTGTTTAGTATTCAATTAGCATTCAGATACTTAAAAGACTACACATCTGTATCTATGAAATGATGTGTAACAGATGATCTCAAATTATAACTTACTAACTTATCTGAACATGAGCCCCAAATAGTTTATTCCTTTGAGGGGTTCGTGAGTAGTGCTAATAATTGCCTACGTCAAAATTAGGTCCAAGAACAATAACCATTTTCTTGAAGTTCTCATGAGCTTCCACAATAGCCATAACTTGGACCATGTCTGGGGAAAATTAAGATGAACTGGACTCCGTAAGAATTCTTATGCTGGCGAAGGCCTGCAGCCTGTCCCACTTGGCATGTTGTTCTTAGCAGACCCTCCTGCATATGGAGGGAGGGCGTGGTCTCCCCCATCGTACGTCACAGTGTCTCTGGTTTTCTTTAACAGTCCAGAGAATTTACTCAAGTCCTTTTGCCTTATTCATGTTTGTCCATTACATGTTTACTGAATGGTGTGGTGGTTGCAGTTAACATTAGATGTCAGTGGCTTCACAATTTCAATATACACTTAGTGTTGTGCAAACTCAGAGAGTGCTTACAAAATCGGTATGCAATGAGTAGAGTGGCAGAGGCCATTTTGTTGTACCCCATCCCCTTATAAGCCTCGAGTGTGCTTTCTAAGAAGATTCTACCTTAGCAGGTGCTGGAAAGAAAAATTAGCCCATTACAAAGTGATATCAGATACCTATCTGTTTAGTTCCACACCTTAGTCTTTTGGTGGGGGGAGAAGGAAGCTCAAAATGTTTTATGGCTTGATAAAATTTTTAACTAGAGGCACGGTGCACAAAATTCGTGTACTCAGGGTGGTCCTTCAGCCCGGCCTGAGCCCTTGGGGGATGTCCTACTGACAGCTTAGGCCTGCTCCCCGCAGGGTGGTCAGTGAATGACATAGCGACCAGTCATTCCTCCATTCAGTCAATTTGCATATTAGCCTTTTATTATATAGGATTTTACCCTTAATGTTCCTTTCTTATATAAATAATTGATTTCAGAGCTACATTGAGTCCTACTTAAGTATTCAAGATGGTAACAACTTGATTATTATGTTGTATGGGAGACTATTGAGTCCACACAACTAGTCTGCTTCCTTTAGCAGTGCTGATACTGAGGGAATCAGCAAAGGAAGTTCCATGCTCCAAGAGGTTCAAGTGTGGAATGCTCACAGGTGGTCTAGAAGGTGCCAGCAGAACCAATCCCTGGGGCCTATGCAAGAGTGATGCCAAGGTGGTGGTATCTAACTTCCCTCATTAGGGGTTGGGGGGTGACTCTTAGCCATCCTGGGAGGCATGTCCCTTACACTGAGGTGCCCTCCTCTTAGGTGGAGGAAAAGCAGAGGTCGCTTCTTCCTTCTTACCTTGACTCTTGCAAGATCATGTGGGTTGAGGACTGAACCCTGATAAAATTCCACCTGAGTAAAATGTCGTTTGAATAGAGCTTCCAGCTCCAGGTTGGGGGAAATGCTGTGCAGGGAGAGAAGAAACAGCCATTAATATGACAGACGCAGGCATTGCAGCCTCCAGGCCCCCTTCTCTTGACTTCCACAGAGGGAGACCTGGGAAAGGGCTTTCTCCTTCAAAGCAGCTCCCAAGCTTGTCATAAATAAAAGGCTTGCACTCAAGAGAGATAAAACCTACCTGAACCAAACCGAATACCAAGGCAAAATAAACAGGCCCAGACTTTCACCAAGTCTGAGGCATATGGGGTGAAATGTCTTCGACTTCATTATGAATGGAATCCCTATTTTATAAATAGAGAAACTGAGGTTGTGACATCAGGGTTAGCCACAGGTTCCCTTGGCAGTGCTGTTCCTTCCACCAAAAGCCTTTTCCCTGCTTCTCCACCTCATGGACTCCTCATCCCCAAAAATGTCACCTCTGTGCAGCCACACCCAGAGTTCGTTTACTCGCACTACTGTTCTTGATTCACAGGGTGTACACTATTCATCATTCTTAGGACTGAGCTGTAAGGACATCTTTCCACTGGAGGACAAAGATTAAAACACTGACTGACCAATTCATTCATTCATTCATTCATTCATTCGTTCGTTCATTCATTCTGCAGAAATGAACAAACCTACTCTGTATGGTACTATACTAGGCACTGGGAGGTCATATTTAGTTAGAACCTACTTGGTGCCGGGGATAGTGTTAATCAACACGACTAACATTTACTAAGTACCTAGTCTTAATAATTTTTAATGTTTTGAGCATTTACTGCATGGCAGATACCATTCTAAACACTTGCAAGTATTAACTCATTTAAACCTCAGAACGACACTAGAGAAAGATATGTTATTAACACAAAGCTTCAAGAGGTTAATTAACTGGGCCATCTACTATGATGCTGACAAGAATCGATGCTGGGGACACAGGGGAACCCTGATACTGGAAGCATTAGCAGCCAACGTGATTCTGACTGAAGCCCTGGGTGAGAGAAGAGGAGCTGCCTATGCAAATCTTTCCAGTCCCCCAGATCCAGTACGGTCATGCTTCATTCCTGAAGCTCCCCGGGTAATGCACGAAGCGGTGGACACTTCCTGGTACAGATGCCCCAGGCCACTCTGCCACCTGGTTAAACTGACTTCAGTCAGTTCAGGTGAGATCAGTGTTGTGCTCTGATGTCGCACATGTGCTCATCTTGAAATGTTCAGCCAACAGGAGGGCCAGACCTACTAGTACACATTACACTTCTCTTGAACCTTCTAATAGGCTCAGCAGAAGACGGGCCCCACAACTGGGGATCAGCAGTGAGCTCTGAACTGTTCTGTGGGTTCTGCTCCTGGGCCCATGGCCTGGCCAGTCTTTTCAGAACTTGGAGAAGTGGGTGCTGAGAAGAAAAATGCCGGTGCTCAAACCTGGTGACCAGTTTGGTATTGGTGAACAAATGCCCGAAGGAGGAAGGTGCACAGAATGGGAGCTTGTAGGGAGATCAACCTGAGTGGGCTCTTGGAGCAGGACTGAGTCCTGAGTGGTCAACCCCATACCGAGCCAACACCGACATGTAAGCTTTGTCCCTCTGGCAACTTTTGGCTAGGGCTGGTCCCTTGATGGCCCGTCTCTAAAAGAAAACGGAGCAATGCATGTCAACATGCTTGAGCCCCGCAACTCTCCATCCCTGTGCAGACTACCTTTTACTTAAAGGGGATGAGGCAAAGCTTAAAATCTCAACAACATTGAGCAGAGGGGAGCTACCTTGCTTTCCTCACCTGTAAATCAAATCTAATAAGACATAACTTCTAAATCGACTATGTGACCTAATATATTTTATATTTCACAATAATAGCTACCATTGATTGAGCAGCTACTGCATGCCTGATTCTGCTCTGTGTACATTACATGGGTTACTTCTTTTCATTCTCACAACAGCCCAAGGATGTAGGTAGAAACCACGATGATCTCCCCATCTTATGGATGTGGAAACTGAGGCCCAGAGAGGTTCAGCAAGTAATTGGTTGACGCAAGATTCAGATCGGGTATTCGGAATCCAGAGCATGTACTCTGCTCCCTCGGTTGATTAAAGAAGGGACTGTATGCACGGTGACCAGGGAGCACAGTGTCCCCCACTGAGGGTTTCTGGGAACCACAGTTACTGTGGTTATTAGTACCTTACATCCTGCTTCCTGTTATATTTTCCTTGGTCGCTATGTCACCCCTGCACTCATAAGGTATCCACACCATACCACTCATCATTCAGTACCAGACACTGGGGACACACATGGATCACAGAGATCCAGAAGTTGAGGGGACAGTAATGACATGTGTGACCCATAATAAACTCCTCTGTTATTTGCCAGAATCACCTTCACAGAGGCAGGTGCTGCTCTCACTGAACTAGTGTGTCACTGCCTTTCCACTGGTTCAGATCTTCCTCTGCAATGAGGCCAGCAGGGATCGTGTCTCATTCAACCCTGCCCTGCCCGTCCCCCCATGCTGCCCCCACAACACCACTCCTGCAGACACTCAGGGTGCCCCCTCGGGGTGTCTTGTTGGGTGGAGGGTCTCAAAACCACAGGGGCCTCTTACTTGTGAAGAAAGACGATCTCCACGTTGACATCGTCCCGGTCCTTGTGCAGGAAGTCCTTCAGGAAATTGGAGACACTCTCCAGAGTGATGTGTCCACAGACCACAATGTGCCTGAACGGGAGAGGCTGGTTAGATGAAGTGGCCCAGCGCGACCCAGGCACCCATGCCCAGCAGGACAGAGGAAGCGCAGGCGCAGGAAAGCATCGTCCCGGGGGGCTCCATGAGCCCAGCTCCCCTCCCCAGAGGCTGCGAGGCAAAGCGGCGGTGCTGGCAGGTGCTCTTCAGCAGAAAAGGCATATGGCGTCTCACCTGATGCTGCACAAAATCCTATTAAAGCCCAACCGTTTGGCCAAGTGGTTTTATGCATTTAACAATAAGTGACATTATGCTCGCGCTTAAACGCTGCATTATCAAGTCCCTTGCAGATTCCTATCGCTCCCTTTCTGCCCACAAAGCGTCCTCCCAGGAGATTTACTGAATGAGTCTTGGTTTATGACATAGAGCTTATCAGGTAATGAGATAACAAATCTTGCTGAAACGATGATTTTGTGTGTAAGGAAGCGAACTTTTATCAGGGTGGCTAATGTGCGGCTTGACACATTATGGGCTCTGTTGGCCATAAGCAGTAAAAAGGAAAATTTTGCATTTTTCTGCCATAACTCCTCCAACAATGGGGGCACGTAACACTTTACAGTAAGTGAGCATTACTCAGGGCTAAATGGGGACAGGATGCCTCTGGAATGGGAGATGAGCCGCAGACCTGTGTCCCCAGGCAGCTGCTTCCTTAGGGTGTCTCTGCGAGCCAAAGGAATCAGCCTCCAGATGGGGAGAAGCCAAGAAGAGAGGGTGCAGGCACTGTCTGCCTTGTCCCAGGGGGCGGGGACTTCTGTTCTGGAGATGGTGGCTGGCCTGGGGGAGAGGAGCCCCTCTTCCAGAACTGTGGGAACAAGAGTTCCCCCAACATCTCTGGGCTCCTGGACACCAGGCTATACTATGGCCACTTACTAGTACAGTCACTAGAAGGTGCTCGATCGCTCAGGACTAAGCACTTTGGTGTAGAGTTAGTGCCAGGCCCCAATGTCGGGACTGATAGATGAAACACGCTGGCTTAGAGTAGAGAGGTTGTCGCAAGGGACTCAGCCCAGATCCCTGTGCGCCTCGGGCCGCGGGGGACAGAGGCTGAATCCCTGGCTGGGCCATGAGGCATGGGCACATGGTGAACAAGAAGCACAGTAATGCTGTGGGAAAATGTAAAATGGCCAGGCCCCTTGCACTCCATAACTGCTCTGTGCACACTGCAATAGGCGGAAAGCGCATTGGCTGGAGGCGGCTCGTAATAGGAGGCATGATGATCACTTATGCAATGTTCCATTAGATGCCATTACAAAGCCTGCCCTTTCCTTGTAATTTGGTGCTTGACTAAGTATGTGAGAATAATGCAGTAAACTCATTGGTGAAAGGATAATGATGCAGAACAAAGAGTAAATCAATAATACGCGCGGTGCAGTTCATAATATCACCATTATGGACTGTTATTGTTACGGAGCTGCACTTAGCGATCGGCAAGCAGAGGCCACCGGGGAGGGAGGCGTCAGTGACTTCCTCAGAGGAGCCGTGTGAGCAAGATCACTGAGCTCGAGTCCGTGCCTGCCGGGTTGAGGGAGGTCCTGTGACCACCCATCCAAATTCTACGCTCAAAACTCATACACCCAGCACCTTCCTAAAATACACAGTATGCCTGAGTACATGATGTGAATGAAACACTTGGATTATATGCATTTTTATCACGTCATACCTTAACATGCTTGTTGTCACACATGTGCATCTATATGGACAAAACAGGCTGCACGTGAATTTGCGTGATCTCAATAAGATTTCTAATTGTGAACTTGACCTCTCCACAAATGACAGTGGGGCAGCGTGGGGACAATGTTGATACTTTCTGCCCACAAACTTCCCTGGTGGAGACCAAGGCCAGCATGGTCCAAGGTAAGGGCCCCTCTACAGGGATGTGAAAGGAAGCCAGATTTGATTCCCTGCTCTGCCCCGAGGACGTGTGATCCAGGGCAAGCTTCTTATCCCTGTTCAGCAGATGAGGGAACTGAGAGGTTAAAACCCCAGCCAGCTCCTGCCCCAGGCATTGCAAAGCCTACAGTTCTATACCAGTATAAGCCTGGTTATTATTCAAAGCTGGACTCAAATCAATGAGAGGGCCAGAGAGATGCCTGAACATCCATCCTTCCTATCCTGTGCGCAAAGAACTGAATGAACATCTGCCAGCATCCCCGCTTCCTCTTCCAAAACCATTCATCTCTAGGACAGCTGTATGAGAAGTGGAAGGGGAGGGGATGAGTTCACCCTCTCACCCTTGAATCAAAGGCTCAGCCAGCTGATTTATTCAGCCTTAGAGTCAGGGTTCTCTTAGTTGAAAATGTGCTGGGTACATATAAAATATATTCCAATGCAATCAATATTATCCCTTAAGCCTTTAATTAGCTTTCACTTCTCTTAAGAAGTAAGACAAATGCTGGCAGGAGACAGAAGGAAAAAAAAAAGGATTGACTTTTCTCATTTGGTGTTAGCTGTCCAATACCATTCTCGACGATTTAAAATATATGTCTGTTCACTACAGCATGCCTTCTGGGGTAGAGAGCAGTCTTTATCAAAAAGGGAGGGGAAAAAAATCTTCCTTCAACATAATTGGTATTTTTGCTCAGAAAAAGCGAGATTGATTGAAAGCAGATTGCCGCCCTGCCCGCGGAGAGGTATTAGGTACATTATGGTGGCAACCTTGGAGGACCCATATTGTTCCAATCTGTCCCGTATCTGATTTGAAGATTTACCGCGTCCCTGTTTTGTGCCAATAATCATTTCCCTCTATTTTGTTTTCCATACAGTGAACGCGATCAAGGAACCCACATATTGAAAAGGTTTGAATGCAGTTAGGATTGATGGATGGGAGAAGCTGCCTCTCCAACTCAGCATCTGCGTCAGGAGGCCGGCTCCCACCAGCCCGTCACCCAGGGAGCACGAGGGCCCTGCGGGAGTGCCGGGGTGGATGGTGAAAGGGGCACATTTATTTCCCAGAAGTATTTTCAGGAGTTGACAATTCCAGGGGCAGTCGTCTTGGGAAGGATGTCATCGAGGGGAGAAGAGAAGCAGCATTTCCTGTTAGTTGACAATGTAATTGAAATGCTCTAAGACTGAGAGCAGGGCGTGTCATCCCTGGACACAGAGTGACGGTCGTTCGCAGTGCATGGTTCAGAGAACGCCAAAAAAGACCCTCATCCAAAATTATCTCTGTCAGATCTGTGACACCCGCAAATCTACCATGTGAGATTCATTTAGATAGCCCTGTGTTAGCTCCGACACCAAGGAACGGAATAGTCCTAGGTAAGGGGCCAATTCTGCATTTCACAATTATGAAGTCAGAATCTCTGAGTGGCTGGTCCGAGCGCCTGGTCCATGAGGTTATCTTGAAAATTTATTTAAATAGAGATAATACATGAAAAGGGCCTAGGAAAAGGTCTGGCCCTTCTAAGCATTAAATGGCAAGATTCACGGGATACCCGTAAATCAATACGTAACATAAAAAGCTCCGAGGCCCATATAATCTCACCTAATCCTCACATAACCCCGTGTTCCTCTTATCTGCATATTTTCGGGTAACTTCTCTGAACCTCAACCTCCTTAAGTTATGTGTCCGAGATCCCCCAGCAAGTGAAAGGGACTTGCCCAGGCTGTGACCCTGTTCTCGGACCCAGTTCTCGCTGAGAGGAAAGGGGTGATGTGAAAAGGGCAGAGGCTGCGATATTGCAGCTCTGCTGGCTCCTGACGGGCTGGGCTGAACCAAGAGGAGATCCTCCTGGACACACAGAGGAAGGGGTGTCGGCGAGTCTTCGCTGGGCCAGGAGAGAGGCTTAGTGGGGGGCCTGCAGCAGGCAGAGATAAACCCCACCTAAAGCACCACAGAGATGCAGGGTCACTGGATTCTGGCTGCCCCTGGTCAGCTGGACCAGAAGGCCCAAGACAGCCAAGGCTGAGAGGCAGCACGAACTCTGAACCAAGTTTCAAGTTAAGCCACACAATTTGGCCACCCAGGGGCTGCGGCGCAATGCAGACGTCCATCTTTAGATGCTATAGGCTGTATCCGGCTCAGGACTTCCTCAGCCTGAGCACCCAGAGGAAGACAGAAATCTTGTGGCTCATTGACGCTGGAGAGTTTACAAAGGCAGCTGCTGCGGACCCAGAGCTGGACATGTTTAGACTGCTGCCATGGCAACCGCTGACTTCTAGCAGGCCCGGCCCCCTGGTTTGCGAAGATGGCCAGCCAACCTAACTCAGTAACCATTTTTTCTCTGATGTACTTTTTTGGTTTTTAAAGTTTTTAGTTCTGGGAACAAATCTTTATTGAGATAAATTAATGTTAGTAGCTAGGATTAAAAGGTCCATCTCAGATGCAGGAGGAAGTATCTGAAATGCCAAAATGGCATCTTGGGGAGAGCAGTTACTCACACAGTGTCTGGCCTGGGGAGAGTGTCCACAAACGCGGGCTGGATGAACCAGAGGTGGTAACGCTGGTGGGTCATGGAGCAGGCATGGCATGGAGGGGTGGAGGGTGACTTAGTCAGAATAATGTTTGACTGTTGTGATCGCTATCAGGGCTCACCAGAAAACTACCAGTTGCTTATTTCACGGGCGCCTCTTCACTCAATAAGTATCGCTGTCAATAACCATCTTCACCTCCCACACACTGTCCTCCATCACTCCGCTTGGAAGAGGGTCAGGAACGCTGGACGCCCGAGAGCTCAATGCCACTGTGCCTTTCAGAGTGGATAGCTCAGGGGCACTGCCTCAGGGCTGGAGGCGTAAGAGGAGAGGAGAGAGGGGAGCCACCAGACACAGCTTTTCAAGGCTCTGGGGAACGAGGCACCCAGAGCCCCTGAGGGTGAGCTTCCCTCAATGAGAGAAAACAAATCTACACACTTTTCAAAAGACTCAGGCAGTGTTGCTGAGAGCCGGCAGCCTTTGCAAAGGGCCGTGAGCATGGTGGGCTCCCTTGCACGTTCTCCCGTGTATCTTTGTGTCAGAACTGCCCTTGGCGAGTGTACAGTCTAGTGCCTGCATCGTTCTGCTGTGGACACTGCGGTCCAGAGACTCAGTGCCCAGTGAATGCCAGAGCAAGGGCAGGCCTGCCTGTGGTGTGATGCCCCCTAAGCCAAGGAAGCAACTGGTGCCGCTAGAAGAAGCTGGTCCTGGGTGACCTGGGACCAGTAGAGCCCTAGCACAGGGTCCCAGTTCTCTGGACCTGCCCCCGTTCATGCCATCCGTCCATCTTGTCTAGACATCTGCAACAGCCTCCTAATTCCGTTCATGTTTACTCTCCCCACAGCTCCCAACCCCCTCCCCCGCTCCAAAAAAGCTAAAACGAGAGGATGGAGGCAGATCCGACTGCATCGGGCCCCACGGGCCAGGGAGGTCCTACATCTCCCTTAAGCAGAGCCTCACTGAGGAAGATGATGTAAAATGCACAGCTCTGGGCTGTTTATTTTTAAAGATACTATATCCATTTTTACTGGAACAAGTATAAAGAACTTAAAAAACCCATAGCTATCCTGTCACAATAAATCATACGGAGTAAATTGAAAATCCTATACAGCTTTTCCTGAATACACTGTGCTCACTTTGTCAAAGAGCTAGATGAAATGTGGCATATATTGATCTCGATGTCTCTGTAAAACTATAATATTTATATCAAATACATATGCTAGAAGCTCTTGTCTTTCTGCTGAGCCTTCTAATCATGTTTCTCTGGTCCCACCTCCCCCCACACCTCCTGCCATTGGTAGCTGCTGCCTTGATGGGAACGCATTTTAAGAAGGACTTGTCCAAGGAATTCATCAGCGTTTTATCACGTAGAAAGCAGGGTGGGGTGGCAAGAGACCCCGAAACCCACATCACAGAGGTCAGTATTCAAAGTACTGCCCTAAAGGAAGAAGGCTAAACTAGCTCCTGCCTTCACACGTCCTCCTAAAAGACTGTCCCAAAGGATGTCCATGCCGGAGATCGTCTTCTGTAAACAAGGTAAACCCAGGTGAGTGGGCCCCCTCTTTCCACCGCACCCTGGGACCCAGCTCAGGACCCCCAAACTGGCTGGGCTTTCAAGAACTATATGTTGATCAATGGACTTGATGGCGGAGCATATGTGGCTAGATGACCCTGGGCCATAGTAAGTGTAGAAGAATTGAACAGTCAGATGCAAGCCTGTCAGAGCAGTGCCTGATTCTACCAGCTCAGGTCTACTACCCTGTTTCAAGTATGTGAGAGAACAGCACGTGTAAAAAGGACAAAAATGAAGCCAAAACAACTGTGAGCACGCAGCACTCCAAGCCCTGTTTTAACCACTTTCTGTTTAAAACAAATGAAAACACAAACACAAACAAACAACAACCAAAACAGCCCAAGGAGGTTAGGAGATGAAGTCATTTCCTAGCCAGGGCTACATCTAGGATTTTGCTAATCACAAAGGAAGGAAATGCCTTCTCCCTCCAAGTGAGGAAGAGAATGAAGTAATCATCTGATCCAGCTGTCAACAGAGCTGTTCTGGGGAGGCAGGCTGCTTGGCTGTTTCTCTAAATGGGGCAGAAGGTTGAGCAACTACATCCCAGCATCGCAGCAAAGGCACCTCTGGAAAACACCCCAAGGTCGGAAGACAGACTACTGGTCGACCCAATGGGAAACACTGGATATCCTGACCAGACCAGACCTTTCTGCAGGAAGGAGGTGCATCTTACCATCGGTAAGTGGTCAGCACCTGAGCCAGCCCAGAGGGATCTGTGACTGCACCTCCACCGTCCCAAGTCGGACCTCCATAATTGGACCGTGCACGAGGATTGATCCCCGTCTTTGTGGCTGGCTGCCTAAAGAGTGTTTCAGTCCAAGTCTTAAAACTAAATGCCGGGAACCTCAGTGTGGGAGACATTGGTTGCTTTTGCCTGTTCAGCAGGCATCCTCCTTCTGTCAACAGCACCTCATTTTTTTAATGCTTTATTGTTGAAAGTTTTACATATGTCTCCTTTTTCCCCCCTTGACCTCTCCCAGCCCGCCCCCGCCCCCAGCACATGCTCCCACCCCCTATTGTCTGTGTCCATGGTCATGCTCATATGCATGAATACAAGTCCTTTGGTTGATCTCTTACCCCCTGGGTAAGCACCTCATTTTTAATTGGAGAATCACTCCTCCCCAACCACGTACAGTCCTGGGCCCTTTAATCAACGTTCCCTGACCAAGCTCTGCCAATCCTGCTTTTCAGTTTCTCATTTAATTCTCACAATAACCTAGGATGCAGATATTACCACCACCGTTTTGGTTTCTTTCTCTCTATTCCTTCCTTCCTTCCTTCCTTCCTTCCTTCCTTCCTTCCTTCCTTCCTTCCTTCCTTCCTCCCTTCCTCCCTCCTTCCTTCCCTCCTTCCTTCCTTCCTTCCTGTCTCCTTCCTTCCTTCCTTCCTTCCCTCCCTCCCTCCCTCCCTCCCTCCCTCCTTCCCTCCTTCCTCTCTCCCTCCCTCCCTCCCTCCTTCCCTCCCTTCCTCCCTCAAGGAAGCAATAATATAATGGCCAGACTCTCACAAACTGCACTTCCTTGTCTCTCTCCCCAACCCCTCACTCCTCTGCATTTTATTCATCCCATAACTACAGACTTAATGGCCTTTGGCTATTTTTTAAATAAGCCAGTCTTCCCCTGACCTGACTCTTCCAATCCTGGCCGGCTCTCTGCGCTTACAGAAGGATCATCACACTGAACCACACTCTCCTCGACTCAGATCTCTCTCCACTTGGTAATGCTGCTTCTGAACAGGAGGGACTAAGAGAAGAGAGGATTAAGCAAAAGTCAGCTACCTCTTTGGGAAGAAGGTGAAATAGAGAATGAGTCCAAAAGAAATGGTTCTCGCCCTAGAGAGGAGACATACAGCTTTGATTTGCAAATTGAGCCCTCCCTCTCTCCCTAACCCCTCTAGGAAATCATGCCTCATGGCTTGAGAGCATGTGCTATTGGACTTGACCTTCCCATAATGACAATCAAGTTGACACACCCTGGCCTTGCTCCCCAGCCACACCCAAGGGTGTTGCCCCAGGTTTGCACACTCAGTTAGCCAGCCTGGCTGAGTAGATGCAACACACTTGCACAGGCCTCCGAGGCCTCCGGCATGTTACCCACAAAATAACTGGGAGCTGTCCACAGCTTCCAGGTCTCCGTGAGGCACAGAACTCCTCCCCAAGAGGGAAGGCAGGGAATGGAGCAGACCTCAGGGTGGCATCAGCCGCTCCCCATCCTTCCAAATCTCTCTGCACCCCTGTTACTGGGTCCATCATTAGATCCGTAGGCTTTTGGTGCTCAAGTCACCTGCCCTTACCTTTGCCCTAACTGCTCCAATGGGTACATTTAACAATTGGGAATTAGCGAATGCTTTTAGGAGCATTCCTTCTAAAATGCTTGCAGCCTTCATGTTGCTTTATAATTTCATGATTTTATTGAATAAAATTGTTGCCAAAATAGCATCTCACTGGGATGATACTCCTACATTTTCAAGCTTCTGTTTAGCTGCCACTGGCTTCTTAAATGATTCTGATTGCTCAATGTCCCAGGTACACTCCAGGAGAGCAATAATCACACTTTCTAGCTCATCCTTTTATTTATTTATTTATTTTACAATGTTTTTTAAAATATATTTTTATTGGTTTCAGAGAGGAAGGGAGAGATAGAAACATCAATGAGTGAGAGTCATAGATCCGCTGCCTCCTGCATGCCCCTTACTAGGGATTGAGACACCTGGGCAAGTGCCCTGACCTGGAATCAAACCATGACCTGCCGGTTCATAGGTCGATGCTCACCACTGAGACACACCGGCTGGGCTCTAGCTCATCCTTTTAAACACAGCACATAGCATGGTGCCAGGAACACGGCAGGGGCTCAAATACTTGTTAGTGGAGCAAATATGCTGAATGAGAGCTTTCCTAGATTTGCTCTAGATGCTAGCTGACATTGGGCTTCATGGTCAGTGGCCAGGGTCAGAAACCTGTCACAGAGATGGGCGTGTATGCATCTCTGAACTGCCTCTGTGTCCCCTTATTGAAAAGGTATAGAGAGGGGACCGAAGGTTCCTTTACTGACGATTGCCACCCACATCTGGAGCAGCCCTGTGGTTCCGGAGATGGGAACAGCCATTGCCATGCAATGCCAGTACTAGATGTGGAGGCTGGCTCCCTGCGCGTCACAGGATGAGGCTTCCAGGAGTTTCACATCGCATTAGCCCCTACAGATTTTTAATAAAAGGAGACACCAGACTTGGCCAGTTAGAAAGTTTCCTGGTTTGTTTTCAATGTATGATGGCAGCATCTGTGGGATGAACCCCAAATCTACTAAGAACTGCTGTACACAGATCTGGAAAGCCTTCCATCAAAATGAATGACATCGTCAGAAACAGAAAACAACACCACTTAGTCTCCGAGGGCCACGTGCATCTTTTGAATTTGAAATCTACCCAGCAAGGATTCTCCAATCAAATGTGAGGTTAAAGAGAAAGAATCTTCAGGGATTGTAATTAGAAAATACATATTCAGACTTCTTTTTTTAATGGAAGAATATTTAAGAGCAAAATCTAGGCTTACATATGACTTTGTGGGGTTTTTTTAGCCATGCAATTCATCTCCCACCTACATTTCTATTCTTGTTTTCAGAACAATAGCTGGAACATTTTGATAAGTGTGTGGAAGGGAAGAGAGAGACAGCAGGAAAGTGTGTCTGTGTGTGTGTGTGTGTGTGTGGGGGGGGTGCTTTCATTTCATTAGTATTATCAGGAAATTGATTTAATATGCATTCGAGTCTCTTTAAATCGAGCTTCAAGTTTGAAAGGGATTGAAGATGTGGCTTATAACAATCCAAAGCAGATGCAAAGAAAGAAGCACCCACATCCACACCCACCAAGACCCCTCTCGCTGCAAAGGAATACCTGGCATATTACATTATACGATACAGCATCTAATTGACACTTGCTTTTGGTATCTGTCCCTCGGTACTGAATTTCAGAAGTAGTCAAGGGGTCATTGTTCCAAAGTATTAGGGCAATCTCATTTTTTCCTCCCCTAAAAGTTTAATGCTAATCAAAGCAGAATGCCTAATCAGTCCAAGCTGGCCTGTCAGCATGAATTATCTGTTTGTCTTCTTATTTACTGTATCTGTCTGTCTACGGTTCTTCATATCTTTGTGAAGATCGGTTATTGGGGCCTGTGTTTCCTTCTGACTCGAATGGCTACCAGATGATCCTTCCTGGTGATATGTTGATGATTTGCTAATTTATGGTTTTTAAAATCTAGGAATCTGAAGACATTGCTGGGAGTTCAAGTTGGGGCTCGCATGGGCCTTGCAAGGAGAGGGCTGAAGGGCTCACTTGTCAAGGGATGGAAGTTTGTGTAAAAAGCAAAGCTTCAGTCACATTTCAACCAGAGCGGTGTCTGTGGGACAGAAATCGTAAATGACATCTCACAGGGAACCTCACTCACAAGAGCAGTCCCCCCACGCAGGCCGTGGGGGGCAAGAGTGAGTGCTGCCTAAGCTCCATGGAGACGGGAAAGGGAAGAAGGCCCCGGTGCTCAGCCCAACACACCAAGGGAAGGACCCTGCGTCATAGTCCAAACGCTGGGTCAGGCCTTCCCAGGAAGCTCAGCCACGGCCATGCAGCCCGCAGGAAGGCCATCACCTCTGGGAACCAGCAGGGGAAGCCTAAATAAGCTCTGACTTTGAACTGCCAACCACATTGGTGGTCAAATAATATATGATGTGCAGCTCAAGACAGATGTGACCTATTTGGAGGTTTTTATGGGTGTGTGGAAATACATCTATCCCCAGTGCCTGGCGTGTATCGAGCACTCAATAAACACATGTGGAATGGATGACAATGAGGAACTCATGTGAGCTCTCGTTTAGGTGGGGGTGGGCTACCAAGGGCAGATGAAATGAACCTTTGTAAGGAAATAATCTCTGTTCCTCCACAGCCGGTCATTGCAATTCCAATTTTTAAAAATGGTCGAGAACCACGGCGGGCAAAGCTCTGAGTGTGGCGAAGACGGTGAGATGGAATTCCATGTTGACACAAAAAATGTAGCAAAAGGGACGAGAAAGTGGAATCAGAAATGAACAAAGAATGCAGAGGCAGATGAGGAGCCTATTTCTGATAAGAGGGAAGGCAGAGTCTGATAAGGGCCCCCTAATCAGAACCGGGGCAGGTACGAGGATGCCTCACCTGGCGGGTCACAGGAGAGCACGGTCAGGCATCTGGACCCCAGAGAGACAGAGTTTAAGACTTAGTCCCATGGAGGGACAAACAAAGACCTCACAAAATATGAATTTTAAAACTAGGGTGCTCACTTCTTTTGGGGATAATGAAAGCTGGGTTCAGTGGCCACTGAACGACTGTAACATCTCCTCCCAGGTTTGTGCTCCTCCCTGGACCACCTGATGGAAGGTGAAGAATCCCTGTTTTGCTCTACAACAGAATCTTGGGTCTTGTCTCTGCTTTTAAAATGTGTGCCTGGTAGCTCCCTTGGCCACAGCCTTGCTCATTGCCTGTGACCTCCTGGAGACTGGGACCTCCCCCAGGACAGGTTCCCTGGGCAGCTTGCTCACCACCCATCCCGATCCGGTTCGCACACAACCCAGCAGTGTGCCTGGCACAGAGGTCCTCAGCAAACCTCCAGAACTGAATGAATGAACCAGTGGAGATAACAGGAGCGGACGGTAACTAACTGCTCTCTAGCGGTTCTTAGAGCTTGACATTTTGTTCCAAATTACTGAATACTCTTCAAAATGTAAGCATTTACATGAAAAATCACAAATCACCCTGTTTTAATTTTTTAATGGAAAAGCATAATAGGGTCTCCCCACCTCTGTGCCTTTGAGGCTCCTTCTTACAACCCTGAAAACACACGTGAGGTTGAAGGCAGATGGCCCTCCCTCCCTCCAGAGGGACACAACCCAAGGGCTGATATTCCCGCTCAGAGCTGATGTCCCCGGAGCCAGAGACCCAGAGGTGTGCTCTCAGGAGCTGAAGGGAGCAGGTAGATACCTCTGCCAGGGCAGAGAGGGCTCTTCCTAAGACAGAATGCAGGTGGGCTCTGCCCAGGAGTGGTCTAGGCGATCACTACCACCTACCATGGCTGGTCACCTAGGAAATGAACCCACAGAAAGGATGGAGCCTGACAGTGTTGAAACCCACAAATACTAGTAAGACACAAATCACACGTCGATCAATGATCTGCCTGCCCATTCTTGAGAGCTCCTCATTGTTAGAGGTGTTCAAAAGGTCAATTTCTTGTCTAACCGAATGAGCGGGGCTAATAGTTGTGTCCCCTCTCCCTGGAGCCAGGATCCTGAGAGGTAACAAATGATCAGAAGGAGGAGACAGGCCCAAGGTGACACCCCACTTATGGACAGTGGTGGAGAAACACGTACAATGATCAGATCCCTGAGTGTAGAGCAGATCGAACAGGGTCTCGAGAGATGATCTAGAGAGGCAATGTGACCCAGGGGCGCATACTGCCCCAGGTTAAATCCCTGGTTGAAGATCTGCCCTTCAGTAGCTATGGGACATCAGGCAAATCACTTAACCTCTGCGGTCCTCAGTCTCCTCACCCACTGCAAATGGAGATGACAACATTACCTCCCTCACAGGCTGCTGGGAGAATTGGAAAATAGGCAAGTGTGTGTAGTTATTACTATTGTCATGGAAGGCGGCCCTAGGGCTTTGTTCTACAGTGATTCACGTTCTCACTTCTGGAAGTCCAGAAGGAAGCGCTCTACATTTAAGTTTCACAGGCACCTTTCATGCATTGGAGCTAGACCCGGTTAGTCAGCGACCACTGCTCCCCCAGCCAGAAGGGGGCCCAGATTTCTCATCCAGCTGGCAACATTTCCTCCCAGTACATTATATTCACTTTCCTATTCCCTTTGCCTACTCCTTGTCCTGTTATTCGTCTCTCTCTGTGTGTCTTCTCAGTATTTGGCTACCAGGAATCCATGGAATAACCAACCCATCCCATTCTCCTCTGTCCCAAACACCTGGCCAAAGACACTGCCTCTGTCTCGGGCCCCAGAAGCCCAGCCTGGGAAATACAAGGTCTGGATGGCTCCCTGTCCAGGCCGCCTCTAACAAGGGGCTTAGCAGATGGATTCCTCTCTGTGGCCGATTATTTTCCATGGCCCTTGGCCATGTGACCTTAGACCATGATCTTGTCAGTTCTCATAAACTAACCAGGAGTGGGCTGAGTCACACACAGAGAGGAAACCTCTGGGGGAAACGGCAGGGGCTGTGGGAGGAAGGAGAGCAGGCTGGGATCCTAAAGGCCATGGGAGCCTCACCCCTGTGCTCCCCGCCTCGGAGCGGCTTTGGCATCACACGAAAGAAAGGAGGAGAGGCAGCGAGCATCCTAAGGAGGACGGCTGGGCTGCAGGCGGGCTACTCTTTTGAATAAAATCTGGGGACTCAGCCCAAGGGGCTAACTGTCCCCAAGACCTCCAACTTGGAAAAACTGCCTTCCTGGGTCATTCACTGGAACCCCTGGTTGTTGACACCCAAATCCCTATTCTCAGGAGCCCCAATACATCACCACAAGATACATTAGAGAAAAGCTGACACACAGAACACACTGCCCACACCCACTGCTGGCTCGGGCTGCGCTGTGGGAGGTCAGGTGTGGAATATGGAGGAGAGCGCTGGGCGACGCCTTGATACAGTGTTGACGGGGAAGGTGTTCTGGGGATGTGAAGGGAAATGTTTACATCCTGCCAAACACACACTGAAAATGAGGTGCCGAGGAAATCTTCATATGCTCAGATACTCTAAAATGGGGTGTTACCTAAACAAACCCCCAAGCTTCTCGGCCTAGTTTTCTTTTACTCTAAATAATCTTTGGAATTCAAAGTTGTGTGTCTCCGTGGTTTTGGGTCGCAAGTTACCTTGAGTTCTCCAAGGATGCGTTTTTAAAAGGGAGGTTATTCCTGAGTAAAATGCTCACCCATAAACCAATCCCTTAACTGTGTATATGTTTTAATTACTTTCTGGGCACTCGCTTGACTAAATCCTTGGGAGCAGTGTGCATGTAAGTGGGTCCATGAGTACAGCACATACATTCATGCATACACACAAACATGGGCGAAGCATGCTATTTTCAGAGTCTGAACTCTATCTTTCAACAAAGTTTAGCTGCTTTCCTTTTGCAAATGCATTTAATTTTATCTGGAAACTTTTTGACGTTAGAAATAGAACAACTGTAGTTTCTCATTATGTTTGCTGCCAGAACCCATGCTTGGTTGCTCAACTAAAGACCTTATATTGCTAATTACTACCACATGCCCGTATCCCAAGCGCAAGGGAACTTATTGATTCTGACAGCCCATTCTCTCAACACTGAATTCCAAATGAAAACTCAAATTTTGGCCAAACATAACATTTCATCAATCTTGTTCTACTGACTGGAAAAACAACATCAAACAAAGGGTGCTAATGGCCCTCTATTACCGTGCCTTTCCCAAGCTTATATTTTCTGATGAAAGATCTAAGTGACCAAAGGGCTTCTTTAAACTACTTAGTAATTAGCTTTTGAACCAGGAAACAATGCGCAAAGTGCACAGTCCCCGTGCTGATGACAGAACCTGCTCTCTGTCCGTAGGGTCGGCGACACTGGAGACCCAGCGAGAACATTAAAAGCCAAGTGCGCATTTTCATAAAGGGGATAGGAAAAAAGAGAGGGGGCGGGCATAAGCAGGCTAGCAGCGGTGATAAAAGATTACCGAGACGGAGGCAGAACAAAAGCCGCAGGAGCCTGTGATCTGAAGTCATCACCGCGAGGGGGTTGGAGTGGAAATGCCAAGGCAGAAAGCGCCGGATCAGACCAGGCCGGGGGTAGGCGCTGGTCTGAGGGCCTGAGCCGGTCACTGGCCATCAAAAGCTGTCAGCCACCAGGCCCACCCACACTGGGGTCGGGAAACTAATTGGGGGTGAAGGGGATTTTACGTGGAGCGAGAGTCAAGATATATTTTCAACCTGGACTTCAGGGAAATTGACTTCGGGGACAGTGATACGACAGGCTGGCTGGGACAGCGGGTGGGAGGCCAACATGGCCCTGGCCGTCGGAAGGCCGTCTGCTTTAAGGCGACCTGCCCACACTTTAAGGCAGAACTGAGAGAGAAGCTGTTTTCCTCTTGGCATGGAGCACATGACCGATGGAATCTCCAGACATATTTGGCCTTTTGGATGCAACCAGTGGCCCAGAAATCAGAGCAGCTTGGTTCTAATCTCATTCGGGCTGTCAGGGAAACAGGAGAGCAGGGCTCCATCAGAGGGGAGGTGGAGGCACGGGCTGGCTCCACAAGAAGGTGCCAACTGGCTCTCTCTCAGCCACTGTCCTTTGTTCCTTTGAAAGGAAACGGGTGTCCTGTGGGTAGTTCAAGAGAGTGAGCCCTGTTTTTCCCGCCTCCTCATCTTCTGAAGGGAGGACGGGCCACCCGAGTGTGGGGTGTGCTGGAACCGTCTCAGAGAGGAAGTCCGCGCATCTAACGGGACCGCCAGGCGAGGAGGAGGCGGTGAGGATGGAGGGGACACCATGGTGCTGGTTTGATTTTCTCTTAAAAAACAGAATCGGCTATTTAAGAGTTTACCTGAAAATGAATGAAAGAAGCCTAGTTCCAGTGCAGGAACTTCTGTAATAGGGAAGGGGCAAGAGTGATGGAAATATTCCGCGTCTAGATCAGGTGGGAGTGACTGGCTGGGCACACAGGTGCAAATGTCCTGAGCTGAATGATAAAGATGCGTGTGTACCTCTTACTCCATGAAAGTTAAAACAAAACACAAAACCTCAGAAACAAAGCTGTGCCCAAGAAAAGTCCTTTTTAAAAAAGGGACGGATGGTTGCTGCCTGCCCGGCCTCCCTCCAGCAGTGGCCGGAGAGATGGCGGCTGGCAGAGCACAGCGAGCTGAGGGCCGGCCACGTACTCGGGGGAAAATCGCTGGTGGGTCATGGACCTACATATTGATAACATGATGAGCACAAGTTGAAAGAGAGCCCATGGAGAAAGCATTCGTGTATGGAAAGCCAAACAAGACACTTCGGCCTTAGCATGTGGTGTCCTGACATATCAGAAACATATTATTTCTTGCCCACAAGGAATTGCAAGTGAGTAACGAGTCCCTGTGAGGATAAGCTCTGTGCCTCCTGGCTAAAGAGAACTGGTTCCCCGGTAGCCATGCCTTATAGTAGGCAAGGTGACCTTGACCTTGCCTCCCTGAGAATTCCTTGCTGGAGTAAGATCTCACATTACTGCTGCACAGATAACCCATAAAATGGCATCATCTTAGTGTGGGGGACCCGAGTGTAACCACCAAACCAGTTGGTGTGAGGAATGAATGAGCATGGTTTACTTGTTAGGGACCAGAACAGAAAATATGGGCCCAGTGATATCTACTGGGTTTATACCTGTGACATCTACTCCTAAATCTAGTCCTAGCCAATCTTTTGACCTAAAGGCTGAAATATCCAAGTCATTCAAGTTATCTATAACCAGTAACTTAACTGGGTAAGCATGATCCGGATTGTACACCTTTCCCCAGCCCACATTGTAAGCCCCTGCAATTTGCCAGATCCATAAAGCAAATAGAGCCCAATACATGATGGTTATTAAGTCAGCTCACAGTTTTTAGTGTCAGTTTCAAGAGGATATGTCCTGGTATGGCTGTTCAAGTTGAGGTGTGTCCACCTTACCCCGTGTGTGATGGGTCTAACCTCGCACCCCTTCCAGGATAAACCCATGTCTCTTGGAAAGATGCGTGGGGGGAAGTGGTGAATGAGCACAGGGCTGGGCAGTTGGTCCCGGTGTGACAACCTGGGTAACATCACACCCCACCCAGAGTGTGGCCCTTCCCTCAGAGAGAGGCCCGGGTGGGTAGGAGAGGGCAGGACTCAGGTGCCACCACCACAGGGACTCCTGGAAGCCACTCAACCACATCTTTTCTGGTGCAACCGACTTACTTTCTGCCTCCATGTTTGTTAAAAGTCCCGCCGAATTTATTCCGATTCAGGATGAGAGCAGCAATTTCGGGCACGTAGCGGGCAAACATTGCCTACATGCATGAAACAAAGAAACAAGAGCCAAAAAAAACAATGGCATGCAGAGAGGACCCCGCAGCGGAGGCAGCAGACCTCTGGATACTTACTTTCTTCCACTAACCGCACTATAGGAGCCCCCGTATTTCTTGCGGTTTCCTATTAACTCTATGATTTCAGGGACGTAGCTGGCAAACATGGCCTGAGGAGAAGATAGGAGACAGAAGAGAGACTAAAAAGACAGGCCAAAGAAAGGGGTGACCTTTCCAGAAGGGGGAGGGGGGGTGCTAAGGTCTGAAAACACAAAAGGATTAGAACTGCGAAGGTATACACTAATACGTTGGATTATAAAAAAGGCACAAAAAGGGTAAGCTCCTGAAAACACACAAGGCAAAACAAACATCAGCCAGCCTAGACAACTAAAAAGATCACAGTTGCTACTGATATTGCCCAAAAGGCAAATACAAAGAGAAAAATACAAAGGAGACGGGAATAAATAAGTTGACATCTAGCTCTTCTTCCTGAAGAAAAATAAGTAGGGGGGATGCATGCTGGGGAAATTACCCACTTACACAGGCGCGCGCGCGCACACACACACACACACACACACACACACACACACACGTGCACGCACACGCACGCACGCACACTCAGATTACTGCAGGGAAAGACCTTTCTAGTTAAAATCCAAAGGAGAACCAATGCCTATGAATGATTCAAGATAATAAACACCAAAGGAAGATTAAAATAATACAAACTTTTGCATTTTAAAAAAATCACTAAAAAGCACACAAGTAAACTGAGGAAATCACATGGGAGGAAAGGATAGCGAGGAGAAACACAAATCTGCCATGTTTTGTCCAACAAACAATGCGCCTGTGGCTGGATAAACCGGACCTCACAGACGCTGCGGAAACACTTGTGTTGATGTACACACACACACTCGTACATTTACATACATTTTTAAATGTATATGTCCTATGCATACAAAACAGAGAGATGTGTATGCATAGTGTAAATGCGTGTGTGGTGTACATATGTGGAAGCTGTGTGTGAAGTAGGATTTTAATCATTTACCTCACACGCAGCAAAAATTGAATCTGAGCCCGGCCAGTGTGGCTCAGTAGTTGAGAGTCGACCTATGAACCAGGAGGTCACGGTTTGATTCCCGGTCAGGGCACATGCCCGGGTTTCGGGCTCAATCCCCAGTGGGAGGCGACTGATCAATGATTCTCTCTCATCACTAATGTTTCTTCTATCTCTCTCTCCCTCTCCCTTCCTCTCTAAAATAAATAAAAATATTTTTTTTTAAATAAAAAGGTACAGTGAGCTGCTTTGAGAGACAAAATGCAGTCACTGCCACTGTATTGCCAAATGTCCCTTGAAAACGACAGCATAACCAGCCATTCTGATCTGCATAGAGCAGAAAAGCAAACAGTGAAACTTTCTGACTTACAAGGGGAAGAAACAACATCCCAGGTGCCACACTTGGTGACAGCCACCCGGACAAGACCAGTGGGCCTCCATCTCCCACATGGGGACCCCACTCCTTAGGGCAGGCCCCAGCCACAGTGTTTGTTGGAAGTTTGGGGAGGACCGTCAAGGGGCGGAGAACTCTCGAAACCGCAAACTGTCTATGGAGTTAGTTACCAGGGTCAGGGGACAGCAAGTGACCTTGCAGAATGTCAGATACTGAGTTACATTACTAAGGGACAGACACTCACTTAATAAGTGGGCAGCACTTTCTTAAGACAATTAAGTTTGCTCCTGGCTAAATGGCTGGCCCTGACAAGGGCAACACGCCTGGGTCTCTGGGAAACAAGTTAATACACCAGAGAAATATGCAGAAAAGTCCCCCTCACGCTCGGACCGACTTAGCCTGATTGTAACACTAAGGCAATCGCTTGCTTCTAGCACAGAAACACACTATCAAAATACACAGCTTTCAGGAATGGATAATAGGAGATATTAATGACCATAAAAACCAGCATCATAACAAAGAGCTTTTACCAGTCCCCCGAGGATGAAGAAGACCATGAAGAGGCGCCCGAGCGTGGTTTTCGCATAAACATCCCCGTAGCCAACAGTGGACATGGTGACCATGAGCAAGTAGACACATTCCCAGTAGGTAAGCGCCTGGTTGTTTTGGAAATTTTCCCATGGGTCCCCTGAATTCTCCACCTAGAAAAGGGTACAGGGGAGAAGAGGGGAATATTATGCTAGAGATATATATCCTATATAGCAAAAGCCTAATATGCTAAGTATCCGGTCGTCCGTTCAACCAACCAAATATAATATGCTAATGATATGCTAAGGCTGCTCAACTCCTCGCTATGGTGTGCACTGACCACCAGGGGGCAGACGCTCCAACTGGTAGGTTAGCTTGCTGCTGGGGTCCAGCCGATCAGCCTGAGCAAGACGGGCTGGACACGCCCTGGAGCCCTCCCATGGTCCCTCCCTGGCTGGCCAACCTCCCACATCCCTCCCCAGCCCCGATGGTGCACCAGTGGGGTCCCTCGACCTGGCCTGCACCCTCTCGCAATCCAGGCTGAGGGATCCCTCCCCAGCCCCCGAGTGCACAAATTTTGTTCCCCGGGCCTCTAGTGCTCTAGTGTGTAAATATATATATATAATTAGCCAGGTGCACAAAAGCTCCAGCAGGATGTTTTGGAGGGGCGGCCCCTCAACCCCAGTGCTGGCTGCTTGGGCTGGGTTCTGTGTGGGGCAACTGAGCAGGGAACAGGGAGTGGTAGGAACACAATTATGCACCGGAAGTAAACGGCCCTGGTCTGTTTTCCCTTCACATTGTTGAAGATCTGACACCAGCTGCATGTTAGGGCCTTGCTCTGGCCTTGCTTTATGGCATTCCCATCAAGGAAGGGGCCAGAGAGCCCTGCCCTGCCCTTTCTCAGCAAGTTCCTGCTCAGTCTCCCAGCGCCCCACTCACAGGCTCCCAGAGAAATCTAGGGCCTCCCGCAGAGGGTTCCTCCTTTCATCATCCCGCCACGGGCCTGGCTCCTCCAGATCTCACGCCCAAACCCCCAGCAGCATCTCCTGGGGCCTGGCTCGGCTCCCTGCTTTGCAGATCCTCAGCAACGGCTCCACCCTGAGAACCGCAGGCGGTTCCTGAGAGCACGAAAGGGGGCCCATGAGAACAGTTTGGTTTTGCACGACTCTTTAGGCCCAGGGTAGCCAACATTTTCTGTAAAAGGCCAGAGAGTAAATGCTTTTAGCTTTGCGGGCCATGCAGTGTCTGATCTCCATAGGGACAACTCAGCTCTGTATTGGTGGGTGAAATCGGCCAGAGGTAATACTGAAACTGAGGGAGCAGGTCAGGTTTAGAGACCTGTGGTCCAGGCTGCAGTAATACTGAAACTGAGGGAGCAGGTCAGGTTTGGAGACCTGTGGTCCAGGCTGCAGTAATACTGAAACTGAGGGAGCAGGTCAGGTTTGGAGACCTGTGGTCCAGGCTGCAGTGTGCGCGTCTCTGCTTTAAATGTCACAAACACTTTCAGTCCTCTCATCATATCTGATCTGCCAACAAAGCCGTGAGGCAGGTAGGAGAGGTACAGTAGATACTCTCAGGAGAGAGGGAGAGACGGCGGTTGGTTCTCCCTGACCAGTGCCTGTGATCCCTCAGTGTGGCCAGTGCAAGGGCACCCCAGGCCCACAGGCCCACGGGCCCCAGACCTCCACCTCTGCCTCTCCAGAAAGCTCCCAGAACCTGCCTGGTCCACCAGCTCACACATCACCTGTCCTCAGCTCACCATCACCCATCCTCAGAGCACATCTCACCCATCCTTCGAGCACACATCACCCACCCTCAGCGTGCCCTTTCTATGGAAGGTCCTGGTGCTGCTCACAGCAGGAAGGTGAGGTCACTGGCTATTGAAAATGACGAACCCGTCCCTATCTGTGATGCAGGCACTCGGCAGAATTAGGGTGATCATCAAAGGGTGATTTCGGCCAAGAATCCCAGCAGCATAAAAAAGTCTAGGTGGGGAACTTTCAGATCTAGTGACTGAATGAGAGCCTGGCTTCCCTTGGGCTGTGCTCCATGGGGTGAAAATCACATAAGTCCCTATGGTAGGCAGCTAAATGCCAGCTTCCACCCGAGGCAGAGAGGGGCTCCACTGGGGAGGGGCACCCCTACTCAAAGCTTCAGAGTCAGATAAGGTTCTCTCAGGGGTAACAGTTTGCGTTTGTCTGAAACAGGCTCCCTACAATCGCTGTGTTCCCTACAAGCAGGAAAAGTCTGCCCTGAGGAGGTGAGAACAGCTTCACTTCTAATACAAGGCTTTTAAAGAACCGCTCATCCATAAGAATTAACATTTTTTGAGATTCAGAATAACTTGACAAGTCATCAGGCAAGAGAATCAAAGGTGGCTTTTTGTAAGGGGGAAGTGAAAAGAAATTGAGGGATCTGAATGTGTTGTTTACAAAGATGTGGGGCAAACTTCCAACCTGGTCCCCAAGACATTTTCAGGCGTTTGCTGAGGGAGCATTGCCATCTTGTGGCTCCTTGCGGGTATTGCAGACAGAGTGAAAATGTACCCAAGTCCCAGGGCACAACTTGTGAGCTGGAAAACGCAGGATACTAGTGCAAACTTGACTCACCACTGGAACCAGTTTGGGGTAGAGGGTTGGAAACCCAGACAACGGTGCGGTTGCTTCCTCTTTTCTTACGCCGGATGGCTGGGCTTAAGTTTCTCCACAGTGAGAAACAATGCAGGTAACAAAAAGACTCAGAGGCTTGTTCCAGGGAAGCCAGAGCTAAGGCACCTGCGAGGCTACTTACCAAATGGATGAACCCGGCTGCGGTGAGCCACGTGCTGATAAAGATGGAGAGCAGATTCACCAGCTTGATGGAATTACTGTGCGGAGACAACAAGCAAAACCCCGGGTTACAACACAAGTTCCTGCTGGGGCTGCCTCTTCAGCGGACAGGAAGCTCACCCCTGGCTCCCAGCGCTTCCCTCACTGCCAAGGGAATGCCCCGAAGGTGGCATAAGTGGGCCATAAGGTCACATCAGGGCTACTGAAAGGTGCCCCTAAATTAACCCTCCAGTTGTGCACAAGGTTTTATTAATTATTGTTAACTTTTATTTTGAAAGTCTTTCAATCAACAGGAATAATCAAAGAACAGTATAACGAACCTTGTATGCCCTTCACCTAGATTGACTAATTAACATTTTGTCACCTCATTTGCTTTTCTTCTTTCTTTCTTCCTTTTCTATCTATCTATCTATCTATCTATCTATCTATCTATCTATTTATTATTTTATTTTTTGACTGAACCACTTGCAAGTAGACTGCAGACATCATGATTCAACCCCCTAAGTACTTCAGCATTCAACAGCCAAGACGGACATTGTGCAGCACAATCCCAATATAACAGCCGTGCCTCAGGGAGTTAACAGGAAGTCGTAAGGTCCTGGAATACGCACTCCCTGTTTAAGTTTCCCCATGTATTGATGTTTGCATTTTTTTCATCCTGATCCAGGAACTAACCAAGGTTCATGCGTTGTGTTTGGTTAATATGTTGCTTTAATCCAGGGGTCAGGAAAGTTTCTGTAAAGGGTCAGGCAGTAAATATCTTGGGCGTTGCGGGTCATAGAGTCTCCGTTACAACTCCTCAGAGCTGCACTGTAGGATTAGAGCAGCCTGAGACACATGGAAAGGAATGGATGTGGATGGGTGCCAATAAAACTTTATTTACAAAGCTGGCATGGGCTGCCATGGGCTATATAATTTGCTAATCCCTGCTTTATCCTCCTTTCACCTATAATTTACTTCCTTTTTTGTTTGTTTTTACTGACATTTAATTTCTGTGCACTAGTTCAGCTGTCTTATAGAACACCCCATATTGTGGATTCGTCTGATTGGTTCCCCGTGATTAGATCCTGTTTTAGTTCTTCTGTTAAGAGTATCTGCCTCCGATGGCATCACATCAGGAAATCCCAACTCAGTCACACAGGTGTAGTCACTTGGTTACCATAGGAACGTCAGATCTCTCCAGGAAAGGTGCCCTTTGTAATTCATCTGCAATCTATGCCCTGAGACTCTGAGACCATAAGAATATCCTGCTGCCCAACAACCTTATATCTAACTAAAGGCCCAGGGATGAAATTCGTGCACTGATAGGGTCCCTAGCAGCTGGCAGCTGCTGGCTGGGGCCTCCCTCCCTTCCCCCGGCCAGCCCCGCCCCCTGGTCAAACTCCCAGACAAACTCCTGGTCGAGGGAACAATTTGCATACTGCGCTTTTATTATATAGGACTAGAGGCCCAGTGCATGAAATTCGTGCATGGGAGGAGGGGGAGGAGTTTGTCCCTCAGCCCAGCCTGCACCCTCTCCAATCTGGGACCTCTTGAGGGATGTCCGACTGCCCCTTTAGGCCCGATCCCACAGGGCGGTCAGACATCCCTCTCATAATCCAGGACTGCTGGCTCCCAACTGCTCGCCTGCCTCTACCTGATTGCCCCTAACCACTTCTGCCTGCCAGCCTGATCACCCCCTAACCACGCCCCTGCCAGCCTGATCAACACCTAACTGCTCCCCTTCTGGCCCTGTCACCCCTAACTGCCCTCTCCTGCAGGCCTGGTCACCCCTAAATGCCCTCCCTTGCCAGCCTGGTCACCCCCAACTGCCCTCCCCTGCAGGCCTGGTCCCCTCCCCCCCCCCACAACTGCCCACCCCTGCAGCCTGGTCCCCCCCAACTGCCCTCCCCTGCAGACCTGGTCTCCCCCAACTGCCCTCCCCTCCCAGCCCAGTCACCCCTAGCTGCCCTCCCTGCTGGCCTGATCACCCACAACTGCCCTCCCCTGCAGGCCTGGGTCCCCCTTAACTGCCCTCCATTGCTGGCCTGGTCACCCCTAACTGCCCACAACTGCGCTCCCCTGCAGGCCATCTTGTGGTGGCCATTTTGTGTCCACATGGGGGCAGCCATTTTTGACCACATGGGAGCAGCCATCTTGTGTCTTGGAGTGATGGTCAATTTGCATATTACTTTTATTAGATAGGATAATGTCAGCACTCACCCGTGTTCCCTGAGTGGGTCAACTGGAACTCACTACATTTTAAGCTCCCTGAGAGGAGTCTTGTCTGTCTGGGTCCCAGGAGCAGTGAGCCCCTGGCACACAGTAGGGCTTCTATGAATATGTGTACTGAATTTCCTCTGCCATCTCTACTCCACTAAGCGTAAGGGTCACCCTGTCCACTCCCACTGAAAAAGAGCTCCTTGAATGCTGCTACCGGCAGGCCACTTCCTGCCCACAGGCTCCCTGCTGAGTGAAATGCTGCGCCCCAGCTCTGTCCTCCCATCTCCAGCACCGTCTGAGGCTCTAGGCTCTTCTTCCACACGATGCCTTCCTGCTCACTATGCCGCTGTTTATTACTTGGTAGGAACGTCCTCCCCCTCTACCCAAGTCTTTTGTTCAAAATCTGGTTCAATCCACCTCCCTCTGCACACAAAGTGGCTCCTCCTCTTGGCTCTTACCATTCAGACACTTGGTCATTGAACCCACTGGCTTAGACATCCTTTGCAATGTGGTTGTGGATGGCTATTTGACTCTGATCCCTAACAGCATCCTGTAGAAAAGAACTCTATTTTTATCTCTTTCAGTCCCCCTTACTGGTCCAATACCACCCCCCGGTGGTTCACCCATCATTCTGATCTCTGCCTCTTCCCTACTCTCTCTCTCAAGGGGAACCAACATTTAAATTCTAAGTGTTTAAGATCATAGTAATAGTAACGGCTAACACTTTTTGATTGTGCACCCCACCATTCTAAGTGCTTCACATATATTAACTCATCTAATCTTCATAATGACTCTATGAGGTCATCCAGAGGTCAGGAAACTGACCCAGGTTCACACAGCAAGCAGGAGAGTTGGAATCTGGACCCAGGCCGTGTGGCTGCAGGGTCTGCCCTCTTGGCCACACACTACAGAGCACCAGTCACCTTAGAAAGTCTCCCAGATTGCTAACAAAACTGTGCTTCACCCACACTCTGAGCACAGGAGATGCAAAAAGGTCGGAGAGTCCTGCCCCATGGGGGAGTCTGTCTCAACATATTGATTAACCTCTACACCTGTCACAGAAAAGGATGGAGAGGAAAATTCTGGTGACCACATCTCTCCAGGGGCCCCACATGGAGGAATGTTGATGGGGCTGTGGCCCATGGGATAGCCAGGGTTACAGGGGGAGCCCGCCCTGGAGGTCGTTGCCAGGATGGGCATGATGCCAGTGCCCAACTTTCCTTTTCCCTCAATCTCTTTCCTTTTACGTAACTGAGCAGAGGATCATGGTCTTAGTTTTCTAGAGTTGGTTCTGACAGTTCAGGAAAAGAATGAGCGTATATTTTCACTTTTGTGGGCAAGACTGATCTTTTGAAGTATGTACAACAACTTCCTTATGGTTCAAAACCAGACTAGAAAAACAACAAAGCCCACTATATCTTTCTTGGTCATTTCTAGCATGCCGGATTACAATAATGGCCTACAATAATGGCCAACTTTTACTGAGACATTATTATGTGCTAGGCACTGTGTTGAGTTCTTCATTTTCTTCAGAGTTTTCCATCTATACAGGGTTTCCCTTTGATGCAGGTGCTATCACTGCACCCACTACCCAGGTAAGGAAGCTGAGGCTTGGTGAGTAAGCAGCTTCCTGAGGAAACATGGTAGTAAGTGGTGGGGTCAGTATTCAAACCCAGGACTGCCTGACCCAGAGCTGCTGACCTAAGCAACTTGGAGGGACAGTGCAGAGTGTCCCCGTGGATCTCTTTCCTTGACGCTTTGCTTACCCCACATCTCTTCCTCTAGGGAAGCCCTGTGGATGGGCTGGGTGTCAATCAAAGGCCCCCACCTGTCCCTCCACTTGAGTGGCCTGAGCCAGGCTGACCAATGGAGGAACTCCCAGCTCTAAGAGCGATGAGGTAGAGACTATTAGAAGCAGTTTTCAGAAGCTAAGCAGGAAAGAATCTTTCTCCTGAGACATGGGTATGCTCTAGCGGCCACCTGCCTGGGCAAACGCCTGCCTTGGAATGAAATCTGAAAGACATGGAGATAGAAAAAGAACCCTGACAAGAGCAACTGAACCCCTGAATCAGACATGCCCAGTTCCCTCTTGGACCCACAGTCAGCCAAGGCTAGTGCGAGGTGGACTCTGTCACTTGCAGCTAAAAGCCATGTGCCTACAATAGAAGGGTTGATATCCAAAATGCTCTTGGAAAACCCAAAATCAGGTCTGGGACTGTCCATCTGTGGAAAGAGGGTGGATCCTGTACCACCCACTAGTGTGCTAACCAATTAATTCCGTGGCCCTGGAAGTTCTGCTATGAGTCTAGCACCGATCTGCCAAATCCTGGCCTTCATCTCCTTTTCTAGACACTAGCTACCAGGGGTCACGCCTCACCTCTAAGTAGCTGCTGTAGCTGTGAAGGAAGACCCCCAACTGGCCCTCACAATGTGTAAAATCTCCCTTCTAAGCCTCTCCCTAGGGCTGGCAGATGCTGCAGCTCCTGCCTTTTGTTCCCCAGAGCAGCCGGCCAGCTTCCTCACTGACCTTGCAGAGGCTTCTCGCTCTGGAAGAACTGCCACCCCACCCAGATATCTGCAGAGTGGAAATAAGGCAAACGCAGAGAAGGCACCCACCCAGCGAGCCACAGCAGGGGAGGCAACCCCGGCAACCAGTGTGCTGAGCACACCGCAGCAAAGTCACACCTCAGCCCGTCCCCCGTCCGTCCGCTTCTCAATGGGAAGCCAAACCAGACAGAGCCCTCCCGCCTCTGCCTGGTGAGCCCTGTAGGGTGCACTCCAGCGGTGGAGAGTGAGAAACCTGTGAACGGGTAGCCAGTGGCAAAGGGAGAGATCTCAGGGAAGCAGGGATAGTGCACTTTCTCAGAGGATAACTAAGCACCAAGTTGATGCACGTCCAGACTCCCAGGCCCTGAGGGCCGAAACAAAGCAGTGTCCCACCAACAACCGGGTAGAGCCTCTTGAGATATTAAAACTCTTGGAGTCTCTGAGCCTCTTGGTGCTTTGGAAAAAAACAAAACCAACAACCTAAATACGGTGATAATCAATCTTTAACTGATTAGTCACTGCAATATTAATAGTGCTTCAGGGGGCTCTTGCTGTGCATAGAACATTTCATCATTGTTGCTGAGAGAGTCCATACTCAGCACTGAAATCTGATTCCTTTTAGTATCAGCATCATTACAGATGCCCGGTCTTCGGGATTTGTTTTCCAAGTTAAAGTCCACGGCCAGGCAATCATCTAGAAGCTCTGTGTGAAAGACGCAAGGTTAACTCGTGGTGACGCTCTCCATCCTGTGAAACGGAACCTCACCAGATTGCACAGGGCTCCTTGGAAAAGGGGCTGGGGGTGGGGAGGGGGGCGGGTAGCAGAGATGGGGCTGTGTGCCCTGCATGGCCAAAGAGGCCACTGGAGGTAGTCACAGCCTCCATGGCCAAGCCCAGGGCTCTGATCCAAACACGGAGTTCCCAATGGTTAGAACAGCCGGCACTATTCAGATCCCAGCCCACTTCCATACCTCGAGGGAGGAATGGATTGCGATCTTATTATGAGAACCTGACACATCTGAGGAAAATCGGTTTCTGGGTTTTCCACGATCATTTCTGGGTCTCTCCAGTTCTCAGGAGCAATTAGAGAAATTCTCACCGGGGGGATGCAGCAAATCATCAAGGGCAGGCACGAGGCCTCTCTGTTCTTGTGATCAGTGTATCTGGTCCTCTTTGCCTTCAGTGTACGAAACAAGATGTGTTTTGGTTGACACTGAAAATGCCATCCAATCTCCATAAAAAAGGTGCAGATTTGTCCCTGCTCTGCCTGTCCACTATCCCCCTCTCTATTCCTGGCTGAGGGCGCCAATGCCCTTATTTTGTCTTATTGTGACCTTTGCTGCACGGATGTAAGATACCGCCCCGGAAAGTCCACCGGACAGCACCACTCAGGTGAACGTTCTGAACATGGAATGATGCAAAATCAAGTCTGTCCTTCTACCCCTTCAGCATCTCGAGCTCCCTCCTCTGCTCCGCCCGGCTCGCACGGCCTAAGGCCATTCGCTAACACTCTTGCCTGGACAGCTGCTCCCAGACTGGTCTCATCCTCTGTGGTCTTAGATGCTTCAAACCCTCTCTTTATACAGTTGGTGCAATAGTGGATCTTCCTAAAACGTAACTCTGATCACATTCTTCTGCTGAACACCATTCAACCACTCTCCCTGCCCTCTGAGTCAAATCCATGACATTTGCAATTTGGCCTCTACCTGCACAACCCTTAGACTCCCTATGGGATACTCTTTTTAAAGGACTTAACTTTAGAACTATTTCTGAGGTTATATACGTAATACAGTGCTTTCAGATCTCAAAATAGCCCCCTGATGTGTTTTGAGGTAAAAGATGGTACATGTATATCATGGAATGCTATGTGCAAAAGAAAAGCGATATGATAGAATATTAGTAATGTTACCTCAACCATCGGTGGTGTTGGAAAATTTTATTTTATCCTTTATGCTTTTCTATATTGTTGAGATATTTACAATAAGCATGTATTACTTAGAGAAAACAGGCAGTTTTCCTTTTAAAAGTTGCTAGGTGAGCCCTGGTCAGATAGCTCAGTTGGTTAGAACATTATCCTGATACTCCAAGGTTGCAGGTTTGATCCCCAGTCAGGGCACATACAAGAAACCAATGAATGCCTAAATAAGTAGAACAATAAATCTCTCTCTCTCTCTCTCTCTCTCTCTCTCTCTCTCTCTCTCCCGCCCTCCCTCCCTCCCTCTCAAAAAAAAAAAAATTAATTGCTAGCCAAGCCATGGTGTATGTGTGTGTGTGTGTTCTATCCTTTTTTAAAATATATTTTTTTATTGATTTCAGAGAGGAAGGGAGAGGGAGAGAGAGAGAGAGAGAAAGAAAGAGAGAGAGAGAGAGAGAAACATCAATGATGAAAGAGAACCACCGATCAGCTGCCTCCTGGAGGCCCCCTACTGGGGATGGAGCCTACAACCCGGGCATGTGCCCTTGACCAGAATCGAGCCTGGGGCCTTTCAGTCCGCAGGCAGATGCTCCATCCACTGAGCCAAACCAGCTAGGGCAAGTGTGTTCTATGCTTAGACAGTTCCTTACAGGCAGTGGACTAGGTTCCCTTGCCAGTCCCCCATCTACATACTGTCCCACAGGAAGTTCCTGAAATGGGCTGGCTTGCACTTTCCTCATCTGTCACTACCTTTATCACAGGGTTGTGGAGCTTTTGGTGAGTGTGTGAATATTAAAGAACGTGCTGTGTTTCAAATGTAACAGGCTGTTTTTAAGCCCTAAAGCTTTGCTGTTCTCCCATGCTTCCTTCCACCTCTCCCTTCCCTCGCCCCAGGCTGAGCTCTGAGCACTGCTCCTGGCTGTGGGGAGAGCGGCAGGAGAGCCCATGAGAGGACTTGACTACCCAGAACAAAGGCCTTTTTACGTTGAGTACATGACCAAGGCCTTGAAATCCTGACTTTCATTTGCAAGGCGAGGCCCTCGGCTGACCACAGCCATCCGCCAGTAACGCCCGCCTAGACCGGACCCACACAGCTGACCAGAGAGTCATCAGAAATCTTTAAAAAGTGATCGTTATTTTGAGCCACTGAGTTTTAAGGTCACTCATCGACAAGTAACAGATATGAGACATCCGGGTTTTTAATAAATAATTTTCCCCATCAAGTCTACCGCATGAGTGATAAATTTACTTAGGATACTGACATAGTTTTGTTTTGATTTTAAATATAACCTTTGAAATTACATTGTATAAAGGTTTGCTGTACAGGATGCAGTTGATTTGGGGACTTTGAACCTTGCTACATCTGTTAAGTCTAACAATTTGTCTGGATTTTCTCTTGGGTTTCCTCTGGAGAAAATCATTATTTGCAAAGTGATCCGTGTGTTAATGGTCAATATCTACTGCACTAACTGAGGTGCGGGCGGCAGCCCCAACCGGAGCTGCTTACTGAGTTCTCACCGCAGAGTCAGTGCCCTCTCGCCGGTCCGGACGGCGACACGGGGACTCCCTGTGCCCCTCAATAGGCCCGTTCAGTTCCGGGGCATGCTGGGTTCCCCTATGGGCTGGCAGTTTGGGGAAAGGGGGAAGGGCCCTGACGCTGTCATATTACTGATCGTTTCTTTCATCTGTTCTTTGTCTGCCATCCTGTTCACTCTGGTTTCCTTCTGCTACCATCTTAATCCTTCCTCCTTCTCTCTCTCTCTCTCTCTCTCTCTGTCTCTCTCTCTCTCTCTCTGCCCCACACCCACACTAATTCTCTGCCCTGTTTCTTCCAGTTCTGGGCCAAGCAAGGCACCCGAAGAACAGAAAATGAAACTGTAATTTCAAATCATCACTTCAAATCACACTTGCGAAGTCCCCATCCCTACCTAATGCCACAGACTGGCAGGGATTTGGCAGCAGAAAAAGCCAGACGAAATCCCCCTAAAGATGATTATGGGCCTCCACCCTCCTGGAAGGTCCCCGTGAAAGCAGCAGAGCGTAGAGGTGTCACTAGTAAACGCCCACAGCCCTACAAAAACCAAGGTGTCCCTTCTGTGTCAGATCTGCGCTTGGGGTGCATGGAAGCAAGGAGCCAGGTCAGGCGGGCACCCGGAGAACAGGCCCAGAGGGCCATTCTAAGTCCCCAGATTTCTAACGATTACATGAAGTTTTAGCCTGCGGCTGGTGATCTGGCCCTGGCTGCCTCCCTAACCTCTGCTTTCCTTGTCTCCACCAAAGAACCCCAGTCTCGGGAGCAGAAATCCCTCCAAGTCACCCCAAGGGCCATGTTCTCCCACCTGCGTGCTTTCTGCAGCTTCCTGGCTGGAAGCCAGCCCCTCCCTGCCTCTCACCCCTCCCTCTCACCGCCCCCTCCCCAGTGGCCCCAGAATGGCACCTGGCTTTCTGCAAGGCTTACCTAGACAGGCCTTTGCCTTGAAAAGGCGTTTGCCTGCCCCACACTCATGCTCAGCCCAGCTTACCTACCCTGAGCACCCACCACACCGCCAGCGGCCGGGCCGGCTCTCCCTCCCCACTGAGCTCTCTGACCCGGGACGCCAGCCTCACCCTACCTGCTGCAGGCACAGACGGCGCTCAATTCAGGCTTGAATGACTCTGTCACCTGCCTGTGACCAAAGCAATAGGAACTGGGAAAATCCAAGCTGTGAGGTTGTGAGGACAAGCACCCTTGACACTAGGGGTTTCATTCAGTGGGAAGTGAGGGTGCAGTTCTGGGAAACATGCTTTGGGTTCAGCGTGGCTGACCCCCCAACAGCCTGCCACCTCGTAACCCCGGCCTGGGGCCGCTCTGTCCTGATCCACAGTCACCTCTCTCCCCAGCCGCTGTCTCGCGCTCCTCTGGGCACCGGGAGAATGGACCGCCCACACTGGAGGGTTATCAGCTGACTGTTCACCAGAGATGCCAACCCCGTGGTCAAAGGAAAGGACTCTGCTCTAGGGATGGGAAATTGGGGGGCGGGGTCTCTGGGCAGGAGATATTTTATTCAGATGGCTCATCCGTCCTCCACATCCAGAAAAGGAGCCGCTGCTACAAGGATGGTGAGAACACAACTCTCCCCACGGTATGGTCTCCCTCGGGGTAATGACACCATCTCAAAATGCTGGTGTCAGAGGGTTAAAACTGCCAAACGGATGAGGTAGTTGTAAGACAAGGAGAGGAGACACTGTGCCGTGTTAGAGTGTGGATGGCTCCACCCGACACCGACCCCTCTAGGAAAAACAGCCCTCTCCACATACAGCCCCTGTGATCAGCACCGATTCCCCCTAAAAGGCAGTCCAGTGGAGCAAGCCCGGTGTAGGTGCACAGTGGGGACTGCTGGAGATGTTCATAATTTCAATTTCAAGAGGCATTAGTGTCCATTGCATAGAAGAGCCAGAAGAAGGTGCAAATCAGGGTTATTGTTCCTCCGAGGAATTACGACGATGGGCGATATTCACTCTAAGTCAGTAATATTCCATCCTCTTCACTAGAGGGCGGAGTGTGGGGTATGAAGTGTAGGATGGTGGGACGCACTATGGGAGACTTCTAAGGCGTTAGATTAGATGCTCACTCTAGCTTGGCTGAGAGGAAGTGGATTGACCTCGCATTCCCACAGAAGAATATGGAGGGAGGGGAAATCAGTGTGGACTTAAACCAAAATAAACAAACAAGACCCAAAAAGAAAGCTAGTAGTCTGGCACATTTGTTGGACGTGACAAATGTGGAAGTTGAGACCCAGAAAACGCTGCCAAATCCAAGGCCCCCCAAATGCAGGTGTGTTCATTACACATCACAGAGGGGCCCTGTGTCTAATCGTTCATCAAACACGTTAAGAGGAAATGGAACATTGGCAGTGAGCTTCTTAAAGTGTAATTTCCTCTAAGAGAAATTTATGGCCTGCACTTACTCTCCATTAGAGTACGTCTAACTTCTTTTATTCGTTTATTCATCAAGACAGCCCTGGGTTCAGGCCAGCCCTGGGAACGTGCAGGTCATCAGGAAAGGGACCTCGGGGGATGTTTCCTCCTGGTCCAGTGGAGTTTCCCAGATCATAACAGGAGCAGCCGTGGTGCATTTGCAGGAGGTGTTCAGGTATTCCCCAAAAGGCAATTCACAGCGCCAGCCCCAGGGGCTACGCTGGCTATAAAATGAACATCTGAAATGTACTTGGAAATGAAATGATTTTCTGTTTGCCATATGAGGTTTGTGATTGCCTCTCCAAAAGCATTGCTTCTATTGCTTTTACGGCCAGGTTCAATTTCTTATGTAGTGATGTAATAAAGGGGTGATTTAGAGCTGGGAGCGAGGACTTCCGAATCAATGAGCAGATGCATCTCTCACCTGCTGCGCCCCTCTCCCCATGATGCTGGGCTCATTTCCTGATTTTCAAGCCACCCGCGAAGTCCCAAAACTGGGGACACAGGCACAGCTGTTCCTCTCTTTACCATGGAGTCCCTGGCCCTGCTGAAGAGAGCACCCCAAGCCCTACTCCAGATCTCTGGGGCACGTCACTCTTGCTGTGAATAATGGAACTTTAACATTATCATGATGAAAGCGAAACACACCTGATATTTACAACTTCCCTTTGGGGACTGGAGTGAGGAAAGAACATCTTACCTTGTCTTAAGGATATTCAGAAACTGCAAAATTTCTGAAAACTGGATCAGTCTGAGAGCTCTTAAAAATCTCAAACCTAGAAAGAGAAATGAAATAGAGATGCATTATTTTCAGTGGGCGGTAATGTTCGCACCGTGTGATTTACAGCTGTCAGGGGTGAAGGGAGATGAAGTCCTTGCAGAAGATTCAACTGCCTGTACTTTGGACATAGTCCTTCATCCCGATTCTTCACTGGTTTAATCTCAGCTGCTGAACTGACTCATTAAAAGAAGCTGTTTGGAGCCACTGCGAAGGAAGGTCCAGCGGGGAGAGCCCGTTTAAGGAGGTCTCTCGCGTGTCCATCTGAGGCAGTGTTTCAAAGTTACCTCGTTGCCGGAGAGGATTTTTGTCTCTGAAAATGACTGGGAATAGCTCAGCGTAACCCTCGGAACCCTTATGCTAAGAGCAAATTAGGAACAAATCTGATAACCTGATGTCTTTGATGGATTTCTAAAGTCTTCGTCCTGATAAAATGAAGAATACTGCCCACTGCATTGTCGGTTTTCTAAGCTTGCACACCCCATAACTTCAGGATTCAAAAGTCTATAATTCAACTTCTACCAAGTATCAAGATAAACGTTCCTCCTTTCTAAATCAGCAACCTTTCTTGGATGGAGAAAGAGCCAGTGTTTCCAGGTGGCAGAAGAGAGAGGAGACAGGGGAAAGAAATACAACCAAGGATTAAAGAAAATTCAAATTGCTGTTGTGTTTTGCTGGCCAAGGGTGAATATATATTTCCACTGAGATCAGACTTGTGAGTCAGAAACATTCTGAGTCCCTGATGGGTTTTAATGCTTGGCCTACGTGCAAGAGACTGGCTTACTGGTGGCCAAGGGTTTGAGACACTTTCAAGGTCACATCCTCTCCCAAGAGGGTTTTCTTTAGCAGATTTCCCTAAAGCATTTTATTCAGTGCCTTGAAGTGCCGTGTGCTGCTGAACGCCGAGTGAGCTAAGCTGTTGACAGTGGGAGGCTTTTTCTGCCCCATATGTGAGGCAGTAAGGGGGCATCTAATGCACAGTGATGGGAAGGAGTGGTAGTGAGTCGCTAGACACCCAGGATGAATCAAAGAAAGAGGACAGACAGGAAGTTCCCCCTAAACAGCTCCCATTGGGCCCAGTTAGATTATTCCTTGTTCAGGCAAAGGTGCCAAGGAAAAGCTCATTTAAAGTCCATGGGCGTGGAGGGGTTCCTACTGCACAAAAGGGAAGAAAGGACAATAGCTCAAAGGGAAAATTTCTCATCTGACTAGGATTCCCCTTCACGAACAAAAGATTTTTTCAGAAAAAAATCGCCTCCTATTTTAAACTAGAGGCCCGGTGCACGAAATTTGTGCATGGGGGGGTGTTCCCCTCAGCCCAGCCTGCACCCTCTCCAATCTGGGACCCTTCAGGGAATGTCTGACTGCTGGTTTAGGTCCAACCCCTCTCACAATCTGGGACTGCTGGCTCCTAACCGCTTGCCTGCCTGATCACCCCTAACTGTCCCCCCTGCCAGCCTGATCATCCCTAACTGCTTCTGCCTGCTGGCCTGATCACCCCTAACTGCCCCCCCTGCCGGCCTTGTCACCCCACACAGTCTGTGTTCGGTTGTCCGTCCGGTTGTTTCAGTCACGATGGCCCCTGGCTTTTTATATATCAAGATGATGTTTATATTGTTTTTTTAACAAGAAAGTGCAGAGATGAGAAGGGTGTTGATGAAATGAAGACTTGGGAGTCCAAAGCGGAGTCCGAGCCACACTGATGAAAGGCTGGCATAACTCTGCTGAGAACTGAGCTCGACACTGAGGACAAAACCGAGACGTCATCCCAGAAACAGGGACAATGGGGACGGGGAGGAAAAACATGACACTTAAGAAAAGATAAATGGAGAGAAGATCACAGAGATCCAACCTGTGAATAAAATGTGTTCCAGAGGGAAGTGCAGGTGAGATCATCAGTTCGGCCAGGACATAATAGGAACGTACTTTCTAGATATGAAAAAAATGACGCGGGCTTCAAAGGGAAAACGGGTGGCCAGCTCTTAGAAACCAATGCTGTGAAGTATGACTTTGTTTCCTGTAAATATCAAGTATTAAAATAAAGCAAAAAATGAAGTGTCAGGGTGGGCAGAGGGTTACCATTAATGCAACTAAAATTACGTTGTGCACTGTAAGCCTTAAATGACACTCAAGCAGCACTCAGAATTTTAGGACCAGAAGCGTCAGACCCGGATGTGTACCCCCAACAAAGTAGTTGTTCAACAGTAAAGGCAACAAAAAGATATTTTCAAATACCCAAGGTCTCAGAAAATATACTGTTTGTGCAGAAGTATTTTCAAAGAAGTTTTCAACCCTTACTTAGTCAGAATGAGTCGCGGGGGCTAGAAAGTGTATTTTTATCAAATTGTCCTGTTGGTCCTAATGACTGACCTCACTACAGCACCACTGACGTGTGTTGCTGGGAGATAAAATAATAAATTTAGAAACTCTGGGTAGAGATCGACTGGCAACACTGAAACCAGTCAAGGACATAAGGATTCTTCAGTAATGCATTAGCCACTGTTGGTTTCATTCTGAAAATCCTGTGTGTGCATGCATATATATTTTTCCACTCATGGAAACAAAAATAGAATACAGATGACATAAACTTCAAACTAGATTTCTTTCTTCTTATCTTCAAGTGATGCATTTGCATCCTGTATTGCTTGTTTGTAGCTCACCACTCTATAAAGTGACTCACAAAAGTAAACGAGAATAAAAGCTTTCCTTTTCGATGAGGTATATGAAAAGAAGGGTAGGAACAAATGGATGCAGAAGCCACATGGCCCTGTACTCTTGCTAGAGGTAAACGGTTTGCCAACAAAAGCAAGCAGGGAGACACAATAAGATGAATAATGCATAAAAGAGGAAAACAAGCTGGCTCTCAGGAGAACAGTCATCCCAGGAAGGAAACCGGAGAGCAATGTCCCTGCAGAGGGACCGGGGAGGGCAGGAGCAGCGTCCTCAGGGATGGGACAGCAGTGGGCTGTGCCTATTTGAAGGCCTGTGCTGATCACATCCATGGCATAGGGTTTCATGAACACAAATGAGTTAACAACGTTCAAAATTAGGTTTTAGTCTGTGTTTTAGCCCTGAGGAAGCCAGACTCTCAGGAGAAGTGGTGGTCTTAAGCGTGTATCTTTCAGGCACAGTTCACAACAGCCCCTTGCTGCTTCCTGTCCTGGAGCCCTGGAGGTCTGTTCCCAGCACAGCAGCCAGAGTGGGCTGTGAGAAGGTGGAATGTATGATGTCACGCCTCCACTCCAAATCCTCCAATGCCCCGTTTCACGCAAAGTCCAAGTCCTTCCAGGACCTAAAGCAAGGCACCCCATTTGCGTTTGGCCTCCTTGTCCTCCTCCCACTTTCACTCTGGTCTGGTGTCTTCTTAGGTGACCTTGGCTGTGCAGCATGCTCCTGCCTCAGGGCCTCTGCACACGCTGTCCTCTCTGCCTGACCACTCTTGCCCAGATGGGCGCACGATGTGCCCCCTCACCTCCTGCAGGTGTTCACTCGTGTCACTGTCTCAGTGAGAACTTCCCTGGTCACTGTGTCCAGAACTGGAGCTCTCCCCTCGCTCTCCCTCCTGTCAGAGTCGACAGTTAGTTATTAAGGAAAGAAGAGAGCAAACTAAGTCTGATAAAGTCAGGAAATAGCAGTTTCACAGTCTCCCTGGCGAGTCACCAGCATCTTTTAGGACAACATCCTCTCTTGTCAACTAGGCAGGGCAGACAGCTTTATAGCCATTGGGGGGTTGGGGTGATGGCAGGTAAATGGCATCTTTCTGCTGGATGAATGGGGGAGGGGGAGATGGGGAGGGGAAATTCCTTTTATAAAGCACATGCGCAGTAGAAGCCAAATGGTGACCGAGAAGGAGCAGGGCACTGGCCTGGGAAAGTCTGGGGAAGGATGGAGCGGAGAGGAACACAGCCCCCAGGAAATCCAGGAAAGAGACCAGGTGCGGGAAAGCACCAGCACAGGCCGTGAAAAGCCAGGAAGGAGACCGGATAGTTTGAAAGAAAGCCTGCTCTTTCGCAAGCCCAAGGAAATGAATGGAGGCTTCGGGACCTCGGGGCAGCTGCTACCCTGCAGCCTGCCCACTCTCTCTGCCTCCCAGAAAGTGTTCTGTGGCCCGTCACTTGCGCTCTAATAAATCTTGCCAGTAAGGCTAAACTCCTCCTACGTGAGTGTCCCTGAAATTCTCTGCCCAGGAAACCGTACAAGAGCCCACTTCCTCTAGCAACACCCTATTACTTTACTCCTCTCGCCTGCTGTTCTTCTCTCCTCAGTATAAAGCACGTGCATCTTTTCATGTAATTTGCATCCTTTCCACTTGGCTCCAGCATCAGCTCCGCGAGGGGAGTGACATGTCTGGTTTGTTTGTGACTGTACGTCACATGCCTAAAATAGTGCCTGGCGTGAGGTGGGTGCTCAACAAACACCAGCTTGACTTGAATGAATACATCAGACTCGAGGATGAGTTAGATGTCAGAGCTAAAGGTTACATACTCTGCATCCGGAGCTACACCTTGCTTACTGAAGGGGAAAGCCAAGAGCTCAAGGTCAGGGCCGTGCTCTTAGGAAATATAAAGCAGCCTAACCAACAAGAGCCTTAACCACTGGTCACTCCTCGGCACCCAGAGAGGGTCCGGAGGGGTAGGGACAGCAACTCCGATTGCATACAGGAGGTCAGGAGAAGAGAGGGGTAGGATGGTCAATGCCTCAGTAACAAATTGTTCATCTTCTCTGCTCTATAGAACTATATTCTTATTCTTGATCCCATATAATTCAAAACCTCTGAAATACGATGACCTTCCAGGGAAACAGAAAATGGCTATTACAGAGTGGTGAACAAAATGCGTTTCTACCAAAAAAGATGAAGTATGGCTCCACCTTCATCAAATGCACCAGATTCAGATGGTTTTACAAGTGAGTTCTTTCAATCAGTCAAGAAATAGAGTTAAGAAATAGTGAACTTCCTTACATGGTCTTTGATTCCATAATCAATTTTTATTATCCTACCTAATAAAAAGGTAATATGCAAATTGACCGTACCATCGACCAGCACACAAGCCACGCCCACAAGCCAATCAGAGCAAGTATGCAAATTAACCCAGTCAAGATGGCTACAGCCACAGAGAGCAAGGTTTCCCAGGTAACAGAGGAAGCCAAGCTTTCCGCTAGCTGTTGCAGGCCTAAACCTTCACTCCAGCTACAAAGTTTCAATTATAGAAGGTAAACAAATTCAAACAGAAATGGCGGCAGAATGGAGCTTGAGAGAGCAGGCCAGGGTTGCCAGCGGCAACAGGGGAAGCAAAGCTTTCCACACACCCTGTCCGGGCCCAGCCTCTGCTTAAGGCTACAAAGTTTCAATTATAGAAGGTGAATTAACTGCCACAGAAATAGCTGCTGGTGGCGGAGGGAGCAGCAGGCTTGGCTCCGCTGCAGGCTACAAAGTTTCAATTGTAGAAGGAAAATAAATTCCAGATACCAGGGCCTCCGCTTGGGCTGCCAGGGGGCGTGGATGGCATGCAAACCACCACAGGCCCCTCGCTCAGGCCGCCCCATGCCCCAAGGGAACCCCCACCTTGATCTGGGACACCCTTCAGGGCAAACCAGCTGGCCCCCACTCCTGCACCAGGCCTCTATCCTATCTAATAAAAAAGTAATATGCAGATTGACCATCACTCCAACACACAATATGTCTGCCCCCATGTGGTCAAAGATCCTGCCCCCATGTGGACACAAGATGGCCACTACAAGATGGCCAGCAGGAGAGGGCAGTTGGGAGGCACCCGGCCTGCAAGGGAGGGCAGTTGAGAGGGACCAGGCTTGCAAGGGAGGGCAGTTGAAGGTGATCAAACCTGCAGGAGAGGGCAGTTAGGGGTGACCAGGCTGGCAGAGGAGGGAAGTTGGGGGCAAATAGGCTGGCAGGGGAGCAGTTAAGCATCAACCAGGCTGGCAGTGGAGTGGTTAGGGGTGATCAGGCTGGCAGGCAGAAGCGGTTAGGGGCAATCAGAAAGGCAGGCAGGCAAGCAGTTGGGAGCCAGCAGTCCTGGATTGTGAGAGGGATGTTCCCCCGAGTCGAACATCCCTCCAGGGGGTCCCAGATTGGAGAGGGTACAGGCTGGGCTGAGGGACAACCCCCCTCCGTGCACGAATTTCGTGCACCGGGCTTCTAGTATAGTAATAAAAATGGATTTTTCTATACTCTAGATTGGTTTAGGAAGCTGGTATTAATTAGCTGAACATAGGTAGCCCACACATGTAAAAAAATTAAAAAAAGACACCTCCATTACACTGACTAAGTATAAGAATCCTAAGCGAAACACTAGTATCTCATGAGCGAGACGATGTTAAATGAACAGCGCTCAGGAGCTATGGCTCAGGAGCTGTTGTAGGGTATAGAGCAGAGAAGATCCTTCTTCAGGCATCTTTATTCATCCTAGCTCCTGAAGAGTGATCTAGCCCAAGGTTATACCCCTGCCAGAGGTGGCCCCCAAAATGGTAAATGTGGGGACAAAGGCCTGCTGCCTTGCCTCAAATTGGGGCAACTCTGAGAGCCATGGAGCTGCAGAGCTCCCCCTGGGAGGGGCTGAGGCCTCTGGTGCAGCCGGGCTCCATATCTAGTTTCCTTCTTCTCTCATGGCTACAGATGACCATTAAAACCTACCCTGAAGCCCTGGCCGGTGTTGCTCAGTGGTTGGAGCATCGGCCTGCACACCCAAGGGTCCTGGGTTCGATTGCCAGTGAAGGGTTACAGTTTTGATCCCCGGCCCAGGCAGGGCATGTGTGGGAGGCAACCAAACAATGTGTTTCTCTCATCACATCAATGTTTCTCTCTCTTGCTCTCCACTTCCTTCCCTGCCTTCTACTCGCTCTAAACATCAATGGGAAAAATATCCTTGGGTGAGGATTAACAACAAAAAAGAAACTACTCTGGAGATTATATATCAGAAACTAAGTATTCTCAATATACAGGAGGGCACATTGGCAGTACTCAGTAAATGGTAATGTCATCATATGAATCTACATAACTAAAACAGAAAAGCCAACAAGAAGAATAGAAACACACATACACGGTATATAGTGTTATTGTAATTTTAAATTATTGGTGAAATGATGATGTTGACAATCAATTACGACTGAAGTGTACTATTATTAATTATTCCCCACACGCCAAACCTTTAACTGTATCTTATTTAACCCATAGGACAGAAGAAGACAATAGTTAAAGATAAACAGACTAGAGTGTCCAGAACAGAATTTGTAAGCAACAGAGCCCGATTTCAACCCAAATCTGTCTCCACAAACCCAAGCTTGTAATCAACTGCCCTGGCACAGACACTGGCCAACTGCCCATCATCAAGCACTTCAAACTCTCCTAACACTTCGCATTTCTCTCAGTATATAAATGCCCTTGCCCACATCCCACTGTATTTACTATTGTGGTTTACACACAAAAAAAAAAGGAAGGACGGAGGGAATATAAGAGTCCCTGTTTGATAAGCTCCAACCCCAAATAGGGGCTCATTGCTATTTTATTTTGCTCTCCTATATTAATAAATTTAATTATTTTTCATGTAATTATTAGGTCATTGTATCTTATTTTTAAAATAAAGTGGCTTTTGCCAGTGTACCTGTGTGTCCTTCTTTTCTTATTAATATATTTGAGCTCTTTTAAAATGAGGATATTATATGTTATATATCATCTCCCACGGGTTGTCATTCTTTTAATTTTGCTTAGGTGTGTGTTTTTTTAAGTCTAAAAGTTTGCTTAAAGTGAGTTTTTCTTTTCAAATTCTAAAGTTTACTGATGGTCAAATATAGTATATCTTTCCATCATTGTTTTATTTTTATTCAGTATTCAAAAATGGCTGCTTCCAACATGAAAAGGGATTTTTTATAAAAATACATCTACATTTTCTCTTTGAACGTTTAGGGCAGAGGTGCTAACCCTTGGTTGGACATTTAAATCACCTGGGAAACTCTAAGAATTACTGGTGCCTGGTCTCAAGTCAGCCTCCCCTCTTCTGACTCCATAGGCCTGGGCTCCCAGGCCCAGGGTGTGAAGGCTCTGAGGTGATTCTAATGAGCCATGGAGGGTGAAAAGCTTTGCAAAGTTTTTCAGTAAATGAGCAGATAGTACATACTTTAGGTGGCCTCACAACTACCCCCTCCGCTGTAAAAGATATGAACGCATGGCTACGGCTGTATTACGGTAAAATGTTACTCAAACAAGTAGACTGAGGGCCTAGTTTGCTACACTTGCTTTAGAGACCTTCGCCTGGGATTTGTTTACATTAGATGATGACTCCGTGGGGCTAGGGGGGCCTGAGATTCTGCATTTCTCACCAGCTCCAAGAAGTCACTGTTGGTCAGAGACCACACTTTGAAAACACAAGGCTGCAGGGCAGTGGGTCCCAGACTTTGTTGCCATGGCAACCACCTGGGGAATATAAGACGGTACTGATGCCTTCCACCCCCAGATACTGTGATGTAATTGGTCTGGGGTGCAACCTGGGCATCGGAATTTTTATAGCTCCCCAGATGATGCCAATGTGTAGCCAAGTTTGGGAACTACTGCATTAAGGTATCTTTTCTCCTTAACCTCCAGCTTGTTAATAAAAAAAATTAACCAAACTTAATGTATCCATTTATCGTGGTTAACATTGTGCCAAAGGGACCACGTTTTAATATTCTCCCCACACAACAAATTTCCCTCTCCCTGAGTAATCATTTGAGTAATCTGAAACTGGATCTTTACTTTTATTAATTTAAAAAATATGCTAGCTAACTGTAAGTTAGAAGAAATCAGTATATTGAGAGTCTATAAAGCAATGCAGTCAGTTTAAGATTTTAGTGAAAAGGTGATTTTAACAACACTAAGAGAAATATGATTTCTACTTTAGGGTTTATAATTGATAAAAAGTTTCAAATTATTTTATGGGGTAAACAATAACAATAACAAGGCAAACAAACAAGATAAAGTCTTGACAGATCCAATAAAAAACAAATAGAAAAAAGTCATGCACAATTATATACTAATTAAACCTGAAAAACTCAGTGAGGGGGGATGACTTCCCGAAAAATGCAAACTTTGAAAGTTGATCCACATATAAAAGAAAACCACCATAGAATAATAATCCTATCTAATAAAAGAGTAATATGTAAATTGACTGTCACTCCAACACACAAGATGGCTGCCCCCATGTGGTCAAAGATGGCTGCCCCCATGTGGACACAGATGGCCACCACAAGATAGCCAGCAGGGGAGGGCAGTTGGGAGGGATCAGGCCTGCAAGGGAGGGCAGTTGGGGGCGATCAAGCCTGTAGGGGAGGGCAATTAGGGATGACCAGGCTGGCAGAGGAGGGAGTTGGGGGGGGGAATCATGCTTGCAGGGGAGAGCAGTTGGGGGGACCAGGCCTGCAGGACGGGGCAGTTGGGGGGAATCAGGCCTGCAGGGGAGAGCAGTTGGGGGAGACCAGGCCTGCAGGGGAGGGCAGTTAGGGGCAATCAGGCTGGCAGGGGAACAGTTAGGCATCAATCAGGCTGGCAGGGGAGTGGTTAGGAGATGATCAGGCTGGCTGGCAGAAGTGGTTAGGGGCAATCAGGAAGGCAGGCAGGCGAGCAGTTGGGAGCCAGCAGTCCTGGATTGTGAGAGGGATGTCCGACTGCCTAAACGGGCAGTCGGACATCCCTCAAGGAGTCCCAGATTGGAGAAGGTGCAGGCTGGGCTGAGGGACACACATGAATTTCGTGTACCGGGCCTCTAGTTGAAATATAAATTGAGAAATGTATTAATAGCTTCCCCTCAAGGATTTTGCACCTATATACTTTCTTTTTAAATTCTTTAAAACATTTACATATGATTGAAATGCCAAACCATTATAATACAAAAATAGATGGAAAGCTATACACTTGTATTGTATAGTAAACATAAACCTGATACCCAAACTGACTTTCAAAACATAAAAGTAAAATACAGTGGAACCTCTGTTCTTGAACTTAATTCATTGTGGGAGGCTGTTTGAAAACCAAATCATTTTTTCCCATTAGAGATAATGTAATGAATTAATCCATTCCTGACCACCAAATGATTCCCTGTTTTAACCTTACTATATACAGTACATATCTTATGTACTATTTAATTATAAATACTTTAAAAACAAAAAGGGCATGAAATGTAAATGAAAATTTAACAAAAAGGAAATGAAATGTACAATAAAAACTTAAAATTTGTCCATGTAATATCATTAAAAGAGCTCAAAATAAGCAGCAAAAACAACATGAAAATATTCACAGCACAATATCTTGAGATGTTAACAGCAGTAAACTGACTCATACTCTGAATTCTCTGCTTTGTTTGTCGCCTGAGAGATGTGTGACTGATCATAGAGGCATCGGCATGGAAGAGTTGTTGGGTGGAGAAGCAAATTGTTCAACATGGGAGAGAACAGAGAACCGAGGTTTAAGTGTAATCTCACTAGGATTTGAGATGCTAAAATTCTACATAAAGTATCAACACATGTAATTAATAAATGGATTAAAATAATGATCAGAGCATTCTGATTAAACATAGCATATTGAACAGAATGGTTTGTATCTGCCTCCTCTCAAAACCTCACTAAAGTAATACTAAAGGGGAAAAATCTCAGTAAAATCCCATAATGACAAAAATACATAAGAGAAAATCATGTGTTGATAGATAAAAATTGGTTATCCTGTTAGAAATTCACTTGGCAGAGCTGAGAAACCGAACTTCATGTTTATTCAACATATATATTAAGACTACATGTATATACATATACAAAGTATATGTATATTTCCATGATAACAGAATATCAGAAATATCCTTGGTCAATAAATTTCAATAAGGAATTCCACAAGATTGAGGTGAGAGGAGGTAGTCATCATGAAGAAGAAAATAAATGTCCAAAAGATGACATGGAGTGACTGGTACTGGAAAGTGAGAGCCTGGGACAATGACTGACAGATCGGGGTGCCAAACAAGACCACCCAGTGTATAGCAGTTAGTGTGGGCATTTTAGTGGGTAAAGCAATTCCTAAGTGAACTGGGAACTCCTAAAAGAAAGAGGTGGCCTCCTGAGCTGCAAGACCAGCTATTGGACCAAATTGCTCTATGGCACACACACCCCAGAGCTCCTCAGACAAGCAAGGACAGCACCCACATATAGGCTAACAGAAACATCTCAAATTCAGAGAACAGCACAAAATCAAAAATCACCAAACATCTGCGGAAAATCAAATTTTCTTTGAAGACAGACACATATTCTATCAAACTGCCACTTGAGAATACAACATTAACAATTGTTAATTGTCTATTGACAACGTTTAATTGAAAAACATGAAGAGTTTGTGAGAAAATATATCAACTCAACAAAAATCGACTATTTATTTTAGAATTTAAAATTCTAAACATCAAAACTTTAAAAGACCAACTGAACACAAGAATGGACATAGCTACATGAAAACTAGAGGGCTGGACCATCAAACAGTGATCTCTTCACAAAGAAACAGAAGGATGGAAAGTACAAAAGTAAAGTTAAGACACATGGAAGAAAGGTGTAGAATTTTCAACATTATATAAGTGAGTTTCCAGAAGGAGGAAATCAAGGCAATGGAAACCAGGAAAACTTTAAAATAACGTGAGAAGAAAGTTTCCTAGAACAAAAGGATAACCTGCATTCTCAGATATGCCTAGATGTGGGCCTTCTTAAATTTTAACTGGTGTCATTTCAGAACATCAATGTGAGGATATAAAGCCCTCAAAGCAACGAAAATCAAGTACTGTCATAATTCTCTTGGATGCACTGAAGACAAGAAAACAAAAGAAGGAGAAATTACTTACTTTGAGGAAATATTTACTTAGCCTGGTGGAAGAAAAATAAATTCAAAAAAGGTGAGATCCAAGAATCAAAGTAGGAAAAGAGTAAAAGTAACTGATGTGTTAGCAAAATATTATAAAAAATAAATAATAACCATGATCTAAAATTAAAATCTCTAGATGATATTACATGGAAAATAAAGGTGTGGAGGAGAGAGGGCAGAGGAGGTATAAAAAAATGTGCAAAAGTTCTTGTCTTGCTTCAGGGAGATACTAATACATATCTTAACAGGAAATTAAAAGGATATATTTTTAATTATAAATTCCAAATCTCAGGTGGGGAAAATGAACAAAAAATTATCAACCAACTAAAGAATAAGAATTGTGAAAAACAATAACAATAAAAGCATATTAATTGGGAAATACTATTGCAACAACAAAAAGAGCCCAGACAGACCAGTAAACACAACAAAACTGAATGGATTAAATTCATCTATTAAAAGACAAAGACTCTCACTCAGATAATATAAAAACAGCAATAATGCATTCCAGATGCATGCTGTTTGTCAGAGACAACACCAAAAGCAAAACACAAAGGAAAGTTGGAAATGAAAGGCTGAAAATCTGTGCCAGAAAAATGCTTAACAAAAACAGGCAAACAAAGCAATAATGATACCAAATAAAGTAGCAGCTACTGTGAAAATGTACCAAAGGAAAAGAGCCACACTTCATATTGATAAAGGAACAATTCACAAAGAAAATGTCACAGTGAAAAAACTGTATACACCTAAGAATATACCTTTGAGATACATATAAAACAAAATCTGACAAGAATGCAGCAAAAACAAAAAGTTGACAATGTCACATCACAGTGAGACGCCAATGTTCATTTTCCAGAAACTAAGCAAAAAATAAGCAAATCTATAGAATATTTACATAACATTTAATTCTGTGTGCTATATTCATAGATATCTATCTGAATGGATGGACGGAAAAACACATATATTGCTCAGGAAACTAGGAACACTAGTTTAACAACGCTAGTCTTTATGGTACTTGTCTTTCTCTTCATATGTGGAATTTAATGAACAAATGGAAGTACCAAGCAAAATAGAGACAGACTCACTGACAGACAGCAAGTAGGCAAGCAGCTCTGGTGGGGGTGGAGGAATTGAGCAAAAAAGAAAAAAAGAGAGAGAGAACTCATAGACGGACAACAGTGTGGTGACTGGGGGTGAGGGGTAGAGGTAGAAGAGGGAATAGAGGGGATAAATGGTGATGGAAAAAATAAAATTTAATTTAATTTAAAAATAAATAAAATTAGAAAAATAATATCACTAGTTTTTAACAACTTTAATAACAGCTATTGAACAGTCACAAAAACTGAGTATGTAATAGTCCACAAAGAAATTTCATAAAATTCCAAAATGCAGAAATCATATAGGCCACATTTACCACAAAGCAAGAGAATAAGAAAATCACAGAAGGATAGGCAAAATCGACTGTATTATATAGAGAAGAATTTAATATATGATACAGAAGTCACACCATAAATCAAAAGTAAGAGGAACATTATGCACAATGATGGAATGACTGATTAACAATGGGGATCAATTTAAACTGTCACCTCACACTATAATTAAAATTAAATATAAATAATATACCATAGAAGAACTGAAAAAAATGTAATTACATATTTACTTGCCCTCTGAGGAATTTCTAAATGTGAAAGGAATCATAAAAACCTTTTAAAATAACTCACATGGCTCCCATCTCTCATCAGCCATCATAAAAAAAATCAAAATCCTACATGTCAAAAAAGTAATGAAGATAATAACCTACTAGCAAAATAATTTCATCAAATATGATATGGTTAGGATAAATTGCTATATCAAAAACGTGTCCATAAAATATTATACCAGTAGTTCATGATTAGGCAAAAAAAAAAATCATAAACAGGCACATCATTAAATAGGAAAAATAAATAAGTAGTAAACAATCATTAGAAATTATTATACTTGGTTGAAATAAAATGCATACTAAACAAAATTACAGTAACAATGTGTTTATTCAACTTAACTAGCAATGTATTTGAGTTTTGCTTGCTAGAGATGACTCTGCAATGAAATAGTCTTATAATTTGATGGTGGAATTGTGAATTGATACAGCATTTTCAGAAAGTGATTCCATATTATAAATCAAATTAATTCCATCTCTGGGAATACAGCCTAAGAAAATATAACAAAATATGGGGGGGAAAGCTGCAGGAACAAAGACATTTATTGCAAAATTATTCATTAAACGGGAAAAATTGAAAGCAACTTAATATCTAAAAAATAGGTCTTCTTAAATATAGTCCATCTTCTTTATGGGATATTATACATGTTGGAAAAATAATGTAAAATGAGAAAATGCTTATGATATGATGTTAAGTTAAAGAAAAGATGCAGAGAATAGAATGGCGGTTAACAGAGGCAGAGAGGTGGGGGGAAGGGAGCCATTTACTGGGTAAAGAGCTTCAGAATTGCAAGGTGAAAAGGTTCTGGAGATCTACTTCACCATAGGGTGACTATACTGACACCACTGAACTGTGCACCTAAAAATGCGGAAGATATAAAATTGTATGCGATGTGTCTTTTACAACAATAAAAAAGAGCAGATTGGAAACATTGAAAATAAAAAAAAGTTGCATATGAAATTCTCTATGATAAAACTATAAAAAATATAACTATATGAAAAATAAATAAAAAACTAGAAGAAAAGCATAAAATGTTAAAAATGGTTTGTTATAGAGGCAGGATTTTTTTTATTTCGTTAATTTTCCCTAGTTTTAAAATTTTCTTATATTAAAATTTCTATTTACATTCGCAATTTTGGGTCGCTATAGTTATAAAGGCAGGACTGGTTTGTGGGTCTTCTGGCTCTGAGCCCTGAGCCCATATCAAAGATTCGGCAACCTGAGGCCAGCAGAAGTTGTCCCCTCAGAGGGTCAAACGTGGCACCTGGGGCCTGAGTAACCAGGTTAGTGTCATCCTGAGAACCAAGGCCATGCAATTTTAGCAGTGGCGCTAGACAGGTTAAGGGATTTGGGACATTCTCAGATGGAAGCAGAATTGCCGCATTGACAGAGACTGAGGGATACACAGGTGAATGATAAGCCATTCACTGCTCAGGGTCCCATTATCCCAGGAAGAAAGGACCCAGGAGATTCCTGCAAGCAAAGCCCCATTGGAGACTGAGAAACACCACAAAAGTAAAAACACATCGCAGCCTGTGGTGGGAAGCCTGCCAGGGTTTTCCAATTTGCCGTTTTCCATTCCCTTTCACTCCTTAATCTTTAAATCCGAAGAGCTGAAAGGTTCAAATAAACCTCTGTCATTTCCAATCCCTCCAAATTATTATTGTGATGTCTGACAAGGTCAAGGTCATCTGGCCTTGCAGCCTGAGAGCTCAAACCCAGGACAGGAGACAGACACAGCACAAGGGGGTATCCCAGAGTGTCCCCTGCAGCCAGCTGCCACCCCAGGACCCCACCTTCCATGCCCAGCTCAGTCACTGGCAGGCGTCTCAGCCTCAGCACAGAGTGAATCGGGGCCTCCCGACTTGTCCCCCACCTGATCCCAGCCCCGCTTCCTGTCTGATGCATACTAAACATCAGTTGATAGTCAAACTGGGATTGTGACTTATTCATTCATTCATTCATTCATTCATTCATTCATTTATGTCATACATGTGCAGTGAGTCTGCACCACTCACTCACTGTTCCATACATGAAGGCACAGGGTGATGCTCCTGCTTCAAGACCTTTATTTGAATAGGGGGACCAGAAAGTAGAAAAACATTTTTTTAATAAACGAAGAAGCCTTATTGATTTTACCTCTTACATATATATGAAATAACTCACCCTTTCCCTCTTCACTGCCAGACCCAGGTCCGAGCCCCTGCTCCCCTAGTTTGCCCAGGAGCTTCCAAGCTGGTCTTCCTGCACCACTTAATCCCCCTTCCCCACCTGCCCTGCCGTCCCTTCTCCACAAAGCAGCCGGCATGCTCTCTGCACAGATCACATGGCTCCCAGCTGAAAGCCTCACCTGGCTCCCATCTCTCTAAAAGTGAAATTCAGATTCCTCGCCTTTTCTGGAACGCTGTACATGACCTAGTTTCTACTCATTCATGTCCATTCTCCTGGTCCTCATGCCCTCCACACTACCTCTGCTCCTCACACACTTCCCAGCTGCTTCTCAGCTCAAGGCCGTCCCTTCCATTCCTTTCTGGGATGTGCTTCCCCTAGTTCCGTGGTCGGCAAACTGCGGCTCGCGAGCCACATGCGGCTCTTTGGCCCCTTGAGTGTGGCTCTTCCACAAAATACCACGGCCTGGGCGAGTCTATTTTGAAGAAGTGGCGTTAGAAGAAGTTTAAGTTTTAAAAATTTGGCTCTCAAAGAAATTTCAATCGTTGTACTGTTGATATTTGGCTCTGTTGACTAATGAGTTTGCCGACCACTGCCCTAGTTCACTGCAAGGCTGACTCAACTGATGGAGCTCAGAGAGATCGCCCCGGGCCACCCACTGCCCTCTCCTTCCGTGTGGTCTGGATTGCTCCCTACAGTGACCTGATGTGCTTGTTGAGATGATCCCCGCCTGTATTCCTCAGCGGAACATCAGCGCCACGGTGGCCAGCTCCTCACATCCTACTCTCCCCTGCGAACACATCCTCTAGAGCAGGGATGACGGGCACACAATGACATTCGCTTTGGAAAACGAGTGGATAAATTTACAAGAAACCCTTTCAGATGAAAGGTAAAAAGGAAACCGTACAGTAAGTTAAACCTCTGGTTTTAGTCATTGCTCAACTCTTTCTCAGGAAATGGTCTTTTTCTCTTAGCTTAATAATGCCATCACCCTTGCTCAGCTCTCTCACTGCTTTAGCGCTGGGCCTCGTCGATGCTGGATGGCATCAAGCACGAGGCAGCTGGTTGGTGAAGTGAAGAAAGAGGGAAGATAACAATCCGACCAGCACACCTAAGGCCGTGGACACGGGGCCTGAAAATGTATATTCCAGACCAAGTCCTTGCGGATGCTTCAGCCCAAGGAAGAAGACTGACTAGGACTCGCCTGCCACGTGTGATACATGATTTTGCTACACGTGACCATACGACGCAGCAGTAGCTGGAGTTGCACTTGCCCACATCACAACCCTAAGCTGATTCCGCAATAGTCACACTTCACTCTAAAGAAGCTACTGCTGCATTAACCTTTCTGGAAGTAAGACTTCCTGAGGTTGGGGCTTTAGGTACAGAAATGCACATGGAAACCATTTATTGCAAACGCCTGTACATTGTGGATGCCCAAATAAAACCAAATGCCTATGGAGAGCAGTTGAGACAAGAAAATCCTCCCTGAGGAGTCTCCTGTGGTCTTCGCTGGGTGAGAAGAATGAAGCGCCACCCAAGACAGGCTGGGCAACCTGTGCCTGGGCCCTCTGAGGACAGGGAAGGCGAACTGAAGGGGCATTGCTGTCCCCGGAAAGAACAGATACAGCCGCTAGCTCTAAATGCCTCTTCTGAAAACGGTGACTCACTGGGAACGATGACCACTTAATAAAGGAGGCTGCTCCCGTCATCGGCCACGCTTTCCCCTACGTTCCTGAAATATATTCTTTAATATCTCAAAAACATCCAGGAGCCCCAGAGACCAGTTACACTCATCTAAAGAGGAAGCAGAGCGGTTCTGCCTGGCGCAGCACCTCCCAGCTCAGGGGCTGGCCACGCACAGGGGGTGGAGGAGGCTGTCACCCACCCACTGACTCCCCGAAATCCAGCCCGTAGGGAGGACACTTCCTCCCAGGGCAGCCTCCCGGAATGTGGGATATTAGGGGGGGTAAGTGCTGGGTTAGGGGGGTCCTTACCCCAAGAAGCGCAAACCCTGCAGCCAGACACCACGGACCGCCAGCCGTTCTGCGGTCCCTCCTCAGGAGCGGCGGGCCCCGACCTCACCCGGTAGCCCTTATGGAACAAGTCGCCCAGGGACTTCTTGCGACGCCTGGTGGGCCTGTAAACCTCGGCGCTGGTGCTGCTGGGTGGGTGATGGTAGACCAGAATCTTACTGGGGATCATGGCGGAAGCAGAGAGCTGGGCTGGGCTGCAGGTTCCTTCACATCACTTGTCGCACCAGGGGACACAGCGAGGCCCGGGAGGAGCCGGTGTCCCTCTGGCCAAGCTGCAGACAGGCCCTCCCGCCCGGCAGTGCGGCTCACCAGCACCTACGTCCTGGTGGAGCGAAGAGAGACTCTCTCCTCCCGCACCCGCACCCTCCAGCACACGTGCAAGAACCCAGCAGGCGCTGGGCATCAGCTGTAGCAAGGCGGGTGGAGGGAGGGGGCAGCACTCTGAGCCTTTATGTCCGACAAGCGGATCACTCGGCTGCACTCTGGAAATCACCACATAAGCTTCTTGGAACACGGTTTAGGGGGACGGAAGGAGAAAAGGCTCTCATTCCTCAAATCGGGGGGTATGGAATAGAACGTGACAGGCTGAGGTTTAGGGCCACTGGGCCATTTCTTTTACTTTAGTGACCCCGTGTGAAGATTGGGGGCTCATAGGGAGGACTCTATTATAGGACTAGGACATGATACCCAGCGAGGGAGAAAAACTGAATGGCTCCAACTCCTCCTGACCCCCTCCCGCCACAGCATAACCCCAATACACAGTCCTCTGCTAATCCTACATGTAGGACATGGAGGAGGGACTCTGGGCTTTCCAGAGGAAGAAGGGAGGGGACACTCTTGTTAGAGCTCCTCATCCGCCCCCCCCCACACACACACACCCACACTCTCCTGCCTGGTCATTCTCAGCATCTCCTCTCATTACCAACGCCAGTCTCCTCTTTCCCCCAGGCAGTGAGTGTGAACAACACTATAGCAGGGACAGGGAGAGGGAAAGGGTAAAAATATAAACTTCACTGTGGGCAGGTCACAGCCCTACTTTTAGCTGACAAAGAAGTCATCCAATGCCTGATATTTGAAGTGGGGAAAGCGATGTCAAGGATGGATCTATGTACTCAATTCACCCCCCAAATCCCAGACCATTTCAATCCAGTGCCTCCTCACACACTCCTACTCTTCTTAAAATCGGAGCGACCTCAAGTTGCAAGGGAAATGGAGGTTTTGGTCTGAGGTTTGAATATTTAAGAGAATTTTGCCTAATCTGTAGTTAATATAACTCCCCATCCCTGCCCATCTCATCTTCCTTCCCCCCTCCCTCCCATCCTTGCCTTTGTCCTCCTTTCTTTCCTCCTTTCTTCTTAAGCACTAACCATGGGGGGGGGGGGGGGGGAAGGCGGGGCAGAGCAGTCTGTAATTTGGCCCCTCCTTCCTTCCTCCCCCTACCCAACCCCCCATCACCAGCTAGCACTGCAGGGAATGTCACCAACATCTCCCTCCCTGTAGCCTCCTCTCATGTCCAGGGTAGCAGCCTCCGTCTGTCCTGCACAGCACGCGGGGCACCGGAGACCAATGAGGCACCCTGGCCCAGCACCCCCTCCTCTTCCCCAAAGTGAGAACCTGAGCTCAGCGACCAGAACTGGAATAATCCTCCCTAATCCTACTTCCCAGGCGGAGCCCCCACTGGGAAGCTGACGCATGTCCCGAGCTTCCCTCCTGCCTGCCATTTGGACCCACAGGGGACAGATGGCAGTCTCTGGTCGCTGAGGTGCCCACAGGGTTGATTCTGAGATGTGTACCCCTATGGACTGCAGGGAGGCCCTGAGCCAGTGTACTGTCCATGGCCCAAAGAAAAATAAAAGCGAAACCCCGAGTGTTCTATTGGAGCAAACCAGGAGAGGGCCCACCATCTGGAAGTCCGGAGGATGGGTGTGCCCAGGCCCCTGCAACTATGAGGCAAGCGAGGCACCGCGGGCACCAAAATCAAGGAGGCACCTGTTTTAAGGCCGGCCCTGCCTTTGCCAAGCCCCTGAAGGGAGCTCCCCTTAAACTGTGTACCCTGTATCTTTCCCTTGCCTCGCCCTCGCCCCAGCCCTGGCACCTGCAGTGAACCCACTATGAAGTTCTTTCTGAAATGGGCGCTGCATTTTCTGTCACCTATGGCAACAGATAAACACACGGGGTGATGATTTCTGCGAACAGGGAAGATCCATACAGTCGATTCCGAGATCGACGTTATCCTAACATTAAACTGCAGCAGGATTTCTGTGCCGGCGGCTTGGAGTAGAGACTGAGGAACACGGTGAATTATGTCTTCAATTACAGTTTACGAAGAACAGAGGCCGTCCTCCAAAGGGGCGCTCCTGATTGAGCGCTCTGTAAAGGCGGATGCGGAGCCCTGAGTCTGTGTCAGAGAAAACATTTTCACAGGGGCCTCCGGGGCCACGCAGTTAGCTGGGTTTAATTCTGATGCCCAAAATTAATTTAAGGTCAACCCAGAGGATGGAAATGAAGAGTGGGTTTGGGGGTTAATTTGCCACCAGGTGCCCCTCAGCTGTGCTTTGTTCTGATGCTCTATTAACACCAGGATAAACTTGGATAATCGGAGTCAGGGGTCAGCGCTTCCGTTTTCCGTAAAGAGCCAACCATAAACATCTCGGGCTTTGCAAGCCACACAGTCTTTGTCGAAACTGCTGGCCTTGGCCATTGCAGCATGAAAACTGGCCAGAGACAATATGTAAGCACATGACCTTGGCCATGTTCCACTAGAACATGATTTCCAAAAATAGGTGGCAGACCAGGTTTAGCCTGCAGGCTATGGCTTAATTACCTCACATTTGTTGACATTTCGGAGGGAGGATGGAAACGTTAATTTTGCAAGTTAGTGACAATCAGTGGTTCCTTCTGATCCCTGTAACACTCCTGTTAGCAGCTGATTGTATGGTACTTATATATTTTCCTAGCTTAGTTCAGGTATTTTTAAATAATTTCAGACAATGAACTCCTCGAGGGAGGTTAAGGTCTCCCTCTGTCTTCCTTGTGTATAATCTGTCATGCCTGAGGCAGCCATTAAGTTATAAAATCATGTGATCCCCTTACTGAAGGAGGTGAGTCAGATCTTTGGTGTTGGTATGGGAGGACTTGCAGACCTTTCTAACCTAAGTGGAGAAAAAGTCCCTCCAAAAGGATGGATTGCCACCTACCATGTGCTTCTAAGAAACCCTGACTAAAGCTCTATTAGAGCATCAACCTTGTTCGAACCAGTTAGCAGGTCCCGCTTTGGGATTCCAAAGTCCTTGGCTCACGTGCTATTTCAGCATTTTCCCTATACTAGTAAATAAATGGCTATACAACTTCAGTCTCCTTCTGTTCATACCCCCAATGCCCAGCAGAAGGTAGCATTCAATCACTATGTGTTGAAGGAATGAGGAAATGAATAGAAGTCGGGCTTAGCTCATAAACCCTTTGATATGCTAACGGCCTTTGCCAACTGGTTCAGGCAGTTTCCATGCTGTGTCAGGCAAGGATTTGTGCTGTCTGGCTCCTATGTCAGACCCACATTGGCACTACCTAGTGAAATAGAGTCTCCAATCTCAGCCTGCATCCCTAACTCCAAGCTGCCCCTGCGTACAGGAGGTCACGAATCCGACTGTAAATGGCAGGCCGACTGACATGCTGGTCTCACCGGTGCTACACACGGACTCTGAGTGACAGGGGATGAGGACTGAAACCTCCATCCTATCCCAGAAGCAGTGTGGAAGGCACAACGCCATCTGCTTAATGGCCACGTGGTAACAGCTGACGTCTGGGAAGTCCTTGCAGCATATTACTTCCCGGGTGAAGATGGATTACAGTTAGCGGCGACTCCTGACCCCCAGGAGACAGCTCAGACGCACAGGAACAACCTCACAGATAAGCCAAACCTCCGTGCGTTGGTCTCAGATGAGGAAAACGCCTGCCCAGACATGATTTATGTGAAAGTAAGTAAGGTCAGTCACTGCTTTATCAGCAGCAGGAGTGGGCGCTTTGCTCCTGCCACAGAGGAACTGAGGATGCATATGAACAGCACTCGTGTGGTTGCTCATGCTGTCTTCCTTTACCCGCCTGAGACGAGGCCTGAGAGTCCAGTTAGGGGGGAAAGGCCAGCCCTGACCTCGCCTACCCTCAAACGCCTTCCTTGAGACCATTTCACTGAGTGCACGAGGGGACAAGAGAAGAAATAAATGGGCACAAGTTGCAAACCCAGGAAACAGAGAGGAAAAATACAGATAAGAGAAATGGTCAGCAAGAAGTGACTGCATCCCTATCACACGCGTGGTCTTTTTCTGGGAGCTGTTAGGGCCAGGCACGCTATAAAACATGGTCTCCACTCTAAAGCAGCAGGAACAATAACGAAAAATAAGAGCAAAGATGAAAAACAGCATATCAATTATCACAATCATTTATTGGGACAGACTATGAATATCTTAAGAGTGGGGAGAGCAGGCAAGGCCCGTGAGGCAGAAATCCGCGGGTAACGCAAAACCTCACCTTGGTTAACAAGTTAAACTTCCTTTCATGGTCATTCTTATGTCAGAACTGCAGAGAGAATCAAAGGACACAATAAAAAAAAATGCCTTACGATTTCTGGTGGCTCAGGAAAGAACATCTGTGTGACACTTTAAAGAACCAGGGGGTTCCAGTCTCAGGAGCCCCCCAACACTATGTTGTCTCAAACAAGTCCATGACTTAGGTTTTAATGACTTAGGTTTCTCATCGAAAGGAAGGAAGGAAGGGGTAGAGAGAAAGGAACTGGGAGTATAAGTAATAGATAATCTCTAATGTCTCCATCAAATCAAATTTCTATGATTGTGTCTCTGTGCTTCTAGAGGTCACTTGTGAACAACGAAATGGTATTTTTTAAATAGCTCAAAGAGGAAAAGTGAGAATCATTCTTATGAAGCCGCAGTGTCTCTAGCCCCTCTGGAACCAGGAAGAAATGCTGCTGCGGAGCCCTGCCTCACTCCGTAAACTTCCCCGTGCGGCCGCACCCGCCTGCCCAGCCGGACCTGGGGCACTGGAGTGCTGGGCACACGGCTTATTAAGGTGCCTAATTTCTAAATGATCCCACTCACCCCGGAGGACAGATTTGGGCAAGATGTTATATCTCAGTGGCCTCACCTTGGTGAAGGATTTCTTTTTAGAAATGCTAATTGCAACTCATTAAGAGAGATGGTACACTGGGCAGGGAAGCCATTGAGTCAGCGAATCTTGCCGCATTTATCACAAACCACAGTCCTGGGTCCGGTGCATTTTTGGGTGGCGTGGAGGGCAGTATGGGAGCTGACTCAGAGGTCTGAGTGGAAAGGGTCTCCCAGGTTAGAAGGGGTCCGGAGTCCACCCTCGGAGAATTCGTGGGATAGTGTGGTTAAGGGCAGAGACTCTGAAGACAGGCCTGGACTGATTTATTGTTCAAAACTGAGTTCTTTTTCATCAGGTGATAGCAGCATGTAGGACAGTGCCAGGCACACAGTGCGTGCTCCACAAATGTGTGATTAGATTTAAATCCTGGCTTTCCCGTTTATTACTGTGATACAGGGTGTCTCCTATAACCTCTTGGAGACTCTGGGTGTTTGTGTTTTATTTAGTTTTTAACTTTTTTTAAAATATATTTTTATTGATTTCAGAGAGGAAGGGAGAGGGGGAGAGATAGAAACATCAATGATGAGACAGAATCATTGATTGGCTGCCTCCTGCACGCTCCCTACTGGGGATCAAGCCCACAACCTGGGCATGTGCTCTTGACCAGGAATCAAACCCAGGACCCTTCAGTCCGCAGGTGGACACTCTATCCACTGAGCTGAACGAGCTAGGGCTTCACCATTTTTTTTTTTTAATGGGATATCTCAGTTTGGGTTCCCCAGCAGCAGAACCTGAGCAAAGAATTCAACTGCGAAGAATTTATTTGGGAAATGATGCCATGAAACACCAGCAGGGAGTAGGGACATGACAAAGGGATGGGAAAGAAGTCAGCAATAGAGAGTTGATCAGGCAAGTCTCCTGGAAAACGGGAGTGGAAGCCTGCTGGCTGGGGGCTAGGCACAGCGGAGAAGGTTCTGGCAGAGCTCTCTCCCTGAGGGTGAGGGTGGAGCATCCTGCAGCCCCCACAGTCATCGCTGGCTGAGGGGACAACTAATGCCCAACTGCTTATGGAGCAGGCCAACAGGCAAGCCTCCGAGACTGGAGAAAACCCTCAGACAAAGACATGCTGACGCAGGAATTCAAAACCCAGCCACGTGCACGGCGGGGGGAGGACAGGGGATGTGGGGGAGCATCCGCATGGTCCGCCTCCTGGAGCAATAAAACTCTCTTAGGGCAGTGGTCGGCAAACTGCGGCTTGCGAGCCACATGCGGCTCTTTGGCCCCTTGAGTGTGGCTCTTGCACAAAATACCACGGCCTGGGCGAGTCTATTTTGAAGAAGTGGCATTAGAAGAAGTTTAAGTTTAAAAAATTTGGTTCTCAAAAGAAATTTCAATCGTTGTACTGTTGATATTTGGCTCTGTTGACTAATGAGTTTGCTGACCACTGCACTTAGGGTCTAGGAGGCTTAAGTGAAACAGTATATGGAAAGGACTTATGATTACTATTCTCTGCACTGTGCCTCCATGTCCTGAGGGCTCCCTGCTGGGAGGCCACGCCCGGTAGGAAAACCTGTCCCAGGGTGTCTTCAGACACCAGGAGGTCCAGAGAGATGCCACAGCCTGGCCTTGGGAACTGACTGCACCAGCACATAAAGGCTGAGAGTCCTTGCCGCTAAGAAACTCTAATTAAATGATGATTTCCCGTGCCCACTTGACCACGGAACTCTCTTTCCATAATGCCTGCCACCTTTCAGGCTAATCCAGAACCCCGTGAGAAACAGTCAGGAGAGAAGACTGCTGCATTTACCCACTCCATAACTTCCAGCTCACCCCCAAATTCCGTGGACAGCACATTCCCTTTGCTACGGGGACCCTCTGATTTCACCTCCTGTCTCGTTGAACTCCAATCCACACTAAAGCTCCCTCCTTTTCATTCCTCAGTTCATCCAAAAGAAAGGGCTGCCTGCAAGGTGCCTGGAGTTGGTCAGCAGCTGCCGTGGCCTGCTTGCTGCATAGGCAGCACTGCCTAATGGGCGGGAGGCTCTGCTCCCAGCTATGCCACTTACTAACTTTAAGGAATTAATAACTTTCCCAGCGTCACTTGTAAGATGGGAAAATGAGCCTAGTTCCCAGCTTGCTGCAAAGATTGCGAAGAGCCCAAAGCCTCACTCTGCAGCACCCAGCTGACCCTCAGTGAACCTCACCTGCCTTTCAACTCTCCTCTTCTAACCCTCCCATGGGAATCCCAATCTACGTGCCTAATGACAGATCCTTGTCATGTGAAGAAAAAAATGGGAGGATGAGAGGGTAGGAATGTTGAAATAATTCAAGCCACTCAGTGAATATCTACATTTATATCTGTAAAAAGTCCGGCTGCTACTTTCTGATCTCCAAAGTGTGTGTGTGTGTGTGTGTGTGTGTGTGTGTGTGTGTGTGTGTATTTACCTATTTATGTATCTACAGATAGGTAGCTACACAGAGAGAGAGAGAGAGAGAGAGAGAGAGGTAGGGAGGGAGGCCCCTGTGTACTACCTATCTATAGGTACATAGATAGATAAATATAAATATTTACAGTGCCTGGTATTGTGCTATGTACTGAGAATACAGCTCTGAATAAGACAGACACGATCCCAGGTTTCAAGGAGCTACAGTCTAGAGGGGCAGACAGACTACACACAGAAATAATCAAACTAACAGTGACAAATTGCTTCAGGTGATCCCAGAGTAAACACCCTTCCCTGGGGGCACTGTAGCCTGAGTGGTCAGACCACGCCTTTCTAATAAGGTGGCAGATCAGCTGAGAACTGACCTTGAGAATGGACAGAGGAGCAGGAACAGGTGCCACCCACCAGAGGGAGCAGGATGCGGCCTTCTGGGGCCAGGAAAGGGCGAGGGGTCAGCCTGCAGTAGAAGGGGCGGAGGAGGCCCCAGGGAGGCCGCAGGAGAAGGCAGGAGCCCATCAGGGTAGGCCCTGTATGCTGCAAGGAGCAGACTGGGTTTTAGTCTAAGAAAAGGCATAAAAGAGCTTAAAGCAGGTCTGTGTCACGATGGGACTGAAAAGATCCCTGCAAACGATTCAGGGATGAGTGTGAGCTTCTCAGAGCCCGCTTCCCGCCTGCTCCTTACTGCTTCCAAAAAGCATGATTCCATAGAAGCAAACAATGGGGCAGGTACCTTGCTGAGCAGGTTTAAATAACACATTTCACCCCACAAGCCCTATGAGCTGGCTGCAGTTGTCCCCATTCTGCAGACGCAGCAATTGAGGCACAAAGAGGTTCAACAGCTCGCCCAAGCTCACCCAGAGGTTAGGCGAGGGAGCAGGGCTTGCTGGCCTGGGAGGCAGTTTCTCCACCATTACTCTCTGAACGGAATCTGTATGAAGAGAAAGGGCCTGGGGGGAGGACCTCACACTTTAAAAGACTCAACTAAGGCTAAATATAAATGGGAACTCTAGTTCCAGCGGAGCGTGTTATAAAACCTTGACAAAATGAAAATAATGTAACTAATTAGTGAGGAGAAAAGCTGTGGGAGGAAATGTAAGTGTAGTAATTTTCTCTCCTTTCACAGCAGAAAGCTCATCCGTATTACATCAAATTAAAAAATAGAGTTAAAAGAAAACACGACTCCCCCTTCATTATTTTTCCAAATTGCCTTCTTGTAGTCATTACCAGCATGTCTTTGAAACCAAAAGGTACCAAAGTTTAGCAATTCCTCTATTTTTCTTCCTTTTTTCCCCTATGTTCAAATCAACTTAAATTGAACATTTTTATTTTTAAAACCGAATGTATAATTGAAACTCATTTTATGTAAGTTTTTGTTGATCTAACATTTACTTATCTAACATATAGAAAGATGTCTAAAATTATTTTCACCCAGTTATCAAAATGCTTGTTGTTGGCTTTAATTTATTTAATATCTTCTTCTTTGTATTTCCTGTGTTGCTTCCATTTCTTTATAAAATTTATAAAATAATTACTTTGAAAATGTATCACTAAGATGTCCAGACTCCTTTGACTCAATCACGTAAAATAAAATCTTCATGTTGGAATAAAATAAGAGCCTCTTTATCTTGAAGGGATTGGAAGCAGTGTTATGATTTCTGGGATGCCATGTACTGTGCCTTGAGCTAAACCAAGGTCTCCGGTCAGGGCAGCGTCTGGAAGGTCTACACACGAAACCGCAGTGTCCTCCAAGCCCCAGTGCCTTTAATGGGCACCGAGTCCTGGCACCTTCTCTAGGACCAATTCAGTGAGCCCTGGGCTCAGTCACCTGCATCACAAACGCTCCAGCAAGGTCCTTCTGCTCAGCGATGGGCTGCCTCTGTTCTTGCTGCTTCTGGAGCCCTGTGAGTCAGGGGGAGGCAGGAGAGGAGCCAGGAAAGTGTAAGGTCTGACCTAGAGAAGCATGTGATCATGCCAGGAAGCATAAACAGGTCCTCTACAGGGTCGTGATCAGATTTCTAAGGGGCTCAGAGAAAACGATCAGGAATAACTGGAATGAGACAGTACACAAGGAAATCATTCAGGGGGAAGGAAGTCGGGTCCCTCAAGAATCTTCTTTGAGGTGGAAGGACTGGATGCCTGAGGGGAAAATCAAAATGAAATAGGCAGAGCAAGAGAAACATATCGACCCTGGTCATTGGTTTAGGATTAAAAGATGTATGCCCTTTGATCTTCATAATAACTCCCTTAAATAGCAAAGGCAAGAGCTCACCTCCTTTTTTATAGGTGAGTTGCTCAAGGTCAACCAGAATGGACCACATCCAGGCCTCTAGATTCACATCCATGACTTTTTTCACCTGTTCACTGAGCTGGGAGGTCTCCTGTCTCTCTCCCACCACTTCTCATGTTAGTGAGATCTGTGTGAATCTGACATTCTCCATAGTCCTTCCATGGGTCCTAGCCTGCCCCTAGTTCCTTCTCTCTCTGGTTCCATAACAGGGTCGAGGGCCAAGCTTACTTAAAAAGCTTGCTAGAAATCCCATATATCGCTGAGCTGTCCAGCATAGCCCAGGGGAGGTTAAGTTTCTTGCTCAGGTTCAACGCAATTCAAGGTCAAGGGTTTGATAGATGCCAGGTATAATTTAAAGGAAAAAAGTGGGTCAAGGTGACAGCTCTCTTTTAGGTGAGGGGAATAGGGAGGAAGGGAGGACTGTGTATTCTGAATATTGCAGACTGGCCAGCCAATGTGTAAGTATAAGTAATCCTCATACCCCCACCCACCCTGCAAGAACTGTGCCAATAACCTTGACTAACAGCACACCACCCCTCCCATTAGTGCAGGTTTAGGGAAAAGACATTATACATAAAAATAACAACACTTTATAAACCTTCTGTTGTGTGAGTTTTTCCCCCATTCTTTCTCAAGGCAACTGGCTTGTATATAAATCACACTGTGTGCTAGAAAATATATGACACAGCTGTGAATTACAAGGTCATAATTTTGCCAGCAATTTCAGATGCTGCCATAAACCATTCAAGGTCTGAAGAGAGCTCTAATACATTTTTATTTTTTTCTAAGCCCCCAGAATGGCATTCTAGGCCAGCTATTAAAAGATACTTCATTACTCTACCAAAACCGTGAGATGTATCAGCTCTACCTAATACATAAAAACAAACACAGGGAGGCAGTAAAAATGAGGAGACAAAGAACATGTCCCAAATGAAAGAATAGAACAAAACTCCAGAAAAAATCTAAATAAAATGGAGACAATCCATCTACCAGATGCAGAGTTCAAAACATTGGTTATAAGGATACTCAATGATCTCACAGAGAACTTTAATGAAGAGAAGAAACATAAAAATGGAGACAGAACATAAATAATATGATAACTGAAATTAAGACTATATCAGCGAGAATCAACAGTAGATTAGATGAAGCAGAGGCTCAAATCAGCAATTTGATAGCTAGGTAGAAAATAGTCAATCAAAACAGTAAAAAGTAAAAAATCCGAAAAAATGAGGATAGTTTTACTGGGACAACATCAAGTGTACCAATATTTGTTTCCATCATAGGGGTACCAGAGTTAGAAGAGTGGGGCATTAAAAACCTATGTGAAGAAATAAAGATGGAAAACACCTAACCTGGTGAAGAAAATAGACAAGCTCAGGAAGCACAGAGAATCCCAAACAAGATGAAACCAAAGAGGCCCCTACCAAGACATTATTACAACTAAAATGCCATATGTTAAAAATAAAGAGCCAATCATAAAAGCAGCAAGTGAAAGACTACAAGGGAGCTCCCATAAGACTGTGAGCTGATTTCCCAGCAGAAAATTTTCAGGCCGGAAGGAATTGGCACAAAATATTCAAAGTGATGAAAAGCAAGAACCTACAACCAAGATTACTCTACTGAGCAAAGCTATCATTTGGAATCAAAGGTCAGATAAAGAGCTCTCCTGACCAAAAAAAAAAAAAAAGATAAGGGAGTCCACCATCAAACAGGTATTACAAGAAATGTTAAAGGGACTTCTTCAAGAAGAAGAAGAAAAAATAAGATCAAATGTAAATGACTTAAATATGCCAATCAAAAGACATAAGGTGGTTGAATGGATAAGAAAACAAGACCCTTACATATGCTGCCAGCAAGAGGCTTCAGATCAAAAGAAACACACAGGCAGAAAAGAAAGGGATGAAAAAAATATGTTTCATGACAACAAAAACAAAAAATGCTTATACTAGAAAAAAAAAATAGACTTTAAAACAAAGGCTATAACAAGAGACAAGAAAGGACCTAGCAATTCTGCTTCTGAATATTTATACAAAGAAATCCATAACACTAGTCTGAAGAGACATGTGCATCCATGGGCTCACTGCAGCATTACTCACAATAGCTGAACGAAGCAACCTAAGTGTCTATCAACAGATGAATGGATAAAGAAGTGGTTCATCTATACAATGGAATGTTACTGGGCTATAAAAAAGAATGACATCTTACCAACATGAATGGACCTAGAGGGTACTCTACTGAGTGAAATAAGTCAGAGAAATATAAATGCCATATAATTTCACTTACATGTGGAATCTAAAGAGCAAAATAAATAAACAAGCAGGCCAGAGCAGGCTCACAGATACAGAGAACATTTTGATTATTGCCAAATGGGAGGGGAGTTAGGCGGGTGGGTGAAAAGGTAAAGGGATTAAGAAGTACAAATTTATAGTTACATAGTAGTCATGTGGATGTCAAGTATAGCGTAGGGAATATAGTCAATAATATCATAATAACTATGTATGGTGTCAGATGGGTATAAGATGTATTTGGGTGATCATTCATAAGTCATATGTCTAAACACTATGTTGTATACATGAAACTAATATAATATTGTCCTAGAGGCCCGGTGCACAAAATTCGTGCACAGGGGAGGAGGGTGTCCCTCAGCCCAGCCCTGCACCCTCTCCAATATGGGACCCCTTCAGGGATGTCCGACTGCCTGTTTAGGCCCAATCCCACAGTCGGACATCCCTCTCACAATCCAGGACTGCTGGCTCCCAACCACTCGCCTGCCTGCCTGCCTGATTGCCCCTAACCACTTCTGCCTGCCAGCCTGATCACCCCTAACCACTCCCCTGCCAGCCTGATTGACACCTAACTGCTCCCCTGATGGCCTGACTGCCCCTAACTGCCCTCCCCTGCTCGCCTGGTCACCCCTCGCCTGCCAGCCCGATCGCACCCAACTGTCCTCCCTTGCAGGTCTAGTCACCCCTAACTGCCCTTGCCTGCCAGCCCAGTTGCCCCTAACTGCCCTCCCTTGACAGCCTGGTTGCCCCTAACTGCCCTCCCCTGCAGGCCTGGTCACCCACAACTGCTCTCACCTGCAGGCCTGGTTGCCCCTAACTGCTCTCCCCTGCTGGCCTGGTCACCCCTAACTACTGCCCTCCCCTGCAGGCCCAGTCACCCCCAACTGCCCTTCCATGCAGGCCTGGTCACCCCTAACTGCCCTCTCCTGCAGGCCTGATCCCTCCCAACTGCCCTTCCCTGCTGGCCATCTTGTGGTGGCCATCTTGTGTCCACATGGGGGTGGCCATCTTTGACCACACGGGGGTGGCCATCTTGTGTGTTGGAGTGATGGTCTATTTGCATATTAGCTCTTTATTATATAGGATGTTAACTGTAATTAAAAATAAAAATACTTTTTTAAATGGATACTTCATTGCTTGCTTTTGTTTTAGAAGAGAAAGTCCATATCACCATCCCCTCCTTCCTTTTCTTCCATGCCATATCATTGCCTTCTTTCTTCTTAAAGTACTGGGCATCAGCCTCAGATAGATGTTCCCTCAGGCTTATTAAGAGGAAAATGAGCTTAGCGTTGGGCTGTGAATTAGAAAACTCCCCAGAGAAGCACCATTTGTGCCCAGGAAGGGATGTAGGCATGACCTTGGACCAGGTGGTCCTGTTAAGTCTGACATTGAAACTTTTTTCCTGAATCTTCTGTCGTTGCCTTCCTCCTTCTTCATCTTGAGTTATACCTACTTTCTTGCCTCCCCACTCCGCCCCCCCCTTCCCCATTTTCAAGCCTCTGTTCATTTGCAAACACCAACCCTCATTTTGACTTTCCTATCCTCCCCTTTCCTAGCTGGCAAAGTCCTACTTCAGACGCCAAGAACCACCCAAAGTGGCACCTCTTTTGGAAAGCCTTCCATGGCATCTGGAGTTGTCTCTTCTCTGCTTCTTCCCAGAGCAGGGCAGTGCTATACTCAGCCCCATGCCCTGGAATTCTTTACTTACTTATCTCTTCCCATGAATGAGCTCACAAGCCATGCCCCTTTCTTTTGTCCACTCATCCATGCATTAGTCCACCAAACACTGTAACTTCACTAAGACTTAACACAAAATAGGTGCATAACAAATGCCTGTTGAAAGAAACAAAGTGAAGTGAAATGAAGAAATGGGCAGATGGATAGGTGGGTGAATTCCATTACTGTGGGTCCATAGGAGGTGGTCAAAGAGAAGGACCATAAGGGGCTAACAGGGAAGGTCTCCTCCAGTCAGTTCCCCAATCTTCCCCAGGGGCTTCCGCTGCCTGCCCTCCTGGGAGTAAAACCCCCCGTTATTTGCACCACCGATTCATCAGCTGCCTCCAACACAAACACTCAGAAATATGCAGAGCAGTCTACTCACTGGCTCCCCAAAGCAGCGTACAAATCCCTCCCCCTGCTTATCTCTTTCTCTTGCCTGGAATGCCCTTTCCCCTCCACTCCATTTACGCAAAATCTACCCATGCTTCAAGTCTGACTCTCCTAGCCAGTTCCCATTGAACAGGCAACATCTCCCTGCTTTCTACTCATGGCACTGTGTGTACCATACATGTGGCTCCTAACCACAGAGCACTGCCCCCATCTGAACATACACCTAAACTCAGTCAGCACTGAGAAGGCAGGGGTGTGCTACAGCTCTCACATCACAGTGGGAATGCGATTGGGGAGAGGCCCCGGATTCTAGCCCTGGCCCAGCCACTCACTAGCTGTGGGACACTGGACCAACCACAGACCTCTTGGAACATTGCTGACCACATCTGCCAAAGAGGGAGTACAGTAACAACTACTTCACAGTTGATGAAATAAAACTGGGTTGGCAAAATGTTTTTTTTACAAAGTTAGCAGCTACAGAAATGTTGTATGTCTTACACGTAGATAAACCCATGCCGTCCCAACAGGCCCCAGCTTCTGTTGGTCACCAAGACCACTCCCTTCCTATGTCACACTCCTTTGGCACCGAGCTTCCTTTCAGATTAAGAAATGAACATTCAGACAGGAGACTCTCCAGCACCTTATTTAGGTCTACGTTCACTCTCAGCATGAAAATACACACAGGGAGTGTCGCTCTTGACTTACAAGCCTATTATTTTTAGGAGGCCCAGTCCCTCCAAGGCACTTGTATCCACTTGGTATGGTCAGCCACTGGCTTGGTTTGCGCTGCCCATTGATGGAAACACCGTCTGCCCACTCCAGGGTCCTTGCTCAGGTGATTGCCTCCAAGGACAGATGTGAGGAGGGAAATGAGAGCTTTTTACTGATGTGTGCCTTCATTCATTCAGGGCAAGGTGAGCAGGACAGGGGAGATTTTCCATTTGGACCCATTGGTATATTCCACTGGCTTTAATATTAGTTACAACATCTTGCCAACAAGATACTTGATCTGAGAAGGTCAAGAATACTAGATTCTATCATCCAATAACTACCCTACTACCTTGAACTCAATTATGTGTATGTGTAGGTATGTGTGTATATCCTATAATCAATACATGGATAAATGTTAATTATATTCAGTAAAGAGTGCATTTTTATGCATTTCACTGTCTATCTTCTCGTGTTGACTGTTGTATTATTATTTAACTGTTCATTCATTCCTCTGTTATGTTTGCTCATCAAAGACTTTAAACTCCCATCGTAGACAAGATCTTTTGAGCTCCCATATCCATAACTAGAGTAAGCTACTGTAGGCTGAAACTGTATCTTACATTCCACAGTGTGCCCGGCATGACAAGAATGGTGTTACAATCAATCTGTTAATGACACATTCATTAATCTTAAATTGGATCCCCAAATCCTGCTCTTATCTCCTTCTGCCTTCTTTTTTTCCAGGCTTCAAGAGGCAGGCTGACTCTACTCAAATTGTTATTACTTTGGGCCCAGTCAAAAGCCCCTAAAATTGGCAGTCTGGGTGGCCCCGTTCCAAGCATCCTTTTATGTAAAAAGAACTATAATTTGATGAGCAAGGAACACTGAAACTGACTGCAGCTAAGGCAATTATTCTCCCACTAGAGGCCTGGTGCATGAAAATTCATGCACGGGAGTGGGGGGGTCCCTCAGCCCAGCCTGCCCCCTCTCACAGTCCAGGATCCCTCAGGGGCAGGAGGCAACCAGGTGATCAGGGGAAGGTGACGCCCCCATCACACCTCTGCTGCTGCCACTGCCAGCAGTGCAAGCCTCAGCCGGCCCTGGTTATCTGAGCCTCGGGTGGCCCTGGGCAGCTGGGCAGCCACCATCCAAGGCTTGCCTGCACCTCGGGTCCACCCTGGGCGGCTGAGCAGCCAATATCTGAGGCTTGCCTGTGCGTCGGGCCGGCCCTGGGCTGCTGGGGGGCTGAGGGTGGGTCCAGCCGCACCATGTGCCTGCCACCACCCTTCCCCTGGTGGGGCTGAAAGGACTGGGGGACTCAGGCGGGGCCGAGGGGACTGGGTGCTGCCATCTTGTGGCAAGTGGCACTGCCATCTTTGTGGTGGTGTGACAGTCAATTTGCATATTCCCTCTTTATTAGATAGGATGCAGATAGTGTTGAGGACCAACAGTTCTAATAAGCAAACTCTCTCAGACAATTAAGTTGCTGCGTAAGGACATTTACTCAGGAATCCCCGAAAGTATCCTGAAAGATAGCAAAATTGTTGGTGATGAAGAAGAAATAAACTACTAGCTGAAGTATAATAGATTCCTAAATTAATACTAGCCAGAACTAGACAAATAAGAAAAGTGTTATACAAAACCTTTTAAGGATCTAATTTCACCTTCCATTTTTACTAATATTTTCCTGGATCACTTTCCATCATTAGGAAATAAAACAAGAGAGGGAGTTTTATGGTTTTCTGAGTACAATGTAGAGATAACATCTTTGCCTCTGGTTTTGATCAAGATGAAGACTGGGAAGATCAAGCTAAATGAGAGGAAGTTGGAATGTGTTTTGCTTTTCCTACGTCCTCCTCTCTAACCTCTAAGGAAGTTCTCTAAGAACCAGCACTCTACAACAGGCACAGGATGAGCAAGAGAGCTGGCAGAAAGTTTCTGAGCATCAGACAAGCAAACTGACGTAGAGACAGTGGGAAAATCACTCCATCCACATTGATTTTTCCAACCTGTAAATAGGGAACATTTGAAAGATGCTTGTGACGTCTGGAGACTGTAGTCCAGAAATTCCCAATTGATTGTAGAGTGCTTGGTATACATGCACTAACTGGACTGGGGTCTTATTCACTTCCCAATCATGACTCATCCTTCAAAGATCTGACCTGCTGAGGACAATGACTGTGCCTTTATGCCGGTGACTAATCATCATGACGACTGCCAAGAGAGGCTGGTCTACCGATTCTGTCTCCCTTAAGAAATACAGAATTAATTATACCTGTTCTACAAATATAAGAATTAAACTTCATGCGGAGAAATCCTTAAAAATCACCAAAGACTGTCTGGCTGGCATGGCTCAGTGGTTGAGCATCGACCCCACACACTCTCCACAGGCTTTCCTCTGACTCTAGAGGACTTTCAGGAGATGTTTTCCAGATCAGACTTGCATATTCAACCTCCTCACATACTACTCAAACTCTTGGCCGATGGGGCCCCTGGCTCCCGGGGCTGCCTTTCCAGGGCCTTGTCCCCATCACTTTCAGGTCCCTTAAAAGAAACTGCTTCCAGCCTCTCCCCTGGCCACTCCCAGCCGCCATGTACTCATCACTCAGACTTTGATGCAGACAACACCACCTCCATGAAGCTCTCCTGTCCTTCCAGAAGAATACTGATGACTCCCTCAGATTCTGAGCCATCTGAGGACCAACACTGTCTTACTTCTGTTGCATGTCCAGTGCCTGGTACAAAGCCTGGCACAGAGCAGGTACCTAATAAATGCTTGCACAGATGAATGAATCAATCCATCAAAATCCCATAAAACCTTCACTGTAACAATTAGTCTACACCAGGCGTCCTCAAACTACGGCCCGCGGGCCACATGCGGGTGTTTTTGCCATTTTTTTGTTTTTTTTACTTCAAAATAAGATATGTGCAGTGTGCATAGGAATTTGTTCATAGTTGTTTTTTTTTAAACTATAGTCCGGCCCTCCAACGGTCTGAGGGACAGTGAACTGGCCCTCTGTTTAAAAAGTTTGAGGACCCCTGGTCTACACCTACAGCAAGGGTTGTCAGCTACAGCCTGGAGGCCACACCTGGCCTATCACCTCTGTCTGTCCAGCCTGCAAGCTGAGAATGCTTTCTTTTCCTTTACATTTTTATATAGTTAAAAAATATGACAATAATATTTCATGAAAATTGTATGAAAGTAACATTTCAGTGTCTGTGAATGACGTTTTGTTGGAATACAGCCATGCCCATTCTTTCACAGACTGTCTATGGCTGCTTTCACACGACGAGGGCAGAGCTGAGTAGCTGCAACAGAGACTGGGTGGCCCCCAACGCCTCAATCACTTAGCATCTGGCCCTCTGCTGAAGCTTGCTGATGCCTGCCCTGTAGAACGGGACACGGGCACCCTTATCCCTTGGTCATTCGCTCCATGGTTCACTCAAGTGTTTCACTGGGTTCTGGGGATAAAACAGATCTGAGAAAGGCACCTGCATTGACAGGCTGGGTCTGCAGCAGGAGAAAAAGACCTTTGCAATTACAAGTCTGATGACTGCAAACAAGTGGTACCTGGAGTGACCTTCCATCGGACACTGGGAGTTACTCCAGTTGTGAAAGATGGTCGAATCAGTGCCCGAACTCTATTATGCTAAAGCGGCCCTCTCTTCTCCTTCCCTCTTTCTGCCCGAGACTCTTCATTCTCAGTTGTGTCTCTCTTTTAGATTGACAAACTTCTGCTCCCCGTGTGACCCTCATTTTCTTATGACTCCAGCACCTAGGCCAATGCCAGACACATGGGAGACACTCGGCATCATTGTTGAATAAATGAAAGAATCAATTAGTGGAAGAAATGTGGGCAAATTCATTGGCATCCCTGAGCCTCGGTTTTCTCATCAGTGGAATGAAGGACACGATGTTCCCCAAGTCCTTCCAGTTCTGCGCTCTGCAGTGCCTCGTGTCCTTAGAGCTGGCCCCCATCTGCTGTCTGATTCACTCATTTCCATGGACAGACGGCAGCCTCCTCTGCCTCTGCAGCCTGATGCGCCGTCTCCTGAATGACACATGAACCCGGCCCAAGGCAATGCAGCCCACACCAATCCATTCCACAGATCACTGCCGGCAGGGAACAGGGAGTGCACCTTGGGGTTTCAGCCAAGGTCTGCTCAAGGTCTTTGGCAGAAAGGGTGGCCAGGCAGAACACACACCAGCAGAGAGGAGAAATGACACTGACTTCATAAACTGGCCATTCGAGCTAAGAACCATGAAGGTTTCCTTCCCACGCCCATTTTTAAGTTGCTACTCCAGGACGGGTGGCTGCGTTCAACAACATACAAATCACCCCTTTGCTGCCCCCACCTCCACATACAAGTCCCTGATCTGTTTTTGTTTGTTTGTGTGTGTGTGTTTTGTTAATCCTCACTGGAGGATATTTTTCCCATTGATTTTTAGAGAGAGTGGAAGGTAGGAAGAGAGAGAGAGAGAAACATCAATATGAGAAGGACACATCCATTGATCATCTCCCCCACATGTCCCAACTGGGGCTGGGAATGGAACCCACAACCCAGCTACCTGCTGTTGACTGGGAATTGAACCCGATACCCTTTGGTGAGCGGGCCAGTGCTCTAACCACTGAGCAACACCAGCCAGGGCATTCTGATCATTTTTAAAGGTCATGGAAACATAAGCAACTCTGCAAACCTGATTCCTGGGTTACTTTGTAGCCCGTGTAGACTCTGGAATCAGTTGTTTTCCTTCGCTATCTAGACCCATGCAAGTAGTTTGGACAAAAGGACATTTGTACCACGGGTCGTTTGTTAATTTCACCCTGTTCACTGCCTGGCTCTACAGCTCCTGCAGCCAGATAAGCGGTGCTCCTGGACCAACCACAAACGCTTCCAGGGTTCCTGTCAGCCCTGCAGAAACAGAGCCAAACTTGGAGCGCATTTCCTCCTTACAAACCCTGACCTCCCTCGGGCAGCAGGGCATCCGGTCTCTCCCTCCTGGAGCACAGCTCTTACCTCTCTCCCAGATTCCAGCTCATCTTTTTTACCATCTGAAATACGTGTTTTCAACTTCGGTGAGATGAAGTCCACCCGAAAAGTCAAAGGTAACGACAGAAATGTCACAACAGGAACACATAGCTTTGTCTTCCCTATCGATACAAGCAAGGACAGCTCAGGACAAAAATAGTCACTACTTTTTTGGGCCTTGTTTCATATTATTCTGCGTCCGCTATGCGGCTAGGAGTGAATCGTATGGAAAGCTCTATGACCTTCCGCAGAAGTGGCCCGTGGGACCCACCCAATGGTAGCCAATGGTTATTTTATGCTAACTCACCTCTCAGAAAACAGAAGGAAACAGTGAGGCTAACACAGTGCGGTCCTCATTAAAATCTCCGTTCTGCTTCACGGACCAGTGCCGCCTCACTGGGGTGCACAGAGTATGACCACGCTCAAGTGCACGAACAAAGCTCCCGTTTCTGTTTAGGTTTCACAAACATCTATTCAGAATCTGTGCGCCCTTTCATTGTTCAAAGCAGACAGTCTGACATGTGAAAAGGAAAGGGACAGAGCCTTCAATATTTCTGTCAAATCGAAAGCCAATTCAGTCCAAAGACAGAAGGAAAATAGCCTATTGGATCTGGAAAAACTATGCCAGCAGCAGTAGACAGTCCTTTGGGGAGTGAGCCCGGTAAGGTCCTCACTCTTGGGCCAGGCAGGACCTTCCCTTCCCCCCTCCCCCCCTCCACCCCCCGCCTTGGACCTGCACTGAGACTGGGTTGTGTATGGGGAGCGGTTCTGCACACCCGGCCTGACCGCATAGGCCTCCTTTTCAGAATCCTAGCTCTTGGCCCTGACATTTGTCTTTTTCCAGATTTTACACGTAGTCTGGGAACCTTTTGAGGGATAGGTTATCTTCTAAGAGTAAAAACTTAGGGCCTATGTCATCGGAGGTCAATTAACCAGGATTCAAAAAGAGAGAATTCTGAGCCTCTATGTTTTTCATTGCTCCTTTCTCCCACTAGGTGGCAGAACTGCACAACAAATCACTCAGAGCAGTAGCCTGGGACCAGGCAGTGTGGAAGTGGGGGAATTCAGGGAGTCTCTGGGGGCTTTGCCAAGAGGACAGACACCTGGGCAGGTGAGTGCAGGGAAAGCCTGGGACATCTGCATTCCCCACAGGTCCCCTTGTGCTTACAACGGAGCCTGGGTCCCCCCTCCCCACTTGACCAGGCGCATTTTTACTGAAGGGAGGCAAGCAAAGGCTATTGCCCAAAATGAGTTTTTTAAAAACAGAAAGAGTAAGTCCTCAGATAATGCACAATTGCTCCACATGCCATCTGAAAGAAAGACTTCTGACCGAATTTGCAAATTCAAGCTAGAGTGTTTTAAGTGTCCTGAGATAGTCACCTACCATGTTAAGAATTTGTATTTGTTTTTCTGTTACCAGCAGACAGCAAGTCATGGGCCCTTCCTTGGATCACAGAGGGGTAGGAATGAAAACAGTCCAAGATGACCATTTCCTGTAGTGAAGACACCGGAAGCCCTGTGTCCTAAGCAGAGAATTAATGCTGCGACCTATATCGGTTTCCAAGGGGCAAGTGACTGTGGCCAAAAAGAATTAATCAGAGGAGTCAGGGGAAGAAGGCGAGGAGGGAGGAGAGGGGGAGAAAAGTGGAGGAGAGGCGCTGCTGGACAGTGAGGTGTCAACAAGGCAAGAACAGCCAAAGGTCAATGCTACCCTGTAAGGTGGGTATTCACCTTACAGCTGGCATCTGGGTTTGCAACCTGGGGTTTATACACTTGCCTTTCCCACCACTGGGGCAAGATATCTTATTTAAGTTTTAAACTCTAAGCTCAGTAGAGCAACCAACACATTACATTTGTTTTGTTTGCTAAGTGAATGAATGAAGATAATCATCATCATGACAATGGCAATATTTAATAGGGTTTCTTAATCAGGGCTGGAATCAGGGTAAGGCAATGAGGCGTGCAAGGAACAAAACTTAAGGGGGCGCTGCTCACTTTTAGGACACGGCCTCCTCCGAGTTCCCTTTATACCATTTGTCAGTTTGGTTTGCAGGCCTCATCTCAGGTATAGGGTTTCTAAGGATTTCTGTCTCTGATCACATAAAAGAGCTAGCGCGGTTAACAGCTCAGGCTCTGAGGTCACAAAGACCCGAGTTCAAATCCTCGTTGCATCAGTTGCTGGACTCACACAGCTCAACTGAGATCACTCAACTCTCTCAGGTCCCAGTTTTTCTATCATCTTATAGAGCCGTTAAGAAGATTAAATGAGATAGGTATATAAAGAGCTTAGTCTCATACGTGCCACATAACACATGGTACCTCTAATAATAATAACAGCAAAAATAAGACTTCATTTTATTACTATCACATTTGTAACTGGTTTCAGAAAATTGTTCATGTCCAGTTTATCAAGACCGATTAGGAACTAGTATGTGCAAAACACTGTGTTAGGTATTTAGAGGAATTTAAAGGAATGTAACATGTAGCTACTAACCTAGAGCAGGAAGCAGATCACACACTTTTGTAAAGAGCCAGATACCGATGGCTTTGGGCTTGTGGGCCCTGGGTCTCTGTCTCAGTGTCACAGACAATATCTAAGTGAATGGGCATGGCTGCGCTCTAATACAACGTTACTTACAAAAACAGGCAGTGGGCCAGATTTGCCAATTCCTGATCTGACTGATGAGCCATGACATGTACATATTACTTACAAAAATACAGCCAACATCAGAAGACCACCCCTGAGAGATTTAGGTGGTAACGGTTTTAAAAGAGGCACAGTCATAACTGGTTGAGTTCAGGTGGGTAGGTAGAGAGGATGGGCGAGCACCTGCTAGACAGGGGACCCACCAAAGTCACGGAGATGGAATGTGTTTGTGCTTGGGGTGAAGTGGCGGGTGGGTAGGCTGGTTGGAGGAAAAAGGGGAGAAACTCACATAGAGGCAGACAACAGGAGCAGGAAGGAAGGCTGAGTGAGAAAATAAAGGGCTGTGAGACTGAGCAGGGTTGACTGTGCCCCAAATCTGACCAGGGGGACATTTTTAGATCCACTCAGGAAATAAGTGAATCCCTTTGTGAGGTGGGTGGCGAATTTCTTACTTAGCCTTAAAGAGAGAAGATGGATTTGGTGATATGAGAGCAAAGTGGCACTATAGTGGTATTCAGTATTTATTTCGAGTAATATGATGTATTCCATCAGAAATGCAGCTCTTCTTGTCACCCATCACTTGCCCTCACTGTGGTGAGCAGGTGCAGGTCCAGACCTGGGCACTTCAGTGTCTCCAGGTAGGATGAATGGGAAACAATGTTTGTTAAGATAAATGATCCCGGGGGTGGAGAGGGGTCAGGCCCCAAGAGAATCTTCCTTGGGGGGAGGGCACAGAGGACTCTGTCCTGGGGGTGGGAGGAGGTTCAGCTTCACCCCAAGATTAGACCCCTGGTTCTCCATGTGTGGCTCAGACCAGCAGCAGCAGCCATCGCTGGGGAACCTGGTAGCGATGCAAATCCTCAGGCCCTACCCTAGAACTTCTGAATCAAGAACTCTTGATACAGGGCCAGCAACCTGCACTTCAGCCCGCCCTCCAGGTGACCCTGATATAGGCTGAAGGTGGAGAGCTGCTCCTCTCGCTGGAAGGGGCAGTGTCCATGTTCCATCCATGAACAGAGAGTGGGACTCAGCAGGCCTGGGAAGGAGCTTACGTGTTTCCTGCATTGCTCCTTTAGTTGCCCAGGTACTCAGGTGTGCCCCTGAGTTAAGACCCACCCCTGTGCAGGGCTTCTTGACCCTGGCTGCGTGTTGGAATTACCCAGAAGACTTGGAAACATTCTAATGGCCGAGCTCCACCCCAGCGGTTCTGATGGCCTATCTGGCTGGGACGAGGGGAAGTTCAAAGCTCCCCAGGTGACTCTAATATACTGTGCATATACTTACACTTCATGTGTAAGAACCACCTGGGGAATGTATTATACCAAGCCCCCTAAAGTCTACAGGTTCGGGCCTGGGCCCAAGAATTTTTATTTCTAATGAGTTTCTAGGCAACGCCTTGGGCTGCCCACCACACCTCCGTGGCTTTGCTCTCGGGGGAATATGCATACTTTCTAGATACCTGAAGTCTACTTTGGGTTGGGATGGCCAAATCTCCTGCCTCTGTTCCGCCTCTGAATTTCTATACATTTATTATTGTTCCTTATAAAATACCCATCCGGTTAAATCAACATCTTAAAGGCAAGATTTTCGTCTTCCCCATCTGAGGGCCACTCCTAGGAGACAGTGGCTTGCACACAGTAGGTATTCAGTTGGATAAGTGCAGCGGTGTCTCAGAGCTGCCTCCTGTGCTCGTGTTCTCCCCACCTGCTCCGCCAGCCCGGTCAACCCAAAACAGTCCTGAGCCCTGGAGAAGAAGCAAGGCATCTCTCTTTGAAAATGACGTGGAGGTAAATACTCGCCAGTCCTAGAGGTTTAGATTGCTCGGGGAGGCTGTTCCAGTAACACCCAGATGAAGTACAGCCATCTGGAGAGGTTCTGGCATTTACGAAAACCGACTGCTGAATTTGCTCCTTGAAGACATTCGTTTTGGGATGTAATTTCCAATTTGGCATAGAACAGAGCTGTGCAACTCAACGAGGATTTAGAGTTCTGCTATCCACAGAGGGCATCTTATTTAAAGCATGTCCCTGACGAAGCGACATCAAGGGGACGGAACGGGAAATCTCTTCTAGGGGAGTCATTTCTCTCAAAGCCGTTTCAGCTACAACAGCTACAGAACCGCCATCAGCTCCCTGACAAGGTCTGAACTTGGAGCCCACCGCCTCGCCGGGGCGGTCATCTCTCAGAGCCCAGCCACGGGGACAGAACCAAATGCGTTTATTTCTCGGGCAGCCCTACAACAATCCATCCCAGAGTTATTCCCAAGATGCACGGTGCCATTGCATTTCCTCCTCCAAAATAATAATAATAATAATAATAATTATCTCAGGCAAAGAATAGAGCCCATGATCTCGAACATACTGTTTCAGGACGGACCAACCATAGTGACATGGATTGTTTTTTATTTATTTCACCCCTTGTGTACAATAAACCAAGCAGCTCAGAAAAGGAGGCTGGTAGAAAAGAGAAAACATGTTTTTTAAAATGTTTTAAAATTTAAAAACAAGTAGGGTGGAGGCTGGTGAGTTACAGAAATTGTATTAACTCACCCCCCCTCCCCGAAATGGACTGATTGACTTTTCTTCTCAATTGACTTTCTCACCTGGGGGGACCAAAGAAATTCTGTGAGGGAGCCTCTGCTTTTTGTCAGGAGACTGGGGGAAGGAGGGAGCTGCATTCAGTACTTACTCTGATTGAACAAGACCACTGACTAATTCTTTGAAGTGTAATTCTTAGGGCTAATTAATATTATAGTTTGAGAGTCGGCATAATATAGCATTGAGAAATGTGGACCTTGGAGGTAGACTGCCGGGTCCAAAGCCTGGCTCTGCCACTTACTATGTGACCCTTGGCAAGTTACTGAACCACCCGTAGAACCACCTGTGCCTCAGTTTCACCATCTATAAAATGGGGTTAAAATGACCCAATTTCGTAGTATTGTTTGGAACATTCCCTGGGATAATTATGCATTGCATATGTCAATGCACATATATACGTATACATATCACATACACATTTACATATACTATGAACCCATGCACCACTACTCCGATTCTAGAAGCACTTTCTTCTCTTTTAGAATGTTCTCTCTCTGTCTCCCTCCCTCTCCCTACCCCCAAAGACATCTGGGCCCCAAAAGAAAAGCCACACTTTTTGTTACTATTTTAAATAAAACTACTAACTATCGGGAGAGGGTTATCAGGGGCTTTAGAGAATCTAGATGTCCAGATGCCTGAGGTTTGGGAGCAGGTGACCGCCCGGCTCTCAAAGGCCCTTCCTTTCAGACCTGGGCCTTGGGGGGAGGGGAGGAGGCGGGGAGTTCATGGTTGTAGTGTTGGTCCGGCCATCAGATATATCCCATGGGGGTGCACAGTGGGCCGCCGCCCACCTCTGCCAAGCACAAGCTGCCCTTTGAGTTTGAGCCAGTTTGTCCTCCTTTTCCTCCATCCCATTAATCCCACATAATCTAGAAAACTCCAAGTAGGCCTGTAGGGGGAGCCAGAGGCCTCTCCTTTCAGAGCTCAGAAGTCCATTTCAGCAGCTGCTAGCTCTGGGGAAGAACTGGGACTGGAGGCCGCCCAGGGCCTCTTTTGTGCCCCCGCTGCCCCCCCCCCCCCACCCCCCCTACAGTAATTTAATTTGGGTAAGGTGATGAGGAGTTTCATTTTGGTAGTATACTAATGATTATTCTACACCCGCTCAAGAAAGTTATTTACTTCTTTTAGACATTGGTACTTTCAATAAAAATCACTTCCATAAACTTTTGTCCAGCTACTAGTGTTTGAAGACTGTCCTGGGAGCACAAAAGGAAAAACTGTGGTGTGTTCCATCACAGGCTCACGGCCTGGGCCTTCCTGGGCGATGGAGACGCTCGGTGCTGTGCAACAGCACAGCCTCGAGCCACGTGGAGCTCTCAGCTCTTGCAACAGGATGACTGAGCGTCAGAGCTGGGGTTTAATTTTGATTAGTGTACAACCAAATAGCTAAATGCGGCCAGTGCCCACCACAGTGGACAGCACAGTGCAGAGTGGGAAGCCGTGCTGTTTCAAGCACAGTCCCCTGACCACTGGGCATCTCCTCGGGCTACAGAAATGCAGAGTCCCGGCCCCCACCCCGCCTCCTGAGTCAGAAAGGGCACTCTAGCAAGATCAGGCGCTTCACATGCCCACCCAAGTGCAGGAAGCATCTTCTAGGGAGGCATTCCCTCACACTCATAGTTAGGAGACATACACCCTTAGTGCATGCAAATGCAATTGGGGACCATTCCCACACGCTGAGCCTAGGTCACCCCGCCACCAACCCAGAGACTTCGACTTAACTGGCTGGAGGTTTGGTCTAATATCCTGAGTTTTCAAAGCTCTTCGGGGTGGGTGGAGTAACAGACAGACAAAGGACAGTGGTTCTCAAAACTGGGTGAACAGCAGGATCACCAGGAGGCTGTTGGATCAAACTCGGAGAGTTCCCGACCCACTGGGTCTAGGCTGGGTTCTAAGAATCTGCATTTCTAACAAGATTTCCAGAGCTGCTGCTGGTCTGGCAATCACACTCTCAGAACCACTGGCTAATACTTTTAAAAGCATGGGCTCCAGAGCCAGACTGACCTGGGCTGAGCCCTGGATCCATTTACCACCTGGGAGAGTTCCCTTAACCCCAAACCTGGCTCCCCAAATTGTAAAACAGCCTCAAAGTATTTAATCTCTGGCTTGGCTGTGAATATTAACTGAGATAATGCCCAGGAGATGCTGAGCCCAGTGTCTGCTCTTAATAAGCGATCAACAATGGTTCATTATCATCATTATTGTAAGACTCATTCATTCATTCAACAAGCGCAGATTATGTGCCGGGAACTGTTCAAGACACCGGGGACACAGCAAAAAACAAGCCGGCCACGGTCCCTGACACACTGAGCCGTGGACGTGCATCCTAACTGCTTATCCCGCTCTCTCAGCGCCAATCATAAAAGCACAGGGAACAAAGGTCAGGGAGGAACTCACTCCAGCGGGAGACTGGAAAGCTGCACAGGAGGCAGAGTGAGGGCTGAGCTCAGCGGGGAAAGGGCTGTAACCAGAGAGGCAGGCGGGGCAGAAACTCACTCCTGACTGGGTACCAGGAAAGGTGCAGCTGGCAAATGCCCCCCAGCAGCTGGATGCAGCGGTGTGTGTGTGGGGGGTGGAGGGGGGTGAGTGAGGGGGAGGGGAGGCTGGGAGTTAGGCCTGCCTGTCTGGCTGGGCTGCCCAAAAGGGGCTGCCTCCACTCTCTGTTTTTGTTTTGTTTTGTTTTGTTTTGTTAAATCTCAACACACTGAAAATAACCGCTGTCCGAAAACAGAAACCAAGGCTTCCACTCTCAATTATTCTCACCAAGTGCCGGGCTGGTTAAGGTCAGGTCCAGGTATTAACCTCACCTCACCTGGGGTTCTTCAAGCCAGGGAGTGGCCCTGGGCCAGACCCCTTCTGAAGTGGACGAGCATCAGTGAGACCCGAGACTGCAGACGAGCCCCTGAAAATGCCCGCTCAAGGGGAGAGTGAGGTTCAGACCCCATTCACCGCTTCCCCTGGGAACATGGTGGCATGCCACCAAAGCTCGTTCACCTCTTGGCACTCCAAAATTCTGGCCTCTCTCTGCTCTTTTACATGAACTCAGAAAGGCAGAAAGCAGGAGTTCTGAGAAAGGAGGGCTTTTAAGCAGGGGATATGCAGACCTAACTCGTGCCCTCAGTGGCTGCAGCCACACAGAACGGGGTGCCAAAGCTGGGTGTAACTTGCTTAAGAACCATGGATAGAAAACAGGCATGTCTGTCTAGACAATTAAAACACAAACAATGCCCTAGCTGGTTTGGCTCAGTGGATAGAGCGTTGGCCTGTGGACTGAAGGGTCCCAGGTTCAATTCCTGTCAAGGGCACATGCCTGGGTTGTGGGCTTGATCCCCAGTAGGGGGTGTGCAGGAGGCAGCTGATCAATGATTCTCTCTCATCATTGATGTTTCTATCTCTCTCCATCTCCCTTCCTCTCTGAAATCAATAACAATATATTTAAAGATAAATAAATACATAAATAAAACACAAACAAAAAACCCTACATGCAGTGAGGATATAGGGAAGGTCTCAGGCGTGCTCACACAGCAGGCTGGGACAGTACAGGTGACAAGGGTGCCGCAGCCCTGAGCGCCTGCCAGAGCTTCTGGCCTCCACGCTGTGCGGAGCCGCTCCTGCAAGGGTCCCAGCTCTGGGCTCCCGGGCTCTATGCCTTTGGGCAAGTTACTTAACCCCTCTGAATCTGTGTCCTCTTTGGCAAAATAGGCAGAGTAATGCAACCCCCCCCAAAAAAAAAAATGTTCGTGTCAATCCTTAGAACCTGTAACTATGGTAACTTACAGGGCAGAAGGCAATCAAAGTAGCAGGTAAATTAAGGTTGCTAACCAGCTGACTTGAAGATGGGGGACGGCGCTGGATTATCCAGGTGAGCACCTGGTGTAATCACCAGGGTCTTTAGAAGGGGAAAATGGAGGCAGAAAAGAGAGTCAAGAGGGGATGACAGAGAGCAAGAGAAGAGTGAAGCCCGTGAGGAGACTCAGCCCACCATGGCTGGCTCTGACGATGGAGGAGGGGGCCGTGAGCCAAGGATGTGGGTGGCCTGCGGGAGCTGGAAAAGGCAAGGGAATGGAACCTTCCTCAGAGCTCCAGGAAAAGAGCACATTGTTACCTTAGCCCAGAGAGAGCTGTGTTAACTTCCAACCTACAGAATGAAAGACAATCAATGTGTGTTGTTTTAAGACCCGACGTTTGTGGCAGTTTTACTGCAACGAGAACAAACTCACCCCTCGCCTTGCAAGGTCGTGAGGCTGATGCCTGGCACACGGAAAGGACACCTCTTACCTAGGATGGTGTCCTCCGTGGCCACTTGCTGTCCTCCACGCTGGAGACTGGCTCTGTTTCCCACTGAGGGCTCCCCAGCCACAGCCTCAGCCGGCGCCCCGCCCCGAGGCCGCCTCGCCTCCCCCGCCCACAGCAGCTCTGTCTCCTCTGAACGCCCAGGGCCCTGACAGGCTGTACCTGGCAATTTGGGACTTAATTACAGAGCGGGCAGTGTTACCTGCTGTTGCTGCCTGTGTGTTTATTTTGGTTCCACAACTAGATTGAAGCCTTCGTCTCAAACAGGAACGATGTTTTGTCCTTTTGTTGCTGTTGTTTTTAAGAACCTGTACTTTTTTTTACAAACCTGTTTTTATCACCTTATGACACAAACACGGACTGCCCAGGCATATATTTATAAGCAGAGAGCCTAAGTCGTTTTAATTGCCCTATGGCTGGGCATTAACTCTTTTTTTATTTTTTAAAGGAATTTTCTAGTCTGTAGCAGAGTTTGCTGAAGGTTCTACAGTCTAAGGGCCAAGGCCAAGTCTAACATGGACCAGGGTCCATGACTGTGGCCCCTCACTAGCCTCTGATTTGCTCCGTCAGACAAGAGGGGCCCGAGGATGTTGAGAATCACAGTAAAGCAAGGCCAGAGCGGCCAAGCAGGTGGCCCTCCTCCCGGTGCTGAGCACACAGTAGGTGCTCCGGAAAAACGGTTTCACTGACTGGCCAGGAAGTGCATCATATTTTCTCTCCTTTCTTCTTTTAACCACACAAGATGCCCCTCGACAAAAATATGTAAACACACAAAGGAGCCACAGCCCACTGGCCTTCCTTAGGGATACAGTTCCCAAAAGCATGAGACACACAGAGAAAAGGGTTCTCCCCAGAGCATATCATTCACGTCTCAAAATAAGACACATCTCTCATTTCCAGGCCCACTTATTTTAAGGAGGTAGGAGAAAAATTTTGTGAAAGAAACAGAAATGAAAAAGCTGGTGTGTGGGAACAGGAATTAAAAAAAGCAGCGACGCGCTGCCTGTGGACGTGCATGTCCTCACGTCCTGCTGCCTTATTTTGGTTCCTAGTCTGGTTTGTTTTCTTCTCTGGTGCTCTGTTTTTTATTTTTTATCCCTCTTAATCTTCACCCGAGGATGTGTATTTTAGAGTGAGGAAGGAAGGGAGAGAGGGAGAGAGAGAGAAACGTTGATGTGAGAGAGAAACATCCAACAGCTGCCTCTTGTACCTGCCCCGACCAGGGATGGAACCCACAATCCAAGTATGTGCCCTGACCGGAAATTGAACCTGCCACCTTTTGGTGTACGGGACAACACTCCAGCCAACTGAGCCACCCGGCCAGGGCTCTTCCCTGGGGCTTCCAGGTCTGCCAGGTAGGTGAGGAAGAAAGAGAGGCCCGGAGTGATCATTAAGTTCGTCCTATGTACCTAGTACTTTCCTCACATTACCTCACTGAATCCCCACTTCAGCCTCATGAGCTGAGTGCTAATACCCCTATTGTGCAGGTGAGAAGGCGGAGTGTAAACAGGTACAATGACCTTGCTCAGAGTGACCCAGCAGCAAGTGGCTGAGCCACGATGTGAATGGAGGGGGTGGAGCCAGCACTCATCTTAGATCCTCTCTGCTGGGAGGCAGCCCCAGTCTCCCTCAGGTGAGGCAGAACTGATCCTCCAGTGGCTAAGGTGCCCCAGGACTCAGGAGACACCTGCGTTTCCCTGGTCCGAGTGGCCACTCTAGAAACTGGGCGTGGGAAAGGACATGCGGGAAGAAGCCATGAGGGTGTGTGTTCTTTTTTGTTTTCTTTTTAAATATATCTTTACTGATTTCAGAGAGGAAGGGAGAGGGATAGAGAGTTAGAAACATCAATAAGAGAGAAACATCAATCAGCTGCCTCCCGCACCCCCCCCCCACTGGGGATGGGGATGTGCCCTCAACCAAGGTACATGGCCTTGACCAGAATCGAACCTGGGACCCTTCAGTCCGCAGGCTGACTGACACTCTATCCACTGAGCCAAACCGGCCAGGGTGAGGGTATGTGTTCTTAAATAAGATCTGTTCCCTGCCTGCCCGCAGTGAAGCCCTCAGTGAGTGAGAAGAGATGGAAGGTGCAACAGCTGGATCATCCCCAACCCAGTTCCCCAAACCCCAAAACTCTCCAGGGCAGGACAGAGGGGAAAGAGCGCAGCCTGAGGATGGGCATAAAGGCAGACCAAATCTGGGACAAAGCACCTCTTTCATCACGCCCTGGCAATGTGACCGTGGACCAGCCAGTTAACCTCTCTGAGCCTCAGTTTCCTTACCTGCAAAATGGGGAACATAGTAGAACCAGAATAAATGTTAGCTTTTATTAGTAATAGACTATCAAAGGCACGAAGAATATGCACAAAAAAGGAAGTAAATACCACACTATCTATAATAATAAAAGTGCAATATGCTGATGCCTGCCGGTGGCCAGAGGGAAGCCTGGGTCCCAGGTGCCAGCAGGAAGCGGTGCCGGCAGCCGGGGGAAGGCAGGCCTACTCTTGTACAAATTTTGTGCATCGGGCCTCTAGGACTATATGATAGGCAACCATATATTAACAATAAGAAATCAAACGTGGTGAGGGTTACGCTGTGGGAAAGACAGTGTGGGGCGTCACCGCCCTCCCTGTGTTTTAGCCCTCAAGTGCCAGCTGCAGCCCAGACCTCTGTCGGGGGAGGGCACGGAGGTGTGAGCGGGAGAACCAGGAGACGCACTTTCCTGCAGCTCAGCCCAAACCTCAGCCAGTGAAGGCAGCACCTTTTCATTTCCCGAGAGGAAGGCGGCACCTCCTGAAATGCCCCATTTAATGAGGTTATTCCTTCTGCTTTACATGCCATAGCGCATGGGAATGCTCATTTCACCTCTGGCAGCTCGCTGGTACAATACTTGTCTCTCGGTGTAATAACCCATGTATTAAGTCAGACACGAGGCCCGCCTTGAAATATTATCACACTGCATGCCCTTCCGCAACAGGCAGACCAGTGCTCAATCTCACCCAGGGGCTTGGTTACCGAAGAACAAGAAGTGTTGTTATTCGAGGTGTTTTCTCCTACAAGAGGAGAAAGGTTATTTGTTTATTGTTATTACTAATTATCATTACCATTATTTCAGGGCCCAAAATGTCATTGGGCTATGTTTTTTCAGGAAAAGTGCCTGACACATGGTAGATGCTTAATAAATATTGTTCAATTAATGAACAAATTGAAGCACATTTAGAACATTTTTTGAAGCGCAACCAGAATAGGTGCAAAATGTATCTCATGTTCTTCCCTGTCCTTTTTCTTCCCCCTTTTCTGTTTGCTCTGATAGATTTCATTAGATCAGAACACACCTCCAAAAATCAGGACTAAGCCCTCCACAAGAAGGCATGGATTCTTAAAACACCCAAGGTCTCCTGGCAGTAAGACACTCTAGAGCACATTTCACTCACAAGGCGGAGGCTTGGAGCCATGCCCTTACCCGGGTGAGACCTGCTGGCTGCAGAAGCGTCTCCACCACGGTCAGGAAGGCGTCTCCTCTTCATCTAGGACCACAAGGCCCCAGGTAGCATGGACCCTTACATAAAATTCAAATTCAGGAACTATGAGGACTGAAAGTAATTATGCCAACCCTCCCATTTTTCAGATGGGAAAACTGAGGGTCCAGAAAAGAAAAGTGGTTGTTAAGTGCACAGAGCATAGCCAAGAAGAGAAGGCACATTCCTTTTCTTCCATCCTTCTTCCTTTCCTTCCTCTTTCTCACTCTTCCCCCTCTCTCCCTTATCCTTCCTCTCTTCTTCCTTCTCTCCCTTCCCTCATTATTTGTTTCTTTGTTTAAGTGTGTGTGTGTGTGTGTGTGTGTGTGTGTGTGTGTGTGTGTACTCTTTGCAATGGGATGGTTAGAAAAAGCCCTGGTTAGCAGGAAATGTTGGTGATTTAATTTCACTAACTTCCCAGTCCTCCCCAACAACCTACATCCCAAATTTCCTATCAATACAAGCATCTCAGAGACTTTCTGAGCTAAAAGATCCATAGAGATTGCCTAGCCCAACCTTTAGTATATAGATGAAAAACAATAGGTCAAGTGATGAACAGTGAGTCGCTGGGTCACAAAGCCATCTAACAGCTAAGCTGAGGTGTCTGGAACCCTTGGCTGCAGAGCACATCTGGGTCATACAGAAGCATCTCTCAGATTTGCGTGTAGCTCAACGGGCTCATTGTGTTGGCTGGAACACCCAATCTGAGCAAAAACATCTCAAATCAAGCATGAGGAAAGTGGTAGAAAATATACCCTTATAGGACACACACACGTGTGTGCATGTGATTATTACATATACTACATATAAAAGATGCTTATTTTTAAAAGTAGAGACCCGGTGCATGACATTCTTGCACTGGAGAGGGCAGGGGGTATCAGGCCTAAGCCAGCAGTCGGACATCCCTCTCGCAGTTTGGGAACCCTCGCTCCTTACTGCCTGCCTGCTCGCTGCTCCTTACCACTCAGCTTGCTGCTCCTTAGTGCTGCCACGGAGGCAGGAGAGTCTCCTGCCACTGTCGCTGTGCTCGCCAGCCATGAGCCCAGCTTCTGGCTGAGCAGCGCTCCCCCAGTGGGAGCACACTGACCACCAGGGGGCAGCTGCCACATTGAGCATCTGCCCCCTGGTGGTCAGTGCACATCATAGCGACTGGTCATTCTGGTCGTTCTGCCGTAATGGTCATTTAGGCTTTTATTTTATAGATATATGATACTATGTATATAATAAATTCACAGTGCTAGCAAGAACATCACAATATATTGCTAGTAGAAGCATATCTTGCCACAATATTTTTGAAATGTTATCCATCAACATCTGTACAAAGTAAAATACACATATTCAAGTCCTCTCCCAGGAACCTGGAACTACCTATGCAAATAGAATTGTACAAATTCTATTGGATGAGCGTGTTTATTAGACCATTGCATATAGTAGAAGAAGAAAACAATCACATGGTCCATCATTAGGGTTATGGCTGAATAAACTGGGACACAACAATATATGGATTTTTGTGCTGAAGGGATGTCCATAATTTATTAGTAAGAAAACCAAATTTTTGTACAATGTGATTCACACAATTATCTTGTACAAAGACCACCACTTCTAACACACTATCGTGTGAACATTCATGCTTTCTGTGGTGGAATAAATGTGAAGGAAAGTTTTGGTGTCCGTTAATACTGAGAAGCCCAGAGAGCAGGCAGGGAGGGGGGCAGGAGGATAATATGATTAATATTTTCTTTATGTAAGCATTTTTGAATGTTTATAATGACTATAATATACATATACTAGAGGCCCGGTACACAGATTCGTGCACCGGTGGGGTCCCTCGACCTGGCCTGTAGGGATTGAGCCAAAACCAGCTCTCTGACATCCCCCGAGGGGTCCTGGATTGCAAGAGGGTGGTTCTCGGGTGACACACCCAGAATCGGGCTTCCTCCTCCCTGGTTCCAGGTGCATCACCTGAGAACCACAGCTGCCAAGTCACCACAGCTCGGCAGCTCCTGCATTGAGCGTCTGCCCCCTGGTGGTCATTGCGTGTCATAGCTACTGGTAGGATGGTCAGATGATCAGACGGTTGCTTAGGCATATATATATCAGGGGCCCAGTGCACGAATTCGTGCACCTTGAAAGGAACTGTGGGCTGCGAGGCTGCTGTGGGCACAGGGACAGGTCTCAGCCCATCCTCCGTGCCCCTGCCCGGCCCCTCCTGCCATCACGTGGGAGCAATGAATTTTCAGTAATCACCAGAGGCTTGCCCCAATGACAGCGATGGGTGCCCTGCCTTGGTCTGGTGCCCCCACTCACTTGCTCCACCATCCCACCACAGCCAGCATCAGCCATGTTCTGTGCTCTGGTGCCTGCTGCCAATGCCCGCCATGTTCTTCACGCGCCTCCTGGTGGTCAGTGCACTTCATAGCAACTGGTTGTTCCACCATTATATATATATAATAAAAGACTAATGTGCAAATTTGGGGAGAGGAATCAAGTTAAGATAAAAAATTCTGAGAATAAAAACAGATGGAACCCACAAATTGTCCTCCAAGTCCTGCTTCAGCCTTTCTTCTTCCCCTGTAGACCCCTGGCAGCAGAACATTATTCAGTGAAGCAAAGAGAACCCTAAAGCTGTTTCTCTAAGCCCTGCCACAGTCATCCTCTGAGCTGCCCTAGTCCTGATACAGGAGGTGACATGGAGAGTAGAGACAGAAGGTGACATGGAGAGTGGAGACAGGAAGTGAATAATATACATAGTATTGATTTCAGAGAGGAAGGGAGAAGGAACGAGAGATAGAAACATCAGTGATGACAGAGAATCATTGATCGGCTGCCTCCTGCACGTCCATATTGGGGATCAAGCCTGCAACCCAGGCACGTGCCCTGACTTGGAATCAAACCATGACCTCCTGGTTCGCAGGTCGATGCTCAACCACTGAGCCACACAGGCCAGGCAGAAGTTCTTCTTTTAACACAGGAAGGAAGCTCAGTCTTCTTCAAGGCAAGGAGTGACTCAAGATGCTTTACCTTATCCTGCCCACAAAGGCACTATTGCTATAAATAAACCACGCAGGTCCCACTCTTTATAAAACTGAGAGGTATGTAGAAGCTGACTCCAGCAGGCTGGCCTTCTAGGCACCTGAACCAGCTACTTGGAAAGCTGGCCTTGTCCCCATGGGCTTATTTGCCCAGCACTAACTCCAAGTCGAATACAAAGTGACAGACCCATGCACGCAGAGATCCAGCTGTGACAGTGATGGCCACTAGGCTTCCACAATGACAAAACCGCATCACCTGAAGCACAGGCTATGCAAATCCTGTGGTCTGGTGCTCCAAGGAGAACGGCCCCCATCAGCTTCTAACACTCCAGGAGTTGTACACATTAACACACACAACTTCCTTTCCACAGAAGCAGCCCAGCCCTCCGACCCGCCCTGGAGTCTCTATTTCAGCTACGGCCCGGGAAGCAGGAGGAAGAAGGGAAGAGGGGCTCACTTACCAAGCCAACTTCTGTTTAAGTACACAGACACAAACACCGGGGGGACCGTGAAGAAATCCACCACAGAGTTCACTTCCAGCCAGAACCACAGCTTGTCGTTGGCTGCAATAAACTGGGGGAAAGAAAAGAGAGGAAAAATGAGAAGCTTGGTGCCCGCGATCAAAATATACTCTGCCAAAGGCTATGTTTTGGTTTCTTGTGGGGATCTGGAGTGAGATGTTATATTCTTCTCATATCTACACCAATTACATGCTATTTTTTTGTCTTAGAATTCAGACAGCCATTTCTATAGGCTGTTCTTTTATTGCTTGCTCTGTTGGCTTTGGAGAAGCTCAGGCAGTATATTTTTCTGTGGTTTTCAACTGCATCAGAGGGAAGACTCTCTAATGTAAATAAAGCATATATGGACGCATTCATTCACACACACACACACACCTCTGTAATCCACCTCTGTACCACTCTTGTCATAAACACTCCCAAGCCCCAAATTCTGCTGCCACCCCCCTCCAATTCCACTGCTCTCTCAGGATTCAGCTAAGTGAGCCCTGATAAACAAAAATTTGAAGGTAAAAAGCACTTTTATAAGTTCTGTTTAAGGGAACAATGCCCTCCTGTGTGAATAGAGGGAAGAGAAGCAGTTGGCCAGTGGAGGCATAATCGTTACTTCAATCCCCATTTCTCCCCCTGTGAACACAATTAACATGTACTTCAGAAAATGCTGCTCTAAGGAAAAGGCTCTCCCACAGACTGAAACTCGGGGCGCAGGGCTGCTGTGTCCCCTGGGAACGCTGGGCTTTGTCTGCCTGCGAGAGCAGACGCTGGTGGGGGATGGCCCTTGGGACCAAGACTTGCACCCCCCATGGTGATACCAAGCAGTGTTGCTCAAACTTACCCGCAAGCCAAAGTAGAGAAGGAAGAACACGTTGAAAGCCATGTCGATCTGTAATGTGAAATCTTTGTAGAAATTCTGGCAGGATTCTATTGGGCTATTAGACAGGAAGAAGAAAGAGCATGGGGTAAATGAGAGGCACCATCCGGTCTCCCGCAGGCTGCACAGTGGCGGTGCTGGGGTAGAGGACGCAGTGAACGTTCATTAAATAAAGCACTTGGTCTTCCTACCCCCTGTGATAATCAAGCAAGCACTGCCAAGGGGTCTTTCCATTCAACCATTCAGTCTTTTGTTCTGTTATTTATCGTTGTAGTTTTCTATCTCTATATATTATTTTTATCACCATTCAACACTTGAACTAAAATTTTAAAGAAGGTCATGCAGACACCTTGGAGGAAGGACAAGCAAGAGACACTACCAAATTCCTTAATTTCACATTAACCCTTAAAGGACTGACTTCTTTCCTTTGAAGGACACGTCCCACGGCTGAATACAGTCCCTCACAGCCTTCAGCACGTTGGCAGTGGGCCCCATTTCCAATTAAACACGGTGGCCGTGTTTGGAACCTTTTTAAAGCCATCAGCTGATGAACAGAAAAGGACCCAGGAGCGTCTCAGGAAAGCTGTGGAGGAGAGGATCCTGGCTGAGGGTCTGGGGAGACTAAGTGTGGGTTCCTGTGCGGCATTCTGATCCGGGGAGAAGCATCGCCTAACTGGCAAAAGTCGAGGCCATTAAACCAAAACGTTGAGGCAGTACTCTAAGGGTTAATTTCATTTTTCTTTTCGGCATGCAGGTTAATTGGCTCTGTGTGTGTCAAGCAGCGAATGCGAACCCCAGCACACTCTACTTTGCTCAGGAGTAGGCAGATCAAGAGTGTACTACTATACAAACTGGTACGCGGCTTCCGCGTGCCTTCCCGCGTCACACTGATCCGAGGATCAGTGTGTGGTAAGTCCCAAGTCTGGGGCTGGGTGGAAAGCAGGAAAGACTCATAAGCATCTCAGAGCTGTGAATGAAAATTCGTAGTATACTGTTATCAGTAAGCAAATGGTAACACTCAGGCCAGGAGCATAACGAAGGTGAGGTGAGCAAAAGGGGGGAGTGTGGGGAGAAGTAAAATACTTTCCCCAGATGGAAAGCAACCTGGACCTCCAGGCCAGGAGAGGGGGAGCTTGAGAAATGCGGGATGGAGGATTTCCGAGTATTGCCACTTTGGAAGTCGCTGTATGCAATACCAGTTAGTATAGTTGCACTTCTGTAAGGACAATGCTTAGTTGTTCAACAGGCAGGAATCTGTGCAGTACGGGAATGCAGGGCCCACCTAGAGCCAGGGCGGGTCAGTCTGTGGGATCATATCACATGCACTGGATTTATCCATTCTTATCTCTAGCACAGGTCAAACATGCCCTTTGTCACCTCCCAAGTCACAAACAGGAGGAGAAAACCTCCAGCAAAGCATGAGGAGAAATCTACATTTGCATTTACAAACTAAGGAGACTGAACAGAAAACAAACACTGAAAAAAATGGCTCTTTTATAAAGGAAACAACTACTGGGTTTTCACTAAGGTAAGGGATTTGGAGGAAAGACAATGAATTTGCTTAGTCCAATCCTGAAAGGAGACAGGAGAAAAAGCCAGACATCACAGCCTCGCTCTTTGCCTGCTCTCCTCCATCGGTATCAATTTAAACAGAAAAAGGAAAATGCAGATCTAGACTTAATGTGACATTGCTGCAATTCCCAAGCCACGATGGCATTTTGTTTTGTTTCAAGAACAAAGCCAGCAAGGTTCCCAGGTGCCAGAGTCCTTAGCTACTCTAGCTGCAGAGAAAGAAGGCACAGGAAGTCGGCTGACCAGAAATCCACCACAGATCCCAAGGCATGAAGAGACCATGCATCCCTTTGCTACTAAAAAGCAAAGGTGTGTGTATGTGAAAGAGGTGAGCAAGGGAGTGAGGCCTGGGAGCTCTGTTGGTAAATATCACACTCACGTCTTCATGTGTGCCAACAGCAACTTAGCTGTGCGTTATACATTCATATTCATCAAGACTGATGGGTATAAATTCATATTCATCAAGACTGATGGGGACAGAGAAAATCTTGGTGCCTAAGTCTATTATGGGAAACCCACCATCACTTCACCAAGGACAAATGATAACCTTACTATTACCCTCACAATAGCTATTGGAGTTACGGATGGCAGATTTGGGGGTCCTGTGAGTTCCCTAGCTCCTCTTATTCCCATGGCTCCTGTGGATAATTTGGTAATTACCTTGAAATACATATTGTAGGGAACGTGCTTGCTTGGCTGTGGAGAGGACAGAACAGTGTGGGAAGAGATGTCAGCTCAATGCCATTGAGGATGTTTTGGTTCAACAGAAATGGAAGCAGATGTTCAAAAAAGTATAAGGAATCAGGCTGCAGCAGCTTCTTCCCACCGTTCCATGCCCCTTGCCATTTCTGCTGCTCCCTCCTATGCTGCCCATTTCCAAAGGCAACCATGAGAGAGGGCTGATGCTAAAGGACATGGTGTTGAAAAATATACCTCTGCAGCACCTCTGATTTACAGAGAACAATGTTGAAACCATAATAGACCTTTTTTTCTGTCAGATTTAGAGCCGATTTAATCATTGTTTCATATCATTCCTCGAGTCCTAGACTTTGAGCTGAAATAATAAAGGGAGTAAATTATGTGCTGGTGCTGGCAGTCCTTCCTCGCTGGAGCTCACCAGTAAATGAGCACACTCTGCCGAGATGAAGGAGTGGGAGGGAAGCAGGAAATTGGGGGACAAAAGAGGGCGAGCCCCTGGGGCCCAGGTAGGACCAGAGTAACGAGGAAGTCAGTTTTCTACCCCTTTTAGCTCTTTAACTTGCCGAAGAGTGCAAGGAGGAATGTCCTGCTGAATTTTCTCAAGTGGCAACGGAACTGTTGACCAGGATCCCCTCCGAGATCAGTCCTCCCAGGGCCTCTGGTCCATGGACTCACACAGTCAGAGACCAGGAGGGGAAGTTCTACGTTCCCCAGATGGAAACGACTCAAGGAGAAGTTCATGGATCTCACAAGAAGAAACTACAAACATAATTCAACAAACGGAAGGGTTGGTTGGCCATATCAGCCAGGGTTTCTTTTCCTCCCGAAGAGATTTTATCTTAATGATTAACGTTCATTGTAGGATGGGACAATTACATAGAAACTCCTCTTCCTTCTTGTGTAAAGTAGGAGAGTTCCTTGTCTAGACACACAGAAATTCCAAGAGCTAGAAAATAAATCACTTTTTTAACAATTAAGGAAAGGACTCGGTTACACACTTAAATTTAAGTCGCCATTCTGATGAGCATGCCCACGGAAGAACCGGCTTTTTATGGACCTGTGTTACCAATTAAAAAAAAAAAGTGGAGTTTTAAGAATTGAAATAAGGACACTAGTTTTAATCCTGGCAGTAGAAAATGGACTTTCCTTAAATTGTCCTTGGTTAATTAATGACAATAATTAGAGGACACAAGATACTTGGTAAGCTGATGAACTATTTATTCCTCAGTTCTTAGAGTCCATGGATCAAGACTGATACTAAAACCTTAGGCAAATGTTGGTTTTCACCTGGACCCCTGGGGGCACGTTCAAGAAAGGCCTGCCTCCTATGGGATGAATATTCAGTGTTAGATAGAGGTTGAAATACTAACTCCCATTTCCTCCTAACCATCAACAATCATATCTCAGAATTTAGCTCTCTCTATAAAGGAAAAGAAGATTCACGCAAAGTGGGAAATATATCTCTTTCTTCATCAATTTAACAACACAATGTCCAATGAGGCCCATGAGTAGGAACAGTCTTTCCTGAAGACGGACTTAAGGACGTGTCTTTCCCAAGCACAAGGCAAGCCATAGTGTCCCAGGTCCTCTTTCAAAGGGCAAAGGGGGGAAGACAAAAATCTCACTTCCAGCCGTTATTCCTCTGGACATCTGCATCATCTCCAAGAGGGAAGTAACTGCCCTCTCTTCTCAGCCTCTAAACTTCCCTGTGGTTCTCTGAAGTCCGTTTGCCCTCCCTGGGTCTGGCTGTCCAACCCTGTGAAGATACCTGTTCAGGACAATGGTTCTCAAACTTTAGCGTGCACTGGAGGGCTTGTTAAAATGTTGTGGGCCCACCTCCCAGGGCTTCTGAGTTGGTAGATCTGAGAGAAGGTCCTGAGAACTTGCATTTCTAACGATTCCAGAGGCTGCTGCTCATGTGGGGACCACCCTTTGCGAACCACTGCTCAGACCTTTCTTGCGACTACACACTAATTACAGGGGCTGCTGCTTGAGAAGATCTGCATTCAGACCTGAACGAGATGATCAGGCATGGAGACCACCCTCAGATAACCAGCTGCATACCACCTGACGAACTGCTGAGACCTAAGGGTTGGACAGATATTTTCAGTTTCAGATGTGGACGCCGGGGAAAAAATTAAGACGATTCAGGGAAGTAATTACAACACTGCTATGCAAGCTTCACCAATGACATTCCAATTAACCACCAGAGCGTGCCCGGGCAGCACATGTGTAGTTTATTTAAAGGAAAAATAATGATGGGGAGGTTATCAAGAGCATTATCTGTAAGAGGTAAAGAAATGTTAAGGCAGCTTAGGCACAACAACAGCAAACATCGGAGATGATTTAATAAATAACCACAAGAGAGGAAAGGGACTAGTGAGGCACTTTCTGAAATAATTTTCAATATTTAAATTCTCCTCACTCTTGTGGCTAGTACCTTTTTACATTGAATGGAGCCTTTTCAATTTCCACCTGGGAAATTGGACTACCAGAGTTCAGGCCTACAGCACCAGAGACAGGGATCAATACAAAAAGCTTAATGATTCCAGACTCTTCTCCTAGTCCTACCTCTGCAATGTGGCCAGATTAATTTAATTAAAATATGTCATTCATCCACCATCATGGCTCCCTCCTGCCTCATATATCTACTCAGCCTGGCTGGGAAGAAGCTCTAAAACCCGGCCTCTCCCTGCATCTCCCATTTTATACTCTGCTACGCTCTAGCCAAGCCCTCTGCTACTATGAACTGGTGCCTTCGTTATTTCCTGAGTGTGACCCACATGTTCCTAATTCTAAAGCTATGCTTTTGCTGTGGTCTCACCAAATGCTCCTCCCTCTCTGTGCTCAAACCTTAGGCAGCCTTCAAAGCTACTGAAAAGCATGGCTCGGCAAATTACTCATGCCTCACTGATCTCTCCCACCTCTGAATTCCTATAGCATTAGGAGCAAGGAATTCTAAACTGTCGTATAATGTTGATTATTATTTAATTCAATGTAATAATGCCTGGCAATGGTATAGAGTTTACATATACTCTTCCACTTGGTCCTCCTAACTTGGCAAAATACACTGAGTGGCCAGATTATTATGATCTCTGAATTAATCTGGCCACACACAGTGTGTGTGTGTGTGTGTGTGTGTGTGTGTGTGTGTGTGTGTGTGTGTGTGTGTGTGTGTGTATACACAGAGATTAGAGGCCCGGTGCATGAATTTGTGCATGGGTGGGTCCGGACAGCCTGGCCAGGGGGAGGGGACATGGGTGGTTGGCCGGCCTGCCTATTGGTCGAACTCTTGGTCAAGGGGACAATTTGCATATTAGCCTTTTATTATATAGGATATACACTGAGTGGCCAGATTATTATGCATTCAGAGATCATAATAATCTGGCCACTCAGTCTAGTACTGTGTTATCATCCCTCTTCTGCAGAGGTTCAGCAGAGAAGCAGAGGTTCAGCACCCCTCACCCAAGGTCACGAAGCTAAGTGGTACAGAGACTCAACATCCTTTCTGCCATACCACCTCCTCCAGATGAACTGCAAGATCCTTGGAGATAAAAAAGAACATAAGACATTGTATCTGCTATCCACAGATCCTGGTATTGAGCGTATGCAAAAATGATGGGATTGACTGATTTATGGAGGAGGTAAAACTGTTCTATAAAAAATTCATTCATTTGTTGAATAGTCTGGGAAAGTCTAGAGGGAGCTGAGCTATCCAGCCTACATCTAACCCTTCTCTGTCAAGACTGTCCTGTGGAACATTACAAATCCTCAGAAGTCCTTCCTGGGATCCTGAGTAGTAGTGGCATCATGAAGGCTAATCCCATCAGCTGAGGGCAAGTTCCTTCACTTACAGCAAAGTAATTCCCAGTTATCCAGATGTTTAAAGATGGATGACCCTCAACATGTCCCAATTTTCTCTCACCCTCTCCTATCCTACAACAAGAATGAACATAGTCATGGATGATGATATTTAGATACTTTGAACACTTCTAATTATGGACTAGACAATCAATAAGCATTGCATCACATTCCATTCTATAAAATTTTTTAAAATTATGAAATCATATAGTCATGGATATTATGGAACAGGGGGAGAAAATCAATGCTTATTGATTGTCTGCAACAGGGGAAGAAAATCGAAGTGATTTGAGGGTTAGTAATTTTGAAATTTAATAACATCTGTATTTATTGGGTAAGTTAAGTGCCTCAGTTTTCCTGCTCACTAAATAGGAATAAAAGCACCTAACTAAGCTGAATATTATAAGACCAAGAAATTCTAAAAGGGAAGCAAGTCTTTGCAATGTACAGTGGGCCCTTGAACAACAAGGGTTTGAATTGCACAGATCCACTTATACGTGGATATTTTTCAATAAATATGCACAGTACTATACATGTATTTTCCTTATTACTTCCTTAATAACATTTTATTTTCTCTAGCTTACTACTAGTATATTGTAAGAATACAGTATATAATACATATATACAAACTGAGTATTAACTGACGTGTGTTATTGCTAAGGCTTCCAGTCAACAGTGTAGGCTATCAGCAGTTAAAATTTGGGGAGTCAAAAGTTATAAGTGGATTTTTGAGTATGTGGGGATTAGAGTTCCTAACCTCTGCATAGTTCAAAGGCCAACTGTACTCCAAATTAGAAATCAATATTTTCACTCATATAATTTTAAGTCTCAGAAAACTATCTTGCAAGCTAGTAACAATAGTGAATTCAGTGTGAATGAAATGATACTAAGTAATCATTGAGAAAATAATAATCTGTTTATAAAACATTATCTTCTAAACTGGCCAGTACCCCAGGACTGTCCAGGTCTTGAATAGATCAAAGTTGAAAGCTTCCTATCTTTTTGCTTCTCTCAGTGCCCCCATTTCAATGACCTTGTCAGAGCTTTGGAATTAAAAGTTTATATTTTTAATGTTGGTGCTTTTGGTGTTTATCCTGGATGGGGCCAATATTCAATAAATTGATTTTTATTAATTTTAACCAACAGAATCAACCCTGTTCTGTTGATCAGCATTGTGACTTTATCTCAGAATGTATGGTAGTAGTTATTGTCTAAGATGTTATCACTGATGGGTAAGTTTGTGTTCAATCAGTAATCAATACTGATGATAGTAACATCAAAATGAGCCCTTGGTTCTATCTTAAAACATGTTGTTGTTTTTTTATCTTTCAATGGTTCTAATGTGAATAGAAAATACTTTTTGTTACTTGCAGGATTGATCTATCATGATCCCAAGCCAGATGGTTAAGTGGCTTTGCTGGGAAATGTTCAGTTATGGGTGTGTATCAATAGGTCTATTAATCACTTCTGACAGCACCAGGCTTCTAATTATGCCTCTGCTCAATTGTGATCCAACAGCCACAAACATATGCCTCATTAGGGTCATGCTGAAATTAATCGGAACAAATGGGTAAGTGGTATATGGACCCTCACTACTCTTTGTATACTATGTCTTCTTGAGCTTTGATTGATATGGAGACTCCTGGATCAGTAGCAATAGACTTCAGAGCAGTTGTTTGGCTCAGGGTGTCTCCCTGAGTAATTCGTTGCAATAATTGAGCATTCTTCTCAGAGACAAAGAAAATTACATAGATGGCTGATGGAGAGAACAAAATATGTCAGCTCCTTATGCATTGGATTTCTCAATGAAGCACACAGATAATTTGTTTTCATGAAACTCAGATGATTAAATCCCTTTCACTTTCTCATGGAGCTCTTCTAAACGTGGGCACAAGACTTCAGTATGCTATCTGAGCTTAGGTTCTCCTTCTCATCTTCATTCCATATCATATCTTTTCATCCACTGATGCAGCCAAATAAGCAAATCAAAAGCAAAGTGTGGGCCTTATAAGTTAACTTCAAAAGTAATTAGCAGATAGGTAGTTTTGGAGTTCAGTGGAAGAATTAAAATCCCAGACCTATCAGTTATCAGCTGTTCAATTGTGGACAAATAATTTGACCTCTCCAAGCTGTGGTTTTCTCATCTGTAAATTGGAGATACAGATACACACCTCAAAGGCTGTGATGAAGATGAAATTGAATAATGAGCAAAAACCAAACTCTGAACAAGTGGTAGTTATTTTAAAAACTAAGTTAGTAATTATAGTGACAATAACTGTTTATAGAAAAATGCCAAAAAAAAATCTCCAAGTGAACAAAAAACTGATAGAGAAATCAATCATTTCACACTTTACTTTTCCATCTGTATTTGCTTTATCGCCTACTTCTCAGGTGTCGCAACATAATTCAAATGCCCAATAGAATGTGCAGTGAGCTTTGGTGTGATTGTATATATTGGAGCATTAACTTTGGGTAATATTAAGGAAGAAACACCAGGAAAATTACATTTCCATGAAGGCAGCCATAAATACTAAATAACTAACCAAAATTTCATGAGAGAGAAGCCATGAGTCACTTTCACGCGTGGCCCAGGGAGATTGTGTGCTCTCCTTTCTGTGGTCTTCAGCAGAGGAGAGAGTTCCGTGTGCCTGGCTGGCGTAGGTGGATCTGAAGGAGACCAGGGGAGGGACCAGTCGTCAAGATACCTCTTCCAATTCTCGTCCACAGATATGTATTTTTTCACTGTTGGACTCTTGGAATGATGTCCAAGACAACCTTCCCTCTAATGCTTGTTTTCTCCAGCTTGTCTACAGACTACAATTATTGCAATCACAGTTGTTACCAGAGTAGAATTAGTGTTCACACTTGCCAGCAACTTTTATGTAATAAATCAGAGTTAAGCTACTACATAGAACAGTCTTGCCAAATGAGTGCTGCTTTGGTTTACACTAAACTGTCTGAGGAGTCCTGACTGCCTCCTCCTCTCTCTCATGTCCCTGCCTCCACTGAGCTAGCCATCTCTCCTTCAGTAAAACTTGTTTAGTAAAGACGTGATGAGTAGAGGGTTCAAATAGTACTCAGTGCACTCACGCTCAAGCACAAAGACTAAGAGCTCTTCAAGGGCAGGCTCAATAGCCATGTATAGATGTGGGGTGGTGCATGTGGGTAGGGGTGTACCCACATGCATGCGCGCACATGCCCCCCCCCCCCACCCACACACACACAGGCACAACCCAAGGCCCTCTGGCTCAAACATACACTCTCTATCAAACCCCACTCTGGGACCACCCACAAAATAGGACAGCCTGGGTGAAGTGATTAGAATTGGAGGGAAGAAGGGAGAGGAGAAGTCCCAAGTCTGAAAGGAAAGCAAGGAAGCCAGACACATGCCTGGCACGGGAGCAGGCCCTCTGAGCCTGGAGCCACCCTCCTCTCAGGCCTAGAGACCTGAGGAAACAAGAACAGGGGTTCATCCTGCTGCGCCTCTGCCTCCAGGGCCTTGTTCTCGGATATGAAATGTCATGCATGTGTGAAGAAGCCCATGCACAATAATCTCTAAACTGTAACAGCCAAGAGTCAGCTCCTGGACGCTGGGGAGCAACTGCCTGGTGTCCTCCTTTCTTAAGGAGAGAGCAGCCATGAGGAAGAGCCTGGGACAAGGTTTCAAGGGGTTTGGGCCTCGAGCCTTCCCGGAGAAGAAACGCTCCTAATTGCACAGAGAAGGGCAGAGGCTCCTAAGGTGAAGCCTGAGCCCTCTGTTTACAAAGGCCGTGCAATCGGAGCAAGGCTGAGCTTGTGTACTGGGACTCCCACAGCATAACGGGTTCAGGTCACTGTGGGTCCTCTCCGGCCTTTATTGGGTACAGACTTCACGATTCTTCTGCCTGAGCCTCATCTCCAAATGTTTGCCTTGGACTCATCTGGGCATTCCCTGGTCACTCATTCCCTACATCCCCTACTTAGCTTGCACCCTACGCTTTCATCCTTGCCTTCCTCCCTGACTTTGACATAATCCTAACATACCTGGATAACCTGACCTTGACAATGCCTTTGGCTATGGGTCATCCTGCAAGGACTTAGAGTGGAGAAGCCAAAACTACTGACTCCACCACCAGACCCAGCTGGTTCTGGGTCCCAGACTGGCAGGATAATCAGATGGGGGTAATGAGGATGCCTTAGACAGATGCCTTTCCTATTCTCTTCCATGGACTTCAACTTTGGCCAACAGCCTAAGAGACCTACTTACTACAGTTTCAACCTGCTCTCTCCCAGCCACACCTGGACACAACCTGAATGGCACACAGTCCCCTCAGTGGTCTCATTCAAATGGCCACACTTACGAAGAGTGCTAACACCAAAGGCCTGCCAGGTATTGATTTCGGGAGGCCCGAGAGCATTGGGAAACAATCATTACGTAAGGCAACAGTCACTCCATCTATCTGTGCTTCACTTTGAAGAATAGAAAACACAGTAACAAAACAGCTGCATAGATTCACCACAAGGACACGGCCATCAGGAAGAGTTACACATGAAGCCATACGTGAAGCCAAAGGATAATTATGATAGCTCTGTTTCAGACATCCTGGGGTGTTTTTGTGTTTTGTTTGTTTTCTTTTACTAAGACACCGAGAAAGACCTGGTACAAGTCTTCCTGACAACTGGCGTAGAAAACAATTATACCTTTATTACACAATGCAATGAAATAGCTGTGTCTTAGCTCTGTCTTTGGCTGACAGCTGAGGCAGGGACGTTTTGTATGAATTCCTATTTAGGAGCTTTGTTGAGAGCCCAGCAGCCTCGCAGCCAAAAAAGAGAGCCGAGATGTTGCTGATTGGAGCCCTGAGCCCCTGAGCACGAGCAGGAGTCACACTTTAGGAATGCCGTAAAGCGACTGGGCAGTGCAGCCCAGCATCGCCCCGGAAAATCAGAGGTGACAGTCACCTTCAGAAACAAACTGTCATCATTAACAAGGAAAATGGGAAGGACTTCTTAAATCCTATGATGATGCAAGCAGACCTTCAAGTATACACTTAACTTCCTTCTCAACTACTTTGTGAAAATAACTCATCCCCTGGAACCTTTCTTTGCCTTCATTCTTCTCTCTCCCACTTGCTTCTGGTTAGCATTGGAAATCACTTATTTATCAAACTTCTCCTGATCATGCCACAGAAATAAGAGCTCTTCCCACCCTAGAGTGCTGTCCACTTGATTCCAGGATCCAAATTTGGAAAAGAACATCATGAATGACACGCTCGCTAACCTGCAGTTCCCCTTTTAATTCTGTCGCCATACCTTTGATTTTCTCTAGCGCTATTTTCCCCATCACCTTAAAACATCTCTCTGAGGGACCCAGGAGGCCCGTAGGAAGCTGATTTCTTATGACTTTCTCCTTTGTCTGCACGAATGGACCCACTAATGCCCTCTCTAGGTTGGGATTTCAGACACTCGTTCATTTTATCCGGAAGCACTGTTTTGCTGAGAAGGAGGAATGGGTCCTCTACTGAAGCACCTCGCAAAGGAGAACCAGTTGTTTCCTTTAGCCGCCCTCCCCACTCCAAGCCGGAAGCTCTGGCAAGCGAGAGCATTTCAACCCGCTGGTCAGGACCTCCAGCTCTTTACAGGGCTGCACTAGAATCCCTCCCAGCTCCTCTGGAAAAGGGCAACGCTCCCATCCCAAGGACCTTTAAACTGGCGAGCAAAAGAACATGTGATGACACTGTAAGCAAAGTGTTGCTACAGGTGATAGCATGTGTTTAATAGAACAGAGACAGGGGAGTATGGAAACAGCTACCAGCTACTAAATCCCCCTGACAGGAGGGAATCACGATTCTTGAGGAAAAATCAAAACAAGATAGGAAGCCTTCATTTTTGTGTCATTATGATTGCTTCCTGCAGAGTGTCAATCTGAGGGCCCTGGCAAGCTAGTACCTCCAGGATTTCTCTAAGAAGTTTATTCCTACCCGAGGATTATCAGAGTTGGGCAATGCCCACCTCTCATCTTCTTTGAGTTGCAGCCAAGGTATGTCTAAAATGTAAGGCATCTATTATATGAAACAGCAAAAATTGCAGTAAGAAAACAGATCCTGACCATCATGTTTATAAAAGTGCATTCTGAGAATAAAAGAAGGAACCAACACATGTTTAAAAAGAAAAGCAGTTTTAAAGAAAGTCATTAGGCAGCCCTAAGGCAAAACTGTATTTCAAGGAGAGAAAATTATCACAATTTCTATTCAGTAATGCTGAAAGCAGAGCCAATATTTTACATCTATCAAATTTGAATTAGTGACACCTCTGTTTATACAATAAACTAAGACAAAGACCAATGATTGTATTTTCCTGGGCATTTAGCTTAAGAGGTGTTTTTTTAAGTATAAACATTTGAACACTTATTAGATCTAAACAAAACCCAACTAGGTGCCTGGCCAGTGTGGGTCAGTTGGATGGGCATCATCCCTTGCCCGGAAAGGTTGTCAGTTCGATTCCCGGACAGGAGGTCAGGACACATGCCCTGGTTGCGGGCTTGACCCCAGGTAGGGAGCCTGCAGGGGGCAGCCGATCAATGTTTCCTTCTCACACTGATGTTTCTCCCTTCCTCTCTCTCTAAATATCTATCTATACACACACACACACACACACACACACACACACACACACACACACATATACTTTTATTGATTTCAGAGAGGAAGGGAGAGGGAGAGATAGAAACATCAATGATGAGAGGGAATTATTGATCAGTTGCCTCCTGCACACCCCCCATTGGGGATCAAGCCTGCAACCTGGGCATTGCCCTGACCAGGAATCGAACCCGTGACCTTCTGGTTCATAGGTTAACACTCAACCACTGAGCCATGCCAGCTGGGCTAAAAATATATTTTTTAAAGCCTAGGTAACATTGTTCAGGAAGATGTGAAAAGTATCACAATACCGGTCCCCTTTGGGCACATATCACTAGTTAAGTTGTTACTTGGAAAACTGACCCTCACTTCTAAATTCCTTGTTGTTCACCTCTGCTCAGCACATGCCTAAAAACAGATTTATTTCTCTTTCCCAACATTCTAGTCTTGAATTTTCAAGGGACAAGGTGGCCTTTGTGGTGTCACAGCAAACTGGGGACCCACAAGGACGTCCAAAGAGAACCCTAAGTCTCAGTGCTTCAGTCGTCAGAATGCTCGCTGTCCATTCCATGCATGCGCCCAGTGCTCACACGTGTGGTCCAGGCCCTGGGGGAAAGCACGAGGCATGCACGGGCCGTGCAGGAAAAGGCTCTGGTTAACCTGGAGCAACAACCGAAAGGGTGAGGTTGCAGCATGCAATGGAAACCACAGCTTGGCCTCAGCTGCCATGCAGAAAAGACCTACATCAAAGAGTCTGCAGTGCGGCTCCTGGGTGAGAGTCGACATGAGAGAGGTGAGTTACTTCAGCGATGAAAGACACGGGCACAATGTTCAAACCACTATCAATAGGACACTGTTCAGAGTGCCGCATTACACGTGAGAAGGGGCAGCTTAGGGACAAGGAGGGAGACACAGGGAGGCAAGGGAGGCCAGAGCTGGCCACTGCTCTGATGAGATGGTGTCGCTGCCCACCCTCGGACGCGTGTCTTTGTATCATGTGTGCTGCTGTGACAAATAACCTCATTAGAGTCCTTAACATCAACCCCAATTTTTAAGGCATCAGTTACATCAAGAGGCACACCATGATTTCCTGTGGGTACAGTTCATTCAGAAGCAGGGCTGGGCGGATGAACAGGAGACAGGAAAGTGCCAACATCCTGCACACTTTGGGTACAGAGTTCATGGTGACACCTGAGGCACAGTCTGGCGCCGAAGGGACCCCCCAGTCAGAAAGCTCAGGGTGGTACAAGGGTAGGTAACTCAATGCAGCTAAGACCCCCTGAAAGCCTCCTATCACCCCGAATTTGAACCCCCTCCCCAGGGAGCCATCTGTTCTTCATCTCAGCATCATGGCAGGCCAGCAGAGAGTTCCCCACACATACCTTGACCATTTCATGGAACCTTAGTTACAGGTGAGATTCCCCAAAGGTTTTTTTTTTTTTTTATCAAAATCAACTGATCAGAGAAAAAAACACATTTTAAAGTTCTTCTTAGTGGAATAAAAATACTGCTGACTCAGAAAGGGGCCATGGAGCTGCCCTCTGAGGCCACACGGGACATCTGAGAACTGCTTTTCTAGGAACTGCCCGCTTACCATGACCGCTGTCTTCTCCCCCAGCCCACACCCCACTCCGCCTCGTGATCCCTCACACCCTCAGCACAAGTGAAAGGATGGTGTGGCGTAGCCCTCACGCACAACCTCCTGGTTCTGACTGGAAATGATGAGAGAAGAGCAGATTTTCCTCTTCAAACGTTCTCCTTCTCATCCCCTGTACGGTGAGCAAAGCTCTGAGAGGGAGCTCGGCCCGGGCGCAGGAGCAGGGCGCTATCTCAGCCCTACATGCCCAGCGAGAGCTGGACGCGCCCCGACTCCAGCAGCCCTGGGCGGGCAAGGGCAGGCGGCGCTGCACGGAGCTCCGGCTTCCTCCCGCACCGCCCTCCGCATGCCTTGAGACGCAGCTGTTGCCACTGATCACAATTTATTCCCTCTGATGGATTAAAAACTTAAAAGCCGAAGTTGAACGACACATTTTCCAAACAATGATGGTTTTGAATGAAAATAGAATAGTCTGTACATTCATTCAACACACATCTCCAAGGCTCCTCTGTGACAGGCGCTATGCTAGTTCTAGGGACATACCATCCAATCAGAGCTGGTTTCTGCTCTTGAGTCATGTCCCATGGAGCAGAGGAGCCTGCCCGGATTCTGATGTTTGAAAGCGTGACGCAAGAGTGGCTTTTCTAAGTCCCGCTAGCTATCCTGGATGACCTTGGGCATTCCCCTAACCTCTGCGTACCTCAGTCTCCTCGTCTGTAAATGCAAATACCTATCTCCGCAGGTTGTTGAAAGGAATAAGCGAGTTACTAACTGCTGCTGCGTTAGTGGCTGGCACATGGTGAATGTATGCCACTTTTATCTGTTATGATCACTGGCACTCAAGTACCAGTGAGAATCAGGGCTCTGGACACAGAAGGCGGGCTCTGCCTAACTGTTCAGGGTCTCGGTGGGTGATGAGTAGAAATCTGTCAGGGAAGGAAGGCAAGGCAAGGTATTGAAGCAGAGGATGGGGGTGGGACGAAACCCAGAGGCACAAGAGGACACAGTGCATTGTGGGAGTGGAGAGGGCGCCCACATGACTGGAGCCTAAGAAACCCAGAGGACTGGCGAGACTGAAGCCGACGGGAGACCCTGGGGCACCTGAGAGCCTCAGCAGCATGTCTAGTCTTTATCCCACAGAAAACGGGGCATGGATCCAAGTTTACTGTACATGGAGGAGAATGGTGCCATTCAGTATCTCTGTGTTGTAGGAAGTTAATGCTGGTGATGCTACAGAGAAGGAATTGGAAGCAGGAGAACGTGGAGGAAAAGAGGTCAATTAGTCAAAATAAATTCCGAAGGAAAAACATCACTTATGCAAATACTCAGATGAAAACTGTTACTGCAGCACAAAGTATCCTACATCCTGGGACATGCCCCTTCTTCAGGGCAGGATGCTGCCAGGACTTCTTCAGGGAGAGGGATTAGACCTCTGGCATCTCTGAGCAGTGACCCCAACCACGTGTTCCTTCTCCTACCACAGACCTGCACATCTAGTAAGTTTTTGTGTCAAAAGTATGTTTCCTCATATTTTGAAAGGACCGAGCCTATTAAGAAGCCTTTCTCTCAGTTATTTAGAGAGCAGAGTCAAAACTATAATTAGAATCTACATGTAATGAACAAATTTCAGTACCTTGAATGGGGGGTACCTGTACATACCAAACACATGGCAACAATTACAGACAAATTACATGTAAACACACAGAGTCATGCAGAAGAGTCATAGTTGATACCCTCTTCCATGCCTCTACTTTCTCTGCTAATTTTCTAAAGATCTTAGTTCTTAGTTAGCAATGCCACCATGCCATCACACTCAGCTGCCTTTGAACTATTGTCCATCAAATGCTTTGTCCACCTGGGCTTCTATGAGCATGAAGAACTGGCTTTCCCTCAGAGTCCTGCCCTCAGGGGTGTAGGCCTCCTCAGCTCACAGAGGGTGCCTGAGAATGTGAATTGTGGGGGCTGTAGTTTTCCTTTGGTTGGAGTTAAAACGGCAAGAGGGAAAGTACCATTTCTGATAACATGCTTTCACTTTCAAGCATCTTCAATGCCCACTTACTAGTAGCTCAGCAAGTGCGGCGGGAACTCTGCCCTCAGCTGATGAAGCAGAAATAGGAACGTTTTGTTTATATACAGCTACGACCATGTGCTCATTTGGTGAATTTTCACGTGTTCCCAGTCCATTCTAAGTTGGAGTTTCCACGAAGCCAGGACGAGAGCACAAGTGCTGACACGGGGGACAAGGACCCCTGCACTCAGGCCTGTGCAGAAGAGAACGTGGGGAACTGAACTCACAGGAGGGACACAGGCTGCTATTCTGCAAAGTGACTGCCCCTGTGCTGTTCGCATGCGCTCAAGGAAATGGTCCTCTGAGCAGGAGGCTTTTTTGTGGGACAGCCACTGGCTCAAGTTCAAAGAAGAGTGCCCTAGGTCTTAACTGAAGTGAAAAAAAAAAAAAAAGAGCCAATCCAGGCAGATGTTATCTCTGGAGAATGGAGGAAGAAGAATGTCTGTCATGGGGTGGTGGGGGCGGGGGGGGGGGGGGGGATGGGGGTGGAGTGTGACTTTTTCTCAACTACCTATTGTCTCTCCCTTTCTCTCCCAACTGGGTAAAAAGATGGACACCCCACAAAAGCCGTTTTTTCCCCTACCGCTGCCCCAGTAGGTGAGCAAACACAGACTCCCAGAACTCGGAAGACTTAACGATATAAAGTAGCATCTGGGCCTCCTGAGCTTCCTCAGGCTACTCTCCTGGTACTTGTTGGAGGGGAGCCAAGTGGGAAATGGCAAGAGCCAAGGTTCCCGCCCATCTTTCCCAGCGACACAGCCAGCAGGTTCAGCTGCTCCTACCCAAACCTGCCTCCCGCCAGGAAGCAATGAGGACTGCGTGCCTTCACGTGTGCACCTGTGTGTGACAGGCGAGCACCGCCACGTGGAAGAACTTGTCAGTAGACAGCAAGTTTGCATTTTGGTCCACAGAACCGACCAAGGTTTGAGGATGCTTTTATTTGGAAACTGGTGATTCTTTACAAACTCACACTCTATTTGCAGGTAATCAACTAAATAACAATTTCTCTTTGGTTGATTTTAAACCTCAAAGTCATTTTAAATTAATATCATTTTAAAAGTCATTAATGGGAACTTATTAAAATGTTGGTGTCTATTTTTCAATTTGTTTATTTCTTTTAAAAATTTAGTTTCTCACAAGGGAGACTTTTATGCCGATAGAAGAGTTCTATATTCTGATAAGGGAGGAAAAACACAAATCTACATGTGATAAAATGTCCTCAAACTATTCCCAAAAAAGTGCTCCAGCAACTGGCAAACACCCAAAAATGGTCTGTACCTGAGCACAGTATTGGGCCAATGTCAATTCCTGGTTTTGACAATATACTGTGGCTGTGTAATATACAGTGCTAACATTGGAGGAAGGGTACACGGAAACTCTGTATTTTTTTTTTTTTTGCAATGTCTTGTGAATCTTAAACTATTAAATAAAGTTATAACAAAATAATCAATCATTTTGCCTGCTTGGTTTTACCTTAGCCTGGTGGCAGGCAAGTGCTGTATTGGGGGTGATATAAGCCTCAAAAAACATACAAATGGATTTCTTTCGCAAGCATTGATTTGGCATCCGTTATATGTATAGTATTATGTTCAATTCCAATAGATTCAAAAGCGTTATAAGAAAGACTGGCCATACCAATCAATATTAATGAGCTCACTCCCTTTCTCTGGAATACTAATAGAGGCAGAGATGTTATTATCTAACATGCAAATTCTCACAATCTCCCAAGACAGAACCAAGGTCAATAAATATCGATCATTAAGGTGACAAGGAAGCTTCTGGAAGGAAGCCACAGTGATCTCAGGTGAGCAGGGGTCAGGCAGCAAGCTGTGTTGAATAAGCCGTCAGGACCTCCCCACTTAACATGAGGCCGGTCCTGGACCAGCTCTCCTGTAGCTTGTTTTCCAGCCTCTCTCTCCCTCCCGGAGCTCAAAGCTTGCTTCGTTAAGGTACAAGCTGATCACAAGAACTACTTAAATTGTTATAAACAACGAAAAGGCTTCAAGAACGAATGTGCAATTGTAGAATTACAGGTAAACTGCAAGTTTGAAGAAGAGATATTTTGGAGTATGGAGGGGTGGTCTTTGAAACAACCCCAATCACCCAGGGGTGGCCCTCTGCTCTACCTGCTGGAATAATGCAAGTCTCTGGGAGTGAAGCCAAGGCCAAATGCGGCAGTAAAGATGGAGCCTCAGAATGCCAACGACTTCACAAAACACGTGTCAACCGTTTTATCTTTTTGAGAAGCTACTACCTCTAATAGAAACAGAAGAAAAATAAAGAAATGTGCAAAGAGTAAAATCTCCTGGAACTAAAATCTCAGCAAATCAATATCCAGGAAGGGCCAGTTCTGACTCAAGCATTTAAATCATTTAACAGTGACTTTCCCTTTAATTTGCCCATTCAAACCAGCATATATGTTGATGGCTAACTCCTAGTCATCACTCTCCCTAAATATTAAATTGATTAAAAAAAAAAAAAAGGATTTTTTTCTTAAACAGTAGTTAACTGTAAAAACATTTAAAATCACTAGCTACTGAAACATCATACTCTGTGTAAGCAGTTCTAAAATGACTATCCGTAGGCCGGCCGGCATGGCTCAGTAGTTGAGCGTCGACCTATGGACCAGGAGGTCTTGGTTCAATTCCCAGTCAGGCAATATGCCCGGGTTATGGGCTCAGTCTCCATTGTGGGGCCTGCAGGAAACAGCTGATCAATGATTCTCTTATCATTGATGTTTCTATCTCTCTCCGTCTCCCTTCCTCTCTGAAATCAGTAAAAATATATTTTTAAAAGTGCTTTAAAAAAAGCTTAAAAAATAAAAAGACGATTCATAGTTATGTACTAGCTAACAAATAGTAGAGAAGCAAAAACCTAATAATATCCATTTATGATGAGTAGCAACAAAATTGTATAAATCAAAATACCCCTTTTGCTCAGCTGAAACTATGAATATGATATCATAGTGTGAACAAAGCAAAATAAAGCCGTTCAGTGGATCCATTTGCCCAAGAGCCAGTTTCAGCAGAAGGGAGAACACTTGCTTACCTTAAAGCTTAAAAGCAATCCCATTAAATATACAATACTTTTGCTCAGCTAAAAAAGTGCCTACTAGTGCTAAGACAGTGAAGTGCGGACAGCATTGTCACTGTTTGAAATGAGAAAAAATAATTTAATGTGACTGTGTACTAATTCACTATTAAGTCAACAAAAGAGTTTTTCAAACTATCAATCTGACATGGAAGTCATTGCTTTTCCACTTGGTAGAGATGTTTTAAAATCCACTCGGTAGAGATGACTTAAAATCCGTTGAGTGGAGTTGTGAAGTTTTGATGAGTTAAAATAGGGCAAGTGCTTAGACAGTGGCTTGCACACAGTAAGGAAGGCTCATTAACTGTTACAGGCCACACTGTTAAGTGTAAAGCCGCAAACCAAGCCCCTGTCTGTTGTTGGGTAGATCTCACTGCAAACTGGACCTCTTTTGCTTCCATATAAGTTTCCTTCACCGCCCATCACTCTCCCCATCTGCACTCAGCTCAAACCACACTCACCTCCTCCAAATCCCCACCTTTCTGTCCATGCCCCCTGTAAGGTAATGTCCACAAAAGCTGAACACTGTGTCCTGTTCCCTCCTTCACCAGGGCCTCAACTCGTTCCTGGAATATGGGAAGTACTTCAGAAATGTTGCTAAATGAATAAATAAGTAAATGGAGAACCAACGGAAGAAATAAAAGAATGGGAGAGAGGAAGAGAAGGATGGATGGAGGGAGGATTAAAGTCCTAGCTCAACCTTGTTAAGATTAACTTCAGGGTCAACAATAGTTTGCTAGTGTTTTCCTTATCATGAGGTGGATCACACCTCAGTTCCCCATCATATATATGACTTGGTACCCACATCAAAGGATTTTCATCTCTATTATTCCAACATAAGGAGTCACTTGAGAATTTAATATTCTATAATACATCACTTGGGAAGATGTTTAACATCTAATATTTTGACTTACACTTGACCACATACTTCCAATCTCACTTGAAGGCAAAATAGAACATTAGCTTGTCAACTGCCTTTCTAAATTATGTGAAAAAGGAATTTACAGCCTGCCCCATGTTAATCCAAAGCTCTTCTTACCATGTGCATTAGTAAAGATGCATTCCTAAACACACTTGAGATCACCTATGCAAGTCTCCCACACATAGAGTGTGCTTACAACAATGAAGTTGTCCGGGATTCATTAGATACTGGCATGTAACAGGATGTATAATTTTGGAGTGAAAAAAAAAAAAAAAGGACTCTGGATTCAGACCAGGGGCTCAAATTCTAGTCCCAATTAGCAAACATGTGACATCAGGCAAGGTATTTAACCTTTCTGAGGCTCCCTTTCCCCATCAATCAAATGGAGAAAATCACAGGTGTGCTACCAAGCAGAGTAATGAGGTAAGTTTGTAGAGGGCTTATCTTTGCACATAGCAAGTTCTCAATAAATATGGAAACTGCTAATAGGCCGAGAGAGAGCAAACTGCAACTAAAGTCAGAATCCCTTAAAGACACTTAGCTAAGCCAGAGTGTGACCGCGTGAACACGGTAAATACCGGCTGAATGAATGGCTGGTTCCTGGTGACTGGCCACCCAGGAGGCGGCCCTCCCTCCCTTCCTTGCAGATGTCTGTTATGTAGAATCTCTTTCCTTGAGCCTATTCTAGCCAGAATCGCATGTGTACCATAGATGCTTACTGAGGGAAGTGCCTCCATAAGACAGTGATGCTAGCCCCCGCCCATGCCTTCATGCACCAATACACCGCCCTTCAATCTCTGCACTGGCGTTTCTGTTTAGAAGAGCCAGCCAGGAATGACCAGCTCTGGGCTAAAGACTCTAGAATGCAGATTATCACAGCTCAGCGGGTTGACTTGTGTGTGTAAACTGCTTATGCACCTTCTGCTCTCGTTAGGAAATAGCTGCGGCTGCTTAGTACCAGCACATCTGCTTGCCATGCTCCTGGTTTCTGACAAGGAAGTCAGAGGATGGCATGCCACACTGTTGCAAATTTGCTGATAATATCGGGTTAACCTTATCTGATCTGGTGGATTTCTGGAGATGAGGAAACAGATATACGGGCTGCAAAATCCCAGCCTGACTCCCCTCTCTTAGTTCCAATTTCAGTGGATTCGCTTGCTCAAATTTCCAACATAACTGGACTGCCCTCTCCTGGGTACCACCTGCCCCAGCTGCAGTTTGACCTCAACAGGGGTTAAACCTCCAGGCAGGAATGAATGCCCATCATAGCAGAGCAATAACTGAAACACAATCCTGGGGCTCTGGAAAATCCGAAGGGCCGATGTATAGGTCTAGGTCAAACTCCCTTAGCTTGACTGTCCATATCAAGGACTCCCATAGACAAACCCATCGCATTAGCAGGCCTTTGTTTTAGATTTAAAAGCACATCTCCCTCCTCATTTGTATTATTGCAGCTATGCAGTCTGTTCATTTTTAAAGTGCAGGCAAGAGCTAACCAAGTACACTGAACCCCAGTCTGACCCTCAATAGCATCAACATGTATTTTTATAGTGTCAGTAATGCACCAGCCATTATGTGCACTTTCGAAGTAATTCTTGTCCTGTCAACCGCTGTGAGAGCCCAGGGCAGATGCTAAGCAATCCAGGCGCTCAGTGGTTATGCAGTACTTGGCCAGCCCAGCAGGTAATTTTCCCTAAGTATGTGTGTACTTAAATGGCACCTTCCAATTATATCTCTTTGTGAGGGTGCAAATGCGGCAGCCCACACTCTCCAGATGTGCGCACGCTCCCAGCTCCCCCACCCACAGGGTGCTCTCCGCCTCCCTCTTGGGGAAGCATTGTCGAGTCCTCCTGGGCACAGAGGCTGAGAAGGCTGACAGGTGTGGCCTCCACTGTCCTCTGCTCTGGCTCTAGACTCAGGCAGACAAGACCACCCTCTGAGATGCCTCCAAAGGAACAAAATGGGCACCTGTGACACAGCCCTGCACCTTCAAGTGTTTTATAGGCTCCCAGCTCACCACTACCCACCACTCGAGACAATTCAAGTGGAAAACTATAAATACTAGTTATTTCGTGTACCAAATACTGGGTTTGTCTCCCGTTCATGTTTGGTCTCACACATTTAGCCTTGAAAAGAACATGACATCACGGGCTCCTGGCCTTAAAGTTCTAGTTTCAGAGAACAAGCTCAGAAGGAGTTTGGGGAACTAGGACCATGGGTGAAGGAAAGAAAAAGTCAGAAATACTGCAATGGGTTAGGTAAGTAGTGAGATTCAGATCGTAAATCTGAATCTTCTCAGTACTAATTCTGTCTCCACACTAAGTCATACTGTACTATATTCAATTACTAAATGTCAAACTTCTCTCTCCTCCCTCTCCCCTGCCCCCCTTCCCTCTGTCTCTCTCCACCCCCTCTCATCAATCTCTCTTTCCTCACTCTTGCTCTCTCTCCTTCCCCATTTCCTGTAAGGAAATGACAGCAATATGCTCTTCAAGGCATGCCGAAGTCCCATCAGTATTCTTTATTTTTATTTTTTTAATAAATATATTTTATTGATTTTTTTACAGAGAGGAAGGGAGAGAGATAGAAAGTTAGAAATATCGATGAGAGAGAAACATCGATCAGCTGCCTCCTGCACACCTCCTACTGGGGATGTGCCGGCAACCAAGGTACATGCCCTTGACCAGAATTGAACCTGGGACCTTTCAGTCCGCAAGCCGAAGCTCTATCCACTGAGCCAAATCAGTTAGGGCTGATCAGTATTCTTGACTTCACTCACAATTCTTAACAACACACTTTGTGGCAGAAAAAAAGATGAGAAACTTCCAGACGAGGATCCCTGCATGACCCTCACAGATCTGTCCAATTCGCTGCTTTCCTTTCACTGGCTCACTGGTCTCATGAGCCTTCTTCCTTTTCTTGTTGTCTATTCTCGTTTTCAGGGCAACTGACGGCGTATGCAGTTCTGAATTTTATTTTAAGTAATTAGTAGTTGACTATCGTTTGTGCAATTGGTGTAATTAAATCTAATTATATAATTGATGGAAGACTGAGTAACCACATAATTAGAATGTGCAATAATGACTGTTGCAACCCCATCGTTGTGACGCGCAATGACACAATTATGATGTGTAACAACTGGTCTAATTCACAGGGTTCCCTGCAAAGAGTGACAACAGTGCGAGTCCTGCACGGTGGAATGCAGGTGAGGCCGGAGACCTGCAGAGTAGCTTTCAGCTTCTAGACCTGGGCTTCCTATTCATCTTCATCTCACTAACCTCATCCTTGTGGTCGGCGCTCTGTGCAAATCTAAGGCAGCAGCTTAGGAGGCCTGAAAAAGGTACTCATGAGGGCAAAAGCAACCACCCTTAAAACATAAATGCAAGGGATGAACTTGAATTTCTGAAATGTGCGTTCCTGCATGTCAATTTTACATTCAAGTTGTAATCGGGGTTCAAGAAACAGGGTGTCCAATGTCTGCAGACCACACGCACAATTACCAGTGGGCCTGATGATTAGGACGGGGGACTGAGCTCCTGGCTCTCAGTCTTCCCCCCACTCACCTCCTGCCATCTTCCTGATGACTGCGACAGGTGAACCATGGAAATGCGGCCTCTCGCTGTGGCCTCTCCCTTTACCGCACGCCACCCGCCCACGTCCATGGTTATTCTCTAGGCCAGCAGTATCAGCAGCAACTGCAACACATCTGGAATCTTGATCCCAAACGCCCCATTCTTCAACCACAGCTCCTTACTCCTTAGGCTCACCTGCTCAGAAATCCCACACTGGCATTTTCCTTCAACCTCAGAGACATCTCCAAATCCCCAACCCCGGCCAGTCACTTGCTCCCTGCCACACCTCCTTGTCCAGCCCAATTCCCACAGTCCTGCACCTCACCCCTATGCAGCCATTCTCCATCCCTGACAAAAGTCCTCCCGATGACGGACTTAACTCTTCCTCAGTTCCACACGGACCCCTGAGCATCGGAAAATCCCTGGATAAAACCACGTAGCTGAAATGACCGCTTTCCCTCTAAACTCATGGTCTCACACAGCAATTGACACTCTATACTGACTGCAAACTGCTATTTTTCTGAATTGGTTTGCTCTCCAATTTCCCAAGGCCACTATTCATGGTTTCTCTCCTCTCCTCTAACCTCCCAGGTCCCATCGTGCTCAGCTGGTGGCCTCACTGCACAGTTCATTACAAATAATAAGCGAAATCACTCTTTTTCCTCCCCGCAGCCCTCCAGCCTGCACGTGCACACACCTCGTGCTTCCTGTTTGCCTGCTAACGGCCACGCCCTCCCAGGCCCTTGTTTCAGCTTTTCAGGGTCTGTGAGGCTCTAGCCATCTCTCCCTCACTACCTGGGTGCTGGCTGCTAAATGTTAACCTTGCCCAGCATGAAACAAAACCCTCCTGACCCCACATCCCACTCAAATACTCGACTTTCACTGTCTGTACTGCAGTCAGATTTCCAAAAGAGCCCATCACTGTCACCCCTCTTGGCCCACCCCCACCATGCGCTGGCAGCACCTGTCAGGGACACCAGCACCCAGGCCGCAAACTTACCAAGGACTCTGGGCTCCTGTCCTCCCTGATGTCTCAGCAGGATGGGGCAGGAGACCACTTCCTCCTCCTGGAAACACTGCCTTCCGCAAGCTTCCACTATCCTCCCGCCCCCGCCAGGTTCTGATACTTCTCAGTTTCCCAGGCAGGCTGCTCTGTGGTACCCGGACTCTAAATGTTGGGACACTCCTCCCTTCACCCTGGGCCACTTTCACCTCTTTCCCTAGATCAGGGGCGGGGAACTTTTTTTTCTGCCAAGGGCCATTTGGATATTTATAATATCATTGGAGGGCCACACAAAATCATCAACTTAAAAATTAGCCTGCTATATTGGGTCAAACATTTAACGTACTCACTCGTGATGCCTTGCCAGGACCAGACCAAATGATTTCTCGGGCCTTATATGGCCCGCGGGCCAGACGTTCCCCACTCCTGCCCTAGATGACTGCACTCATTCGAAATTCCTCTCTACGATCCTGAAAGGTTAAGTCCAGGCCAGGCTTTCTTCTAAGCACTGGAGTCTGATATTTAACTTCCTCCTTGACATTGACTCCTCCCTGTCTCACAGCCTTCTCAAACTTAACATGTTCATGATGGTGGTCCTAATTGGTCCCCAAACATCCTATCCCCTCCCCACAATGCAATGCTTCCCTTCTCAGTAAATGGCACCACCTCCACCTGTTATTCAAGACAAACACCAAGAAGGCCCTTGATCCCTCCTTTCGTTCACTCCATAAGCCAACCCACCAGTGGGTTCTGTCCAAAATGTCTCTCTCCTCTTGGACGTCCCTCCTTTCCCGCCTCACCAGGTCAGGTGCAGCCACCTTCTGTTTGACTGGTCTCCTCTTTTAGCTCCACGGCATGATTACAGATTGCAATTGGTTTTTTATATTTGTCTGTTTTATTGTTTGTTTCCTGCCTATCTCTCCCACTAGATGATAAATGGTCCTTGATTGTGTTCACTGGTTTTCTGGCTCAGAGCACCCAGAACGGGATTAACCAGGTCATCAAGTTTCCATGGAATGGACAAATGAATGACAATGGTGTTGGCACCAGTAAGCTGCAGAGTATGCACCTCATGTAAACTCCTAAGGGTCACTATGGACGCTGGAGACAGAACAGAGCTCATAAGAAAAGAAGCTAAATGTTCTTCAAAAGTTAAACAAAGAGATACCATATGCTAAAAGATACCGTATAAATTGTGTCTCCCCAAAATGTATACAGGGAAGCCCTAAACTCCTATGTGATGGTACTTGGAGATGGACCTTTGGGAAATATTTAGGCTTAGATGAGACCAGGAAAGTGGGGCCCTCATGACAGGCTAGTGCTCTTATAAGAAGAGACACCAGAGGTGGCTGGCTGGCTGGAGCTCTCTCTGTCCCTCCTTGGACATTTATGTGAAATGTCCAAAATAGGTAAATCCATAAAGTCGGAAAACAGATCAGCAGGGTAGGGAAGATTGGTAGTGGGGAATGGGGGTGACTAATAATAGTTTCTTTTGGGGGTGTTGAGAATGCTGTAGAATTACATTGCGGCGATGGATGTACAACTGTGAATATATCGAAAATCAATGAACCATTTTAAGTGGGTAAATTTTATAATATATGAGATAGATCTCAAAATAGCTGTTAAAAAAGAAAAACAGGAAGAAGAAGGAGGAGATTATACATTATACATATTCAATACTCAATTTCCTTGAATCTAAGTTGTCATCAATAAGAAGATGGGCCACTATTTTATGTACCACTAAGAAGAAAAAGACCTGCCAATTATAGCCCTAGAAGCTATTAATTGTAAAGATATTTCTTGTTTTCTGGAAAAATGTATCTTTAAATTAATGAAATGTGGTAGCTCTCTTCAATTCTAGGAATCAGTTCCTGAAGTCTTCTAAATAGGAATAAATTCTTTCAGCAGAAATTCATTAACCATTAACTCATTCATAAGAAGAAAAAAAGAACATTTATGAAATGAGTATTATAAGCTGAACATTAGCTTTGCATATGACTTTGACTTGGACCCTCACAAGTACCCTTCCAGATAAGCATTATGTACTCATTTTACAGACGAGGAAATGGGCTACAGATGGGTGAATAATTAGTGCATAGCAGGGCTAGGCCTGGAAGCCATGTCTCTAAGTCTCCACTCGGCCACCACATTATGAATGAAAAGCTCAAATGAGTAAAACTTGTTTTTTTAATGAACACTATCTTTTCCTGTATTAACTATGGAGATGTAGATTCCAAGTCAATCCCCATCACTCATCCCTCACTTTCTCTTGGTCACCTCCCACCATCAACTCAGATACATTAAAGAAATGGGATTATGATCTAAAAACAGCAAGAGTGGTTTTGGCCACCGTCAAGCTCTCTACCTTCAGGATTTGGGTTTGCTATGAAGTCTCCAAGAGCTGCAAGAATGAAAACACAGAGCAATTAAAGATGACACTGACAGAACAAAGTGGAAAAATCTTTTAAATGAGAAAAAAAGTAGTATGAAATGCAAGTGAACCTCAATTTATGGTGCAGATGTTTTGCTGAAAATTATGTATAAACCAAATTGATTTATAAACAATCTTGTTGTAAATTCAACAAGAACACTGTGATGAAATCTTGGGATGGAAACTTTGATAATGAGAAAAATTTGTACTAAGAATAGTTAATTCCCAATCTCTGTTTTGAGTTTCTTTTCTTTTCTTAACTTTTCTTTTTCTTTTCAAGTGGTGCCCACCTATAGAAAAATATTCCCTATCCGCTTTAGACATTTAGTGGGCAGAAATGTCATGGGACCAAAAGATTTTTAAGATTTTTAAAATGTGCCTATTTACACTATTTATGAGTCATTTCCATAATGTTTTAAATATACAGTTGACCCTTGAATAAAATGGAGGTTAAGGGTGGTGACCCTTTAAGCAGTCAAGAATCCATGTATAACTTTTGACTCCCCAACTTTAACTACTAATCGTCTACTGTTGACCAAATGCCTTACCAATTACATAAAGTCTATTAATGCATATTTTGCATGTTATATGTATCATGTACTGTATTCTTACAATAAAATAAGCTAGAGAAAAGAAAATGTTATAAGAAAATCATAAGGGAAACACATTTACAGCATTTATTTTAAAAAATCCAAGTATAAATGGACCCAAGTATGAATAACCCCCATGTTATTAAAGGATCAACTGTATATATCAACACAGTGGAAGAGCAGAAGGAAGAGAAAGAGGAAGGGTAAACCCTGGAAACAAATTCCAGGACCAAAACTGGAGGGAGGGGGTGAGGGGAGTGGGCTCAGAGGGGAAAAGTATCTCCCTCGGGTCCCCCAAAGCTCTGAGCCACTCTCTCCACAGCACCTCGTTCCCAGGGGAGCCCTATGGCCTCCCTGCACTTACAAAGCACTATGTCTCTGGTCTTCTTCTGCGGTCAAAGGTCATAAAATGGCCTTTACACAGTACTTTAATCAGAACTGTTGCATTAAAAACAACAACAACTGGATTTCCAGAAGCAACTGACTGAACAGGAGAGCTGAAAGACCTGCTTCCTGCTTCCTGTTCCCACCACCGTTGAGTAGGTGTCCCCTGCACACAGGTCTCCCAGGCCCAGGACGCCTTCCGGCACCGGGTCCAGCAGATTCCCCTGGCATGTTCACCTTGGCCCAGGAGAAGGCGCTTCAGAGCTGAGCCCACCACGTGCTTCCACCGCCTCACAGATAGGCAGTGCCACCTCCCCCAAACCTACCACAGGCCTCAAAAAGCCAGAATTCTAAGAAGGTCCTTTCCCTACTGTAGCTCAGATGTAGCCTGTATGAGACTGTCTTTTGTCCTGAAGTTACATATTTTAAGGGCTCTGAGCCCCTTCACGGTTTCTCAGCACTCTCATCTCTTAATCCAGAGGAAAGTGACAAGATGACCCCTGGCCTGTCACTTGTCACCAGAGCTCTGACCCACTGCTGCCGAACACTGAGCCAAATGCCCCGCCCAGCACTGTGCTGAGCACATTCACTACCTTATCTCCTCATCCCTGTGACCACTCCACTACCATCAGCTCCTTGCTACAGGTGCAGAACCTGAAACCTGGAGAGTTCAAAAAAGAATAACAATAACTAAAGTCCCTTAAGACAGCGGTCGGCAAACTGCGGCTCGCGAGCCACATGCAGCGCTTTGGCCCCTTGAGTGTGGCTCTTCCACAAAATACCACGGCCTGGGTGAGTCTATTTTGAAGAAGTGGCATTAGAAAAAGTTTAAGTTTAAAAAATTTGGCTCTCAAAAGAAATGTCAATCGTTGTACTGTTGATATTTGGCTCTGTTGACTAATGAGTTTGCCGACCACTGCCTTAAGAGCACTGTTCTAAGTATTTTCATATGTTGACTCAATTACTCCTCATAGCAACCTTATTTGTGTTATGATTTATGTTATTGTATTCATATTACAGAAGAGGAAACTGAGGCCCAGAGAGGAGGTTAAGCAACATGCCCAAGTTCACCCAGCTCACAAGTGATTAGGCAAAATTTAAATTCAGGCAATTTGACACCAAAGATGTGCTTTAGCCTCTAGGCTGGCTTGTCAAGGTCATAGCAATGGTCAGGGCTAGAGCCAAAAACGCCCTGTTCCACATGGTCAGGATCTAGAGACACAGGACTAGCTACGTGCTCTATAGTCTCCAGGTCACTGGGGAGCCAGATCTCCTCCGTAGCATCTCCAACGACTGGCCCACAGGGTCTGCAATGAATGCCTGGCCTTCCTCAGAGCCAGGCTGGAAAAACATTTGATGATCTTGTTTCTTTCTGAATTTTCAGGAGATTAGAAACTTCCAGCAGAGGTAATAAGCTGTATGACGACATTCTGGGTCCTTCTGGTGTGTGTAAAGGAGCCACTCTCACAATGGTGTCCAGGGGGCATCTCTAAACACAAGGAACAGGAGCTTACACCAGGTAGCCTTCCTGGTGGGCTGGAAACTCTAGCTAGGTTTGAAATCGAAAACTTCTCAAGCTCTGGGGTCTCATCCTCTTTACCCCTGAGCCATATATTTTAGTTTCTGCTAAAAGGTCTGCCTGTAGACATAAATGACACCCAAACTCATGAGTTGACCTGTTTTCCCTTTCCATAAAAACTAGACATTCTGGGAAGTCTCTAGCAGGCACTGACCCAGCCACCAGCATCTTGGTTCTACAAACAATGGCCCCAGGGAACACAAAATCAGCACTTCCTCACCCCCACTGATCTTAATAGAGAGTGGGTAGGCAGAAGGTTTATAAATCAGATGAGTCATTTGGTTCACCAAGGGAGAAGATAAATAAACCAACACTCCAATTAATTTTAACCTGCAAAGAAAGTGCTTGTGAGTGGTGCTTCAGCCAAGTCCGCAGGGTCTGAACAACCTTAATTATTCACAATGCAAATTGCTCTCACTGCTTGCTGGATAATTCCTCAATACCTTCCATCCTGCTTCCACTGTCCTTCACTCATCCTCCCATCCTCCGTTCTCAGCATCCTGCTCTTTATTCCAGAAGAGCCAGAAGGAAATTGCTGGAAAGGGCCTTCCAATCACTCAGTCATTCTCTTTAAAAAATCTTGATGAATTGTTTACTTTTAATGAATCTTCCAGGACCCTAATTAGATTAACCTAGGATCCTAGGGCCTGGCTCAGTGGTTGAGCACCAACCTATGATCCAGGAGGTCACGATTTGATTCCTGGTCAGGGCACATGCCCGGGTTGCGGGCTCAATACCCAGTGGGCAGCGTGCAAGAGGCAGCCAGTCAATGATTCTGTCATCATCCTCTCTCTCTCTCTCTCTCTCTCTCTCTCTCTCTCTCTCTCTCTCTCCCTTTCTCTCTGAAATCAATAAAAATATATTTTTTAAATAAAGAGGTTCTCACTCTCTGCATTTCTGCTTCCCAAGGCAAAGCTGCTCTGCCCTTCAGAAAAACAAACTAACAAACCAAAGCTTTAGCCTCATGAGCTGAGATTAGGTCAGAGATTGGAGCCCACCACTCTCTGGCCGAGGTTGCATTATGAATTGGATTGTGGGGTGCTAATGCAGGTGAAGGTGTATTTAAATGATCACGCCATTTCTCGTTGGCTGTGAAGAGAAATTTGGAAGACATAGTGGTCATAGTTTTTCCCATCAGACCGTGCTGTCACAGAGTATGTTTGGTTTTCCAATGACACTGACCCAGCCATTTGTTCATCTTGGCATGACTCTGGTGATCCCTGCCCATCTGTGCTGTCATCTTTAAAGTCCTTATTATCAGCCTCACTCCCCAGCTAGAGAAGCTATCTGTCCCCAAAACAAATTTAAAAGGAGGTGAGAGGATGAGGTAGGACCTGTCGATGATGAACCAAAAATGAGAGCCAGGGAATGGGGGGCGGGGGGGGCAGGGGGGGGCCTCTTTGGATACCTTCTTAATTGGCCATGCAGACATAACGACAGGAAACTCCAGAGGGAGGAGAATCAGGCCCACCGCAGGGCTAACAAAGCTCATGAGTCCATTTCTCAAAGGCAAGTGGTCTGCCCTCTCTCCTGGCTCTGACTGATCGCCCTGCCGCCTTCCTCTCCTCAGTCTGGGGGTGGTTTCTTAACAAGATCCCTTCACTGGGCAGCGTAGTTTCAGAGAGCACAGCTTCAGTGAGCACTCCCAGGCACAGTCATGGTCACCTGGCAGAGGTTCTGCGCAGAGTGAAGAAGGAGGTGGGGAGTCTTGCTGGTGCTGGCGCACGTGCAGAACCAAATGGCCCACAGGACGAGATCTAGGTCAGTACTCAAGTGAGTGGGAGTCCTCACAGCTTGGAGCATCGCCTGACACCAGAGAAGCTGCAGAATGGATGAGTCCAGGAGCCAACTGTGCCACTCCCAGCAGGAGCCGGTGGCTGCAGGGGGTGTGGACTGATTTCCACACCAGGCCTCTGCTCCTGACCTGCTGTGAGGCGGGGGCACGGGGAGGGGTGCTTCCCATGAGTCAGTCGATCTCAGTCTCGGCCTGTCTCTCTCCTTTTGCCATATTTGCTGCCTATCCGGAATGTTACAGTTCCATGGACCCAGACACACCTGGGGTTTGGCTGATCTAATTAGCCACAGATGAGTCTGTTCCCAAAATAGGGAGTCAATTATTCTAATTTCTGTTCTAACCAACAAGGCATGACGTAGGCCCAAGGCGCATAACCCCAGATTGGGAGAGGAGACGCATGCCTTCTGAAGGGTCCTCAAGGCTTTCGATCCTGCATGACTGTGACTCTGAAAGTCGTGTCCTGAAGATGGAGCTGAGCGCAGGGACAGACAAACCTTCCCTTGCACATAGCTCCCAAGTCCCTGAATCTGAATGGAGGGCACTGGTGAACCGGTCTCCTTTGGGATGGTCCTCACACTGCAGGAAAGGGCTGTGGGGTAATCCCAGCATCTACAGCCGAGCCCACAAAATCAGGGACCACTTCCTTCTGACACCGAAGACCAAGACCCTGTGGGAAGACACAGGGCACAGCCCAAGCATGAGCTCCCCAGAGCTGCTTCCCCTGACCCCAAGGAGGTGCTGACACTCCCTCCCCTCACATCACCCTGCCCTAGGCCCACCCCTGCAGGGCATCTACACCTAGAGCTGGAGTTTGGGGATTTGGATCATAGTGGCGCTGCCCATTACCTATGTGATGTCGGGAGCGCCTTAATTTCTCTAAACCCGTTTTCTCATCTATGACATGAGAGTGATGAAAGCACCCACCTCAGGAGCTTGTGGTAAGGCTTAGATGAGTTAATAAGAAGAAAAGGGCCCTAGCCGGTTTGGCTCAGTGGATAGAGCGTCGGCCTTCGGACTGAAGGGTCCCAGGTTCGATTCCGGTCAAGGGCATGTACCTTGGTTGCGGGCACATCCCCAGTGGGAGGTATGCAGGAGGCAGCTGATCAATGTTTCTCTCTCATCGATGTTTCTAACTATCCCTCTCCCTTCCTCTCTGTAAAAAATCAATAAAATATAAAATAAAAAGAAGAAGAAAAGGGTTAGAACATAGGAATCACTCTGTACACTTTCACTGTTGTTTTGCTGCCAGTACTACCAGTTGTCAAATTCCATGTCAGACTATGAAGCCCTTAAGGGTAGGAAACTTTTCCTATTCCCTTCCAGCACCCGGCACAGAACATGATGCAGAAGAAAGTTCAATGACTGTCTGATAGATGAATGAATGTTGTCAATCCAATGGACAGTGCTGGACCGCTGACCTCAGCTTCATTGAGGGGTGATTGCCTGAGACCTTCCCTGCAGGATGCTGACAGAGGGGAGAATTCAGTGAGCCACCAGGCAGAGAGGCACTGAGCAAGGACAGAGAGAGGGGCATGGAGTTCTAGCAAAACAGACTGGCACTGACTTTGACCAACGGGCTGTGCCTGGGCATCTACATTTCTTCTCAGTCCATCTATTCATACATCTAAACAGAAGCTGAAACTATTGGGAAGACAGGGTATCATTTCCAGAAGAACAAGGTCAGAGGGAGCATGACCCATCTTTCTCCACCTGCCCCACAAGGCTCCACCAGGACCAGAGAAACCAGCAAGCTCTCCGCTGGCTCTGCTTCTGAATCACGGCAGAAGCCAACTGGTATTCCCAGTCGTTCCCCGGGCTGTGCTGTTGCTTCACACCCACCTGGGAGCCAGTCCTCCTTCGCATGGGCCCCAGCCGGCCGTGTCTCCCATGCCTCTCTGAACCCATGAGGCAGGAAGCTTGTGACTCTCCCGAAGCTAGCCACAGGAAGCTCCACGGCTGGCCATTGTGTAACCATCACTGGAGAGACATCTGTGGCCTTCGTCCTGTGGCCTCTGGAGGAGGCAAGATGGGACCCGGCAGGCAGCCAGGGAGCCATGGAGGCCATGTGCCCAAGTGAAGGAGGGTAACTACACCCATTGAACTGGAACTGCTCTGAGTGTCCTTTGTGTTTTAGACAGGGTATTTCGTTGTCTTTGAAATGCCAAATAATACTGAAGAAGGCCATGTTATTTTTTTAATATATATTTTTATTGATTTCAGAGAGGAAGGGAGAGGGAGAGAGAGAGAGAAACATCAATGATGAGAGAGAATCACTGATTGGCTGCCTCCTGCACAACCCCCACTGGGGATGGAGCCCGAAACCCGAGCATATGGCCTGATGGGGAATTGAATCATGACCTCCTCATTCATAGGTCAATGTTCAACCACTGAGCCATGCTAGCCAGGCGGAGGACATGCTATTTTTATGAATTTTCAGAAAAGGTCATGGACTAATAAGAGGTTGAGAACATGCCTGGAGGCTTCTTGCCCTGCTGTGTGTCCTGTCACTGTTCTATTTATAGCTGACGTCAGTTGCCTTACTCCCGACAGTTACACGCGGAAACAACATAGCAATCCAGAACTGACGGATGTATATGTCCCTTCAGCCTACCTACCTCTCTCAGATCTAGAATAGTCGGGATTTTCAGCCACTGTTAAAAGAAAGGAACTGACCAAATGCACAGTCCAGACACCAAGATCCTCATCCCTCTTTGTCCAAGAAACACCGTGTTTGCCCCACCTTAGCTGAGCGCCCAGCCTGCCACTCCCCCAGGCATGAAACAGCACCCAGAAGGGCCCCGCCACCACCAACATCTATCAGGGTGATTTGGTGAGGATCAGCACTGAGAGCGATTTCTTGCTCATTCATCATGGGCAGTCTGTCGAAAACAATCTCATTTCAAACCCGTCCCAGAGAGAAAAGAAGTGACAAGTGGCACTAAGTAATCTACATCAGGGCTGCTGGGAGTCATTTATCTTTCCTTCGCCCCGCCCAGGACCTGATGCTCTGAGGAGAGAGGAGGAATAAATCAAATGGGCTCTGAGAGAACCTGTTCACCCACAGGAGGGGCTTCAGATAAAACAGAGGCTATGGGATGGCCACACACTCCCGGCGGTTCAACTCGTTTTGGTCCCTGTTTTACGATCACCGTCCAGAGGAATGATTGCAGCATCTCAGAGGGGCGTGCCTCCCTCATGACCAAATCTGCTCTCTGCCTACTTTTAGTTAAGCTTAAAAGCCAGAATTCTCCTTCTTCGGGAGTAATTAAGGGGAAAGCTTATTGCTTTTTATATAACCCAGCCTCCCCTTTGTCTGGGGCAGCGTTTCCTTTGCCAGACTGTAGCATGGAGTCTGTGGCATATTAGCTAACAATTCTGTGCATGCCGTTTCCACTGACGTCAACGCCCTGGAAACAGCCAGACTATCAAGCAATTTGTGGTCCACAGTGAAAAGCAGGAGATGGAAAATTTTTCCTAAGTTCCTGGCTTTTTTTTTTTTTTGGTAATTAGTTGCAGATAGGAAAAGCGATCAATCACTCTTCTTACAGAGCCTCTGACTAAACCCAGGTTCTGGTCCTGAGGTTGGCCAGCCCTCAGAAGGTGCCTGTGAACTTGAGTCCCATCTTTCTAAAGCTCTGTCAGTCTATGGCTTGGAAGGTACAGCAAAATGCAAATTATGGCATAAATGCTCTACCTCCTAGGAACCAATTTAAACAGAACCACCTTTTAGAGGGTAGCCCCCGCCAGTTCTCACAAAGACTTACACTATGGCTAATTATACTTCATGACTGTAATAGTTCTGTTTCCAAAATAAATCACTAGGTTTTATGTGTATGACATTTTAGGATCAACTTATCCCCAAACTGCTTTCATTTGCTGTCAAGGGGTCTGAAAACCTGGCTTGGAAAGAAATAATACATGATTTTGCCCAAGACAAATGTAGGAATCAAAGTTAAAGATCTGGATTCAAATCTTCCTTGTGCACTTCAAGCAAGCCACTCTGACCTCTCTGTGCCTTGGTTTCCTCATCCGTACAATAAGGTTAATATTGGTACCTACCTTGTAGGCTGCTATGTGGATGAATTGAGGTGATACTTACAAGGGGCTTAGCACATTGCCTGGCACAGAATAAACATTAAATTAAATATTTTCAGAAAACTCTCAACCAGAGATGAATTAGGGGGTGGGCCAACTGGTCAGTTTCCTGAAAGGGGGAGCGGTATCAATGTATAAGGTGCCCAAGAAATGTAACAAGATGGGAAACTGGGATTCTCGGCAAGAGTACTTACTACACATGATCAGGAAGACTACTTGGGAAACCCCTGTGAGGAGCTAAGACTCTGTAGGGACAAATTCAAAGACCAATAGAGGGTCTCTGAATGGCTAAGGCAGGGGCCAAGGCCTCCGAGGTACCTCTGGAATTGTTCTCTTCCTTCTCCTTCTCTTCCCCCACAAAAGCTGTCTCCACCCTGAATAAGTGTTTAATAAATACGTAGAGGATGTCAATGTGAAGGCATGGGAAATCAGTAGTCCAGGCATCTCCTTGTCTATCACACTGAGCTAACTGGGCATTGGACCTAAACACCCTCGTTGCTTTTTTCATTCTCTCCCACTATTCAGCCACCTCCAGTGATGAGAAACTCCAACTGGGGCCACCGTGGTCATGTGGCACCTCCCTCCTCACGAGGCACGGGTCCAAAACCCTCACAACCACCAGAGCCAAACCCCAAGGGGGGAGTAGCCTTCAGCCCTCACTGTGTGGGAACCTTCAGTTCTGGAAACCAAGAAAAGAACAATCCACCATGCACACTCTATCACCAGGGCTTATCAACGAGTGTTACCTGGGAGATGTGGCTGAAAAGTGTCTGTGGGGATGCATGTTTATATCATAGTAATATAAATAGTTGTCGACTCCTCTAAAGTTAATGAAGCATCTTGTGGCCAACAATTTTTCTTTTTTCTTTTTTTTAAAGAATGATAAGAAGGCCGTGTTCTGGAAGGAACAGGAAGATCAATAACCATTCCAAGCCCATCCGGACCATGGACATAATGGAAAATAAACAAAGGTGATTCATGTCCCTGAGGAATCTCAAGGTTGCGAGTTAACCCAGTTTACCTTCCCAATTTTGTCAGGCCACTTCATCTCCCTCTCCCCCATCAAGGGGTATACAGAAACAGAATAAATATATTAATCTAATGCTTTGGCAGAAAATCCAATGCAAAGAAAACAGTCTATGATAAGGCCCAATACCAAAAAGAAGAAGAAGAAAAATGTAAAAGCACTGTGTTTAAAATCCATCTCTTTCCCTCTACTGGTGCTCATCACTGAGAAGGAAATCATTTATTCAGCCCACTGTCTGCCAGGCATGTGCTAGAAAGTTATACACATCTTGACCCTGGGTTGAGGGGGGCAGTATCATGGCCATTACCCAGATGGAATGACCAGACTTACAGAGATGTTAACTTGCCCGAGGTTATACTCCTAGAAAGAGGCAGGCCTGGATGTGAGTCCCAACTTGGAGTCCAACCCCTGAGCTCTTCCCGTGTTGCTCTGTTGACCCGCCCCTAAAGCTGTGGTGGGAGGTGGCACACCCCCCCCCCGAGATGAACTAGGGTGGGATTCAAATGCTGACCAGGAGCTACTTTTACTCTAGAAATCAAAAACAAACTGCAGTGGCTCTAAGCGAAACAACAAAAGCTAAAAAAAAAAAGAAAAGAACAAATATGGGTGAGGATGTGGACAAATTGCAATCCTCGTAGATTGTTGGCGGGAATGTAAGTGATGCAGCTACTGTGGAAAAGAGTTTAGTGGTTCCTCAAGAGTTAAACACAGAATTATCGGATGACCCAGCAATTCCACTCTTCGGTATATAAGAATTGAATTAAAAACAAAAATTCAAACAAATACTTGGGCACAGATTTTCACAATAGCCTAAAGGTAGAGACAAATTTTCACAAAGGCCCATCAATTGATGAATGGATGAACAAAATGTGATAAATCCATACAATGGAGTATTATTCAGCCACAAAAAGGAGTTACATACTGATACATGCTACCACGTGGATGTTCACATGAAAAATAATATAATAATTAATAAAAAATAATGAATAAACTCTGTGTTTTGCACACTCACAACTATAACCTTACTTTTGCCCCACTCTGAATTATGCTCAGTGAGGGAAGCCAGACACAGAAAGTCACATGTGTGATTCCATTTATATGAAACATCCAGAAGAGGTAGATCCATTGAGACAGAAGCAGATCATTGCTTGCCAGGGGCAGGGAGAGTGGGGGGATGGGAAGTGACTACTTAAAGAGTATGGGGTTTCCTTTTGGGGTAATAAAATGTCTTGGAGTTAAACAGAGGTGATGGTTGCATAACATCGTGAATATACTAAATGCTCCTGAATCATACACTCTGGTATGGTTAATGGTTAATTTTATGCTATGTGAATTTCACCTCAATTAAAAGCACAGCCAAGAGTGCTACAGTGAAGAAGACTATTTCACAAATTGTCTAATCCACTCTGTTCTCTGTGGACTGGGAAAGTGAGCCACGGAGTTCTAGCTGCCTCACCTAGAGTTACACTGGTAAAGTTGGCACCATCAGGATTAGAAATGGACCCTCTGTCAACTAATTTAACGGAACTAGTGTTAAATTAGTTTCTCCAAGGTCACTAGAGGAAAAGGAGAAAAATGCTGAGGGAAACATATCTTCGCCAAGCACCCCTGAGTGCATCAACTCCTGCCCCTCTGGCTCAAGGTTAAGGTTCCTGGGAAGGCTTCCTCCACCCCCACCCCAGGGAACAGGGCCTTGAGCGTCTATGTGCACACAAGCCACAGAGAGTTCCACATCATGGAACAGCCCCGACTCCCCTCAACAGAGCTATTTACATGTTCAGGGAGAGTCCACTTCATTTGCTTCTGCTTGAGGTGAAGCAGGTAACCTCAATTAACAATCAGATTACTTCTTGAGTTTCCAGAGCTTGCTCATTACCGAAGCCACTGTCTCCCAGAAGGTCCCTAAGTAACTCAGATTTTAATATGCCTGGACTGACAATTTTCTTAGCCTGGGCTTCAGTTGGGACCAAGTGACTGGAGAAATGATGGTTAATTTGGCCATAATCTTGCTGACTTAATCAAAATTTGGTAATACTCAAGACTCTGAAATGACATTTTCCCTTCTTTAACTACTTTTACACGTGACTGGGAGAAGGTTATGTTTGATGGACATGTTTAAGATACATAAATTCTTGAATAGATTCTTCCCTACTTACTCTAATCACTGATCTCTTTTCACTGAACAAATTTAGCATCGGCATGAGAAATCATGAAGCTAAGGGTTCATTCTTCCTCCTCTGGCTTGGCTTTCTGAAATGTGGGGTTTGAATGTTGCTTCACATGCAAAAGAATGCATGTGAAGGTGTGGTGAGTGTGTGTGTGTATAATGAATATTTTTCCTTGTTAAAAGGCACGACGAAATTGATAACACCTTGCAATCCAACTCTCCAAAGAGTTTGTAGCTCTTAGATCTACCACCAATCCTTCTCAACGTTTCTACAAACTGTAACTGAAACTCAGGTCTTCTGGGAGGAAAATGCCTGCTATTAAGGTCGACAACCTAGAAGTCACCCTCGATTTCTCTGTTTTCAACTGAACAGCCCACTGTGCCTATGCCACCTCCCACATGTGCTCACCGCCTCCACTGCCTCCATCCCCGCCCCAGGCATCATCCTCTCAACTGGGACTAATGAAGCGGGCTCCTGAATATTCTCCTTGCTTTTATCTTGCAACCCACACTTAATTCTCCACATCACAGTCAGAAGGACTTTTTTGGTAACACTTCTATTGAATGACAATTAAAATACCATTCAATTCACCCATGTAAAGGTTACAATTCAATGGCTTTTAGTATATTCACAGATTTGTACAGCCATCACTATAATCGATTTTAGAACACTTTTATTACCACAAAAAGAAACTCTATACCCTTTAGCTATCAATGCCCCATCTTCCCACCCCTGTAAACCCCAAGCAACCACTAATCTATTCTCTATCTCCCTATATTTGCCTATTCTGGACATTTCATATGAACAGAGTAATAAATATTCCTGTGTGACTGGCTTCTTTCACTTAGCAAAAATTTTCAAGGTTCATAAATGTTGTGGCATGTGTCAGTATTGCATTCCTTTTCATGGCCAAATAATATTCCATTGCATGAATATACCACATTTTGTTAATCTAATTGTCCATTGTTTCCACTTTGGGGCTATTATGAATAATGCTGCTATGAACATTTGAGCACAAGTTTTAAGTGGACATATGCTTTCATTTCTCTTGAGTATACTTGGGAGTGGAACAGCTGTGTCCAGGGTAATTCCATGTTTAACTTTTGAAGAAGTTGTCAGTTGGCCTTCTAAATCTGCTGCATCCTTTTTTACCTTCCCACCAGCAACATACAAGGCTTACAAATTGTCCACATCCTCATCCTTGCCAAGCCTTATGAGCTGTCATTTCTATAATAGCCATACTAGTGAGTGTGAAGTAGTATTTCATTGTAGTTTTTATTTGCACTCACCTGATAACTAATGTGTTGATGACTATTTATCCTTTGCTCGGTTTTTAATTGGCTGTCTTTTTGTTACTGAGCTGTAAGAGCTCTTTATATATTCTAGATATGACTCTTATCTGACACAGGATGTGCAAACATTTTCTCCCATTCTGTGGATTTTCTTTTCACTACTTTGATAGTGCCCTTTCAAATACAAAAGTTTTAAATTTTGATGAGGTCCAATTGACCTATTTTTTTGCGTTGCTAATGCTTCTGATATCACACTGAGAATTAATGCCCAAATCCAATGTCACAAAGGTTTACCCCTAAAAGGTTTTCTCCTAAAAGTTTAAAAGTTTCTGCTCTTACACTTAGGTCTTTGATCCATTTTGAGTTAATTTTGTATGTGGTATGAGTTAAGGGTCCACCTTCTTTCTTTTGCTTGTGGCTATCCAGTTGTCTCAGAACCATTAAAAAAAAATACTGTTCTTTCCCCATTAAGTGATCTTGGCATCCTAGCCCAAAACCAGTCACCTATGATATATGGATTTATTTCTGGACTCTCAAGCCTATTCTGTTAATCTAAATACCCAGATTGGCTTTTTAAAAGCAGAAATCACATTATTCATCTCTGAAAAACAGCTCAACCCCCAGCCAAAATCACTTTCTTTTCCAAGGGTTCCTACCCAGAGACTACAGACTCCAAAGAGGTCCTTGGGGAATATTAAGAATCTATGAGCTTGGATGAGAAAAATTACATTTTTATTTTTATTAACCTCTAACTCAAATGTAGCATTCCTTTCACCATAAATGTGGGCAAGAAACTAGAATATTATTAATGATACCTCTGACTTTTTTAGTAACAAAAATCCCAGCTATTTACATATAAGACTATCATTGATATGGATTATCTCAAAATATCGTTTACACTAATCCTATTTTAGAATTATAGGGTTGTATTAGAACTTGTACTTGATCTTGGTGATAATGCATTAGTCAATAGGCACATGTACATTCTGAAAACTGTATTTCAATATAATTGGCTTTCTTATAATTCAATGTTTTTATATTATGCATTTATAGATATTCTGAAAAGGGAGTCATGGTCTTCACTAGACTACCAAAGGAGCTCTCAGCACAAAAAAAGTTAAGAAATCCTGCTTTTCCCATTAGTGTCTTAATTTTCTTCCCAGCACTGATCATCAACTGAAATTAGCTTATTTATCTGCCAACGTGTCTCCCTCTGACACTACAATTGGAAGTGCCTAGCGCTTAAAACAGTGCCCGGCACATAATAGCCATTCAATAAATATTTATTGAGTTAATTACTGAATCATCAGTAATTCTCTAAGCAAGAGCTAAATCATCAGCTTAATGAAAATAAAAACTCCTGATACCAAGGTAGTGATGCATAATTCATCCTGAAAGTAATTTCCCATTTATAACATCAACCAGATTTAATCAGCGCTAATATGTCCTATGTCCTGTACTATGTGCTTTACATGCAGTATCTCATTGACTGTTCTTAGTACCAAGGAACAGGAATTATTATTATCCATATTTACAGTAGTGGGAACTAAGGCTCAGAGAGGTTAAGTTCTCTTTAAGGTCACACAGCTGGTAAGTAAGAGAGGAAAGATTTATCACCAGGTCAACCTGCCTCCAGAGTATCAATCTTTAACTCCAAAAGATAAGCCACTTGGAGGGACAAAAATAGTAATTTCAGAGAAATATGTTTCTTGCTCTTCAATTGAGAAAACCGAGATGCCGGGGAAAAAATCTGCCCTAGGACGGGGAGTTCGGCAGAGATTTCCAGTAAAATGTTCCTTCCACTGTCCTGTTTATGAGCCACAGCAGGAAAAATCCATAGCAAAAACACAGCAGGACTGGGCCTCACATGAAGGATGAATTTCTGAAAAGGTTTCATTTGCAAGCACAATTAATACTAACAGGCATTAACCGAGGTCCGTTCTTGTCTTTCCTGGAGACCAGCTTGCTTCTCTAAATATTAGGGCTCAGCCTCATTCAGGACATTAAGCACTTCATTAAGCCGAAATCCACGTTAATTTGATTGCACAATTACCAACTGTCTCTGGCTGGAGATGGTCTCATCTGTCAGGTGGCAAGGGGGCAGCGTGGCCGGATGGCGTGCCGGACCTGCGTTTTATCCCCAGCTTGCGGTCTCTCTGTTTTCTGGGTGTGACCTCCTCAGGCCTTACAGCAGGAAGTTAAATTGGAGCAGGGAGACAGATGTTCTCCTTACCAAAGTGGCCAAGGGCACCTGTAGGCCCATCTATCTGGTCTGCAAAGGAACAGGGCACAGGAAGTGTCCTGGCCACCTGGAGATGGAAGCAAATGGGGTTAAATGGAAGGCCCGCAGTGCCCAGGGCAGCTCACCCACACGAGGAGCAGACATCCGGGTGGCTTACTTCCTGTCCCCTGTGCCCAGTTTCATTTTACCAGCTGCTGGCTCACCTGACGAGCTATCCAGCCTGAGTGTACGCAGGGGCCGAGGAGATGGATAATCACGTTGTTTTCCACAGTGATTCTGCTGACATTGACACACCCTGGAAACCCCAGACTCGGTGAAGTAGCTTTCCCCTCTCCTCTGAGACTCAAGCCTGTGCTCACAGGACCCCCCACCCTCCTCACTGACTCGGCTGTAAAGATGTGAGCTTTGCCCAGAGACAGGTGTGATCTTGACCCGCACTTCTGGAAGGCAATCTCTAAGCCCTTGGGATGTCATGTCTGATAAAGGTCTTTGCCTGGGTGTCTTGGGTCAGGGAGATAGTAACAATGTGAAGGGGTGTGTGTGCGGCGGGGGGGGGGGGGGGGGGGGGGGGGGGAGGGCCTGGGGTAACCACACCAGGAAGTCTAACAACGTGATAAATGGTGAAGGGCTTGGAGCCATGTGGTATCTGTCAACCTCCAAGATGACTAAAAACTGAGGGCAGACTCCAAGTCTAAGTGATTGAACCCCAAGAAAAACTCTGAACACTGAGGCTCAGTGGGCTTCCCTGGCCTTATTCCTCAACTTTAGTGTGTTTACACCTTGTCTCTCTAAAGACCTGATGAAAAGCTTCAAAACCCACCTCCAAAGGACAACAACATCTAATACTTTTGTGGCCACTTCCATGCCGGGCACTGCACTAAGAGCTTTTACATACATCGCCTCATCCTTTCCACCCAGGACCCCAGCTAGGTATTATCCTTGTCCCTCCTCACCATCTTCACCCATGTCACAAAGTGAAGACCTCACACCTGGGCAAGGTTAGCTCACTTGCCTGGGGACACGCAGCTATAACGCTCAGGCAGAGCAGGACCAAGCCCAGGAAGGCCTGGCTCCAAATCCAGCTGCTAAGTGCTCGGCGCCACTGCCTTTCCTTCGCACCCACTGCCATCCAGGCCTCAGCCTCCAGCCCATCTCACGGTCCCTCAGTGCCCAGCGCACACACTGGCTGGGGAAGGAGGAAGCCGGGGAAGGAGGCAGTTGGAGCAGCTGGAGCAGCTGGAGATGGTTTCTCTTCAGCCAGCCAGCGCTCTTTAGCAAGCCTGGGTCAGGACCTGCCTCTGCGCAGCCTCTCAGCCCGTCTGTCATGTTCTCCTCGCTCATCTCAGGGGAGTCTCCTTCTTCCTGGTGGGAGTCTCCTTCTTTCCCGGTGCCACTCACCCCTGCCTGCTTCTCCCTGCCCCGCCTTCCGCTCACCAATTAAACTGTCACAGCCGGCTGGCTTGGAGACAGGTGCGGACAGGAAGACATCTAAGGGACAGGGCTTCCTCCGAAGCCGCTCTTCTGTTTTCTGTCAAGCTGGTGTGAAGCCTGGCGGGAGGAGCCCACAGAGGTCCCCAGCGACTCTCCAGCTGTGGGTAAGGCACAGCCCTCGGGAGAAGTGGCAGCTGCCGGCACCTGTCTGGGCAGCCCGATAGTGCCCGGGTCCTGGTGCCCCAGATGGAGCTTGGATGGGATCTCGGCTGGAGATGATGGCCTCCCTGATTTGCAGCCTAAGGAAGGAAATCTTCCCTTAAAAACAAGAGCTGACCCACAGTGTTAGGAGAAGCAACCAAAGTGTGTCCAGGCTCCGCCCTAGGGACCCCTCTCACCCCACATTCGTTCAGTGTTGCCTGGAACTAAGCATGGGGCCACCCTTCCCTAGATTCATCAGCACCGTCCCCACATGTTCAAGGTTGCAAATGCAGTTGGGAAAGGGGGCACCTGCTCAAGGAGAGAAAACACACCGCAGTGATTTGTAGCAGGAGGGGGTTGGCTCCTGGCCCTGTGGAGACTGCCCTCTGTCTGCCATGTGACCTTCATGGCAAAAGAAACAGGAAGGAGCAGGTGAACCAACCGTACCCAGCAGGAATCCTTGGCTTGGGGTCCACGGACAATATCAGGCTCCCTGACCAGCAAAATCCCTACAGCCTCATCCAATTCCCAAAGGGGTGCTGGCCCCACAAAAGAAGCACCACCATTGCACGTGCGATCCACACTCATCGCCTGCTCCAGTTTTCCTTCTGTAGCTTCCAACTCTCACTCACTGGTGCCTCAGCCAAGCATGCGCACACTGGCAGCCACCAAATGCCCTCCTGGCCCACCCCCCAACCTCCCCCGACACTGGATAACGGAGTGTTCTCCAAGGCACTGATGGGCCGCCCGGAGCACGTCTGTTATTAATGCCGCTCCTTCAGACCTTGACTTCTGACACCTGTTCACACCATTCTGACGAGGGAAAATCCTTAGTGCGCTCCTCACCCACTTCCTTGTGCTGCTGCAGGAAAAAGCAGTGCCGGGTGGAGTCCTCTAAGAGTATCTGCGTGTTCCCCTTTCTCTCCATCCCGTCCCGGCAATTCCCTCCGGGGCTCCAACATCACATGCAGTGGGTCTCACACTGGATGCTGAGCATCTTCGGTGTGCGTGGCGGGGGGAGAGGTGAAAACACCAGCTCTCGAGGGAAGAGATGGGCTCTCTGTCTGGGCGTGAAGAGGAACATGGGGCAGAAGGACATGTGCCTTCAGTAGATCCCAGCATCTAGCAGGCAGGCAGGCCCTGGAGCCACGCCCACAGTTTCTTCCTGAGAGAATCATGACAGCTGAAAGGGGGATGAGTGTTTTCCATTCAGAAACCAGATGATGAAACAGCTGGGACCTGGGGCATTCTGGGTTGTCTTAATGAAGCCATCATCTTTTTCCCAGCTCTGAAAATACCTACGCTCTAGACCAGTGGTTCTCAACCTTTCTAATGCCGCGACCCTTTAATACAGTTCCTCATGTTGTGGTGACCCCCAACCATAAAATTATTTTTGTTGCTACTTCATAACTGTAATTTTTCTACTGTTAATGAATCGTAGTGTAAATATCTGTGTTGTATGTAATCGTAATGTAAATATCTACAGCAGCGGTTCTCAACCTGTGGGTCGCGAAGACGATCAGAAAACACAGAGTCGCCTAAGACCATCGGAAAACACAGATATTTACATTACGATTCATAACAGTAGCAAAATTACAGTTATGAAGTAGCAACGAAAATAATTTTATGGTTGGGGGTCACCACAACACGAGGAACTGTGTTAAAGGGTCGCGGCATTAGGAAGGTTGAGAACCACTGCTCTAGACTCTGTACCCAAGCACAGCGAACGCTGCTCTAACATGAACCACCAAGTTTCCATGCAAAAAGTGAAAGGCTGGGAGGTGTGGGTGGAGCTGAGATTTGGGACCACATCTGGGAAGAAAGGTCCAGAGGTGCTTCCAATTTTGTTTTGAAGGGGCCACAGCATGAGAATCGAATAAGTAAGTGTTGACCTCAAGGCCCAGCAAACTGCAAACTTTAAGGTTGACGAAGTCTACAGTCAGGCTTTATCTGTGTTAGCCCATGTCTTCACAGCCACACATGCCAGAAAATAAACCAAGTTTCACATCATGTGTCCGTATAGCCACGTAAGTCAGAAGATAATCTTGAGCAATTGTCAACGCTTATACGCTTAGTGTCACAACTCTGTTTTGGTCAAGTCAACACAATGGCAAAGCAGACAGCTTTGGGCCTCTTTTCTCAAAAAGAATCTGACAATTTAAGGGGGTTATGTTCGCTTCCATTTATGTCCTGGAAAATACACTCTTGTGCACCTAGCAACCATGTTTAAAAAGCGCTTGCAGCTCTTAAACAAACAGAGTGTATGTTTATGAGGTCCTCGCGCCGTTATTTTCAGGGATGACGTAGAGTTCGTGCTATGCAGCTTTGGGGATTTACAGTAAGTTGTGGGTGATTTATTGCTGTGACATACAGTATTTGCCTAGAGAAAAGTGGGCACCGACTTAAGCAGCCTTTGTAAGTGTGTTCCACTGGAAACAAGCTGGAGCAACTAGAGGCTAAGGTCCCTCATCCTGGAGAGAGAAGGGGCCCTCTGGGGGAGATAGAAGACTAAGAACTAAGGCCATTTTCTGGCACCCAGGGAGCAGAACTAATTCAAGACCAGAAAGAGACACAGATTAAAACAGAGGCTGCAAACGGGAGGCCCAAATGTGGACCACGGCGGTGTTTGGGTTGGCTTGAGAGTGCTTTAAAAGTTTCAGCATCCTGGGTAATATTTTAGAACTGGAGATTCGACATACAGCCCAGCCTCCTCTCTTTTCTTTGGATCAGGTGCAGATCTGGTTGCAAGAGTCTGCATTACTGCTGGACACAATCCCCTGGCCCTGGGGGGCATCAGGGGACACTGAGCTCTCCGCTCACCCCAGGCCTCCCTGGACCTGCTCCCCTCTTTCTCACATCCGTCTGCCTCTGCCTCCTGGAGTGTGCAAACCTCAGAAATAGGAAATGCTGTTTTTACAGTGGTATTCTCAAGGAACTGATCTCCTAAGGAGACCAGGTTCATTTTCAGGGTTAAGAATGGCCAAAGCACACGTTTCTTAAAAACTCAGCAGAAAGGCAACATGATTAAGTGTTTGTTTCTTCATTGTGGACATATCCACAGGTGCCATTATGGAAAATGTTGGGTTGCAGAAGCTAATATTCCCCAAAGCCGAGGCATAAGGCGTGGTTTGCTATGAAACGTTTGTCTTTATTTTTGTACGATGGCACGGGCAGGGGTGTGGTGGGAGGCATCTATCTCTGGCGTGTTTTCTCATCTGTGAAAACTTCCAGACGGATGGGGCTGACAGGCAAGGAGGGGACAGCACCAACTTCTCCACCAGGCACGGCGGGCTCGGTGCCGGTCCCACCCAGGAAAATGTCTTCATTTTAATTTGTTTAAAGTCAGAAGAGAAAAGTCACTGTAACAATAATGAATATGTAATAATGAATCCAGCCCGGATTATATTCATCTTTATCCAAACACAGCCATAAGATAAACTGTTGATATTCTTTATGAGAAAGGAACCCAGAAGGCACACAGAGCTCATGAAAATCCCAGTGGGCCCTCCAGGCTCACGCCGGCTCCAGACAAACAGCTCCGGCCGGGCTGTGGGCTTTGTGGACGGCTTTCCTCCCTCCACATCCCTGGATGCTCTGCGTGTGGCGAGCTCATAAGCAAGGCCCCTGAAAGGCATAGTGCCTGCTGGCCGAAGTATCAAAAAGATGGAGTGGATTTCTTCCACTCGGCCACTCCTGGACATTTCCAAAGCTTTTCATCACGTGCACATGGAGAAGAGGAGCATCGCCACCAGAGACAGTCTGCTTCTCTGACTGCTTTGCTGTCCTCGAAGCATTCTCAATCCTTAACCTCAGTAGGGCTTCCGGTCAGGGCTCCTTCTGGACTCAGCACACACCAAAAATATAAGCCAAGAGGCCGAGTGCAGGTTGTCATGACAGCCCCACTGTGGAGCCTAGACCCGGGGAGACTGTTTTCTGTCTCCTCAACTCAAAACCTCCCCAGAGCAAAGCTCCCCATAAACATCCAGCTATCTATTCAGCTTCTCAACCTCCAGCACTTATCATTAGCAATGCTCCTATTAGTAATTGATTATATATTTCGCTTGTTACCTTGTTTTATTATCTTATTTTTCCTATATTTTTGTCGGGACATTCCTGATCCTTGTAAATTATATATAATAGCAAACATCTCAATGGAAAAGAGCCAGTCTTCTGCATCGTATATAAAATCCCCCAAACCTAGCAACATGCCTTGCACACAAGTCTGTACCTAATGGAGTCTGTTACCTGCTACTGAGAGCACATGTACAGGGCTCTCAGTGTCATCCCTGTTGTGATGATGAGACAGGTTGCCAGTCCCTTCATGCTAAGCTTTCCCATCGGTTTATAGGTGGGACAGGATTGCACCTGCGCGCGCACGCGCACACACACACACACACACACACACACACACTCCCACCTCCCAAGTTCTGGGAACAGTGACACATGCATCAAAAAGTCCCAAGGGCATCCTTGCTGCAAGGGACTCTATTTCTAAACCACGAATGACTCATCACTGACCAGGGTCTCCCCAAAGTGGCAGCTTGTCAGGCTGACAGAAGGAAAGACAAGGGGATAAAAGCAGAGACAGAGGTCACAGTTCCACTCCTGTCTGCAGCCCATAAATCCCATGTGGAAGCCATAATAGTTGCACCCATACCTCAGCACCGCCATGGCTGTGTTAAGCATGAGCTCTGCCCTTGTGTTTCCATTAAAGGACTCTGAGCTCCTGTCACTCCAGCTGGCTCCCACCCTGCTCTCTCAGCAGATGCTGAAGGCTCGCCTGGTGTGACTTCAGGTAAAGGACTGGGCTGTGCCATGGGGAGAAGCTGCAGCCCTCTCATACCACTTGTGGGTTAAGCACACACTAGTTTAGAAAAGACAACTAGCTGGGTCTGTAAGGGGATGCATTCTCTTCATTTGCCCTGAAGTAATCATTCTTTTATTTTTAATTTTTTTTTATATTGTTGGTTTTTGTTTTTTTCACACAGAGAGGGGAAGGGAAGGAGAAAAGGGAGGGAAAGAGAGAGAGAGAGACATGGGTGGCCTGTCTCCTGCACACACCCTACTGGGGATGGAGCCTGCAACCTGGGCATGTGCCCTGACCTGGAATCTAACCTGTGACCTTTTGGTGCATGGGACCATGCTCAACCAACTGAGCCATACCAGCCAGGGCGGAAGTAATCATTTTTTAAAAGAAACAAGAGGCTAAGACAATGTCCGCTCATTTAAAGCTTTCTTTTTAAATTCTGGAGATGATGAGGAGAAAGAATTCATTTTGATTTTCGAAAGTACAGTAGATACCATTTATATTTATCAGATAGTGTTTTTACAAGATAAACAAATAAGCAATTGGGCAAAAATCCTCAAAGGTTTTGCATAGCAAATTCCAAACAGGCCACACGAATGTGTTCAGCCTTGTTAGCCTTCCACAACAGAGTTCGTGAACTCTTACTTCTCCCTCTGAAGTAGTACGGGGGAGGGGGGAGGAAGGAGTAGCAGAGTCATGAAATCAGGGAATCCAAGGCCCCTTGCCAAGGGGGGTGAACTAAAGTTTTCCCAAGCAGCCACCTGGCCGGGTTTGATTTATTCCACCTGAGAAGATCACTATTCTCCATGGCCCCAAAGTTCCCCCACGATAACACCGTGAAACCCCAGAACTGTCATAAAAGGTCATGATTTCCTTCACTATTCAATGGATAATACTCCTTGTCACATCTTTGTTCATTATTTATTTTGTAGAGAGAAAACAACAACAAGAAGAAGAAGAGATGAAGTAGAAAGGGGCCTGGCTGACAGGGCAGTGCTCTGACTCTGACTTCCGGCTCTAACCCTGCCCCTGGCTACTGGGGTGACCTTGAGCAGGTCACTTAGTCCTCATCATGCAGGAGAGGAGGCTGAGCCAGAGAATGGTCCCAGGTGGACTCTGACACCTCTTCCAGTTCTAACATTTTATCCTAAAGTTGCCTTTTGCAGCAAACCTGGGAGGTCCATCTCCATCCTTTCTCTTTCCTAACAGAGCCCCTGATTTTTTTCCAAGGAAACGTCAAAGATAAGCAGTTCCCTCCTACACACAGTTGCAGGGGATACTCTACCACAAGGTGAAAGAAGTGAGGAAGCAGAGGCCCTTCAAAGTGTGGAGGGGAAGGAGGGAGAGTGCTTACCCTCTTGGCATATTCTCCACCCACCTTCTCTTTATGTTTATTTGGAAAACTAGACGAGGTAGAACAGCTGGGTGAGGGTCTCTCCCAGGTCAGAGGATCAATTGTTGCCATTAGAGGTTAAATTCTGAAAGGGAACAAGGACCTCCCGATGGGAGTTATTTACAGCCTCTTTGCCCCTAAGGCGTCTCCCCCTCTGCCTCCCTCCAGCATGCTCAGCTCCTCCACCACCTGACACCCCATTCTTTCAACAGCTGCTGGCTCTCCTGTTGTGTTCCCTTCACAGATGTGCATGGCTGCTCTGCACATCCTGCCCTTGAACTTTCCCTACCCGTAATTTTCCAAACCAAAGCCCAGCAATAAAAATGTCAGGGAGAGAGGAAGAAAATTGGGGGGCGTATTTTAAAAGGAAAAAAAGAATAGGGAGATGTTTTACACATACACTGATTCGTGTTGATTTCCTCGACAAAGGTTAAACACTGGCCATGGCTTCTCAAAAAAGAGAAGGCGGAGAGCTGAAGCGCATTTCTCAGAATCCCACCTCGAAGGGCCCGGTTCCGCAAAGGAGCTGGGCACAGAGCCTCCTCTCTGCCTGGGCTGCCCAGCTGTTCATGCTGCGGGGCAAGGGGTGTGCGAAGGGGGACAGTTACAGGAGCGTTCACTGTACTTTACGGTCTACAATACATTGGCATGGAGGTGGCCTACGCTGACCTCCCAGCTCTGCCGGGTGCCTGCCAGGAGGGTGGGCATGTGGGAGGCGCCGTGTCAACCCGTGTGCACAGTTACTAAGAACAAGCCTGGAGGAGGAAGCCAGCCAACTAAAAATCATTGTAAAGAACTCCATGGAAACATCTTTGGGCCACACTTTCCTAGAGCCCATTGGTTTGACAACACTAACTTTCTAGGCACACAATGAAGAACTACCTAAATTCTGCAACTCTCTCGTGAGATACAATAACCTATCTAATGGGACGCAGGGCCTCTGCCGTTATCTCCGTTAGCGTGGCAATTACTGGCACAGAGAACTAGGTAAGCGGGGAGGGCAAAGGGTCTTTCTGCTGAGGAAGAATCCCTTCAGCGAGAAGAGCCCTGGAGAAACATCTTTCCTTGTTCTCTGCTCCCCTGACCCCAGTCCATCACAAAATGCTGCTACTCCCTGAGATAGAAGAGAAAATAGTCTTAGTAAACCAAATTCGGAAGAAACGGATCAGGGTCCAAAGAGACATCAGACAGCACATGTCCGAGGGATCTGTCCCACACGTTCCATGCCGTAGGGAGAAAGCTGTCATAGGACCCTCATCAGCACTGCTGACTTTCAAACGTGGCCCCAAAGGTGAGAAGTGGGGAGATGGAGAACGAGAGGACAAACAAGACAGGTGACTGGGGGGAGAGGAGGTGTGAGGCTAAGGGGCCTCTCATTCTTGCAATTCCTCAGTAAACCCATTTAGTCCCTTCCACAGCCTGGAATTTCACTTCTTGACATGGAAGAGCGATGCTTTGAGACATGCTGGACTCAAACCCCGGCTCCACAATTTCTTAGCTACGTGGTTTGGGGCAAACGTTGCAGCTTCAGCCTCACCTGTAAGTGGGAATGCTGTACTACCTGCTCTACGATGCAGTTTGAAGACTTTAATAGGACTGCTTGTGTTATTTATCTTAAAGTGCTTAGCACTATACTCCATACCAGGCATGTGATCAGCGAATGTAGTTCCCTCCAACCCCAGCCCCTCCCTTCCCTCTTGAGGAGAAAGTCTTGGCTGAGGGAATGAGAGGCCTGGCCTGTGAAGACTGGGGCAGGTTAAGCAGTTGGGTGACTGGCCATTTCTGCTAAAGCTCTGGGTATCCTTATTACATCAGTGGGGCCAGTTTTATTTCCAGAGACCATAAAAACAGTCTGGTCATTTTCTATTGCAATCTTAAAAACAGTTTTCCTTGACCGTAACTAAACATAGCAATTTTAGCGTGTGGAAAATACTCAGCATTATCACTCTGAAGATGCTTCAAGTGAATGAATGGATACAAAATGAATGAATTACTGAACACAAACGTAAACTTTTCAAGACTAGGGCAAGGCCATTTTCACATCATAATCCCGCTGTTACCTTGGCGTCCAGCCCTTAAATGAGATCGCTCTCCAAACCCGGTGCTGCTGTTCGCTCCCCTCTCCTTACGGCCACATCCCAAATGGCTGCCTGTACCAGAAGCCAAGAGAAGATACCAGAAGCCAAGAGAAGATACCAGAAGCCAACAGAAGAACCAGAAAGTAGCCCCCCACTGCGGACCAGCCATTCTGGAGTAAATGAAGTCATTAAGGAAATTTTTAACAATGTGTGACCTTTCAGCTTTACTCTGCTAACAGCAGGTAGCTTGCCTTGCATAGACAGGAGTCTGCATTGAAGTCACGTAAGCAGGATTTGACCTTCATTTTCAGTATATGCAATATTAAATATTCATAATCCACATAACTACAGCCTAAAAAGTAGCAGAGTTTAAACATGAATCAAAGCAATAAATATATTCACAGGTGAGTCATCCTTTCCCAGAATGCTCCTGGAAAAGGGCAAATTCCCAGGGCCCTGAGCCTCTCTCTCTTCCAACTTCCTCTTGAAATTCTAGAAGCAGCAGGAACTGCTGCATTATGCAAGCCATGAATCCTGCACTCACACTGGCATCGTGGGGCTTTCTGTTCCCTTATCTATTAGGGAAGAATCACTGTTCCTATGTCAAAGGGAGGAAACTGACAGGGTTGGGTCAGCCATGATGACATCATCATCTACAGGACATCCAAGGGCACTTTTATTTTTTAAATTGTTTTTGACTTACTGTACATTTTTCAAAAAATCTTTGCTTCTCCGAATAGCAGAGTGTGTGAGAAGAAAGTGTTGGCATAAACAATGAGAGACATCAGAATTAGGAGTTGGAGTGAGGCGTGCCTTAAACGGGGCACAGCACCTTTAAAAAGAATGGAAAAAAAATGGAGTTCCTGCCCAGCTGGTGTGGCTCAGTGGTTGAGCATCGACCTATGAACCAGGAGGTCATGGTTTGATTCCCGGTCAGGGCATATGCCTGGGTTTCAGGCTTGATCCCCAGGGGGGTGCTTGCAGGAGGCAGCCAATCAATGATTCTCTCTCATTGATGTTTCTGTCTCTCCCTCTCCTTTCCTCTCTGAAATCAATAAAAATATAGTTTTTTTAAAAAAGAAATGGAGTTATTTTCTTTTGGACTGTAACTGTCTCCTGTGGCTAACTGATGGGTACCTTCTGGGGGATGGGATTGCTGTGTGTGGCGGGCTTAATGCATCTCTGAGTCTGTTAAGGAATTGACACTGATGTCTGTCCAAAGATTTGGTGGAACAGGCTCCTCTCCTATGTGGGAGCATAATTTTAACACAGTTTAAGGTAATTCTCATTGGCTCTCAACTCCAGGAGTCGTGAGGACAGTCTTTCTTAGCTCATAGCAACCACTGGAAGCTGTGATTCCTCTCTGGTGATCACCGGGAAAAGTAATACCCAAGGAAGGGCTTCTCAAAGCCTTAAGTGCAAAAAAACTGCTCAGGGATCACCTTGGCCTAACAACGGAAAATAAAAAAAAATGTGTAGTTGAGAATATATATCTGGAAATAACGTACCCACCGCCTCTTGATAGCAAATAAGCAGCGAAAGGTTAAAAAGATCATGTGCCCTTCAACTATGGCACTTTTCAGAAGTGCCGGCCTCACCTGCTGCCACACAGAAGTAGAATAACCACCCAGCCCACCTGTCCTCTCGCACAACCTGAACTGGCCTGTCTTGACACTGAACCCGCACAGCCTCACACCTTGAACTTGTGTTGCCATGGTATTCCCCACCATCTGGGGGAGGCCAGCTCTGGTTAAAATTCACCAAAACACGTTATTTGACTGACAATGTCTGACCAGTTAGGTTCACGCAAGGGAAGGCCTATAGATTGTCTTTTAAGTTATTCATTCATTTGAAGGGTATAAATACCAACTAAAATTCATCTGAAGAATACTGTACACTTCTTTTTTCCAGGATAATGATTTCATATAAATTCTAAGAGAAGTTTAAAGATTTATTTCCAAGATGCTCATTTCTTTCCAATAGCCAGCAAAACCACGAGAGGGTAAAACTGATGACAGTTTTGAATGAAAAAGATGGATATTAAGAAATTATAGCCTGGTTACCTAGATTCCATTAGCTTTTTATGTGTGGATAGAATCTCACTTTATCTTGTTCACTTTTCTTGATTATAGTTATTTTAAGAGATTACTTTTTTATTCCTGAACCTTTAGACTTATCATAACAGTTATCTTATAGAGTCTGTTTTAATTCCTCTCCTTACTTAACTGAGCATGCTTGCCAGCTGTCCCCAGAAAGATGGCAGACTCCCTGGTACTGACTATGCCGATCAGGTCACCCCTGGGACAGAACCTTGGGGTATGGTTCCAGAACCAAAGGAAGAAATACAAATGAACATTGGAAAGGGCGACATAAACATCAGGTCTTCCCATGTACAGAGTCTCTCTCTGCCAAACCACACAGTCTGGTGACAGAGAGGAAAGACCGAGTTTAGGAGGACGCCACAACAGTCCCCAGGGAGAGGGAGGACAGTCTTGGTTCTAGGATTGTTGGCACTTTGCTGGGAAAAGCTGAGAACAGAATGGAAGGTCCATTCTTGGAGTAGACTCTCTGCAGAACCAGAACCAGAGACGACCCCCAATGCCAGCTCCCCAAGGCTTAGCAGAGCCAGAACAAAGTCCAAAGGGCCCTGCGGTCGTGCGCGGTGCCCAAGGAGAGGGTCTTGCCTGTGGTACTCCACCAGGATCTAAGTACAAACGGCTGCCTCACAGTAGACACTGTAAAAAAAGACACAATTCAGACCCATCCAACAAGAGCATTTTATTTTAACAGAAATACAGAGGAGCAAGAAGAGAGGCAAAGGAAAGAAGGGGCCGAGGCATCTGTCCTTCTAACGATAGCCACACGCACCTCCACGTCAGGGCTTGCTCTGTCTGGGGCACACAGACTGCATGCCCAAACCCATTTCCTGAGCCCTGGCATGGAAACTGGCAGGGGATGCACCCCCCAGGATGTGCCTGGGGAGAGAATGGAGAAATAAGACCGAGGGCTTTAGAGTTCTTTGCTTCAATTCAATTATGGTCAGAATGATGAAGAGGAGATATTTGGAAGGGGCTTACCTTCAATGACATACCACTTGGAGTTTTCCAGACTGAAAAGCTCGTCTTCTCTTTCTTGGCCAGGGCGAGCTGGTGGAGGAGCGTGTGGAATCTCCTCTCCTGAGAAAGTTTAAAGGACCCTCGCCCTGCGCTGGGCCAAGGCAGCCCCCGCTGGTGCGTGGGGAAGGCTGAACGACCTCAGATTGTCAGACGTGGCTGATTCCCAGAGACAGGTGATTGGAGCTGGTGTTTTCTTTATCTTCCCTAACATGATATTTTGGCCTTGGCATCCAAGTCACAAAATCCTCTGGCTGGTGACCAGATGCCTCTGAGACATTCAGAGGTTAGGCGGACATGAAATAGTACCATCCCGAGACACAGCGAAAGAACGCTAAGCTCAGAATTCAGACACACATTGAGGGTCTGCCAACAGGGGCATCGAGCCGGTTTCCTGGGGCCAGATGCTCATATGCAGCCCCACCAGGGACAGAGTTCAAGGAGCTACAAACACTCTCACAGTGAAAAACACAGGCAAAGAGCTCAAGGCCGCTGTCCAGTGTCCAGCTCATGTCACCACAGACAGGCCGGCCAGACCCGCTCAGCTCCAGTTTCCCAGATGCTGTCAGCATCAAGATTGCAACAGAATCCCTGGAACAGATGATGCACCCGGGTGACGCCTGCAGGGACCAGGGCCGATCTGGCCACCACCCGGCAGCTCCGCTCAGCGACCTCTCCTGCCTCCTACAAAGCCTTTGCCCTCTGTGGCACAGGCCCCACCCCAGGCTCACCCTGAAGCACCAGTTCACTCAGCTGGCACCCGAGGGTCTGTGTGAGTGTCCACTCTAGGAATTCTCAGATGGCCATGGTCTCCACCTCTGGGAGTCATCAAGAACTCTGTCCCATCTCCTTCCTCCCGAGTCAAGAAGCACCAGCGAGCGATGCTTCAGCTGAGTATTTACTTGGCAGGTACGAAGGACAGTATCACGCTTTCTAACCGACCTCAGGTAAGATTAAAGCATTGAAACCCTAATGAGCAAAGAGCCCTACCGCCATGGCAAGTATGGCTCAGACCCTGGCCAGCTGGACACTTAAACTTCCCAGAGTTTGCAAATGCACAAAACTCTCTGACCCTCTTGGCCTCTTCAGTGCAAATACTCAGGAAACAGTTATTTACACATAAACAATACCCAGCACTCAGATACCCCTCCCTCCCTGTCGTAGCCAGCAGAGTCCTTCCTTGGGAGAACTTGCTTCCCATTCAGAAAATCAGCACCAATAGCCCCACCTGCCTCTAAAAGTCTTCCATGCTCAGGGGGCTCTTGCGAAGGTTGATGCTAAAGCAACGCATTGATCGATGTTAATAAGGACTCACAATTGTGTCAGAAAAACAGGGCAAGACAACGGATTTGAATACTCACTTTGACGAATCTATGAAGTATATTACAAGTGCACCAATGCTGAGAGCAAAGACTAAGACAACCTGCAAAACAAGAGAGAAATGCGTAACTTAAGGGCGGAACAACACTGGGATTTTATTTTTTAACTTTATGACACATGTAGCCGCAGCTCAGAAATTTGGTGCCAGGTGCTTTCTGGGACCAGCCTGGAAATTTCCATCCTTTTGCTCCCCTTATGTTGGCTCCTTCCTTACCTGGCAGTGGGCAGCAACCTCGCTGCTGGCCAACAGGGGTCAGGGCAGACTCTTATATCCTAACGCTTGGGGGGTTTTTACCTGGCCCCGTAATCTCAGGGTGGATCTTCTCTGCCACCAAAGTTAAGACACTTCAGTGGGAAAAGAGCAGGGAAAAATTTGGGGTGATGCAATGTTTCATATTATATGCAAGTTAGGCCCCAAGAGAACGTAAATACAGGAATATCAATTTTCAGCAGCTTTAATGAGGTGTAATTTACATACTACCATAAAATTCACCCATTTTAAATGTACAATTCAACCAATGACTTTGAATAATTACACCAAGTTCTGCAACCATCACCATAGTCTCACTAAGATGCCTCGTGCCTGTCAATCCTCCTTTGCTAGCGGAGCCCTAGACAACCACGAATTCGCTTTCTGTTTCTGTACAAGAAATAGCAATTGAAAACCAGAAAGTTGGACTTGGCTTTGGGTGGCGAACACACAATACAATATACAGATGATGTCTTACAGAACTGAAACCCATATAATTCCACTAACCAATGTCACCCCAATAAATTCAATACAATTTTTTAAAAAGGTCAAATTATTTCTAGGACCATACACATCTTCTCTTTCCCACTCATTCCTAGAAGCCAGGAACATCTAGCTATAGCTTTGTCTTTTCAGAACCTAACTGCTCATCTGGGCAAAGTAGTCAATCCTTTTAGGTAGAGATGATCTTACAATGTTGCTCTCAAGTTGTACTTATTTCAATAAACTCATAATAAGATGTGGGAAGGGCACAAATTTGCTGCTTGTACAGATATCGACGGGGGTGGTAGAGGGGGGCCAGTTCTAAGCATTTTGGAAAGCGATTAAGTGCAGAAAACCAGATAAGGTAGCACGTGAGGCCAGCGACATGGCAATCCTTGTTCTCCTTCACACTCTTCACTCAAAGGTAATCACCTCTGTTAGAAAAGACAGCGCAGCATTCCCTTCCGAGGATACCTGTCACACCAAAGTCCATCAAATGAATATGTAGCAGATCGGGCCGATACTGACACCTCTCTGCTCACTCCACATTCTTATTTGTTTATTTGATCTTTCACGGAGGAGAGCCCTGGTCCAACCGGAAGGATGTTCAAAGAGAAAACAGACGCTAATCTTGAGAACAAAAAGTAAACACCACCACCCCATAAGATGCCAGGGGCAACAGCTACCTTTCAGACCTGCTAATCTCCTACCGGAACTGCAGGGTGAAAAGGGTTAGAAGTGTCAGTCTCCGCGGAGCATCTAGGAACATCCCTCTGGCATTGGCTGGTGCAAAGAGATAAACCTCAATTTATGTAAAGACTATGTAAGAATCAAGCCATGTTTGTGTGTGTGTGTGTGTGTGTGTGTGTGTGTGTGTGTGTGTGTAAGAGACAGAGAGAGAGACTCGCTCACACATTTCTGTACTTGTGTGTGCACCACAGTGGCTGACAGAAATGAAATCTGCATATTCATTTAGAACACTGCAAAACTCCATGGAGCTACAGGGAGGGAGGGCGAGCTCCATATTTAAAAGCTGATGGTTGAAACAACTGGACCCTGTAAAGGGACTATGTGATTCTACAGCACCTGATAAATCCTCCTCATGAGAGGAAGTGTTAAGACACCACTGGGGCCTATTTTATTTTTCCATTTTGTTTTAAAAACTAAAACATGTCCCGGTTGAATCCAAGGAAACTCCTGCAGTCTGTCAGTAATTACCATGGAGCCGGTGCAAACACCCTGGCAGCCACCTGAGCCGCTCCCCTCACACTCACTCATTCACTCATTCCTTGCAAAGGTATGCACAAAAACAAAACAAAAACCGTGAACAACCCTCTGCTTTTCCCTCTATTAGCTGAATGAGGCCGCAAAGCAAACAGCTGAAGATTAATTCTGACCTGTGCTGCTATTTCTGAGACACAAGCCTTAGAGCCTGGCTCTGACCTCATTCTCAGAATGCCTCAAAGAGAAGGGGCGTGGCCAGGACAGAGGGAAAGGACCTCTGCTTCATTCATGAAGCTGATTCAAGATTCATCCCTGACAATCTGGCTGCATGTGTGTGTGCCTATGCGTGTGAATGCTGAGCACTGGCCAAGCTGGAGACATGGGCTCATTCCATTAAAAGCTGGAGAAGAAAGGAGAGGAAAGGCAAGGTGGGGCGGGGGGAGGGGGAAGGGGGAAAGAAGGGAGGAGGAGAAACAGGAAAGGGGAAAGAAAAGGAAAGACTGTCCTTGCAAAAGGCATCTACATCGTTCCGAAATGAGCTCAGCATCGCTCTCCTGCAATGGGGATGACTCCCCAGGCTTGAGTGGCCAAAGCAGCTAACACTACTTTCTCCCAGCTCCCCTCCGCCGGCCTCTGCTGTGGGAAACCCTGTGCAGCTTATTTAAGCAAATCAGCCAGTGGCAGGAGGGAAGGACTCCTGCTCTCCTCTTAAGATGCAAACTCACATATCAGCCTCTCTCTAACAGGCAAGAAGGGAAGAAGTCCAGGAGGTACGCGGCCTCCAAGTCTCCAGGGACTGAGGCTGCTGCTGAGGGGACCTGAGCTCAGCTCCTAAAGCTCAGCTGGAAGGCTCCCTCTCCAGGAGGTCCCAGTTCCCACCCACCGCCGGCCCCCAGGCATGAAACCATAGATGGGCAGAGGGTCTGTTCTCTGTACTGAAACAACTGTGCATGTGATTATGTTTGTTTGTTTGTGAATCCTCACCCGAGGATATTTTCCCATTGACTTTTAGAGAGAGTGGAAGAGAGACGGGGAGGGGAAGAGAGAGAGAAACATGGAAGAGAGAGAGGCACATCGATTGGTTGCCTTCCACATGCGCCCCGACCCGGGATCAAACCCGTGCCATTTTGGTGTACGGAACAATGCTCCAACCAACTGAGCCACCCAGCCAGGGGCTGTGCGTGTGATTTTTAAACCTGATAAATGCCTCTTGATCATGTCAGCCTGGATCCAAGTGCTGCAGAAAATACATTAACCCTATGGATTTGGCCATGAAGACAGGAAACCAATAGAGATTCATCTTCTACAGGCCTAGCAAAGGACCTCTCTCTCTCAGTCTTTCTCTCTCTCTCACACACACACATATTTCTCTCTTTGACAAATCCTCCATTGGCTGAGAAGCCTACTCTAAATATAAAAAAAAAAATCTATTTCATCACACAACGTGATTCTATTTTAGCCTAAATGGTAATAGTTATGGTATAGTGCACCCCCAAATAGTCATCCAAGTATTGGTTTCACATCTGCTATGCATAAAGCCCTAGGACAAACAAAGAAAACAGTCCACTTGGAGTCATAAAATATACCCCTTCTGCAGTCCTCTTTACACAGATGAATCCTATGCTACAGCTAGTCAACCATCTGATCAATGCATATGCTATGATTTGGTGGAACACACCCAAATGGAGAAGAACGAGGAGGGAGGGGGAGAAACAGGGCTCTGGTCTCAATATCCTCCTTGTTCTCAAAGTGTCCCTTCTTCCTACGTATCCTCTCCTCTCGTGCCCCTTCAGTAAGGAGGATGGCCATGGGGAGTCCCTCCATGCGCTTCCGCAGTCCCAGGGATAAGGGACACGGAAGCCTGTGACATAAGATGAGGCCAAGAGAAGCATAAAAGCTGAGACAGGAAGACACTCGCCCTCCAGCAGCTGAGTCACAGAATAAGCTTACACTGACCAAGCGCTTCCCAAAGCACCGTCAGCAAACAAGAGCTTGTGAACAGTCAGACGGAGGGGATAAGGTGAGCGTGCCCTCTCAGGCCCCGGTGCCAGCCTTCACTAGAGCCCGTCCAGCCTTCCTCACCTTTCATAGTCCAGTTTCACCAAATCACCTTGGCTACCTGCCTGGTGCTCATTGCCATGTGCTTAGATTTACTGGAAACACTGCATGCTGTATGGTGATACTCAGCACTGAGTGATGTTTACAGAGTGTGAGATACCTGTGTGAGATACCTGAACACAAGTGATTGGATAGAGATGTCTTTAAAACAATGGTGCTTTTGAGTAATCTATTTTCAAAACCCCAAGACCAAACATAACATGTGTTTGCACAGAATGCCAAGAAAGCACACACACACACACACACACACACACACACACACACACACACACACACACACACTGTACTAGAAGAATGCCTGTCCCTAACACCTGACACCAGCCGCCTGAGAGAGAATATTCACAGCCACCTTCATGATGGAAATTCCAGCAGGCTCTGAAGATTTTCCAAATGTCCCAGAAAGTCCATGAAAGTGGAAAACAGCAAGGCCAGGGCCGGAATATCCGCCCTCGGGGCACTGGAGCTCTTCAAGGAAAAACAGACCCAGTGATGAGAATAGGGAGGGGAATGGATCAGGAACAGAGATTCTTCCGAGATGCTGCCCATTCTAGAGCCTGGTTTCAAGTGTCAGGTTTGGGCGCTTTCAATCAACATATGAGGCTCCTTGGGCTTCAGACAAGCATTTAAAGCAGGGGCTCACAGAGGTGACTGCGACCAGGTGTGTGATCACCTCAAGAGCTTTCCTTGAAAAACAGAGATGCCCTCCTCCATCCTGAGACCAGAAAATCTCGAACCTGAGGGAGGGGAGGGAGCTGGACACCTCTTATTTTTAACAAGCTCCTCCAGTGAATCTGACGTGTGGCCAAGAATGGGAGTCACTGAATTAAAGCCATTAGGGGAAATCACTTAGCTCAAGTCAGAGATTAATTTACAAATGTCTCCTTAGCAATTAGCCCATCAGAACATATGCATGAGGCCTGCAGGCTTGGAGAATCGTGCTAGGAGTACTCTACAAAGTACAGAGAGGAAGATGAATTAATTCTCTCCCAAGCAGGACTTATACATTCTGCTCAGCTCTCAGCAGAACAAATGGCCCTAATTAATGATTCTGCATGTTTGATCGGGGCCTAACCAGCTACTGGCAGCAGCCACCCCTCAGAACATGGACAATTTCCTATATATGATCCCGAAGGCACATGACTTTTTAATTGAGGGATAATTTATATTCAATTAAAGCCACTATCTTAAAAAAAATAGGCATGAGAGCTCCTAAGGCAAAACAATCTGGGGACACTTTGTTTATGGGGGACAACATCATTCCAACACCCAGCTCGTGCCGTCTGGTCTGGTGAGTCTAACAACTCCAGCGAACGGGCAGCCAACGCCTAGGCACGGGCCTCGAGGGGGAGAGAGGAAAACAGAAAACTAAAAGAGCCTCCCAGGCCTCATCTTCGCCTTCAGCGAGCATGGGATCCAGAAGCTTGAATGATTCAGGAGGCGCCTGTGAAATCGGTAAATGCTACACATACAGACAGACACCGGGAGATGCCTACGGGGACCGAGAAGTGACACCATCACTGCACAATCAGACGGGGAAGGGGAGAAGGGGAGACCAAGGAGGAGGAGAGGGCTCCTGACACTCCCGGTCCACCTGGCTGTCCCAGGGGAGGACGACACCAGGGCACCCTGTGACTGACACACCCCGTGACTGACGCACCCCGTGACTGACGCACCCCGTGACTGACAGGGGAGAGCACAGACTCCCATCCGGAGGCGGCCTGGCTCTGAATCTCAGCTCTGCCCCACGAAGCAGTTCGCTCTTGAGCACATCACTTCATGTCTCTGGGGCTCAGCTTCCCAGTCTGTGAAATGGTGGGACTGGGACAGATGGTTATCAAATGGGGACCTGGACAGGTCATTGCTTACAGGGAAAGAACTACAAACTTTTGGCTTAACAAGGCAGCCTCTTTTACGCCAACTGAAAGCCATTTTTGCATAATTATAATAATTCAGTATGATGGCAATGATGTGTTACTAATCTGTGTCAGAGTTGCTGTTTCTTTCATAAATCACAAGTGGGAACTCCATGGACACTCCCGTTCATTGGTGTTTCCAGTGGGCAATCAATTGCTCACACAGTTTGACATCCTGCACAGCAAACACAAAACCAGAGGGGTCACTGTGCCTCAGCCCTGACGAGGTTGAAGGAAAAGGAGGGCGCTCTGACAAAGCACCCTCACCTCCTGCCTCTGTGATCTCTGAAAACCCCACATCTTTGTAGGTTTCACCCTGAAAGCTCATACTCTGAGTTCAGCGGTTTCTTCAAGGGATAAAGGCAAACATAGTAACATGTTTTTCTCATCCCTAAACCCTTAATGGTTCCCAACAGTATATATAATCTTGCTACCAAAAAAGGTATTTTTGTCATCGTAAGTAACAAAAGATTTGTAAAGCATAAAAGCAATGTTTTGACAGCGCCACTTAGATATACAAGGGTCCCCTAAGTTCCCAACCTAACATCGTGGTGCATTTCATTTGACTTATGCAAGTGTTTACACAAAAATGCTGTAAATGGATTCCCCGGAAACCAAGACTCCAAACAATAGCATAGTATAGATGTATTCAAGACGAAATAAAGGAAAAAGAAAGTGATTTCAGGAGTCAGTATTTAGAATGACAGCATTAAAATAAAATACGTGGGATTTCCAGATAAGAGTGAGACTATGTAAGGAAGCCGAGATAAAGTGCCTGTGAATTGTGGGCATTTAAATCTGGTGCCTCCGAAAGTGTAATATATAAAATGCAATACTAGTTAGTGTAGAATGGACTGGATTTTTAGGACACAAGACATTACTAGAGAGAATCCCTTCAATTGCTTCAAATAATGTCTGTGGCTTTTGGTATGAAAAAAATAAACAACATCCTTGACAAGCTCACAAAACCCTGGAAAGCTGGCCCTTTTCTTTCCCTCTGGCTTTATCTTACACACTCTCTCTCTATACTCCAGTTAATGGAACTTTCAGTTTTTCTTATTCACCACATGGCCAGCACCAAAAAAGAATCCTACCGCAGGGCCTTTGCATAAGCACGCCCCTCCTCCTAGAAGACTTACCTCCCCTCACAGACTAGTCATCCTTCAGATTTCAGTTATACTGTCACTTCCCAGCCCACCTAACTTGGGAAAGTCCCCTATGAGCATAGTCTATACCTTGTAGCACCTGGCACCCCAGAGGCTTTATATTTCTTTGTGCAGTCATTTGATTAATTCCTCTATCCTCTGCTGGGCTGCAAATTCTATAAAGACAGGGTACATGTCGTTTTTGACTCATCACTACATTCCCAGAGCTAGCAGTGCCTCCATGTTTGTTACACGAGTATTTGGAGGAAGGACTGAAGATTGAGTTTGGAGACTGGGTGCAGTGAAAGTATAGGAGAACTGGAAGGATATGGACGCTCAGATGTGAGGAGTAGTTCCCTGTGTGGGGACCCAAGGGACGGCTGGCTGAAGTGCATCGTCCTTGAGAAGGTCAAGGGTCTGGGACACTCAGGGGATAGATAGAAGATTCGTGTGCACAGGCTCAGGCAATGGCTGGAGCTGAGGTTGACAGCAGGAAACCATCCTGAGCAATGGAGTGCAGGCAGGTAGATGGCAGCATCAGGAGGGTGGGCGGAGTGAGGACTCAGTGGATGGAGGATGCTCAAGAGTAAAGGTCTCGCACCAGGATGGCAGGGGCGATGGAGGGCCGGGGTGGCCAATGGTCCCTGGACTATAAAGAAATAAGCAACCTCCACAGAGAGAAGTGGGGAAGCTGCGTCTCTAGGAAAAACAGGTTCAATTAAAGTGATGCACGTCAGAAGCCTTAGGTGAAGAAGATTGGGATCAGGACCAGGAATCTGTGGAAATGGAGTAAAACACATGTCTGTCCTGAGGAGGTGAATTCATGTATAAATAATGCATTAACATATACATATGCATATATGTGTGTGTGTGTGTGTGTGTGTGTATACACACACATACATATATATGTATATGTATAGATACACACACACAGGTTGCAAGGGACACAGAGATAATAAACTAATACTCTACTAATCAATCACAAAGTTGGGTCTCTACCAATATATATTAACCACTACATTCCCAGCAAATGTATTTCTGTCCATTTTCAAATTAGGTAATTTCAAAATTACTACAGATAAAAAGGAAGCCTAGAAAATAATAGGGCTCTTAATATATATATATATATATATATATATATATATATATGATATTTAGTGAGAGAGAGGAAGAGGGAAGGAGAAAGAGAAACATCGACTGGCTGCCTCCTGCACACCCCAACAGGGATCAAGCCCGAAACCTGGGCATATGCTCTGACTGGGAATCGAACCCATAACCTTTCCGTGCACAGGACAAAGCCCAACCAACTGAGCACACCGGCAATGGCAATAGGGTTCATTTTGAATATAACTTACAAAGAACAAGATTATTAGAAATCACACATTTGCTGGAATACGTACAAAATTAAGTGCAATAAATGGTCTTTTTGGAGAGGGAAGAGGAGAATGTAGCTAATAAAGATGGGTATAAAGGGTCTGAAGCTTGTTTTTTTCTGTTCCCCACAGAAGAATCTGCAGCATAAATCAGGGCCCTGGTTGACATACTCTAGGGCCCGAGCTGTGTGCACTTCTGCAGCACAGTGTTCCCTGACTGTCACAGGAGGGTCACCTGTCCTACACCCTGGATTTTACTGACCATGCCCATCTCATTTTTGCACAACCTAAAAATACAGAAGAGTTGAATGTGTTCCTTCAAGGCCTTAATGTAGTATAACTGAAATGAGAAACTGAAAAAGTGGACAGCAATTGTAACATTAAGTCTGAAAAAAATTCCCTAAAACCTGTGTTCCTCCTGAGAGTTGAGGTTTAGTGACACTGAAATCTTACATCACTGCATCATAAAACTCAACAGGTTGGTTTCTGTATATTTTTGCCAAGGGCATTAAAACTACATTGGCAAGCAAGATGAAATCTTCCACTTGCGGTCTAAAGTGTGAAAGGCCTTTCCTGTCTAATCACTGAAAAATCCGGGGGAAAAACTTGCATCTGCTGGTAGAGTTCCCAAGTTTGCAGCTAATGAGCTTTTGGAACAATTATCTGGCTTAAACGCATGTGGGTTTGGACAACTGGGTTTCAATTTAATTAGGTTTATAGGACAAGAAAAATTCTAAAGCACTGTCAGGTTGCCAGTTGCCACTTACTGTCACCAAGGACTAAATTTATGGTCATCTTTGTCCTGTTTCTCGAGTCTTGGCAGTTTTTATAGTACACTAAACAAAAGCATGGGATTGAAAGCAGGGACTCAAACAGACACTTGTATACCCTCATAACAACTTTATTCACAATGGACTAAAAGTGGAAGCGACCCAGTGTCCATTCACAGAAGAATAAATAAACAACATGTAATATATAGATAGATATAGATACAGATATAGATGTATCTGTATCTATCTATATATTACATGTTCAATCCCATGCTTTTGTTTAGTGTACTATATAGATATATAGATATATAAACATATCTATAGCTATCTATATCTATATCTATATCTATATCTATATCTATATCTATATCTATATATCCATCCAATGTAATATTATTCAGCCTTAAAAAGGAAGGAAATTCTTATATACTAGAGGCCCGATGCACGAAATTCGTGCAAGAGTAGGCCATCCTTCCCCTGCACCAGCTTCCCTCCAGCCAACGGCAGGCACCTGGGACCCGGGCTTTCCTCGCAGTCCCAGTTTCCTCCAGAAGGTCGGCCGGAAGGATGTCCGGTCCAGTCTAATTAGTATGTTACGCTTTTATTATTATAGATGTTCCCATATGAATGAACCTTGAAGGTATTATACTAATTAAAATAAGCCATACACAAAAGGACAAATATTATATGATTCCACTTATAAGAGGTACCTGGAATAGTCAAATTCATAGACACAGAAAGTAGAATGGTGGTTGCCGGGGGTAGGGGGAGTTACTGTTTCATGGGTATAAAGTTTCTGTCTCGGTTGATGGAAAAGGTCCAGAAATGCATAGTGGTGACAGTTGTACAACATTGTGGATGTACTTAATGCCACTGAATTCTACACTTACAAATGGCTAAATGAGTAAATCTAATGCATGTCTTATCACAATAAGGAAATGGAAGAAAAACTTTTGAGAACCTGCAAGTAGAATCCAGCAGTATATTTACATCTCAAAACTCAAAACAGAGTCACTCGCTCAGAGGGATGCTGATGTCTCTCCTTTCGAAGGCAGCAGGCCCCTCCAAGAACGCTGTTACACGCCGTTACACAGAAGGGCCTCTGCCCCTCTGAGATGTTGGATCTTGACCCTTAGTCAGCTGGCATTTCTTTTTTAGTTTCCAGAATCCATTTCCATTTAGCCAGAGACTTTCCATGGGTCTCCACCTTCCCCACCACCACCCATCCTTGTCTATTACTGATGCACAAAGTGAGCTATAAATTTCTTAGGGATCAGAGATGCTAACTGGAGCCAGAGCCTACTTTGTCTTTTGGCAACTCTGGCTAAAGTCCCAGATATGATTGGGAGTTTTAAAAGAGTGTACCTTTTACCACAATACAAAAAAAGATAAACTAAAATTTAAAAAAGGACTGTGTCCTTGGCTTATAACCACTTTAAAAACAAAACAAACTTCTCTAGAAGATGATGGAAGAGACACAGGGCATCTGCTCTCCAAGTCTAAACCTCAAGGCCAAGCTGCAGTAATGACTTGGCCACAGCCCCTCAAGGGCTTGGTGAAACCTTGAACTAACAGGCTCTTTGTTGTTGTTGTTTTAAGGTTACAGAGGGTTGAAATCCAGGTCTCTAAAGAGAAGGAACTAGCCAACATGTCTCCTCTCCTCTTATTTATTATTATTTACTCTTGAATTTTTATAGATAAGCTACCCTTTCTGAAGGAAGTAGAAAGCTCCAAAGCATCCCCCCATGTTCACAAATCCCCACTCCCAAAGCCTGGAAAATCAGAAGGCAGGGCCAATCAGCAGCACAAACCTCAACACATGCAATTATGTTGCCCTAAGAGAGGGCTAGGATGCCCCATCAACCCCTGCATCACTGTTAATTTAGAAGGTTGGGCCACAGCCCCAGCTCCTACAACGTCCCGCAGATCTCCCTGTGGCCCAGTGAGGATCGGATGCTAAGGATGCCGCACAGGGTAACGGGAGTTCTAGCTTACTGAAGACTAACACTCAGAAAACCCCACGCTCCACTTCATGGGCACATGCTGGGGTAAGTGGGAGATGGCAGTGAGCATGATCAGCTAACACAAGCTTTCCTGCCTCTGTGTAAGCCTCAACTTACTTCAGAAACAAAAGAAGAGAAAAGCCCATTGTCTGGAATGCCCCGTGTTTTTTCAAGGTCATTGAAAAAGATGAAGAGCATGTGTCTGCTTCGTACTTGAGCATATCTGACAGACAGACCGGAAACACGGTTAGCACGTCAGCAGTGTAGGGGCCAAAAGATGTAGGAAGAACTTTTTATTTCCTATTTTTATGAGCTTCAACATAGTTGTCAAAGAGAAATCAGAGACCTAACTGGTTTGGCTTAGGGGATAGAGCATCAGCCTGCAGACTGATCCCAAGTGGGTTTGATTCAGGTCAAGGGCACATGCCCGGGTTGCGAGCTCGATCCCCAGTAGGGGGCATGCAGGAGGCAGCCAATCAATGATTCCCTCTCATCATTGATGTTTCTATCTCTCCCCTCTCCTTTTCTCTCTGAAATCAATAAAAATATGTGTTTTGTTTTGTTTTAATAAATCTGAACTTGGGTGGAGTCCTTAAGTCTTTTGTTTGAGTTTTCCAGATTTTCAATTTCTATGTGTGTGTTGGGGTGGGGGGGCGCATCACCTTCTCAGGTCAGGGTTTAAGGGCTCTCTTGTCATAATCCACCCGTGCATTTCATCACAGCCTCAGCCTGATCACCAAGTTCCCTTCCTCGTCCACTCCATTAAAGGATCTTTAGGCACAAGAATTCACTCCTAAGAACACCCCTCATTCATTCCACTCCATTGCTGGGTGTCCACTATGGACTCAGGGCTGAGCTGGCAGGGAATACAGAGTTGTAGAACGCCCCTGCTTTATTGAACTCAAACTCTAGTTTTCATTCTTACCCAAAACAGGATGACAGAGGCAAAAATGAATTTCCCAGCATCAAAAGACTTTCAAGACATTTATGCCCTAGCCTAACAGTGGTTTGCAAACTGGAATGTGCATCAGAATTATTCACAGGGTCTCTGAAAACACAGGTGCTGAACCCATCCCAGAGAATCTGGTTCCGGAAGTCTGGGGGAGACTGGGAATTTGTATCTCTAATAAGTTCCAAGTGATGGCGATCCTGCTGGTTCAGGGACCATATCTTGACAACCACTGTTGTAAACCATCATAAAATGAAAAATAAATTATCCTTTCTTTCTGAATATGGATGGAAAATCAGTTTAAATTAGTTATTTTAGATTTGTGCTATTCAGACAAAATTTCCTTCAAATGTCTATAAAAAGATACTTCTGAAGCCACTTTTGATAGGAAAGAAGGCTTTTGATAAGGAAAAAAAATTGGTTAGAATTCTTTATCTTGAGATGTTATACCAAATCACTTTCACACTCTAGTTCGATGGGCTAGAGCAGCGATTTTCAACCTTTTGGATCTCCTGGCACACATAAACCAACTACTAAAATTCTGCTGGATGCCAGCTGCAAAGCGCTGGTGACAAGATGTTGTGTTTTTGTTTTTAATTAAGTTGATGTATCGTCGCCACAGAAAGCTAGCTCATAAATTTAGATATGATGTCACCGTTACTAATAAAACTAGCGAACCCCCACTTCCAACAGACTTAGATTTCTGAAGCCCTACTTCCACCCAGGATTGTAAGGCTTGCCCAGGTGTGTGGCTGAGGAGACTCTGGTCTCCAAAGAGTAATCGGAAAGCACCATAAGTAGAAAAGGTGAGCTCATCCATAAACTAGGTCCTTTGTTTTTGGAAAGAAACAGTGTTGAAGAAGAATAGCTGCCCCTGTGGCTTCCAAAGCAAAGAACCGAAGGCCAGGCCTCCGCACGTTTTGCCAGATGTGTGTAAGAGGGAAGGCAGACAAGACCCTGGTCCAGGCTCCATCCCTGCAGGAGCCTCTGGCAGGACCTGGCCTCCCTGTGTGCCCAGTGCTCACAGACCTTCCTAAGGACACAGGAATGCCTGGCACGTCTCTCCAGCAGCAGCCCCGTTTGCCTGGTGAAGTTGCCTTTCTAGATTTTTCTTGAATGCGATTTCAACTAAACAGGGTGGTTGGACTTAAGTCTTATATCTTTTTCTTTTCCTTTTTGTTTCTTCCACTGAAACATCAAGCCATTCAGACCCAAATGAGGTGAAAATTCTTCCCCTTCCCTAATCCCCCTCCACCTGCCGCTCCGCTGAGGGGCCTGCAGAAAGGTCCTGAGAGGACATTAATCAAAGCACTTCCCACATTCTCTACTGCCGACACCAGTTTCCTTCTCAGTCTCTGGCCTGTGGTTTCTTTGAGGGGTGAAAGTGTGTCCCCACCATTCACTATTCTTTCCACAAATATTTACTGAGCAACTACTGCATGCCAAGCTTTGTGCTAGGCCTAGATAACAGCAGAGAACCAAAGAGGGCCTTGCCCTCATCAACCTACAGTCTAGAAGAGAGCCAGACACTCAACCAATGGTCACACTAGAGAATAAAAACTGTATGTGGTGCCCGGCCGGCATGGCTCAGTGGTTGAGCATCGAGTTATGAACCAGGAGGTCATGGTTCGATTCCCAGTCAGGGAACATGCCCGTGTTGCAGGCTTGATCCCCAATGTGGGGCATGCAGGAGGCAGCCGATCAATGATTCTCTCTCATCATTGATGTTTGTCTCTCTCCCTCTCCCTTCCTCTCTGAAATCAATAAAAATGTATTTTTTTAAAAACTGTATGTGGTAAGGAGGACTCTGAAGAGAGGAGAGGAGAGTTTCATGGACTGTGGGGTCCAAAGAGACTTCCTTGAGGAAGAGGATGAGGAGTTAACAAGACAAGCATTTCACACAGGGGAAAAAAAATACAGCACGTCCAAGGCTTCTTACCACTGGCCCATTCATATTTTCTGAGTGAACAGAGGGACCAAGATGGTGTTGTACCCTCACCATAACAGGGCAGGGTGAGGGCAGGGTGAGGGTGGGTGAAACTAAGCAGAATTGAACGAAGACCCACTGTGCTCCAGGAGGAAGCGATATCCCCATTCTGAGTGAAGAAATGGAGGCATGGGGAGCTTGTGCAAGAGGCAGAGCTGGGCAACAGATCCAGGTTTGACTCTCTGCCTTTGTTCTTTTAATGTATGACACCAAAGCTACTCCCCAAATTAGGGCCTCTGAGACCTCCAATGTCCCAGAAGCCGTCCCCATCACACTGCCCCTTTGAAAGCTCTGTGGACTTGCACTGCTGTCTCCAAGTTCCTTAGTGAAGACAGGCCCGGCTGGGAGGCTTTCTCGGATGGTCCTGATGGCATGACCAAAATGAGGACACAAAGGGTAGGCACTGACCCCTCTTTCCCCCCAAACTACAAGCAACCCTCTCTCCCATCTCTGAGGAGATTATGTTTCCTGCTTTGTGGTAAACATCATCTTTGTTAGTAGCATATGTACTTGTCTTATACCTCACACTGAAAAATTCTTCTACAAAATCCCAATCTAAGAGGGAGGATCACCCAACAATGGAATGGGCTGCTACAGGTGGTACTGGGCTCTCTGTCCCTGAGGATATTCAAGTAGATTCAGATCACCAACCAGGAATACCACAGAAGGAATTCATTTGTTATATCAGCTGCTGATGCCACTTTAATAAGCCAAAGTCGGAAGCCACCCTGACAATAGTCTGCATGCCTATGGTGATTATTCTTCCCAGGTTTCCTGATGCCCTGGAATAATTATTAAGAACACCCCATTTCACTCTCAAGGTGTTCTGTGTAGATGACAAAGAATCTGGCCATCCAATTTAAGACACACTTGGACCTTGGAGAGGCCCAATGCATCCTGACCCAGGTGCTGCTAAATATTCAGAAGACAGCAAAGGAAGGTTTGGAATTTGTAGTGTTGTCATAGCCACGTTAGGAGAACTTCCTGTTCTCTGCAACTGACATACCATGATCTGAATGACAACAGCTAAAATTCCATTATTTCTTACATAATGATGGCTGGTAATTTAACCAACGACTAATGAAAATGTATACTTAAACAATACTGGAAGACAAAACCTATTCATCATATAACTGAGAGTTGGCACCCTTTGACCAACAGCTACCCATTTCCCCATCCTCCCAGCCTCTGGCAACCACCATTTTACTCTTTGCTTTTCATAGTTCAACTTTTTTAGGTTCCATATACAAGTGAGAGCAGATAGTATGTCTTTATGTGTCTAGCTTTTTTCACTTATCACACTGTCCTCCAGGTTCATCATGTTGTCACAAATAAGAGAACTTCTCTCTTTTTGTGGCTGAATAATACATATATATATATATATATATATATATATATATATATATTTTTTTATCTATTCATCCATACATGGACACTTAGGTTGTTTGCATAAATCATATATATATGCATTTTCTTTATCCATTCATTCATACATGGACACTTAGGTTGTTTGCATATCTTGGTTATTGTGAATAATTCTGCAGTGAATATTGAAGTGCAGATATCTCTTTGAGATACCTATTTCATTTCCTTTGGCTATGTAGTCAGAAGTAGTATTTCTGGATCATATGGTAGTTCTATTTTTAATTTTTTGAGAAACCTCCATACTATTTTCCATAATGGCTACACCAATTTATAATCCCACCAACAATGCGCCAGGGTTTCATATAGTGGGCCACAAATAAGTCTTAACAAATTTAAGAAGACTGAAATCATATCATCTATCTTTTCCTACCACATGGTATGAAACTAAAAATCCATAAGAAAAAAATTTGAAAGTTCACAAATCTGTGTAAATTAAACAACAAGTCATGAACAACTAATGAGTCAAAAAATAAATCAAAAGGAAAATAAAAAAAGTATCTTAAGACAAAAATGTGAACACAACATAAAACTTATGGGATGCAGCAAAAGTAGCTCTAAGAGGGAAGATTACAGCAATAAATGCCTACACGTTTATAAAAACAGCTCAAATAACCTAACTATACTTCTCAAGAAAATAGAAAAAGAAAAGCAAACAGCCCAAAACTTAGCCAAAGGAAGAAAATAATAAATATTACAGTGGAAATAAGTGAAACAGAGACTATAAAGACAATACAACAGATGAATGAAACTGAGTTTGAGGACTTTTCCACTCCAGATGGCAGAGTAGGTAAATGCTGGGTTCACCTCCTCCCACAATCACGTCAAAATTACAACTAAATTACAGAACAAACACCCTTGAGAACCACCTGAAGAATAGCTGAACAGAGCTCTTATAACCAAGAATATAAAAAAGAAGCCACATTGAGACTGGTAGAAGGGACAGATATGTGGAACAGGCAGGCCCCACACTAATGGTGTGGTGGTTAAGAAACGAGAAGGAAATGTCAGCTGTGAAGGTCACCCATGAAGAGTAAGGGGTCCCAGCCCCACACCGGGATTCCCAGTACAGGGTGCCAATGCTAGAAAGAGAGGTCCCCATAACTTCCGGGTGTGAAAACCAGCAAGGATTGGGGCTGAGTGAGATGGAATCCAGGCATTCCTCTTAAAGGGCCCAGGCATGAACTTACTCTCTGACAGACTCACTCACTCTAAGCTCCAGAGTTGGGGCAGCAGCTTGAAAGGCACCAGGGACATAAGAGAAACTTAACTGAAGGGGCAAAGGTCAGGGCAGCTCACTCCTGGGACAAAAGTGCTGGTGGACACTATTGTTCCTTTGTTGGGCCCTCCCACCATCCAGCTGAGAGGATAAGGCAAGCGCCAAATCTGAGTCTCCATTAACTAAGGCTATCACTATCCTGGTGATGCTCTGACATCCCATCCCACCCAAGTTGAGTGCCCGAACTGAACCTCTTCAGCTCATGCAGCAAACTTTCCTAAAATCTCTCAAAGGTGCACAAACCCCAAGCAGGCAGCATCTGGCCTTGGCATGCCCCAAAGCTCTTGCTAAACAGCTCCAAACCCAGCACTAGTGGCAACCAGCCTCAGTTCACAGCTTAGCCTCTCCCAGGTACCTCCAAGGCCAGCACAGGCAGCAATCACCTGCAGATCATTTTGTATTCCCACCAAATGGCTCCAGGCTGAGCATAGGCAGCAGCTGACCTTAGCCTGCACCAGGGCTTTTCCCAAGAGGCCCAGAATGAACACAGCCAGTGGTTGGCTTCAGACCATAACGGAAAATCATGCAACCAGGTCCACAAATAACACACCCAAAGGCACAAATAACACTCTGCAGGAACCAGAGCCCTGAGAGCAAATCTCACCTCATAAGGTCAGCTCCAGCACGATGTTTTGTCCACTGTAGTCATGGCCATTTCTCACAGCCACTCAACCTGAGGGTCAATCCCTCCCGCTGACATGCCAACAGCAATCAAGGCTCAACTACAACATCAGGGCACAGACCACCCACACAATGGACACCTGTGGGAGCACCCAGCTCAGGTGACCAGGAAGACTGCTCCACTGGGCCCCACAGGACACCTACTACATAAAGCCACTCTGCCAAAACTGGGAGACATAGGAAAGCTACATAACACAGAGAAAGAAACACATGGAGTCAGCTAAAATGAGGAGACAAAGGAGCACGTTCCAAATGAAAGCACAGGATAAAATTCCAGAGAAAGAGCTAAACAAAACGGAGACGAGCAATCTACCAGATGCATAGTTCAAAACACTGGTCATAAGGATGCCCAGTGAACAAGGGGAAAAGTAGATGAACTCAATGAGAATGTTAACAAATAAATTTAAAAAAAAACATAAAAATGGAGATAGAAATAATAAAAACAAACATACAGAATACAATAACTGAAATGAAGACTACATTAGAGGGAATCAACAGATTAGTGGAAGCAGAGGATCAAATCTGCGATTAGATGGACAAAGTAATGAAAAACACCCAATCAGAAGAGAAAAAAAATATTATATTTAAAAAGAGGATAGTTTAAGGGATATCTGAAACAATATCAAAGATACCAACATTTACATTATAGGGGTACTAGAAAGAGAGGAGCGAGAGCAAGGGTTAGAAAACCTATCTGAAGAAATAATGATGAAAAATTTCCCTAACCTGGCAAAATAAATAGACATACAAGTTCAGGAAACACAGTCACAAACAAGATGAACCCAAAGAGGACCACAGCAAGACGCATCACAATTAAAATGCCAAAGGTTAAAGATAAAAAGACAATCTTAAAAGTAGCAAGAGAAAATAAGTTAGTTACCTATAAAGGAGTTCACAAAAGAATTTCAACTGACTTCGTAACTGAAACTTCACAGACCAGAAGGGATTAGCACAAAATATTTAAAGTGATGAAAATCAAGAACCTACAACCAAGATTATTCTACCCAGCAAGGCTTTTGTTTAGAATCAAGGAGAGATAAAGAGCTTCTAAGACAAGAAAAAGCTAAAAAGAGTTCATGACCACAAAACTAGTATTTCAAAGAAAATGTTAAAGGAACTTCTTTAGGAAGAAAAATAAATAAAAACATGAATAATATAATGGCAATAACTACATACCTATCAATCACTACTTTAAATGTAAACAAATTAAATGCTCTAATCAAAAGATATAAGGTTCCTAAATAGATAAGAAAAGAAGACCCTTACATATGCTATAAGAGAACAACTTCAGACTAAAAAAACAAACCCACAAAATGAAAGTAAAGGAATAAAAAAAAAATATTTCATTAAAACAGAAAAAAAAACTGGGGTAGCAATACTTTTATCAGAAAAAATAGACTTTAAAACAGGCTATAAAAAAAGATAAAGAAAAACACTTCATAATGATAAAAGAATCAATCCAACAGGATGATATAACCACTGTGAACATTTATATGCCTAAAATAGGAGCACCTAAATATAAAAAATTGGCAGACATAAAGTGAGAGATGGACAGTAATATAGTCAGAGTATGACACCTCACTGACATCAATAGATAGATTATCCAAACAGAAAATGAACAAGAGACAGTGGCCTTAAATGACACATTAGACCAGATGGACTTAATTGACATTTTTAGAGAATTCACCCCAAAGCAGCAGGATAAATATTATTATTTTCAAGCACTGGAACATATTCCAGTACAGACCACATGTTAAGCCACAAAACAAGTCTCAACTACTTTAAGATGATTAAAATCATATCAAGTATCTTCTCTAATCATAATGGCATCAAACTAGAAATCAACTACAAGAAGAAAACTGAAAAATACAGATACAGGTAGAAGCTAAATAAGATGTTACTAAACCATGAATTGGTAAACAACTAAATCAAGGAAGAAATTAAAAGATATCTTGAGACATATAAATGAAAACACAATAAGTCAAAAGCTACTGGACACAGATAAAGGAGTTCTAAGCGGGAAATTTATAGTAATACAGGCCTACCTCAAGAAATAAGAAAAATCTCAAATAAGCAATGTATCCTTACATCTAAATTAAGTAGTAAAAGAACAACAAGCAAAACTCAAAAGTGATTAGAAGGAAATAATAAATACCAGAGCAAAAATAAACAAAATAATCCTTTAAAAAACAAAAATCCATAAATCCAAGAGCTGGTATTTTTTTAAAGGTAAACAATATTGATAAACCTTTAACTAGACTCATCAAGAAAAAAAGAGAAAGAAATATAATTAGAAATGAAAGATGAGAAGTGACAACTCACTACAAAGGATTATAAGAAAATAATACAAACAATGATATGCCAACAAATTGGACAACCTGGAAGAAATGAATAAATTCCTAAAAACATACAATCTCCCAAGACTGAATAAAAAAGAAACAGAAAATCTGAACGGAACAATAACTACTAACAAAATCGAATCAGTTATAAAAAAAAACACACAAAAAAAACAACTCCCAACAAACAAAAGCCCTGAACCGGATGGCTTAGCAGGTTAATTTAACCAAACACTCAAAGAAGAATTATCACATATCTTTCTCAAACTATTTCAAAAAACTGAAGAGGAGGGAAGGCTCCAATGCTCATGTTATAAAGCTAACATTACCCTTATTCCAAAACCAGACAAAGAAATTACAAAAAAAATGATAGGCTAATATCCATGATGGTCATAGATGCAAAAATCTCAGCAAAATATTATCAAACCCAATTCAGCAATACATTGAAAAGATCATATACCATGATCAAGTGAAATTTATTCTGGCATGCAAGGTTTGTTCAATATCCATAAATCAATTAACATGACACACCACATAAACAAACTGAAGGATAAAAATCATAGAACCATATCAGTAGATGCATAAAAAGCATTTTACAAAATCTAGCATCCATTAACGATAAAAACTCTGAGCAAAGAAGGAATAGAGAGAACATGTTTCAACATTATAAAGGCCACATATGGCAAACCAACAACTAACATTCTACTTAATGATGAAAAGCTAAAAGTGTTCTTCTTAAGATCAGAAACATGACAAGAATGTCCACTTTCACCACTTTAAGTCAATATAGGATTGGAAATCTTAGCCACCGCAATCAGACAAGAAACAATAAATAAAAGGCATCCAAATTGGAAGGAAAGGGGTAAAACTGTCATTTTTGCAGATAATATATTATATAGAGAGAACCCTAAAAATTCCACCAAAAATATAAGAACTAATAAATAAAGTCAGTAAAGTAACAATGTACAAAATTAATATTCAGAAACTGGTTGCATTATTGACACCACTAACAAGCTATCAGAAAGCAAAATTAAGAAAACAATCCCACCTACAACTATAAACACACTAAAGAAAGAAATTAAAGAAGATACAAATGTGCTCATAGATAGGAAGAATTAACATTATTAAAATGTCCATTCTACCTAAAGCAATCTGTATATTCAATGCAATCCCTATCAAAATACCAATGATATTTTTCTCAGAACTAGAACAAATAAGCCTAAAATTTAGATAGAACCACAAAAGACCCTGAATAGTCAAAGCAATCTTGAAAAAGAAGAACAAAGTTGGAGGTATCATGCTACCTGATATCAAACTATCAAAACAGAATGGCACTGACATAAAAACAGATACATAGAACACATAGATATATAGAATAAAGTATCCAAAAATAAACCCATGCCTGTATGGTCTATTAACCTATGACAAAGGGGGCAAGAATATACAAGGAGGTAAAGACAGTCTCTTCAACAAATGATGTTGGGAAATTTGGGAGACACATGCAAAAGAATAAAACTGGATCACTTTCTTATAACACATGCAAGAATAAACTTAAAATGTATAAAAAAATTAGATGTAAGACGTAAAACCACAAAACTCTTAGAGGAAAACATAAGCAATAAACTATTTGACATCACCCTTAGCAATATTTTTTGGATATGTCTCCTCGAACAAAGAAAATATAAACAAATGGCACTACATCAAACTAAAAAGTTTTGCACTGCAAAGGAAACCATCAACAAAAAGAAAAGACAACCTGCTGAATGAGAGAAGTGCTCTCAAATAATATATACAATAAAAGGTTAATACTTGAAACATATAAGGAATTCATACAATTTAACACCAAAGGAAAAAAATCCAATTTAAAAATGGGCAGAGGACCTCAATAAAAATTTCTCCAAAGAAGACATACAGATTGCCAATAGACATATGAAATAATGCTTAACACCACTAATTGTCAAGGAAATGTAAATTAAAGTCACAATGAGATATCACTCACATCTGTCAGAATGGCTACCATCAAAAAAATCAGCAAACAGCAAGTGTTGCTGAGGATGTGGAGAAAATGGAGCCCTCATGCACTGTTGGTGGGATTGCAAATTGGTGCAACCATTATGAAAAACAGTATGGAGGTTTCTCAAAAAAATTAAAAATAAAACTACCATATGACCCAGCAAATCCACATCTGAGTATTTATTCGAAGAAACCCAAAACACTAATTCAAGAAGACATATGCATCCCTATGTTCATTACAACATTGTTTACAATAGCCAAGATATGAAAGCAACGTACGTGTCCACCGACAGAAGAATGGGTAAAGAAGATGTGGTACATATAAACAATAGGATATTTCTCAGCCAAAAAAAAAAAAAAAATTGAAATCTTGCCATTTTCAACAATATGGTTGGACCTAGAGGATATTACACTAAGTGAAATATGTCTAACAGATTTCACTCATATGTAGGATCTAAAAAACAAACATACAAAATAGAAACAAACTCATAGATACAGAGAACATTTTGATGGTTACTAGATGGGAAGGGCAGGGGGGGATGGGTGAAAGAGGGGAATGGCGTAAGATGTACAAATTGCCAGTTATAAAAATAGTATTGGAGATATAAAGTATAGCACAGAGAATACAGTCAATAGTATTGTAATAACTATGCATAGTGTCAGATGGTACTAAACTTATTGGTGTGATCACTTCACACGTTATATAAATTTCTAATCACTATGTTGTACCCTGAAACAAATAATAATATTGAATGTCAACAATAATTGAGAAAAAATTTAATTATAAAGAAAGAAACTGAGTTGTTGTTTTTTAATAGATAAACCATGGACAACCTGAGCTAGACTACCCCAGGAAAAAAAGAGTAGACAAAAAATAATAAAATTAGAAATAAAATAAAAGGGTAATGCCAGAGGGAAGCTGGTGCCGGCAGCTGGGGGAAAGAAGGCCTACTCTTGCACAAATTTACGTCCATTGGGCCTCTAGTTAGAAATAAAATAGAAAACATTACAAGTAATAACATAAATATTTAGGGTCGTAAGAGACTACTATTAACAATTATATGCCAACAAAGTGGATAACCTAGAAGAAATGGATAAATTCCTAGAAACATACAAGTTTCCAAGAATGAATCATGAAGAAATAGAAAATCCGAATAGACCAATAACAAGTAAAAAGACTCAATCAAAATAAAAATCTCTCAACAAATAAAAGCCCAGGACCAGACAGCTCCACAGTTGAATTCCACCGAACATTTAAAGAACAATGAACACCAATCTTCTAAAACTCTTCCAAAAAATTGAAAAGGAGGGAATACTTCCAAAGTCATTTTATGAGACCATTATTGCCCTGATACCAAAGCCAGATAAGGACACTCCAAGAAAAAAAATTTACAGGACATTATCCCTACTGAACACAGATGCAAAAATCCGCAACAAAATGCTAGCCAACCAGATTAAAGAGCGGGTGCTATTTCTAAGGAACACATTAGATGGCATAGGATGGGCTGGAGCATAAGGACACACATGGGTGGCTCAGTTTCGGCAGAGAGGGTGGCTCTGGTCTGCTGCCGCGTAAGCAGAGAGATTCCCGGAACACAAGCCCCAGTAATTACTAACCATAAAGTGACCCCCAGGAGACACTGCACAATGCAGAGAAACACAAGCCACATTTTAAAAAGTAAAAATTTTAAAAGTGATATTCATGTTTAGAATATGTTATATTGAACACAACATAGACAAAATATTTTTACTTCAACATGGAATTAATGTTGAAAACGAGTCATGAGATACTAGAAACAATCTATACACCCAACATGTCCACTACAATACAACACAACAGTGTCCCGTGTGATGCAGTGGCTGCTGCACTCAGTAAAAATGAGTCCTACTGAAACAACGGAGCTGTTCAACAGGAAAATGTTACACTGCTGCAGTTTTGAAGTTTACATTGAAATTAGTTCAAGTTAAATAAAATGTGAACACTCATTTCCTCAGTCCCACTACCCACATTTCAAGTGCTCAACAGACACATGCCAGTGGCTGTTTTATTGGACAGAGCTTGCAGGAAGTTCCTGTGGGCGGCACAGCTCTGGACCCCTTAGCCAACGAACAGATCCCTATTCTCTTTCTGCCAGGCCAGGAAGAGGACACTCACCTATGTTCTGAGTGACGCGGTGCTCACCTTCCCATGGAAAGGAAGCACAGTGGTGAGTGTCAGAACTGCACCCAGACACCTGCCAGTCATGTGACCTGGAGTAGCCCACCCTTTGTGCCTTGGTTCCCTCATCTGCCAGAGGAGAGTAAGAAGACAATCTACCTGCAATAGTTATACAGATTAAGTAAGTTAATGTTTGTGAAGCACTCAAGACAGTGTCTGCCTGGTCAGAAGTGCTCTTTAAGTCAATGTTAAATAAATACATATCCAGGACATCGGCAGCCGACTGGGCACTGAGCACGCTGGTATCCTTCATCCCAGAATGATCTGACTGGAAGATGGAAAAGAATCTCTCGCCTGAAAACACCTACCAACCTTCTGGCTGCCACTGTCAATCACTGATTCACTCAGGAAATATTTACTGACTTCTTGCCTTGTGCAAAGCACCACGACCTCAGGCCTTGTGGGGAAAGGAGCTCAGGTAGGAGATGTTCTCAAATGTCTGTCCCTTTCCCATCCTCCACACCATGCCTTCCTGGTCCTCGGAGGCAGGGATAGCACACCACCCCTCTGCAGGCTCTGTCTGCTTGGGATCTGAGCTCAGGCCAGCTGCCCTGAGGAGCCCCTCCTGGCTCCCCTTTCTAAAGCTGCGTCCCGAGTGTGTGAGCGAGCATGCACGCAGGCCCCGCACACTGCTTCGCTTCCTCCTGAGCTCAGCACGCCCTGAAATCAGCTTGTCTGCTTATTTCCTTGCTGTTCATTGTTTGTTTTACCTCAAGAGATCAACGCTATAAGGTCCTTGCTATAACCCCAACACCCAGATCAGAGGCTGCAACAAAATAGGTGCTTTACGTAGAATTACTGAATTAATCCTATATAATAAAAGCCTGATATGCTAAGTGTCTGGTCGACCGGTCAGCCGTTCAACCAATCAAAGTGTAATATGCTAATGATATGCTAAGGCCACGCAACCACTCACTATGATGTGCACTGACCACCAGGGGGCAGACGCTCTGACCAGTAGGTCAGCTTGCTGCTGGGGCCCGGCCGATCCAGACTAAGCAAGATGAGCTGGACACGCCCTGGAGCCCTCCCACGGTCCCTCTCTAGCTGGCCAACCTCCCATGTCCCTCCCCGGCCCCGATCCTGCACAGGTGGGGTCCCTCAGCCTGGCCTGCGCCCTCTCACAATCTGGGACCCCTCAGGGGATGTTGAAGCACCAGTTTCGGCCCGATCCCACAGGCCAGGCTGAGGGACCCCACCGGTGCACGAATTCGTGCACTGGGCCTCTAGTAAATAAATAAATGTATGAATGAATAAATCCCCTCCTTGAGGTATACATTCCACAGCCTATCCTTGCTTGACACTCCAAAGCACATTTCATTTTTCACATTTTGAGGACATTCCATTCCATTCCATTCCATTCTACTTGATCTATATGCTTAACTACTCTTGTGTATGTGTCTTGTCTCTCCAGCTAGATGACAAGCCCCTTGAGGCTGTGTTACCTTCTTCATGCCCAGCAAAGGCACATCCTCGATGAACACTTGTTGATGAACACGTGGGATGTATAAAGCAGAGTCCTTACACTGATGTTCTTGGTCACACTCAGTGCACTATTCCCACAAATAACAATTTGTAAAATGACGTATATATTGCCTATGTTATATATGTAAATAAGTTATATTTCTCATTGTAACCGAATGAAGCTATTTTTTAACTATTTTCCAGTCCAAGAGTAAAACTGTAAAGAAGAATGTTAAATGTTAGATCATTAAGTTGGTTTTCTTTAATTAGATGGCAGTGTTTCAAAAAAGCTTTGAGTCATCTGTAAGATCCTTTGCTGGGAGCACACTACAGAGGCACTTATCTTAGCAAACACATTTCTACTGCAAATGATTTGTTCCAATAAAGCTAATCCTTGGCAAAGACCTGCCATTTCTTCTACACCAAGAACAATACATGGAAACATGAGCTCCGGAGAGGAGAAGGCTTGAAAGGCCCTTTATAAGAAATCACCAAGATATATTCCCCGAGGCAGAGGAAGCATCGATCCTTCTCCCTCTTCTCCAGTTTCAAGTCCAATGGCACTTTCAGTAAATATTTTCTAAGATAGCTATAAATAAGTCCTCAAAACGTATAATAAAGTAAGCTATGGACATGAATATACACCCATATTTTCTCTCTCTCTCTCTCTCTCTCTCTCTCTCTCTCTCTCTTGTATTTTCTTCCTTCCTCACCCCCACCCCAATCTTCTTAAAATCAGGAGGTTGGTCAGATGCAAACATAAATTCAATTTCTATGAAAGCTGAATTCTTGAGTGATTAAGCGTACAGACCAACCATCTGAAGCGGGGAACATCCATAAAGGCTAAATTATTTTCGGATGCACTTCCTACATGAAGGGTCTATTATGAAAAGCTGTTGTACTTGCAAGACGAATTCACATTTATGCAACTCATCTATTCCTAGGGAAACGCAGATGAAATTTTTATAACAACTTGAAAAGGTTTATGGAATGGACATAAAAAAAAAAAGATCAATACTCTAAGATTTTAATGTCAAATGGAGACAATGGAGAAGATGGTCCAAAGCAAGGAGTCAATTTCTAATAAAATGTTTAAAAGGGAAGAGTTCATCAGTGGAGCAGGGAGAGACCAGTCATTCGGGTGAGGGCAGTCGCAGCCGCGGGAGGGGCTGCTGGAAGTGTGGCTAAGCTGTGAAGGAACAGTGGGCAGAATCTGAAGGCTGGAATACAGTCCACTTATAATCCCATCGATCCACACCTACTGATCTCCTTCCATACGCTGGGCAGCAGCCCCAGCACAAGGAGTATTGCAGAGAACAAGGGACAAAGGCCCCTTATACAGCTGAGCTGGTGGGGAGAGGGCCCTTTCTAGAAATTAGCTGTGACAAGACATGAGCAATCTGAGGTGTATGCGTACATCCAGGGGAGGGAGGGGTTTGTGTTTCCTTTTCTATGCCTTCCCCTTGAGCCTTGAAGGTTTTCTTTTAGAGGACATCTAGAATTTCTCCCGGCTTTGTGTCATTTGCCCTGCAAATAAGGATTTCCTTCTCACAGAGTCTGTCTTTTCCTTTCTCCTTCCCTCTCCCCATTATTAACCTTGGGATGCAGTTAATGACCATGACCCATCATCAAAGATTTCTCCTAACTCCTTCAAGTGTGACTGTCCTCATTGTTGCCTGCAGGTACAGCCAGCTGGGAACCTCACGTTTTGTATAGGTAAAACCCAGGCTGAATACATATTGCCCATGACGAAAATGTATGCCTCTCCCAGGACCTGGGACCCTAAGCCACTCTCCTCCTCCCCAAACCCTCCGAGGCAGTGAACTGCCCACACAGTTCATCCCAGAGATGTGTTTACTAGTAATCAGGGTGCCCTCTCTCCACCCCAATCAAGGAACCTACACAATTACTGAGCTAATCATTTAAATGATGCTACTGAGAAACAAAGCCATTTTCCTTGTTAGAAATGTATTTGCTGTCTTATCCATTTATTTCTTTCCTTGGCAGTGCTCTGTATTAATTTATTGCCCAATAAAGCACAGACACTAGGGAGTTGCTGAGCCATGCCTAGTGCAAGGCCCACTATATTTCATCCCAGCAAAGCCAGCCCGGGCCAAAAACTAACATAAGCACACTGGGCAGCACAAACCTTGGCTGGCTAACCCTGCCTCCATCTGCTGTCCCAGAGACGCACACGGGAGGCAGCTGTACAGCTTTTGGGAGAATGCAGGTGATGGATAATCATGGGTTGTCAGAGGAAATGGAGTATGTTTGGTCTGTTAGCCAACTGCCCTTGGGTTTCCTTTCTATTGGATGGTAAACCTCACTGCCACAAGTGACCGGAGGGGGGGGGGGGTTCTGGAGGGAGAGAAGCTGGGACAGGAAATGATAAAGGTGGAGATGGGGTGGGACTCGGCTTGCCAGGGTGTTGGCCATCCCTGGATATTTTCTCCATCTAGAAATGATGCTTGTTGCTTCCTTTGCAGTTCACATCCAGTGCATAATCATGTGCCCGTTCAGATCTGTGCTTTAGTGCAAAACCTTGGCAATGATTATCTTGTGTATGAAAGGACTTACCGCCTGAGAATCTTGTTCATGGATGGTCACCAGGTGGTCATGGATGGTCAACTACATAGACAGCAGGTTCTTCCTATTCGGGTGGCTTTGACCTCAGGGAGCCTTTACCAATGGAAAGTTCATGAGCAAAGGCTTGGGGGGCTGTCGGGACTCCCTTCTTGACTTTTTGACTAGCTCCAGCCTTGCAGGAGGCTCAAAGAGGAATGAAGACAGGAAATGTGAGCCCTTGCTCAGCTACCTGATAGTGAAGGAGGAAGTCTTCTCAAGGAGAAGGATTCAAAGGAGTCATTGAGCCAGGCTGGTGTTGCTCAGTGGTTGAGCATCAACCATGAACCAAGAGGTCAGCGGTTAGATTCCAGGTCAGGACACATGCCCAAGTTGCGGGGCTTGTGGGAGGCAGCAGATTGATGTTTCTCTCTCATCAATGTTTCTATCTTTCCGATCACTCTCCCTCCCTCTCTTTCTAAAATCAATAAAAATATATTTAAAAAAAAAAAGAGTCACTAAGTGTTACTCTGAGAAGGAATCGTCAAAGTCATCTAGCCCTGGACCTGCATCTTAGTGGAGAAAACTGGGCCCCCATGAGGAATCGTCTGCCCAAGGACCACTGTGAGTCAGAGGCAAAAGCAACATTAGATGGATGGAAAGGGCAAAGCCCTCGGGTCTGCCTTCAATTTGCCACGTCCCAATGGTTTTCCCCCAGAGCGGGTACACCTGGCCAAACTACTCACAAACACAGGGCTTATAACACCACAACACACCCTACAAAACAGATGGCCACCATTCACTTCTGCAGGAAGTTCTCAGCGGGGCTACCCTGGGCTGCCCTTATTACTCAGCAGAGGGTGCAAGGAGCATGCAACCCTGCCACCAGGAGACAGAGAACGGCGAGGGAGGCCCAGCACTCTCTGAGGTCCAACCATTCATGCAATCCCCTGTCTTCCACTGGTATCATCAAATGATGAGCTTATGCCGCCTTCCATCTCTCCTCCCAGGGTCCCGGGTGCACACGGAGGAGGCAATGTGGAAAAGCCGCTCATTTTGCAGAAAGGTCCTCAATTTCCTGGAGAAAGCGAGGACATGTGCCTGTGGGAGTCCTTGCTATCCCTGCCACATTCCACATTCCTGCACCTCTTGTGCACTGCCCTCACCCCTCTTCTCCACAGGCTCAGATCCTCCCTTGTGAGGCTCTATTCGTGAAGTTCCTCCTGCCACTCCTGTGCCCCCACACTGTCCTTCTCTGAGCATGGACACGTGTATGTATCATGGACCTAGGCTGCTTCTCGGACCAGGCATAGCCCGCACGCACAGAAGAGGTGCCTGCCATCCACTTCTATTTAATTTTATGATCACCTCCAAAACTAGACCCTCGGGAGCCAGGGCCATCCTTTGAGTACCTTCCACCAATGCGGTGAAGCACCCCTGAGGCCACCTGCGCTGGAAGCTCCCAGAGGCCCCTGCGAACATGCAGAGATCTAGGCCCAACCCCAGACTGGCAACCTCAGAACCTTGATCCAGGTGGGGGATAACTGCCGTGGGGTGCCTTGCACAGCACCGGGCAGACGTGGACATGAAGGAACGCTGGCTGGCCTGGCTCTGTAAGCACTGGTCATGGAGAAGGGGCTGGTCTGGAGTCAGGGACCTGATTTCAACCCCACCTGAGTGGCCAACAGTTTCTGGGCTTTGGTTTCTTCACCTCTAAAACAGACTCTGTGGGTTGGTGGCTCATGGGTATGAAGTTCCCACACAGATGCAGGCATAGTGGGGACTCAGTTCCAGGTGTTTGCATTATGCGTGGGGTCTGTGCAGGATTCACACAGGTCAATCCAGTAACTAACCGAGCCAAACCCACAGGGAGTAGGTATCAAATGGCTAGTGACAAGGCCTGGTTTTGGAGTATACTAATAATAGAATAACCATAGAGTAACTTGTATAATAAATATAGCATAATAAATTCATATCATATTAACAGCAGCAAACAGATATATGATACATAGTTTGTGCCAGAAACTATGCTAAATATTTTACTTATATTAACTCATTTAATCCCCACAACACATTTCCGAAGATAAGTATTATTGTTATTATTATCATCCCAATTTTTATAGCTGAGGAACCTAAAACCCAGGCTGCCAGGTCATTTGCCCCACATCCCGCAGCAGTAAATGGTGCAGAGCTGGGGTCCCTATAACCACCACTGCTTCCTGAGCTGTCTGCTGCCTGCAGGTTCAGCCCTTCTCTTTGTAGTCTCTGCCCTGGGAGCTGTGGAGTTTCGCTCAGCAGGTTGTCTTTGCCTTGTAGAGAGCTTTGCTTTGCCCTGGGAAAAGCCCTCCTCCCCCAGGAAGGAGAGGAGGAGTTGAGGAGCTGCCAACTTGGCCTTACCACCCCCTGGCAGTGTTTGCTCAGGGTGCTCCCGGCCAGGCCCTAACAAGAAGGAGCATCCCCTGGACCTCCACTCCTAGGAGCTCAGATTCCAGGCCTCTCTCAATAAAGAGGTCAACTAATGCAAAATGCAGACACTGCCCTGAGAGCTTTCCATGATGCAGTGGGGCCCTGGACGGGGTGACTGTCCAGCTAGATGATGCATTTTTTAAAACTTCTAAATGATTGATGCTGCCTCCCGAGGGACGGGAACTAGCTGAGAGGATTGCATGGTCCACATGGCAACCCGTCAGAGAAGCTGCCTGACCACAGCACAGGCACCGGCACCCAAGATCTGCCCCTGACGACTCACTCCAGGGGCAAGGAGCGTCTCCTAACTGGGAGTGGCATTCCTTCTGGGCTTCATCCTCTGGGCTTTTAGAATCATTAGAAGGGCCCTGGTCATGTATCCGTGGAACTGGCTCTACCTTCTAAATAAGTTTAGATCTCAGGTCTCACCACACCCACTGAAACAACCAACTCCCAGGCACCATCATCTTCACCAGATTCTTACACTAATCTCCTAACTGGTCTCCCTGCTTCTACAATTGACCCCAAGCACCAGGGTTCAAAGGGAGGCTGCCCATTTGCAGTGCTGCCTGAGAAGTCTACAGTTAGACCCATGGATTTGGGTTATTGAAATCTTTATGTTTCTAATAGTTCATCCAAGGAAAAAACAAAAAAGAATAATAGAGATGTTTCCTTACCATCCAAACAATTAAAGGGTTTTACCCTTCCATTAATCAATGCCAGGAGCTGCCCATTCAGCTAAATCACATCATGCCCCCACCCATGCAAAAATAAGCCTGCCTTATTTCTCAAGTCAGTCCTGCTGATCACATGTATGTAATCAGTGTGCTCTGTTGCGACAAACTACACAACTTAGTCCAAGTCTAGCCCATGACACTATCATTTAGGAAACTGGAAAGAATTTGCTCAACTCCTATGGAGACTCTAGCTACTTTCTGGGTGCTTTAGAGGACAAAAGAGAAATATAAAATATGATTCTCTGTCTTAACAAATATACATGTCTCACGGGGAGACAAAATGTATACCCAACAAATAGACTGACAATATATTGTGTGTATGGTTAAATGGAACCATCCGTGGGAGAGAGAATTAAAAATCTTAGGAATTGAAAAGTAGATGATCAGTGTGGCAAAAATAACTGTCAAAATAATTTATCAAAAGTAAGTAAAGTGCCCTGGCTGGTGTGGCTCAGTTGCTTGGGCATCATCCCATGCATCAAAAGGTTGCTGGTTCGATTCCCAATTAGGGCACATGCCTGGGTTTACCTGGACTCCAGGTTGGGGGAGTGCCATGTGGGAGGTGGCTCATCGATGTTTTGTTCTCACATCGATGATTCTTTCCCCCACTCCCTCTCCCTCTCTCTAAAATCCAATTTAAAATAAGTAAGTAAAGTGATAACTGTGTGAAGTAATTGAGTCCCAGCACAGCTTCCCAAAAAGCAACAGATACTTAGTGCACTGGATTGAAATGCTGCAGCTGTTCCCCGATCCTGCATTTGTCTGGAAATAACAAAGCAGGCTCCAAAACCCAGCCTCATCCAAGTGCGATGGAAACTCGTCATGACAATGAAGACAAAAATAGTGTTCCCTGCCATGCTTGACCACTCAAAGCAAGTTAACAATTGAAGTAAGATACGTGGGATTTGGTGCAGTAAAAGTTAAAAACCACATGACTTAATTTATAAAAATAACATTACCTCGGTCCAGGGGAAACTGAGGGACAGTGAAGTTATTAAAGTGTCACAGCTAAAGGAAAAATACTCTTCCTGCCGCTGCTAGTCAGTGTTGTGAAGTGAAGCTGAGTTGACACATAACATACTACGGTGCAAATGTTATAGACATTCCTACATGAATGGCTTTTCCTCATAGAGTGAAAATGTGGTATGCAGTTAGACAGATATGAGCAGAGAACAAGGACGATGAGGCAGGTACACAAGGTCACCAGGGCAGAAAGCCCAGGGTGCCTAGCAAAGGGCAAAACTGGGCAAACAAGGACCTCACACCATGGGTGACCTTTCCTCCCCTAGCATATCGCTGGTCATGTGGTTTACATGCCCTGACCTTTCATATCGCTGGTCATGTGGTTTACAACCCCTGACCTTTCATATTCCTGGTCATGTGGTTTACACCCCCTGACCTTTCATATTGCTGGTCATGTGGTTCAGACCCTCCCTAACGTTTCCTCCCCTGGTATGTCTTGCTAGACATGCGGATTAGACCCCCTTAGAGGGGGAATGGACAAGGAGGCCAGAGAATAGCCCTTGAGCATTAAATCCCCAAGACAATGAGGTTCTGATCTGCATCAAATACATCTAGGCCTCAGTTGTTTCAGTTCCAGGCCCAGAAAAGCAGCAAAACCAGACAAGCGATGCCATGGCTGACCTCAGGACCAGCTGCACTGAATAATGACTCCCTGTCCTGGCGCCAACCGATCAGTGGAGACCAGGACCCTGAAAGGACACACCTGGGAAGCTGATGAATATTCTGTTGAGATCCTCCTCTGAGGCCTCCCCTAAAATCCTCACCCTTAAAAGCCCTTAGGACTGAGGACTGTTTCCTTCCCACTTGGGAGCACGCCCCTGCCTTTCCCTTTCTCCTCTTCTCCCCACCTCCTCCCTAGGTGATTACCTCTACCCCTCTCTCTCCTAAGCTCCAAGGGCCCTTCTTCGGCCTCTGTAACTTGGTTCCTGAGCCCATTTCTTCTATGGCTCACTTCTTCCACGTCTGTGACTTTCTAAATAAGCCTTCTCTTACAGTTTGAGTCTTGGCTCAGAATTCTTTCGTAGCCAGAACTCAAGTACCGAGGTATTTGGTCTGGTGTGACGCCACTGGTATAACACCTGGTGCCATTCTCACCACCAACAAAAATATACCTGAAGACCCATCGTGATTAACAAGAACAGTTCATTCTAGACACGGATCTCGAAAGCATTCACACACTTTTTTTTTTTTTTTTTTTGCGGGGTGGGGGGGCGGGGGTAGGGAGGGGGCGTTCCAGCATTTTGTTTCCACCACCTTGGCGCTAGGCCAACCGAGCTGCGCCTGGCAGAGCGGGAGAATTCCATTAAGTTCTGACAAGACTAATTTTGAATTTATAGCAAGTTTTAAAAAACAACGTGACACTCTACTACATTTAGAATAATTATCCCATCAGCAATTGACTTAAACATTTTAAAGGAAAGGAAAGAAACTGGGGTGGCTGTTTTAGGCTTTTTTATAACGAAAATGTTAAGAGCAAATTCCAAAGCAGCCATTGAAAATACGTAATCCCACGCTGGGGTCCCCACCTGCTGCCCTGGAAATGAATGGTGGGAAGAGACAGGAGATGGACCACACATCTACCCAGAGTAGGAATACAAAGGGCAAGGATGAACAAATTAATAACACCACTTTGCAGTTAACCGGTACCTTTCATCAGGCAATCTCCTTGTACTTACAAATAATACTTATTTTCCTGTCTCAAAGAGGCAGGGAGATAAATGGCAAATCCAAAGGTCACAGAGGAAGTGCGTAATGATTTTAAGAATAAAATCCAGACCTTGTTCTCTGGTCTCTGTTCTAATAGGTTCCTCCCTCCAAGCCCCTCACTGCATCTCACCCTTGCTCTTCAACCACCTACACAGGTGTCTTTTTTGGTAAAATACATTTTTATTGATTTCAGAGAGGAAGGAGAGAGAGAGAGGGAGAAATAGAAGCATTAATGTTGAGAGAGAATTATTGATGGGCTGCCTCCTGCACGCACCCAACTGGGGGGTCGAGCCAGCAACCCGGGCATGTGCCCTGAGGGAATCTAACCGTGACCTCCTTGTTCACAGGTCCATGATCAACCTCTGAGCCACACTGGCCAGGCACATTGTCATTGAAAATGTCCAGAGTCTTGTTCCTCCATAGAGAGCACCAAATACCAAAAACTACTTGGAACCTAAGGGAAATCTTGTCACCCTGAAATCTCAACTGGAACAACAAAGCTTATCTAAATTCACCAGTGTGCCAGAGGCGCCCCAATCACCAGTGCAGGAGAAACTCGTGGTTTCATAGAAAAAGATGCATTGTCAGACTAGAGAATACCCCTTTGGTTTTCTCTTCCCGATTGCAGGAAGCTATTTTACAATTCTGTAAATTGTAGATAAATGATAGCAAAGCAAATAAGTCTTGTCTGTAGACATGTAAATTCTGTCCTTTCCCAGAGAGGCTCATTTGACTTCCCCTCCCCCTGCGGAAAACACAGCTTTGCCTCCATGGCACAGTCATTCTAATATTCCCGATGGATAAACGTGTCTGCTCTTTTCAACTGCTTATCATACCTGCCTGGTTCCCTCACTGAGTAAGACGTAGAATAAAAATGTTAACATAGTTTCATTTCAGTATCTGACAGTCATGATTTTACCCTTTTTGTGAAAATTATTTTTTAACACCAATTCCACCTTGGAAATGCTCTACCCCAAAGTTAGAAACACAGATGGGAACAGCCAGAGATGTTAGAAGAAAATTGGTGGAGAAAATAGAGGCTGAAAATTCCCCTCGCTCAGGGTAGAGCTGTAAATATCTGAATGCAAAGTAGGGACATATTTTTTCTTATGGGAACAAACTCATAAATTAGAAAATATCTGTAATTGTATCTGCTATCTTGTCACGGCCTACATCTTGTTAACTCAAATATAAAACAGGCTACCTATATCTCAGCTCTGACAGATGCCAGAGGCGGGGCCGAGTGCCATCGGAAGAAGCGACGACAGTCCTGACAAAGCTAATGGGAGTCAGGAAAAGGCGATGGACACAGCCTCATTCTGGGGCTGATGGCTTGACAAGAGGGATGCAGATTCTATTTGAGCCCTTTCTTGTGCCTTTACTCAGGCACCCTTGGGCAGAGTTCAACCTACCCAACTGTGTGCAGGTGGTGGCCCTGGATAGATGACACTCATAGCTCAAGACCCTGAACCATAAGAGGAACGTGCAGCTAGAGGGCAGCTGCTACCGAGCAGGGCAAAGGGAACCTAAGAGGCTGAGCTGATCTTCATCACCGAGGTCCACCAGGATTGAAGACACTCGCTAACTCTGTGCTTCCTGCTCCCATCACCCATAGGATCTGGTGACTGCCCATGACTGGGTCAAGAAGTTAGCAGCAATAAAAAGAAATGAGGTACGGATACATGCCACAACATGGGCATGCTTTGAAATCAGTATGCTAAGTGAAAGAAGCCAGACATGAAAGATCACTTATCATATAACTCAATTTATATGAAATGTCCAGAATAGGCAAATGTGGAGGGCTGGAGTGATGCCGATGACTTATTAATAAAGGGACCAGGAGCTCAAGGAAGGAAGACCCAGGGTAGGTTAACAGGAAGGTCAGCCTCATGGTTGTGCTTGATTCTCCCCACCCTGATTGCTGGCTAGGTCTGCCACTGACTTTAAAATAGACTCTTAGAAACTCTCTTTTTGGTTACTTTCACAGCCTTTCTTCCCAACCTTTTCCCACTTTCATTCTATTGCTTGGATCTTATCCCTCCTCCCTCGTTCTTTCTCCGACAGAACAGGGAACAACCTCATAACGGAACACAATTCTAGGAGGAGTACCCTGCTCCGCAGGAGAACAAAGCCTGTGCATTGCCCTGACCCTGGCATCTGGCTTCCTCCCCTCCACAAACCCCACCACATTGGCCTTTCCTCCATGACCCAGGTGTGCCTTCCTCCAGCCTCCCACTTGGCTTTTGCTCTGTCTGGAACGTTCTCTCTGACTCTCCTTCATCCACACCTCCTTCATCAGATGACCTTAATTCATCCTGCAGAACTCAAGCCTTGCCGCTCTAGAAAGCTTTTCCCAAATTTTAATCCACTGACTCTCACAGCAACATTTCCCGTGTGCGCAGGCACACAGGGCAGACGTATCTGAATCCTGTGAGTTAAATCCACATACTAGGACTCGGTTGACCAGATGATGCCCAGGTAATCCGAGGAGAACCGACTTTTCCTGTGGAATAGTTTTTCATCCACTCTGCCCTTGCCGCAGTCAAGACCATCTCCCTGCCTCCCAGCCTCCAGTCCACAATAACAAGAGCTAGATGGTCTGATAAGAAACACCAGTGGCCCCGAGGACCTGCCCCTAACGCAAAACACACTCCCGCCTCTGGCAGGATGAGCTTCCCTGCTTTTGGGGTCAGAACAGGCAAGGCCAAAGCTCCCTTTGTGGAAACATGTAGTAGTGGAAAACACGGGCTTTGGAACCAAACAGACTGAGGTTATATACCAGCCCTTGCTCCACGTGTTGGTATTCCAGCCCCCTGATTGGTGATAATGGGTGAATGAAAGACGACCCTGGGAATGTAGACTAGCACGCCTGCCACACAACAAGTAGTCGGAAAATGTCCACTTTTCTTCTTTTTTTTTTTTTTTTAATATATTTTATTGATTTTTTACAGAGAGGAAGGGAGAGGGATAGAGAGCTAGAAACATCGATGAGAGAGAAACATCGACCAGCTGCCTCCTGCACACCCCCTACTGGGGATGTGCCCGCAACCAATGTACATGCCCTTGACCGAAATCAAACCTGGGACCTTTCAGTCCGCAGACCGATGCTCTATCCACTGAGCCAAACCGGTTTCGGAAAATGTCCACTTTTCTTACTTCATCTGCAACTTCTCTCTTTCTCATTTCAACCAGACTTTGTCTTTCCCCTTCTTTCAACCTCTGGCTATCTGGACAGAACTTAAAACCACCTTTCTCTGGCTTGAGGAGGCTGAAAGAGGTAACATTGCAGGACAGCCATCCACCGCAGCCCGTGGCCCTGCTGCCGGAAAGAGCCCGAATGTCCACACAGCCAGCAGGTGTGCTTGTCAGGACAGTGACACTCAGACTGACAGCTCAACAGGGGCGACACTCTCTGCATCAGGTTCTTGATAAAACCCAGCGAATGCCAGGAATTCTCTCACCCCTTCCTATACGTGTCCCTGTAGGTGAAAATGAGTCGGTGGGAACTCAAGGAGGATGGAAGCATGCTGGACCCTGGCATGGAGGGCAGGCCGAGGAGCACAGTAATTAGTGAGCAGCTCTGTCCACTTAGGTTTTCCTCAGATACTTAACTCAGAGCCTACTATGCTCAGGGTGCAGAGGCAGGTGCTGGGGATACAACTGGAGCAAAGCAAAACAGTGGCTACTTTTAGGACACTCAGTTTACTGGGGGAGGTAGACACTCACCCAACAGTCACCCCCCTGGAGCCAGTGAACCCACCCTGAGATAAGAGCGTGAAAAGACGGAACACAATTCTAGGAGAGCTGCTTTCAAAGGAGCAGGGTGAGGGGAAGTGTCCCCAAAAAGAAGCACTGGAGGTGGCATTTGAAGGAGCAGGTGCTGTCCAGGTAAGAGATGTGTGATGCCGGGAAGGGAGATGAGGAGAAGAGAAATTCACTAAACGGAAGGGCAGTATATGCAAGGACCAGTGACAAGAAAGAGTCTGAATATCCTGCCCTGGCCAGTGTGGCTCAGTTGGTTGGGTGTTGTTCAGTGCACCAAAGGGTGCTAGTTCGATTCCTGCTCAGGGCACATGCTTGGGTTGCAGACTCAATCCCCAGTACGAATCGTGCAGGAGGCAGCTGATCAATGTTTCCCTCTCACAGTGATGTTTCTCTCTCTCTTACTCTCCCGTATGCTCTCTAAAAATCAATAAAATATTCTGTAAAAAGAAGAGTATGAATACATTGGAAAATTGGGCAAAGCCAGAACCCAAACACTGAGGAGGAGAGGGAAATGGGTGGCCTGGGAAGAGGAGGAGGATTCCTAGTGGTTTGGAAGTGGTGACCGGGTTACAGTGTGTGATGAGAGGAGGGGGCACACTGGAGGATTCTTTGCTGGAAATACGACCGCACACCAAGCAGCTAGAACTAAAATACCTAGGACTAAATCCCCCAGGCCTCTTGGAGAGCAGACTAAATGCAACTGAACAGAGGTTGAGACTGATCATTGATTATTATTTTTACTTCTTAAAATGGCTGTGATACAGGCACAGTCAAATGTTTAAATTAGAGCAGAACCAACTCTGTCTCGGCTGTTTTGTACTCTTTCAGGGGAAACGCTATTAGGCTGAAAACACTGAACTAAAATAAACGGCAGCATTATTTCTGTGTAAACGTATGTAATTGCCTTTTAAAGAATTCTCAAATTAAGGTTATAACAGCTAATGATAAACAGTCATTTATTTCTCACCATCTCAGAGAATGCGGCCAGCTCTAACAAACTGCCTTTTTCAGTTTTCTCATAAAATGATCTAAATGGACTCATTGATCACGAGTTTCTATAAGCATTAACAATTTGTAAAATGAGTTAATTATGTTCTTGGAGGTTTAATAACACCTACCAAGTTAAGTAATATCCTTAATGGTCTTGAAATTTATCCAGAAACTTATAAAAAGGAGTAAATGCATTCAGCAGAGTCGAACATCATGTATATTTATAGAAAGCATATATTATCCTACAATGGTCGTGCTAAATATGTAAAAGCACTGCTGATGGACTCTAAATCAACTCCACTTGCAAAAGGATCCTCCTTTAAAGTTTAAAAGAACCTTCATATTAATGTATAAATATTGACATATAGTCACACTGAGCATTCCAAATCCAAAGGCGTTGGCCATCCAGACTTTGAGAGAAAGAATAATGAAATCTAATCGTCAATGAGCCAAGTAGAGATTTCAGAACATCCATGGATTTTCTGTGGTCGCCAGCATGAAGCACAGAACAGACAGTAAAACAGGTGAAAATGAAGATGTCACCTGCGGATGACATATGGGTCTCAACTACCTAAATTTAGGTTAGGGCAGTGGTCGGCAAACTCATTAGTCAACAGAGCCAAATATCAACAGTACAAAGATTGAAATTACTTTTGAGAGCCAAAGTTTTTAAACTTAAACTTCTTCTAACACCACTTCTTCAAAATAGACTCGCCCAGGCCGTGGTATTTTGTGAAAGAGCCACACTCAAGGGGCCAAAGAGCCGCATGTGACTCGCGAACCGCAGTTTGCCGACCACGGGGTTAGGGTTTTCTCTCCCCTTGTCTTACATGTTTTTCTTTTTGCTCACTACAAATTCAATTTGCCACCAAGTAGTAAACTGGAATGACCAGAGTTTTCTCTTATTCTACTTCCCTGGTTGCCTGCCCGGGGGTGTTATTAGGTGTGCAATGGGATGTAGCAGAAGAATGAAGTGCCAGGCTTCGGGGTGAAATTGTTCAAATGCTGGCTCCGCCCCTAACCATCATATGTCCTTGTAAATGCCAGTCATCATCTCTAAGCTCCAGCTTCCACGTCTTTAAAACAAAGGGATTGTAATAATACACACCTCACAGAGTTGTTTGAATGATTCAACGTAATCCATGAAAGGAACTTGCTTAGCCTCTGTAAGGGTTAGCCATCGTCCATGTTTACAAAGAGAGAGGAGCCATCTCCACTGCCTGCCCTGAGTAAGCGCTCATCGTCCCCGCACCAGGCTCTCCGGACCTCGGCCACTCATGTCCAGTCCCCACAGACAGCATGTTACAACTGGGCTCCACCTGGACAATTGGTTATGTAAAGTGTTTTTCTTTAAACTGCATTCTTCCAAATTTACCTCTTAAATGGAACTCTGTTACTACCAAAAAAACGGAAAGCCTATCTCACTTACCATAACTAGAAAGGAGCCTTAAATACACAGCAAAAAAGAACCCCTAGATAATTTAGATTCTGTCCTGATACTATTACCCCAGCAAAGACTCCCAGCCTGAGGCCTGCGGTGGCTACACAGTTCATAGAGGCGTTGAGACACAAGAGGACCAAGGGGAGACCTTCTCCCTGTGGTAAACGGAACACGTGAGCGTATCATGGTTCTGGGCCAGCACATCATCCAAAAAATATCCTGGTGACACCGTCTGTCACAATGTCATCTAGTGACTTCCATCGCAATTTGTGGGGTTTTATGGATAAACAAGCGTGCTCCGGGGCAGCAAGGAGCACTTCCAATAGTCCCTTGGAGGGAAGGATCCCCATTCCCTGTAGCCCATTCACTTCTAACATTGCGGAGGGAGGCACTGGAACTCATCACATGTACAGACCTGTACATCCCCTGGTTGCAGGAACATCACTGGCTTATCAGTAAGTCTGCAAATTAGATGGGGGTTGATGTGTATGTATATGAGGGGGGGGTCTACTTAAACTCTATGCTTCCTCAGTCAGACCCCCATTTCTCCTGAGGTTAAGTTTCTAAGCTAATGGTTCAGACCTTTCATCGCTGTCTACAAATGCCTTTGACCCAAATATTGTGTGAGTCCACTGTACACGCGTCTTTTAAAAGACCCGAAGTGGAAAGCACTGCCTGTTGAGGATTAGAGTAGACATGTAATCACGTTTCATACTGAGCTACGGCTTCATCCAATACAAACGCCACATTCACTTAGGAAGGGTGTCTGCGCAGCAAGAACAGGAAGGGACTGGAGGACGGTGTCCTGAGTCAATCTGCTCAGCAAATCCGAACTCGTGCAGCCACAGCTCAGGGTTTGCACCGCTCCAATAGGATGAATGGAAAGGCAGAGACAGACACGTGGAGGGAGTCCCTTTCCTGTGTGTGCAATCCACTCCCGCTTCTCCACACTCAAAGTGGGGGGACATGCTACACAAATCGTCAGAAATAACCCCCCCCTCCCAAGCAGCCCTCGCATTCAGGGAGCCTGCGCCAGGAAAGCCGAGACTGCACACCTGCACAGAGAGGCTCTGATCGGGCTGTGCCTCCCCCCTGCCTGTCACAGTCACTGTAGCAACGCGAGATGATGCTGCCTGCTCCAGAAACTCCATCTGGGCCAGAACATCCCAATCTGAGACCCCACATTAGACTACAGATGGCTCTATGTGGACAGTGGGAGTGCTCTGATTTGTGGACTGAGCAAGAGCCAAAACTCTGAACACCTGTGTGTCTAAGAAGATGTATTTCTAAGTCAAGGGCATTTATTTTTTGGATGGGAGTTGGCATGAGATGGTGTGCAAGGAAAGCGAGGCTTCCTGGAAGGGGTGAGTGCTGGCGGCTGAGCGCTGAGCGCGGAGACACCGCGAGCTAAAAGCACAGCCAGTGCCCGGCCCCACTGCCAGCACCTTACTCGGCAACTCCAAGGGCTGACAGGTCCCGGATCACTCAGCAGGCAGGCACACTCTCGGGCAGAGGAGTCCATGGTGCCTTATCTTGAGCTCTACTATTAACAGACTTGTCATCACTAAGCCCAGTTGTTAGTCACTGGAACAATTTGATGGAAAGAGAGAACACTAGAGACAAACAAGCTGACCTAGATGGGCTGGCAAAGGGGATCAAGTGGCAATAAACTCTGTTATCTCTGCTACTCAGCGAACAAAAAGTCCTTGCTAAGCAAACATCCCGGTTCACTATGAGCTACTCCACGTACCATATACGGCGATCGTTACGCAGATACGTACTAGTAAGCACCACAAAAATATGCTTCGCACTAAAACTCTACTGAAGGCAGTAATGTCTCTCTCCAGTGACTGGGGTTTGTTGATCTAAAAAGCACTGACTATTTTCTTGACGAGGCATGAGAATCCAAGAGATTTCCGTGAACCACGTGCCCAAGAGCAAATGTGTGCACAGATCATCTGGTTTCTGCGTTGTCGTGTCCAGTCCTGCATCTACCACAGGGCACATCACGAAGCCTTTGTAAACCGCAGCTTTCTTCTCCGTGAAGAGAGACTACTGGACTGCTCAGCACTTCTCGGCCTGAACGTGGAAACACTGGGGAGGAGTCCAGCTATGGAGTCCCCAAAATTAACTTACAACCAAAGGCTGGTGTTTGGTGTTTGGTAGCTGCTTTATATAAATTGACTAACGTAATCTTCACACCAATCCTGACTGAATCCTCTTGTCATCCCATTTTACAGATGGGGAAGCCAAGGTTCCGAAAGACTGACAATTGCCCCAAGGGTCACCCAGCCAGCAAGACCGAGATAAGACATGGAACCCGCATGGTCTGGCTCCAGAGCTCTGCTCTTAATTGTTCCACCTTAATGTCTCTCAGTGACAATTAAGAGCAGCCATCAGTTACAGCCAATTGGCTGACTGTCAATTAGAGGAGAGCTGAGGCTTAAGGTAAAAGGCTACTCGCACCCTCATTTCAACATGTTTTCTCTTACTTTTTTTTTTGAGAGACCAAAAAAAAAAAAAAAAGGAATTCCATAGCACAGCCTGAGGCTTGTGTCTCAAAAGTGAACCCACTGGCTGGACCAGAAGAGAGGCTGACAGGCATCTGCTGGCCAGAGGACATGGTTGGCTCCATCCAGCTTAGCCAGCCACAGGGTCTGCGACTCCTGGGTGCTTTGAGCTGCAACTTGCTCACTCCCCTTTTGGGCAGCCCGACACCCTGCCTTGCAGCCCTGACAATCCTGGGCCCAGCCTCCCAGGAAGGATCCTGACAGGCTTATCTCCTCCAGCGCCCGGGAAGTCTCCTCTTGGCTGTCAGATCGAAATCACCAAACCAATTCACCCAATTACCTCCTTGGCAGCAGCACACGGGGGCGGCTCCTTTTCCTCCCGGAGCCCAGCAGTCTCTTGCCCCCATGCAGACACCCCCATCCTCCTGGCAGAGCCCAGCCTAGAGGCCTGGGGACCCGAGGGCATTAATGCGATGCCTGCCACCACCACAAGCGTGTGCGGTCCGTGTTCTCGAGGCCCCGTGGCGCCAGCACACTTGGCTAAAAGGATAATATTCTGATCATCAGCAGGCATCCCGAATTCCAGCCGGCCTTCCTGCCCGCACACAGCCTACACCTGCACTCATGCAAGAGGAATGCACAGCAGCCAGAAGGTACCAAGGCCCCACTAGGTGTCAGTGTCTGGGACAGAAAGGAAGGTCTCCAAGCCGCCCTGTAGTTCCTGTCACCACCTTCCCAGCTAAGTTCTCTTTTAAGCAACGCTTCACCTCTTCCAAGCTTGCACAAAAGGAGCAGATAATGAAATAATACAGATGACCCCAAGGGTGAATAGCTGCTTCAATCAAAAGAGGCTCAGAAAAGAAGCCAGTCCCAAAGGTCACCCACTGCAGATTCTACTGCTCTGGCATTCTCAAAAAGACAAAATTAACAGAGACGGGAAGCAGGCCATGGTGGCCAGGGGTTACGGGTGGAGGGCAGGTGCTTTACGGGGTGAGGGAGCAGTCTGCATCCTGATTATGACGGCGGCTGCATGCATCTCTGCTGAAATTCACAGAACTGGACACAATGAAAAAGTCCACTGTACTGCATGATACATCATAAAATAAAAATGTTTAAAAGGCCCATGAGTAGGTTTTTCTCCAGAAGATGGCTTTTTCTCGTATTTTTAAAGATTGGATCACATTTAAAGTATTATTGGTTATCTAACAAGAACTTTAAATGGCTATGGTTGCAGTGGAGATTAAGTGAAATAATACGTTAAAGTGTTTTTCAAATAAAAAGGTCGTGGAAGAAGTCGTAAGAGCGGTAATGGGTGGAAAAAGAAATCAAATTGGACCCTACAACCTCCCACAGGCTGAGGATCTGGGGCTCCCACCCCTGCTGCCCAGGCCACTGCCCCTTAGAATTCACCGTCCTCATGTGGGAAACGGGCCCCTGTGGGGACTGTCCCTCCACGTACTTACGTTCTATTGCACAATCACTAGTGCACAGACCCAGCAGTGGGAGTTAGATGCTTCCCTTCAACACTCAAAAGGAGGGTCTTGTCCTTTCAATCGGAAAGTTCTGAGGTCAGGAATGAAGGCTGATGAAACTGTGGTCTGTGGGGAGTTGCACTTTCTGGCACCCTGGCGGGCCTCTGCGAAGGAAAGCGCGGGACTCCCCGCCTGAAGGGCAGGCACCTTCAGAGCAAGCAGAGCCCTGTGTCCCGCCTGCCTGACTACCCCTCCGGCTCTGTGCACGGATCGGGGAGAGTCGCTGCTGTGACAGCCGTGGGACAGTGTTCACCAGTGTCTCATGAGGCTAAGAGCGGCCGTAGGAGAAGACCGAGGTTCAGCACACAGGATGTTCCCCAGACATATGGCCTCCTTTTTTTCCCTTTTAATCCTCACTGAGGATATGTTTTTACTGATTTCTAGAGAGTGAGGAAGAAGAAAGGGGGGGGGGGGGGAAAGAGAGGAGAGAGAGAGAGAGAGAGAGAAGAGAGAGAGAGAGATTGCATACACGCCTTGACCAGAGATTGAATCCAAAACCTTTTGCTGTACTGGGGTGGGGAGGAGGATGGGGGGTGATGGACACTCCAACCAACTGAGCCACCTGGCCAGGGCAACAGCATTCTTTAAAGGGGCCCTTCACCTGCCGACACACAAAGCACTCAGACAGAAACCCGGGAAAGTCGGCAGCACATGCAGGCCACACCACGTTCCTCCTGACCCACAGCCTCCTGTGCCTTTATTTCCCATGAACTGAGCACCAGCCCCCACGGGCTTTTACCTTCCTTGCTGCAATTCAATTAAATTAACTTCCAGAAATGCCTTAATTGCAGGTCAGTGTCCTTGTTACATTAGAGGTTTAAATGGATGTCCCTGCCTCGAACCTGCTGAGATGTCCAACACTCAAAAGGACTTACAGAGCTTGGTGAAGCCCCAGTGGACCTGCACATTTCAACGGGGAAAGCCGCTGCAGAAAAGCACGCGCCCCCTAAAGCCGTCTGGGCAGACAACTGTTATTTTATTGTAATGCAGACAACCCTTAAAGGACAAGTCCTGGGAAACCCACGATTACTCCTGTAGCAGGGCAACGTGTCACAACAAGGAGATGGACTAATCAGTGGCCAGCCACTGCCCTTGTTCCAACCACATTCTTCCGCGGAGGGTAGTCAGCAGGCGGAAGAACACTGCAGAGACTGGGATGAGCCAGGGGTGGGGCCTGGAATAGGGACCTCTCAGCCACCTCCCCATGTCCGGGAAAAGGAACGGGACGGAGCCACAGATTTGCCAGCGCTGTGCTCGGGCTGTTTATCTCACTGTTTCACGCTCCCTCCGAGGTGTTCTTAGCCCCACCTTACACACAAGCAGGGGCTCCAATGGGAGGATCAACTCCCCAGTCATGGAGAGAGATCACAAGGAATGTGGTGTGGAACTCAGCTCAGTCCCTGAACACCCTGAGGCCATGAGTAAATCCAGGGCCCCGGGAAGGGTCCCAAATGCAACCAATTTTAAAACTGAACAAAGGAGTGAAAGTTCAAAATGGTCTTCAAAGGAACTCCTCAAGTAACATAACACTGCACATACAGAAGCGTCCTCGGGCTCAGATTAAAGGGCTCACGAAAGAGTGTTATTTCCAGAAACAACCCTTCTCCCTTCCCCCGGCTAGGGCAGCGGAGAGAAGACACACCAGGCTCAGGACCTGTCGGGGTCACAGGGAGCAACAGGCATGCCCAGGCCTCAGAACCCCTCCCTTTTAGGTTCCGCATTTTCACAGGGATCGGCCCCATCAGAACGGATCCGTGTGGAATGCTGTATTCCATTCATCCATGGGTTCAACACAGAGCAAAGCACCAGTAATTTGCTATTCTCACAGGGATTCCCCCGGACTGTCTCTTGCTCTGTTCCGGGTGACAGGGGCTGACCCCCAGACCACTTCCCTGGGGCTCGCTTGCCAGCAGGTTCAATGCTGGGAGCGCTTGGGGAGCCTGGCAGGTAGGAGGAAGGGGGAAGCTGAGTGGGCCGACCCCTCCTCCCTCTCCTCTCTCTCTGCTTCAGGTGGTGCCTCCACATCACCACCTCTTCCCTTTGTCCCACCTGGCTCAGGTCTGTCTCTTCCTAACCCCAGGTGGCCCTGTGGCGGCCGGCCCATTTGGCCTTTCCCCTCTTCCTAACCCTGGGTACGTTCCTGCTCTTGAACCACCTGTTTTCCTGACTGGCTGCTGACTTCTGCAGGAGTCAAAGATGACTAACCAGATCCCTGCCCTCTCAGAAGTTGCATCCTGGTGGGGAGAAACCCACAGGGCAAGAAAATAATCAACGACACCAATAAGTAATAGCTCCTGGTTGAGTTAGGGTCATGAAGGAAATTAGGAGCAAGGTGGCAGGAGTCAGGGGTGGATCAGATGGCGAAGGGACATTTCCCCCAACAGCTGAAGAATGCAGTGGAACCCACCGATGCAAGGCCAAGGAAGAGCAGACAGAGGAAACAGCGTGACAAAGGTCCCGGTGCAAACCCTAGCTCAGTGTGCTGACCGCGCCAGTCACTCTGGCCAGTGTACAAGGAGCTTCCTTATTGTCCATAGAGAGATTCATAAGTGCCCCTCCCCCAAAGTGCTTCCCCGTCCAGGTACAATGCCCATGTAAGACATAACTAACCAGCCCCTTAATGAGGGACAGAGCGACAACCACAGCTCCTGAACCATGGTTTTGGGGGCTCCACCTGCTCTGAGGCCGAAGGAGAAGAGAGGTGACCACTGTGTGCTGACAGACTCAAAGGCACCGGTGGCCCCTCCTCTGCCATTCTGGAAGGTTCCTCGTGTACCCCAGCATGGCTCTGCATTCTGACACGGTCCAGGCAGCTGTCCAGACACCCATTCCAGGACTCGGGGCTCAGGATACTTCACCTGCCTCCTCGGGCTCCAACAGCTCCAGTTCTTTCTGTTACACCAGCTGGAGTCTCTCTCATTTTCCCACACTGACAGGCCGAGGCTGCCAAGCAAGGTGGATGAAAGGGGAAACTAACTGCAGTTGCCACTGTCCATTTTCCCCCCGAAATGCTACTAATCTGGCATTTAGGTTGTTTGCTCCTTTCATCAGAATGCCATTAAGAAATCTCCGCCGGGTTTCTGTACACAGTTTTTCTCTAATGAAGCATCAAATCTCTTTAACAAACAATAGCTGTGTCACAACCAGGCAGCCTGGCCCCAGCCAGCGCGGCTGCAATCTCGGGCACATGCAGCGCACGTTGCAGGTCTGTTCCTCCCAAAACAGCGACTCCAGTCAGTCTCCACACTGTGTGGCTCCTGTGACTGCCGTGACAAGAGACACAGTGCAGCATCCCCAGCATTTGCCACAATATCTTACAATGTGATGCTTTCTGAATCTCCCTGTGAATGCACAGGTCCGTCCTGGTTGCAACTCTGGGTCGGGGTCTGCAGTGTCACTCACTGAGCAGGGCACTGCCAAGCATATTACTTGGCGACCAGGCACCAGGGTCTCTGAGTGCATGCTGATACATCCTCTTGGGAGGCAATGTGACAATAACTATCAAAGTTTAAGATGAATGCAACCTGGCACCCAACAAGGCCACGCATAAGAGTTTACCCCATAGTGTACGGGCACATGTGTGCAGAGACAAATATAAGAAGGCATTTTCTGATGTTTTGTTCTTCATAGCAAAAATTAGGAACAACCATGAGGTCTCTGAATAGGGCTGGTTACGTATATTCTGATACATGGACGCAATGGAAAGCTGTGTAGTTGTTAAAAAGGGCAGGTAGCCCTGACTGGGTAGCTCATTTGGTTAGAGCGTGGTCCGGATACACCAAGGCTGCAGGGTCGATCCTCGGTCAGGGCACATACAAGAAGCAACCAATGAATGCATAAATACTGGAACAACAAATTGATCTCTCTCTCTCTTTCTCAAAATCAATTAAAGAAAAGAAAAAAATGGCAGGTATATAAATCCTGATATGAAGAGATCACGAAGAAATATAGTAGTGTGGAAATGAGCTGTCAATTGCTTTTAAAACATGGGCCAATTGCCCTAGCTGGTTTGGCTCAGTGGATAGAGCGTGGGCCTATGGACTGAAGGGTCCTGGGTTCGGTTCCAGTCAAGGGGTACATGCCTGGGTTGCAGGCTCGATCCCCAGTGGGGAGGGGGGCGTGCAGGAGGCAGCCAATCAATGATTCTCTCTCATCATTGATGTTTCTATCTCTTTCTCCCTCTCCCTTCCTCTCTGAAATCAATAAAAATATATTTTTAAAAATGCATGAGCCAGTTACATATATACACACGTATGTAAGCAAGCGTCAATGCTTGTATATGCATAGATTCTTACTGGAAGATACTCTAGAAATTGATAATATACCCAGTTCTCATCTCTGAGAAGCAGAAATGGAGCACTAGAAACCAGAGGCAAAAAAGACATTTTTAAATACATCTGTTTCTGTACTGTTCCTTTCTTTCTTTCTTTCTTTCTTTCTTTCTTTCTTTCTTTTTTTTTTTTTTTCCAAGTACATATTTTATCTTTTAAAAGAGCAAATACAATATTCCCTAAGGCTTTGGTGAATGAAACAGAGAAATCACTGACTAGAAGTTGTAGTAGACCGAATAATGGCCCTGAAAAGAGGCCACATCTTAATCCTCAGAACCTGTGAATGTCACCTTACTTGTCAAAAGGGACTTTGCTGGTGTGATTAGGTTAAGGATTTCGAGTTGGGGAGATTATCCTGGATTATCCAGGGGGATGATAAATGTCATCACAGGGTCCTATAAGAGGGGGGCAGGAGGTCAGAGCAGAGAGGATGTGACAATGGAAGCAGAGGTCAGAGTGATGTGCAGAAGGGGCCATGGGTCAAGGAATGCAGGCAGCCTCTCGGAGCTGGAAAAAGTCCAGGAAGCAGATCCTCCCCTCGAGCTCCGAGTCCTGCCCACACCTTCATTTTAACCCAGGGAGACTGCTGGTAGACGTCCAACTGCCAGAACAGGAAGGTAATATTTGTGATGTTTTAAGACACTAAATGTGTGGTGATTTGTTAGAGCAGCAACTGGAAATTAACATAGGAATACTTAAAAAGAGTCTAATCCATGCATCAGAAGGGGGACATTCACACAGGCTTGCCCCAAATGGTGACTATCAACCCTGATCGATCTTTCTGCTGCAGACACGACAGGTTATCCATAACTCCGCTGGCTACATGAAGTCTAATGAATAATAAGCATCTCCCTTAGTCTGATCCAGCCGCCGTCCCCATGCTCACACCAGGGTGAACTCAGCATCTATCTGGCAGCATTGCTACTCCCTAAAGAATGGCATCTCCACCCTAGCATGTGTCAGTCCCACTTGTCAGGCAGGTGACTATTGGGAGCAAACAGATGGGAGGTCCTACCTACCAACCGACTTAAAGGGGGCTATGAAATGTCAGAGGAATGTGCAGGGGGCTAACGTGGAGAGAAATAAAGCTTTTTCTGGGAATAGGAAAAAGCCCATTGTGACCTTGAACTGCCCCTCTGCCTTGAACCATTCACCTGATTGGTACCCAAGACATCTAAGGAGGATGCAGACTGGGCTCATTGCTCCAGAAGTTAAAACCACCCCCCACAATGAAGACTGAGGACCTACTGTGAGGAGGACTTTACTGAGACACAGAGGAAACTGTGAAGTGAGGTTTATAATCACTGCCTCCCCCTGGTGTCCGGAGGACTACATAACCAAGACAGGTTCCCACTGTCTCTTGTCCCAAGAACAGAGCCAAACCAGGTGTCCCTATCACACCCAACATCATACAAGGTGAAGCCCACCATCGCAGCCTTCATTTCATCTACAGTATGTTGTTGCCAAAGATCTTAGGTGTCTGACACATGAGATTATTAAAGAGCTAAAAATACAATAGCAGGAACCTCAACGGAAACTTACAGCTATTTTCTTTTTCTGTTTGGGGAACATTTTCTTTCATTCAAATGACAGCTTCACCCAAGCTCCGTGGTTGTCGTGCCTGGTGCTGGTGTGGCTTTGGTGATTTACAACCGGTTGGGTCATCTCATTAAGTCAAAGGAGATTAGTGTGTGAACCCATTTTGTAAACTATCAGGCACATGTCTGGTGGCAAGGCTAGTAAAACTCTAAGTACACTTATAATGAATTTGTGCTCTAAGACAGATGGTACAGCACGGGCAGCCTTTGCCTATGAGAGGAAGAGAAATATAAAACACACTTCCTTCTTCAGCCAGATTTATGTGCTCTCCCCTTCCTCAGCCGCTTTGTTCCCGAGATCGGCACATCGCAGGCCCGGAGAAAGGAAGATGCTCGTCCTCCGCCGGTTCATTTCTCCTGCCTGGGCTCCAAGAGGGAAGCTCAAATGAAGAGATCTGTGCATGAACTGGCCCCCAAATGAGTACACAGAGCAGCCCCACTAGCAACGCCAAACAGCGAGGATGGACACTCACGGCAGCAAATGGTACCCATTCCAAAGGCCTTCAGCAGGCCCTTGCAGTTGTCAAGAAACTAGCAACCTCTACTCCTATATCCAAACCAGCTTCATGAATTCAACAACACAAGAATTCAACAGCAGTTGCAACCTAGTACGCTCCGCTAAACCGGAGAAAGCAGGTCAACCAAGAGAACCGAGTGGCCACAAATGCCCCTCTAAAGACAGGGGAAGAGGTATTATTTATTGGAAAAACAAACAAACAAACAAACAGCTGACTCTAATATCCAGAAGAGTTTAGGTCCTACCACATCACGTATCTCCCCAAAGTCCCCTCATCTAAAGGTTCCTGCCACTCCCTGCCTGGGCGACAGCAGGGCGAGACAGAAACAGCCCCGGCATCTGTGCTCTTCCCAGTGCCCCCTGGAGTGATGCCACCACACCCACAGCAGGCGGGGCACCTGCACTGGGCGGGGCAGGGCGGGTGGGGGAGAGGCTACAGGAGGTCTGCACAGTGCCCAGCGGGGGCAGGCTGGCCCGGGCAGAGGGGATCCTGCACACCTGCCCTGCAGGCACCCCAGGGATCTGCACTAAGTGTCACGGGGCCCCCCTGTTTACAGTAAGTCACACTTTGGAACAACCGATTGCTGTTGCTTCTCTCTACATTCATGTTCACCAGCGCTGCTCTACAGTCATGCAGTGCACGGCACAAAGGAGCTTGGGGCTTTCTGAGTGTGTATTGGCAGAGCCAGCTGACTATTTTAATTGAGACTGAATGCTGAAATGGGACTTCGGAGATGTGATAGAGACCACACCTCCAACACCCCCAGCCACCCCAGCCCACGCACCCGACTTACTGCCGCACCATGTCCCTCTTTTAGACAACCATCATCCCAACCCCAGCTCAATGCCGCAAATACTGATTAAACCAACCTAAAACTGTCCCCGTGAAACAGCATTTTAAGGCACGTGGGAAGGGTCCTATGGAGGCTGCTATTTGACAGCCCAAATGAGCAGCAAAAAGGACCTCACCAATCAGGCAGCAGTCTGGATTCCCATCTGGCCCAGGCCCGGAGCTGCGCAACCCTCTGGCCCTCCTCCAATGAGCTGTGAAATGTTTTTTCAAATTCTAAGTCCAAATGGACGCTTTCTGGAAGTCACTGGAAGCCGTCAAGCTTTGGGAACAAGTGTAAGTTGCTCTTGAACTTTCCATTACCCAGGTTGCTCTGGAATGCAGCTCCGGGGAGGTGCAGCTCCCTTCGCGTCAAGGAGCTTGAGAAAAGGAGAAAACAAAGGAGGCGAAAGCTGGGCCAGGAGGACCCAGGCAGGAACTCCGAGCTGCAGTTTTTTGCGGGTCCAGGTCAGCCTGCAGCCCACCCTCCATCATTCCCAGCAGGCTTGTGGAGCAGACTGCCACGGAGAGCGGAGACTTGTGTCCTGGAAGCTCAGCATCAAAGGCCCCAGAGCTAGAAGGACCTCCTCCATCAAACAGACCCGGGTCAACGACTCTTCATGACGCTTGGACGCAGGTGGAAGAAGCACCAGGGAGTGGCGGGGAGGCCGCTCACTGCGCAGGGCATTCTCTCTGGCCTGCATGTCCACTCCTCTCCCTTGTGCACAGCACCTGGTGAGGGACCTCGAGCTGGATTCCAACCCTATTCATCCCTCCGCCGCACTCTCGTACAGGGGTACAGGGCCAGGAGGAGCGATTGTGTGGGATGTCCCTGCGACGGGGCATTCAGGGCCCCAGGTAGGGGAAAGCCATCTCCACAGGCTTTGGGGCAGGGAAAACATGAGCAAATGCAGGGTTGGCTCTGACCACATTTTCTGAGCTACCTCTGAAAACCTAGCTTCAAATTCCAGTGCCATCATTGCCTGCTCTGTGACTATAGACAAATTACTTAACCTCTCTGTGCCTTATCTTCCTCCCCCATAAAACAGGGAGAATAGGAGCACTTGCTTGGTAAGGTTGTTGGGAGCATTAAATGAGCACATTTTTGCAAAGCACTATGTCACTGTTATTAGATCAATCCCAGGAGTCACATTCTCTAAGATCTATCTCATAATATCAGTGCATATTTTAATACATACTTAATATAGAGTTTTCTCCTATCCCTATCTTCCAAAAAGGCAATTATTAAATTCAGCAGTGCATCGTTATTTTGAGATGGGAATAAGACCTTGAAGGCAATTTTAAGCTGGAAATGAAGAAATCTACCTCAAAATTACCCTTTCTTCCTAGCCAGCTAAGCTCAGATACCAGGATAGTAACCCATTTTAAATTTTGCGGAAATCTTTTGACTTACAAATGATTTAATTCTCTAAAGCAACCATGCTGAGAATGCGAGATAAGGTTTATGCTGGCTTAGGCATGGTGAACAGTGGGGAGGAGCTTCAGAAGCAAGTTTCTCCTAACTCGTTAGGTAAATCTGCTTCTAGGTAAAGTAGATTCACTTTTGAGGAATTTCTTCCCCTTGCTTTTCCCTCTTGCATCCAGGCCAAGCTTCTCTCTGTTTTGCAGACCTTGTTTCCACTCCATCTTTTCTTTTCAGAGCCACATCCAGCAAATTATAAACATGACTCATTTCACCAACCACAAGGAGAATTAGTGTGAGCTGGCTCCAACACCCCTTTAATTGACCCCCTAGAGAGGATGCGCACACATTTCCATGTGCATTTAGCATTGGAAACCATCTGATTGGGCACTAAATGTTTTTTAAAAAGCTATAGTAGGCATCTAAGATGGTATTAAATCACAACAAGGGAACATTTTACAAGGGGTTAATGTTTTGAATCCATCCAAAAGCAGAGTCCCTGAGAGTCTGGGCTGCATGGTGGCAAATCCAAGCCAATTAAAGCCAAGCCAGTAACCTCTGGTCCCAGATGCCCGGTGGGAGGACCCGCCACATCCTGAGGGCGCCCTGTGAGCAGGAGTTGGGCTGGGTCCTCTACATGTACTCCCTCATTCCTCCTCAGAGTCACTGGGAGGTAGGGTTATATTCAAGCTCCCACAGGTCACAGAGAAAATAAACAGCAGACCTGGGTTCCAACCGTGGTCCCCCTGACTTCCACTCCTCTTCACACCAACCCACAGATCCAGACCCAGGGAACGGGTGCTCCTCTGAATTCCCCATGCTCTGGTCCAGAATTCTGGTTTTTGCATAATTGTATTGTTCTCCCTTTAAACCTCTTCTAAAACACTAAACTAATGCTGTCCTGGGACCAACCCTGGGTTCAGATCCCCAGTCCACCACTTACAAGCTATGTAGCCTTGGGCAAGTTACCTAACCTAGCTGGCCTCAGTTTCTCCACCTTTCATATGGAATAATAATACCCACTATGTATGAGTTAGATAGTGGGTATTATTCGAATTACTAGAAGCCCAGGGCATGAATTTGTGCACCAGCTGGGTCCCTCGGCCTGGCCTCTGGGATCAGGCTGAAACTGGCTCTATGACATCCCCTGAGGGGTCCCGGATTGCGAGAGGGCACAGGCCAGGCCAAGGGACCCCACTGGTGCATAATCGGGGCCAGAGAGGGATGCGGGAGGTTGGCCAGCCGGGAAGAACCATAGGAGGGCTCCAAGGTGTGTGCAGCCTGTCTCACTCAGTCCTGATCAGCCAGACCCCAGCAGCAAGCTAACCTACCGGTTGGAGCGTCTGCCCCCTGGTGGTCAGTGCGCATCATAGCAAGTAGTTGAGTTGCCTTAGCATATCATTAGCATATTATGCTTAGATTGGTTGAATGGCCAACTGGACATCTGAACACTTAGCATATTAGGCTTTTATTATATAGGACTAGAGTCCCAGTGCATAAAATTCGTACACGGGTAGGGTCCCTAGGCCTGGCCGGCGCTGATCGGAGCCTGCCTTCCCTGGCTGCCAGCTGCTGGCTGCTGGCTGCTGGCTGCGGGACGCCGGTCAGGGCCTTCCTTCATTCCATGCCGCCCCATGGTGGTCAGCACACGTCATAGTGAGCAATCGAACTCCCAGTCTCCCGGTGGAACTCCCGAGGGGACACTTTGCATAATAGCCTTTTATATATATAGATGAGAATATCAGATGAGTTCATTTATGATGGCGTATAGAAGAGTGAACAAGAATTGGCTGTTCCTTCTCACCGTTACTACTATTCTCTCCAGCCTCACTGTCTAAGTAGCTCCATTATTGCCTTTTCAAGGGTGTGTGTCTTACAGACCTCTTCAGGGCATGTCCCATTCTTCTTTTATCAGCTCAGGGCCTAGCTCACTGCAGGTGCTTAATGATCAGAGTCTCATAATGGAGCCTGAAGACTACTGAGGGCATTTTCCTAAACTGAAGATACTTCTGACAAACTTCTACCACTTAACCCAGCCATCCAGTTCCCCACCCATAGCCTCCATTCTAGAAAAATCCGTAAGTGATGTAAGGCTAAATCCCTTGTTGCCCCTGGACCTCCACACCCTTCTAGTGTGGACCAAAGGTAGCTCGTTCCTCTGTGCTATGCTCTAACCTTGCCACTCAGTGTGGCCTGCAGACCAGCGGGACTGACACCCCGCCCCCCCGACCCTGAGAGCTGCCTGGCAATGCCATTCATGGCCCCACCTCAGGCATCAGAATAGCTGGAGCTAAGGTGCAGGAGCTATTTTAGCAAGATTACAAGGTAATTTTCATAAGAACTGTGAGGCTGTAGGCCACTTGTCTGACTCCCTAACTGCACATGAAAATAATCTGGGAGAGATTTTAAAAACACTAAGGAGCAGACCCCACTCCCAGAGAGTCTGATTTAATTGATATGGGGGAAGGGTGACCCATGCATTGGGATTTTAAAAAGTTCTGAGTGTTATGCCCTGGCCAGGTGGCTCAATTGGTTGGGGCATTGTCCTGTACACAAAAAGGTTTCAGGTTTGATTCCTGGTCAGGGTCCATACAAGGTTATGGTTTCAATCCCTAGTGGGGCTGCATATGGGAGGCAACCAATCAATGTTTCTCTCTTACATCAATGTTTCTCTCTCCCTCTTCCTCTCTCTCTAAAAACCAATAAGTTTAAGTGGTAGAAATTTGTCAGCATGCTCTTATTGGTTTTTAGAGAGAGAGGAAGGGGGAGAGAGATTATAAAAATAAAGGTTCCCAGTGTTCTAATATGCACTGATAGAGACTTTCTCACTAGCCCTCCTTGGTCCTCAGCACCCCATCAAAAAGTGTTGGTCATACTCCCTTGTATTTAAGTGACTGGCTTCTTAAAATCCATTTGGTCCTGGGAAAAAACACAGTTTTTCCAGTTTTAGGTCTTCAGAGACAAGCTGTGTAACCTTAGGCAGTAAGAATTTTAGCAATCACTTATTCCAGGATGTGTTCTAAGTACATGTTAACCTAAAAGTTGTATCTATTAACAATCTTAATATATAAGTTCTACTATTGTCCACATTTTATACATAAAAACACTAAAGAAAAAGAGGCTAAGTAACTTTTCCAATCTAGCAAATTCCATATGTTGAGCTCTTGAAGTCTTAATGGTTACTATACTGTTTCTCTTTATCAGTAATAAAATTGAGGGTTATGTTCATTGAATCTACTCATTTCCAATCCCATGTATTGACTTGAAAACATTATCAGCTTTTCATATTAAATTAGTTTATCATCCTGATATCTGAGATACGACTGACAGTGTGACCGATGTCTTCACACCTTGACCCAAAGGAGTAATAAACATACTAAGAAATGCTAAGACCAATACTAATGAATCATTGGGACATGTTAATGGGCCACAGGACCATACAAGTCCCTCAAATCACACCTTAGCTGCCTGATTTTCTGGCTCATGTAGCTGGACTACCTCACCCTCCAGAAATATGGAAAAAAAATGGTAGAAGTGAAAATGGGAAAGAGGAAGTATGAGGCCACAATCTTCACCCTGCAGGCATCTTCCTCAACTAAGGCGGTCTTTAAAAAGAGTGAATGTTATTAGCAAGGCACTGGGGGAAAAAATATTATCTTGCCATCTGTGATCACTTAGCAATGCCCAATAAGCATCACTCAGAAACTCTGAGGTTTCCAGAGATGATTCCACTCAAGTCCCCCATCCACTCTGAGTCACACTTCCTCCAGCTCCACAGCAGAGCGACCCTGAGACCAGGTCTCCACACTCCACGCCCTGGTCCTTCAGCCGGAGCAGGGAACCCGGAGCCACCTAGAGGAGGCCCCTCTTCCTGTTGGCTTAATTCTGGAGAATGAGTATTCCAGACAGGGCCAACACGTGCTGAGATGGTAAAACGATGATGTGGGGGTCAAAGACATATTTGTTTTTGTCTTACAACACCCAGACGTGGCTCACTGGTCACTAGCTGCCTGATCTTGGTCCTTCCTGAGTAACTTGGCCCCTGAGTAACTCAGTACCGAAATCCAGTGCAGCCCCAAGCAACCAGCTAGCATTTGTCCAAAGGGCAGAACTGACTGCTGCTACTTAAAGATACTACTGCTCTTCTGGCTCTAAAATGTATAACAAGACAATTTCCAGAAATACCAACTAACATCTGTCCTCCCCATTGGCTGTTCATATCCAGTAGGCCCTGGAGGCCAACCGGAGGCCAGGAGAGACTTTCTCCAGACTAAAGAGAAGCAGGTAACAGGGGGAGCAAGAGATTCACATCCTCCTAGTGGCAGTGAGAGGACGGGACCTCAGAGGGGTGGCTGCAAGGTACCCTGGGACACACCACCAGTGCAGGTTCCCAGGGACCCAGGCTCCGTGTGCAGCACAGACACAGCGAAGACAGTGCCCACAGCAGATGCTCGCTAAGCTCCAGGTGGACAGAGGAGCAGACCACTGCTCAGAGCACAGAGCACGGACCTGAATCAGAAGGAGCTCTTTGGAAGTGAGCTCCGGGGACTGGTGGTATGGCTGCAGCTCAATGACGACATCAGTGTAAGTGGCATGGCCTTACTCCTCTCATTTCCCAGGGAGTTAAAGCACAGGCAGACATCATCTGCATATAGTCAGGTTGTGGGCAAGGCCAAGTGCAACTTCCATGGTAAATATTTAAAGTAGCTTCTCAAAGACAAAGCCCACCAACACACCCCTGAAGACCCTGCTCTGCCTCCCCCTCCCTCTCCACAGCTCCAGCCTCCAGTCCGATGCAAAGACCACAGATGCACCTAATGCACCAATGCACCCAACTGAGGCTCCAAAGAAACCTCCAAGTCAGAGCACCTGCAGGAAGAGAATAAAACTCCAAAAAAGAGCTGCAAAAGGAAGAGGTCACCTCCAAATCAGCTTTCTGAGGGATTCCTCCAACGACTGCCCAACCACGGAGGGGGAGCCCTGGAGTGGGGAACACAGCAGTCTGTTGGGGAGCAGGTACACCCGCCTCTGGCACTTAGTGCCATCCAGGTAAGGCTCCTCCTCCTGGCTCTCTAAGGGGCCTACTGGGGCCTGACTCCCGGGAATCGATCCCTGAAGCACTCCACGAGGACGACCAAGGATGTTTAACATGCTGTGCGTCTGCAGTGGTAAAATGATCACTAACAGCTAGGACAGGCTTTCTCATTACATCTCATCCAATCCCACTCGGACCCCAGGGCTCACAGAAAGCAGGCAGAGTGAGGGCAGGGACCACACCTGCCTTCTTCATGCATCACCCGCAGGGCCTGGCCCCGTGTTGGCACTTGATCGACCCTCAATAAATAGCAGTGAAAAAGGAAACATTCCCATTGAGAAGCGAGGACATTTTAACTCATTAAATGTAAATGACCTGTTGACGGTCACAGAGCAAATTAGAACACTTGAGTTCTGGTCCCTTATCTTCCACTTGACCCCCAGTGCCATGTGGTTATATCCTTGAAGCCGTGATGAATGAGAAGGACATCGATGGTGAGGTTGGCAGCGAACATGCTCAGCACTGCTTAGGTGCAGGCCCCCGTGGGCACTTTCTCATGTAACTCATGTAATTTAGGTGCTAGAATCCTCCCCCTATTTCAGATGAGGAAAAGGGGCCCCATGGGCTTGAGCCAAGCTCACTAGGCCAAGTTCACTAGGCTAGGAAGAGGCAGAGGCCGTAACACTGCAGTGGCCGCACACAGACGCTGCATCAGGAGGCCTGGGTTCAAATCCTCACAGGGTCTTGATTTAGGATCCTGTGCTCTGTCTCATCCTCTACTCTGTTCTCCTCTTTCCGAAGACCACCTGGTTTAAGATCCCCAGGAGGAAGGGTCCAGGGGTGGCCACTGCTTGGGGGGCCCACGTTGAACATGATGTGAGAGCGGTGGACACGATGTGTCAGCACCGGACGTTACCATAGAGTAATCTTCCCAGACTTCTCTGGCCCACCCACCAGCTGGAGAACTGGTTAAAACACAGGTGGTGGCCCCACCCCAGGTTTCTGAGCCACAGAGGCTGGGGCCACGCCTGGAAATCTGAATTTCTAACAAATCCCCAGGTGATACTGCTCCACAGACCACATTCTGAGTAGTACCACCATCTCTGAGAGTTTTTGAGCCAAACCTCTCATTTCACTAATGCAGAATCTGGGACCAGAGAGGCTGACTAATTGGCCCAGAGCCCCCAGCATGTCAGTAACAGAGCCAGGGCCAAAAGCGTCATGACTCTTAGTTCTCACTTTGTTCCCACTGTACCAGGCTAACCCTAAAACAGCAATCATAACCACTGTGTTACTTACAACTCTGTTGGAGTACCAAGTGCCTTTCCTATTCCATTTCCTTTACCTTCACAATCGCCCTATGAGGTTGTGGGCAGTGGTCACGATGTGTAGAGGGAGGAAGGGAGGGTCAAAAAATTAACAACAACAAAGGTTGGCTGAAGACCACAAGCTGTGGGTAGAGCTGGAGTGCACCCAGTTCTGCCCAGCTCAGGGCTGCCCCGTTGGCCTCTTCAGCTTCAGAAGGGAACTCTCTCTGCCAAGTGTTGAATGCAAAACGCACATACCTCTTAGCTTCCAGGAAGGAGAGGCCTGGAGACTAGGGCAGAATTAAGATAACAGAACAGTGAGCAAATAATTTCAAGATTGTGTCCAGGGGGATGGCTAGCAGAAAGGCTCTGAGTCCTAACCACTCAAACTCCTCTTCCCCTTCTCTTTCCCACGTGTTTGACACCGCAGCCCTGTAATTCTGTCCCCAAGAGTCCTGGCCCTCTGCAAACAAAATTAATAGCCTGCAAACTCTAAATGGGTGATTACAATCTATAAAGCAGCCTATAAAACGACATCCTGGGGATTGATATTTTGTCTCTCCCACTGATTTCCACTACAAATTTGCTCAGTTTATGAGTTGAAATAGTTTCTTCTGCTACGCACTTGGGCATAAAGCTCATCTAAAGATGGAAACATCTGGCCGAGTTGCCTGGAGCTCATTTCACCCCCAGCGGTCAGAGGGACCCAGCAGGAACCTGTGAGGAAGTGCTAGAAACCCAAGGGACCCACAACCTCTACAAACACACCCCGATTGCGGCTGAGTTGTAGGCTCTGTGCTAGGTCTTGAGCAGAAGCCAACAAGCTCGCCATGGTGAGTGGCTGGAAGGAGGACAGAAGAGGAAAGACAAACATTAAACATCAAGCAACCGCAACAAAACCTCCCCGGAGAACATATGGTAACTCCTAAGGTGCTACCAAGGAAATGTGCAGCAAGCGGTGAGGTATGGAATGGGAGCAGCCATCCTGGTCGGCTAAGAGATGATCCAGGAAGGATGAATAGGAGGGAACCAGGCGAAAGGTGGGGACATCCCCAGCAGAGCGATCCACATGGGTAGAAACCAGCTGTTTTTTGGTTTTCAGTTACTTTATGAGTAGCACCTGGAGAATGAGGAAAGTTCAGGAGCAGACAACCCTGATAAGGAAACTGGATTTTCTTCTAAGTACAATGGGGACATGTAAAGAATTTTTAAAGAGAATTGACATAATCAGAAAACCATTTTTAAAAAGTCCTCCAGGCCACTGTCTGAAGAATGGATTTGATAGGGAGGGGGTGCCTAGGAGGGAGTGTGAGCAGATTTTCAGGTTATGATTTCCGTTGTATGCTCAAGAAGTAATGGTGGCCTGAACTAGGTGGCAAATGAATGGGCCGCAGTGAGATCTAGGGGCTTAACTGGTACTCAGCACAACTCAGGGCACAAGAGATACATGGTGATCATTCCCTGACTCAGCCCTGAATCCAGTCTCATTAGCCAGGTTCACAGCTGGAAGTCACGAAGCAGCCAGTGTCGGTACGAAGTCAAGTGAGCATCTAGCCAGGCCACCATGGGACATGTATGGCAACCCCAGGCAGTAACCAAGCCATATAGGACTCTTGGCTTGTATAAGGACACAGAAGGCAAACCCTTCTTCTTTCTATTTAACCCAGGCCCTGCTATTGCCTCAGGCTCCAAGTGCATCACACACGGGGTCAGCAGAGGCGGCATGACCCCTACCACGAGGCTTTTCCTATTGGCTATGCAGGGCTCTAGTTCTATATGGCTCATCCAAAGCTAATCTCTGCCAGAAGTTTCTCCCTTTATGCTCCAAGGACATTTATATCAGCCCTATCCTGCTTAGATCCAATTTGTAACAGTAATTTGTACTATCTTTATTGTTGTCTAATAATTGCATGTTCATTAATCACATTTCCCAAGAAGACTCTAAACCGCTAGAAGATAAGCAGAGAACACCCAGCAGTGTGATGCCACAGGGGAGTGCAAATTAAATACCAGGAAACAGAGTTGGTTGGCTTGAGAGAAGAACATCTGAACTTGGAAGAGAGGGAGATACCAATGCGACCATGGTGATGCCAGATAAACAGGGAAAAGTGAGTAGGGGGATGGGCTCAGAGCCCTGTGCCATCCACAGTTGTCCCCATGTACTGGCCAAGATAGCTGTCACTCCCCAAGTGCTTAGGGATGGTGGCTTCTTTGAGCATTTGTTCTGGAAAGAAGTCCTCCATCAATCAGATCCTCTCATTCATTTTCACACACTGTGCACCCCCAGTGCCATGCTGAGTACAACCCACATAAAAGTACCACTGTGTTTACAGCACAATCACGGGCCAGTCCTTTCCGTGTCTCCCCCGAGACGGAAGGAGAGACCCCGCTCTCTTACTCTCAAACATTAGCTTGGCTTACAGAAACGCATTCCCATTCCTTAATGCCTGCTGTGATTCCAGGTAATTCCTCTAAGTGCACTATTAAATCCCAGCAGCTGTTCCAGATACCAGCAAAGAAGACAGCTCCGGCTGCTGCCTCGTCAGAACTCAGGAATGAAGCAAGCCAGCTGGTGCTTCCCTAACACTGCGTTGTGGCCAAAATGGCAGCCAAAGGGTGGTTTATGTGGGGGTCTCTCACCACCACACATACCCTTGTCCTGCCCTGAGTTCACTCTGATGTCTCTGGCTGGAAGGCTTAAAACTATGAGCCATTTTCCAGACATACTCAGCTGTGTTTATCCTTGAGAGCCCATGAGAAGGAACCCGAATTTACCTTGAGCCCCTACCCACAAAGCAGCCCCCACGTGTTGGAGTGCTGCCTAAGGCCTCTCAGCTAGAAGGCAGCAATGTCAGGATTTGAACTCTGGTCCTATGAGCTCCAAGCTCCATGCTTCCCTACCCTGCAGTGTCCCTACCGCTCTGGGAGCTACTCTATGTCCCTTACCCTGAGGAGCCTGACCATCTCAACAGTATGTTCCCCATCTGGGCCAAGCACGTGCCAACCCAGTGCATAAATATCATTTGATGACCAAATCTGGGTTTCTTTGCTGGACCCAACATCAGCATCTTTGCACCTGCTCCTTTCCCAAGGAAGAATTTTTCCATGGTGCAATGACAAAATGTGCAGCCAGCAAAGGGGACCATAGACCCGCGTGCACACACAAACTTCTGTCTTCTAGCCCCTTGGACTGAACAACCCCCTGCAGATGTTTCTGTAACCCAGGTGCTTCAGAGGCTGGCAGCACCGCGCTGACAGCAAAACACATCTGTCTGAGGAATTTCCATTTAAAGGCAAGTTCTACAAAAGCTAAGCCAAGCAAGGTATCCAATCAACAATAAAGGTACTCCCAGCATGAGGCTTAAAGTCAGCCTCCCTTCCCAGGTGGGTAAGAAATAGACGGATACTTTTCATTCCCCAGCACTCCAGACTGTGCAGCTCCAGTTTTCCCAACAGGTGCGTGCATTCTCTCCAAAAAGTGTGTTTTTTCCCTACCCACCTCTCCTCTGAGTGACTCAGCAGCATGTGCAGGGAGGGGTGCTGTGCGGGAGGGGTGGGGGGCTGCCTCTGTTCTAATTCCAGGCTAAGGAACAGCCTCAGTCAGGACAAGAAGCCTAGGCAGGGAGTTAGGAGACTGGGGTTCTAGACCTGTTGTTGATGACGGGATGGCCTGGGTAGAGTCCCTACCCCTCTTTAGCCTCAGTTTACTCATCTGTGATTTGGGGGCTGAATCGTCTCTGATGTGTCAACTCAGCCATGACTCAATTGGCCATACAGAAACAACCTTTCCTCCCCGTTCCACCTTCCTGGACAGAGAACACAGGACATGAGCTTTATGGGTTTGGAGTTGTACGAGGTTGGATTTCAGCTAGTTCTCCACTGATGGGTGGGATTCAAAAGTCGTTGAAGGCATGGGGGGTGCAGGTGGTACAAACAAAGGTGTGGAGGGAGGGCTGTGCATGGCAACTATAAAGGAATTGCCAGGGCCGATACTCTAGACAGTGTGCACTGTGTACGTACAGCCCAACAGGCCTGTAAAACAGTGAAACCTCTTCTACTGGTTGGCAAACAGCCAATGACCAATCCCCAGGAACGCTCCCTCAGGTGCCCCTGCAGTTCCATCCCCCATCCACCCCACCAACCCCAAGATCCAACAACAAAAAGGTTAACCCCTGAGGTCTAGATCCAAAAGGCGCCCATACCATAGCACCCCCAGGCCAACCCAGAGCAGCATGGCACATTTGTTGAGCATCACCAAATGTCAGGTACCCTGTTAGACAAATTTTCATGCATTACTTTCCATAAGCTTCACAGGAACCTCTGCAGAGTAAGAAACTCAGCTCTGGAACTGTTAAGTGGCTTGTCCAAGGTCATGTTGCCTATGAGTGGAAGTGGCAAGACTTGAACATCGACGCAGGCCTGAGTCCCGGCTCGTATCATAAAATCCTAGTTGCCTCCAAGCAGTTTTGGCCCATGAACGGACAAGATGAGGAGGCAGCAGGAGGGCACCCCAGGAATGTGTGTGATGGGCCCACTGAGGTATCTAAAACCTGATACAAGAATGATGGTAGATAGCGGAACAAATTATTATGGGAGCATATGAAATCACTTCACCAGACAGTCTTATAAACAAGGGCAATGAGAATAGGCCCAAGGCAGAGGGATAGATGAGGTGACTGGATAAGACCCTTCCCACCTGGTCCCACATGAGCAGGAAGCCTGTTGATTTTTAAGGCCCCAATTTAAAGCAATTTAGGAGACTTAAATATGTCTGAAAGCAAAATACATTTCCTCATCCCCCCAACTCCAACTCTCCATCTGAGGTTTCCCTCTGGCAGGTCCGACAACCAACCTTTCCAGCCAGAGCTGCTGTCAGCTCAAAAGTTTAGTTCTGGCACCTAAGGCTCAAGGCTGGTCTTTTCTCAAAAAAGCTTCTTAAATCCTGCAGGGATCTCTGGCAGAGGAGAAACTGGTCTAAGAAAGGGGAAAGATCAGCCATGATGCACATCCTGGGCCACTTTGCCAAGCCTGTGCCATTTCTGTGGGCAAATGTCTGCTCCTCCTCCAGCTCCCCCTCCTAGCAAACAAGGTGCCTGATCCCAGTGCCCCCATCAGGGCCCCACAGCAGAGCCAGCAGCAGCCCCTGTGGGAGGAGCCAGTCAGTGGGGAGAGTAGCCTGTTCTCTGGTTTCCATGGCAATAGATGCTCCTTCCTCCCACTCTCCTGGCTCCAGGGAAAGACAAGGACACCCAAGAGAAGACAGTAGCAACCAAGGGGAGAGAAGAAGCAGCAGGCCCCTCCTCTTGGAGCCCAGACAGCTGACTCCCGACAAGTTGGCAGTTACAGCTCTCACTGACCTTGGGCAGCCAGGCCCCAGGTCTGGACCTTGGCTTGCTCATGTGGAAAAGGAGAGAGCTGGACTAGAGATGATCCCGCAAAACCTTGCCAGCTCCAAAGCCCCAGGGTCCAGCGGCTTGTCTAACAAGACCAGTCACTGGAATGGCCTGGCCTCGTCTGCAAACCTTGGTAAGAGACATCACTAAGCACGGGAATCTGTTTGCCTTATTCGTTCCCCCAGCTCACAATGGTCTGTCCTCCAGGAGATCACCTCAGTGGGCCCATCACACACATTCCTGGGGTTCCCAGTGCCCAGGTCTGCTGGGGTTCACTCAAGCCTCAGTATAGCAGGTGAGCTGGAATGTCATGCTACCCCACCCAGCCGTGTGCATTCTACCCCGCTGGAGTCATTTGGGTTCAACCCTCAAGTTTCGGTGTGCACAACTCTCCAGGTACTGGTCCTTATCATGACTGCTCCACTGAAGAAACCCAAAAGAGAAGAACCCGGAAAGAGGTTATTCCACTTGGTGAGGAGCATGCTGGGGTGAGATGGCTACGGGGATTGAGCGACATTCCCCAGGCAAAGGTTAACCCTGAGCAAAGGCAGGGAGCTGTGGATTCCCACTGTCCCTCGGGTTTGGGGAAGCATTTGTAATTGTGGTTGATTGGCCTAAAGTGGAATGAGGGGTGCAGCATGAGATGAGGGTAGAGCGGAAGGACAGAAATGTGGATGAAGAATACCAGGTTTATTGACATGCTGGGATTCCCAAGGCTGCACTGAGAGGGGAAAAGGGAGTTCAGGGACTGGAAGTACAAGCTATGTGCCCATGCTGGCTTTCTGGGAAGTGGTGAGGGGACTGGAGGGAGAGGGGACTGGCCCTTACTCAGGGCAGATTGTCACTCAGCCTCCCCAGGAGCCTGCTGTGGGGCATGCTTGCTCCCATTTTATGCACGAAGAAGGAGCAACTCAGGGCCACGGAGTGACTGCACCTAGCCAGCCAGCTTCTCCTTTCCAGGAGTGTATAGTCTTGCTGGGCAATAAAATCAAGAATCATGAAAAAATTAGCCCCCGATTCTAAAATGATGTGTGGCTGTCCTCCCCGCTGACCTGAGGGGTCCAGAGGCTCAGAAAGGTCAATACTGAATGGGACAGCTTAGGACAGGATTCTCGATGTAGGGGAGCCTTCAGGGACGCCCAGCCCCACTCCCCGCCCTGGCCCAGCATACTCTAACTCATCTGGGAAATGGTGAAGCAGAGCATGTCCAGGCCTCAAGTCAGGAGCTTCCTTAAACCCTGGCGCAGAGCTGGTCTAAACATAAGAAATCTGATTAGCTCCCAACACTGAGCAATCTCATTGTATTAGTCCCTGCAACTTGGTCCACAGGATGAATGCTCTATATAGGAAGCTAATTGGGGCTCCTGATAACTGTGCAAGGGCCCAAGAGGGGCCAGGGCCTCCCACTCTGACAGCCTTTGTTTTCAATTGTATGCTCATTTTGAGTTGGTTTTTATTAACATGTTAAACTCTCCATTTTGGACTAACACTTTAGGCCAACTAGCCAAGGAACATCACAGAGAATGTGCTGGAGATGAAGTCTAAGGGTCCTCCTTCCCAAGGGGAACCCAGGGCAAGCAGCTGCTGGGACCCTCACAACCCAAAGACACCTAATCAGTGTCTCTCTCCCTAGGAACTCCTGGAGATAGGACTGTGTTGTATTACATTACATAATACGGCCTAGCACAGCGCCCAATCCATGGCAAGTAATGAATGGAATAAATGAGCTATTGGATCAGTGGATGATTAATAACATAGTTTTCAGTCAGCCAACAACGTTATCAGCCTGCTGCACATAGAATTTTGCACCCTAATACTATAGTAGTGATTTACATTGGATTCACAGAATTTGGGGTTTAAAAGAGAATTTGAATTAAGCTAATCCGGTGGGGCTTTTTAAATTGTAACCTATTCATGGATCATGAAATTAATCTATTTAATGAGTCCTGACCATCATTTTATAAATGAAATTAGAATGGAATGAAGCGGAGGGGAGGGGAAGGAGGACAGGGGAGGAGATCAGGATGCATCACATGTAGTAAGGGTAAGTACAGATGAGCCAGGCTTGTACTGGTGGAGTACTGGTGTGTATATTAGGTGTACCATGTCTTAATACATCCAAAAGCCACCGATTCCACTACTTTAGAGTCCACATCTGGAACAAGTGATTTTCCAGCCTTTCTGAGAGCCTCTTGTTATAGAAAATGAATTTCATCCAGAAGCAACCTGTTCACTTATAGACGGTCTGCGGGAATTACACGGTTCAGAACACACCACATCACGCAAACACATGCAAACCAAAATAGTTTTATGAAGCAATACTTACTCTTACTATATATAATGACATATACTATGATATTTTATTTTCTTTCTTTTTGTTATTGTTGTTCATCTTCACCCTAGGATATTTTTTCTATTGATTTTTTTTTTTTTTAGAGAGAATGGAAGGGAGGAAGGGAGGGAGGGGGGAAAGAAATATCGATATGAGAGAGACATATGGATTGGTTGCCTCCTGTACACACACCAACTGTGCTGGGGATCGAGCCTGCAACCCAGTTACATGCCCTTGACTGGGAATCAAACCCAAGACCCTCCAGTGTGTGGGCCCACCTTCTAACCACTGACCCACACCAGCCAGGGCCTCTATCTTATTTTTTTTAAGGATGTGGTGATGACCTATTAAATAGATTTCACAAGCTACTGATGCACTGAACTAGATGCTGTCTAATACTCTGAAAATAGCAGGCTGGGGTTCTGGGAAGAGTTTCACATCAATCCCATTCCTTTTCATTATGTTCAGCTGCATGTCCACATTTGGCTGTGTGCAAAGGAAGATAACCGCCTGGTGAGCTGGAGCCCGGCTCACGGAGGAGTGGTCACAGTCTCTGCCTGTCCGTTATTGACGCCATGGGCAAGCTGGCTGAGAGGAGAGTGTGAGCCTTGCACAGAGCATGCTAACAGCTCCTGCAAATACGTAACTATTCTTGGTTCTCCTGCTGATAACACAGTGGCCATCATGTGTTTCCTCTTCAGGTTTGAAGGCAAAAGCATTGGAAGATTAAAAGTTAGAAGCAAAGTTTGAATGGTGATTTTTTTATTCCCCAACCCAACATGGGAGATGTCTTTGGAGAGCCAACCTAATCAAATAAAGTAGAATCAATTTACTGGAGACATAATCCAACTTGCATAATTGTCCTGGCTGGTTTTCACCACAGCTGTTCACAAAGACATGGTTCATTAAATAATGAAGTCTTCATCACTCTCCTTCACTGGGCTGCAATTCTTTTACCCCACACCATCAAACAAGTGCCGCCTTCATTCGGACGCGGTGCCGCGAAGCGCCACTGCGGTAATCGGGGGATTTATTTTTACGACACTTGATTAACTAGACATCATCAATTGCATCTACTAAAAGCCACTGTATCTTCCCCAATGGAGAAGCCCTTACTATGTAATCACACTAGGCTGTGGGCTCCCTCTGGACAAGGACCACATCCCTTGATCTTTTTATTTCCAGTCCTAAGCAAAGTGCCTGGCATTTGTTGGGAGCAGAAAAAATGTGCATGGAATCCAGAGGAAAACATCTCCAGTTCGGATGCCTCAGGGCCCCACAAGAGCAAGTCTGGCAGCCCTGCTTGCAATGAACATTTGGTCTCGAATCGTGTCCCCCTTCTTTTCCAGTTTGTTAATTTTCCACTTGACTGGACCAAATTGTCCAAGTTTGCAGGAAAGCAGACAGGACTCTCAAAATCTCCTCTGGCCAACAGGAGGTACAGCAATGCCAATTTTGCTGTCTTCATGCTCAGAGGCACACTTAACCCCTCTGGGTGGCGGGGAACCTGTGCCAATCTCAGGCTTCCAAAAGAATGCCACTGCTCAAAAGAGGCCACTGGAAGCTGGGCTGCCTAGAGGTAGCAACGACCTTGTCCATTTTCTGAGGTGTGAGAAGTCAGCCAGTTGGTTTACAAGCATGGGAAGGAAGACATTATACAACGGGCAGATTTATGGTTTAGACCAACTCACACTCATTCAAACAAAGATGGGTAGCCCCACCTCCAGAACTTCTGACTCAGGAATTTGCTTCTCTAACAAGTTCCCAGGTTGATGCTGCTTCTCTGGGCACCCCACTTTGAGAAGCACTAGTTTAGACTGCTGATTACAAGCAAGGCTCTGGAGCCAGCTAGCTAGATTGGAGTCCTAAATCCGCCATTTGCTAGTCTGTAATTTCAGGCAAGTCATTTAAGTCCTCCCAGCCCCATGACGCCAAGTGTCAAACCAAGGCTCCAAGAGCAAATTTCTCCCAAGGTGGTTTTGAAGGTCAACAGAGAACATCCATTGGTTACCAGAGTGCTTGGCAGGCAGAAAGGGCTCACAGTTAACCACATAAGGGAGAAAGTAGGAACATGCCCTGCCACCTTTGCTGCATGAACCTGGCCAAGCTCTCTCTGTGCTTTGTGTTTTCATTAGTAAATCAGGGCATGGACATTTTATAATGGCTGATGGGGCCTTTCCCCTAGAAGCTTCCAAAGCCCTTTGCTCCTTCACCTACCACTCAGCACGATCCATCAGTTCAGCCTTCCCAAACACACCCCATCACTCAGGCTTCCCACCACCAGGTCTGCAGCCAGGCAACTCAAGACTGCCTTGAAAGCATGGCCTGACTCCTTTGCCCTGAAGGTCTTCCCCTTTGGCTGTACCCACCTGATTCAGCTAACTGAAGCTACGGGCCCTCTTCCTCGGCAGGACAACCTTGGATCCGTCTTGCCGAATCCCTCCTGCACGCTGCCACAATTTTGTTGTCTCATTTGCAACCAGCTCCACTCATGCCATTCACTGGCATTCTTCTGTGGTTGCACTCTAGCCTGGAAGATGAGTGGAGCTCATGGAAGTGTCTGGAGGGGACAAGTATGATTCCATGGGGACTGTGTGTTCAGATCGGCATCGGAGGATGTGGCACACCCTCTCAGAGTCCAGTTGGGGAGAGGGGGACCTTTGGAGGAGGTCTGAAGTTCAAATTCTGCACTGAATATACAAAACTCACTGCCCCCCCCATAGTTTCATTAGCCCCATCGCAGTCCCCCGCACCAGCTTTCTGCTGACAGCTGATGACAGGAAGAGCGCGCCTGTTGGCACACGGCTGCTGTGCATTTTACTTTTATCAGATGTTGGCAAAATTTCCCCATCAAGGAAGATAAATTTGAGGTGATATTAATAAACATCCAAATGCGGAGATCAGATCTGGCTGTGCTCTCAGTGATCCAGCAGCAGTAAGCCGTTCCCAGCCAGGGAGCCTGGAGCTGAAGGTTCTGCCGAAAGCGTTCTGAGGGCTAGACTCTCCTAAGGTATTGGGGAGGGTGGGTCCCTGACAAAAAGAGCCCTGAGTAAATGTCACTCACCATTGTTTTGTACCCAGAAAGTGCTGTTTTGTACCAATCACCTCATTCAATGACCACAAGCTCAGAGAGGGAGGTGCTAGTTTTAGGCGAGGACACTCCATCTTGGAGAGGTTATCCACCTGCCACATCGGCCTCATCACATCGGCGAACACTGAGTGCTTTCGGGTGATGGAGCTTAGGATTTTTGCCTGCATTTTCACAAGCCCATTAGTTCAGCACTATTACTATCCCCATTTTGGAGTTGGAACTTGAGGCTTAAATGCGTTGCTCGAGGTTACACAGCAAAGATGCTTAGCTGGTATTAAAGTCCGTGTCTGTTGGACTCCGAAACCCGTGCTACCATGTGCTGCCCTCACTATGGGGGTGTCGCAGGGGACACCACAGAGAAGCCCACTCCCCATTATACTCCACGCTGTGGCATCTGGTTCACCTGTGGTCCTACCTTCCCATAAGAAAGCAGCGTGCAGGTATGTGGGCCACGTCTCATTGGAGGTGCAGCCCCAGCTTTCAGTGTGGGCTCTTTAAATTCTGATACATAAATGCAGTGACGGGCAGGCCCTACTCACATTCTAGAAAACTTTACAAATGGGTCTCACTCCACATTCCTTTGGGAGAGTTAAATTAGGCACATCAAAAAGGTGAGTTTAGCCCAGCAGGTGTGACATGGTGGTTGAGCGTCGACCTATGAACCAGGAGGTCAGGGCACATGCCGGGGTTGTGGGCTCGATCTGCAGTGGGAGGTGTGCAGGAGGCAGCCAATAGGTGATTGGCTCTCTTCATTGATATTTCTGTCTCTCTCTCCCTCTCCCTTCCTCTCTGAAATCAATCAAAATATACATATTTTTTAAAAGTGAGTTTAAAGTTCTCTAAGAGAGCTTGGAGCAAGGCAGTGTAGTCACTGAAGAAGCAAGAACTCAGGAAGTCCTGCAGAGGGGAGAGCTGGGCACCCAGGCGGCCATCAGCAGGCGACTTGTAATGATCGTAACAGCAAATACTTCCTTACACAGCATGGCCAAGTCTAAGCCTTTAAGTCCTTTACAGATGTTAACATATTTAATCTTCATATCAACCCATTTTAAAGGTATAAAAGTGAGGCACAGCAAGGTTGAACTACTTGCTCAAGTGCCCAGGAGTCATGAGTGGTAGAGCTGTGTTTGAACCCAAGCCAGCTAGCTGCGAGTCTCCCCGCTCACTGCCTCCCAGGCGTGGGCTGTGTGCAGAGATGGGACACCTCCCTGAGAGTTCGAGACACCAGGTCTCGAGCTCGGGCTGAGAGGAGAAAGCTCTGAAAAGCAGCAGCTGGAGGTTAAATTCTGAGTAATTAACATGTTTATCCATCATTGAGGAATTGTTCCCCAGAGAATTCAAGTGTCATTTCACTGCGCGTTTAATTCAGGAACGCTTTTACGGTGGCTTGCCAGCTAACGCTAAGGGGGAAGGGGCTGGCAGCTCCCTGACAGTAATGGGGGCGGGGGGAGCGAAGCTTCTGCCTGGGCCAGCAGAGTGTTACTGCCCAGACTGCCCCCAGGATGCGCAGGGCTGCTCTCAGCACCCCAAGACTTGGCGCAAACAGCCGGCAGCACCTGATAAGAATCATGGTGGGTGGGAAAGGAGAGACCACACAGTCACTAGAGAAAGAGGCGCTGGGCCCAGGCCAGATTCGGTCCTGGCTGCACCACTTACCAACTGCGTCACCTTGGCAAGTGACTTCCTCCACTGCACGTGTGAAATGGGGATAATGATATGCATCTTCGGCTGGAGCTCCTCCCAAAAGCGGCCCTGAAGGCCCAGATGTGGAGCAGGTGATTCATTAGGAAGATGACCCAGGGAAGCACCAGGCGGAGTAAGGAAGTGAGACAAGGAAAGGGGGAAACCAACACCCAAGGCAGTGATGAGCGCGGTGATCCTGCTGCGGGCAACTCCAAGAGGCTGTCCCCCCAAAGGTGAGGAAGTCGGGCCATCTACTCCACCAACACCCATCACTACTAGAGGTCGCTGCTGGGGGTTCACTCCCTGGCTCCTCAGACTTGCCCCTCACAGAGAGAGAACAGCCTCCGGCAGGAGATGCAGGGAGCCATCCGTGTGCAGGAGGTCCATGCCCAGGCCCACCCTCCAGAGACCTCTGGGACAAGCAGGAAAGCTGGACACATCCAGGAGAGTGAGAGCAAGGTCCTCCTCTCCCAGCGGCTCAGCCCCACCTGCCACCACTGTCTGCAGTGACTCCAAGGGTGACCTGCTGAGGACAGACCTGCCTCCCGTCTGTGTCTGGGGGAGGCTCAGAGGGAAGTCCAACAGCTGAAGGTCGGTGATGGGATGACATGCAGTAGGCGGGAAGCTGGGGAATGTAAGGATTTCTAGGCTGCCAGCCTCCTCAGGTCCCCTTGTGGGACCTGGAGGTCAGAGGTCAGTTCCTGAATAGAACTGCATTAAGTCTAGTGACACTGATTGGTCTGTTGAATGATGTTTGCACACCATCTCTCTCCCTGGTGCTATGCTGGGCACTGGGGGTGCAGAGGTGAATCAGATACTGCAGAGAGCCAAGGAGACAGTGAAGGAGAGCTGGGCAGCAGGAGGAGGGAGAAGGACAGGAATGAATGGAGGAAACCAAGTGTCTCCTTGGGAAGGGCACCGAGCAGGCTCTTGTCTATCCCTAATCTTTGGTGCAATTCAGGGCTCTCCTCTATGTGGTCAACCACACCTTCCCATATCCTCCACACCCCCACACACACTTTGATTTGTGGATCATGTGATCATACAACAAACTTGTATGTAGTGGTTATGTGTTCCTTGTAGTCTCCAAGAGCTTTACAAAATATTAACTCACACCAGCCTTAAGCGGTTCTACAGAGGAGGACAAGGAGCACAGAGAGGTTAGGGAACTTGCCCGCAGTCACACAGCTGGTAAAGAGCAGAGCAGACTGCAATCACAATCCTCCCGTCCACCATCATCCTCTCTCTGGAGCCTTCCCTGCCAGAGCGTGAGGCCCGCTCTAAGCACTCCCTCACTCTGGGTCTGCCCAGGGGCCCCACACAGGCTGCCCTATTGTGTTTTATATCCACACACATGTGTTTTGTCTCTCACTAGTTTTTAATCTCCCTGAAGAGTGAGACCATATTGCCAATTTCTATGAATTCCCAGAGCATCATAAATACTTCTGAGTAATGGTAAGTCCCGAGTACCTCACCCTATATGTCATTCTGAATATCACATATGACAAACAAGCCTCCGGCACACAACTTCAGTAAATTCACAGCCATTCTCAAATGTGTGCCTTTTGCTAGAGGAGAAAGGATCAAGTTGGATAGCTGTGCTTAGTGGTGAAATTCCCCTGAAGACGAGCTACTTCTCCCACAGACAGGAGAGCAGCTCTAAGAAGCCGGAGTCTTGAGGATATTGTCAGTGAGAACACCGGCAGCAGCTTGTTATTAATTAATTAATTCTCAGCTAGCTTTATCCCAAGTCATCCAGCAGAAGCAATGAGAAGAGATTTACAAGCTGTGTGCATTTAAATTAATATTTTTAAATGACATGAGTGTATAATTAATACTTTCAAAGAACACATCCACCGGATCAGGCAGTGTTGTTTTAGCCCCTGTCCATATGCCTCTGTTTTTAATTCCTTTCTGGGAGGAAGACAACAGTCCTAAGTACGTTTTGTTTTCTTCTTCTGTGGCTCAATATAACCATGTTCTTTCTGCTTCAGTAAATCATTACTAAAGCTTCAAAGAATTCTTGGAAAGTTCTAATTCCATTCAGTCTTTAGGAGGAGAAGCAACCTACAAATGCCAAGAACTGGAGGCTTCATCCACAAGGATGTTTGCCTCAGGAGAGCAGCAACCACATGGATCAGGATAGGCAAGGTTATGCTGCAGTAAGGAAGAACCCCTAAAGCTCCAAAGACTTAACATTTCATCATGTATTGCTCAGGCATGCAAAGTCACTTAGGGTCTGGTGGCTCTCCAAAGTCACTTCTTTTAAAGAGATGACTCGGGGACTCAGGTTGGTTTTATCTCATGGTTCTACCATCTCAACACCAGAGCTCAGTGATCACTGTAAGAGGGTAAAGGAGAGCATGGGGAAGCAGGCAAGAGCTTTTCCCTCACCCAGAGTAGAAGAGACACACGTCATTTATGCCCACAGTGCACCCAACTGCAAGGGTCCTTGGAAGGAGAGGCCATGGCTATCTGGCCATCATTAAATGTCTGTCCACGGCGGTTCTCACTTAGCAGCATTGGGACACTTCATGATGTTGTCATCTACGTAACAACTCTGGAATTCCAACCCTTAAAGTCTGTGCTCCAAGTTCATCATAAAATTATCACAAGATGACAAGGGGATCCAGAATACTGCACAGAGCTCACAAGCAATGTGGCACACATGTGCTTATTAGAACCCCAAGGTTTCTTCTCTTTGTCCTCTGAATATCCCCAAAGTGCCACATGGAACCATTTCCTGTGCTTTGGCAAGAGAATAGACTCAAGGAGGGTCACCCTGAGCTTTTGATTACAGCCCTGCTCCTCAAAAGCAGAATAAAAGTTGTCAGGGCAGGAGAGGGAGTAAGGACTGGCCGAGATCACCTACACAGGGAGGATTTCACTGCAAAGTTTCCCTCTGCCTGGAAGCTGAAAGAACAATGGGATCATTGTTCTCACACACTGGAAGGAAGACCGATTGTTAAAAACATACATAGACTCTGGAAATCCTAATCCAGTCTACTTGGTGTGGAGCCCAGAAATCTGCATATTAATAAACAACCCCAGGTAATCCTGATAAACAACCATATTTAGCACCCACTGCACTGGAGGAAAATACAAGGTCCCGCTAGCACTAGGATTGACTTACTCAGTTTTGAAATAAGAGCCAAGACCAAGTAACTGATGTGGACCAAACCACCATCCCACTAGGTCAGCATACCACTAGGCTCCCATCAACATTGATGGAGGGCACAGCGGCTCAGGCGGGTCTTCATATTGAGAACAGATTGGCACCACAAAGGAATGACTGGCCCCTCACCTGGAAACAAAGCTCCCAGGAGTTGGGTATTCCCCTTTAATGACAAGTGGAAAGCCCTAGAGAGATGTTTATAGGATTGGGAGAATAGGTTTGAGGTGGGAATGAATTCTAATGAACAAAGCCATTGCCAATAGTAGGCACTGGCCTTTCCATCCCATGCCAGTTTGGGAACCCACCAGAACACAGGCATATGGATGGGTCTAGAAGAGGAAGACTTTGGTCCAGATTTGTGTGTTTGCCCTCCCCAACTGTGATTAGGCCCATCATTTCACAAGAGCATAATTTTGCATCAAGAGATTTGCCATGCCTACTGAACTGTGAGAGGGATGATATGAATGTGTAGATGGCTTAGGAGAGCTGAGAGTACTAGTTAGTGATTAAAGAAGGGTTGCATAATATATAGCAGATATATTTATATGTTTTCCAGTTCTCTCCTACCTCATATATCACTGTAAAACTTTAATGGTCAAGTATCATATCAGACCTGGGGAACTCCCTCTTACTATGGAATAAGAGACTTAGGGCAGGAGGACTCAAGGGTAAGGGTTTCCCAAAGTTGGGACTAGGCTTGAAGCGGTAGAGCCACCCACTGGCCCAGCGCCGGTCATGGGTGAGTCTTGGATACAATCTCTGGAGAAAAAATTCTAGGGGCTTCTCAGTGGTCCTGAGGCTAGGTTCAGAAGTTGAGTGACCAGATCAAGTCTGGGCAAGATGAGGGTAAGAAGCAATATCTCTTCTGAGGCTCCTGGGGACAGAGTAGGCACTGAAGCAAAAGGAATGTTTCCTCCTTCTCCAGCACACCCTCAACTCCACCAGGGACCACAGCAGACTCCTGGAGTGGATGAAGACCAGACAGTGCTGTACCCACTGGGCACTGCCCTCTCTCCAGCAGCGCAGCAGCTTCAGGGTCAGGCAGACATGGCATCTCTGCCACTTCCCAGCTGAGAAAATTCTCAAATTCTTCCCGTTTCCTTGCCTATAAAATGGGACCACTAGGGTCCTGAAAATTAAATGAGTAATGCAATGAAAGAATCCAGTACCCAGTACCAAGCCTGGCACATTACAAGCATCCAAGAGCCCAAGGTCTTAGCTTCGTCACCTAGAAGAGCACCTGCCCTGCCCATGTCACGGAGCCACTGGGATATGATCAAAGGGAAAAAGCCCCGAAACTATGAAAGTCCTTGTGCGGCAATATTGGCGGTTTCCATCATGGCCTCAGCGGTCCTGAATGTACATAGCAGAAGTGCAATCCATGCCCCATCCTGCCTGGCAATGCTGTTTGTTAGTAGCTGGAAAGCTAGGCCTAGGTGGCAGCATTTCAAAGCATCCAAGTCGTCTGGGCTGAAGCTGCAATTTTAGGGTTACCAAGGAAGCATCCAGGGAGAAGCAGACTTCTGAACAATCAGTCTAGTTCTGGGGAATGTGTGTGTGTGTGTGTGTGTGTGTGTGTGTGTGTGTGTGTGTGTGTGAGAGAGAGAGAGAGAGAGAGAGAGAGAGAGAGAGAGAGAGAGAGACTTTGAACTGACTAGGAGCCTTCCCTTCATTATCATGCTGATTTAAACTGCCAAGATTGCAGCCTGGCCAGGTCACTGATGAGGAAAAATAGAAAAACAGAAGGCAACTCAGGATGCAAACACCTCATTTTTGCAGGGCACTAAATGAATTCACCCTTTTGCTAAATGTCAAGTTAATATTTCTCTTGGCACCAGCTGTGTCCCTCTCTGCCTCCCCTATGGTGAGCCTGGCCTCCCAGGAGCCCTCCCTTGGGCAGCCACCCAGCCTCAGCCCTGGGACTTGAGAAGAGGAGGAGTGGCTGGCACAGGAGGCACTGCCACACCCAGTTCAGCGTTGGCGGGGAAACAGCCCTTGTGTGGAGTGCGAGCCCCTGACAGCCCTGAGCTCTGGCAGTGGGAGCTCTGGGCTTCTAGCCACAGTTCAGGCAGCTGACCCAGAAGCATGGCATCAACAGAAGTTCTCTCCATCCTACTCACAGTCAGGAGAGAGACAGGCATGGAGAGAGACTATCCACCTTCCAAGCCAGGTACCAGTTGGGACCTTGTGCTCGCCTACACAGCACCAATAAGTCTCCTGTCTCCAGGCCACTCTGGCAAAATATCAGCAGCGTCTCCCTAATGGATAACCAGCCCAGGTCACTCCCTCTGGCTTTCAATACAAAGCCCAGCCCTTAGCCGGCCATTGTGAATTGAGGTTGACCCTATTCCTCTGAATTCACATGGTCCCTTGAGTTTGCCCACTGCCCAGCCCTTATCACCCAGAATGATCATTCTCTAATTTGGGGTCTTCTCCCCCATTCCTCGGTGCAGGGTCTGTGTCTCTGACCTCTGCATGCCCAGTGCCACCTTGCACAGGGCCTGGAACAGGGAAAGTGCTCAGGAGCAGTTGGGAGGTAGTTTATGCATTCCTCAGACCACTCTCCACTTTGCTCCCTGGTCTAACCTCTTGCCCTCTCCACCCCAAAACCCATTCAAGTGCTCCTACTCTCTAGACTGTCCTCCCTAGCCTGCTTGTTTTCACTGTCACGGCTTAGTTCAAGGTCCCTGCAGGTCTCAGCTTCTCTAGGAAGCCTCTTCCTGTTTTGTTTTTTTCTAAGCTTCTGTTGTAACTGCACCCCCCCCCCATGTGGAGCTTCATAATGAAGGGCTTTGTAATAGTTACATAATGCCTCTGAACCTAATTTGTATGTTTTCAATTAAGACACAATATAGATCAAGCACATAGCACAGTGCCTGGCACATAGTAAATGCTCAAAATAGTGATCTCTGACAATGATGATAATGATGGTTATGATAGTGGTGATGGTGATATCCCTTTATTTTATATCTCAGACTTCAAATTACCAATCCCCACTTTGAGGGAAAGGACCACTACTTACTTTGTATTGATAAGCTTCAGGACATATAACATAGTGCTTTATTCCTGATGGAAGCTTTACTGACAATAGTAATAATATTGATAATTTATGTCATTGATATTAATGATGTTTTTAGGGTCAACAAAGAGATGGGGTGGGGATTGAGCTCTCACTGTGGGCCTTGGATTCTTTTGCTGTAAATAAATTAGTTTCTAGAAGGATCTGAGTTTCCATCTAGTGATGATATTGCAATTCTGTGGTTATTAATGAGACTAGTCAACACCAAAGTGAACCTGCCCTCCATCCATACAGGCAGTCCCTACTCAGTATGCCTGGGCACACAAACGCAAGCGTGCCAGTGGGGACATGGCAGGGAACTGAGATTTATGTTGTCCTAAGACATCAGTTTTCACTGCAACATGCAAATGTTTTCTGTTTTCAGGATGACTACAGGCAGCATCACGGTTGACATTCTCTCTTGCAACAGCGGGCTAGCAGCAAATGGTGCAGCAAAACGATCCACACTGAAGGTGCTTAGTAACCCTTCTGCCTGGCACACCCATGGTGTGCTCCTGGGGCCATGTTGGATGACCCCTGAGGCAACTTTACCAGCCACCCCTGGCTTCTGGAGTATCACTACCCTCTTGTGTGGGCAAGACTGGATCAGAAACAGAACATGGCACTGAGAATAAAATCCTATCAAACACCAACCACATCTCTTACATCTCTGCTTGGAAATTGTTATCTCCCCTTTCCACCCTGAGGACCCCATGAGAGTAGACATGGGATGACCCCGAGGTTCAGAGTGTAAGCTCTGTTCTACTACTTCGACCTGACTGGGTTACCTTGAGCAATTTACTTTTCCTCTCCATGTCTCATTTTCTTCATCTGTAAAACTGCAATAGTTATCCACATCCCTGAGTACTGCTGTGGTTGTGGTGATTAAGTAAAATAATACATGCAAAGCCGTCAGAGCCGTGCCTGCTCACAATAAGCACTCAGTGGATATGTACTGTCAGCAACAGCATTTAATGTTATTGAATAAAAGGTAAGCACTTATTCATTTCTCTGATTTTGGCAACAACTACATTGAAGGACCAAAATCTCAGGCAGGCAAATCATACTGTAAGGCAAAGGGTCAAGCCTGTCTAGTCCCATTAAGTCCAGAGAGGGAAGAAAAGGGTCAGTTGCTGACTGCAGCTTATCCTTGGAAAATGTTTAAAGCATTATACACTCTGCTGTCACCATGTGTGTGCTCAGACCATGCTAGTGCGACTTTCTATAAGGCTTAGAAAAATGTCCTATGGAAGGTACACTGAGCCAAGAACATGGCTGTAGACTAACATAGTCTACTAAACTAAGACCCAGACCCCTGTCCAAGGTCCTGAAAAAGAGACAAGTGGACAAAGGCTGATGGGAAGACATCATTTCTGAGAGACTGCCAAACATGAGACAGACTCTTTAAAATTATGTTCAAATAAACATAATTATTGAGAATAGATGTGTTTGGCTTAGTAAATGGGCTTCCCCACCTATTGTGCTCCTGATTCTAAACTTGTCACCGAAAAGAACGGCATAATGCGTACCAGAGCTAACATAAATTACTTGGAGAATCATTGGCTCCCCTCTGCTGACCTGGATAATAAGAAATTGAAAAACATGAATCTCCTATCCTGAAGTGAGTAAATTCTTCTATTGTCTAATTTACCTACTGCAAAGAGGTGGCAGGGAATATTTATTGAGTTAAGACTGTAGAGTCAAACAGCTTGGATTCCAATCCTTACTCCTCACTTATCAAGAGAACATTCTGGTCAGGTTCCTTCACTTCTTCATGTTTCTGCTCATTAATCTATACAAATAATCATAGGAACAGTACACAACTTATGAGGTTATGTTAAAAATTATAAGTAAGATAATAAACTTAAATCACTTAGAAAGTGCATGCATCAAAGTAAGAACTCAGTAAGTATAAATATATTCTTAATAATGTTATAGTTGTCTTTGTTGTTGTTATTATTCCAAATAAGGCTTAACAAAGAAGAAACCTTTTCCCCCTCCTACATCTTGGTTTGCACAGATGCCCTTCCTCTCTCTGCTCCAATTATCTGCTCCCTTCTATCCTCCTCCTGAGCAAAATGTAAAGACAGACCAAATAAGAGAGGAAGTTTATTTACTCACCCACCCACTGAACTGAACATAAAAGGAACTCAGAAATGTCTTTAAACGGGAGAGAGTAAAAACTCAAAGGCCACAATTCCCCTAAAAGCCATGAAGAACCTAAGTGCCCTCTGTTCACATCACAGCAGAGGCCCTCTTCCCTTCGCTCAGCCATGCTCGAGGCCACCCCCATGTGCTTCTTTCTACATCACTCCATCAGCCTTGAGAGGAGCCCAGCAGGCTCTCAAGGCTGACACAGGCTGTGCAGGTCACCAACGCCAAGGCCCCAATTGATTGGCTCCTTTGAAAAATGCTCAATGTTTCTGACCCACAACCCAGAAACTCCAGCAGTCAGAATGGAAAACAGGCAATGATAATGACCCCATCTGATCTTGAACTCACAATACTTTCCTAAACACTGCTGTGTACCGTATTCCCTCAATCTTCTTATCATTCCTCCCAAGCAGGCAGTTAGTGGCACCCACATTATACAGAAAAGGCAGTTGAGGCCCAGAGATTGATGTGACTTTCTAAAAGTCACACAGATACCTGGGAATGCCAAAGCTACACAATGAATGCCAAATTCAGGGCGGCCCAGGCTGGCTCATTGGCAGCAAGGTTTAGTGGGGAAAGCATGGATAGCAGCCAGGGAGAACTCTGTTTGAATCCCAGTTCGAACACTTACTAGCTGCATGACTTTGAGAAAGTGACTTAACCTGTGAGGACTCAGTTTCTCATCTATCAAGTGGAAATAGTATCTTCCATTCAGGATGTTGGAGGGTGAACAATAATGTGGGCAAAGAACTGAATCTGTTGTCTGGCACAGAGGTGGGATTAAATAAGAAGACACTATTGTCATCATTGCCACTGTCAGGACAGCCCAGTCCTCTCGCCAATGTGTAAAGCCACATGGAATCTATACTAAGGGAGGAGTAGCATACACTGGCTTCAAACAAATGCCATGGTTCCACTATCTCCTTCCCCTCCACCCGCTCTGATGTACCCATCAGTCATATGCCTGAATGACAGAGAGTTCAGTTATCACATGTGGCTTATCTGGGAAACTTTTCAATCCTATACTGGCCTGACCCAACCCACTTGGCATACTCCCAGCTCCTGACTCTGACTGGCAGCAGGTCTGAGCATGAGGGATGTAATAGCTAATATCTTAGAAAATCCTGTTCATCCGTACGTTCAATTTATACAATAGAGCTTTATGATATATGTCATCGTGGTAACAATGGATCAATGAAACAATCCATTTCCATAAACAATCCTTCCCATCTTGGCTAGCAAGAACCAATAAGGATGAAACAATGCTGAAGAGGTACGCAGTGAAGGGCATTTTATAATCATTGATATTCAAACACCAACAAAGTCCTCATTTTTATTTAATAAATATGGCAACAATCAAAAAGATAAGCTGCCCCCTTCCACAAAATCGTCCAATGGAGCACTGCAGAGCCTTAAAGAATTAACTTCGGATTATCTGCTCTTCTGGATGTTCCAGGCTGCTACTTCCTTTCATTGAGTGAATAACCAAGAGATGTCTGTAATTAATTCAATTAATCCACTCAAGGCTACAACTATTCACAGCACCAGGGCCCTAAAAATACCATGAGGGACAAGCCACCAGTGTGCGAGACAGATTACAGAGGCAATGACAAAGCAGAGGCGGGCCAAGTGCTCGGGGCTGGGGAGCACAGAGGAGGGGGGCTTTCCCTGAACTCTGGACATGCAGCTCAAAGCTGAGACCTAAAAGGTACAGAGGAGCTGGCCAGAGGAGGAGGCGGGGAACGAGAGGAAGTGCCTTGGGTCAAGGAAACACTTGGGCAAAAACCATGTCACAGAAGGACCTCAGGGAAGCCACTGCAAAGACATGAGGTGGTGAGCAGCGAGTGATAGCCTGCCAATGGAGCAACTCCCAGCCACCCACTCAGGAGCTGGAGCCTCCCCAGCTGCCGCCACCTTCTGCTGGAGGTGCTGGTTCCAGATGCGCGGTTCTGCCCAGGGTGGTGGATGATTGGGTGTCTCCTGCAGGCTCAGCCCTGAACCCCACCTCCCCACCTGCTACTGTAACCCTAGCAGCCCCTCCACCTGCTTCCCCAGGTGGCAAAATGGCCTGCCCTGCCATCTGCTTGCCTTCCCAGAGCACCAGATATGGGACAATGGGGATTCGTGGGGTCACCAGGCAGAGCCAGGTTGGGAGCAACAGCAAGCTGAACACATCTGTGGGACAGCAGCAAGGAAGGCGGAAGAAGACATGTTAGGGATTGAAAGGAGGGAAATGGAAACCACAGGAGCGCAGGGCTCTCAGAAGCAAGTCGTTTAATCAGCCTCATCCCAGCTTCCGAATCTCAGGCAAACACAGAGAGATACTAGACTCACTGAGCCATGAGCCTGATTAGATGAGCCTTTCACACACTGTGCAAGGTCCAAATTGTAGAGATTTTTAGCTCTTTCATTCACTGCTGTGGCCTCCTTCCATTCAGTACTGGTCCATGGAAACAGCTCACTAAACATTTTGGACGTCTTAATCGTAAGACGCTTAAAAAATTGCTCCTTCTCTAAATACAAATGACTGAAGATATTTCTGTTCTACGTACCAAGGATCTTTACAGTGTAAATTACTCGGGCAATTACGATGTATTTAAGGATCCTTATTCTAAAGTTATTAACATTTCATCGTCCCTGGTTTTTCAAAAATCTTTGCAATCTGGCCCCAAAGTAATAGTTGACCTTCGTTACTTCTTCATCATTTTCTTCATCACCACCATCAACAACAATTATAGGAAACACTTATCACTGCCTGCTGAATACCATGGACTTCAATAATAGGTGTTTGGGGGCATAAAACCAATAGGATGCCGAGGTGCCTGTCCTCACACTGCCTGTCTGATGGAAGCATTCAGATACACTCACGTATGAAACATAGACTGTGTCTATTGCGAGGTTAAACCAGTGATGTCTGATAGAAATGTAATAATGCAAGCTACATAGGCAACTGAAATTTTTCTCCTAGCCACATTGAAATTAAAAAGAAGCAGGTGAAATTAATTTTAGTAATATTTTACACAAACCAATATATCCAAGACATTGTCATTTCAATATGTACCCAATATTTTTTAAATTTTACCAATGGAATATTTTGCACTCATTTTTTATACTTAGCCTTTGCCTATGTACATGACAAAGCATATCTCAATTCAGACCGGCCATAGTGGTCACCATATTGGGCAATTCAAGGTTACGCCAAAGGGCTTTCAGAGAGCAGAGGAGAGGAGTACCTTGCTGGGCAGCAAAGTCAGGAGAAGGCTCCATGAGAGTCACCCCTCCTCCCTCCTTTCTCCTCTTCTTTCCTCCCCTCCCTATATCTTCCCCTTGGAAGCCACGGTGATGGTTGCAGGGATGAATAGTGCCTTATTCTTTTAGGCATAGTGGGAAAAGGTCCAACCCTATTCCACTAAGGAGAGATCTGGGTCTTTGCCCATGAGCACTAAAATAAGACTCCTCTGATCTCAAAAGCAAAGTATATTCAGGCCTTAGGCAACCCTGGGGACTCAGAGTTGTTCCCAGCCCTTGTGCGCGTCACTTACCTGGGAACTTTGCAAAGGAAAGATGCCACTAGCACACTCCCCCAGAATCTGGTCTAGAATAAAGCCTGGGGATTCTAGCACCTTTTAATGGCTTCTAGGTGGTTCTCATGTGTGTCTAGAACTGCAAGCTGCTGGGCTGGAAGGTAGGCAGTGCCACGTGGGGAGAGGAAAGAATGACCTGTTACTACAGAGGCTGCTGTCCTCAGTGCTGAGCATTGAGCTGCATGTTCATTTCCTCACTGGCCCATTCTATACCCCTGTGAGAGAGGGGTCACCAACCCCACTTTACAGGTGAGGAAACGGAGGCTCCGAACGCCAAATGGCTTTTCCAGGGTCACACAATTAGCAATTGGCAAAGAAAGAAATTCAAACCTGGTCTAACTAACTCTAAATCCCACATTCATCCCTCCTAATCAACCCTTGTCCCTCCCTCATTATGAATCCTGCCCCCCAGATTGCCCACTCCAATCTTGGTTCATGGTTAAAAACTGGGATGAGAATGAGAGAATGCAGATAACCAGGCAGGCAGGAGCTCAGGGGAGAGTTGGGAAAGAAAAATGATAGTGATGCATCAGGGAAGGAGAGGTATCCTTCATAAAGGGCCAGCATTTCCTGGGAGACTTTTGTAAGAATTGAAGAGAATTATCGTAAGAGCACAAGGGAAGGGAACCAATACTGATCACAAAACTTACTTGGGAGTTATGAGAATGAGGTAGTGATGGGAAAAGCTTCCCCAGAAAAAGTAACCATCATCTAGCTTCCTGTCTCCTCTCATCAATGGATACACTGGAAAGAAGGCCGAAGAATACAAGAAAAAATAAAAGGGGCATAAACAAAGATTTGCTCTCTTTCTTAGAGCTCTTACCCTGTGAACTCACCAATTAGTAAAAAATTAACTCAGCACTTAAAATGAAAATGGAAGAAAGAGAGAGAGAGAGAAGAGAGAGAGAGAGAGAGCAGAGGAAAGAGAGAGGAGATCTGGTAATAATAGAAGAGAAATCAGTCTTGCCTGACAGTATTTAAATTGAATGTCTGTGAGCATGTCTCATAATTTTCAGGGAAAGTAGAAGCTATTAAAAAGTCAATGCACAAGATTAAAATTTAGAATGCTATTTTAATAACACTGAATTCTACTCAATTTCAAATGGCTGTCATTTTTAAGCTCCACCAATTTGAGAACATTTGATTGATGGCGCTGGGAGCTGAGTGATGGGAAGCCTGAATTTGGCAGGTCAACTGGCACAGCCAGAGAGAGAGGAGCTCTCGTCCTCAAGGAACTAAGCTGGCCAGGTGGATGAGCCAACTCCAAGACTGTTTACCCATCTGTCAAACAGGACTAAGGCTGTCCTACCTAAAGGAAGAAGTGGGATACGGGGACAAAAGAACCACTGTCAAAAGCAAAGTACTGTGAAAACCAAGAACACATCCCACACCTGCCTTGCATGGGACCTATGCTGGGTCACTGGTTCAGATCCACCCCCTTCTGGAAGTTCCCTCCACCACACTTCCTATTGCTACCTTAGAGAGTACATCACCACACCACTGAACTAGTCAGTGCCAGGATAAAGGCATGCCCAGAATGCTCCGGAAGTCAGAGCCAACTCATCGGGCACCTTCACTAGACCTGCCAGCGAGAGCCTGAAATTTGGTTCTGTGTACCAGCACTATGCCTGATAAGACAGTGTGCAATTCTTCAGTAGGTATCTGTGGGTCTCTCCTTGCCCTTAGGAGTAGTGACCTTAGAGCAACAAATACATATTTACCAAACACATAATATGAGGTGCTCGAGAATTGTGAGACTCCCCCAGCTCTCCTCCACTACAAGAAGCTCTAAGCTTAGAGGGTGGAGCTAGCTCTTCCCCTCCTCAAGGAAGCTCAGATGTGCCCCCCTCCCCCAGAGACCTGTCTAATGCATGTATTGTCAATGGTGGTGGCACCTCCTCCAAGGGGGCAAAATTAGTATTGAGGGGAGGGTGCAAAAAGCCCTACTTCCTTTATGCATAAGCATGGGTGCACATACAGTACATAAACAGATATATAGTATATCCAAGACACTGAAATTTCACTGGGGGGATGATTACGGAAAAAGGGTTTTTTACAAGTCTCTGTAGGCAGGCAGTAATGAATTGGTTGAGAAACACTTGTCTGATGTTACTACCAATCAAAACAAACATGTGGCCTCTCTCATGCCCATCTCAGCTGAGCCTCTTATCACCCGTCTCTTACATTTCCTCTCTCATGTCTCTTCCAAATCAATAATATGGTATTTTTAAAAATTCTGTCAAATCCACATTCATTCTTCCTAAACTCCCTTCCCGGCCTCTTCACTGATCTAATCTGCTGCCTCTCCTGGGATGTGAGTGGTGCAGCTGGCTGCAGAGAAAGCAGGCACTGGAGAGCTGAGAGACGCCAGTCTCGGTTTTCCAGACACGACAGATTGTGCCCATAGCCATCTCCAGTGGCAGCAAGGCAGGAAGGAGCTGAGCCAAGTACCCAGCCTCCATCCATCGCCCCCCAACTCCATTCAGAATGGTGCAAGTCAAGGCTTGCCTGCAACTTCCATGAGAACTAAATGAGACACACACACACACACACACACACACACACACACACACACACACACACACCAGGGAGAATAATCACCTTCTCGCCTCTCTTGCAGCTATGGATGGGTATGTCAAATACTGTGCATGGTACGAAGCCTGATAAGAAGGAGGAGGAAAGAGCTTAGCTTGATGTGGCCCTTCCTCTTTTCTTCCTACCTTAAAATACAACTCTGAAGCTTCCCATCTGTCTTGTAACCTTGAGGGCAAAGTCAAGAGAATCTTAACATCCTAGAGAGGTCGACCTTGACATGACTTAACAGCTGAACTAGCACCAGCAACTATCTATGTCTAGACTTCATTTTGTATAGAAAAATGCTTTTCTCTGTTGTTACCTAAAGCATCCTAAGTAACATAGGGATCAAGGGTAAAATGCATAATACTCACCAATCTGCCCTCCCTCATTACAAACACATCTCTACTACAAAAGAGGATGCCTTAAGCCTCTCAATGTCTGGGCATGCAGGGGGTAGGGGGTGTCAGGGAGACTTTGCCACATTGACCCACACTCCTGAGTTCATGGTGCCTCTGCAGTCAAGTGGGCCTGGGTTCTAATCCTGACTTCTCACCCCCCTCTAAAATCTGTGTAACCTTAGATAAGATACCTGACCTTCCTTAATGTCCTTTTATTTTTTTTACTATAAAATGAAGTTGAAATGGGTGATTACATCATAGTATTGTTGCCTTTAAAGATTAAATGAAATATAATATGCAAAGTGCTATTTCAGTGCCCGGTACATACTATGTTGTCAGTGTGTCAGTACTTGATCCCTATCATGATGATTTCTATCCTCCCTTTGTGGGTCTGCATAATTATGAGTTTCTGTGTCTAATTCCTCAACTCTTTTTCTAAGAGTTTTCTGGTTTCCGGTCTCACTCTAATTCTCTCATCTCTATTTCCCTGTGGGTGTCTCTACCTCTATCTGGCTTCTCCTCCCTCGGACCTACTCCCATTCATTGCCCCTGTGGAGGGACACAGAAATGTGCCCAGCCTGCTCAAGTTTCTGAAAATCTCCATGCAGGCCCAGTCGCGGTCTCCGAACACGGGCCCAGGGTCCTCTGAAAATAGGGGTTCTTGCTGCAGCTACCAGGTTTACTGAGGCCGTGAGCTCAGGGGGTGAGTAGAATCCATGAACCTTGAGCCCCAAATGCAGAGAGTGGAACTTCCCAGATGTGCCTCATGTCCTGAGAGGCCCAGTAAGGGCAGCCCTGAAGGTCAAGAAAGGACCCAGAGATTGTGCCCTGCTCAGCCTCTGTACCTCCGATCAGAGCAAAATGCCAGAGCGAGCTTTCTGGGACCTCACAGCCCAGTGCACACAGGGCTCTCCCAGGCAAGCTGCCACTGCCGCTGGGGATTCACTGGGAACGGGAAATGTGTAGACTTTAAAAATCAAGCAGCAAATAACTCCAAGGACATGGTTGGGGAAAGGTTGGCTTGTTTATTTTTCAGAAGACAGGCTGATAGAAGCTGTCCTCTCTCGGGTCAAAGGAAAGCCCTTCCCCAGCTCTCAGTCAGACCCCCTTGTGTTCCTTAGTGACTGTGAGGGGGACTGGTGGGGAGGGGGGGCAGGGACAGTGTGCTGAAGAGTCAGGGGTTTTAATGCCCCTTCACCAGGACTCATGTTGCCTCCATGGCTGCATTTATCAGCTGACTGCCCAGATGGAAAGCAGTACCTGTGTACACAAACCCCCCACCATGCAGGGGCCCTTCTCCCGCTTGCCTCTCTAGGCTTCCACAGCACCCCAACTTCTCCCTTTGGTGAAGGAGGCAACTCACCTTTAGTAATGAACAAGGGCTAATGTTCACTCAGCAGGCATCTGTGCAGGCACTGTTGGTTCTAAATGCTTTCCAGGTACCAGCCACTGAAATCCTCCCAGCATCATGAGAGACCACTACCCTTTTCTCATTTACAACCAGGGCCGAGGGCCCACAGGGGACATGTCCGAGGTCACACAGCTACTAAATGGCAGAGACATGTTTGAAAGCTGGGGTCTGCCTCTTTCATAAGAGCATCAACAATAACAAGAGCAAAATACTTTTAAATTAATTTTTAATTAAAAATATCTACATAGCATTTACTACATGCCAAGCACCACTGTAAGTGCTTTACATAGATTAGGTCATTTGCTCTCACACCAACGGCCTGGGGTAACTTCTATCACTATTACCCCCCTTTACAAATGGAAGTGGAGGCCCAGGGAGAGGCGATGACTTGACTCAGTGGCCTGAGTGCTCCAAGGTCTGAAGACTGTGAGTTCAGGGTTCTGCTCACCGCAGTGCCAGCTCCCTACAAGCCTGGGGACCAGCCGCAAGCAAACATCCCAGGAACCAGCTCCAACCTGCTCCGGGTCTGAGCACGCAGACCTCAGTGGTCTGAGGACGGACCACCCAGCCAACGTGTCCTCCTCGGACTCACCAAGTGTGAAAGGTGCTATTATCATAGAAGTCAGGCCGCTTGCAAACTACAGAGGTGACACGAGGTAAATTCATTTTCTTCCTGTCAAGAGAAGCTCAACCAGGGCATAATCAAAAGCTAATGTGTGCGCCTGTGACTGGCCCATCACAGGGGTGGCACATAATTGAACAAGCCCTCCGTGCCCAGAGGAGCAGAGCACAGCCCCGTCGCTGGGAAGTGTCACTCATCTGGCCAGCAGACATCAGTGTTTAATGACATTATGGAAATGTGCAGAAGGGCTGAGGACAGGACAGAGCTGGGGGAGGGGCCGCGCGACCTCAGAGAGCTTCAACCTTGAGAAGAGGACCATCTGGCCTCATCCAAACCGGCAGCTTTTCTCGGGGACACCTCCTCTGGGCTGGGCCCATTCCTGCCTCCTGGACATAGGGCTGCAGTGTGCTGTGGCTGCACCTTCTGGCTGAATGGACCCCGGGAGGACCCCAGGTGAGCAGTGAGGCCAGGTCTGCAGGTTACTGAAAAGCGTGTCTAGGGGCCGGACAGCGGTCAGGCCCTCTCCTCCCTTACAATCGATACCAACGGCGATTCTCACATGCCCCTTACTAGGAGCCAGGCACTTTTCTAAGTGTTTTACATCTAATAATTTGTTTAATCGGAACAACAATCCTATGTGATAGGTACTGCTACTCTGTGGGTTTTACAGATGAGGAAACAGAGGCGCAGATACACCTGTCCAGGTTCACACGGGTGGTATCTTGTATTTAAATCCGTGCACTCTGGCTCGGAAGTCCTCTGCCCCAACCATACATTCTACTGCCTCAGCCAAACCCTGAAGTGGGGCCAAGGGGATGGGAGATGTGACCGGGTAGCAGGGGAGGTGCCTCCCTGGCAGCTGGCATTCATTCACTCACATTCTTATCAGGCATCTTCTCTGGACCAGATACTGTTCCAGGCACTGAGGATACTGTTCCAGGCACTGAGGATACTGTTCCAGGCACTGAGGTTACAGTGGAGCATAAACAGATGGGAGAACACAGTCCAGTAAGAGGACACAGATACTGTATAAACAGATAAACAGCATCATGTCATAGAACGGCAACTATGATAAAGAAGTCAAAACAGGGACGGAAGTCAGAGTGACTAGGGCAGGAAGAGGAACAGAAGTTACAGGGGTGAAAGTGAATTTTAATAGAAGCAGGCCTAGCCAAGGCTGAAGAGTTCATGTGGCTTTCAGCTGCCTACAGAATATAGGGAGTAAGCAGTCCCGAGACCCTCGAGAAACCGGAAGTTAGAGACCCAGGAAGACAAAGGGGGCGGGACTGGCTGCACCCACCCATTGCAGGGCCCAGACTGACCAGGCTCTGCTGCCTTGCCCAGCACCCTCAGAAGCACCCAGTCTCCCTGGGTGCCATCTTAGGGAAAGGATCACCTGCCTCAGCCCAGAGTGATACCCATGTCCTGGTTCCATATCCTGCCGAACCACAAGAGCCAGAAGCGTACCGGCGCAAAAGGAATATTTGGTGAGTCTTACCACCCAGCCCCAGGCCCCAAGGGGACACTAGTGGAGACAGCAGAACCGCATGAGGGCGCAAGCCCTTGAGGTGGAGCCCTGCCAGGCCAAGAGGCCAGTGAGCCTCGAGGAAGAGAGTTAATAGGTTTTTCCAAATGAATGGCCCTTTAATTTCAATTCAACGAGGTGAGGGGATCGCAAAAGAAGTCAGGTGAAAAGAAGGATTAATCCATCCATCAAGGACCTTTGGTGCTGAAAACATCAAAAGATGAATTCATTTGTGAGCCATAATAATTCACTACCGGGAAAAATAATTATCTTGAAGCTTGTTTGGCCCAGAGTCAATCTTTATTTAAGTACTTATTTTTGGCTGCTCATCCTGCTTGCCTCTCTCAGAAACGTAGAGTGCTTTCTCTCTCCCTCTTTTCTTTTTCTTTCTTTTTTTGGTAAATTCTAAAGACTTGCTTATTTCAGAACCATTTTTATGTGGAGTGCCTGTTTTCCCTCTCCCTTGTCCCTCTGTGTGTTATTTATTGGTCCTCACCTAATCACTCACTTCCTAGTATTCTCTCTCGTTCCCTTCTTAGCACTTATCACTGTCTTAAAATATATCATTTATTAGCTGATTGGCTTTTTTGATCATCTGACTCTTCCACTGAAATGGGTAAAGCGGGACCTTGCCTGATACCACTGGCTAGATCCTGACACCAGACAATGAAGAGCCTTGAATCAATGAATAAAAATAGACTTACAATGACCACATGGAGCTCTTAGTCTTTCTTAGTCCTCATAGAACATCCATGTTCTGTTTCCGGTTATTCCCATTTACAAGTGAAGAAAGTGAGGCATAAATAATAATTAACTTGCCCAAGGATACAAAGATAGTAAACAGAATAGCCAGCATTTGAACCCAGGCAGTCTGGCTCCAGAACCCATGTTCTTTTTACTTCGGTATTTAAGAAATATTTGTATATTGAATGAATAGCTGCCTTCCTCTTTCCTTCCCAGAGTTATGTGTTTTCAGCTTTTGCTGGATCCCCTGTGTCAGGCATGGTCCTAAATGCTCTACTCACACCATTCAGGTGAACCCCACATCCTCCTGCTCTCCCTGGCACCTCATTACCCAGCTGAGGCCTCCCAGCTCCCATGGCAGACGGTGCCATCCGGACCTGAACTCATGGACCCGGCTCCTTCAGAGCAAACACGCACAAAGATTCCAGAGGAGGTGCTTCCCCTGAGAAGCCAGTGGCTGACACCAGTGGGGCCAGAGGACCCCCTCCCTCCGTCCAGAAACTGAATCCCAGAGAGAAGTTATGGATTTCATGCCTGTGTCCAACCTTCCACCCAAAGGAACGTATAATAAACAGCCTGGAGCACCAATTGCTAGGATGGGAGGGAGGAGAGATAGAAAGTAAACTGCTTTTCCTACTAAACTGGCTCTGAGAGGGGAGAACAACCAAGTGGGTTAACATGGAAGCTTCACCATATAACACGGGTCGCTGACTCTCCATCAAGCACCGCCTCCTCGCCCACGCTGCTCCCATGGCTCACTGTCTGTGACGTGACTGCATGGTTCTGCCCGACCTCATGCTCTATGCCCAGGCCCTGAACCACACCTGGCACACAGCGGGGGCTCAGTGAGTGCTGACTGGATGAATGAATGAAGGATCCGCTCTCTCTCTGACTGGCTTTACCTTCATCCCCATCCCCACCACAGCACAGCTGCAACTTGGCTTCATCCCCCTGGACCCAAGTCTTGGACACAGTCATGGACTGACCAACCTTGGATATGTTTTCCCCTCCCCAGCAGGGATGCTTACAGGCCCCTGAGCCAAGGAAGATAAAACAGGGCTATTCTGGGGAAAGTGCTTAAATTGAGCAGTAAAACTTTCTATTCCACATGACCCACCCTGGCATGCACGAAGGCTTCAGTCTGAGACTTCACAGACTCGGGCCAGCACCAGGGAGGGACCGCTGAGCAATTCAAAACCCAGTCATGCAAACCAAGTGAGCTTTCATGTCAGGGAAGCAAACACATCCTAACTGCTCAGCACATCCAAATCAATACTCCTTTAACAACCCGCCCGGTTCTTCCTCGGACTCTGAAAGCCAGCTGAGTAGGAAAAACCTGGAGGCAAACTTGGCTCTCCCTTGCTTTCCTTCCCTGCCCCCATCCTAGCACCCTGCATCTGGTTCCTCCTGGCATTTTGTTTTCTCTTGTCCCTCAGGCTGAAGGGCGTCCACAGTTTTGAAACTGTTAATTAGAATCTGTCTGGAGAATTGAGATTAGGAACGCACTCTAACCCTCCGTCATCCTGCAGTGCATGGAGTTTCTACCCGGTCAGCTGGAAGACTGGCTGGGCGCTTCTTCAGGTCATCTTGCAGGAAAGTGTCTCTCTGGGCACCTGGACTGTTCCATAGGTAACAGACTCTTTGGTCACTCCCTTGGCACAAGCTCTAGCCCCAGCCACGCATGCCTGTACAAATGGGCCATCATATCTGATGGAACTGCTAGACCCAAGACACATTGGTGCATCCCTGCTGGAAAATCAACACTAAATTTCTGCCTTGCTCTGCTGGTTCATAACCAGTGTCCTCCAGCCCAAATGACAGAACTGCCCCACATATGATTAAAATGTCCACTGCTGGACTCCCTGCGGACCAAGGAACATATCCATGCCCAAACCCTGCATGCATCCTACCTAGCACGTGGCTCTACAGGAGAGGGATGAGAAAGGTATTTCCAAGGGGTAAGGCTGCCAGGGTTTGAACCTCAACTTTACAATCTGTAGCTTTAGGACCTTGGATAAGTCACTGAATTGCAAAGAGCCTCAATTTCCCCATCTGAAAAATGGAAACTATAGATCTCCCAGTGCTACTACTATAAGGATGACATGAGGTCACACATGTAAAGCAGCCTAGTACAAAGCCTGACACAGTAACACTATGCGCTGAGATTTACTGAGCACTAATTATATGCCCAGCCTTGTGCTTGACCCTCACATACATTGTCATTAGCCCCACTGCACCCATAAGACGTGGGTATTACCATCTCTATTTTATACCAGAGAAGAGTGAAGCCCACTGAAGTCAAGCAACCTGCACAAAGACAAGCAGCTAGGGAGGGGTAGAATTAGGATTTGAACCCAGGGTCCACGTAGAGGGTGCCTCCTACAGAGCTAACAGCACGCCCATGTCTCAGGTCCCCATCAGGAGCTGGTTGAGACGCAGCTCTACGGATCCGGAGCATGGGTATGGTGACAGCAGGCCTGGGTTTGAGTCCTCTTTGTGTTGTGTGACTTCGGACAAGTCTCTTTACCACTGAGGTATGCTCTCCTTCCTCCACCATAAAGCAGGGACCACTGCAATTTCCTTGTGGGTCTGTTGTGAGGCTTAAATGAAACAAGGGTGCTTTGCAATCTTTTACCCAAGGTGAGATCCTTATGCTCCATGCTCCACAACACCAAGAGAGGCCATTAACAACACTTGGCACCACGTTAGAAGCTTTCAGTGATTAATAATTAGTGATAATAATCATAGCTAACGCATACAGGACATAGAACATTTCAGGAACTGGCTAAGAGCTATGAAGTAGGTACTTTTATTATCCCTTGAGCTGGCCCCGGTGAGTAACGCATCTACACTGCACCCTGCAGGTCACCAGCATCCTGCTCTCACTGGGAACCACTGGGATAAACAGAGGCGAGTTTGCCAGGTCATGTTCCTACAGGACTTTAATAGGGAAATGTGCTTGGAAAACATCAAGAGGGAGATAGTATGCAGCCTTCCCCGAACTCCAGGGGCACCGGTATATCCTGAAATATCTTGTCATAAATACCATCTCTGAGTCATTTCCTCTACATACAACAGCCTCCCTTTGGCTGCTGGGCACATCAGGTAGAAGCAAAAGGACAGAGAAGGGACAGCAAGTAGCCAATGGCCTTCATCCTGTCTTTAGTCCTCTGGTCCAGATCCACAGAGGTGTGTCCGCCTGCAGACTTGGCCACCCACAAGCCACCGTCTGAATGACAGGCCTCCAGAGGCCCCCGCGAGGGTTGAGACCGGGAAAAAAGGTCAGCCCGGCACGGTGCTGGGCAGCAGAGGCCCTCGTCAGAGTCTGCTGAGAATCAACGGCCTTTTTAACACAGGTGTGACATTCACCTGGGCTGTTGGGATCCCTCTGGTGGGAAAGAAGGAGGTTTTTCTATCCCTGCTCTTATTCCCAGCAGGCTCCGGAAAAATATTCCTCTATAGCTGATTAAGTTTGAAAAAGAGAATATTGAATGTTCCTGTAGGGATCTGACAGAACAGGGGCACGTTCATTAGCTGCTGAATTTCCCAGTGACTCCTAGAAACTGCCACAATTAAACCAAATTAAGTGCTGCCGTTCGTTCCACGGATAGGCTGCCACTGTGCTCGGGAGTGTATCTCTGCATCGTGGCCTTGCAGAGGAAGGCACTGGAATTCCACACAAAAGCAGCATCTCCCTCCCTCTCGCTCGCTCTCTCTGCAAATCCAAAATCTGGTGCCAAATGCCTTGGAGCTAATTCTAAAACCGGGAAGAGGTTTCGTAAGGTTACTAAGACGGTATTGGCCTTTGAGGAGGAGTTTCTTTGCTCTGCGACTCACTTTCTTAATGCAATCCTTGGAATTCTCCCCTATCCTCCCAGTGACTGGGCCAAAGTAAGCATCACCCCCATCTCCAGGGGGTACAGGGAGACTCAGAAAGTGGCTCCCAGCCCACTAGGTGAGTCAGCAGGGAAACCAAGTTCAGAAAATTAGCTCAACACCTTCCCTCCCCATCATCTGATTTCCCCTATGAGAACCTGATCAGCAGTTCTTGTGCATATAGAGTCCATCTGAAAATCATTAGCAAGGGTTAGACAAGAAGCTACAGCTCTGGATTCTTTGATTCCAGGAAGAGTGATGACATTTTATTGAGTGTGGCAGTAACTGTCCCTGAGATAGAGGCCAGCCATTCCAACTCTCTGAGCCTACAATCAACATTTATTTGGGAAATTTTGCTGTTAAGCAAAAATTTTAAAGATCTTTAATCTTCCAGTGAGTCTTTACATAGATTTATTTATGTGCCCATTTCACTGACAAGAACACTAAGGCACTGGGCACATGGAATGCCACTGAGTCAGGAGTCCTGCAGGGCAACTGTGCATTCATCCTTGGGCAGGAACCGAATGCATCCGCTGACGCTGTAAATGCAGTCTTTTCTTTCAGGTGACAGGGTGAGAGGCCGAATGAGCAAGAGGAGTCTCATGAACCTGAAACAGAGATCACAGCAGGTGTTTCCAGCTGCTCATACCTGAGTTTGCAAAGCAAACCAGGGCAGCCTTGAGCACGCAAGGTACGCAAGCCTCCTAAGGGTCTTCACAGCAGAATCCCTGAGGGGAGCACAAGCGACTGTGAAGACAGGTGACATGGAGGCCAGTGCTCAAGAACTCTGACTCTGCCTGGAAACTGTGAGACAAGTTCTGTTAGGATGCGCTCTACTCTAGAAAAGGGCCTGGGAAGAATCCAGTACCCACCCCACACATGACCTGGGAAAGTCCCTTCCTCTGCGTTCCTGTAACTACAAACCCTCCTTGAATTGGGCCAAGCAGTGCGAGGGCCGCTCTCTCTACTTAGGTTGCCTCCATAATTCCAGGGGCAGAACTGAGTCACCATGGTGACCGGAGGACACAATACCCAGGCTGGTGCCTGTGAGGGCAGAGTGGATGATGTTCCTGGACACTCATGGAGACTCGGGCCAACTCGAAGGTTACAGGAGGGTTTGGGGACAGAGATTCAGTGATCTGTGTTCCACTCTTCTTTCAAGCACACTCCACTTTTATCTGTATTATATGTTGGGTCCTATTCAAGGTGTCACTTAAACAAATAATTTGAAAGATTAAAAAAAAGTTTGGAACCCATTAGGATAATGCTCTGGGGGGGCTTTATTCAAAAGGCTGAAAATATACCGATATTTTTATATTTATTAATGTGACGTATTTAAGGTATTGCCAATTTTTCAAGAGCTTTGTCAATGACAGGAGACGAGAAATTTCCATCTCAATGATCTGTGAGGGAACTAAAGGTCAAAGGGCACCAAAACAATGACCCCTAACATAGATTGAAAGTCCTAGGAAGTCACAATTAACTCAAGACGACAAGGACATTTGGGGAAGATTGCCCTCTTGTCCTGAGATTTCTGGGCCCTGGGAAATTCTACAGATATTCTCCACCCAATTCTAGCCTGTTTGGTAAGCCAGCCACAGAGATGTGGAGCATAAAGACCCGGTACTCACCGGAGGCTCTGGGCACTGCTGAATACACTCATCTCTGGAGGCACATCAGCTCTTCCCGGCACCAGCTCTACCACTCAGATCTCTGACCTCAGGGCAGCTGCAGACCCTCCCTGTTGCTTTGTTGTTAGCCCAGTCAGCCAATGCCAACCAGCTTTTCCTTACTCCCAAGGACAGAAGGATTCAGAACCCTGCTCAAGCATGTGAATTAAACTCTGCAAACTCATTAAAATTAGGCATTTTCAGAACTAGGTCTGGAGGGTCCCCAGGAGGTCCAAAATCCATGCAATGATGTTCATCTCCCTGGACCTGGTACTATTGAGTAAGATATTGATATTTAGCAACAAAACAAACAGCAAACACCATCCTCATATTATCAAAAGGAAGTCTGTTCTTCCAGACATTTCTGATGCCTGCTTTTGGGAGACAAATGAGTAGGCTGAGTCGTTCTTAAGTAAATTTGCCCATCAGAGTGGTCCACAGCCAGAAATGTTCAAGTACAGATTGGACACGAATATTTAGGTGTTTGACCAGTGTTTGACCTGCCTGGCAAGGTCGGTGGATAGTCTTCCCGGATCCCTTTTCCTATAAGACAGTGATGGCGAACCTATGACACGCGTGTCAGCACTGACACGCGTAGCCATTTCTGATGACACGCAGCCGCATGCCGAGGATGAAACATTTGCTGCTCCTGAGGATGAAACATTTGCGAAATAAATGTTTTTTCCTCAAAGTGACACACTACCCGAGTTATGCTCAGTTTTTTGGCGAAGTTTGACACACCAAGCTCAAAAGGTTGCCCATCACTGCTATAAGATAAACAAGATACTACACTGGCTCTCTGGCCACGCCCATGCCAGTCACCAACAGGAAGAAACACATGCCATCCAAGTTCACGGTCCATATTACCTAACAAAATGTGCATTTGTATTTCTTTATAAGATAAAAAAATCCTATGTTTATTGACTATTCATGCTAGATCAGGGAACAACAGTCTCTCATTTCTTCTGGTATTCAGGTCCTCGGGAAATGCAGGAACAATGCATGCACAGGGTTAAAAGGAATCTTTCATCTGTTTGCAGTACCATTTAGCTAATGCTAATACTCTTGTGCCCGGTCCCCCTCCCTTTCTCCTTAGGCTAAATGCTATCCAGCACAACTTTCTGCACCTACCCAGGTGCTCTCCACCTGTGCTGTGCAGTGCGGTAGCCACTGACCACATGTGGCTGTTGAGCACTTGAAAAGGGCTAGAGTGACGGTGGAGCTGAACTTGTCATTTCAATGAAATTTAAATAGCCACACGTGGCTAGTGGCTACCATATGAGAGAGAGAGAAAGAGGGAGAGGGAGAGGGAGAGAGAGAGAGAGAGAGAGAGAGAGAGAGAGAGAGAGAGAGAGAGAGAGAGAGAGAGAAACATGGCTACATGGCTCTTTCTGTAGTGAGCACTGCTTGTGGTCAGGGACTCGGGAATACACACAAGGAGGTTACTAGAAGTTTGAGTCTTCTTGCTGCTCTAAGGTCTCAACAGAAACTCCTTAGCTCTCCCTCTAACATCCATTAGGGAGAAGAGCACGTGCACATAGAGCAGCGACAAAAGGTGCAGACACATTAGAGGCGAAATACAGATGCAACCTGGAAAACTGGTTGATAATTCAGAAGGCGACAGCTCTCCCTGGCTTAGATGGGGAGCCAAATGCCAACTGGGAAACATCAGTCTCTTCACGTCCATGGGAAACAACTCCCTGAATGCAAAATTAGAACTTGGTAACTATTTCCTGATCCAGCCCTTTGTATTTTTCATGAAGCTTAAAGGAGATTAATGGCACAATCAGGATATTACCAATGAGAAACACATGCATTTCAAAAGAGGCTGACAAATGGCCTCCAAGCCTCCAGGATGGGGAGGGGGGAGTGTGTGGAATGAGCCCTGGACTGGGAAGCTCCTTGTCATGGGCCTTGCCTGGTCCTGAAAGTGACCACCTGCCAGGACACCCTGGGAAGGCATTCATTCAACCCTCCCTGAGACACCCCCCCCCCCAGGTAGAAGAAGGAGCCCCATCCTGAGGAGCTGTGCGGTACAAGGGGGACAATATTGGCAGCAGGCACTCCAGAAATGATAGAGCTCTGCTCAAATGACTCACATTATTATTAAGCAGTTCAATCAGCATAATAATCATTAATAATGGCCAACATTTATCAGGTGTCTGCTATGTGCCAGATAATATATATGCAATGTCTTAAAGTTACAGCAACCCCACAAGCTCTATCTAATTATTATACTGTCAGTGCTTACTAGACATGTCAAGTGTTTACTGCACATTAACTCATTTAATCCTCACAATAGCCCTACAATGTGAACATTATTCTCATCCATATTTTACAGATGAAACAGTGGAGGCCAAAGAGGTCAAGTGACAGTTATCACCCTCCTAACAAAATTGGCTGAAAGGCCAAATGGCTGGAGGAAACCAGAAAACAGCCGAACCAATACAAGACTTGGTGACAGCTTCCTGATCTGGATCTAGTGAACGATAGAGCTGGAGATGAACCCAGGCACAGCTTGTGACCAACAGAGCCAGGATTCAGACTCGGGCAGTCTGACTACAGTCTGTGTTCTTCCCCCTGGCACACTGCCTCTTAACAGTGTCAGCAACAGGGCTTGAAATCCAGGCTACCGACCCTCAACCACTCTCCCAGGGCCACCCTACCTCTGTGATCATCCATACACAGTTTGCCAGCTCTGGCTAATGGCCTTGCATATTTCTTCCTCTCATCAGTGTAGAGGAAAAAAGAAAAAGAAAGGAAAGCCACCTTTCTCTGCCATTCATGACTGAGAAGAAACTGAGCCACTTCAGTGGGAAGGGGAAAGTGTGGCCTTGGAGTTTAGGAAGCATTCTAGAAAATGCTGTATCGGGTTTTTACCCTCTTTGATAAAAGCAGCTCTGTAACAGACCTAAGAGACCCATTGCTATAAAGTTCTAGAGCATCTTGTGTGGTACTTATGCCTTCGTGCCCAAAGCACCCTGGTCTGTCCACAACATTCACCATATACTAGTACTAGTAGAGAGTGGTGTCCTAAGGCAAAGGGCAAAGTAAGTTGTCCAGAGGATAAGTTAGGAGGAGACAGCAGAGTCAAAAAGGTAGTTCAATGGCTGAATGCCCAAAATCAAGCCTAGAGTTTGAGGTGCCACAGAATGAGCATTAAAGGTTATGAGTGGTGGGTATGTGCCACCTTTACGGCTCCACAGAGAGAGAGTATACAAGCTCAAATGCTGTTGTGAACATTTCTTCGATGTCTACCCAGCATCCGTTGTCCACTTCCTCCTTCCATCTGTCTCCAAAATTCTATTTGTGGGTCCAGGTGGCTCCAGGAAATTGACTCCATCAATGTACTTGGTCCCTTAGCAACAATGACTGGCTCAAGGCTGGCCATGTGACCTAAGCAGGGTTACTCTCAGATCTCTGGCTGGGAATGCTAGAATAAAGCTACCTTTGCTTCCTAATGGGCATGCTCCAGGGGCTTGGTCAGCCATCCTAGGGCCCTAACAGGAGCCAGCCTTTGCTGTAATATCATTGCATAAGAGAGATGGAAAGAAACAGGCCCTTGGTGGTATTGCTGAGCCAATGGATTAAGCCTTACCCTCAGATAGCCCTAATTCTGTGCTTTTCAATTAGATGAAACAATAAATCCCCTTTATTGCTTAAGCCAGTTTGTGTTGGGGTTTCTGTTCTTTGCAAGGAAAGCATCTGAACCAATACAAATGTATCACTTTGGCCATCCCATAATATGAGAAGTCAGATTCCAGGTGACATTAGATCCCCTGAAACTGGCAGCTCCATCTCATATACAACTCATGAATTCAAGGTGGGGGGCAGGGAGAGAAGTGGGAGACATCTGTTATACTGTCAACAATAATAATAAATTTTTAAAAAAAACAACTCTTAGTTAAAAGAACAAATTCCTTCTGTACCACACCCACATGGGAAACTCCTACTCACTCTACTCACTCATCAAGGCCTAGCTCAAATGTCCCTTTCTGCCTCCTAGACTACACTCAGGCAAAATTAATCACTTCCTTCTGTTTTATTTTTTATTCCCATTGAAGCACATTGCTTATTCTTTTACATAACTATAAACACACACCAACTGCATACTGCTCAAGGGCAGAGAACATGGCCCAGGCATCTTGTATGCACCAAACTCAGTACATGCACCAAACCCAGGCTGCCTGACCTCTGAAAAGTCACACAACACTCTGACCCTGTTTTCTCTCGTGGAAAATAGGGCTGATCATATGTCTCATATGGCATAACAGACAGCTATAGGGATGGCATAAAAACTAGTATAATTACTAAATAGTTCAGGTAGTAAAATTAGATAGATAGGTAATTTTTAAAATATTCAGCAGCTAATAGCTCTCAATTGATGGCCAAAAACTACTATTAAGCCCAGAGGGTGGAAGTGACTGTGGGTGGAGACACTGAGCACAGAGCTTGCCCTGCCTTCCAGATCAGGTCTGAGTTGGTAAATCAGGTTCTGCATGCCCTTCCAATGTCCAGGAGCAAGATGGCAGGAGGACCATGCCAACAACTGAGGTACTTTACAGGAAACCAAACCGGAAGAAATCACCTAAGAGGATCAGCTGACAATCATGGGTTAGCCCCAGATGGGCCCCTCAAATCCACTTGGCCAAACCACATCACAGCGAACAGTTATTGTCTTCACCTCCCGAGCATCCGTTGCCCTTTCTGCTAAGAACACTCTCCCTTCACTCTCAGTCCCTGTGGTCCACTTCCACCCTCCAGCTCCAGGGCTGGGTGTCCACCAGGCTTGCCCAGGAAGAGCACTAGACTCATCTTCCTAGCCATGGTGATTGGTTCAGAAATGAGCATGGGAACCAATCTGTTCCAATGAGAGTCAGTTCTGGGACTTTTGCTGGAACGTGTGAATGCAACACAGAATGTACCTTCCCGCTGAGAGCTCAGGGTAGGCAATGAGTATTGCATGCATTTGATTCCATTGCACAACCCCACGTGGAGAAAGCTTGCCCTGAGTATGAAATTGACACAGAAGAAAGCAGAGGCATGAGATGGAGGAGAAATGGAGTGAAAGAGTGAGAGCAAGAGAACTAAGGACATCATCCAAGTGTCTGGAATGAGCTAACTCTGAAGCCAAACCCAACGTCTAGGCTTTTCCATTATTGGAATGATCAAATACACACACACACACACACACACACACACACACACACACACACACACCACACACATCCTTTTTTTTTATTTTCTTAAGCACTTGAACCAGAGTTCGTTCACTTGCATACAGAACATCCTGGGTCATCCATGCAGTTACCCTGGTGAGGTTTTCTTTCAGTTTAACGGGTCCTGGCTTTGCCCCCTGACACTCATGGGCTTTGGGACAGTCGTTCTGGCAGCACCCTCTGCTGTCCTCAGAAGAGGGCCTGCTTAGCTCTGCTTATGCAGAGCCCACCGAAAAGGAGAGACGATGGGTTTCAGCTTGATTGCAAAATCTGGCCTGATAGATTCCACCCACTAGTTTTCTCTTCCCCGTCCCCCTGGCTCCTCTCTAGCTGGAAAGAGAAGCATTTCTGAGCAAACATCTTCATTGTTTATCTAGCAGAGCTTTTTTATTGGAATATGTGCTTTATTTTTAAAATTAAATTTCCCAGGAGATGCAATCATTTAAATTAAGTCAAAAGCTAGTATTTCTTAAACTTCTGTTTCCTGTATACAAACTGGTGTGTTATACATTCCAGAAACTTCCACAGTTATGGAAAAGGCCCTCAGTTTTAGATTCATTACCTAAAACAACATGAGAAGGATTAGTCACAAACATAATCTGGGAAAATGCAGAAAGAGCAGCCTAGGAACTCAAATGTCAGCTGAGGAAAGAGTACCTTAAAAATAAAAAGCAAGGTGAGTAAGGTGGGCTGGGCCCCGGAACACCAGCATGGCGTCATGGCGAGCTTGCAGCTGATCACATTCAGGATATACAAGCAAAGACGTGTTCGTTTCTGATGCCTTTTTCCAAATACAACATTTAGGCACAAGCACAATATAGACACAACATGAAAGTAGAAGGGCTCTTTCGAAGAGGGGGCATTAAGGAGGAGCACTGCGGATCAGCTGAGACCTGCCCGCCCCAGGACTCCCTGCAGCCCAGCTGAGAGCCACAAAGCCGGTCGGGTCCTCCCTCCATGCTGTTCTCTCCAGCATCCCAGAGCTGCGCACCTGGCTCAGTTGTGGCTGCACTCATCCGAAATCCTTCCAGGAAGCTTTCAGGATTAGACCAGTCTTTCCCAACTCGTGGTCTTTTATAAGCAGACATGGTAAAAAGCAGGACTTACCGTATTGGCTTGTCTGTAGTAGATCTGGTTAAATATATTTACCAGTCTCCTTCCCCACTTTCCCATGCCCAGCCACCAGAGCAGGAATTATCTACAGGCCAATGTAGATGAGGTCTGGAGCCTTGATTCTGGGGCAGCCACGGAAGGCTTCCCAGAGGAGGTGACAGTGAGTGCAAGGGAGGGAGACTGGGAAGAAGCAGAATAGGCTTTACAGATAGGGAGGGAGGCTTCCTAGAACTGTCCCCTCTGTGGGCCTCCTGGGATGGGGAGGCCCAGCCCCTGGAGGAGCATGTGTACATCCATCCCTGAAAGCCCTCCTTGTTTTGGTCTCTGATTGTCTCAAGGAAGGAGAGAGTCAAGGCTAGCAGGTCCCTCCATCTTGACCTCTGCGGTGCTGGGGTGGGTACTCTCCCTTTACGCCACCCTAAAGAGAGTGCTTCCCTGAGCACCCGGGAGATGGGCACCCTCTGCACACTGGAGGTCTTTGGGTTCTTTTTCCCATTTTGCTTGCTGCTGCTCATCTTCCCATCGCTTCCCAGAGGTGTCTCTCAGGCCTCCAGAGGAAACTCGGGGGACGGTGGGTCAAGCTGCTTCCGTTCCTTCATGCTGCAGCACTCTCCAGCACACCCAGCCCCGCTGAGGCACACAGAGGGTGGGAGGGAGGGACTAGGGAGCCAGGGCGCTGGTGCACCAGGGCCCCAGCCTGCTTACTGCCAGAGCCAGGAAGCTGGAATGATCTGGGGCCCCACCAGCTTGGGGGATTTCTGAACGAGTAGCCCTAGAGCTCTCTGAAGTCCTGCGCCAAGGTGCTCCGGAGGACGAGCTGGGGTCAGAGTCACTGAGATGTGGGCACAGACCTTAGCTCAGTAACATTCCAGCTATTTGACTCTGGGCAAGTCATTCAACCTCTCTGGGCATTAAATCTCTCATCTGTAAAGTGACTACAATGCCTGTGTTGCAGGGATGTCCTTAAGATCTAATGTAATGAAGTCTAAATTGATTTTGGTACAAAATAGTCAATTGGCACATGATAGCTATTCGAATTGATATTAGTATTACTATCATCATCATCATCATCATCATCATCATCACCATCATCTTTGGGGAAATGACCTCAGCCATCTCTAGATTATTCAACCCTGTTGACATGCTGGAATTGGCTTCCAGCACCTGAAAAGGATGCATAAAATGATTGCTTGCTGCCAGACAGCTCAGGGTATTTCAATCTACATATTTTTGCCTCCTACTGGCCAAACACCTGAACAGCCGTAGGCAATTCCCCAATCTGACAATGGATTGTGTATACAAAATCCTACCCTTTGATGTGTATATCTCCACCTTGTCTTAGGACAATTTGTGTTAATAAAAAGCAAAGGGTCCTGAGACAAGGAGAACTTAGTTCCTTTAGCTTAGTCTTCTCTGACTCCCCAATATGCCTTACAAAATTATGTTTCATCTCTGGACTCTTAATTTACACACAGTGCCTTCTTCAGGTTCCTGAACCCTTCTAGATGCCAGATCAAGACCACCAGCAATCATCATCATCACCATCACCACACCAGGCCCCAAGCTTCCCAACCCTGAATCCAAAGCCCTTTGGTCTAGTGGACAAGAATGGGAAGGTAGAGAGGCCTAGAGAAGTCCCAGTGTGTGATCCCAGCATGGACCTGCCTCCTGGTTGGGTTTTCATCTCCCCCGAGCAGCAGGTGTCTGGCCAGCCCTGGACTGACTTTCAGTAGAGACCAGGAGGGCAGACCAGGAGAACAAGACTAACGAGAGGCCGAGAGCTCGGTGATCAGAGGCAATAGGAAGGATGTTCCCCCTAGCACCACCACCTCACATGCCACAGCAGAGGAATTGCAGAGAGGAGGGACAGCAGTCAGAGGAGAGCTGAGGGGCTGCTGGTCAGCACACTGGCCATCAGCAGTAGCAATGGCTCCAGTGGGAGTGGCTCAGGACTGTCTGCCACCAGGCAGGACACGGTGACCACTGCCCCTGGCTGTGGGGGGAGGGAGGATACACTGAAGAAAGAATGGATTGGGAGAGTCCCAGTGTTGCCACTGGCCTATCAGCGGGCTGTCATTTTCTCCTCTGTGAGGTGGGGTCAGTGCGCCCTCCTTGCCCGCCTGCCCTCTGCCAGCCTGCCAGGAGCCTGCCTGAGATAATGATGTGAAAGGTCTTTGGGGAGGAGAGAGCACAGGGGAGGAGGCCGAGGTGCTAATGGGCAGCCAGGACTGCCAGCAGCCAGCTGTGGAGACCCAGCTCAGCTATGAGTGGGCTCAGCTCCAAGGGAACAGAGAATGGGCAGCCTGGTTGGGTCAGAAACGGCGTTTCCCAAGCCCATGTGGCAGCTTCTGTGTGCAGAGTTGAGGGAAGTGCTTGGGTCCCGCCTGGCTGTAAGTAGGCCCTCCAATCCCTGCTTCTGAGAGCCCAGCAGTACCCAAAGGCAGCTCAGCTCCAGGACACATGCTTGGGAGCCGGGCATGGCCAGCCCTCTCCCCCACAGGCACGCATGCACAGGGAGTTGGCGCAGGTTGTGAGACAATGTGGAAAGATGTAGAACGCTTTGTGTTCAAATCCAGGCCATACCTGTGTCTTAGTCCATCCAGGCTGTGATAACAAAATCCCAGAGCCCAGTGGCTTAAACAACGCCCACTTATTTCTCACAGCTCTGGGGGCTGGGAAGTTCAAGGTCAAGGCACCGGCACATTATGACTGGTTCACACATGGCTGCCTGCTGTGTCCTCACATGGTGGGAAGGGCAAGAGAACTTTCTGGGGCCCCTTGTATGAGGGCACTAGTCTCATGAGGGTTCTGCCCTCAAGACCTAATCACCTCTAAAAGGCATACCTCCTAATACTATCACCGCATGGATTAGGATTCAACATGAGCATTTGGGAGGGAGGACACACACATCCAGTTTCTATCCACCCCGTATTGCCCATGTGCCTTTCAGAGTTGCATGTAACCCCTCGGAGCCTCAATTGCTCCTCTGTGCAATGGAGCACCACTGGGAAGGACACATGGGCTGGCATGAGGAAAGGGCAGAGCCGCAAAGATAGCAGACGCGCAGTAAATGCATGATAGTCTTTGGATGGACCCTGCCTGACATCCTGCCTCACACCCAGCTCACAGGGCACCTGCAGCCTTGCAGGACACAGGTGCTAAGGCTGCCTCCCTCAGTTTCCCTTCTCTTTCTCTGCCATTGCCCCTCTTCTTATAAAAAGACATGCATCGGTCAAATGTGCATCTGACCCATCTCTCCAGGGCGACTCCTCCTATAAAGAGGAACACCGCAAAGAGCCCTGCTGGTCTCTGGGCTAAGCCATTTACCGCTGAGGCTGGAGTTGGGATTGGGGCCACGTCGCCTTTCCCAGTGCTTGGGGTCCTCCTGTAGGTAGGAGAGATGCACAGCTGGCTTAGTGCGAAGGATCATTCAGTGGGGACGGGTACGAAGAAGCATCCAGCTCACTAGGCCAACAGGCTGACAATTTTAATCCTGACACTGCCAAGGTGACTCACAACATTGAGAGTAGTGTTTCTTAAGATTTTTTTTTTTTCTGAACAATATATGGGCCTCCTAAACACAATTTACTCCAGCTGACAGCACACCTGCACTGTTCCTCTTCCAACCAATAATGGAATTAAATCATCAATTTGGAATTCTGGTTCAGGCCCCCCAGCTGGCACTTCCCAGATTCCCACTGCCAGGGTTCCTCACACCCAGAAGCGTGATGGGCCTGGGCCATGGAAAGTCAGTGACTTTGGACCAGCAGGTCCTCATGGAGCCCAGAGGTTGTAACACCCATGAGCCTGTCCCCAGCTCCACAGCAGGGACCAGAGTCAAGGAGAACCAAAGACGATCGGCAAGGCCACCCTTGCCTTATGCCAGCCCCCGCAGGGGTGAGTGCACAAGCTCTTCCCATAAAAATGGCACTTGTATTCTTAGTAACCTTTTATTCAATTAAACTTCACCTGGTCCTAATAAACAGATTTACATTACTTCTGGCTAAAACCTTCCTATGGCTTCCAGTGGTGCCCAGGATAAGATGCGAAGTACTCCCTATGGCCTTCAAGGACCACGAGCTCTTGTCCTTCCCTCCAGCCCCCTTTCAGGCAGGCTCCTACTCGCTCACCAGACTCGGTCTTCCAGGCCTTATTCCTCCTTCCTCGAATATATGCAGCTGTTTCTTGCCTACATATATAGGACTAGACACATGCTCTTCCACCTTTTTGTCCAGCGAATCCCCGCCCCCACTTCTGGTCTCAGCTCAAATGCTGCCTCCTCCAAGAAAACTCCCCTGAATTCTCCCCAAAGCAAGTTATTCCCATTTTCCTCTTTCCTCCAGGTCTTTGAGAAACAGACCTATCAATACGCATGTGTATATACTTCTGAGTTGAATGTCTTCTCCTTGCCCACCACGTCCTAAGCTCAGTGAAACCATGGACCATCTCTGAATTTCTCCAACCATTTGCAGACTGTCCAACCCTAGGAGATTCTCAGCAAATCTTCACTGAACAAATATGTTCATTTATTCACTCGATTCTGCAAAGTCTGCCTTCATTCATTCAAAGAGCTTCCATGAACCATGAACTAAAAAAACACCATCAGCTGGTTGCTCAGTGGTTAGAGCACCAGCATACCAAAGGGTCTCAGGTTCAATTCCTGGTCAAGGGTGCATACCTAGATCCCCGCCCCAGTTGGGGCATGTGTGGGAGGCAACCAATCAATGTGTCTTTGTCTCCCTCTCCCTCTCCTCTTTCCCCCTACCTCCCTCCCTTGCACTCCTCTCTAAAAACTCAATGGAAAAAATATCCTTGGGTGAGGATTAACAACATCAGAAAAAGAAACCACCGTCTACCGAGCACTGTACTGGAGGCTGACATTAGCTCATTTATATTTGTAGTTAGTAATGCTGCCATATTTAAATGAGTAAATCCTAACTCCAGAAACTAAGTAACTTTTATAAGTGATGGAGCCAGCAAATGGCCAAACCAGAATTGGAACCTCTGGCTCCTAAGTTCTTGCTGTTTCCACCAAACAACACAGGTGACAGTAGCTTGAGTGCCAGGCCTGAATAGGGGAGCAAGTCCTCACTGTGCTGGCCCCGCCCCCAGCAGCAGGAGCAGATCTGAGTGGCATCACCCTCCACACCTCAGCAGAGGCTGCTTGGGCAGCAGCGAAATGGAACTGGCATATTTACCTGCCTCGGACGAAATAGAGTTTTTACTTAACAGCAGTTGCTGAAATAACTTGGACTATAAATAAACAGGAACTGGGCTAGAATCTGAACCTGCTCTCAAGCTGACTCCTTTTCCAATGAAGCTGCACAAAATCCAATCTGCTCCAGCGGAAGGAAAGGGAACAAAGGAAAAAGGCTCTCAGCCTCCGTGGCATTTTAACCAAGGATTAATTGAGGTTGTATACTGCACAAAAGGTACTGTTGGGGAGGTATGTGCCAAGAAAACTGAGGCGCAAGAGCCCAGTGCACAGAAGGATCCATTAAGGTTATTAAGCAAAGCAAACTGAGGGCAAGGGCACCTGAGCACATGACAGAGGCCTCACAACTTCATTCCCCAACCTCGGAAACAGATGCCCCTTGTCCCAGAGGGGCGCTGGCTCCTCTCACTGCCTCCCTCAAAGGTACCACAACCCACTCCAGGGCAAGCAATGGAAATTCCTGGATATCTTCCACTCCCAAACCTTCAGCGACCCAGATACCCTTTCCAGGGACCTTCCAGAGATGAGGCTTTAATTGACTTGTTCAAGATCCCTCAACAAGGCAGCTGTCAGCTGAATGAAGCCCAGATGTTCTGGCTCTAAAGAGCCTCTCATTCAACAGAACTTTCCTCCACAGCCTCCTCTGGTTGGGGGCGGAGGAAGGGCAACTAGGAGCAGGTGGTAGTTGGGCTTCCCGCAGACTGGCCACTTGACAAAGATGCACCCTTCAGTCCTTCACAGTGTATCTGAACCGACACTTGACAGCCACATTGTGTTCCCTCTCTCCTTCCCTGCCCCTTCCCTTCACCTCCATCCAGCCTTTTTGAGTGCTATCCTCACCCTGGGGTGTGAACTTACAGCCAACTCCCCAAAGCATCCTGAGACTCTATTCCTGTGCTTTGCGCTCTGGGACAGTGTAGGCCACCCCACATGTCTCTCTCAGGATGGGTAAGAAACTCTGGTGGGTAAGAAACCAGCTTCCTCCTTGCTTTTCCACTGACAAAGTCTATAACCTTAACTCCCAGGGCTTCAGTGATATTACCTGCAAGATGGGGAGAAGAATCCCTGCCCAGTGCCTAACAGAGAGTATCTAAAGAAAATAGTGCAAAAGAGCTTTAAGAAAAGAATAAAACTCTGACAGAATTTGCTGAGGCGAAGAATTCAATGTATCTTCCTTAGGAACTCCTAATTTCTAGGGTTAGTTCCAAGGAAACGGTTTGCTAATTGTCAACAGTGACAATTGATGAAGTATTTGTTGAAGTCTTTTGCCCATTTTTCAATTGAGTTGCTTTTTCTGATAAATTTTGAGAGTTCTTTATACAGCCAGGCTACATGAGGTCCTTCGTGAGATATGTGGTCTCCAAGTACTTTCTTGCACTATGCAGCTATTCTTTCCCATTCTCAAAACAGTGTCTTTCACAGAGCAAAAGGTTTCAATTCTGATGAAGTCCAATTGGTCCACTGTTCTTTCATTGATCATCTTTTTGGTGTCATTTCTAAGAACTCTTTGCCTAACCACAGGTCACAAAGATTTTCTCCTATGCTTTCTTCTACAAGTTTTATTGTTTTATACTTATATCTGTTGTACATTTTGAGTAAATTTTTGTATGAGTGTAGAGTTTAGGTCAAAGTTTATTTTTTTGCCTTCAGAATTCCTATATCAATTCCATTTATAGAAAAGACTTAATTCAGCCATATTATTTTTGTTGGGTCTATTTCTAGACTCTCTATTCTGCTCCACTGAGCTACGTGTTTATTTTTTTACCAACATCACATTGGCTTGATACTATAGCTTTATAATAAGTCTTAAAGTCAGGTATTATTTTTTAAATATATTTTATTCATTTCAGAGAGGAAGGGAGAAGGAGAGAAAGATAGAAACATCAATGATGAGAGAGAATCATTGATTGGCTACCTCCTGCATACCCCCTACTGGAGATCGAGCCCACAACTCAGGCATATGCCCTAACTCAGAATGGAACCATGACCTCCTGGTTCATAGGTCGACGATGCTCAACCACTGAGTCACTGTGGCCAGACATAATTTTAAATGTGATTCCTCCAAATATATTATTTTTCAGAATTTTTTAGCTACTTTAGTTATTTTGCCTTTCCACATAAATGTTAGAAATTGGATTATTTATATCTATAAAAAAGTCTTGCCTAGATTTTGTTTGGAATTGTGTTAAATCTATATGGAAATTACAGGAGAAATTACATCTTTACTGATGAGTCTTCCATTCCATGAACATGGTATATTTTGCCATTTATTTCAGTCTTCAGAATCTTCATTTTAACAAGATCCCCACATCAGCGTTTAAGAAGCACACTACTCTAGTGTAGGAAGCACAGTGCAACCATCTGAGAAGAGAGACATAATATGGATGCCTGGGTCCCACCCAGGCCAACTGAATAAGAATCTCTGAAAGTGGGCGTAGGCACTGGAACTTTTCTAAGTTCTCCTGATGATTCTGAGCAGCAGCCAGGTGTGAGCCCCTACTCCAGATGCAGAAAAGGCTTATGAGAATCTGGGTTCCCATGGCTCTGGCCCCATGCTTATTAAACCAGTCTGACTGAGGCCATCAATTCATTCCTTCCCAACCCATTTGACATGATCACCTGGGGATAAGGGTGTTAGCTTACTGAGAATTTTCAAGGAGCAATTTTGATTGGTGAATGGACCAAACTCCCTCTGTTGGTCCAACACATCTCCTATACTTAAAAAGTGCCTTTCCCCATCCAACGCATGAACTCGAGCAAGACTCCAGAATTCCATCTTCTGGCTGACACCTCTCCAGAAGTCTCTCTGGAAGTTACTGAGGCAGCAGGAGGCAGAGGAGAGAGAGAGTGTGTGCATGTGCAATTGCATAAGTCTAATCAATAAGATCTGTGACCCAAAATACTTGCTTCATAGCTTTCAAATCCACCTCCTTCCCTTGCTGAGTCAGAGCAACAGACTGGTATTTAAGAGAAAAACCCTTCTCTAATCTCTAAGGGCAAAGGGAAGTTTTTCAGTGTCTTTTTCTGCAGCTCCTCGGAAATACTAAATGCACATCTGGATGGAGGGCATGATCCACTGGCCCCCAAAATATAAACCTACTGAATGCTGTCTGAAGACAGCTTTGATTCTGTTATTTTTTTAATGGATTTGGGCGAGAGAGGAGCTGGTGCAGATAAAAATGGATGTAAAACTTAATGCTTCCGTTTGGGATGTGCACCAACCCCAGCCAGACAAAAATAGACTCAACACATCAATAATATTTCTCTTTGAAGCTGCAGGTCCTTTGGGGGGGGATTATAAACACTCACAGAGGACAGAAGGACAGAAAGATATGAAAACAGCAAAAACCGCATTCCAGGCTTCCGGGTTGGGGCCTCAGTGACAGCCATGCTGGAATGCCTATTTTGTAGACATTCATGCACCTATTTCCCACAAAAAGCCCTTCCAAGAATGACGAGAACACATCCTTTCCTGCAGGGCTGCCAAGTTCACAATCAGCACTTCTGCCACTGCCTGAGGATGACATATCTCGGATTTCTAGTTCTGTGTTTGAAGCTAAGCAAAGCCCTTTAGAATCATAAAATCCCAACACACAAATGCCTCCATTGCAGAACCACGGCATGCTGAGGTTGCACCAGGCAAGCCCTGAGGTTTCCTCTCTCGCTGTTCTCTAAGAAGGTGGAAGTGACCTACCCAAGGTCACACCGTGGGTTAATAGAGAGCACAGGGAGGGACTCAGTACGAACCAAAACAGTAGTGGGGTCCATGTGAAGGACTTGGCCTTTGGAGTCTGACTAACCAGGGATCCAATACCAGCCTTGCCATTGACCAGTTCTGTGACCTTGACCTCAAACAAGCAGAATATAGTAATCTCTAGATTACTTGGTACCTTAGAGAATTAGAATTAGTAAGAATATGCTTGAAGGATCTGGCACACAGCGGGCACTCACTGAACAGCTGTGACATCTACAACCCTGATCTCCCAACTCCCAGTCCAGTGCTCTTTTCACAGGCCCCACCATATGAAGACCCAGAGCCATTCCAAAAGCCCACTTAGGTCAAGGTTCGGTCCCCTGCCCTCCTCACAAGAACAGGCCAGCACCAGCCAAGCTTCCTTAAAGACAGTAAGGAAAAGAAACTGGAATCCTACTGTCCTCCCGACCCTGAACCAGACCCTCCCTCCCTTTCCTTTACTTCCCCTTCTGTTCTGCGGCTGCGGTTCCAGGTTAGGGTGAGCCCTGATCAGCATTAATTGTAACCCCAGGCCACAATGCGCATGACCCTGACCCTGATGCTGAGGCTCCTTGACAAGTTCTCCCGGTCAGCACCCCCATCTTCCCTCCACCCAAGCACCCAAGCCTGGAAGGACTTTCAATGACCACACTGTCCACAGAGAAGTCACACACTGGAACCCCACAGGTCACATTTTCTTGACCCATGAAGTGATTTTAATTTTTTTACTTAGTTGACAACATATAAAGAAATAAAAAACGGCACACTTCCCAAAAACGTAGATTTCTGACTTCCCTTAAAAAATCACAAACTGGCCACAAACTGTCAGCCAGATCTCTGAGACAGCTGCTCCCTCAGCTGGGAGACTCTCACTCTGCTGACCAAGGCCCCCAGCAGGCCCTCTTCCCTCAGTGCATGACCTTCCGAGGTCAGCATCTGAGTCTCCAACCCTGACACAATCTGGGCACCCAGTTGCCCAGCTGGACACGCAGGTGCTTCGCCACCTGGCACGCCGCACCTATTCAAAGTCTCCTCCCAGGGTCCCTGGGAGATCTCCCTGCTTAGAATGCCTCTCTATTCTGCTTACTCAACCCAATCGACAGTATCTCCTCTCCAGAGACTGCCAGGCTACAGAGCGCTCTCCTTCCCCCAAAGACTTGAGCAGTCATCTTACCCGCTATGCACACTGATGGTTTTTCCTGAGTGTGCCCTGTTTCCCCAGCTAAATGTAATCTTCTTGAGCAGTTCATCAGGCCAGAGGGCAGCCAAAGGCTTTGCACAGAGAAGGTTCTGGACAAAGCTGAATTGTTTGGTCAATGTTGTCATCACTGCTCAGCCACAGGCGGGGCTCACCCACCTCTCCAGCCTGTGTGTCTCCATTCCATCCATCCCCATTTCCTCCCCCAGATGCTCCTAGAACCCCAATCTCCTGAAAACACTCCGGTAAGACTAGGACTTGTTTTATGCTCCACTGATGAGTGTTCTATCTCTTCTCCCTACCTGCACCCCAGGGTCAAACACAGAACTTTCCACATGTTAGAAGCTCAACAAATCTGCTTTAAATAAAAAGCATCTGCCCTGGCCGGTGGCTCAGCTGATTGGAGCATTGTCTCATACACCAAAAGGTTGCAGGTTCGATTCCCAGTCAGACCACATACCTAGGTTGCAGGTTTGATCCCAGGTCAGAGCGCGTATGAGAGGCAACCCATCGATGTTTCTCTCTCACGTTGATGTTCATTTCTACCTCTCTCTCTGTCCCCTTCCTCTCGCTCTCTCATATCAATAAACATATCCTCAGATAAGAAAATAAATAAACAAACAAACAAACGAGCAGCACCTCACTTTTTATTCCCTGCACCTTTGGGCATGCTATTTACCTGGCCAAGCATGTCCTTCCTCTTCACCACCCACCCACTGTGGGCGCTTGGAAATCCCGTATCTAATGTTTCTGTCTTGGTCCTTTTCCCTTCCCTTACTCTTCAAGACCCCTCACTCTAGGCTCCTTCGTACTTTGCTCTTGCCTGTCACAGCTGTTACCAAATAGTGGTGCAATTATCTGCTCCAAACTGCCTCTCCCATGGAGGTCAAGTTCCTCCAGGGCCAGGACTATGTAACCTCCTCCCATGTTCCTGTCCAGGGCTGACCAGCCCACGAGGGAGGTCCTATGATCCTCATTTTGCCCATGAGGAAATGGAAGCAAGAACCAGGCTCCAGGCATGAATGGAGAGTGCAGAAAGAGGAAGGAGGGGGAGAGGGTGTGGTGGCAAGACTGGGTTCTACTATCAGGAGGAAGGCACAGGAAGGCAGCACGCTGTAACCGCCGCCCAAGGAATATTCATCATCTGGGAACGCGCCTATGTTTGCTGTTTACTATCAATTAGAGGCTCAGAGTCTGTGAAGTCGCATGTTCGTGTGTGTGCGCAGTTTGGCTCAGTAGGAATACAAACGATTTCTGTTCAGTAGAAAGGATAATCCTGAGTTTATTATTTTATTGCCTTGTAAGACATGAACTGGTTTTCTATTGAATCTAGCAGTCTTATTCCAATGTTCTTGAAAATAATAATTTCCTCATAGAGTTGAGCACCTTATGGAGTTATTTCCAAAAGTTAAGAACAATGACAACAGCCAACACTTATCCAGCCCTAGGTATCAAGCTCTATTGCACTTAATTCTCACATAATGAGGTATTGTTACTAGTCCCATATTGATACTAGATCATTTACAGATGAGGTTTCAAAAGCTAAAAGTGTTTTTTAATCAGGAGACACTACATTCATGCCTCCATCCATTTTTTTCCTCACCTGTCTACTCAACCATCTCCCCATCCATCCACCCAGCTAATACAAAACAATGGTGGTCCTCACTTCCCCTGTGGATCTATCGAGCTGACTGAAATGGCATTTCAAAGAGGCAGGGATTGCTTCTAGCTGGCGGGCCCACGAAGACTTTCTGGAAGACATGCCATTCTGAGCTTGTCCCTAAAGGTTCAAGCAGGTTTAGAGAGGGGTTACTTGAGCAGCCTCAGCTGAAGGCTGTGGGTGGCAGAAAGGACTGGAGGCAGGAGGAGGGGGACATGCACAATGACCAGTGACAATGTGGCAGGCTGCGTGAAGGGTGAATGGCGGCCGGTAGAGACTGAGAGAGAGATTGATCGGTCTTGATGATGTCAATACCTCATTGAGAAAATGATACATTTCCCTGATCGGATGCTTCTCCACACTCACTCAGACCTTGTATGTTGGTAAATCAGCAGACACCTTTTCCTGGGTGCTGTGATCGGCTAGGGCTGTGCGCTCCAGCTACCAGTGTCCTGACCTCTTAGATGGTAGAGTTACAACAATCATGGAAGGAATCTACGCCAACCTCTAGCCTCCCTTTCCCAGCACGTGGCCCTGAGCTAATCTGAGCCAGTCTGAGCTCACTTTGCAAGCAGCTGTCACAAGGCGCTACATCAAAAGACTCTCGGGGCCCAAATATTTAACAACCAGAACACTCCCTCCATCCATCAGTTTGGTAATTCTATCCAAGAAAGAAAGAAAAGCTATCAGGGTTTCTTTTCTGGCCCACTCGTTTCTTATAAACATGCCAGGGCCATTTACAGCTCGCAACTCCCTGCTCTCTAAACATTTACACATTTCTCCCGCTTAACACGTCCTTGGCCGTTTGATTAAGTGGTAGGTCACAGGGGCTGAAATTCAAGGCCTTGGAACTGTTGGGTTTCATCCAAACATGCTTTCGAATGGCATCCATGCCAGCCACCCCCTCAATAAACACGGGATCAATTACTCCGTCAGACTTGCTGAGGCCTTGCTCTCCCTACACCTCCTCCCAGAGGTACAGGAGGTAGGGGACGCTCAGACCTGAGGGCACTGTACCAGCTGGGCTCCCCGTAGGCCAGCCGGCAGGTTTCCTCACGACCGCGAGGGCTGAGTGGGTGCCAGCGTTTCACAAGACCCCGAATCCCGGAGAAGTGGGGTCGAACACTATGTCTATCAGGGGAAGGAAGCTGCCCAAACAGAGCTTCCTGGACTAGGACCTATGAATCTCACCCCAGGCCCGAACCAGGCACCTATAGCACCCTGCCCTGCGGGAGTGTGCCGTCTCGTAGGACCGGTGCAGCCTCTGGAGACATCACAATGGCCAGCTGAGAAAAGTCTCGGCCGGGAGGGAGCCATGTGGGTGAAGAAGGGGAGGCTTCCTGGAGGAAGCGTGGGGAACTGGCTCAGAGGCACGGAAGGGCTGCAGCGAAGGCCCAGAGCTCCCACAGCGCATCTCTCCGGTTGCCGGCCTCCCATTTCGGAGGCCACTTTGAGGAAAGGGAAGCGCACAGCCTTCAGGGTAGGGCCCCCGTGCCTCCCCTACCGGCAGTATGACCCGCAAGTTTCTCCACCTCTCAGAGCCTCTTTCCTCCCCAGCAAATGGGGTGCTGGGACATACCTCACAGGGTACCACGGGGAGGACTGGCTGTGGAGGCCCAGGTGTGCTCCTGGGGTTCTGAGCAGCACCTGGCACAGCCCTCTGTGCCCGCATCTATCACGCCAGAGTCTGGGCCACTTAGTGTGAGCACTTTAAACGGAGACCAAGCCTCCGACTCTAACTGCGGCGCCTCAACCCAGTACCTCAGCCACGAGGAAACGGTGATGGACACAGGCCCCTGCCAGGACGGACTCGCTGCCCAGGTGCTGCAGGGCCAGCGGCAGCCTCTTCGGGGCTTGCTCAGCGGCACAGAGCCGCCTGGCCCAAGGTCACGCCCTTCGGGGGCAGCCCGCCCCCTGTGACTGACTGGGTGAGGGGATGTCAGCCGGGCCCACGCTGGCAGGTCAGCTAGGCTCCGCTCTCCCCTTGGGCGGCTGAGCTGCAGCAGGCCCACAGCACACCTGACCTCAGAGCGGCCCGGCCCCTCGCCCTCCCCCAGGGCATTGGTCCCGTGGCCGCTCCCTGATAAACATCCTGCGCACTCCACTCTGTAACAAGCCCCGCACATGCTGACTGAATCAATGTCGGAAGCAAGGCCCCTGCTAAACCCAGCGTTTCCCAGACCCCGTGTGCCCAGCCAGGGGTCTGCCCCACACCTGACCCCTCTAGGTCCTAGGTGTTGTTGCTTCTGGCATTGCCAAGAGTCCAGGGCAAGCCAAATGTCACGTGGCAGTGCTCTGACCTCCCCAAGGGCCGCACTTCCACCCGGGAAACTCCCCCACCCAGGAAAGTCAGGGACACTGTTGGCTCGCACCCGGGCTGAGAAAGTTCAGGCAGAGTCTGGGCTCTGTAGACATTCTGCACCGCAAAGCCGCCAGGTTACAGTTCCCCGTGGAGCTGGGAGAGCCAGGCCTGGGCGGGAGACGGATGGAGCAGCAGAACACACAAGAGGGAACCCCACAATGGGACAGCCACTTCCTTTATCACCGGACGATTCATAGAAACATGCAGGTGAAGAATGGTCACCTGAGGCCATTGCTTGGAAAGTCACTGAAGGAGAAGCAAAGCTCCCACCAATATGAGAAGAACCAGAAACAAGTTACTTTTTTTCCCCCATTGATTTTAGAGAGAAAGGAAGTGAGAGTGAGAGCGAGAGAAACATCAATTTGTTGTTCCACTCATTTATGCGTTCATTGGTTGATTCTTGTATGTGCCTGACCGGAAATGGATGATGGTCTAACCAACAGAGCTCCCCGGCCAAGGCCCAGAAACTTTTTTTTCCCCTAGAAGATAAATGGCTAATTGCAAAATAAGCATTTTATCAACTGCCACATACTTTTTTTAATTCAAAACACACACACACACACACACACACACACACACACACACACACACACGAAACGCTTCACTTTTTAAATGAAAAATTGGAACGTTTAGATTCAAAATGCCAGTAGTGAGGTGAGGAAGAGGAGCCTGGGCATAGCTGCCTGGCACAGAAGGGGCAGCTGAAACAGAAGGGGGTGCTAGTGAGAGCTTGACAGGTGTGTCCACGGCAGGAGCCGAGCCCGAGCAGCCTCCTGGGCTCACTGTGTCAGAACCAGCCTGCCTTAGAAGGCCCAGCGCACCTCTCCAGCCTGCAGCCGCCGCCCCACACCGGCTTCCTCCTGAAGCCAGGGGCTGGCTGAGACGGACCCCTTTCTCCAGCTCCCATCATGTCCTCACAGAGAGGGCCCGCTCCCTGTCACATTCCCCAGGAAAAGATGGCCGCTCCACAATTTCTGCTGGCAGGTTGGCACGATAAAAGAAGTAGGCCAAAGAGAATCAGCTGCTGGGTCTTCCTGCCAGAGGAGGGGACTCTGATTTTACAGGAGAAAGTGCAGACCTGACAGGCAGTATCCACCGAGATGGGCCCTCCTGGGCATGGTGGAAATGACCTCCCTTTCAAAGGGCTTGCAGAGCCCTAGCTGGTTTAGCTCAGTGGAGAGAGCACCGGCCTGCGGACCAAAGGGTTCCGGGTTCAATTCTGGTCAAGGGCACGTACTTCGGTTGCAGGCTTCTCCCTGGCTCAGGCCCTGGTAGGGGCTCGTGCAGGAGGCAACCAATCTGTGTGTTTCTCTCACATCGATGTTTCTCTCTGTCTTTCCCTCTCTTTTCTACTCTCCCTAAAAATCAATGGAAAAATATCCTCGGGTGAGGATTAACAACACACACACACCACCACCACCACCACCAACCAACACCAACAACAACAACAACAAAGGGCTTTCAGAGAAGGCTGGCATCAGATCATGGGCACACTGCTCTATGGGATACCCCTGGCATTCCACAGAACTCCTGCAAGGCCCGTGGGGGGGCATGAGTGGAGCTCCAGCATCCCCCCCTCCCCACCACATAACTAAAGCAGCTAGGTTTTTGTCAGTTTACAGAGAGCCAAGGGCCTTTAAAGGTGTGGAGGCCATGGCCTCAGATCTCCCTGGAGATCCTGGGGAGCAGAGGCCATGTGTCAGACGCTTAGTGGCTGTGCAGCCCTCAGCACGTCACTCAAGCACCCTGCGCCCAAGTTCCTTGTGCAAAACAGACATTACAACAGTGCCTACCTCCTGGTCTGGATGCGAGGTTGAAACGAGACACGTCCCACTAAGTGCTCCGTTCTGTGCCTGGCTCATAGTGAGTCCTCAATAACTGTGAGAGCCACTGGGGAACATGATACCTCTTTACGTGAGCATCTGCCCTTTCCAGTGCCTGGAGCTGGAGATGAGCTGCGAATTCTAGGGATACCAAGGTGGAGGGGCTTTATTTCTCTACTGAGTCAAAAAGTGCCCAACATTTAAAGTGCTTAAAACCTGAGCAAACAGGTCATAGCTCTGCCAATGTTCAGTCTTTACCCAGTGGTCATCGAGTCCTGGTCCCAGGGTGCCCTGGAGCCAATGGGCCATGAAAATAAGATGCATTGTCCCCCCTGCCAGGTGAAAGGGTTTCACGGGGACCCAGCAAGGTGGTGAGAATGGTGCTTTTCTGTAGATCAGGTGTGTCTACGCCTCCTGCCTCCTCATCGCCACCCATCTCACAAGTGCCTGAGTTTTGGGGAAAAGGCTTAACAAGGAAAAGTTGAAGCCATTTGCTTTTGTCTTGACTCTTCATGGAGAGGAAGGAGAATCTGTCTCTGCTAAGCAGGTGCACTGACTCGGCCCAGTTCCCCATTCTCCAGCTTCAGCGCAATGGGGAGTGTGAGCCTCCTCCCGCCACGTGCACTCAGGAGCTACCCTGGCTCCGGAGCCTGGAGAGCTGGATTAGGTCCACTGCCATTGCCGACTTGATGTACATCAGAAGACAAGTGACATAAGCTCTCTGATCCCCCGCTTCCACACTGTAAAGAGTGATCTTCGCTCCCGGGCTCCTTACTTTCAGGACATCTATGATGTTCGAGTGTCAAATGAGATAGCGTAGAAGACAGCACCTTGACAAGTGAAAAGCAGTGTATGCAAATATAATACACTACTATCTTTCTAAACCAACTAATCTAGGGTGATCACTTGGCAGGAAGAATGTAAGGAAGTGATTTCAACACAGAATTAGTATTCGCTGTAGGACTCTCTGTAGTGCTGTGAATGACAGCTCTTCGCCCCATCCTCTGCTACCAGCTGAAAGCTTCACTCCATGGCCCCTCCACATACCCTGGTTTCCATTGTTCAACTGCGAACACCAGGATGAGATGCTGATAACACCCTGGGTAATTGTCTGGTTTCTATTCACAAGTTCTCAGTTTGCGAGCATTGTTTCATTTGATGTTTGAGGAATAACAAGGCATTCCCTTGACACTGTAGAAAATGGTGTCTGTTTAAATATTTCCATTGTAAATTGAGTCATTAATAACCAAGAAAGACAATCGACAAAGTAGGAACTTCTGGACACAACTGGTTAACAGAGAATTGTAAGCATTAGCCCCATGCCCATCAGGGGTCACTGTACAATAGGGGATTGGAAACATTTTCTGTTACTAATTAAATAAGAAAGCAACTTCATGTTATTACATTTTAAAGAGAGAAGAATTAAAATCATCAAAAAAACTTTAAATTAAAGCATAAAACTCTTCTACGCAACAGGCAATAAGAGCATACTTGAATTCTTTTTCATGGGCATTGAAGGGATATTAAGAGGTACGGAGAGGGAAAAGTAAAGAAAAGAAAACAATCAGATAAATATTTAGGAGGAGAAACAAGAATGATAGAAAAGAAACAGAGGAGTGATTGAGAAAGGCCTCTGGGATGCAGACCGCAGAAGCAAATCAGACATAGGTAAGAGAAAACCATCAACCAACCAAACAACAACAATAAAATAAGAAATGCAGAGCAACTTTCATAAAGCAACCTCTAATTTTGGAAGCTTATCACTAAAAGCTTTGAAAGCTATAGATTTACAATTTCAGGAGTTGAAGAGTATGTAACCTTTTGCTAACTGCTTCCTGAATGAGGTGAAATCACATCAAGACTACATCCAGCTCCTGGGGCAGCAGGTCCTCATCCCGTCTCATAACGCCAAGCTGTATTATTTCTCAGTGTAAACATTTCATGTCTGCATGGGCCAGCATTTCCATCAGGGCTGCCACTGTCTAAGGCAAGCTCCTCTCCTGCCCATGCCACAGTTTTCTCACCTGTAGGTCCATAGGATGCAGATGAACGTGGTACCCACCTCATCACAGGGATGCGAAGATTAAACAGAAAACATAAGGAAAGCACCTGGCATCATCGGTGCCATTTAGTAACACCTTAATAAATATTAGCATTTGTTATTAGCTGGGGTTACAATTCACCTCAAAGGTAGAAAAATCAATGTGTGTATATAGATTAAACACAAATATTTGGGAAATTTTTATCTCCTTATCTATAAGTGCTTCCTTTATCAGGTTGAAGGCGTCATATTTGGCATCCTCCTCCTCTCATAGCCATCACAAGGATGTTCATCAATTTCTACCGAAGACACACATTGCATCTCCCTCCTGCCTCTGGGCTTCCGCACTGAGCCCTCCAACTCCGCTTGATGGGTCCCGGGAGTCTCCCGTAGGAATCCCAGTCTGGACTCGAATTTTTTAAAATATATTTTATTGATTTCAGAAAGGAATGGAGAGGGAGAGAAAGAGATAGAAACATCAATGATGAGAGAGAATCATTGACCGGTTGCCTCCTGCACACCCCACACTAGGGATGGAACCCGCAACCTGAGCATGTGCCTTGACCAGGAATCGAACCATGATCTCCTGGTTCATAGGTTCAACCACTGAGCCACAACAGCCGGGCTCAGCCTTTCCTAGGCCGGGCTGGACTCGAATTTTGAGAAGCATTTCCCTTGTTTCGGGTCTTCCTTCAGCCATGGTTCAACCACAGAAGCACTCTGGTTTCCTTCTTGCATTTTCCTCTCAAAGGAGCCCTTTCATCTGGAGTCCCTGGCAACGCTCCTTTGAAGAGACTCTGCATTACTTTCCTGCTCAGCCTCCCTCAGGGAAGAGTGAAGGCACATTTCAGCAACCTGGCGGAAAATGTTCATCCTCAGTGCCTCGGTACCCTAGTCATGAACACGTATGCCCTTAAATGCACCCACACACAAGCTGCAGGTCCACATCCAGCTGCGATCTGAGCACACAGTAGGTGCTCAGAGGAATGCTCAATGAAGGATCATGTCGCCTTCACAGCTTGGCTCTGGCAGTCCCTTCCTTCGGCACCCCCGCTGCCCTCCCCTTAACCTAGTGAAACCAAATGCTACTTAGTAAGAAAGACGCCTTCCGCTTTGAAGAAATGATGCCTGAACAGCCACCCTGCCTGCTGTTTACAAGTGGCGTAGTGGGCATCATGATGTGAAATGACTTTCCTACTTCAAAAGAGAAAAAGCAAAATGTCCCAAAACTTATGACCTCATAGAAAGTAAATATTTATAGCTTAGTCCTGGGCAACTGTATGCCTTTCTGACCTTAGAGTCCCATATAGGGTGGAAATGGCTTTCCTATTTCTTTCCAAGGAACTCTGAATTAGACCCACTATGCTGTCATCCATTCATTCAGCAGATTCTTTCATTCATATATTCCAGGAACTAGATGCTAGTGATACAGCAGTGACCCAAACAGACAAAAATCCCTACTTTTATGGGCTTAGTGTGGATTCTAGTGGGAGCAATGGATGATAAATGATAAGTAAGCAACTGGTGTGCTATATAAAGTGTTATAAAGAAATTGAAGAGATGGACAGGAAATAGAAGTTATTTCAAATAGGGGAAATTTATCAAAACTAAAAGTTAGAGGAAATATAAGGAAAACTCAAGAAAATGGGATGCTTGACACTAATATGCTGTGAAAATATGTGTACATCCCTCCGAGCTTCCGTTTCTTCTCTGCAGGACCCTCTATAGAACCTCCTGGCCTTGAAATTCTCTGTTTCTAACAATGGGTAGCAAACTTTTTTTTTACTCACCCAAGGATATTTTCCCACTGATTTTTTAGAGAGAGTGGAAGCGAGAGAGAAAGACAGAGAGAAACATAGATGTGAGAGAAACACACCAATTGGTTGCCTCCTGCACTTGCCCCGACCAGGGCCTGGGCCGGGGAAGAGCCTGCAAACAAAGTGTGTGCCCTTGACCGGAATGGAACCCAGGACCCTTTAGTCCGCAGGCCAACGATCTATCCACTGAGCCAAACTGGCTAGGGTACAATCCGTAGCACTTTGAGCTGTGACTAGAATTTGCCAAGATCTAAGGTTCCTAAAGAATATCCCACATTCCATGGAGATCCCAACAAACCCTCCCTGTCTGCCCTTGGCCTCAAATAACTAATAACTGTGAGGACAATAACAGATTCACTTGTTTTATTATTTTAGAGGTTGACTTGAAAACTTTAAACCCAGGTCCTTCTCCCCCTCAGACACCTCAGCAAACCCTTCTGATAGGCATGAACCCCTAGAAAGGCCATAACGTGGGGCTCTGAAAGCAAGGATGCTGCGTGACCCGGCTTCAAACTCCCGCTTATCCGGAGCCATACACGTGAGCACAGCGGGCTGCGGTTCAATTCCCTCAGACCTGGCCAGGTGCCCTGGCACCCAGCAAAGGGTTTCCTCTTGGTGGATCTTTTCTCCCTCTTTCCTTCCCAGGGAGCAGATGCAATGCTCAGGAGGAGGCCCTTCGTCTAGGAAAAGCCACCTTGGGACCATCCAGAAAAGGAAGGTGATCTGTCAGCACTCATCCCCACATCTGATTAAAAGCTCCCCTCGGGGTGATTCCTCTGGGTCTTGGCATCAGCACTCTGCCTGCCGGAGGAGCTGGGGTGTGCAGGTTGGGGGGACCTGGAGACTCAGAGAACAGCTACTTGCCCCACACAGTCCCTGACGAGAGCTGGGCTTCATTCCGTTCGCTCTATGTGCCAAACACAGTTCTAAGGGCTCTACATGAATTAACTCAACTCACAATGCTAGGGAGCAGGTGTTCCAATGATTCCCATCATACAGAGGAGGCAAAGGAGACACAGTACTGCAGCTCGTCCAAGGTTACAGAGTTTGTAAATCGGGGGATACCCCAGACCCTGTGTTTAACCACTAATGGTACAGAGAACCCTGGTTTTGTTCAGACCCTGGCCTCACTCCTGGGTCGACCTAGTTAGTCTGAGCCAGAAACATGTCCTGGGGGCTTCTGGGAAAGTGGTCCAGACTCATAAGAACGGGGCCTGGAAGAGATGGTTCCTTTCCCATCAGACTTTATTTTTCTTTTCACTTTTTTTTAATTGTGGTAAAATATACAGAATGTAAGACTGATCATTTAACCTTTTGAAAAAGTATGTTTTTATTTATTTGAGAGAGAGAGAGATGGATGCGAGAGAGAAACATTGACCCATTGCCTCCGGTATGCACCCTGACTGGGGACCAAACCCACAACTTGGTTACGTGCCCTGACCAGGAATCGAACCACCAACCTTTCTGTGCCTGGGACAACTCTCAACCAACTGGCCAGGGTGATCATTTAACCATTTTTAAGTAACAGTTCAATGGCATTAAATACAGTCACATTATTGTTCAACCATCAACACGATCCATCTAGGAGATACAATTTTAAAAAGTAAAAAGAAACAGGTAAAATAAATTTTAATATGACAACTCACTTAACTTAGATTAGGTTCTGGATAGATTGTCTAAAATATTATCATTTTGAGATGTGATAAATATGAAAATTGTGAATCAGTATTAATAATATTTTGGAGCCTTTGTACTAAATTTTTATACTAAATTTTACACTGACAGCACATCTTAATTTGGACAGGCCATAGTTCAAATGCTCAATAGCCACCTTGGGTGAGGGCTCCCGTTGGAACAGCCCAGGTCTGGAGCTTCTCAGGCCCGTGCACCCTCAGCCAGCCCAGGGGGATCCCCAGGAGACAACAACAAGCCATCTGTTTGTGAAAGGAATGCGCATCACCGTCAGCTCCCCGGGGCAGTGCGTGATTCACTGCAGGACCCTACATGGTATCTGCCGCTAAGGAGAGCTGTTCCTGGAGGGGCAAATCTTGTGCCTCCGGCCACCCACCTGCAGGTCCATCTCCAAAAGGAAGGAGTGACCTCAGCAGTGGAGGTAGAGACGGTACCTACGTAGCCGCTCAGGCACTTCCAGATTGAGCCAATAATAAATAAGCACACGCCTACGTGGATAGGAAGAAGTGTGTGTGCAGGGCTGAGGCAAGCAGTGGTTGCTATGGAAACCAACCAGCCTCACTCCAGACTTTTCCCTGCTGCCTTGCTCATTCCGTGGTGATGAAGCCCAGTGGAAAGGCATTGTCCCGGTACCTATGGAAACCTTCCAAATGGGCCCATTATAAAAAAAGTAGACCAAAGAGGAAATGGTTACATACCTTTTCCACCTATCATCACATCCACTTGCTGTTACCCAAAGGAGAAGAAAATAAAACCACCTCTGCCTCAGAGAGAAATGGCTGGGAGGGGGAGGCATTGAGGTATGACAACAGGGGTGAGGTGGCCCCAAAAGAGGGAAGCAAAAAAACTGCCCCAACTATCCACCAAAGTAAATGCTTGACTGGACAAATGGTTATGGCTTCCGGGGCTTACCACCTGCCCAACCTGATTCAGAACTGCTACTTCCTCTACAGCAGATGCCTGATTTGATCTCTCCCTGGAGCCACACGTCTTTGGGATCTTCCAACTCATTCTTTCACTCATTCATTCGTGCCTTCCCTCGTTCGTGAATGAGAAGCAGCATGTACAGTGGAGAGCACTGGGCCATCAAGTCACAAGAAGCAGGTTTAAGTTCTAATTCTGATGCTTATGGGCTGTGTGGTCTTACCTGGGTTATTAAAAAATCTCTGAGCCTTGGTTTTCTCATCTGTAACATGGGGTGAGAACAGAATGTTTGTCACTTGTCTTCCATACAGTTACGGTCAACATGTTAAGCTATTGACATATATCTCTCTCTTTTCTCCTAGACTGTGAGTTCTTTGAACATCGAAACCATATCTCATTCCATTAACAACTGCTCATTAACACCTGCTGAGCAGAGAATCTGGTACTTCCGGATACTCAACAATAGCAGTTGAATGAAGAAATGACAAAGTGCTTTCACGTGTATTCCCATCCTCCCTCTCCCTCTCCGAACTTCTCTTTTTAAATTTCATTCTCCCAGCAATCTGGTTCAGGACTGTTTCAGCCCAGTACAAGATAAAGGGATGATAACACAAAAATACATGATTCCTATTCTCAAGGAAGTTACAGTTTACTGTATTTGTTTAACAAACAGTTTATATAATATTTAGTCTGTGCCAGCTACTGTTCTAAGCACTTTATAAATATTAGCTCATTGAATCCTCATCATAACCCTACAAGGGCGGTACTATGATTGTCCCCGGACACTGTCCCAAGGTCACACTAGTACATGGCAAAGCAAAAGTTAAATTTAGCCAGGCTGGCTCTACATCCAGTGCTCTAACCATTGAGCAGCCACCCTTAATAGGGCACATAGGTCCCCTGCACAAGTGCACATGAGCAGTGTACAGGGGTGTGACTTACAGAGGAGGAGACAACCCCATACTGCGGCTTCCGGTTGAGTAGAATTTGAAGACAGGCAGTGTATGGAAGAGAAGAGAAGAGAAGAGAAGAGAAGAGAAGAGAAGAGAAGAGAAGAGAAGAGAAGAGAAGAGAAGAGAAGAGAAGAGAAGAGAAGAGAAGAGAAGAGAAGAGAAGAGAAGAGAAGAGAAGAGAAGAGAGGGAAGGCCGCCTGGAAGGAGGGCGGAGCCACGTGAGAATGAGCCTGACCCCTGCACAAGGAGTCTGGCTCTAGGCCATGGGAAGCTGCTGAAGGTCCCTGAGCCATGGAAGAACTTCAGCTGATTTGGGGGGAAATCCACCTGGCAGTGGTATGCACAGTGGACGTAAGGGACGAGATGGGACAAATGGGAGTGATGTAGCAGCTGGGACAGCAGATGAAGGAAGAGGTCACAGGACCTAAACCAGCACAGCGAGGCAGGAGCATAAAGGGGAAGATCGAAATCAGTTTCCCACCAAATCATTCGAATCAGAAACGAGTTCCAGAAGCACTCCCCGGGCCCTTGCTTGGCCACCAGTGGCTCGCGGGCTCTGTTAGCACTGGTTTCCGGAGAAGGTGAAGGACGCAAGGGGCTCCCTTGAGCAGGGCGTGGCAACGCAGGCTGAGCCTTCCCTGTTGTGTGCGGCTGGTTACTGAAGCCAAGATGGCAAATTCGATCCTGACAAAGAACAAAGAATCAGGCCACCTAAACGTGAAGGATAGCCTGGAACACAAACTGCACACAGTCCTGTCTGTTATATTGCCCCATGAGTCACAGGCCCAAAATCCACCCAGCCTGGGCCTCATCGCCAATGGCGCTTTCTACTGCAATTCCCATGGCACTGGACGGGGGAGCAAGGCTTAAGGGATGGATGAGGAGTTGGGGAGTAAGTTATGGCTCAAGAACACGATTTGTTGGCCTTTTTCCAAGCCCTACCAATTGTTTCAATCCTCTCTCCAGCTGCAGTTTTGCAGAAATTCCTGAGAAGGCTCTGTCTGACATCAGAATGAAATAGATGCTAGGGTGTGGACACAATAGGTAAACACATAAAATTGGAAAAATAAACTTTGCTTTGACAAAAGTAAAGTTTTCCTTATCGATCATATTTAAAGCCTTAGAATCCCATTTTCATCTTGATGGAGGCAATAAAATCTTCGCAACTTTTATGGCTCCCAGGATGAGGCTGAGGACGCTACCCGGCTCCGACCCTGCAACTCTTGCAGACTTTTAAATTCAAGTCAGGGCAGAAATGCTTCTGGTCAGAGGCAGAATGTATTTTTATCTTTGTAAGCACAGCCATTAAGATGTGAGCATGAATACCTGAAGAGATCAGACATTAAGGGAGAAAACAGGAAGAAATAGAAGGTGAGGCTTCTGAAGCAAGAGAGGGAGTGATGACACATCAACCCCTACTGAAAGCTTTTTGCAGCGACAGGGGAGTGGGCTGAGGGGAAGGCATCTGCAGGGACTGGGAGGATGGGACCCGGGAGTGGGCTGAGGGATGCTCTGCAGTGGGAGGGCAGTGAGCAGAGTGTCCTCTGTGCTGGCAGTGGCGTCAGGGTGGCCCTAACAAAGGGGGAAATGGTGCTTGGGTTTCTGTTTGTCTAGAATCTCCGCAGACCTGAAATCCACCCCCTCGGCTTCTCCAAACGCTGAAGAAAATCTCCAGAAGGGAAAAATCTGAAGCCAGGATACAGCATGGAAAAAAAGAAAAAGAAAAGAAAAGAAAGGCTCATACCGGAAGCTGACAAATCCCTGCTCCTCTGAGATCTAACCTATGGTGCTGGAGTATCAAATACTAGACAGAGTCAGGAAACATGGGTTCTTGTCCACATGCTGCTTGGGACCAACTGGGTATCCTAGGACAAGCCTGACTTTAATCCCACATGAAGCAAGCTTTAGGGAAAGTGATCTAGAACAAAGGAAAAAAGGGCACAATAAGGCATAAATAACACTGGTCCTGCCACCCTCCAATCCATTCCTCTTGGCAGAAATCACTCATCAGGCACAGCATCCTGCAGAGCAGAGTCCCAGTTACTCTTTGTTGCTGAGCCTTGAATCTTCAGCAAAGCATTCTGGGTAACCACCACCAATTGATTCCTCAGAATGGGCCCAGGAGATGCGACTTGCTCACCATCCCTGGACTAGATTCCTGCTAATCCTTGGACACCAAAGCTATAACATGCTACATGTCACCCCCTCGGCTTCTCCAAACACTGGGCTCTTTAATAATTTTCAAATGTTTCTCCTTACAAATACAGGGTGGGGAGGGCAGAGATTAATCAAAGAACTTACATGCATATGTGCATAATCTATGGACACAGACAATAGTGTAGGGAAGACCTGAGGTGGGGTGGGAAGCAGGTGGAGGGGATCAATGGGAGAAAAATAGGGGACATCTGTAATTTTTAGATGTCCTCTAAAAATAGGGGACATCTCAACAATAAAGGTAATTTTTTACCCTTAACAACATTCTACTTCTCTTTCGTCCTTGCCTTTTTGCCAAATCTTAGCAGCCAAGCTATGAAGGAAAAAAATAACAGTTTGAAGGCCCTTCACTCAACTGTGAGTCGGAAGCTGCAAAAGTGACCTTGGACTTTTTCCTTGAGCCTCTTTACCTTACGTTCCCTCTTCCTATTAAAAAGCTCCTACTGGGCCCAATGCCCCCTCTACCCTCCTAAGGAATTCATCAAGGGAGAGAATTCTATTCCTTTTCAAATGTTTTAAGAACAAGGAATAGAAGGCAGCCTGGGGAAGTTCAAAGGCATTCGATTATTACCCTCAGTTCTTTTGAAAATTATTAAAGAGCCCAGAATTAGAAATTCAGATTTCCTCCAGATCCCTGAGAACAAACAGCTCACTTGTAAGTGGCTTAATGTGTCTGTTTAATGTACACAAAATTATCTTTCAGGAAGGCGGATGGTTTCTCATGTCATTTTGCACCTCTAAAATATACCACCTATGGCAAAAAGATGGGGAATCAAGGTCTGATAAAATCTACAGCAGAAATAATTAGCACCAAAGGCTGTGTCTGGGGGGAGAGTGAAATGAAAGAGAACCTGGTTACTTATTTGTTCCCTCTCTCGAGATTTCTCCACCGCCATTGGAAGACTGGGCGGGTGGCTTGCAGAATCGCCTCTGGTTTGTTTGCTGGAGGTGACCCTGCTCCCACAACACAGCAACCTCCTCTAGGCCAGGGTGCTATGGAAACCTGCTTTGGTGCTGGAAGTTTTGGGGGAAAACAGCCAGATAACCTCATTGGTTTGCAAAGTGGGCACAGGTCAGAGGAACAGTGACGTTTTGTAATTTAGCATCCCAGGATATGGACAGTCTTTGCTTAAATCTTGGTAATTAAGTTGAAAATACTTGAAATAGCCAATTGAGGGTTTGTTGAAGTTGGGTTTTTTTAAACATTTTTACTTATTTTTAGAGGGAGAGGGAAAGGGGGGGGGAGAGAGAGAGAGAGAGGGGAGAGATCGACATGAGAGATTGATCCACTGCCTCCTGCACGCCCCTTACCCAGGATCAAGCCCTCAACCTTTTGATGCATGGTGGGACAGGGTGATGCCCAACCAATTGAGCCACACCTGCCAGGGCTGTTGTGGTTGCTTTTTAAGTTCATCTAAGAAGTTCGCCTAAAATGAAACTGGATTTGGGGAACATAAGCAGAGCCAAACCCACTCGTCACGCACAGCATTCACACTCTTGCTATAAATTCAGGGGTTCTCCTGGCATCTCCCACCGGCCCCCTGGGTACCTTGCTCCAGAAATAAAACCCAGCTTCCATCACAGAAGTGTTCCCTTCCCTCCGCCCCTCCTGGGTGCCACTGCCCGTCATGATTTTAAAGAAATGGGCCTCTTATGACCTGTTCGCAGGTACACAGAGAAGAAGCCACTTCTGCCTCCGGGAGAGCGTGGACTTTTAGGGATGAGACAACTTGCTTCAGCGGCCGTCCTGACAGAGCAATGCAGACAGCCAAGGACAGGCATCTCTCCCCCAGGGCTCCCCAGGCAGAGGCTGCCCAATCAAAGGGGGCTCCTAAGGTTATGTCGGTGCTAGTGGGGTTACCAATGTGACTTCTTCAAAGATCCTCAACTGTTTGGAGATGGCTCAAGGAGGGAATTCAAGACTGGCATGGGTTAGAAGAAACAGCTCCTCCCGGGAGGACCTGGCCCCTCCTCCCAAGGCATCCTTCCTCCCACCCCACTCTAAGGTCACAGGCCCTACTCCCACTACCTGACGCTTCCCTTCTCTGTAGATTGTAGTCCGCTTGGAAATGAGTCTGGAAGGAAAAGAATAGTAGGAGGGGAGTGAGCGGCAGGGGTCCTATCACACAGGGAGAATTTGAGATTGTATTCCGAATGGAATGCTACGCCATGGGAGGCCAGGCAAGGCACCCCTGAGCTCCAGCAGCTGAAAAAAAAAAAAGACTATTCTTTCCCCTTTGCAGCTTTCCTAGTGCCTAGCACAGTGCCAAGTGCACGGTCGGTCTGCGCTAACCCCTTGCTGCCAGTACAGGGAATGAGACAACATAGAAACATTTGGGGCTACAGAGAAACACTGGCAGGCTACTGCTCTCCCCTCATTTATCCATGGCGACACCACGGCCTTGAAAGAGAACTGACTTGTCCCAAGTCACCAGAAAGGTTATGGCAGAACCACGATTAGAACCCAGTTTTCTGCCCTGGCCGGTGTGGCTCAGTTGGTTGAGCATCACCCCATGCACCAAATGGCCGCCGGTTCCATTCATGGTCAGGGCACACACCCAGGTTTCCGGTTCTATCCCCAGTTGGGGTGCGTGTAGGAGGACTGATGTTTCTCCCTCTCTCTCTCTTTCTCTCTCTCCCTTCCTCTCTCTCTAAAATAAATAAATAATAAATGTTTTTTTTTTAAAAAGAACCCAGTTTTCTAATGACCATCGTCCCTCAGATGACAGTGACTGGCATTTCTATTCTCACATCCCAAGTCGACCTCAAAAGCCGTCACCAATCCCCAAGGCCAAGAGAGGCACGTGGCATGAACCCAGGTGAGCAAGCTGTTTTCCTCTTCCTGGGGATCTAAGCTTTCTTCTGGAGATCTAAGGTGGCCAAGAGACCAAGCTGCCTACCTCGTGGCTCAGAGGGAGGCAACAGCCTCCTGGCAGCTGCCCTGGGTGCCCACGCAGGTGCCCGTGGGATTAAGCAGTTCCTGAAAACAGCAGCTTTCCTTTGCGGGAAGTTATTTTTCACTCCTGGCGCGTAAGCCCAGGCACCAGCTGCGGGAGTGCCCAGCTGATGTAATTAACTCCAGAGAGACCCAGCAGGCCACAGAGAGGGTGGTCCGGGCCCCTCCTGCCGGGACCCCTAGCCCCACACCTTCCTGCACCAGTCGGGCTCAGAGGCTAAAGGCCCCTTGGCAGCCAGGGGGCCAGCCGCCGCTGCCTCTGAAACTGCCTTTTTGTGATGCGGCCTCCGTTTCAAGCTATTTTTAGTGTAAGCAAAGCCTGAGTTTGAGGACGGGCGGGCGGTGTGCAAACAGGGTCCTTTTTTTCCTCTCTCCTTTTCAATGAGCTGTTCCCCGTTTCCCTTAGGAAATCGCTTCACCAACAGCCACAGAAAGAAACGAACAGAAAAAGGAGACTAAAAAGAGAAACGGGAAAAGGTCAGAATTCGGCATCTCTGCTAAAGCAGCCTGGGAACAGTAGCCTGGGAGGTGAAAGCAGGAAACCATCCGGATTAATCCACTGGATCCTGGATTCTTCCCCAGTGCACGAAATCAGTGCACCCCGTCCATTCACTTTCTGGATTAACCACCTTCAATAAGCAAGGAAGGCCCACAGGTCTGCTGGCCCAGGGAGCAGGCCCGCGCCGCCTAAGGGGAACCTGCAATGCCCTAGCCCAGTGGTCGGCAAACTCATTAGTCAACAGAGCCAAATAGCAACAGTACAACGATTGAAATTTCTTCTGAGAGCCAAGTTTTTTAAACTTAAACTATATACGTAGGTACATGGTTATTAACTTAATTAGGGTACGTGGTATTTTGTAGAAGAGCCACACTCAAGGGGTCAAAGAGCCGCATGTGGCTCGCGAGCCGCGGTTTGCCGACCACGGCCCTAGAGAAAGATGTGTGTCCCCTCAGGCCTGTCAGCTGGCTTCCCAGCACTGCCATACCTTCCATGCTAGCGCCAGGCCAATTTTCTGCACTAAAATTAACTGGATGGACAAAAAGATGGCCTGGTGCTTAAGAGGCTGGGTGCCTCTAATTGAGCCTCCGAGTGCCCTAATTCCTTAAGAGAGGCAGAGCGGCAACTGCCCTGTCCTAGTTTCCTCACCAAGCAAACACTAGAGAACATTTTTTGCAATAAAATTTTTAGGTCAAAGGGTAGATTTCTGTTGTTGTCATTCCCCTGAAGTAGTCTTTTTTCTGAAGAAAAAGGAGGAGGAGGAGGAGGAGGAGGAGGAGGAGGAGGAGGAGGAGGAGGAGGAGGAGGAGGAGGAGGAGGAGGAGGAGGAGGAGGAGGAGGAGGAGGAGGAGGAGGAGAAGAAGAAGAAGAAGAAGAAGAAGAAGAAGAAGAAGAAGAAGAAGAAGAAGAAGAAGAAGAAGAAGAAAAGCCTCTTTCTGGCCCAAGACCCTAAAAATGGGGCTCCCTGTGCTCCAGACTGGGCTGTTTGGGGCTGCAGGCACGAGGCAGCCTGCCTGCTCCTAAACATAGCCCACTGAACTAAACTGGGAAGCGCAGCTTGCGTGTGGTCCCAAGCGTGACTTTCCGAGCACGTGCTCCGGTGCCGACAATGGCTGGCGACTTTGTCATCATCGTCATGGCTATTTTTGAGTCTCCCTGCTAAACAAACTTCCTCGCGGCTGAGATGCAGGCCCTGAGGAGAGTCTCAATCCACCAGGCTATGTTCTGGCAAACAGGGGCTAAACCATTGCATCCTCTGAAGGCTGTGGGGGGAAAGCTGGGTAAGAAAACTCTCCCAGCCAATGATGGCAGGCTCCAATTCCTGCAGAGTCTCCAGGGGGCGCCAGCTTTTACTGCCTGGGAAGGGAGGGAGGAAGGGAGGGGTTTAACCTTAGTTATATAAACACATTAGCACAGACCGGGTCCAGAATATGAGATCAGGACTGGAAGAGTCGACTCCCAGCACCATCCAAGGACTGAGGGACAGGCCACTTCAAATATCTTGCCACCCAAGAGCATTGTAGCAAAATACAAGCATAACATTTTTGCTGTCAACTCTTCATGCAGATTTCGCTGGAAGGACCAACATGTGTCCAATGCCTTGACTAGCACCTGACACCAAGCAGGTACCTCAGAAATGTTTGAAGGGATGATGAACGGCTCAGAAATGCCTTGCACGGGCAGTAGGATCTCTGTCCTTATCTTGTAGTGACGTAACACACTTCCTTGCATCCATCAGCTGGGTCTGAGGTTGCTGCCAGCCAAAACGAATGCTAAAGACACCTCCCCACGTAGTCTTATGACAAGCCTTCTGACACCAGCCCTGTGTTTGTCCGCCTCGCCCCACACCCAGGGAGGACAGGACACGGGGACCACAGTGAGCGCACTTGACCCTCTTTCCGCACACTCATCTGTCATCCTGCCAAGGCGTTTCCTGTGACACGCCGCCTACAATGCACAGCTCCCAGGGAGACTCCAGCCCTCCGCTGGCCCCCTGCCAGCTGGGAAAGGCTATACGAAGTGAGAATTTCCTGGCCGACTTGACAATGGTGAGTCAGGCTGCCATGAGCCAGCTGCAGAAGGGACAGGGCCTGAATTGTGTGCCTGGAGCAAAGATCAACAGCTGGCTAGACCCAAAGCAGGGCCTGGGATACTCGGACCCCTTTCCAGCGGCCATGCCAGAGCCAGCTGGCCATCTGAGGGGATGTCTGAGTCTGGTGAGGCCTGGGGGCGGTTCCATCTCTGTAGCAGGAAAGGATGTATGCTCCACTCATCCTGCATCCCCAGACCAGCTCATTTCCTCCATGACATGGTGACTGGGCCCGCACAACTATACGAAAATAGTAATAACTAATGCTTATTCAGCACTAACCATGAAAGAGGCACTATTCTAGACATTTTACATCCATTGATGCTGCAAATCCTCAAAGCAACACTAAGAGGCTGGTACTGTTATTAAGCTCATTGAACAGACAAGGAAACTGAGGCACCAAAATATGCAGCGACCAGCCCAGGGTAAAAGCCCTAGAGAGTGGTGGAGCTGGGGCGATTGCAGAAGCTGGGTTCAAACCGCCCTATTGCCCCACACATAGCAGCCCTCCATGTCCCAAGACCATGGCATCCCAAGGACACATGTCCCAGAGAGAGAGAAAAGGCAGGAGCTGGAGACTTGGGATGCTAAGTGCTTTTTTTTTTTTGGGGGGGGGGGGGGATGCTAAGTGCTTGACCTAGCCTCCTCGTGGTCCCAATCAAATGAGAAAGAGACACAAATCAAAAGAGAGTAAGAGTCCAGCTCAAAAGGGGCTGGATCTGGGTCAGCAAAAGGGCGGGACTCCTAAGTCCCAGCCCCAACAGAGAAGCTGAACCAGAGGGGACAGAGGCAAGGCGCATGGCTAGGGACAGCAGATACCAAAGTGCCCTGCCTTACCTATCGGCACCCACTGACTGGGCGCTACATTCAATCTGCGTGCTGGGGAACAGCAACAAAAGTCTGTGGACTGGATGGATGGATGCATGGATACAAGTGGGTGAACAGACAGGGGGGTGAGGTGGAAGGACAATCCCCCCACCCCGAAACCCCAGAGAAGGGAGGCAACAAGCGGCTCTTCCTCTCTCCAGAGCTGTCGAGGACTGATTATTGAAACTGTCCTTCATTTTTGCAGGGGAGGTCAGAGAAGCCAAAGCACCAGCTAGTAAATTAACAGCTGCTCTTTACAGAAAGCTCTGGAGAGGCCAGCACACAGCACGTGACCTGCAGGCCAGCGCAAAACAACAGCCAGAGCAGCTGACGCCCGCCTGCAGGCCTACAGTGGGTGCTCGCCGTGGTAGGGACTAGACGCTGGGCTGCCAGGTGGGGCTTGGGGTGCACTGAATGCTGGGGATGCAGGCGGCAGAGGGGGAGACTTAGGGAGAGGCCTGCTACAGAATTTCCACACACATTCCACTGACCATGGGAGGGGAAATCTATGCAGAGCCAGCGGAGAACCTGCTGTGGAACCCGGGGGCCCCCTCCCTGCCTCTGGGCTCTGTCTCCCCATCTCTCTGCATCATTTAGTTGAGCTTATGGAGGTCTCTATGAAAAGAGGGTAGATGGTACATCTTACTTAGCCTTTCCTTGCGCCATGAGGAACTGTGGAGCAGTCCCACTGACCGCTCAGAGAGGGAGAGTGGCAGTCACAGAGCAGAACTTGCTGACTTAGTTCGGGGGTTGGCAAACTTCTGTACAGGGCCAGACAGTACCTATTTCAGGCTGGTGGATATTTCAGACTCTACTCCATTCTGCTGTTGCAGTGCATTGCAAAGGCAGCTACCGAAATATGTGAGTGAGCATGGCCGCCTCCCAATAAAACTCTGTTTATGAACGCTGAGATTTGAATTGAATTTCAAATAATTTTCACAGGTCAGAAAATATTCTTCTTCTGATTCTTTTAAAAAACGATTTTAAAATGTAAAGCCCGTCCTTAGCCGTGGGCCCTACAAAAGAGGCAGGCAGCCAGCACTGGGCCCCGGGCCCCCGTTGGCGATCCCTGGTCCAAAGCTTCCCCAAGTGTGTCCTCTGTGATGCCCACGGGTATTTCACGGGGAAAGAGCTCCAGGGAGAAACAGGCCTGGGGAATGCTGGGGAAAGGACGCCCTTCTGCTTCTTTCCTGCAGGGCTCCTTCGAGCCCGACGTGCTGATACACACTGGCAATCGCGAACAGGCGATGAGAAATAGTCTGTCCGAGTTCCAGGGAACCACTCCTATCCTGGAACATCTCCTAGATCTAGTTCCTGTAGAACCTAATGAGAGCAAGAGGAGGAAGTCTGACCAACAGTGCCACCCAAGGGGACCCTGCCCCTCTCTGACCCTCTCCAGGGACAGGCAGCTCACGACCGATCGTGGTGCCTGCTGGATCCAGGGACTTCTCCAACTCGTGTTCTCTCACCCGGTGATGGTGGCTCACAAGTAACAAATGTAGTGCCTCTTTCATCAGATGGAGACAAAATCTCATGTTTAATAATTTTATAAAGAAAGCATACCTTCTTTGTCTTATTGATTCATATAAGCTCTATTTATGAACTCTATTTATGCACAGGATAAAATTAAGATATGAAGTTTATATCAAAATATAAACTCTATTTATGCACAGGATAAAATTAAGATATTATTAAGTACTGGAAGAGAATAACCCTATGTTTCCTTCAAAAGAAGTCTTACTTAGGGGAGTTAAAAAAAAACACACAACACTCAAGCAAAATCTCAATTTACTCCCAACTGTGCAGAGAGCGGGATCTACCTGTTCATTATGGGGCATCACTATGGGGCATTCACAGTAGAAATACATGCCTGTGAGGCCGCTAGTCTTTCTGCCACATAGGGCTTTGTAGGTGATATAAAAAGTTCATGCAGATTTGTCTGAAATGTAAAAAAAAAAAAAAAAAGTGGAGCCTGGATGAGAGGACGAGAGAGGAAGATGGGAGGTGAGCTGTGTGTGAACGGGCCACCAGGCACCATGAAGCAGAAAAGCAGGGGGTGCTGATGAGAAACGTCCCGGGCACCATCAGCCACCCAAAGGGAGAAACGATGGCGATGGATGTCACCTATTCGATTAAGCGTATGCCCCTGTGCACCTCCACTTTGCCGGACTGCTCCAGTTTCAGGGGCAAACAGCACAGCAGTGAGCGCCTCTGGTTAACTCTGTGAAACCAACAGGATTATCTCTATTTGAAAGGTGTATTTGATACATATTTTCTTTGGGGCCTGGGAGATAAGGTAAAATAGCCAGGCTACGTATATAACATTAATGTGAAACGCCACACCTGCGGCATCTTTAGGAAGATAAAGGAAAAGACTGGCATTTTTCTTCCTCCTTACTTCAGCTAGTCATCCTGCACAAGGTAGAGCAAGGAGCATATGTTTTCAGTTCACGGATTACATGTGGATGCATCCTGGAGAAATATTCAAATGTAGTATAGTACCATGGGAATGTGGGGAAAATAACCCAAAGAACAATCCTAACGTCTCCATCTTTGCTTAGGTTTTAGCAAGACCAGTCTTGGAAGAGAAGGACAAAACACCAAATCAGGAGGGAGCGGGGCCGAGTGCAGCCCAGGCAGCGTAGACACTGCCTACACCTCGAGGGGAAGTCATGAGTTTCCCTAGGGAGACAGTCACTCTGAGATCCGCGTGGAATTAATATGAATATTCAGAAGCAACGTACTAACGTGGATGGTGTGAGTGTGTGTATCCGTGTGTCTATAACATCCCCCATCACAAATGGGCTCTCTGGTACTATCACTCTTGTGCTATCTTATCATAGAAAATTTCTTCCTAAGGACTTTCTTTCAATTTCTCCCTTTCAATTCCTCCCTTTCAATTTCTTTTTAAAAAATAATACAATGTTACTTTATTTTATTTTTTAAAATATAGTTTTATTGATTTCAGAGAGGAAGGGAGAGGGGGAGAGAGATAGAAACATCAATGATGAAAGAAAACCACTGATCAGCGGCCTCCTGCATGCCCCCCACTGGGGATTGAGCCTACAATCCAGGCATGTGGCCTGATCAAGAATTGAACCGGGATGTCCTGGTTCATAGGTCAATGCTCAACCATCGAGCCACGCTGGTCAGGCTCAATTTCTTTATTTATAAAATAAGGAGATGAACTAGACCAAATGTCAGCAAACTCTGGCCCATGAAATAACTCTCTGGCCTGCCACCTGTTTTTGTGAATAAGCCTGAATTGGATCACAGTCCTGCCCATGTATTATCGGTGGCTGCTTTCAAAACACAAAGGCAGAGTTGAGTAGTTGTGTCAGAATCCCTACAGTGTGCAAAGCCTAAAATACTCACTATCCGGCCCTTTTACAGAAAAACTTCCCAACCACGAACCACGCTATCACTAACACTGGTTTCGGCTTATGTTTCTCTAAAGTACAACCAAACAGGCAGGCTGACTCGGTGTGTTTCTTGCCTCCTTTATCTATATGCACCGCCTTACTCCTAGGAGGATTTCCATTTGCTCGCAGACTGTATGGAGCACATACCCACATACATGGAAAGTTCAATAGAAGAGTGAGGAAATCAGGACAAAGGGAAACTGAGAGGAAAAACACAGAGATGAAGCCAGGACTTGTGAATACACAGAAAGCAAACCCTGAAACTATTTTAAATGGGCCACTAACTTGACTCCAAGCAGCCAGGACAGAGAGAGAGCCATGATCCCTCTCCCAATTTAAACCGTTCACTCGAGGCTCGTCAGGAGGACCACAGCAAACCCTGGCAGAAAGCGCTACCTATCCCTAGTCTGCGCACACAGTGGATGATGTGCCGTGTAGTGAACAAGTCCTCAACCATGCCCAAGCGGCCGGGAGGCATCCTGACTTCACTCTCGGCTACCGGGAAAGGCCCACAGTGCAGGCCTCCTCAAATCCCAGTGGGGACTGTATCAGCAATTCTTCCAGGATGTTGCAATAGTTTGAAATAAGCATGTGCCACTTTTAGATTCAGAAAATAATTTAGAAAATAAATATTTTTAATTAAAGAAACAATAAAGCAAGCAGTAACCTTTGCAGCCTGGTGTTCACTTGGATGCGGACCCTCAGCTCCAAGAGAAGGCTCTGCCCAGTCTTGCTGTTTTTGTGAGACTGGAGCGTGAGTATGGAGGGAGAGACAAGGCAAAGACAGGCTATTCGGAGACCTGGTCAAGGACTTTGTACCACTTTGATGGTGAAGCTCTAGGTGTTCACTCTAAAAAGCACTGGTGAGCCCTGGCTGGTGTGACTCAGTTGGTCGAGCATCATCCCATGCACCAAGAAATTGCTGGTTCAATTCCCAGTCAGGGCACATGCCCAGTTAGGGGCTCAATTCCCAATGGGGGAACATACAGGGGGCAGTTGATGGATGGTTCCCTCTCATCAATGTTTCTCTCTCTCTCCCTCTGTCTCTCTCTCTAAAATCAATAAAAACGTATTTTTAAGTCTATATCCTATCTAATAAAAGAGTAATATGCAGATTGACCATCACTCCAACACACAATATGGCTGCCCCCATGTGGTCAAAGATCCTGCCCCCATGTGAACACAAGATGGCCACCACAAGATGGCCAGCAGGGGAGGGCAGTTGGGAGGCACCAGGCTGCAAGGGAGGGCAGTTGGAGGTGATCAACCCTGCAGGGGAGGGCAGTTAGGGGTGACCAGGCCAGCAGAGGAGGAAAGTTGGGGGCAAACAGGCTGGCAGGTTAGCAGTTAGGCATCAATCAGGCTGGCAGGGGAGTGGTTAGGGGGTGATCAGGCTGGCAGGCAGAAGCGGTTAGGGGTAATCAGGAAGGCAGGCAGGTGTGTGGTTAGGAGCCAGCAGTCCTGGATTTTGAGAGGCATGTCCGACCCCGGTGGGATCGGGCCTAAACAAGCAGTCGGACATCCCTCGAAGGGTCCCAGATTGCAGAGGGTGCAGGCTGGGCTGAGGGACACCCCCCCCTCCTCCATGCACGAATTTCGTGCACCAGGCCTCTAGTCTTAAATAAATAAGAATAAAAAGCATTGGTGAATGGAGATGCTCATTAGTCATTTTGCACATTGAGCTCTACAACTTTACATCTAGTTTATCATTATAAATAATTCGCACCCTCATCTCTTGCTCCATACTTTATGCCCAGTGCCTAGAACAGTGTCTGGTGAGAAACAAGTACTTACTGAATAAACGATGTGCTCCCCTGAGATCCCGGACAAAATGGGAGTCTACAGATATGCTGAGGTTGTCCTGTCAAATCCTTCCCCAGCTGGGCCTTACCCACAATGCCCCAGCTTTGAGACTTTCTCACCTGTGACAATGAGACAGGTGAAAAAAGGGCCCAGATGTGGAGGCTAAGCCCCTCAGCCATGCATCAAGAAACACAAAATAAAAATTGAAAAGGGAGCCCAGCCCGTGCTGCTCAGTGGATTGAGCATCGTCCCATGCACCAAGAGGTCACCGGTTCGATTCCGGGTCAGGGCACATGCCTGGGTTGCAGGCTCAATCTCCAGTAGGGGACATGCAGGAGGCAAACAATAGATGTTTCTATCTCTCCCTTCTCCTTTCTCTCTGAAGAAAAAAACACAATAAAAACGAATCTTTTTTTAAATTTGAAAAGGGAAACTGAACAGCCGGTGTCTAGTCTTGCTTTAGCCCTGTTGTTGGAAGGATAACATGCAGACAGCTCAAGACAAACACAGCCTGGGTTCCGAATGGGCAGAGCTGCTTTCTCTGCGCACTGAGGCTTCCGTGTGAATTTCCTTGCTCAGAGCAAGGACATGCCTCTCCCAGAGGGCAGGCCTCCTCTGGACTGAGGTGCCAGCTCTCGGTGCGGGGACCTGCTCGCTCTCAGGGCACCTGGACAGGGTTTTCTCCAAGGAGACCTTCGGAGAGCAGCTGGCTTCCTGGGCAAGGAGGCCTGGGCAGACTGTGCATGGCCACGCAAATGTGCAGAGAATCCGGCCAAGTAGCCTTAGGACCTAATTGGCTCAGAGACAGGAAAGTCAAAATGTCACAGCCAAAGCGACAGCTGGCAGAGGCTTAGAGAAGAAGAGGCATTATCTTCAACTCGGAAGTAATGACACGGAAAGGGCACCGCACAGGGAGTCCGAGACCTGTGCGCACCGGCCGGGAGGCTGGTATTCTCGGCAGGTCGTGGCCTTTCCTGGGCCTTGCTTTTCTCCTCTATAAAATGGAAATAAATTCACTGCTAAGCCTGGCTTGCTTGCTTCCTTGTAATGAGCCCGGACAACACCACAAAACGGGAGACACAAAAACTACCACAAGGTCCTTACCCTTCAATCTGATCATAACGTACAGGGTCTCGCATTTGCCCAGCTCACAAGTCGCTCCTGTGACTGTCAGTGGTAGTATCCAGGTGGATGCTGGGTGCACTTGGCTTGTGACTCCCCTTCTACAATGTCCCCCACACCCTCCTTCCTGCCTCCACGGGTTTGTGTCAGTTCAGGCCTTGCCTCTCCAGGTCCGTCCGCTGAGTCCAGTCACAGTGTCGGGAGCTCACCATCCCAACTGACCCCCCACCTCTGAGCTCCTGCCTCCCCAATTCCGTCTCCATTTGTCCACTAGCTCTCTCTGCACAACCACCAACCAGGATACCCTTCCCTCAAAATCTCCTTTCCTACAAAATTCCGTCCAAATTCTTCTGCTTGGCATTTGAAGTGTGGACAAGCTGTCCCAGCCCACCTCCCAGGCTCACTTCCCCTTGGGGGCCTTTGTGTTCACAGCCCAAAGGGCCTCCTCTCACCAATGCAGCCCCCTTCCCTGCTCCTGCGCTCCTCCTCTCTGCTTAGACGTTCAAGATCCTGACTCGCATTTCAAAGCTCAGCTCAAATGCTCTCTGTTTTATTCGGTATTCTCAGGTATTCTCAGCTTCAGGCCCACTAAGCGGCCCCTTCTTGTTTTCAAGCTCACATACATTTTTATTTTTCCTATCACAAGTATGTGCTTGGTGCATCTTGAAGTGGAAGTTTCAGCTCAAAGGTTTCCCTCCCTATGACAGCCTTCTTGATCCTCCCAATTCTCCATACTTGGCTCCCCGACCCCAACTCGCACTCCCGCAACCCTCCTAGCATGTCTCCTCCAGACATGCCATCAGTAACTTCCATCCACAATGGGAGCCGAATCAGTCCTTGCTCTCCACGGGGCTGAAAGGAACACCCAGAGTCCATGCTCCGTAACTCCTGGCAGATGCTGATGAAGATCACCAGAGCCGTCTGCAAGGGCACCTGGAGCCGTGGGTGCTGCACATCTGTGTGACCGAACTGCCTGCTGCGCCTCATCCACCATCAGCACCAGACACCTAGAAGGCACTGCCTCCACGTCGTCCCACATCCGTGCCCAGACCCAGAATTCAACGTCTGTACGTTTCACCCGTAGAATCCACTCACATACAAGCATGAGAGCAATGGAGACAACTGGAAAGTTGGGCAGGGGTCGGGGGGAGACAAGGGTGGTGGTTACAGAGCACAGCCCACAGCCATGCCACCATCAGGACCTCATCAGACACCCAGTGCGGCCAGTTTTTCCTGGACTGTGCCCTCTCTATCTTCCTCCACGCAGCAACTGCCTCGCTCGTTTCTCTCTCCTCTTTCCTCCAAAATCCCAGCTTTAAATCTCTCTCCTTTTTGTTTTGCTACCAATTGACATCAGCCAGACCCTTAGAAGGCTCAGCTCATGAGGGGTCCCTCAGATAGCAGAGCCCCGTCCTCCCTGAAGGCTGCTTGGCCACCACCTTTGTCACTCAGGCATGGCATTCAGTGTCTCACTCCTTCCCTCAAGCTGTGTGCAAGCAGAGTTCTCAAACATGAAGTAGCGTTCTCCCCAAGAAGGATTCGACGGGTGACATGTTCACAGCCTCCCTACATCTGCAGTCACCTCCTCGCTGAGTTTTTGCCATGAAATGTCAGGGGAGATTCCGTCCACCTTCCAGCATCCCTGCCTGATCTTCCATCCACACGGCCGTCGACATCCCCACTCACTCTGCCTAGGAGCCAAGTGACTTGTGACCAAGCCCCAGTCTCAGGGCCAGGAAGGGCAGCCCATATAAAACAGCTTCCAGAATTATAAGAAGAAATTATTTGGAATGCAAGCCTTCTCAGCGGAACTCCTGACCAGAGCAGACCCAGAAAAGCCAGTGGGCAGGGCTACCCCAGGGAAGGGCCCACATGTGTCTGGAGCATGGCCTGGCCAGTGACCAATTTGTGTTTATTTATCTGGCCTTTTCTTGCCTTTGCCCTGAAAGATCCATGTCCACGGTCCCCCTCATTCCCAGGCAAACTGGGCTGCTGGTCACTACAGGCTTGTTAAGAACCAGAGGTCATGAGGCCAGTCAGTGAAGCCAAGCTCCATACATGCAGATCAGAGAGAAAGCAGGAAATGCGGGGAGAGGGGGCAGGATGGGCCCTGGCTGCAGACGGGGCAGGAGACGGCCTCGTCAGGAAACGGTCACAGGAGCAATGATCCAGGAGGCTGCCAGTGAGTTTCATCAGCGTGAGTGAGGGTCTCCCCCGTGGGCAGGACCCAGATACCACAGGGCAGGAAGGCAGAAACTCCTAGCAGTCGGAGGACAACAACAACATCCCCAGGAGGCCAGCAAACACACGCGTGTGCACACACACACACAAACACACACACACTCAGAACACCCTGAATCCCTCCCCAACAGGCCCTCTGTGCCCCCAGTCAATGGCCCACTCTGCAGACCACGGGCTCAGATGTGCATGAACCCAGCCTCTCCTCCAGGACCAGAAACAAGCACTCGCTGTTCACCCCACCTCCCCATAGCCAGGGGCCTGGAGATGACCCTGGGAAACATCACATCCCTGTCAACAAAGGGACCATGGGCCAGGCAGCAGGTCTCCTCGCGTGAGGAGGGGGTTGAGGACTCACCAGGACTCGGCCGGTCAGTGTCTGGGCGGAGATCATCACCCCCGCCCAGTCCTTCACGGAGGTCATCCAGCCGACCTCGGCTGCCACCACCTCCTCTTTCTCGTCCGCGGGCTTGAGAGTGCCATCAGCCTGGCTGGAGCCATTGTTAATCTTCTGGGCCTCCTGGCAACAGAGAGAACAAGGGTTGAGACATGTTAAAAAGATGGCCGACCTCAAAAGGTCAAAGGGTCCTCAGTTCAGGTAGGAACTGGATTGGAGGTTCAGGGGTAGGGAGAAAGGAATGGGTTGTGGTTTTAATCAGTTTTTTAAATCTTTTTTTTTAAGAATCTTTTATTTATTCTTAAAGTATATTTGTGAAAGAAAGAATGACAGGACAGCTCAGGAGGAAAGGCGTTTTGACTGGGGTCTCTCTCCACCCGCCCAACCTCGGTGCCCTTCTTACGAGAGTGCCCAGTAGGAAACCCTCGTTTCCTCATCTCCATCTGTGTGGCTCCAAAGGGGCTGACAGACCCACATTGGCTCCAAGAACTGGGACTGGTCAATCACATCATCCCATCCCCCCAGCAACAGTGACTGGGCCACGGATGGTCACAGGATCCACACAAGCCCAATTCAACTCCAGCCCAGGACTTTTGCTGGGAAAAGCAGGAAAGGTAATCCTTCCCTGAGAATGAAGGCAGCGCAGAAAAGTGATAAAATACTGATGTCACCATTTGAACACCTGAATCCAGCTGTGCCTGAAATCCACCCCAGACCTTTTCCCTTACAGGAGACAACAAATTCCCCTTCATGTCCTCAAGTGTGCTTGAGGAAACAAGGCTGGCACCCTCAGACAACGGAGCCCCGCCCTGGGCCCTAAACTGAACTCTTGTGCATGCAATGTGTCCTCTCTCCCCACAAATACTCTTCTCCCACAAAGGGTCACAACTTGCTCCCTCAAGTCTTTGCTTAAATATCACCTTTTCAATAAAGGTCTTCTCTGGCTACCCTTTTAAAATTACAACCCTGCCTTGCCCTACAGCACAGCCGTTCTGCTTTATTTTTCTCCACAGCGTCAAAACCTCTAATACACTCTATAATTCACTTACTTACTTCATTTACTGTCTGCCTCCCCCAACTGCTGTACCATGAATGCCTAAATGAGTGCCTGGCAAACAGTTGGCTCAATAAACATGGAAGGAAGGAAGGAAGGAAGGAAGGAAGGAAGGAAGGAAGGAAGGAAGGAAGGAAGGAAGGGAGGGAGGGAGAGAGGGAGGGAGGGAGGGAGGGAGGGAGGGAGGGAGGGAGCAAGGAAGGAAGGAAGGAAGGAAGGAAGGGAGGGAGGGAGGGAGGGAGGGAGGGAGGGAGGGAGGGAGGGAGGAGTTATGAGTATCAGCCCCTCACTGACTATGGAACCTGTGCTTAGGGTTGCCAAATAAAATACAAGACACCAAAAAAAATTTGAGCTTCAGATAAACAACAAATAAATGTTCAGCATACATATGTCCCCAAATATTGCATGGACATACTTACACTAAAATGTATCCGTTCTTTATTTAAAATGTAACTGAGCTGAGCCCCTTACTCAAATACCCACTGAAATTATTTTTGTAGATACAGATATTTTGAAAAATGCCCCTGGAAACCATTGTGAATTGGAGTGAGGGGGAAAACCAAAAGGCAGAGGTGAAAGTCTTTGTCTGCAGTGAGCAAGGGTGGGGCAGAGTGAGGAGAGGAGAGCTGGGAGCACCGCTGAGTCATCCTCCTGGGGACCCGCAGGCTGGCAGGAAGCTGCTCCAAGGCCTGCTCTCCCCACCCTGGCTGGGGAGCTGGGAAGACAGAAACAGCGCCAGCAACACAGGGTGCTCATGTTTTATTTCCAAGTGAGCTGGGCCCCACGGAGCTAGAACAGTCCAAGAGGGGAGCAGAAGTGGCTGTGGTATATTTGGGGGCCACCTGCTGACATCTGTGGAGCCCAGTGCCAGAGCCACCTAGGGCCAGGCTCAGTGGCCAGTAGGACCCCAAGTGTCAGCCATGTGCAGACTCTGCACAGATGGGTGTCCTGGAGGAGGAAGCCCTAGATTCAGGGACAACCTTAGTAACTGAGGGTGCAGATTCAGCTCCCCCACCCCTGTGGGACCTGCCCTGCAAGATGGGGCAATATTGATGGGGATGAAACAGCACCTTCGGGCCTTAATACACGTTCAATTAATTAGTCCCACAGCCTCCTGCTTCTCCTCCAGCCACTGACACTCCAGCTGTGGCTCTCAAACTTGAGGGGGCTCAGAACCACTTGGAGGACTTGTTAACCCCATGCTGGGGGCCCCACCCCGCACCTGTATTTCTGACAAGTTCCCAGGTGATCCTGATGCTGTGGTCTGGGCGCCCCACTTTGAGAACCCCCGCTCCTGTTCATCCTGGCATGGCTTGATCAACCCTGCTCTGATCTGAACTAGGACCTGCATCTGAACACCCAGCCCTTTCCCAGCCCCTCCCTGCACCCGGCACAGAACCAGAGAGCCTGGGTGGACAGGGAGGAGCTGGGCAGGGAGAAGGCCCTCAAATCAGAGGCTTTTGTGTTTCCTCTTGAGCAGTGTCTCCCAGGGACATTTCTGACCTTGTGGGGGAGGCGGGGTGACTGAAGGGCTAGCTCTCTGCTCCTCAACCCATGGGGGTAGGATTCCAGCCACCAGGCCGACCCTGGAGGAGGGAGTCTGCAAGAAAAGGGCCGGGAGAAGGGGAGGGGGGGCAGGAAGTCCTCTCCAGTCACAGCGGTTTCAGCCCCTTAATAATTCACAGCACAAGCCTATATGGCAGATATGGCTCTCTGGCCAGCCCTCTCACCTATTGTTTCACAGGCATTCATTACCTAATTACTTCACCATAGGCAAAGAAAAGCACAGACCAAAGGGAGATAATGCCCTTGTTATTATTTGCTTACACTGGGTGCTGTGAGCTTAATTGCACGGGTGGGAGGCAGGTCTGGGGGAGTGGCAGGGAGAGGGAGCCAGGAGGCCTGAGCCCCACAAAGCCTGGTGCCAGCGGGCCAGGCTGTGCTCCTGGCCTGGAGGAGAGGGCCTCTGCACTCTGACCTCGCTCTGGCCCAAGCATCCCTTTACAGGGAGCAGGGACTGTAACCCCATGCTCAGGAGAGGGGGGCTGGGACACACAGGGGGCGGAGAGGTAAGGCGCAGAGCCCACTGTAATGGTGACTGGCCACCACTCGTCAAGCCAGGCTGGGTGTCAGCAGCTACCAATTAGACGCTTTCTATGCGTGATCCTGATGGGAGCTTCTAATAAATCCAACAGGAGGCGGCATGAGCCCCATTTTACAGAGAGGGCAACTGAGGGCAGGTATCTCAGGGGAAGCAGAGAGCCCACCCACCACGGACAAGCAGACTGCCGTGGGCACGTTAGCTCCGGAGCCTCGGCCTCCTCCGTGTAAAGGGGACAGGCATGCCGGCCCTTTAAGGTGGTGGCCCAGCTTATGTGAGATAAGCAATGCCCAGCGCTTGCCATGGTGTCTGGCACGTGGCAGTCAGAGCTGCCGAGAGGGAGTGCCCACTGCCCACTGATGGGACTGGTTGCCCCTGAGGGTACAGTGGAAGCTGCATTCCTACAGGTTTCACTGGCCCAGAGTGAAACCGTAATAAACACTTACAGAGTGGAGGGTAAACGGTGTAGGTTCTAACGGCTTTGACCCTTCACTAGGTAATGGGCCCCTGGGATGTAAGGTCCCCGACTTCTAGAGGGGTTCCAGCAGGAGCTGTGTGGCACTCCCAGGTCAGCCCTGGACCGAGTGACCCATGAGATCCCTCCTAACTCCACGCTCCACTGGGGACGAGGAGACAGGACCAGAGAGAGGTGGCCTGCTGGGCCCCAGGACACTGCCTCAGGGGGACAGCGCTTGGTCCCAAACCTCCACTTCCCACTGCACAGGAAAGAGGCGACGGGGGAGAGGGGCAGGGTGACATCCCGGAATGTGAGGGTCCTGCTGTAGCTACGCCCTGAGAAAGGGGCTCAGTCTTGCTTTGGAGGCCACTCCTCCCTCCAGCCGTGCCCTCTCTCCCACCAGAGTCTGTGTGAAACGAGCCACAGCTGCCTCCGGGGACAACATGGGACAGCATCTCATCTCAGTGCCCAGACAGTGAGGAGGGCAGCAGGGCAAGGTGACAGAGCAGGAGCCGGGGATCTTGGGGAGCAGGCTGGCCGGCAGTTCCCTCACTCCAGTCCACATGGGCCGCCTCTCACATGGCTGGGCCCAGGCACATGGTTTCACCCACTTTTTTGCCTTCTCCCCATTCTTTTCAGTAGCATTTGCCCTAGGGACTTCCTGTTGACATGGCCACAGAGGTCCTCACCTGTCCTGTCACTTGTGGCCAAGGGCCTGACCGACCACATCACCGGTACTCACTATAGGAAGCGCCTATCTGTTGGATGTTTGGACATTTCCTCTGAGTCACCAGGTCAAAGACTAAAGCTGGAGAAGGGACCTCAGCAACACCTTCAGATGCCAACCCTCCCTCACTGTAGAGATGAGACCACTGAGGGCCGGAGGCAGAGAGTGTGGGGAAGCCACATGCTCGGGGTCCCCCACCCAGCCAGGCAACCCTCAAGCCAAGACGGAGACCCCCAGCTGACTCTGTCCCTTAGCTCTTGTTGCCTCCCTAGCAAGAAGCCTCCTCCAAGTCTAGCCAAGAGAAGCCCTCACTCCCAACCAGCTCCCGCCTGCAGCCTGCAGCCTGGCATTCCCAGGACTGCCAGAGGCTGCCCCCTGGCCGGGCCCCAGGTTTGGGTGCAGGGGCCACAGCAGGAGCAGCCTTTCTTGTTCTCGAAGGACTAGCTTTTCCCAGCAGTAGGAGCGGCCCTGACCCAGCACCAGAGAGCCAGCCCATTGTAATCCCAGGACCCCACAGCCCCACCCTCAGACCTGGGCCTTGTCTACCCCTATCCTTCCTGAATTAGACCCAGTACGCAGGAACTTGGGGTTTGTGGGGTGGAGGAGGAGCTCTGAGGACGGAAGGATACCCACTCCAGGCCCAGCTTCTCTGCATGTCCGTGGACCAGTCACTTCATTTCGCAAAGCCTCTTCTGTGGACAGTGCTGAGGGCAGCCTTGTAAGCTGGACGGGGGAACCCAGCACTTTCTGAAGTGCCCACTGCCTGGTGAAGGTGGGCAACGCTGGCATTGCCGCCCCCTGGCTCTGAGCAGGAAGCAGTGCTGCTCTGGAGAAAGGGGTCCCGGACCCCAAAACCAGGCCTCACACAGCATATGGTTCAACAGACTCCCACCCATCTGTTTACTGCCCTGCACCCCAACAAGATGCTGGGATTGCCAATCCTGCCAGGTGGCCACCATGCTGGCCACACCCTCCCTGTGAGCAGCCACCATACCTGCTCCTGCCCAGCTGGACTCACTCACCCCGGGCAAGCTCCTACCCACATCTGTGAGGCCAAGCCAGGTGCCAAGGCCTCCCTGGGCATCACACCTGCTGAGTGACTGCAGCGGGGGGTCGGGGCCAGCAGCCAGGAGGATTCCAGAGCCCCCTCGCTGCTCCCTCCTGAGGCTGCCCCCAGACAGGAAGTCTGTCCCAGGTTTAATTGTCTCGGCTCTTCAAACACCGGCTCCTCATCCCAGGTCTGGGAAGTTGCTTCCGCACTGATCATCCGGGAGGGAAGCTACTCCTAAAAATGTAAATCAGATCCTATCACTACGGTGCCGACACCCTCCTGGGCCTTCTCGTCCCAATCGCAGCGCGTCATCGACTTCACTCCGTGCACCCCTCCCAACCCAACCTGTCCCACTCCTGCCATCATCCCACGAGGCTCCCACTCCCTCCCTCTCTCCAGCCACACCAGCCTCCCTGCGCTGCCAGAACGCGCCAGGCCCACCCGTCCAGGGCTGATGGCATTGGCTGCTCCCCCTGCCCAGATGGCCACGTGGCTGCCCCCTCGCCTTGCTCGGGCATTGATACCATATTAGTGAGTGCTTCCCTGCCCGCCCCATTGAAAATGACAGCCACCCCACCCTGATCACTCCCCATCCGTGCTCTGTGCCTCCTCGGAGCATTTATACCACCATCTGGAAGCTGCATACTTTAACTATCGTTTACTGCCTGTAAACTCAATGAGAGAAAACAACTGTCTCCTGTCCTCAACACTGACAGGTTAGGAGCTCAGAGTAAGCACTTGACAAAAATCTTAGTGAAAGTCAGGGAGAGAGGGAAGAAGGGAGGAAGGGAGGGAGGGAGGGAGGGGAAGAAGGAGACCTGCAGCCAATAGGAAGTCAACTCTTGGCAGGCACAACACCTAGAATAGAGTGATTATTAATAAGTAGCGATGATAACAGCACTGGCTGCCGTTTCTGAGTAGCATCACAGTAACTGTGAGGCAGGTAAGAGCTCACTCAATGGCCGTGAGGGTTAAGTAGCTGGCTCAGGAGGGCTCAGCCGGAATTTAAACCCAGCTGTCTGACACCAAGAAGAGACAAGTACCTGTCCTGACATCCTCCCGGGGACAGCAGGAGGAGCAAACGGGATAATGTGTGCGGAGGACGGGCTGCTGTAAGTGCCCATGAAGGGTTAGTACCATAAACCCTGAGCACTCAATTCACCCCACGCAGTCTGGGTACCTCATGTACCACAAAGGCCCTTCTTCAAGGTCCCCGGGCCTTGAGAGGGCGGTTACATCAAGGACAGAGAATCACTGTTTCTTTCTCCGCCAAGAACCAGCTCAGAACCATAAATCACCCTTCCTGGAGCAGAGCATCGAACTGGAAATGAACGTGGCCGAGTAGACAGGCCGTGAAGCCCTCTTGCTGAGCACGGAGGTTCCCCATGCGGATGCCAGCCGAGAAGAGGCAGCCCCCCTGGGTGCTGCCCACATCCCAGGGGCTGTATCGCCTGCCCTCTCGGCCCAGCGCCCTGAGGGTCTGCTAGGAACAGCCTCCCCTGATCCCTCTGGGGCAGAGCAGAGCCCACCAGGGACACTTCCATCTCTGGAAGCCCATGCCTGGACCCTCCACTTTATGGCCTCGGTACCACGGAACATTCCGGGGTGCTGGATTTCCAGGGGGCTGTTGGGGAAAAAAGGACCCAGGAAATCTCCACCTGTCCTCTTCTTGTGTCTTACTTTGTCCTGGTTGACATCCGAAAGACATTTCCCCTGAGTCTGCACTGACAGGTTCTGCTTCTGAGTTATTTCTCCTTTCTGCCTGGAACCCCCATCCTCATTCCATCCCCCTCTCCCTGCGCTCTCTCATCTGTCAAAACTGACCCAGCAGCCCCGCATGCGGCTGCCCAGAGCTCAGTACCAAGCAGAAGAGCCTTGCTCTCCTATCAGAGGGATGGCGGAGGTGGAGAGCTCTGGGCTGACTTGTCCCGGTTCTTCAAACACTGGCTCCTCATCCCGGGTCTGGGAGGCTGCCCCGCACTGATCTCCACTGCGCAGTTCCCACCTATTGAAGGTTTGTGCTAAACCACTTCTCTGTGAAGGGGTTTTCTGTGGGAGGGGAAAAAACGAGTTTGAAATCCATTCAGTACAAATCCATAGGCCCAGTTCAGCTTTGAGAAGATGCTTTATTTCCTGGCAATGGTTATGACATTCCGTGGCACAGCTGGCCTAAGACAGAAATGCCTGAACTTCAATACCCACAAACCACTGGGGCTTCCAGTGCCTCCATGCGGGCCATTGTCCTGGTCCCGCTGCCCCGGGTCTTCACTGGGCCTAAACGCTAGAGCCACCCCCACTCCTGCCAAACAGGCCAAGAGGAAATGCCCTGGCAGCCCCTTGCACATCCTGGCCGGGTGGCCCAGCCAGGGGATCCTCCCAGCTACCGAAAATCCTGCATATTAGGGATTAGTCCGATTACCTTAAGCGGCTCAAGCAAATAAAGCATAATGTGGGCACCACCAGCTGGGATTTTCATGAGAGAGTTCTGCAAAGGGAGAGGAGGGAGGAGGTGGTGGCTCTGACACCCAGGGGCGGGGCAAGCAGGGCAGCGGAGGAGTCGGGCTCCACCCAGAGTCTTCCTAAGGTTCTCGCTGCTAGGAGCTCCCTGAGCCATGTGAACAACTGCCCTTCATCAGTCTTTGTGGGAGGAAAAAGGTGACAGCAGAAAAGGCCAGCTGACCTTTAACAAGTCGCTTACCATCGCTGTGCCTCAGGTTTCCCTGTCTCAAATTCAAGGGGCTGTGCAAACACTCCCCAAGGTTCTGTCCGGCCTGACCTTGAGGTCTGAAGTGTAAGTCCCTCACTAACGCGTGTCTGGCGGTGTGAAATGCTCGGGGAGGGCAGTGCACCGATGGGCCACCTTCTCTACTTGGTGCTTTAGCACCATCTTACACGTCTGAAAGGCAGGACTGCTATGAGGCCCACAGACGTCTGGTAATTTCCAAGGTCACTCATCTTGTTAGTGGCAGAGCTGAAATTGAAACCCAGTCTATTCTGAGACTGAAGGCCATGTTTTTCTTCTGTCCCTTACTGCCTTGGGATAGGCAAAAAGTACAAGAAGAGAAGGGATCTCCTTATGAAATGCTGCTTCTTACTGCCACTGAGGCAGTCACCCTATGGGCTTCTAAATAACTCTGCACTACAGACACCTCAATCTGGATAGCCATGAATGGACAGGGAGCTGGAGAAATGGCCGAGGGTGGAGGTTCCAACCTGGGAATGGAATGACCCATTAGACATAATATCCATGGGAAGTGTTCACCAATGGCCACATGTGCTGCTCAAAATTAATGTCAACCCCACACTTTCAGAACCAAGACATACATCTCAGTTAATACCTCACATCTGCCCAGCCTGTGTGGCTCAGTGGTTGAGCATCAACCTATGAACCAGGAGGTCACTGTTCAATTTCCGGTTGGGGCATATGTCCAGGTTGCGGTCTTAATCCCCAGTGTGGGGCGTGCAGGAGGCAGCCAATCAATGACTCTCAGAAGGCAGCCAATCAATTATTCTCTCTCCTTATTGATGTTTCTATCTCTCCCTCTCCCTTCCTCTCTGAAATCAGTAAAAATATATTTTAAAAAAATACCTCACCTCTGCAAAATTATTATTTCCTTTTCCTTCAATCAGCTTAATGAAACGGGAACATAAAATGACAATCCAGAGTTCATGTCAGGGCCTTAGAGACTTAGAAGGGGACTAGCAGAGACCTCAGCGCTGCTCCCTCAGCCAGAGTGACCTGGGCTGGGCGCGTGTCAGCCTGCTCACCGGCAAAGATGCCGTGGCTCTGCTGCCAGTCTGCAGGGCAGCCTGACCTGCCCGGGGAGAGCAGCTCAGGCACCGCCCAGGCAAGAAAACCATCACAGCGGCCCGGTGGGAAGACAAACAGCACATTTGTTTTCCAGCAGAGCAATAACTTGTAATCGCACCAGGCAAGTCTGAGGCAGGGCCGGAAGTTCAGATGGATTACTAATGGGTATACTTTTCTGAATGCCCTGTGTTATCTTGGTTAATCCTGTTCACAATACTGCACATTAGGCTCCATTATCCCCATTCTGAAGATGAACAACTGAGGCACGAAGGCTTTCTGAAGATCCATGGTTAGCACCGTGGCTTTATTGAGGCCCAGTAAGCTCCATCCCAGTCCCTTTCCTTGTCCGAAAAGTCTTATGTTTCATGGAAAGGCGATTTAGTACAACTTCTGGTTTCACGGAGAGCACTCAAGGCCCTTCAAAAAAAAAGTTTTTAAAAAAGGAAATGAATCTCAGAGTCACAGATATGTTGAGGTCAGAGCTGTGAGAGGCCTTAGAACTTGTGTGGCCGGTTCCCTTCCTTCGTTAAGGAAGAGCCCAAGGCCGCACAGGGCAGAAGCACAAGAAGCTGTGGAGAGCCCCACGAGGCCGAGAGATGGCCCGAGAGGAGTGGGAAGCAAGTCACTCCTTCCTCGCCTCAGTTTCCTTCCTCCACGAGCATCTGTAAGAATCCACCATGATGATGCAGGAATGCAAAGCCCTTTGGTGGGGCGCAGTTATTATCAGCTAAGCGCCAGGCAATGCACTTGTATGACCTTGGACAACGACTTCCCCAGTTCTGATCAGCTAATAACAAACTGATCAGGCTGTGAATCCATATTTTCCAAACAGCAAACTTGATCTCTGTCCACTTCACCCAAGGGGAGGCCTAATCTGGTTTCTAGTCAAGACGGACTGGATATGGATAACTAAGGAAACTTAGTTATGAAATGGGTAACTCGAGGAAACCCACCCTCATTTTCATAAAAGAAGGCAGACATTTCCATGCCATGGCCACGTTAGCTTTTATGACTCAAGTTAGTGGAGAAAAAGGCAAACTGAATCAAAACAAGGGTGTGAACATGGTTGAGGAATGCTCGAATGCTACCCAAAGATGCCGAGTTTAAATCCTCAAGCGACCAGCTCATCTTATCAGAGGCGATGGGCCCTCCCCTCCCTCTGTCCCACCTTCTCCTGGCTCCTGAAAAGCAGCCCAGGACAATTGGGAAATGTTCCCACTTCCAGAAAGGGCTTGCTAGAGAGGGAGACAGTGGACGGGTCAAGAGGGGAGAAGCAGGAGGAGGAGGGAAGCCCGTGGCCACCTGTGAATCGGGAAGCGGATCCGGTTCGGGTGCGAGGATGGTTCACTGGCCTCTGGTCCTGTGGTCCCTGAGGGGTGGGCCACGGCTCCAGGCAGCAGTCTGAAAATAGATGCGGCAGCACAACGTAATGGATGTGCCAGGGAAAGCCGCCCACACTCCTCTCCAGGGGAAAACTGTCCTTTTCTGTAACGCGGTGCCATCGCTCTTTGTTGGGTGAGAATATGCCCTTTTAATGAAACGACGCTGATGACAGAGCTGGGATTTGACAGCTTCTTTTTCATGCCCTTGCTTGTCAAAATAAAAAGCTGGCCACCCGGTGCTGGTCTCTATGCTTTTTAAAGTTTAATTTAGGATCTCAGGGGAAGCCTAGGAACCATTCACTGAGTCGTCACTCTGCAGATGGGAAATTAAGGCCCAGAGAGGCCATGCTCATAGGCCCCAGTGTATGTCTGTCACACCCATTAGGGACAGCCTCAGGGTCAGGAAAGGTGGGGCCTAAGGAACAGAGACAAGGTCCCTAGGGGTTCCAAGTGCTGGCCTGGAGAGCAGGAGAGAAAGGAATGCATCAGTTTTCAGGGCTCAGGGCCATTCCAAAGGGTCCTGAGCTCCTGGACTCACTGCTGGGTCCTGAGGCCCTCCCTGCCATCTCAGCAGAGAACCTAAACCACCTCCCTGGAAACAGTGCAATTGTTGCCAGGGCCCCAAACCATCGTTCAAGGGTAGGTGGAGAGAGAATGTACCAGCAGACAACAGATGGGGTGAATTGCTTGTGGGTGAATGCTGCCCTCCAAGTCAACAGGCAGAAGCAACATGGAGTGAAAAGGTGACTTGTGAGCCATCTAAGCTACAGCCCAATGCCCAAACGGAACAGGTCACTTCATCCCTCGTGGCTGCAATTTCCTCAGCACGCTTCCCACCACGGACCTCACATGGGCTGTGCTCTTCTCCTCCAGGCTCCACTGCAGTGCGACGCATGCTCCAGGGGCATGTGGCCCAGCTGCTCACTGCACAGCCTCAGAGCTGGAGCAGTGCCTCGCACAGAGTGGGAAGCTGATAGTGCGTTACAGAATGACTGAACCAATGCTGGGTGCTGGTTGTCTTCTGCTTTATTTTCACTCTGTTCATATTTTCTGGAATCTCACAAATCCTCCCCAGTTCCCACCGTCCAGACAGCACAGAACTCCAACTCCTCCCAGCCTGGCCTTGGGGCCCGCAGCCTGCCCGCCCCCTCTCCTCACAGCCTGCTTGCCCACCAGAGTTCTCTGATGGGGCTCGGTCCTCCTGACCTCCACACCTTTGTTGCCTGCTTCTCCTGTTCCTGGGACGCCCTCTCCATCGCTCTCCACCCATCTTCATCTCCTTAATCAAATCCCAGGGGCCCACTAAAGTCCTCTCCCTGCCCCAACTCCAGTGTCGGAACCTGTCCCCTCGCTCAGCATGTCTTTTTAGCCCTCACCGATTGGACGTTTTTCAGCCTCTTCCATCTGCTGGACTTAGATGGGGTTTGGCTTCAGGTCAAAAGAGCTGTCAAAATTAGGTCGTCCCACTGCCTTTGCCAATGACCGCCATTCAGGAAATCAATGCCTAGCAAGTCAGAGACGTGAGGAGGCAGACGGATGGCTGGGTTACCAGGCTCACTGATACCCTCAGGAGGAGCCGTGTCAATGGCCACGCCCTGTGGTGGCCCAGGCTCCGATCTCCAGGGCTCCACACGGCTGCCTGTCTCCCCCTGCTCGGGTTCTGCACCCCCCGCCCAGGAGGCCTGGCTGAGCTCCGAAACCTCAGCCTCCTATGTGCCTGGTTCCCACTCTAGTCTGTATCTAGTTTTCCAACACAGCAGCCAAATGCAAGAGTCCAGGCTGGCTGTTAATGTGAAATAATAACAATAATTCAACAAATAGCCCGGGAAGAGGGAGGGGACTTCTATTTCTATCGGGTTCAGATGGCTGCTTCTTCTCTTTCTAGATCCCTGAGGGGAGTGAGGAACAGAGCCCCCCGGTACTGCAGAGCCTCAGCCCTTTTCTTGGCACCCCTAGACCCATCAATCTCCTCCTTGTGGCCTGGGACCGCCCCCAACCCTGAATGTCAGGAGAGGCTAAGCAGCTGTGAGAACCTTCTTTCTCGAAGGTTTTTCCAAAATTATATCAGGTTTCTTTCTACCCCAGCTCGTCAGCGGGGACTCTTTTGCCTAACATGGTTGAGGAATGTCTTAGAAACCGGTGTAATTCGGCCTGGCTTCAGATGCGGTTTTCCACCCAGACAGCACACACCGAGCGTCTGGACGTGCTGGCTCCTACCTCTGGGGCACCCACACCCTTTCCCAGTCTCCGTACCTCGGTCAGGAGGGCCCACTTCACAAAGCGGCGGGTGCAGCCCAAGGAAGTCAGATACAGAAAACAAGCCAACGGGAAGCCTAAAGGTGCATACACAGGGCCTCTCTTCCCCCCAATTTTCTGAATTTGCAAATCTACTTGTGATGCACCAATAATTAAAGAGCAACAATGCACATAAATTTCGGAGGGCACACGCCGTTCTCCTGGAAGAGAGGGCAAAGCCTTCCAGCCTGCTCTTCCAATGCAGATTACTTCTCCCCTCGTGCCTGTGCAGACTGGCCTCCTTCCACAAATACAGACTCTCACCAAAGGGGTCCAAAGATAATTGTTAGAACATGCAGTTTCCGAAAGATTACTGAATGTCAAGATTACTGCTGAATTATTTCTGAACTGTTGTTCGTCCTGCTACACCCTTGCCTGAGGACCCACAACCTCCCCCTGGACAAAAAGACACATTTTCTTCCGCCTTAGTGCTCTGTCTCCTGGGCTGAGAGGGCCACACCAGGTGGGCAAGGGAGGAAGGTAACTTCTAAATCTCCAAAGTCTCCGACTATGAAGATCGAGCAACTGCAGTGAGATAAGGGCACTGTGGTCATCACCTGAGCCCGTACCTACACGCCCCAGGTTTCCATGACAACTATCAGTCTGCCCCAAGCACTCATGAAGGTGGGATCTCCTCTGTGTGGGATGCTCTAGGTCTAGGAGAAAGGTCAGAGTGTCACCTGAATCCCCAGTCTTTGCTCTTCTTCATCTTCTGCAGCTGTTTTTCTGACCCGAAGCTGGACAGAGATGGTTGTTACTAAGATTTCTTAGCACAGATACATCGAATGTGAGCAATAAGCCGAGGAGAAGGGACACATGGGAAAGCTCCTGGGGACACTGGCAATGCTCTGCTTCTTGATGCCGTGGGTGGTTACATGGATTCTCACATGATTATTCACCATTTTGTACTTTTATATGTATGTGCCTTTCTGTATATTTGTTTTATTTCACTTTTTTTTAAAAGACTTTAAAAAATGAGTCAGCCAAACTGTTCTTCAGGGACCCATCATGGTCGCCCACATTTGTTAAGTATCCTCTGGCACAGGACGGCGGAAATAACCCTGTGTCAGAGCCTGAACAACAGGACCAGGAACCAGAAAAGCCCCACTGAAGTGACTGGTCTCCAGACAGCCAGGAGCCAGGCACCAGCCAGAAAGGGAAGTCAAAGCAGAAGTGAAAGGCGATGAGACAGTCACAGGCTCAATGGGCTAGAAAACCCAAGAGCAGCTGCTCTTGCCCTGAGGTCATGAAGTGAGGGAGGCAGGGCCCTGGCCATCAGAGAAACAGTGAGCCTGCTTCACACGGCCCTGCCAGCCCCCTCCTTAGAGGTGCTCACGGCCTCAGCACAACCTCGGCACGGCCTCGGCCCGGCCTGGATTACAGCGTCAGGCACATTAAGCAATCCGGATGTGAGACAAGTCTCCAAACCAGCTCTCCACCCTCCATGAGCCTCCACTTACCACTCATTCCGGCCACACTGCTCCCCTGGTCCTTCCCTGCACACACCTCACACTGTCACCACCATCCATCGTTATGTCCATATTGGAAATCTGACACGCCCTTCACGATGAAATTTAAAAGCCACCTCCACCATGAAGCCTCTACAGATCTCTTAATTGGAATGGACATCTCCCAGTGGTGTTCACGCAACACTTCCTCTGTCCCCTCAGAGTGTTCTTTTTTCTTCTAGTTATTAGCCTCATTCCATGTAACCACTATGGATACATCCATCATCCCCCAGCTAAGAGTCTTAAAGTCAGAAACTGGATCTTATTAGTTCTCATATCTGTAGAATATGTATATGTATATGTATATGTATATGTATATGTGTATGTATATGTATATGTATGTGTGTGTGTGTTTGTTTTATTTCACTATTATATATATATATGTGTGTGTGTGTATATATATATATTTTAATGTCTACATCTAGCACGGTGCCTAATGAATATGCAGCAAGCACTCAATGTTTACTAAGAAAGCAGAGTCCAAGAGCATGCAGGCCAAGCACTTAGGCTGCCAAGGAGCACACAGGGCCTGGAGGGAGGGAGGGTGAGCATCACAGGGAACCTTTACACCTCACAGCCATGCACTTCTCTCCACCCTCTCTCCCCTAGTTCACGGCTAAGCTTCCTAATTACTAGCACGTTAACCACTCTGGCTCCAGCCCCCATCCATTCTCCACACTGAAGCCAGAGAATTCTCCCAAAGTGTAGACCAGTCAAATCATTATTCCTGTGCCTAAACTCTTCAATGAGTCCCCATTGCTCTAGGGGTCAAGTTCAAAGTCCTAGGCATGGCCTTCCAAGGTGTTCTTGCATAGCTGGCCTCTGCCTGGCGTCTGGCCACGTGTGGGGCCACTCCTGGCCTCACCTTCTTTATGCTCCAGCCATACTGGACTTTCTTCCCTCCCTTCAATGAGTGGTCCTCTTTTCTGACCCAAGGATTTACATGTACTACCTCCTTTGCCTGTAACAACCTCTCCATCCAATCACATTCCAGACTTCTAACTCATCCTTAAGATCCTTCTCCAGAAGCCTTCCCTAAAGCCCCTGACCCTCCCCTGCCACCCCCCCTGCACCACCACCAGGTAGAGCCCCAGAACCATGGTCCTTGCACTCTTCCCCCATAACACTCAAGGCACCTGCAAAGACTTGTTCAGCCCCTCTTTGCTTCAAACCGTTTGCAAACTGTTTCTGTAAAGGGTCAGAGAGATTATATTCTGGGCTCTATGGCCTATACGCCGTATGGTCTCTATAGCAACGACTCAATTCTGTCGTAGAGCAAAGTGGCCGTAGACGATATGTAAACACATGAGAGTGGTTATGTTCCAATAAAATGTTATTTATGGACACCGAAATTTGAATTTTATATAAGGTTCACATTTCATGAAATATATTTCATTTAAATTGTTTTCTAACTATTTAAAAAATGTAAAAACCATTCTTAGCTCACAGGGTATACAGAAACAGATGGCAGGCCCGACTTGGCCCGCGGCCTGCAGTTTGCCGCTCCTGCATGAGGCTGTAAGTTCCACGGAGAGAAACTCTGTCTTGCTCGCTGATGTATTCCCCTAGCACCAGGCCTGCTTCTTAGAAGGTGATTCATAAAAATTTACTGAATGCCTTGCAGTGTGGACAAGAGCAGTGTTTGTGATGTGTACTCTGCAGAACGCCAGTCCAATGGGATACTTGCACAAGAGGGACAGCTCTTTCTTCAACGAAATTTGGAAATGCTACTGTCCCCTTCCCAAAATTGTCAATATCAAGGGCAGAAAGCATATCAAAAGAAACTTGTTTGATTCAGATCAACACAGTGCTTCCCAAACTCATTGTATCAAAGAACTTTCTACTTTAACCCAAAACATCTACCAGTAACCATGGGCAACCGCATTAGAAAGTACTGCTGTGAGGAAAAAAGGCAATGACTTAGAAGAATGGTTCTCAAACTATAATGAGCATCAGAATCACCCGGAAGACCTGTTAAAACAGACTGCTGGGCCCCAGCCCAGAATTTCTGATCCAGTAGGTCTGGGGTGTGGCCTAAGAATTTACATTCCTCACAAGTTTCCAGCTGATACTGATGCTGCTGGTCTGGGGACCCCACTTTGAGAAACACTGATCTGAAAAAAAGGACCTTCCAGGCATAGGTCCTTCACCTGAGGATTCCTCCTGCTTCCAGTGCCTGAATCCCAGGAGAAACCCAACTGACCACTTCCTCACACCAGCTGAAGAAACCTTGACCCACCTCTCCAGCATTAGGGCAAGGCAAGGGAATGGGTTACACTGTGTCCCCCCAAATTATGTTTAAGTTTTAACTCCAAGTACCTGTGAATGTGCCTTTAATTGTAAATAGAGTCTTTACAGACATAATCAAGTGAGCCCTTAACCCAATATCCCTGATGTCCTTACAAGAGGAGGAGAGAGGGACACAGGGAAGAGGATGCCATCTGAAGACAGACATAGGAAGAAGGCCATGAGGCGGCAGAGGAAGAGACTGGTGTGATCAGCTACAAGCCAAGGAACGCCAAGCGTGGGCCGCCAAGCATGGACCACAAAGGGTAGACGGCCAAGGGTGGACCACCACCACCAGAAGCTACAAAAAGGCAAAAATGGATTCTCTACACAGGTTTCGGAGGGAGATGTCCCTGCAAATCCTTGATTCTTGACTTCTGGCCTCCAGAACTGTGAAAGAATAAATGTCTGTTGTTTTAAGCCACCTAGTGTAGCACCTTTTCCCCCAGACAGAGTGCCCCTTCATCATCACAGTGCTCTCTCTCTCTCTCTCTCTCTCTCTCTCTCTCTCTCTCTCACACACACACACACACACACACACACACACACACACAGAACCAAGATGAAGCTCTGGCCAAGCCTTAACTTTGGTGGGTGTCCATATGAAATGCAAGAGGACAACTTGCTCAGCTCTCTGATCCTTTGTCACCTCTAGCTGGTGGGTGTTTGAGCTGGGGTCTCTCAGGAAATTAGATGACCTAATGAGTATGATGTTTTGTTGGACTCCTGTCCTGGGGCTGGTTTTGGCAAAAAGCATGTGATTTACTTTTTAGTTTAAGAAAGTCAATAAGGCCCTGGCCAGGTAGCTCGGTTGGTTAGGGCATCATCCCGATACGCCAAGGCTGAGAGTCCAATCCCTGGTCAGGGCACATAAAAGAAGCAACCAATGAATGCATAAATAAGTGGAACAACAAAGCAATGTTTCTCTGTCTATCACTAAAAATCAATCAATAAAAAAAATTAATAACTTCTTAAGAAGTCAATGAATAAGTTAAGGAGACTTGGCTTTCCACCATCCTGGCTCCACAGGTCCCATTTCTCACCCGGAGATGCTCACAAGGGCTTCCCAGTCACATGTAAAGAATGTTTACTCCTCTGGTCTGAGCTAGAAATGCCTTCTCTAATTGATACGGAAACAGATTAGCAGTATGTATTTTCACAGTCTGAGTACCCTGGTTTTAGTCCCAAATTATACCCCTCTCCTTTGGAAATAAAAGGGTTATAATTTTTATTCTCAAAAGAGGCAGGCATAGTTATGTGCCCAATACCTTAGGAAGGCGCCAAGAAGGGAATATGGACACAGCTTGTCATTGTTGATGGACAGAAAGGGGACACCAGGAAGTGAAGAGTCTATATTCTCAAGCTCAGAGGCCACAGAATGAAAAATCAGAACCAAACAAATGCCTTCCTTGCCTCTCCAATCCATGCCAACCCAGGCTGGCAGCTCACAGGAGCTGGTGTGAACCTGAACCGCTTCAGGTGTTTTATAGATGGGCCAAGCCATGTTTTCTACTCTATCATGGGATTTTCAGGAGGTTTCTCCCACTCCAAGGCCCTTGAAAATAAGAGAGGGTTCTGGTTCTTTGAGATGGCCAGGGCAGAGACACACCATCCCCCCGGACATTAAGAACTGTCCCCTTATCTCTTCTAAGGCCAGTATCCAGTTTCCAAATGTCCAGTTGATCATGAACAGCACGTTAGCCTTCAGCCAGGAGAGTGCACTTCCAGAACACTCACATCTCGATGGAGTGGAGAGCTAATCTCGCCAGAGCAATGGTGTGCTGCCACAGGGCACAAGGAAGGAAGGAAGGAAGGAAGGAAGGAAGGAAGGAAGGAAGGAAGGAAGGAAGGAAGGAAGGAAGGAAGGAAGGTCTTCATTGCTAATCCCCGAGGCCACCTATGGGGATGCAGCCGATCTCTTTGAGGAGAGCAAGGCTCCACAACCATCTGCCTAGGCTCGAGTCCTGGGCTTGCAGATTTGTCTCACTTCGTTTGTTTTGTTTGCATTGAAATCGAATTTGCCATGCAAACCGCAGCAGGTTAGCCACCCTCTGCAGGGTTTTGTGAGGATTCTGTGAGCTGTGTCTGGTACATTACCACCAACTCATCCATCACTTACTATGGCCAGTACAAATCTAAGTAACGCACATGCACTAATCCTTTTCCTCCTTATAACCCTTATTAAGATCCCCCACTCTGCAGATGAGGACGCAGGCACTGAGAAGTCAAGGCACTTGCCCATGGTCACACGGCTCCAAAGCTGACGAGCTGAGCCTAGGCAGACGGCTGTGAAGCCTTGCTCTCCTCAAAGAGACTGGCTGCATCCCCATAGGGGGCCTCGGGGGTTAGGAATGAAGATCTGTATTCCTTCCTTCCTTCCTTCCTTCCTTCCTTCCTTCCTTCCTTCCTTCCTTCAACAATGTCCTTGTGTGTCACTCAGAGAGGGAGTGCTCACAGTAGCTTCTCAGACAATAAAATACAACCTCTCCTTCCAGGAGTTGAAGATCTATTAGGGCAAATAAGACAAGTGCTCAAAACTAAATAAAGGTAGGTATGACCTGGGAGAGGAAGGACGAGCGTGGAGGAGGCTGTTAAAAGGCAGGAGACAATCTGTGGAACAGGCTGATTTCATGAAGGAGGCGAGAGGAGGTGGGATTTCTGCCGAGCCCTGAAGGATGGGCACGGTTTCGGCAGATGCACACAGCACGGCTCAGTCTAAATTAGGGCCCCTTTGTTCTCTTTCTCCCAGGAACCCATTTGTTTCCTTTGTTGGGCTCTGCAGCTACAAATTCACGGATATGTGGGGATTTATTTGTTTAATGCTGGTGTCCTCACTAGACCGTGTACCCAGGAGGAGAGGCAGTGTGCTACCGTGTTCGCGTTATCTTACACACCCTGGGCTTCGAACCCCCTGGGCCTGGGTCAGAGTAGGCACGTGAGAGGTATTCCTTGAATGAAGGAATAAAGCCATAAATGGATGAACAAGGAGGCAAGAGTTGGAGGGCTAGTGGTTGCTTCCAGGAATGACACATATGTGTCGAGACAATGCCCAGAGCCACCGCTGCAGTAATCCCAATCCTGTTCCCTCACCTGAGTTTTCTCTCCTGTGGGAATCTTTTCACGACCACTCCACCTCCCCTAAGCTTCCCCCCCACCCCATTCCTAGGATACTGCTGTTCAGGATCCTCCGTCATGTTTGTCCACAGTGCTTGGGGGAGACGCGGGGTGCTGAGTGCAAGTCTACAAAGGCCTGCCTTCTCACTGTCCTCATTTGCTCCCCCTGGGCAACTGCCAATCACCCACACCCACCCTGGAAGCATGGGTCAGGGTGGGTCCCCCTGGAGGGGCCCAGGACCCCCTTGCTATGGAGAAGGCTGAGATCCTTAGTTTCCCTGTGCTGAGCTGGATGACTGAGAGCCCTGAGGATTCCTAGTTTTCGAGGACTTTCTTCCAAAGACAGGAGGGCATTTACCAGTAAAAATGCCTGGCTCTCTGCTGGGCTGTGCAGCCAGTTTAGAAGCCTCTTTAACAGCATTTCGAGGAAGGGCCGGCGTTTGTCATGAGCTCTCAGTCCAGGCAGGGCCTTGGCTTCTGAGCCTGAGAGAGGGTGAGCCAGGCCGGGGCCAGAGCAGGCTGCTAACACATCTCAGACCTCAGCAACACCGACCAGGCCTGCAGGAGCCATCAGGAAACGGGTCTCCGTAGCGGACGCCTGAGTCACGCCTCGGGTGAGCCCGGGGCGTCACAGAGCTGGTGTGCTTCAAAACCCTCCCTCCGCCCAGTGGGGAGGACAGTCCCTTTCTCAGGACAAGGAAACGACTGAAGCAGCCACATCTTAAAAGAAAACAGTGGCAGCAGGCCAAGGACACAATGTGTCCACTGGGTCAAGAGCACAGGCTTCAGCCAGACCAACTGGGTCTGGGGCCTCGCTGGACCCCTCCTTCAGTATCTATTTCCCCATCTGTAAAATGGGCATGATGTTCCTCACGTCACCGGACTGTAGGACATACGTCGAAGACTTTACACAGTGGCTGGAATATATTTACAGCAAGAAAAGAGTTGTCAATAATCATGATGAGAAGAATTTAAGTGGAGTAATTTTCAAGGCCTGCTTCTAGTCTTGCCTTGGGAAAGCTTTCTGTTAGGCAAATAAAGCTCCGACGACTCGTTTTTATATAACAAACAAGTATCTATAGTGGCTCTGTGCCAGGCATTGTTCTCACCATTCAGTAAACACCAACTCAATCCTCAGAACAACCTTATGCAGTGTGTACTATTATTGTGCCCATTTTACAGATGAGGAAACCCAGCCACAGAGGTTAGGTGGTCTACCCAAGGTCACAAAGGTGCAAAAGGATGAGTCAAGCTGAGATTTAAACCCAGGCAGATTTAAACCCTGGAATCCATGCTGTTAATAATGGCTACATTACACCGCTCCATTCTTGTTCGTGTACATGTTACAGCCTCTTGTCTTGTTGGGCAACCATGGGCTCTCTGACGGAAAAGGAAGAATCTTGAGGACCAGTAGGAGCCTCCTCTCTAACATTTTGGAACTCCCTGAAGTACCTAAAAGTATCCAGCTCAGAGCAGGTACACAGCCACCCCTTGCTGACTAACCTGCCCAGTCCTGCTGTGCCACTTGCCGCCTTCCACCCATCCGCCAGCTGAGACGCAAAGAGCCGAGCCTGCATGCCTCTCTCTGGAGCGTCTGCTGCATGCCAAGCTTCCCTCCGGGGCAGTGCTGTCCAACTGTGACCACCACCCAAAGTAAGAAAGAGGTTTTACATCATGACCCGTACACATCTAGCACATGAGTAATTGCAGCAGAGGACTCACGGAACAATGCCTAACCTTATTACAAGAGATGCACTTTCCTATCTTCCTTTTCTTTAGCATTGGTTGCAACCCGCTAAATTGATTTTATAATCCACTTAATGGGTTGAGGCCATGACTTGAAAAGTAATTCTTCGGGGGGTTCATTTCTAACATGAGGCACGTGCAATTTCTGAGCGCAATGCATAGCAACTCTCCCCCAAGGAAGAGCTAGACAGCCCTGCCTACTGAGGGTGAGCACCATGGTGCTGCCACAGCCTGGATGCGCCCTGGGACCCTCCCCCGAGCCCTGCACCTGGCTGGAGTGCTGAGCCTTGGAGACTGGGTACAAGCTGGGAGCTAAAAACTGGGAGCTAAAGGCTGGATTCAAGCCAGCACAGAATTAAAAGCGTGGCTTTAGAATCTGCTGGAAATGAGTTCGAATCCTAGCTCTGCTATAGTTACGAACTTCGGCGGGTTCTTAACCTCCCTTGAGCCTCACTTCCCTCACCTGGAAATGGGGGTTGTTAAATCCCCCGCCTCCCCCCTCCCGCCGAGGGTGAGTGTGTGGATTAGCTGAGATGCAGAAAGCCCTCAGAAGACTGCCAGGGCTCGTAAGACTGAATGGTGCTGATCACTGGTGGTCTTTGCAGCCCCCTTAACCGGCTCACACACCTTACAAGGGACTTCCCACCCTTCTCTGAGTCTCCACATTTACAGACCCTGCAACATGCAGAAGAAATAGCAGCCCCCCCCCCCCGCCCCCCCCCCCAAGCACATGTTCACACTCAAATGGCTGAACCAACTAAGCAAGGGCTCAGGGCTTCACCCATTAAGTCACCCATCACTGAGTATCCTTTTAAAAAAGGTGTTTCCTACACTTTCCTCCAGGGCCAGGGAACAACACAGCTTGTTGCATGAATTTCACTCATTCCATCCCATCTGATACCTCTGGACACAGGACAAAGCTCCCTCCTCCACGAATGGGGAAGACGGAGATGGGAACGCCCAGTAAGGCTCCCCCGGGGCCCTCCTAAAGGTTCCGTCCCCGGCAGCCGGACTGTGAGCCTGCCATCACTGCCCAGGCTGCCTCCCGAGGGAGGAGCAAGCTTCTCGGGGAATAGCTCAGACCCCTGAGGATAGCCAGGCCCCTGCGATGAGAACAGGCACAGCACTGATGGGTGCAGGGCAGGCAGGCAGTGACTTTCCACCTTGGGTGGGACACTCAGGTGGCCCAGTGGTAGCAGAGAATCCTTAGACAAAGTGACTTCTGAGGCCGGGAGGAAGCCGGGAGGCCTCCGGAGTGCACCCTGAGACACAGCGGGCTGGTTTCCCTGGAGCCGCCCGCAGGAAAATGCGTTTCTGTGAGAGGCTAATCAGTCATGACAGCGCCTGCTTCAGGTATAATTGCGCAGGGCCCCTGTGGGTCTCTGGGTCAGCCCGCGATGGAATTTCCATCACCTGTTGTGTTTTGGCCACTGGAGGAAATGCGTGCTGGGAGAAGGAGGAAAGGGGGGAGCAGGAAAAGCTGAGTAGCCATAAAAACCACGTGTGATTTGAAAACTTCAAAAGGATGAGGAAATCTGGGAGCTGGAGATTCTTCCTGGAATCAGCTCCGTCTGCGGGAGCAGCGTCTGGCAGGCTGTGGGCTTTGAAGTCCAAGTTTCTCAGGCAATAGAGCAAAGTGAGCGGCGCAGCTTGGCCACTGAGGATGGAAACAGGACCCAGGGAAGGGAGATTTCGTGTTCTTCTCACCTAGACACCAGCCCATGAGCCGCCATAAACGCCAGACCATGCTTGCTGACCATATGGCTATGTGGACATGTGGGCCTTGAGCCAGGAGTAGGCAGGTATCTACAGGAGGAGACAGAATCGCCTCTCCTGCCCTCCAGAGAGCAATGCCATTCAAGAGCCAGAGATCCCACAGGGTACACTGGTGTACCAAGTTAGGGAATATCACCAAACCACCCAATCCCCCAAGTATTAGAGCTGGGGGCGGAGGCTTCAGGGACTACACAGTCCAGGGTTTCTCAACCTCGGCACTATGGACATTTTGGCCAGATAAGCCTTTGTTGTGGGCATCTGCCCTGTGTTGGAGGATGTTCGCAGCATCCCCAGCCTCTACCACTGGATGCCAGTAGCACCCCACCCCCCTTCCCAGTTGTCCACAGTCTAGGCAACTGATATGTCACCAGGCACTGCCAATGTCCCGTAGGGGACAAAATCACCACCGGTTGAGAACCACGGATCGGGACTAGTAATTCCACAAGTGTTCCGTGGTCCACTAAGTTTGGGAATCACTGAATACTGCACCCCCTTAGCTATTCTCCACACTAGTGTGTTAAAGGCCCTAAAAGTTCTCTGCAAGAAGAAGAAACCAATTTAGCAACTTGGTTTAAGCTCATATTTTAACCTAGTATTTTGCATACTTTCTCAAATAAAACCTCTTTTTGTTATCTATTTACAACTTTCAGAGCTAATGTCCCAAAGAACACATTGTGAGATTTCGATACATGTGTGTACGCGCAGGTGCGTGCGTGCAACATACCAGGCAACCCATCCTTCCCCCAGCCAGCTGAAGCAATAAGCCAGTCACATTTCTAAGCCCTATTCACAGGTGAGTGGCAGTGCCACGTCTGGATTCCTGATTCCCAGCCTACCTTCCCCTGCACAGATTGTTGGCATGTTACCCACAGCAAGATACAGGGGTCAATCCTCCCTGGGCTGTGTCACAGTTTGGTTCTACCAACACCATCAGAACATCCACCTAGGAAGCCAGGGCTGGTGAAATAGGAGCATGAATATTCCTCAGGAGAGCAAGCCAGGCTGCACTCCCTGCAGGCAGGTCGGGAAGACCTCACAGTGGTGATCACCCAAACTGCGGGCGGATGCAGGGAGGTGCCACTGTCTCAGCATCACATCCACGCACCCCTCACCAGCCCTTCTAAGTGCAATTCCCACCAGAGTCGATCCACCTAACTCTCCTGTGTACTGATACAGTGCACCTTTGTATAGTGGCTGCTACAGAGTGGGCTGGAAGGGGTATGTCAGTCACCAGAGGCCAAGGCCTTGCCCATCAACACGCTTGACTAAAATTCACAGATCAATTAACACAATCAGTCTCCCCTGTCCCGTCTGTCTCTTCATGGTTTCCTTGGGTCACAGTCCACCACGGCTCTCCCAGGCTCCGAACAACTACATTTTGGGAGATGACAGCTCTTCCTTCCTGGAAGTGTCCCCCGTCCATCTCTGCATTTCCACTATTTCCAAGAGATAAGAGATTAATTTCCAGCTCAGATCAGCTGGCCCAGTGACCCTCCTGAAGGCGGCACACCCAGGTGCCAGCTTCCTGTGCCTCTGGGCCGCACCACATGCAGTGGCTGATGGTCTCCAAGAGCAGGCACTGGAGGGCCACCGAGGGGCTCCCATTCTCAGGCTGCAAAACAAAAACATGATACGGAGAGGGAAACTGTCGACGGTGTGACGTGCTGCAGTTGTGCATGGGGGTGAAATGTAATCGTTACCGCGAGGCCTCCGGTGCCAACACCCACGCGGCGCCGGGGAGCGGAGGAGGATGCCAGGGATTGCTCTGGTCCTTTGTGATTTGCCAAACAGAAGGGTGTAGGGACAGAAAATGGGGAAGGGTCTAAGCGCAGGGCAGGCTGGGCCCCCATCCTGGTTTACCAAGGCTCCAGCGGGTCTGAAGGATACAGAGGTGACCGCAGGAGAGGCTGCGCGCTCAGCCCGGGGCAGCTGCAGCCAGCGGGTGCCTCAACAGCTGCAATCGGAAATCCAGCAGCAACTGCTGGAGTCTGTGCTTCTAGGGCACTGACAGCGAAGACCTGGAGGCTAGGCCCCTCCGATGGGAAAGGCATGCCTCTCACGCTGGCAGGATCCCAGACTCAGGCCCGCATCTTCACTCCCCTTTCTCCTTCCCTTCCCCTTTGCCGCACCTTTGAGGTGCTGGGACGAGGGCATGCTCAAAGATAAGCCAAAGGGACTTTGCCTCCTTAAGCTCCTTTATTGCTTTGCACAAATCTCACACAATCACCCAGTGTTCCTTCACTCCATCAGCCCATTTTTATTGGCACTATTCTAGGTGCTGGGCATATGGTGCCAAGCACGACAGAGGGACGCCCTGCGCGCTTGTTGATCGGATTCCATTATGGCGCCTTCTTCATAAAACCTATCTAAACAGCGGTTGTCCTGATTTTACTTCCTCGTTTCGCAACTGCGGAAGCTAAGGACAGCCATCGAGTGTCAGACCCAGGGAACGTCCAATGGGAAGAGGCCTTGGAGATGAGCGTTGGTGTCACCCTCACATCAAGGACCAGACTGACACCCAGAAATAAAGAGACTCATTCATCTGACCCCAACCCCTCGATGGCCAATGAGAACACAGAGTCCTGGAAAAGTGACAGGCCCACGTAGCATCACACGGGAAGGTGGTGGCTGAGTCAGGCCCAGAAGGCAGAGAACCCAAAAGGACCCAGCTTTTCGCCTCCACTGTCAGTGTAAAGGGGGGACCTTATGGTACAACTTAAAAAAATGAAAGTGTTGAACTTTCAACATTGTTTTTAATTATCATAAAGACCCAAAACAGACTTTGCTCCTATACCTGGGCAGGAGAGATCGCCAGAGGGGCCCCAGGGGTGGATGAGGAAGAGGGGTGAGGTAAGGGACCGAGTGAGGGTCAAGGAGGGGTCAAGGTCAGGGATAGAGTAGGAGCGGGGAGGACAGGCTAGGGGGGTCTGTTCATAATAAGAAGAAGTACTGACTTCATACTTCAAACTGAGGAAGGTCAGGGGCTCTGGAATCAGGCAACCATCATGATGTCTGCTTTAATTTTTCAAAACAAGTGATGTCCGTTTTTGACAGGTCATTTTGACATCATCAGTCCCCACAGCGGCATCAAGCCTGAGTGCAGCACAATGTCCTATTGTCCCAAGCCGGCCCCAGGCTACACAGGTAACAGTGACGCAATCAGAGCCACATCCGGCCACAGAAAGCCTCCCCCTGGGAAGCTCAGCAAAATATTTTATGTAATCTCACTCCCCAGCACAAGCCCTAGCTGCCTGCCTCTTTGCAGTAACACTCGAGGCTGGCCTCAGAGCGTGGGAACCCCGGGTGGGGTCTTAGGCACATTCTCCGACATCTGTGGGTCAGGCTCTCCTTCGGGGCCACGCTCCCCATGGCAGAACCGACTGCTGGGATGTCAGAGGCACCAGAAGAGTAGGCTTCCTGCCAGGCTGGGGAAGAATGCTGGGTCCTGGGCAAGGATCCTGGTCTGGATCGTGTGGAATAGAGCTGGAGGCAACCATGGTCTGGAGGAGCAGCCATTACCACGAAGCCCCTTCCCTCCACTTCTCAAAGCCCAGGAGGGATGCCAGCTCCACGGTCCACCCAGTGTGAGGCCGCCTGCCTGTGTGCAGTGTGGCAGGGGCACGGGAACCCAGTGCCAATTCTTCTGCATGAAGACATGCCACAGTGTCCTCAGAGCCCCCAGAGCCCGGGCGTGGTGGCTCTCACTCCCGAACCCCCAGGCCCAGCAAAGATGCTGGAAAACCCGAGGCCCGCTGACGTGTGTTTAATCGATGAATAACACGCCGAGGTCCTTGTGCAAGACGAAAAAGATGCTGCCCTGCCTTCCAGGAACTTTCTGGCTGCCCGATGTGTTGTCAATGGTGAGATCAGAGATGGAGTCCAAATCAGTGGCTTTTAGACTAACCCAGAAGGGCTCAGTCCTAACCGTGCTGGTCACCACCGCCCCGAGCCATGTGTCGCCTGAGCTATCAACTATACTGACGCTGTTTCCCTAAGTGAACGTATATTGTTGAATCGGTGAATGTGTTTTAATGAAACTTTGTAAGACTACCACATGTAAAACACAAGGATTACTTGTGGGGGGAAAAGAGAAGGAAACCTTAAGATAAGCACAATGCAAAGCAAAACCAGATCACGAAACTCCAGTGAGACGCTGGCAGAGGCTCCCGACCTCGGCGGCTGCAGGGACAGGCGAGCACTGAGACGTATTCAGGCTCAGCCTGAGACTTTCTCCTTGATCAGCAGGCTGCAGGGAAAGTGCAAGGGCCTCTTCCTCCCGCTGAGTCAGGTCCTGCCCTTGTAGCCGGCACGCCCACTCCCCATGCTGTGCTCCCTGCGCGTGGGGAACCCTGAAGCCTAACCAACTCTCCAATTTCTGTTAACACTGGGCCGCTGGCTGAACTGGGCTTCCAAAGTTCCTGCCCGCCTCGCCTCCTGAACACCCTGCAATCATTAGGATACAATGAGGACACAAAGAGAGGGCGAGAGGGTGCCCAGTTCACCAGCTGGCAGTGACAGAGGGAAGACTTCTCAGTCTTCAGTGATACCATGGAACCCACATCCTGAGGCAGGGGAGGGCTTTTAAAACGCTTGCATTCCCAATCTTAGACCACGAGTAGAATTCACCAAATTACCCCCCAAGACATGGAGGCTGTGAATCAGTGTTGGCAGGTGCAGAGAGTGTCTGAACCGGGAAGGGAAGACCGAACTAGGGCCGGGCGTCCTTAAGAAGCTGCTGGAGGCGGCGTGCGCAACTGGCCACTCCAACGCCCATTCCTAAGGAAATCGTGAAGGCCACAGCCACGCGGGCCTTCACGGGCCAGTACCTGGGCCTGCTTCTCAATCAAGACCCAACTGGGATAGAGTTCCCAGAATCCCAGGCAGAACTTGGCAAAAGGAAACTTACCAGGTAAAACTAGAGGCGTACCAAAGCGAAGACTTACGTAAATCGGAGTTGACTATTTACAGTACAAGAAAATTCTCCACTGTCCAAAAGCCATCCTTTGTAGTCCAGCTTCCCAGGAACACAGAAGTGTTTGTTAACAGGTTATTAACTCTTTGGCAGGTTCTCTAGCTCCAAAGAAAACGTGTAGGGAGAGGAGGGGGACAGAACTGAATCCCTGCTCTGTCTGTCTGCCAAGCTTCCAGTAAAGGGCTTTCCATACAGTATCTGTTAATTAACCCTCCCAGAAGGTGAGGAGTGATCATCTGTCCTTTGCAGAAAAGGAAACAGCACAGAGAAGTACAGTAACTTACCCAAGGTCACACAGCTACTGTGGCACCAAAAGCACGGGCTGTTTCCAGCAGCACACAGCACGGCCTTCCCAGGGAAGTGCCATTTGCATTATTGTCACAGTGTACGGAATACGCCCTACAGTCACTGAATTGAGTGACTGTAGGGCGTATTCAGTCACACAATTCAGTGACTGTTTGAAATGAACATAAATAAATGCTAGGAATGCCATACACAGTAAAGATGACTCAATGGAGCTTAAAACTTACTAAAAACGTATATGGATCAGAGGCGTCAAATACAAATTATCTGACTATGCTAGGCTAGAAAGAGAAGAGATTCCTCGTGTCTAAAACCCTACCATTCCAGTCCTAATTCTTCACACACACACACACACACACACACACACACACACACACACGATCCTTCAGCCAAAATGTCCCATTTGAGTAGACTGAAAGGCAAGGACTAGGGAAGTGTTCCTAGCTTTCCATGATGCCCCGCCCCCACCACCCCACCTCCCACTGCCCCCAGGATCTGGAACTTGTCTGGCTGACCAGAGGGCAGAGCAGAGCGCTTGTTACCAAGGATGAGCCTGGGCTGCTCTGAGTGGGAGCGTGACTTATCCTCCTTCAGGAGGCAAACTCTGGACGTAGGATGGAAGCATTGATTACCCAGCGGTTATCAGGTGGGGCAGGATGGGGGGAAAGAGAAAGGAAAAGACAGGGAGGGGAGGGAGGAGGATAGGGTAGAACGCAGGAAGCTCAGTTAAAATATACTGTCAGTAGCACAAGATAAAAATAAAAATAGGTTTTTCAGTAATTTAAAGCATTTTTAAAAATAAAAGACATGCTGGTGGGATTGTGACTAGTTTTTAAATGACTTTTAGAGTTATTATTACATCATCTTTACGACTTTAAAATTCTAGAGTGGAAAGGTGTAAAACATTCATGGATAGGAAATTCAGAGGGACTGCCAAGGGGAGCGTGGTCTGTGATGGTTTTATAAAACAGTATTACATGCAGTGCCTAGCATCCTCCTGGGAGGCAGAGCCAAGGCCCATTGGACCAGGCCTGAAGGATTTCATAGAGCTTGAATGGGCCCTCTGATGGCAGGGCCTAGATACCCCCAGAAAGAGAAAGGGGTACAGAGGGGAGATCTGCACTGGGCGCCAGGACCGACCTGTCAGGTGGGATTTGAACGCACCACTCGACTCTGATGCTGGTGTGCTTTCCATCACCAGGCCCAGGAATGAGGAGGGAGGACTGTCGGGGGACTTTCTCATCCGGGGCCTCGTGGCACACCTCAAGGGAATGTCATTTCCATAGACAACTATGCAGATGGCCCCCCTGGGGCCCTGCAGAGTGGTGGCATCCTGGCCAACCCCAGTCCATCGGCTCCGGGGCAAAGGTGTTCAACCATGAAGAACCCAGCTTTCGCTCGGTGCCCCTTGCAAAGTAAAGACCCTCGGTGGACTGCGTGTGAAAAGCAAGGCCTTGGGGCCAGGCTGCTCAGCACTGGGGTCTCAGTCCTGCCACCCTAGGCTCCAGTACTTCCTGCTGTGTGACTCTAGGAAACGCCCCTACCCTCTCTGGGTCAGAGCTTTCTCATCTGTACCAATGACGCTGCACCAAAACCAAAGAACACGCGACCTGTGTGCTGTGTCCACGGCCGGGCAAAGGGGAAGCAGGCCCACTGAGGCTCGCAGCAGACGCCACGCAGCCCTGTTCTAAGCCTGCCCTTTGCACAGGTTCATTCACTGAGTCCTTCCAGTAACTCCGTGAGGCCTGTGCAATTTTTATCCACATTTTATAGGTAAGGAAACTGAGGCACAGAGAAGTTCCGTTTCCTACGGTCACATGGTTAGTAAAAGGCAGAGCAAGATGCCCCTCAGCAGCAGGCTCTGGAGTCTGCCCAGGCCATTGCCATACAACGCCGCCTGCTACAGAGGCCTAAGGCCCTCTCTGCCCGCCAATAAGACTCAGCCCAACCGAGGTGGCAGGACAAATATGAAGATTTAAATGTTGATGAAATATTTAAATAACCCTTTGAGATAACAGTGGAAAGATATGGCCTGGCAGAGCATGATTAACTGCCAAATGCAGCCAACCAGACAGAATGGCTCTAAAGGTCCTGGAACAAAACGGTGAGGTCATCCTGAGATTGCAGGAAGCCCAGGAGACTGAATAGGAACTGGCTTTTGCAGGGTGAGCAGGATCTGAACAGGCGAAGAAGTGAGAGAGCATTCTAACAAGAAGTAAAATTCATAGAGGGAGCCCCATATCTGAAGAGGTAGGGGACCCCAAATGACTAAAGGTGCTTAGAAGAGCAGGACACATAGCTGAAAGGGTAGGCTGAGGCTGGGCCTCGGGGTAACGTGGACTAAGCCAGGCCAAGGAGTCTGAGCCTTACCCTGTAGGGAATAGGGAGCCACGGAGGAGCTGGAGTGTGGGGGGAGAAGTATCATGGCCAGCTCTGCAGGTGATTAACTGGACTCACGAGGGGGTGCCAAGGAGGAAACATGATGCATTATTACAGGTGTTCGGCAAAGAGCTTTGGGGTTTTGACAAAGAAAAGTAAGAGATTGAGGTCATGATACGCCTCAGAAACCAACTAGGGAGGAGACACCTGAAATCTTCCGTTGGGCGTCTTCTTCCCAGGACTCTTTAGAACTTGGCATTCTGTGCCATCGGGGAGGTAAGCGAATAGGACCCCAAGAGTCCCCCAGGGTCATATCCAGTGAGCAGGACTTTAATGCTATTTTTATCCTTCTGACCAGAAACACACTGGGAAGAAATGAAGCGTGAACATCCACAAGAGGCTCCAAACATCCTTCTCCTATTAGCCATGAGGCGACCCTGCAGACTCACCATATGGCCCAGCAGCCAGTGGCCCCTTGGGATCCTGGACAGGTTCATCCACTTAATTATTTGGTGACTATAAATAGAAAGGCTGGACAATAGGCTGAGATTCCTCTGTCTTGCAAACAAAGGCAGGGTCCCCAGTTGGCAGAATGAGGAGCATGGGGTTCCCCTCAGCCCAGCCAGGCCATTCCCTCAGGGTGAACCAGAGCCTGAGGCAGCGTCAGAAGAGTGGGGATCACCTGGGGCCTCTCCTCTCCCCGCGGAGTGGGCAGAGGGGAAAGGGGGCCGGGGAGGGGGGGGGGGGGGGGTGTCAGGAAAGAGGTCACCCAGGAGACTGGAAAGGTCCATTTGCTTTGAGGTCAAGATCTAGCTCTGGTCACCCCAGACCTTTCCCACCTTCCCACCCATGTGCCATGTTCAGCCATTGCTCTGGCCCCATCTCACTCCCAGGTTATCAACTGCCCTAAGTTGACCCAGAACCAGGAGGCGAGCTCAGTAACATTCAAGGGCAGGAACAGCTGTCCTAGATTCCTGGTGCCACAAGGAGAAGCTTGACCCGGGGACCCCCTTCCCCTCTCCTCCTGGACCTGTGCCACCCCACACCTCCATCCCCAGCCGTCACTCCTGCCCCTCTGGTCTCCTCGCCCTCCGAGACGGGCTTTTGGCATGTGCACCTTAGCCCTCCCTTGCCCCAGCTCCCAGGTTCTCCTCGCAGACCCCACAACCCCAGGGGGAACCAGGTTTGCGGTGACATAAACCTGGCTTTGCCTTCTGGTTCTGCTGCTTTACTGGGCACATGGCTGAATGGTTCAGTGCCTCAGTCCCTTCAACTGTGTGATGGGCACAATAATGGTACTGACCTCTGGGATATTATGAGGACAGGAGAGAGAGAGAGAGAGAGAGAGAGAGAGAGAGAGAGAGAGAGAGAGAGAGAAAGAGAGAGAGAGAGAGAGAGAGAGAGAGAGAGAGCACATAAGGGTTTCTCCTGGAGCCTGGCACGTGGCACCGCCCCTAAGGCGTGTCACTGGCAGCTCTCAGCTACATCCGCCCCCACCCCGGAATACACAGGGCTCAGCACTGTTCTAGGACGGGCTGGTTCTCCCCACCCCTTCCCCTTCCCGCCCCAGCAGAAGCCAGGTGGCACATTGGGCATGTCCTTGAGACTCCCGATCGTGTCAAGTGGGAATCTGAACACACTTCCCTAAGTGTCTGACACCTGCTGTTTACCCTGCCTAGGCCTTCCTCCTCCTGTCCTGGCTCAGGGGCCACCCTCGCCACAGGTGGCCGGTGGGCAGGAGAGCTCTCCTTCCCAGCTCATGTTTGCTTTTCAGCTAATGTGTTTACCCAGCGACAGGATACCAGGGACCAGCCGGGATCGCTGGGATCCAGGAGGGGTTGGGTACACACGCAGAGATGGGCACCAGGTGAGAGAAAAAGCCCTTACGGGCACTCGTCTCCGGCTGAGGTCCCTGCCTCCACACACGTTTTCCGAAAAGGAATGTCTTCTGTGGTCGCAGCAGGCTCCGGCCACTCTTGCCTGCAGAGGCGCAGTTTCTCTTCGTCTGGAAGCCCTTGCCTTCATGGAGTCCGCCACAGACACCTGCCCACCTCAGAGCCATCTCCGAGCCCCCTGTGGGCATGTTTAGAGCCATGTCTGGGTTGTAGTTGTGGCTCGGACAATTCTTAGGGGAGTTCATTCAAGCTGGTCTTCATGGGGCCAGGGACCTGGGAGAGATGTCTGCCATCAGAGAGACTGACAGCCGTGTGAAGTGCAGAGGCCTGAGCACACGAGGAACCAGGTCTGTCTGGCCCGGCACCGGCTCCCAGGTGGAACAGAAAAGAATCAGGCTTTGCAATCAGAGGCCAGAGTCACATCTGAGCTGGCCACTTCCTGGCCCCGTGAATGCTGCTGACCCATTGAACCTCTCTGAGTCTCCATCTCCTCATCTGAGAAACGGAATGAAAAACTGCCTTCCGCAAGGGGCTGTTCTGAGAATACGAGGATGTAATTTAGAAAAATGACAAGCACATAGTAGGAGCTTGCTTAACAGGGCTGAGATTTGCCAGGATGCAGGAGTATTGTGTGATCTATCCAGACTCCTGCTCTGGGGAGACTGGAGTCCTGAGAATCATCACTGTTTCCCCCAAAGTAAGTTCTCCAAGGATGGGCAGCAGCGAAGAGGAGGAGACCTCTCCTCTCTTTTCTTCGAAAGCTGCTGGTAGCCAGATGAAGGGTGGTGTAGGCGGCCAAGCAGCTAGATCCTTAAACAGCAACGGAGGTCTTTGATTGGAATTAATAATGACATGGCACCTGTGAGCTGACTTGGAGCCACTTTACTTTGCCACATGGCAATTATATTCACTGTCCTGTCTGCTGGTTTGTGAGATATAAAACGCCATGCAAACGCCTCGGTTGTCTCCATGCTCAGAGGGGGAGGCTGTCCCAGAGTGGCTGTCAGCCCCGTGTTCCAGCCTCTCCAGAGGTGATCCTGGGGCTCCCCAGGCAGTCCTAGAGGCCCGAGGACTCCCTGCCCAGTGGTATCTGCTGAGCCTGGAGGGACAGCTGGGCAGCCTGTCCAAAGGTGAAGGCTCCCTCTGAGCAGGCGCTACCAGGGTCAGGGCCTTGAAAAGCCTCGCTGGACAGCACAGGGGATTCCCAACACAGGTCATCAGCAAGAGTGTCACCAGCGCCGCTTTTTCCCAGGTGAGGAGCAGGACATGAGGCACTATAAACAGGCCCCGTGCCACACCGGGAGATTTGGTTTCCATAGCAACCCAAGGACAGCTGCACAAGGAACTATAAGATGTCCAAGGCTTGTCCCCGACAGAACCAGAGTGCTGGGATCCCAATAGCGAAGACCCCCAGCAGTGCTGGGAGATGGAAAACATCTGTTTCTGTCCGTTTCAGGAACGCCCAGGGAAGCCATACAGGGAAGAAAGAAAAGAAAAAAAAAGGCTATCTCAGCTTTCTATGAAGGCAAGCTCCAAGAGCACCCTGTGTGCTGAGCTGATGCAGGCCCGGTGAGCTGAGCACTGCAGGGAGTTTAAAGGAAAATAGCTGTGCCCTCCTCCCCCAAACCCTCCCCCCCAACACACACACACAATGCAAGCACACACAGGAAAATAAAAACATACACAGGTTCCTATGGTAGATTTGTACATCAGAAAAATAGCAATGAATGACCAATTTCAACAAGATCCTTTAATAAAAATGTGTACTTAACATTACCTTTGGACAGTTCTATTACTATACTAGTATTGATTTTTAGAGAGATAGAGGAAGTGGAGGGGAGGGGAGGGGAGGGGAGGAGAGAAACATCGATTTGTTATTCCACTTATTTATGAATTCATTGGTTGATTCTTGTGTATAGCCTGAAGGGGGATCAAACCTGAAACCTTGGTGTATTCCAACAACACTCTAACCAACTGAGCTCCCCAGTCAGGGCCTATAGGTGTTCCTTTAACTAAGCAATTATTTCCTAAGAGAATTCAGCACGGAATGTGAGGGAGGGAGGCGGGGAGAGAGGAAGGGACCTGAAACCCAAACCCCGCACCAGGTAGAAGCTGCACAATTAGCAGCCAGCGATCTGATATGGAATAACTCGGGAAACTTAATCACACGGCATGGCACCCGGGGCCTGCTCCCTGTCCACAGATGTCACCACAGTCATCCGTCAAGGCCAAGGGGTGGTGAGCCACAAACAGGCCATGGGGCCGCTCTGTCTCTGCTCGTTCGTCAAATCCCAAAATACCGTGATGACACCCAAGCCAGAGCTTCTGAGGACACGCGAGGGGAACTCGGACTTCATGGGACAGGGACCCAAGGCATGGCCCCAGAAGCCAAGCAACAGCATGAGCAGTAGAGCCAGAGGACGGATGGCAGGAGGCAGAGAGGAGCGGGCGCCTGTGAGAGGAAGATGCTGAGCGGGAAGCACCTGCCAGATGATGTGGTTTCCCTGTTCTTCTCAAACACCTGCTAAGGAGACCAGTGACGTGAACACGGCAACTGCCTACGGAAATCCCTCCCCCCGCCCAGGGCTGTCTGAGGAGTCAAAACTGCAGGCTGTCAGGCCCAAGACCGGCCTGTCTTCAGCTGAGGGCCCAGGCCATATGGATGCTGGCTGCCAGCTTCTCCCGGATGCCAATGAGGACAGCCCCTCCACACTGGGAGGTGGGCGCCCTAGCCGGATCTCTGCCACCACCTCAGAGGAGTCTGTGAATGAAACGGGCGACCAGGCTCAAGGAGGTTCTCGAGGCCCCAGGAGTCCCCCCAGCCCCCAGTCCCAGGCTCTGCAGGAAGAAGCAGGTCATCTCCCCAGGCGCCAGGCAAACTGGCTGGAGGACACCGAGCAAGGTCACCCCAGGTCACTTGGGGAGACACAAGCCAAGACTGGCTTGGCTTTCACTAAGGTGATCGCTAAGAAAGCAAACCACCGGGAAGTCATACGCAGGCCCCGTGGGCTTTCTTGTGGTGACAGGGCCTCTGCCTGCACATCCAAGCTGCGAAGGTTTCCAACCGGCCTTGGCTGTGCCGTGCTCGGTCCCACCTCCACACCTGGGCTCCTGCTGCTCTGCTCACCTGGACGCGCTGCTCGCCCAGCTCTGCCTGCGGCTCCGGGACACCCAAGCCTGAGGTCTCCTCCAGCCCCTTCGTCAAGCTGCTCCTGCCCGTGGCAGTGCCCTGGCCTGACCCCCTGCGGACGGCCTCCACCTGGGGCTCCATCAGGTCAGCCTTGGCGACAGGAAAGGGCTTTACCCAGGGCCACAGGGACAGTCCTGGGGACTACCTGCGGCAAGCAGCCCTTCTGGCCAGAAAGGGTGGACACTGTTGGGCACTGACAGGATCAAACCCAAAACCTTGGCGTGTGCCCTTGGAGCTCCCTGCCAGGCTGGCCGAGGCCTGGTGGGGCCTGCATCACCTCCACTTGTCTCTCTGGCCCCCTCCTGCCCTCTCACAGGCACTGATCCCCATTAAACATCCTGTGTCTGTTTCTAGGGAACCCAGTCTGCACCAGTGTCCATTCCTCTCAATGGTCAATGGTTGGCCATTATTATTATAATCCGGGTTTCTCCCGCAGAAGATGCTCGATAAATATTTGAGAATCGTTTGGAATAATTTAATGTTTCTACTTGTGGTTCGAGCTCAGGCAGAGCTGCCTCCCTCCCAGGCACTCAGAGCAGCTGCCCACCGGGTAGACCCCAAGACAACGGGGCCCTGGAATGGACCGCCATGAAGGGCACGCCTTCCCCTGGCTCCCTGGCAACCACCCAGCACACGTCTCCTTCATTTCGGACGAGTAGCCCGAGGACCAGGTGGAGATGATTCACCTGGGATGTTTGGATCCTGGGACCCAGAACAGTGGTCGCTGGGTCCTCGGCGTTCTAAGCGATGGCCCCGCCCTTTTTCCTGGAAGGTGGCGCCATCTCATAGGCAACGCCACCAACAAGTGCAGCCTCGCTCACCGGGCACTTGAGTCAGGATGGCCTGGCGGCGCAATCATGTTAAAAAGGTTACAATTAGAGACGCTGTTAAAACAGCCCTTTTGGCGTCACTGAAGATATTTGCCGAGTTTAGTGCGATATAAATAGCAGGATTTACGGTGCCATGCCTATCATTTTGAGCAGGCTGACATGCCAAGGGGACACTCAGTGAATGCCCATCCAAGCTGGGGCTTTTCTGGCCTGGTTTTTCTCTCCTTAATGTTAACGTTCTCAGGAACAGTAATCCAGGGTGTGTCCATCCTAATAAAGGGACGATGGTATCCTGCTACTCAGAGGGCCTGGACAACCACACCAGAACGTAAGCCGAGGGCGGGCGGGGGAACATCCTCTGCTCCCCAAGCTGCTGGAAACACTGCTTCCTGCTTGGGGAGTGCATAGTATTGTGCATCTCTCAGCTCAGGTGGAAAGCAACCTTGCAGAGAAGGGCCGGCATTCATCAGAATGAGGGGACTGCTTTCTAGCCGGATTTCAGCCTGAACAACAAAGATGAGCATTGTAATAGCACCCCCCATTGGCCAGGTGCTCTGCGCACACCCATTTCATCCTCTCACGATCCAACAGGGCGTTGATTGGCGCACCCATTTTACAGGTAAAGCAACCAAGGCCCGGGGACCGCATAACTGATCTACATCACCGAGCTATTCGGCAGCAACAGCCAAATGGTTTGGCTCTAACGGGGCTTATTTCTGAACAGAGGAGGCAGGTTGAGGAGGGGCACTTTTTACTTTTCATTCCATGTGCTTCTGTTTTATTTAAATTTGTTATAAACAGCAAGTCTTCTTGTCTTACTTTTTAAATCTTCAAAACATCAGAAAGAACTTATGGGCAAGAGAAATGGTCCTACTTCTATAGAAAGAAAGAAGTATCATAATTTGACAGTGTCTACCAACAGCCATACACGTTTCTGTCCTTTGCTACAATAATGCCATTTCCGGGAATCTATCCTGAAAAACTGAGCAAAGACAGACACATTTATATGCAAAAAAAAAAATGTTTTTATTATGAACTGTTACTTTTAATAAGCAGAAAGAAACTAAACGTCCAACAACAGAGAAGACTGGATGGACTTCCTTGTGATGGACTGGCGGGTGCCATTAAAAATATTCTTGAAATAGCAGTAGCAACAGAAAGGAATGCTTATTACATATTTTTAGGTTTAAGAAGTAACAAGTAAGTCTAACTACCAATGCAGATAAAAACCTAAAATATGCACCCCCTCCGACATGGAGGGTGACAAAGGCTCTTAGAAGAGTAGGTAACCGTGCAGAGAAGTTTCAAGGATGAAGGTGGGTGGGTGGGCAAACAACTCTTACTTTTTATTTTATATCTTTATGAATTACTTGAATGTTTTCCATGTGTTGCTTTTATTTTAAAAAATAAACATATGTAAAGCTTTACATATATTATGATCCAATCATGTTTTCAGAATAACATTTTGTTATAATAATAAAAGACACCAAAACATGACCTCTGAATTGCAGAATTATAGGTAAGATTGCTTTCTCTTTATATTTTTGTGTGTGTTTCCCAACTTTTCTACCAGAGACATGAATTTTACCATAAAATGCCTGTTTTAGACTTTAAAACATCCTCCTAGTAAGAGGATGTGCTACTTCTAATGAGGACCTTAGAAATTTCCGGTTTCAGCCGTCATGTCTTGCCTCAGACCCACCCCAAGGGTCACACTGTCCTGAGTCCAGCGGAAGAAAGGGCCACCTGAGACCCTTACAAGAAGCCAGCTAGCACAGTGGCCCCCAACTCACACCGGCTTAGCCTCACATGCCAGCTGAGGCCACTCCCCACCAGCCCTGGGCACCTGGTACAGAGGCCCCCAGAATTAAACAGGGAAGAATCTTTCTCTGATTTCCACCCTGAGCAACACAGTGGCTGGAGGACATGAAACAGGTTTTTAAAAGGAACCTCTCCGCCCTGAAGGTGACCTGTCCACCCATGGGAGGTCACATCTGCGCTGTGCAAAGCACTGAGGGGTCACAGAGATGACCCAGACGTGGACCTGGCCCTCAGAGGAGGGTGCAGTCCAGGAGAGGAGGCGAGGTGTGTCACCCACTCAAATCCTAGACAGGAAGTGACCAGAGCCCTAGAGGCAGAGGGGAGGATGAAGGGAGTGGGGTTCGGAGGAGGAACGCTCACGTTCAGCCTGGGGGACAGGGTGGCTTCCGGAAGAGGTGGAACGGAAACTGGCTAGAAGTCTAGGTGTCCTCAACAGAGGCCAGGTGCTCACCTGCCAGGTGAGGGCAGCCTCGGCAGTGTGTGGGCCACACGGGTCTGAGGACTGCCCCTCAGCTGCCAGGCATCACCTCGTCCAGTCACCTATATTTCCAAAGACCTACGTGCCTGTTTTTATCTCCCCGGGCACACAGCTCAGTCACAAATCGGCAGTAAACAAATCTATGGATATTTACTAGATTTTTTTGAAATTCACGCGTCTTTTCACCACAGGAAACTAGACCTAACAACTGTTTTCTGTGAAGCACTCCTGGCTCTGGCTAATTCCCCACTCGATGGCTCCCTCCCACCAAACTCTGCTAACAGCAGTGAAAAGGAAAGCACCGGTCCTGTATCTGCTCACTGCTTGGACAAGAGCGGGCCTTGCCAGACAGCAAAGGGCTCTTTCGGTAAAAGACGGCAAGACTCTCCCTTCTTCCCTTTGGCCCCCTACCTGGCCACCAGGAGGAAGGTACCAGCCTGATCCTCTCCCCGCCTGCCCTGCTGCCATTCAGTAGGGTCAGCCACACAGCCAAGTAAGACTAGTCATGCCTCATGTGGTCACCCAGACACACGGGGACCGTAGATCAAGGGTGGTGATCACACTGAAGGGGTGAGTGAGGTGAGTTCGCAGGAGAGCAAAGCACGTAGACATCTAACCAGGGTTTTTCCCTAGAGGAAGTCAGTCTGGGGCGGGGGTGAGGCGGGGGAGGGGAAAGGGGTTTGTGGTGGGGGGGCTAAGTTCTATAAAAGTTATTGGAGAATGAAGTGAGTTAATGTAATTGGAGCGAGAAAGACATTTTGATGGTGATGAGGAGGCGAGGGGATGATTTATTTGTAATGGACAAGGCTGTACCCACCCGCCCGGTGGGACATTATACACACTGTAGACATGCACAAGGTTAAGCACCTTCACTGGCAGACACAGTGAAGGGACAATCCTGCCAGGGCCACTTCCTGTCTGCCCACATGTATGGCACTGCCACAGAGCTACTGGCCCTCGACTGCCACTAACCTCACCTGCACACTGGGGACTGCATAATCTCTAAGTTCCCTTCTAGAAACGAGGTCTTTTCCGGGAATAAATATTCACCCTCCATCTGCTTTGAGGGTTGGATGGCGTCTTTTTTCAATGCAGGGACCAAGAAGGATCGTTGTCTCGCGTACGCGCTGTTTTTGTTTTGCTGGTTTGAGCTGAAGTTCCAGCTCCGGGACCCTCTCGGGTCAAGATGCTCATCAAGGTGCTGGAGAATGTGCCGTCTCCTTTAAGGGCCAGCAGACCTTAGCTCAAACTTAGATTTGGGGAATTTCCTTCATCTCGCTGTAGTTTGCTCATGGGGAAACCTGGGATAAGGGCACCTGCCTAGCAGGGTTGCTGTGCAGACAAAGGAAATCCTGGTACGTAGTGAAAACTTACTGCCATGACTTAGGCTGAGCCATGGTAAAGGAAGCCCCACAGTTGGCATCAGTTCCTTAAAACCTGGTGGTGCCAGCTCGACCTGCTAATCTGGGGTCCAGGTTGGCTCCTGTGACCACCACCCGATTCCCTAAGGGCTCACAGTACCCGCCTTCACAAGCCAATCAAATATTCCCCCAGGGATAAGCCCAGCCCCATTAGAATGGCGATTCTAACGCCCACTGAGAAACGCTTGCAAGAACGAGAAGTTCCAGAACACTAGGCTGTTCCCCACTATCTAGAGGAAGAGCAGGAGCTGGATTGACTCCCCTCCTGAAACAACTAAAAACCCAGGTTTGCACCCACTGGTGCTCAGGAGGGCAGGGCAGGGACCCCTGAGAAACAGAGGTGCCTCACAACTGCCCAGCCTCCAGCCTAGAGCGTGTCCAGACCCCAGCACAGAGAAGGGGGGCCCCTGAGCAGCAGGGGTCTCGCCGAGCTGGGAGACAGAGCTGGATGCCAGAGGAGCCCAGGCGGCTGGAATCCACAGGGCAGGGCACCCGAGGGGAGAGCCGCGCAGACAGCACTGCAGAGGCCAGCAGGGCGGCCCGAGCGTCTCCAGCCAAGGACTGGTCAGCACAAGCATGGAGGAAACTGCCAGAGCGGGAGAGAAGCCCCCTGAGGAGCACAGAGAGCACCCCGGCCTCACATGGAGCAGGAACAGGTCACCCCCAGAGCAGAAAACCTCAGAATTCATGGGCACTGGCCAGTACAGTTATGGGTTGAGCTGTGTCTCCTTGAAAGTCCTATGTTGAGGGCCTAACCCCAGTGCTTCTGAAAGTGACTATATTTGGAGATGGTCTTTAATGAGATAATTAAACCAAATGTGGTCATTAGCGTGGGCCTTAATCCAATATGACCGGTGTCCCGGGGAGAGGAGATAAGGATCAGACAGCACAGGCGGAGGGATGACCATGTGAGGACACAAACCAGGCAGCGGCCATCTGCAAGCGGAGCGGACAAGCCCCAGAAGGAGCATCCCTGACTGCACCCCCATCTCCCAATCCAGCCTCCAGCACTGGGGGGAAATCGAGTCACACTGCTTAAGCTCCCGGCCTGTGGTATTCTGTATGGCAGCCCTCGCACACTAACACAGGTACTCAGGAGGCTCTTGCCTCTGAACGGGGAAAACTTAGTCCTGGATGAAGGCAGCTCTGGTCCCACCTCACAAGCTTAAGAAGCGACGCCCAAAAGGGTCATAGTTTCCATGTAATGTAACCATGTCCCGGAACAACAGGAGAATATGTACAGAGCACTAACATATCCAGCACCCAACAAGGTAAGATGGACTGTGTCTGACATCCGTTGGCAAATTATCAGGCATGCGAGGCAAAGGAGTAGAAAAACACAGGCCATCATGAAGAGAACAATCAAAAGATGCCCCAAGCAATTCTGCAGTCACATCCACCGTGCACGTCAAGACCCTGCCACAGAACCCACCTGGGCCCACAATGCCTTGTGAAGTGATTCTCCAGGTCCCTGCTAGAGACCTGCGCTATCTTTTTAATTCTAAAGAGGGTCAATCTACGCGGAAAGGACAGAGAGAAAACGCTATTCTATCCTGTTTCTCTGTCTGCTAACAGTGTCACCTTCCCGGCGGCGTTACCAGCCCGGCTCGTTCATCTTCTCACTCTGGCCTATCACCTTACAGAGTCTGTGGCTATCTTCCTCTGTTTTCACCAGTTTCCGTTCGTCCTGTGTGTCAGCCTTCCCGAACGGCCCTCGGTTAGGTGGTGCTGCAGTCCTCATTCATCGGGGCTCTTAAAATCAGAGTTTGTCCCTACTCACTGCATCTGAACCTGTCGGCTTCTTTTCATGCCTGCGCCCACTCCTGCTTCACTTGGGGTTAATGATGTGACTATTAACGAGTGGCACATACGTCACATGCCGTGTGTAGAGCCTTCCACCGCTCGTGGGCTCTACTCTCTGTCGAGGCCCTCCCATGAACAGCTGTCTGCAGCAATCTAGAGGGACAAGAAGTACAGAACCGGCCCACGCACCCCAGGCTCGTGCTTCACAGTTCCCCATGTGTGCGCAGGACCATCTGCAATTTGTCCAGAGACTGAGCTTCCTGCCAGGAGGGCACGGGAGAGAGCTGGCCACGCCCCTGGGAGGGGGATCTCCTCTACCTTGCAGCCGTCCACCCTAACTTACCCCCTCTCACTCCACATTAATCCTTGTCCCTTCTGAGTTGTAAAGTTCCAGACTAACATACCAGCATCGGTCTCTCTCAGGTATTCATGCATTCTCTCATTTAAGTAAGGAAATATTGATTGGGCACCTACTATATGCCTGGCAACACGCTTCAACCCTGTATCCTTTTGACCCTCACAGCAACCCTGAGATGTAAGATAGACAGGAGCCATTGCCCCCATTTTAGAGGTGAGAAAGCTGAGGCCTCTAGAAGAGAACAAGTAACCTGTTCGAGGTTACGCAGGGAACGAAATGTGGAGCCGGGAACGTGAACCCAGGACTCCTAGAGCCACACTTCACATGGACACGACTTGTTCACTAGAGTCCCAGCACTGAACTGGTTACAGCCATGTCGGAATGCCCCCTGCCCTCCCTGCCCAGCCTGCTCCAGACCTCCTCAGCACCCCCTGTTTTGAGTGCTCCTTTGCAATCCAGAGAAGCAGTAACTTTTTCCTCCCAATTCATTCACATTTGATGAGGTCACAAAAAATTAAGGTGACCTTCACTTAATCTACACCTGCCCTCTCTGCTAGGGTGATGGGGTAGCATCAGGCAGGCCTGAAGGATCCAACATAAACTCCGGCAGGGCACAAGGCCACTCCCTGCATGCTGTGACCCTCCCCCTTCCTCATGAGCCACCTTCAAGGACACGTCCGTCAAACCTGACTTGCACAGAAGGCCCGACCCCCACGAAAGGACAGGCTGGAGAAGCGCCGGCCCCTGGGTCAGTGCAGAGAGCCGGAAAGCAATCCCCTCCCCCATCACTGCCGTGCAGAGTGGAAACTGGGTCAGAGCTGGCCAGCCCATTCATTTAATCCAAACTCCCCCTGTCCATTCAGCTTTTAGTCTTCGGAGCTTTCAGTCCAAGGATGCACTATTTCCTCTACAAAATAAATTAAGCCCTTGCTCTTTGATCTCAGGGCTTTTGTGCAACTGATGGACAGGACAGAAACAATCTGCCGTCCTGCTGGCATCTCAGACACACACACACACACACACACACACACACACACACATAGTGCAGCCACTGCTTCAGGAAGCAGAAAGCCAGCTTCTGGCCACCTGGCAGACATCCTGTTGAGAATGGAGCATGGCTAGGAAGGAGAGCTGCCACCCATTCACCCACTAAAGCAAGAAAGTCTGCACGAGGCGCTCCAAGCCCAGCCACGGAGTCAAAAACTGTGAGGCACGAGCTCTCATTTGGCCACGTAGACCCATTTTGTGGAGTTTTTGTCCTCATTCCCACCCCAGGACCTTTGCACGGGCTTAGATCCCCATCTAAGATGATTTCTCTCCGCATCTTGGAAAGCTAACTCAGCCCTTACGTCGCAGCTTAAATATGAACTCTCCGGAGAACCCTTCCTCGTCAAAAGCAGCTCGCATACACCACCCTCACTGGTCTATCCCATCGCCCTGTTCTGTTATCTCCTCGGCATGCATCACAATCAGAAATGATCTTGTTTGTGTTTTGTTCTCTTGTTTATTTTCTGACTCTACCTCTACCACCATGACAGCAGGGTGTCATCCATCCTGATCCCCACTGTCTCCACAGCAGTTAGCAAAATGCCTGGCCCCTGGGAGGTGCCATGTAACTGTTCAGTACAGCAGGGAGACTGAGTGAAGGAGAGAGAGTCCTATTTCCAGTGCCAGCTCTGCCTGCCTCGCGCTGAGCGAGGACCAGCTTAGTGGCACGGCCGCCACGGGGTGCAGGATCCGCTGAGGGGGCAGTCTGTGTGCCGGAGATCAGGAAGGCTGCCCGAGAGCAGGAGGCACACGGCTGGCTCTGGGGAGGCACAGAGCGTCGAGGGAACTTTCCCACAGGCTTGCTCAGCCCGGACAACGGAAGGACCATGGCCGGTTTGCAGAAAGGACCCTAGAGCAAGAGGACAGGCGCTTATGGGTGTTTCTCTGAGCCCTTGGGTTTCCCCTGAGTGACACAAGGTGGCTACAATATTTACTATGTCAAACCTTTCAGTGGGTACAGAGCAACTTCAGAATCTGAAGAAAGATAGCGACTCTTTCTTCTAGTGAAACGCATGCACATGCAAACCGACAAAAGGGTGCCTCCGTTTCCTGGAGGTGCGTGGACTCCCGGCAGCTCATCCACAGGCCCCGGGAGGAGAACGTCTCAGCTAAGGGCTCGCTCGGGCCCCATGTGGGCCATTTGCCCCTGACCCCTCCTCTGCAGACTACGCGCCCCAGCTCCCTTCCTCCGCCTGCTGGTGGGTCTGGCCAACGGGAACACAGGCAGAGCCTGGGCGGCAGGAGGGGAGCATCCGGGGTACTTCTCCCATCAAGTGGGTGGTGTCCACTGTAGCTCCACCACCTCTGGGTCTCCGGCTCTCCCAGAGTCCCTTCTGTGGCCCTGCCCACCCAGCAGGCCCCCCAAGTCCCAGTATCCCCGGGTTCTGCTGGATCCCGGCCTCTCGACACCAGGCCCCTGTGCCTCCAGCCCCAAGGATGCCAGCAGCTTCCTGCAGTTGCTATTCTCAGGGCTGCTTCTCCCTTTCCTGCTTGCTTTTGATCTCCTCCCACACCTCATACCTCTCTCCCCATGTCAACTCCTACTGCTTTCTGGTTTCCTGAGTGGCCATTCTGGGAGGCTCTGAGCTTCTGAGAAACGCAGGTCTGACGTGAGGAACAAACCCCTAGGAAGTTGGAGGAGACTAGGAGAACTATTTGCCTACAAGGGCAATGCCCCCAGCCTGTCCAGTTCCCTTCCAAGAAAGAGCTAAAAATGGAAAGCCTCGAAATCACCACCTCGTTAAGCTGTTTACTGCCTTTCCTTGGATGTGCAGCCCTGAGCAGCCATCCGCTAAATCACGCTCCGATCAAGGGCAGCCGGGGTGAGTTTTCCCAGCGTCCCGGCCGGGAGCTCGAGCTGGCTGCGGAGTGTGCCCTGCCAAAAAGGCCCAAGAATGCAGGACAGCTCCAGGGACACGCATCGGGAGCCTGCCCAGCCAGGAGCGCCTGTCCTGTAGCATCAGACACACAATCTGGATTCCGTCAGCCACGAACAGGATCCTTCCACCCAGGGAGGGCGTGCAGGGGGGCACGGAACCCTAGAATGGCATCTTCTCATTGTGCTCGCTTTTTTTATGAAAGCCCTGTCTATGCTCCCTTAGTCCTCTGAACCATTCGGCAAGGCGAGTAGGGGGGCACGGAGCCGGGAGTGGTGGCGGGGGGGTCATAGTGCCCCCTGGACCATCCTCACTGAAGACTGAGGCACAGGCACAGGGAGGTTCGGGTGGCGGGCCCCAGGCCACACAGCCACGCACGCAGAGGCAAAGCCAGGATCAGAACCAGCCAGGGCAGGGAAGGGCTTTACCCCCTCCCCCCCACCTCCCACGACTTTCACACACAAACCTCAACATCCTATGAGTTTGGGCCCCACCCAGCTGCAGACCCGAGGTGGAAATTTCAGTGCAAAGTGAATCATATGAAAGTACTGATATTCAACCATTTTTTTTGCTTTAAAAAAAAATGGTAATTTCCTGTGGCCCCAGTGAGTAGTTTGAGGGGTGACTCCAGGGATGAAGCAGTCAGGGGGTGTGTGTGAACCGTCAGGACACCACTGCAGACCACCGAGGCCCAGTCCTGCTGGGGACCTCGGGAGGAGGGCCAAAGCGCCCTGCTCTGCCTGGCAGACACCAGCCATGTCCACTGCTCACACTGAAACGACCTAAAACTGAACACTCAGCTCCTCAGTCTTACTAGCCACAGTTTAAGAGCTCAGTGGCCACAGGTGGCTGGTGGCTGCCACGTTGCCCAGCACAGATGTAGGCCGTTTCCACCCGCACAGAAAGTTCTGTGGGCGGTGCTGGTGTAGAACATGAATCCGAGCTGTGCCGTCCGAGAGGCCAGAACCTGGGCTGTTTATACTCCCATCGGGGTCTGGGATGGGGCTGCTTGGAGGGTGTTGAGTCTGGCACTTCCGGCTGTCCTGGCTCACTCTGGCTCCAGGCAGCCAGGGCTGGGGAGGGTGCAGGCGGTGGGAGCAGCTGGGTGGGATGGGAATGGAGAGTGCTGGGGACACAGGCAGGGCGCTTACGGTGTCTGCCACATTCAGCAGTGCCCCCTGCACATACCTCTCCACTCCCGCCGAAGCCCCTATGGGTAGAGGTGTTTTCACAGCTCCTTCCCGATAGGACTGGGGCCCTGAAATCCTCTGCCTGGAGAAGCCGCTCTGCCCTAGACAACATACTCAGAAAGACACAACCCAGGCCTGGCAAGCATGTACGATCTACAGCAGACGGCTAGGACACCGACCACAGCACGTGGCAACTGACGGAGAACACTGACGGAGAAACTCAGTTAGGCAACCGGCATGAAGCAGCCCTCCGGGCAGTGCCGGGAGTGGCACGTGTCACCTCCAATGATAACCTAGAGCTTAACCAATACAGTCTGGAGACCAAGTGCCTCCATTAGGCAGGCTGGTCCCCGAATAACCATATTATGGCAATTTCTAAGTACAGCTCTCAGACATCACAGGCCTGATCAAATGCCTGGTAGACTCTGAAGACCAGCACTCACAATCTCCCTCTCTGCCGGTCCTCCCTCCCAGGGGCCTGCTCTCCGCACAGCATAGGGGCCGGAGCTCAGGCCTCCTGGAGCCTGACCGCCTGGGCTCACATCCCATCTCCTTCCTACTCCTGTGGGGCCTTAAGTACATTTCTGATATCTCCGAGTTAGAGTTTTCTCATCTGTAAGGCACACACAAGAATAATAATAACAATAATAACAATAATAATACCTTCGAAATAGGGCTATTAGGAATAAATGAGTCAATATTTGCAAAGGACTTAGAACAAAGGGTCAAATTTGTTCTGTAAAGGGCCAGGTAGTATTTCAGGCTTTGTGGGCCATGTGGTCTCTGTAGCAATTTCTCAACTGTGCCCAGGAGCCCAAAGTAGCCATAGGCAATACGTAAATGAATGGGCATGGATGTTCCAATAAAACTTTATTTATAAAGTCAGGGGGTGGGCCAGTTTTCCCTGCAGGCCATTTCTTAGAATAATACCAACCCCTAGCTTAGAGCAATACCTGCCCTATAATAAGTGACATATTAATGTTTGTTAAGTAAGTAATTAAAGTATGCTGTGCTCTCCTGCCTCTCAGATTCTTCCTGCATTGTTTCCTCTGCCCACCCACCCCCCTTCAGCTATTTTTTGGGGCAAAGCGCAAAAAGCCTCCCTCTTTTTTCAGCCTCATCCCCAGAACACTGTGCTTGCTCTTCTATCCGGACACTTGTCCCAGACTGCCATTCGTGGAGTGACTTGCTCAGCTGTAGAATGTAATGGTTCCAGTAGATGAGAAGATGACCCAGTGTCTTCATTTTATAGATAGGAAGCAGGGTCCAGAGAGGCCAAGTGACTTCCTCAAGGTCACACAGCAAGGGTCACCACCAGACACTGGGTGTCATGAGTCTCAAGTCAGTTTGGTCTTAGGGGGCTACGATATTGGGGGGAGGAGGCACAGAGTGCCCGGCAGTAGAAGCTTCACTGCCGACCATGAGCTCTTCATTTCCAGGGGCCATTCCAGCCTGGATCCAGGGCTGGGCCAGGCCCCCTCCCCAGAGGCTCTCACCTTCTCTCTGGGCACAGTATGTTGGAGATTTGTCCCCACACGAGGCAAGTCGGGCGTGCTTTTGAGTTTCTGGTGCACCCAGTGTGGGACGGGCAGATGCTGAAAGAAGAGGAGTTGGTCCTGTTTGCTGTTTCTTCCTCTTCCTTCACCTGAGAGTAATACCCAGTGCCCTCCGTGCAGAGGGGATGCACAGGATAGAGACCACCCACAGGACACATGCCCCTGTCCCTTCGCTGTCCTGGGCATCGGGGGCAGACCCCAGAGCAGCCTGGACCTGGGGCTGTTTGGCTGCCCAGCACTGAGGGGGGCCAAGAGTCACAGCCCAAAGCAGGGTCGCAGACACACAAAGTCAGACACATACACACAGGAATGTGCACACACACACTCGTACACATACTCTCATAGGCATACACACTACACATGTGTATACACACAGACACAGATACATGTACACACAAGCATGCATATTCACACAGACACACACATGCTGACATTGACACATAACACATATACACATGAGCACACAGATACACAAACATACAAGTACATGCACACGCTGACACATAAGCACACACAAACATGTACACAGAGACATACACACATATACATGCACAGTAACACATACACATGCTCACACATATACCTAAACATGGCCATGTACTCACACAGATCCACATAAGCAGGTACACATGGGCACACACATACGCACACACTGCCTGTCGCTGTAGCTTTTCCTCGTACAGATGTGCACAGCGTGCTTTCCCAGGAAGGTGTGTAAGGTTGCTGAGAAAGGGACTGTGTCCTGGTCACTCCCTCCCCACTGAAGGCGCTTTCACGCCCACAGCATCCTGCCTGGGGCCCTGAGCACTGCTGGTGCTCATGCTTAACTGGTGGAAGAATGAATGAAGCTGTCACACCCATGGGCCTAAGTCCATGGGCAGAGCTTGGTTCAGAAGTGCTGCCCCCCGACCATGCCTTCACCAGCCTGCCCAGCGTGGGAACCAGTCTGCCCCTTGCCAGCCTCTTGGGGGCGTGCTGCTCCGTCACACCACTGCCAGAGGTGGGAGAACCCGGATGAAACCCAAGCCAAGTCGGTGGCAAGACTTGTCTAGGGTGTAGTCAAAGGTCCCCCTGGGGTGGGAAGGGCGTGGTAGAAACCATGGCTAACGTGGCCCTGGCAGCCTGGTCCCAGCAGGCGGGTTTCCAGCTGAACTTCATAAATAAAACCCAGAGCCCAGAGCTCACTCTGCCTGAGGGAGACAGGGACATGGCCCCCACGTGGCTTCCCTCCAGGCCACCGTCATGCAAAACAGTGGCTCAGAGGGAGAGTCCCGGCCCTGCTCGACCTGGAAGGTGTCCCTTTTTCATGGCCCCTCCCAGGAGGGACGTGAAGGGCTCCTGTTCTTGGCCCCGCCACACTGCACTGCCAGAGCCTGACCTGTCACCTGCTCTGGGCCCCAGCGTTCCTGCCGCATCTACCAACTGGGTGAATAAACGCTCCATCCTAAACGCTAAGGATGCGTGCCAAGGAGAAAGGACTCTGCTCAGGAGCGATGGGAGCGAGGTGGGGGCACCTCACAAAGCCTGCGGAGGAACATGCCTTACCCGCACCTCCCCGATGAGCAGAGGAGCGCTCTGCAAGTTAAGTAATTGATGGAGCTCGGTCTAAAAATACAAACTAGGTTGGCACTCAGGGTGGTTTATTGCTCCAAGAGGGAGTTAATTCAGGCACTCGGATCTCCGTGGGACGGGGACTGCGTGCCTAAAGCAGGAGCCTCGTGAAGGAGGCTCGTGAGCCAGGGGACCTCGCAGAAACTGGGTAAGACGGGGCGTTTACTTCAACCCTGAGCAAGATGAAACCAGAGAAAACGGGCCGGGGAGCAGGGATGGCAGCCCAGGCCTTCGCAGCCCAAGGAAAGAAAAGTCCGGAAAGAGTTGGGGGCACAGCAATCAGTAAGGAGGTGCGGGTGGTCCCACACAAGACGGCGTTCTCGCTCCCACCGATTGGGCTGCAAGACCCAGCCTTGGAGCTTTACCGAGCCCCTTGCTACTCCAAGCGAGGTCCCAGGCCAGCGGCGTCAGCACCACCTGGGCCCTCGTCTGGAATGCTGACTCTCAGGCGACCTTGGGTGGACCTGAGCATCCGAATCCCCACAAGATCCCCAGGACATTCCTGTGCACACTAAAGCTTGAGAGGCACTGGATAGGGAGTCAAAACCCCTGAATTCTGCCCAGCTGCTGCCTTCAAACTGCCCTGTGATTGGGTGGGAACCCCTTGACCTCTCTGGGTGCTGGAGTTTCCTCATCTCCTCATTGGGGCAATGATGCGAGTGAGCCTTGTTTCTCTCCCCTGGGTTCCGTCCAGGAGGCTCAGGTCAGACCCTCCATCTGCAATCCTTGGAGAGGTGGGAGGGCCTTTGCAGAGAAATGATCTCACACCCTACCAGGCTGCTCCCTTCCCCCTTCCTACGTCATCAGTGCCAGGGAGGAAGGCAGGGAGATGATCCTTGAAGGCCACACTGAGACCAAGAAGATGGCCTCCTAATTTCATTTTAAACCTTAATTGCTCTCAATTTAGGGGGGAAAAAATGAGAGACAGCTTTGCTAATGCAAATCCGAGACGAGACATGCTAAGTAAGGCAGGGCATCCCATCTAAAAATTCCAGGTCTCACACTGTCCTTTGCTTTCAAGAATATCAGGTCTCAATACTGAATTCCCATTTAACAAATAGGCTTTCAGGGCTCAGAGAGGTTAAGTGAGTGGGTCAAAGTCACTCAGCCAGTGAGAGGCAGGGTCAGCTCAAGAATCCAGCTCCCTGCCTTCTAAAGCAAACACTCCTACGGACTTCAGGGCACCCGTGTTCTTGACAGACAACCCAGACTGGTGTGTGGACAGTAAAGGAAAAGCCATGCTAATTTTGGTCTGAGCTGAACAGAATTGAGAAGATAAATCTACCATGGGAGGAAATGACATCACAGAGCTTAGATAAAAAGCTTCTAAAGTATTGCTTATCTTGTTTCATCAAATTCATGCTTCCCTCCATTAGCTCCAGGTGCTGAGTGGACCAAGCACCTGTGCTCCACACAGGACTGTAATTGGGTGTAAATCTATCTAGGGAGAAAAAAAAGGAATATGGTCCAAATTCTAAACCAAAAACAGGAGAGAGGCTTAAGTACACTCAAAATGGAACACATTAGTAATTCAGATGCTAAGTTCTGAAAAAGCCAGACCTGAGTCTTCTGGTCCCCACCTGAGTGCCCAACATCGTCTCTGAGGATGCTGGGAGTAGCGGTGAGACCTCAGCAGAAGCCGGCTCCTAGCCCACGGCTGGTTCCGAGAGTGCTGCGAGCAAACTGCTTGGCCTTCCCAGGCTCTGGGATAAGTGCAAAGCCAGATGGCAAATGGAAAGGCATCTGTGATGGGCCGCCCTTCTGCCCCAGGACGGCACCTCTGTCGCAGAGCCACCTGGCTTCCCCCAGACCTGAGAAAGCATTATGGTGTCCATGGAAATGCTTGGGAATTTGGGGTTGGAGGAGCCTGAGTTTCAATCCGGACTCTGCTATTTACTAGCTGTGCCCACTCTGAATGAGCCACGTAAACTCATCGAACCTCAGTTTTCTTATCTGTCAAATGGGAATAACCATGGGACAGTATCAGCCTCAAAGGGCTGTATGGAGGATGAAATAGATACCATATACAAAGCACCTCATTGAAGCCTGGCAAACAGCAGGCATCCAAGGAGTGTTGGCTCCCCACTCTTCCTGGGAATGATCTCTTCCTTCACAGATTAGATTAGGTTAGAAAGTGGGCCAGTCCCTGCCACATTCCCTGTTCCATCCCTCAGCCCAGGGCTGCTCCATTGCACAACTGCAGGGAGCACTGCCCACACTGTGGTCTTAATGCACATTCCACCTCGCCAAGGCTGAGCAGTCCACACCCTGCCTCCGCCTATGTAGATGCTGGAAGGAAAGGACAGACCCAGATCGGTCCTGGCAGGAACGAGACCACCCCAGGAATTACTCCTGGCAGGGGCTCGGCTGGCAGCAAGTGTAAGCCCAGGAAAGGCACACCCTTGGCAAGAGCATCAGGGGCCGACCAGCTGCTAAAAGCAGAGGCAAAGACGGGCATGTGGCTCAGGGCTGATCTGCCCATCCCCAAGCCAGATCTCCTTGCCCCTCTGAAGCCTGGCTGCTCAGACCTCACCCCTCACACTGCCTAGCACAGGCTCCCCCTTCCCCTGTCTCCCCAACTAGGCAGTAAGGTCCCCATGGGTAGGGGAGTGACCAGTGTCACTGTGGCCCCTTTAAACTGAGTGCAATGAGAGAGCCAGGGTCTGGGTCCTCTGCTTTGGGCAAGCCATCTAGCTACTTGCACCTGTTTCTGCAGCTCCAAAGGAAGACTGGCTTCCCCTTACCTACTCACCTACCTCACAGGGTGCTTAGAAAGCCCCCGAGCCCACTTCCACTCACAAACGATACTTGAAGGCCACACTGAGACCAGGAAGATGGCAAACGTACATTGAAAACCTACTGTAAGCCACAGGCTGTGCAAAACTCTGGGCGAGCGGTAGTGGAAAGGGCAGAGAGGACGATCCCCGTCCTCAAAGAGCGTATAGTCTAGTGAGAGACAAAGACCGGTCAACACACAAACGTATATGTCATGTGTTAAACTGTGACAACCTTCAAGAAGGCTGCAATAATCATAGGAAGAATACTGCACGAAGAGAAGCTAAAGATAGCTCTAGCCAAAGAGTAAAGGGCCAGAAAGGTGAGAGAGGCCAAAGGACATGAGCAAACAGCCCTTCTATGCAAGAGACTTCTGTACAGTTTGACGTCCATGCACAGAACTGAGGCCATGCAAATTATGTCGTATGGATGGTGGCGCCCACAGGGAGGCAAGTTATCACCTTTGATTTGGAAACCCTGGAGAAAATGAAGCCTAACTCACATCAACAGTCCTTAAAAGAAAAGGGGGAGGAAGAAAGGAGAGGGGGTGGAGGAGATAGGAAGAAAAGGATGGGAAGATGAAAGAAAAAAGAGAAGAGAGAAAAGATAGAAGCTTGTGCCAGGGAAAACCAGCTGGAAGAATACAGAGGCTCTTCCAAGATCTCAGGGTGACCCCTGGACCTGCATGGGAAGGACACCACTTTACAAAGCCATTGCCACTTCTATCTGACAGGCATCAGCACCTGCCGTGGCTCCTGGCCCTACATATCCATCCGCTAAAACAAATCTTACACTGCACAGGCTACTGCTATGCTGCTGGTAGGCCAGGACAGGCTCACATCAAATAACTACCCTTTAATCAGCCCCTCTCCTGACTGCATGTTTTATGGTGGGAAGCTCATCCACTGTGCAGTCATCTGTGATGATGTTGGCTGAGTGCCCGATGTAATGCTGGGCTATTAGAAGACCCCAAGGGGTTCTGGGCGCCCTTGGGACAATCCAATAAGGTTTCAGACATTACAATGTAGTTTGGCTTAATATTCAGCCATATAATCAGATGATAGCACTCTAGGTCACAGCAGCCAAGTTGTGGGGCCGTTTGGAGATGCTGGAGACCATAAAAGTCACCTTCTACTCCAACGCCTCCATTGGCACATAGGGAAGGTAAGCTTGAGGCATTTGACCTTCCCAAGGTCACCGTTGCTTCCTTGAAGAGTTGAGACCAGTAACCACATTTTCAGACTTGGGAGGAAGCAGAGCACAAGTGGTCCAAGACCCTCAGAGACTGGGGAGTCCTGAAGACTCAGGAAGGCTGCCCACAGGGGCAGGAAGGTGCAAGAGACCACTAGCCAAGTTCTACATTCACAGAGGGCCTCAACTTTAGACCTCCAAGCCACCCTGATGAGGTGATACGTACATCCAGGGAGATGAGCTCCTGGAATGGGAGAAAGATACCTTTGCCCATCAAGTTTAGACTTTTATCCTGTTATCAGATCTCATCCCTGGCGGTAAAATCGGAATTGATGTTAAGTTTACATATTAAGTAATAGTCCTTTCAATAGCATAATCATATTGAATTTGGTTTATTTTCTTTTTAAAAGACCTTCTATATTTAATGCACTTAAATATTTAAAATAGACCACCCTGAGCATAATCCTGTTTTGAAATTTCTTCATTTTTATTTTCAATAAGCACAGAACTTGGGGATTCTGGAGTCAGAATGCCTGACTCATGGTCTGTAACTATGTGACCTCGGGCAACTTACCTAGCCTCTCTGTGCCTGCTATGGGATGAACTGTGTCCCCTTCAAAAAATTCCTGTCGAAGTCCTAACCTCCATCCAGTACCTCAGAATATGACCGCATCTGGAGATAAGGTCTTTAAAGAGATGATTCTGTTAAAACGGGGCCGTTAGACGGGCTCTAATGCAGCAGGACTGAGATCCTTCTCAGAAGAGGACATCTGGACACAGACAGGGCAGAGGGGAGATGCCATGAAGACACAGGGAGAAGATGGCATCTACAAGCCAAGGAGAGAGGCCCAGAGCAGCTCCTTCCTAAGAAAGGACCAAACCAGCCGACACCTTGGTCTCAGAGGTCTGGCCTCCGGAGCTGTAAAAGATCAATTTCTGTGGAGTAAGCCGCCCAGTCCGTGGATTTGTTATGGCAACTGGAACAAAAGAACACAGAGCCGGCCCGCCTCATCGGGAAAATGCAGAGCAATAGTCCCTTCCTCACAGTCCTGCTGAGCAGTTCCTGGAATTTAATGTTTCTTTTTTGTTGTTGTTTTCTTTTTTATTGATTTCAGAGAGGAAAGGAGAGGGAGAGAGAGAAACATCAATGATGAGAGAGAATCATTGATCAGCTGCCTCCTGCACAACCCCCACTGGAGACTGAGCCTGCAACCAGGCATATGCCCTGACCCAGGAATTTAACCATGACCTCCTGGTTCATAGGTCAATGTTCAACCATGCCAGTTGGGCTACTACCTGTTCCTTACACTTCTTACTAGCAAGCAGCCTTAACCCAGCCTGGTCTTGGCAAACTGTTTGATCTCACTCTTCAGTGGGAGCAGAGACTTACAGATGAAGCAGAGAACATTACATGCTTCAGGCAAGCCCAAACGCCTCAGGATTGATTCTCCTTCACCCCAGTACCTCAGAGCAAAACAGTTTGATTCCCAGACCTGCCCTCAGGGGACTGTCCTTCTGCCCCTCCCACTCATCTGTCACTCCCACAGACCACTGCTCTAGGGCCCGCCCACAACACCCCCTGCCTCCCACTTCTCCCACCCAGCACTTTCCAAGGCCCAGATAGGAACACTGACTCCTCCAGTTCCTCAGAGTTAGACAACACAGGATGCTGCTACAGGCCATCCAAATCCCCAAACTATGGGAATCGAAAGCCTCCTCTTCCAGTTTATTGGCGGGGGAGGATTTCTGGTCAATACGGTTTACTTTGCAGTGAGCTGGAGAGTGACATGGCTCTGGACAGCGCTCCTGGCCACCCAACGATAACGCAGCCTGTTGGTGGAAGCGTGAGAGCTGTGTCTTACTTGCAATTTGTCTAACCAAGGGCCCCTGATGGAAACAGTTACCAGAGGGGACTCCTGGGAGCTGATTACAAAAGAACGTCCACCCTAAGAAAAAGTCTTATAAGAGGGTACTTGAGCCAAAATGCAATAACTGCTGGGAAGCAAATATCAATGGACTGAGATACTGCTCCAGAGAACGGCAATTCTGCCGCTTATTTTACACATTAGAATCAACGGGAGAGATGTAAGAAGGGTTACACGGAATCCACTGGTGATAGATTAGGGAGGTGGGAGAAAGCAAAGTGGAGAAACCTCTGGGATCGGATAAAAAGTAAAACGAAGAGACACACTGTACCTTGGTGGGTACAGGAAGTTAACATTTCCAGCACAGAGATGGCAGGTGGTGAAACACGGTAACCGTGAGGGGCTCTGTCTCACGCTCTGGCCTGGAGGGTCTGGAAAAGGAGCTTACTCCGACATTCCAAAGGGTTGTTATCTTAGATGCTCAAAGACAACAGACAACTTCACAGTTAACGATGGACCTCTGTCAAGGAAGCTACAGGCCTAAGACATGACTAAGGCACCGTGACCCACATTTAGTTAGGAATCTTTAAGTTCAAACCTCCCTGTGTGGTTGGTTACTTTCGTCTCTGGGTTTGTCAGGCCCACCTCCCCTGAGCTTATCAGGTTGAATATGTGGCCCCTTTCTCATCCACAGAGCCTAGAACAATATAATCGGAGGTGATGGAAAACTTCCCACGGGCGTGTGAGCTTATCAAACGCTGCCGGAGAAAATGCTTAAGACAGGCCGATGAAGAGAGGAGCACAAAGACCTTCAGAAACCAGCAAGGCTTCCAGCGGGATCACCATGAACCCAGAAGCTTGGCCAAAATGTGAAAACCCCAGCCAGCCCTTTGCTGCCTCAGCAAACAAGAGCTTCAGTGACTGGGGCTGCCTCCAAACCTGGATGGCATTGGTGATTAAAACTAAGGTCATTTAGAAACCCAGAAACGAAAGCCCTTCTGACTCCGGAGGGAATTTTCATTTGTTAATGGATTTTCCTGCTGACGCTTAGTGGAAGGATAGCAATTCACCATGGGTTCGAGGCCAAATATAGGGCCACGTAAGCCAGGAAGTGGCTGATATCCCCTCTGTCTTTCTTCAACGGCATCAAGGGCGGGCTGTCTGGGGATGCAGTTAAAAGAAATTAATCAGCTAATAGCTGATGAAGACTAAGGATGCTGCCAAGATCATATTAATCCCATCAGTCACCATGAGCAAGGTGGCATAGGTCAGATGCCTCCTTGTGCCTCTGGCTCTCTGGGCCTCTTTAGGAGGGACATGGGATTTGGGGCCTGGGGCAGAAACCCCAGGGCCATCTTCTCCGCGGGTCTGTGCCAACTGTGTGGAGGGGTCTAAGAGAAAGAAGCGGGTGGAATTCTCTGTTCCTGGGCCAATTCTGGAGGCCTTAGCAATGGAAATATATTCACTTAGCCCACACATGATAATGACTGCCTACAGGATGCCATGGCCACAGTGAAAACTAACCAGGACTCAGTTTCTGCCCTCATTAAGTTTATGGTCCAGGAAAAATTCTGGTTGAGCAAACCAAAGAGGTGATGGCACAGGATTCTGTCACACTGGTTGTTGTAAAGGGAAGATTGGGGATGTGTGATATTGTGATTTATAACAAGAAATATACAGGGTGTCCAAAAATGTATACACACACTTTGAATCATTATAAAGGCAATGTTTATTAAAATATATTTAATTTTCAAAATTGAGCTATCAGCTATTAAAGTGTATATACATTTTGGGGGGATACCCTGTATATTTGGCCTCTAACCCCATTCCTGGCACGGGGCTCCTAGGAATTTCCTAAATGCTGAGCACCTAATCAAGTTTTTTTGATATTATGCTAATGAGATGACCTCTGGGATGCCCCCTGTCACCTAAGGATGGGGCTGGTTGCCAGGGTAACCAACCATTCTAATTAGAGGATTGGAAATTTCAGTCCCACCCCAGCCCCCACCTCAGGAGTAGGAAAAGAGGCTGATTGAGTTTAAGTACCAACAGCCAATGACGTAATAACTGTGCCTGTGTAATGAAGTCTCCATAAAACCCAAAGGACCGGTTGGTTCAAGGACATCCAGGTTGGTGAACATGTGGAGACTGGGGGGAGAGGGGTGCACTGGGAGAGAGCATATGTCCTGAGCATGGGAGCATCCCCAAAAGCAGTCACTCACACAGGTTTGTGTCTTTCCACAATGCGAGGTTTATTAGGAGAGACCTCCCCAATAAGCCAATCAAGTCACTGGCAGGATACACTCAGAGGGGGAACATAGCAATAGAAGCGACCAGAGCATCTGGCTGCTCCTGAGTGATATTCTTGTATAATAAACCAGTAATCTAATAAGTAAAATGTTCGTTAGTTCTATGAACCATCCTACAAACTAACCATACCCAAGGATAGCCACAGGTATCACGTGGACTTGCAACTAGTGTCTATGATGGGAGGCGGGGGAGTCTGTGGGCTGGGCCCTTAACCTGTGGGATCTGACACTGTCTCCCGGTAAATAGTGTAAGAATTGAGTTGAACTGTAGGGCACCCAGCTGGTGTCTCTGAGTATTGCTTGGTGGGGGGAAACCCCACACATTGTAATTGGTGCCCACAACCATAGCTGATCAAAATCAGGATTAGTGTCAGAACTGCGGGATGGTGCCCCAGATGAAGCTCCCACTTGGAGGAAGGGCATGTCAGAAGGACCCACACCTTATCCTGAGCACCCACAGCTGCAGAGAAGTCGGTGGCCATCCAAGGCCTCTGGGCAGGCACTCCCCTTTAGAAAGCGCCTGTGCTCACAAAGGTTGCTCTTTGCTGAGGACAAAGAGAAAAATCTAATGCCTGGATCTTATTTTTAGCTTCAAGCGAGGAGAAGATTAGAAACAAGCCACTTGGACTATAATCCTGATCAGCCTGAAGGAGTTATTTAATCACTTTAAAGCCTGCCCCCAAGACCTGCCATCTTGCCAGGGTCTAACCTGGGAAACTCACGTTTCATTTCAAGCGACAAGGACTTCTCTAGAAGAGCCACCAAAAGCTTTTTCCCCAAGAAGTGAAATTTCCAGGCATTTGTTGGCCCTGACACTTGGACTATCCTGTGGTGTCCTTTAGGTACTGTGAGCACAGCTGTGCCAGCTGAGGAGGTAAGAAGGCTGAAACTGGGTGGGAGTGGGAGTGGGTTTGAGGGCTATACTGCCCACAGAAACACACGCACATACATGCACACTACATACACACACTTCATACATATTGACAAAACACACACATACATGCACACCCTTCATACACACACTTCATACATATAGACAAAACACACACATACATGCACACTACATACACACACTTCATACATATAGACAAAACACACACATACATGCACACACTTCGTACACACACTTCATACATATGGACACATCACACACAATCCATATCCATACACTACATAGTTTGCTTTCTTGCTTTTAATAGAAAATAGAGAATTTTAAGAAGAAACAAAAATGGTGTTTAGACAATTAGCCAATCCTACCGAGGGCTCCCATGCAATATCTTCTAAAGTCTGATTTTCCTACATCTGAAAACGAATTGATTTCTTTTTGTTCTGTTATTATTGTTAGGCACTAAAATATTAATATCTGTGCACACAAAGGCAGCTTCCAACGCTTTCATCCGTGACATTTTGGAGAACTTTGGCTCTTGAGTGTATCCACAGGCATCGCCCGTTTCATCTTAGAACAACTAAGGGGGCAGGAAGCACTCAAGGATCCGAAGAGTGAGGGCAGCACTCACGGTCTCACAAAGACTAGGTCAGGTGCAGAGCTGGGTCTTGAGAGCACATGACCCTTCGGTGACACTGATGGTGTTCACTGTGAGCCCGGGGACACTGCCTTGTACAGGGTGCACCCCACACACACACACACTCTCCCTGTCAGGGGCCCCTACAAATGGGGCTGAAGGAATCCCACATCCTCAGGCTGGGCAGGAGATGGGGCTGGGGAGTACAAACCAAAGCTGCCCAGAAGCTCATTTCCCAGAGAAAGCACCCATATTGAAGCTCTAGGACCTAGAGTCCCCACGGGGCATGCCACTGCCCCTCACATGGGGCAAACCCCCCCTATCAGTACTCCGCCTACACCTTTCTCCTTGCCAAGCCTATAGCACAGGTGCCTAAGGAGTGATTTCTTTTTAGAAGTAGCCCGTTTTCCCCAAAGTTCCTCAATGAAGGTCAGTTGACTACTACTGGCCAAATCTCATTTGGACCCGGAATTGCAGCTGTCCCCGGGAGTCAGGCATTGAAGGAGGTCCTGGACCCTGGGACAGAACATTCGAATCCCTCAAAAACCGGGGTGGAGCTCTATCCTGAGAGGAGCTGCTGCAGGGTCAACAGGCTCTTAGCCTGAGGCAGCAAAGGCCAAGGAGCCCTTTAGCTCTGTGTTCACGGTCTCTGAAGACCTGCCAAGTGCTTAGACTGTCTGTCTATCCCAAGGGTGGAACCAGACCAGAGATGGAAGATTCAGAAAGAAGACTGCTCCTCTGACTTTCCTAGGACAGGATGGACCTCCGTGAACGGAAGCGTGCTCCCTGGCGCTGGAGGCATTGAGAGGAGGTGGGATGGTCCCTCGCTGGGGACACTGGAGCAGTGATACAAGCACCAGGTGGGAAAATGGGTTGAGAGCACCTTTCTCCAACCTTGAGAGTCTCTAATTCAGCAGACTGAACACAAAGCTGCTGGAGGCCTCCTGGTCACCTACCTGCAGGGCTCTCCTCTGGGCCTAAAAGTAGAATTCCCAGAGTCCTGTTCCAAATTAGATCCTTAATAACATGTCACCATGGCTATAAATATGTCTCTTTGAGGGCCAGTTAATATGATTATTTTAATCAGCTACACTCCCTAGACGGGCTGCCATCTCCCCCCTCAGTCCTAACTGCCTTCTGAGCAGGCTGGGATCGCTGTCCTCACTCCAAGCAGGTCCAAAGAGCAGCGAGGTGAAGGTGGGGGTGGCCACAGGCAGCCCCTTCCGCTGCCCCTTCTCTAGCTTCCCTGGGACATTCGGTGCATTCTGGGGATCTCTCTTGATCATTGACCAAGACTCCCAGTAGAAGACAGAGTTGAAAACAGGAGTGCCCACAGCGGCCAAACAGCAGAAGGGTGTAAGTCACACACAAGGTCATGGGAGAGGGAGTGTTAGAGACTGAATTATACACCCAAAGTCCATATTTTGGAACTCTTAACTTGCAGTAACTCAGAATTCAATTGTTCTCGGAGACAGGGTCTTTAAAGAGGTGATTAAGTGAAAAGGAGGTGATGAGGGTGGGTGGGCCTTAAGCCAACCTGACTGGTATAAGAAGAGATCCGTGCACAGAGGGAAGACACAGGGAGAAGACGGCCATCTGTAAGCCGGGCTCAGAAGAAGGAAGCCCTGCCGGCACCTTGAGCTGACCTCCAGCCTCCAGAACTGAAACACGAATGCTTGTCTAGCCATCCAGTCTTGGGTTTTGTGACAGCAGCCCAACCAGGAAGTTTGGTGCATGTCCTGTCTAGAGGCTTGACATTTTTATCGTTCCCTCTTTCTTAAAGACTCGCCCAGCCAAACAAAGCAGGGACCTGGACCTCGCTTGTACCAGTGTGTGAGCCCCGAAAGGGATTCAAGGAAATAAGGGCAGGAGGGTGTGTAGGAGGAAGGGCCCCCGGCCATTGGGCAGAAGGGCTGCTCATCCCAGGCTATTCTAACGATGTGGCCATGAGCTATTCCATCATATCAGTCCCCTTCCATCATCAGTTAACTGAAACAACTGGACCACATGACCAATGACATCCAACACTGACACTCATTCAGGGTCTAAGGCTTGAGGACTGGAGCTAGCAAGATCAGCTGTGGGGCACAGCCCAGACGGGAGAGGTCCTGGGGGACAGAGTGGGATGACCTCCGGAGCAGCACACAGAGGTGGAGGGGTGAGTGGTGGGGCTGTTGGACTGTTTCTTGGAGCTAGAAGCTTCAGTGCATGATCTGCCCTGTCTCATTCCTCGGTTTCCGGGCGGCATGGCCTTGGGCACCGCCCCCCCCCCCACACACACACACACACAGCACCCATAAAGGAGACAGTAGAAGCCTTTGTGGTATGTACCAGTACAGTATCGACCACATCAAGCCAGCTCGGCATTATTCAGGGACAAGAAGGAAGGGTGGGCACCTCGCCATAGCTTCTCAGCACTGATGGCCACATCTCTCAGAGTCCCCACAAGGCAACTCCCCAGCAAGGCCACGTGAGTCCTCAGTCAGAGGTGGGGCTGGAGTGCCCAGCTCTCTCCACCACAGTCCTGCACACCAAACTGCTGCGAGGCCCTAATGACACTTCATGAGTGTGACCCTAAGTGAGATGAGGCAGGGAACGGACTGCAATGTGCCTCTTCCGACGGACCCTACAAGGCGAGACTGACAGTATGAAGATGGCTTGTGGATGCCTCCCTGAGACTATCTATCCCCCAAGCATTATCATTCCCATCTTACTGATGAAGAAACTAAGGCTAGGGGAAGTGAAGGAAGACACAGGGCTTGACCTTGAACAAGTTTAATATCTTACCAAATTACATGCAAATGAAGTTGTGTAGCTGGCTTTCAGAGTCGCTGTGTGTTCTGAAGGCTCCAATTCAGAACACACTATCACCACATTTCACAGATTCAAATACTCTCAGACGGGGAAGGGCCCTGGGCAACCACAGATCTGATTCCCCTGGTCTATAGGCAAGAAACTGAGGTGGGGAGCATCCCTTGACCAGGGTCTCACAGTGAGGCTCTGGCCAGGCTAGAACCAGAGCCCAGGATGTATTCCTTAGACCACCCTGCCCTGCCCATTTGCCTTGAAAATATTCCTCCATAAAAATGAGCGAACCACCAAGAGCAGGTCTTCCAGGACATGTATTGGGGTGGCAAGAAGTTTCCATCCCTACTCCCCAAATCTGGGTCCTTCCCTCCCCACCTCCCCCACCACCGCTGCACCATGCAGGCCTCCTACAGTGACTTTGAGCAAAAAAGCAAATTTGTGGAGTGTTCCTCTTGCAGAATAAAGCTGCTGGGAGAAGCTCGGAGGACCGGAATTAGAAATTCTAATTATTAGAACTCTCTGAACACGCGGAAGGACAATTTATAATTAGCACATGTCAAAAGGCCATCCCCAAAGGAGATGGATTATAAATTAGAAAACAAAGACTTTGAGAGAGGGACTGGGGAGCTGGGCTCCTCAGCCTCCCAGTCTCCCTACAGCTCCTAATCCAATCTGCTTCCCATCCCTCCATGCCCCACCCCTCCTGCCTCTAGACAGGACATGCACCCTGGCCTCTCCCCTGCTGCCTCGCCTGAGTGCCTACCTGCTGGGGGCTCCTGATCCCCAGCCCTCCGCCCTTTGTACCAGAGGTCCTGCCACTCCCCTGGAAGTCCTTCTGCACAGGGACCCCTCTATTGGGGACTCAAGCAGCTTTAAGCCCAAGTCTTGAGCTGGTTAGAGGCTTGTCGCTCCTGCCGTCGGGAGCTGCAAATAAGGATTGAAGGACTGGTCCCTTTATGAGAAGAAAGCCTCCCAAGGACTGATAATGTCATTATCTGCTGCACAGGTGCCTGGGCCAGGGTGGCCTCTCTGCCAGAGCTGCTTTTGCAATGAAAGCTCCGGGCACTCCCCTCCCCACAAAAGGGACCAGGAAAGGCCAGCGTGGAAGGGAAGGGGATCCCCCTGTTCTTACTTGAATGAATGAATGAATGAATGAATGAATGATGAATGATGAATGATGAATTGTATGCTGACTTACATGCCATAAATATTTTTGAGCGCTTCCTGTGTTTTAGTCACAGCATTTGAGACCGCAAGGGGAAAGTAGTCAAAGATACAGAAATAAATAATGTAAGACCCTGCCTTAGAGGAATTCACATTAGCACAAACTCACTGGACAGGTTAAAAAAAATTTTTTTAAAGGAACACCAAGAGAACTGGCACCTCGAGGCAGCGACACCTGGTTTTCCGGGAAAAGCCCTGAGCTGCGTAACTTGCCTCATGCGGGTCATTAATCTTCCTTGAGCCTCCATCACCTATTCCATGGAGATAATCCCTACCTTGCTCATCCCACAGGTGTTGCTATGGAGACACATGATAAAACACAGCAACAAGCCCTTTAGGAAATGTCTATAACACAGACATGAACCAATCTTTCATAACATGAACCAATCTTCATTCTGATGACTGATAATAAAAAGAATATCCTGTTTTCCCACATTCCCTGGTCTTACTCAAGATGGCACCCAGTTCCTTGGACAAACATCCCTAGAGAAAGACAATTTATCAGGCCTCATGTGACTGTGCTTACCAAGGAACCTTGTAGACATTGATATATTTCCCAGATAGTGTTGCCCGTAGGAGAAAGAATGCATTTATGTGTAGGAATGATTAGAAGGTTTTGCTCCAGGAGCAAATGAACTCCATTTGTTTGGTAGTGGCTGCTTGGAGCACTGTGTTAGGATTCTGAGCCTGCTTCTAGGCTTAGCTGGAAAAAGTGTCCTGACAGATTAATGATGTGTGTTATGAATAAGGGACAGGAGGTAGCACTCTGTCATTTATGACTTAGGCAGATGATACTCCCACTCAACCACACTCATTGTATGCATTTATAGTTGTATCCTCCAGGCATTCAAGAGTTAGCTGAATTTTGATCAATCCCCTGAATCTAATTCTTCTACATGAACTGTTAAAATTAAGTTCTCTCAGCCAGTAAAGCTAAAGGCGTGACCTCAGCAGGAAATGGTTACCCTTAGGAAATCAGCTAGTCTCTCGGTCCCTGTTTAAATGTCCTAGCATGTCTCCATCATGTTTTCATAAACTGAGAACACGTCTCACATATCTGGGTGCCATCATCTGGGGTCTGAGGAACGTGGGCACTGCCACATAAAATCACCCAGGTAAAACACCCTGCAGGGACCAGACACCTCTGGCCTTTCATTCTATGGCATTTTTAAAAGTCTTTGCAACTTTCTGCCTTCACCACTTCTCAGGAAAATGAGTTCTCTGAGTTTATCATGGGCTCAGTGCAGTGGGAATTCCTCCCATTTGTCCAAGATTCACCTGCTCAAGTTTTAAAGGGGACCTCTCCCTTGGCATGCCAGCATGTGGTGAAGCCTTACTTCCTTGGTGGCTCTGCTCACATTTTATAAAACTCTCTGAGTCTGTGCTGATTTCAAACAGAGCTGGGCTGCAGTCAAGACCTGAGCTACTTACGAAAAGGAGAGCTGAGCAAGCGAGCGCTGGGATCGGGCCGCGAGGGGAAGAGAACTGGCTGGTCCAGGCCCAGCAGCCGCACCAGGAATACTCCTAACACAAAGGGCCTCAGTGAGTCCTGGGGAGGAGGGGCCCTGGGTGATCTTACATTTGCAGGTAGGACCACAGATTGCTGAGGGAGGAGGCAGCTTAGAACCCACTGTGGTTACAGGTGTAGAAACTCGGGCCTCCAAACTTAACCTGCCCACAGTCCTGGTACAAGCCAGGGATAGCAACTAGAGGTAACAGCATCACAGAGTGCATGTTCTTAAGTATTTCATACACATGAAATACTTAAGTGCATGTTCTTAAGTATTTCATACACGTGCCTGTTTGCTGCTGCAGGTGGTTCCTGCCTCCGTCTTCCCATAGTGTCCTCAGTGCCCAGTCTGCGTCTATAAAAGTCCTCTCCCTCTCAGAGCTAAAAGCACATTGTCTCGAAATCTGCAGATAGTCAAAGTTTTTAAAATAAACGAACAAATGAAGTGATGTATATAATTCTGCAGAAAGATGTTCAGTGCAGTTCTATTTATAATAGAAAAAAAAAAGGAATACCTAAATGAAGAATATAAGGAAAAGCGGTGAGTATCCATATCATGAGATATTAGTCATTTTAAAATATGTTTACAGAGTCTCAATCTCACGTGAAAATGCTGGTAAAAAGATGATGTTAATGAAAAAAGCAGAACACTAAACTGCACATGCTCTATGATCTTGGCATCATAAAGAAAAAGGGTGGTAATGTTGTTGGGAGAAGATAAAGAAAAACGTCAGTCGCATGTGATCACTGGTGATTTTATTTCTGCTGCTTTGCACACTTCTGTTCTTTGTAGATACTTTACAATGTGCCTGTAGGACTTTCGCAGGCTGTGGGAGGGGACTAAGAAATGGAAACGAATGTCCACAGCTAGGATTGGTCCTTGTTGGGATTCGGAAAGAGACAGAGCGTGTCTCTTTTCATGTAGAGAAGTTGATGAAACAAAGAGACACAGGTGCTGACCGAGGAGGCAGACGCTCCCCGGGGCCCAGCTGGCCAGGCCCGCGCTGGCCGTTTTCAGCGCTGAGCACCCTGCTTGAGGACATCTAAACTGTGGCTCTGGGTCTAGTCTTTGAGGCTGGACAGTTGTTTGACTTTCATGTGTTATCTCTCTCTTGCTGCCCTCGGCTGAACTGAGAGCTCTTTGGGCAGAGGGGGTACCTCCAGAGCTAAGCCTAGAGACTGTTTCCGTAATTGACACCTCGGGTCTCGGGAAATACTTGCCCATAGAATGACTGACGGAATAGGTTAAAGCGGGGAGTGGTCCCATGGGGCACCTTGGCCTTTAATGAAGACAGAAGCCGGATGGACTCCTTCAGGACCCACTGACCTTGCCAACCAGGATGCCGATGTATGGCAACTGTGATGTTGGCGTTAGTCCCTGGCAGGACTGAGCACCAGCCAATAACCACAGGGCACTCAGACACCAGGATGTGTGCCTCACTTCTCACGAGACCTGGGCTGGCTGCAGGCCAGTGACAGGGAAGGGCTGGCCCTGCCCGCCTCCCATCTGGCCACGAGGATCCAATTCCAGTTTCTGACCTGCGGTTGGTCTGGCACAGTGACCCAGGGTTCCAGCCGGCAAATCCCAGTCATAAAACTCGGGTCTGATCCGCTGCGACCCACGAGGCGCCCTCCTACACTGCAGCAGAGCGGATCTTCCTCCCGCCAAGCCAGAGGCACTCAGACGGGCATGCTGACTCTGCTGCACCATTAAAGCGCCAGGCAAACAGGGAAGCAGTGCCCCTCTCCGGCCAGGACACTCAGCAAATGCAGGCCGGGGAGGAAGCCTTTAACTTATCCTTTAAGCCTAAGCCTGCCCCCAAGATGCTCCGCATGTGCAGACAGTGGGCTGCAGCTCCCACTCCGAATTCTTTGGAAACCACCGGACTGCTGCGGGCTTCACCCAAGTGCTGGCCCCGCCCCCTGCCCTGCACGGGTTTCACTCCCTGACAACCCCACGCACAGTAACCCAAGTTTTATGAACCTCTTCTCTCCCTGTATGATGAACATATTAAGGCACACACACCACACACATACATACATAGTGAATGCATATTTTCCTTAGGGGCTGAGGTCCAAGGACTTACATTTTCTGCATCTAGCGGAAGAATGAACCCCACAGCCTTGAATTAATGAGTAAATGAAAAGTGTGCTTGTTAATGGGCTGCTCAGTTGATAAATCTAAGGAACTGGAGGCAGCAACCTACAGAGAATCATCTTCCTCCAAACCACGCCTTTCCAAATCCAAGAAGATACTCACCTCAGGCACAATGTTACAGAAATAAAGTAATACAGAAAGTAATCATTTCTTTGAACCTACTAGGTGCTAGGTACGAAGCACTGGCTATACACTAAGTGGACAGATTATTATGATGTCTGAACGCATAATAATCTGGCCACTCAGTGTATTTGTATCTCAAATGGGTACCAAAAGTATTCTAGGCTTTTGCTGGAGATCAACCACCTGTTTGCCCTGAGCTTTCTATCAGCCAGTGCAAAGGGGAAAAGTGATCAGGTGCACGATTTATAGTATCTTGGATATCAAATAATTGAGGTACTCAAGAGAAGTACACTGAGTGGCCAGATTATTATGCATTCAAAGATCATAATAATCTGGCCACTCGGTGTATATATCTCACACAACAGTTGTAGAACCAAGATATTATTCCCATTTTATTGGTAAGGAAAATGAAGATCAGAGACCATCCAAGGTTGAGAATACTGGAGATGGGATCTGTTGGGATAACGCTTCATACACTGTCAAGGGCTGCTGGTCTTAGAACCGCCCTTGTGGACCACAGCCTGGCCAAAGTCCAACCCTCCGGGGCAGAGAGTCAGGGACGGCACCCGGAGCAGGTGGGCTCTGCAGGACTCGGGCTGTTCCCGGGGACCAGGTCCCAGGCAGAAAGTGACCGCCCTCACTCGCCGTTTGCTCAAGTGCTCAGGAGACAGTTCCCATCCTTCAATTTTATTTAATCAAAGCAAAGAATTCATAAGAACTTGCAAGCATTCATTCATCAGGCAGATTAAATATTTGATAACCCTGCAGTTTAATTTTTTATGGCCCGGTGTGTTCCAGGGACCGCTCCCAGGGAGGCCACACTGTCCCGGGGTCGGAGCAGCAGCTGGAGGAGGCAGCAGGAGCCTGCCCTGACCGCAATGAGACACTCCTCCCGGACCCCGGGGCCAAAGAGCCACAGCTGCTGTTCTCCAAACTCTTAAAGAGATGCTATCAAAAAGAGAGGTTGTGGGAAGGGCAGGCTGAGGACCCTCACAAGGTCAGGGAGGAGCCCGGTGACCCAAAATGCCCCGTCTCAGAGAGGGGAGACAGCCTCCTCCTCCTGTCTCTTCCCCACACATGGGATAAAGCTTCCAGACAAACGTATGACCTGAAACAAGGGCAAATCACCCTGTTCATCTTCCTGCCAACTAACAGCACCACGGACCGTCCTTGACATTCACTCGGCCCTTCCAGCCACACTCACAGGCATAGAGGTCCTCCTTAGGGCGCATTAGAGTCTACAGAGAAGGAAGAACATGGAGGCAAGAGCGCTTCCCAGCCTCAAACTCTTTCCTCCAGGCCTAGGTCTCTCCCAGACCTCTGATGACCTTCGAGACGAAATTCCAGCAGATTTTGTCTCATCCACCCCAAAATGCTCCAATCTCATGCAGCATGCTTTCAACCCTGAACTGCCCCCAACTCACTCTTATGCCCCCCAGTGCCCTTCCTTCCTCCTCCCCCAGCATCCCCTCTCTTCCTCTCTGCCCATCACAGTAAAAGCCGGCAACTAAGCATTCAGCTGACACCCGGTCAACACCATCCAGTGAATTTCCTCAAGGGTGCGGAGGGGCCAGGAGAAGAAACTGTGGCACGACGCAGCCAGCAGAGATTTGTTTTAGTTTCTTGTTCATTGGCTATGCCACTAACAGCATATCAGAAATCTCCCTGCTCCAACTCTTCTCCCATCCGCTCCCTTCCACCCTTCCAGGGGAAGGACGTCCTGGCATTTGCTGGAAAAGTAGAGAAATGCCACAGCAGAGCTCAACTCATTTTTCCTGCTGTCCCTATTCATCATGGGCCTAATGAGGAGCGTGGCTGTGACACGGTTCTCACTTTATCAACGTGCGGCTCATTGAGGCCGGGGAGGAAAGTGATGGGCCTCTCCCCCCGGAGAGAAGAGCGATGGCCTGCTGGGAAATACCAGGGTGGAGGGCTCTCTCCCCCTCCCCCAGGATCTTCGGCTCTATCTCTGCTCTGCAGACACTCTCACGGGCCCGCCATACTCTCAAGGGGAGACAGGAACCTTCCAGCAACCCATGCGGCCAGCTCCAGCAGCTCTGGTGATGGATGTGGTCACTGGACACAGACAGGGGAAAAGTGGGAATGCGTGGGAAGGGAAAGCTGCTTGCCCCTTTTCCTCACGTAAAAACCTGGTGAGATTATAAGCAAAGCTCATCTCCACAAGAGGTGACACATTGCAAAACAGCACGGAGACCCTGAAGGGGAGTAGGCAGATCCTCTGATGTCTTGGGACAGCCACGGGAGCCATTAGCACCATGACAAAAGGACACGCTGGACAGTCCCCCACCCTGCCTTCCTCCAGGAAACCACAGAGTTTTCATGACTTGCAGGTGACATTTTAGTCAAGGATCAACCTCAGGACACAGGGGGAAGGAGTTGAGGACAGGACTTGGGGGGTAGGATCCAGGTGGGAGGGAAGATAAATGGCTCAGAGAGCAAACAAAATGGTCCTTGAGGCAGAAAAGCCCTCTGGGACCAGTGTGGTGGGACTTCTGACTTTCTTTCATCATTTGGGAGGAGGGGAAGTATTTTCCAAGAGGGACAAAGTATGAGCCACCTCAGTAACTAATTATCTAGAAATTTCTCATATTTGATTATTTTACAAACTAGCAGCCCGGTGCATGAATTCATGCACAAGTGGGGTCCGGCCAGCCGACCCAGATGGGGGCCCATCAAGGTGGGCCAGCAAGGGGGAGGAGCCGCGGGTGGTTAGCCAGCCAGGGAGGGACCGCAGGCGGGCTCCAGGGCATGTCTGGCCCGTCTCACTCAGTCCCAGTTGGCCGGACCCCAACAGCAAGCTAACCAAGCGGTCAGAGCGTCTGCCCCCTGGTGGTCAGTGCATGTCATAGTGACTGGCTGACCGGTTGACTGTCTGCCCCCTGGTGGTCAGTGCATGTCATAGCGAGCAGTTGAGCGGCCTTAGCATATCATTAGCATATTACGCTTTGATTGGTTGAATGGACAACGGGACACTTAGCATATTAGCCTTTTATTATATAGGATTACAAAGCACATTAGGCACTTTATCTCATCTGATCCTGTTAGACGGGGGTTGTTATCCACATTTTACAGACAAAGAGACCGGGTAACAGACCTAGGAGTAAAGGAAGTAGGAGCCAGACGTCTCTGGGCCTCGTTCTTATGGAAGTTGCTACCACCCCAGGTCAATTTAAATTAATGACCAAAATAATAACTGATGCTGGATATGGAGCCTTCTATGAGCTCCGTGTGGTGCTAAGCACTTTGAATCAGTCATCTCCTATTTCAGTCCTCATACTAAAGTTGGGAGAGAGGTGCTACAACCCTCACTAGTCAGATGAGAAAACCAAGACCCTGGGCCATCAGTAACTTACCCAAGGCCACAGAACCAACAGGAGCCGAACCAGGACTCAAACTCAAGCTCCTGCCAGTGTATCTCTGCCTATGCATCAGAATCACCTGAAGGGCTGGTGACGGCGTGCTGGGCCCCACCCCCAGGCTGATTTTGGGGTCTGAGGCAAGGCCTAGAATTTGCATTTCCCAAAGTTCCCAGGTGATTCTCACGCTACAGATCTGGGGACCCCACTTTGAGAACCACTGCTTTCTCTAACACTGCCTCCTGTCACCCACCAGCTAACAGGGTCATCCTGGCAGAGATGTGATGAAACAAGGTGTGCAAACAAGGCGTGACTGCAGGAAGCGACCTGCCCGTGTACAGAAAGCTTTCTTGAGACTCGTCGCCATAAATGGAGCACACATCCCCCACTGAGTGAGACACGTAAGCACCATCTGCATCACTTACACATCAACTGAGGGATGTTCTACGCCATTTACACTAACACTCACTCTGCTCCTCATCTGGACCACCCCTGCTGAAAGAGATTCTGACATCTAACCCCCCAGCCATCAAAGATGCCTTCTTCATTAGCACGGAGAGCATTGCAGACGAGCATCTCCCATCGGTGCACACCCTGACATGTGTCTGCATGAGCATCAGGTGCCTTCTGCCCTAGCATTGCATACAGAGAAGTATACACAGAAATAGTCACTTTAAAGGATAATAAAAGTAAGTAGAAAAAGATGTTTTAACGTTTTCTTCCCATCTTCCCAAGAGTAGCTTTGGGCGCCCCACTTTGGAGACTGCTGGTCTAGAATTCAGTGTTCCCGCTGCACAATGAACCGGTCCCCACCTCCAGGTCACCCGTGAGGACTTGTTCATCGACCCTCGCCCCTGCTGAAGAATCGCTGTGCTCTGTGGTTCAGAAAAAGTGAGCTCCGTTTTGCTGACTATAAGCCCTGAGAGTGCACATCCTGCCCCCAGCCCATCACAAGTGCCCTGTAAAGACCTTTTAGCCAAAGCTTCTCCGCTTCTCTGAAAGAGGACGAGGAGCCCAAAGAGAAGACAGCAGCTGCCTACACAAGTTGTGTCTTAAAGGCGGAGAGCAGGAGATCACCGCCTCGCTTGTTCAGGCACTGGGAGGAGAGAGCAGTGGACTGGCACCAGGCACCAGGGAGCAGGCCCAGGGATCGGCCTCCACCAATAACTATGGATGGGCTTGGGCATGCTGTGTCTCCCCCGACACCACGTCCTTGCCTATCAAATGAGGTATAAGGTGACCAACCGTATCCTGGTTTCTGGTGTGACTAGGGTTTCCCAGAATGCTAGGCTGGCGGGGCTAAACTGCAATGATTTGTCACCCCAGATGTGAACCAGGTACCAGCCCTGGGTGCTTGTCATCCCCACCCTGACCTCTGATAGAAGGTGTCCCAGGAGAGCAGGAGGGAGCCTGAGGCCAATCCCTGCTGTCAAGGGCTTTGCAATTCTACCAAGGTAGAGATGATAATAATAATAATAATAATAATAATAATAATAATAATAATTCAAACCAAATTAAACATCCATATCAGATCAGAATAGAGAGTGAGAAGAGGAGCTAACGCAGGCTGCAGTAGCCAGGACAGACTCTATGGGGAAACCAAGGTCTAGGAGTTGGCAGATTGAGCACAAATCAAAACAGGCCCTTCTGTCTCCCTCACCTTCATCTTTCTCTCCCCCTCCCCACCCCCACCCCCCAAGGCCACTACCCTCAGGAGCAGAACAGAGAGAAAATCCAGGTTTCGAGTCTCACTGAATCCAAGCCTGATGCTACCCTTCTGTTTTTGGAGAGATCTTGAGATAGTTACTCAAATTCCCACAGCCTCAATATTCTTTTATTTAAAATGGGGTCAATTACACCCCACTTTTGAGGGTTGTTTTAAAGACTGAATGCAGGGAAATACGCAGAGAACCGTCTGCGAGCATGCGCTCCATCAATATTGACTGAGCCTAATCTCTCTTGAGCCTTCCCGGTCTGCAATGAATGGAAGGTATTTCCTACAAACAGTGCTCGGCACACAGTAAGTGCTCCGCGAGTATGAGCTACTGTGAATATCTGTGTTATTAACGATGGGATGGCAGGCCCAGTTCTGCTCCTGTCTGCCACTCCGGAAGCTGGAGAAGAGGAGAGCAGGGTGTGTGGAGAGAAAGTCACAGGGAAGCCAGCCCAGGCCCCGGGCAGAGCCCGAGGGTTCCTCCTGACCCTGTTCAAGAAAAGGAGCACTTTTCCTTTGATTTCAAGTTGGAACTCACAGATAGCCCTGAGCTGTCCCCATGGAGCAGCTTCCCTCACGCCTCTGGTTCTGAAGAAAGGTACCCAGGCCTCTGCCCCCTGCTGTGAGGGCATGTTCCCTGGGGCATGACAGGCCCAGTGCCCAGGCTAAGCAAGCATCAGCTCAGGGCCTCTTAAGGCTCTTGGAAATGAGCTTTCTAAGAGCTCGGCAGGTGAAATGTCAGCTGCATTAGAGAGGGTGCGCTCCTGCTTGAGCAGGTCTCCATTCTGGTCAGCCCCAGAAGGAGGCATATATAATAGAATACAAGTCAGTGAGTCCACATACACCTGGGCCTGAAATCCCGCCATTAGGGATTCGCTTTTTTGATACTGACATCTTTTCTTGGGTAATAAATTGCATAGTTGTTGTTGTTGTTGCCTACCATGTCCCTAAAACACACTTAATGAAAGTAACATTGAGATGCAAATTATTTGAGAAGGGCGATAATCTAAGCCCTCACCTGCAGCATCACCATCACCAGGGAACTTGTTAGAGACGCAGAGTCTTGGTTCCTACCCCAGCCCTACGAAGCCAGGACTCCTGAGGATGGAGCAGGTTCTTGTTTGAACAAGGCTCCAGATGCTGCAGATGATGCTCAACTTTGCGAACCAGCGACTTCATCAGAGCCTTGTGCCATATGCAGCGACTGTGTTCTCTTCTGTGTACTTGCTCAACATGCGCTTATTGAGCACCTGCACAGCACAGGCCAGGTGTCTCCACGGGTCCTCAGGTGGCCCACGGGTGTGCACAGGCGGCAGGAAACGTGGTGACTCCCCTAAGTAGTTATCCTCGAAGACCTTCAAAGTTCGTTCTCAGTCAACATGAAGAAAGGCCACTGCACGGAGGTGTGGCCAGCTGACTGTCCTTCAGGGGCTGTCCTATGCATTGTAGGATGCTTAGCCTCCACCCACCAGATACCAGTAACATGCCACCCAGTGATGCCAAATGTCCCATAGTGGGTGGGGGAGGAGAGGTAAAATAATGCCTGATCAAGAATTGGTGGGTTAGAGGTCTAAGGTTCCTACCTGATGTCTAAGGTTCCTACCAACTTTAAAAGTCAACAATTTTGGCTTTACGTGTGGATTTGTAGAAAAGATTCCTCTCAGCCCTAGCTGGTTTGGCTCAATGGATAGAGTGTCGGCCTTTGGACTGAAGGGCCCTGGGTTCGATTCCAGCTAAGGGCACGTGCCTGGGATGTGGGCTCGATCCCCAGTGGAGGGCGTGCAGGAGGCAGCCGATCAATGATCTCTCTCATCATTGATGTTTCTATCCTACTGTTCCTCTCCTTTCCTATCTGAAATCAGTAAAAATATATTTTTTAAAAAAAGAAAAGATTCCTCTTAAATATCCAGGTCTATCAAGAATCCAAGATAGGATGTGAGCTACCAATGTTTGATCACGTGTAAACTTTTGTAAACGTGCCCCCACCTTTTCCACCCCAGCATTCAGAAACCGGCGTGACCATATTCCAGTGACTCCAGCTTGCGATGGGCTTACAGACAGCAATGATTTGATAGCGCCCCAAAATGAAATCACCCTCACCCCGACTGAAAGTGATGATTATTAGAACTTCTCAGGCAAACACAGTTTTTATTAGCTTACCACTAATATAACTACATCTACAAATACCTGTAATGTGTGGAGTGCCTACTACACCCCAGGAGCTGACTCAGCACTGTGCATGCATTATGTGGTTTAATCCTCACACTAGCCCTGGAGGCTATGCTTAGTCACATTTAGTAGTTGAAAAAGTAGGTTCAGAGAGGTGAAGCCATATGCCCAAGGTTACAGAGCCCACCTGCCTCCCTAGCCTGTTTTCTTTCCACTATGGAAACGCCCCATCACACACAGCTCCCACAGGGAGAGGAAGTCCCTTCTCCCTGGGCCTCCATTTAGGGTAAAACACTCAGAGGCTTTCCTGTCCAGGACCCAGATCTCTGGGGACCGTCCAAGGCCAGCAGGCCCAGCGCTGCAGCCAGGGTGTTGGGGATGCATTCCCTCCTGGGGCCACACAGAACCCCAGGCCTTAGGAGGCCACATACACACTGCACACTACCTTGTACCTGTTTCCTGACCTTGCTTTAACCTTGAAACACTCTTTGTAACTCCAGTGCATGCGTGTGTGTGTGTGTGTGTGTGTGTGTGTGTGTGTGTATTTAGCAAGCACTGCTAATTCCCTTTGTTCTGTAGCTTGCTCTAAGGGAACCCACATTCCCTGTTGTATTATCAGCGAATGGAGAAATGATTGGTTTGAGTTGCCTGGTAGCCCGGCCTGGAGCAAGGGCCTGGCACATCGTGCCCGTGCCCTGGGTCTGGGGCACCTTGAGCGGGGCTGCCTTGCTGTTCTGCGGCCCACTTTCCCCCTTGGACAGCGTGCTGAGCGAGATGCCCCCATGGTGTGATATTATTACCTGGCACACCAAGGAATCAGGCCACTGCTACAATGAGGCCACCCTGCCCCCCAAGATTCTTAAAAATTCTGCTCCTCGGGGCAGGACACCAGGCAATGTAGGGCAGCCACCGCTCCAGTTTGCGGAGGGATGGAGATGGAAGAGGGCATCGGGGGGTAAGCAGGTAATCACGTCTCTGGGACACCCAGCAATGACAGAGGAACCACAGAGACAGAAGGCGCAAACTGTGGGGGAAATGGGTGTAAATGCGCGCGCACACACACACACATGCGCACGCACGCACGCACACACACACACGCACGCACACGCCAGGTCGTCTAATTTTAGTAGCCAATCACCCCAGCAGAGCACTTTACAAGCAGTTATTTTGAGAAATGCTATTAGCCACTGGGTTATTTTTAATGCCCCTTGTGGGATAGGCATTTGTGACACAAACAGCAGCTGAAAGGCAGTAAACTCAGAGCCTCGGATATACACAGGGCGTAGGGCCACCCTCCGGGGACAGCAGACGGAGGGGATGGGTGAGCACCCCGTGCCCTGCTTTGTGACAGCGCTTGGCTCCCCAGGGACGGGCGCCAGGACTTGAATGAATGAGACATCTGTACAAGCCAAGCTGGTAACGGCCACGACTCAGAAATGATCCCCATGAGCACGACTCCCTCAGGATCTCCTCACAGCCCACAGGCCACGATCCAGACCCGAAGTCCAACCTCACTTCCTCAACTCAGCGTTCCCAGAGACCTGCTCCTGCCCCCCCCCCCCCCACCTGACGCCCCTCACTCTCTGCTTCCCCCTCCTCCTGGTGCCCATGATGACCCCTCACCTGAACGCCTCCTCCCACCCCCCTAATCCAGCCCACTCTGAGCTCGCTCTGTGAACACTTACAATGGAAGCTGCCTCACCTTCGGGGCACTCCACACCCAAGCCTCCTGCGGTCACCCGCGCACTCATTCCACGTGGAGAGAGCTGTGCCGGTTACTGAGTGCTTACGAAAGCCAGGCACCTGCCAGCCCTTTGCAAAGCTCGAGGAGTTCTCCTAACGGTCCTAGTTGTAAAGATGAGGAAACTAAGGTATAGAGGCATCAAACCCCAGCTCCACCCGCACCTTGGAATCTCAGACAGCTCCTTACAACACTCTGTGCCCAGTCTTTCCCGGGGTTCCCATGAGGATGAAAGGGGTGAACGAACCCTTTAAAGGTGCCTGGTGCACAGCGGGCACAGTCTATGGGTCAGCTCTCTGCACTGCAGTGGAGGGAAGGGGCCAGAGTGTTTTAGCCTAACATTCACCGATGCCTGCAATGCTTTGCGTGCTATGCTGATGCTCACAAAAACCTTGCAAAAGTTTACAAAGAAATTGAGTTAAGAGATGTGAAGCCATTCCCCTAAGGTCAAAGCCAATCGATGGAGCTTTGAACCGATGGTTGAACACAAGTCTGAGTGAGTTTTAACTAGAATCTTCTGCTGCCTGTCTTGTCTCTCTGGAAGCAGTGATGTGACATGCCCCTCAGCTCCTGGCACGGGGGCAGGCCCTGTAAAGGAACTCGATATCCAGTCTAGGTTTCTGGCAAGGCTTTCTAAATGAGGGACCCTGGCTGCAGGCCCTCCCAGGGCACCCCTGGCTTATCGCCCCCTTCTGCGCCCGTGTCCGGGCTGGCACAGTGCTCCGAAGGCAGAGGGAAGGGGGCAGAGCTCTCAGGAAGCCTCCCGGAGGGCCAGGCCTGGTGTTCCAATGGCAACAAGCTGCCCAGGGGGACGCAAAGCCTGAAGGTCAGGAATTTGGGACAGGCCGGACATGCCACCGTGTGCTGGAGAAGCCCAAATTGTAAGGCGTCAAGTGTTAGCTGGAGACAGGATGACAGAGAGAGTGTAAGCCCCATCGCGCAAGTACGTGTGAGTGAATGGAGTGTGTGGTGGCTCCATTTCAGGCACCAGGCAGATTTATAAAGCTCATCGCCCTCCTCAAGTTGCCGGCAAGAGGCCACGTGTTTAACGCCATGCCGGTCAATCAGCACAGGAGGGGAGGTGTGCCCGAGCGGGGGGGCGGGGGGGAGCCCGGGGTGGCAGCGAAGAAGTTGTCCCTGTCCCTGGTGGCTCGTGGTCCTAGCCGAGGGCACAAGACTGACACCTATGAAACGCTGAGGGCACCATCAAACACAGAACTCTGATATGGTGCCAATCAAGGTACCACATTTGTTGTGAACCTACTATGTGCCAGGGACCCCTGTGTCTAGCTCTGCTTGTGAAACACTGAGCTGATCACTCCACCCAGAGTCTGGGTGTCCTCCCTTGCATAGTGAGGTCACTGGTAAAACATCCCACAGGCTGGTTGAATGAGGCAGGAGGTAAGCCCGGTGCAAATGTTGGCTGACCCCGAGCAAGGGTGACCAAGACAGAGAGAGGTCTTTGCCCTCTTGGAGCTTGTCAGTCTATAAAGGAGATGAAATCTAACTTGAGAAGGCAATAAACACAGCCGAGGGCTGGCGGATGAAATACACGGCTGGCAGTACCCCTCAGCAGAATGGGATGGAGGGCTGTGAATTCCAAAGAAACTCACCGCATGGCATCTGACTTTCAAAGGCAACCTCTGTTCAGTCTCAGTATCTCACCAGCCAGACCGGGAGCTCCCCAGCAACCACGTCCCAGGCTTCACTCCCCAGCCCCTCCTGAGCCTCCTCTGCCTCGTTCCCTGTGGGCTCTCCCCCAAAGCTGCCGATCTCGAGAAATCTCCCTGCCCGGGAAGCTCCAGGCACCAAGGCTGGCGAGGCCATCTGCTGAGATTCTCAGCGAGCATCAGACCGATGCAGAAGCAGCGCCCTCCTTTCAGGCCTAGAAGCCCAGCTGCAGAAGGTGGCACATGAATCACCTCCCATGCAGCTGTGCCCGCCTGACCACACGGCCTGGCCAGCCTCGGTACCATCCTGGACCCCAGACTCTTCCCTGCCACCTCAGTGCCAACAAAACCCTATCGATCCTCCTCACCAGGGGACAGGACTTCCAGTTAAGAGAGCACCTCATGGCTGTTCTAGAGAATATTCCAGAAAAAGCACCCTTCAAAGAAGAGATCTGAGCTCTTTGTCAGGCCAGTGGCACAGAGCAACACCACGTACTGAGGACTTGATTTCACAACCGCGCTGTGAGGTGCAAGGAACACTCCTATTTTACAGGAAGGTGACCGAAGTTCAAAACCATCAAGGGGGTGTCACAACACACAAAGGTGAATAGGAGCGCGGTGCCACCCTCTCTGCCCCACCAGGGGCACATTTCCCCCTCCTGCTGTCTACTGGCTGTCGTACCTGGTGCCCCGTGGGTACCTCAAAGTCAACCTCGCCAAAGTTCACCTCACTGGCTTCCCCTCCTCAGGTTTCCCGCTCTCCTCACCAGCCCTGCCCCCTGCGCTTGCTCTTCCCGTATTCTTTCTCCTCACTAGGTCATTGCCATCTACTCTGCTGGCCAGACAAACAAAAGGTCTGTGCAGAGGCCCAAGCATGGCGGCGAGCAGCATCAGAGAGCAAACCTCACACTGGCCTGGGGAGTTAAGTACTGATCTGTACACGTCCTCCTGCTGGTTTCTGTCCTCTCAACTGGAAAAACCCTGCAACCTCCTTTCCTGAACTTTCTCAAGCAGCCAGTGCTGTAGGATCAACTGTCATCTACGAATAATCAAGTCCAAGGGGGAAAGAGCATCCTTTCTTAGCCTGGGAACGAAGGCCATTTGCATATCACATTTGATGGCCCTGGCGTGTCAGGTACCTTGGTGAAAATGACTGTCCATCAAGTAAACCTAAAGGACGCGACTGTGCCTAATGCCAGACACAGGTGGATAGAAGTGATACACCAAGCTTGTGACCCTGAGGCTGAGTGAGGCACACTCAGTGTATTCCTGACACTGCTCCTCTCACCTCCTGATGATGACCCAACGCCACAATGAATCAATGACACTGCATACCCTGGCCTGAGTTCCAGAAAACCCCAGCCAGGCTTCTAAAACCCAAGTTCCCAGCATGAGGACCATGTGGGAGATCTCCTGAAGACCCACGCTTCATGCTCAAGTATCTTGATCTCCTGAAAGAGAGCACAGTCCACCCTGACCTACACTCCCAGGACCAATGCCACCGAGCCACAGAATGTGAGGCTGCAATGGCCTCATTCAACTCAGTGTCAAATCCAGAGGCCCCAGTCTCCTCCTGCTAAGTAAGAGCTGAGATCTGAGTCGGGGAGAAAGGAAGAAAGAGGGAGATGCACCTCGTAGGTGAGTGGAGGAGAAGTCAGGAGGAAGTGGGCACTTGTCTCCCATCCCCGCACTCACAAGCATGGGCAGTAGGGGGAGAAAGGCTTTGGAGGGAACTGTCCCTTTATGAGTCGCCATGGCAACATGAGCAGAGGCTTGCAATGCCTTTCTGCCCAGATTCCTATTGACATGACCAAATGAGCTCCGCAAGCCTGGGAAACGTGCAACAGCTCCAAAACCTAGGAATGGGCGCCATCACTGTGTCGGAATCCTAAAAGAAGCTCTTTTCTTCTTACGTGATGAAGGGAGGAGGCAGTGAGGCCCCTTGGGCAGCCTTACTTTGTGCAGAATGCTTACGAAACAAGGAGCACAGGCCGCTGAAGAAGCACACATCAGAGCTGCCTAGATGGGGAGGACTGACCGGAACAGAGAGCCGGGCATGGGGAGGTGAAGCTGCACACCAGGCTCCTCCTGTCACTGAGCATCCACAGCGGCATTTGTCAGCAGCAGCCCTGGGAGGGCCAGGAATCACATGGCAGGAGCACCAAGGAGTAAACTAGCTGGGGGCAGGGACTTGTCCCTGACGTGGCAGGTGGCAGCTCCAGTAGAAGGACAAGTTCAAGCACAGTTTGTACCTGGCATGGTGGCCAGGTCAAACAGCAAGCCAGATGCAAACAGTTGGCTCATGGTGTAATGGGTTCACCAAATGCAGAGAAGAAATAACACGGGGATTAAGTTTCCCTTCTGGAACTACTCGTGGCTCGAGGTCACCGGCCCCGCCTTACAGTTCGCTGGGTCCTGTAAGTCTTCACTCCATCAGCCAGCGCTCTGGCGTAACAGCCGGAGGAGCATTCTACCAGCGGGAGGTGCCCAGCAAAGGGACCCAGGGGAATCAAAACTCCCTATTCACAGGCCAACACAGTCCGAGTTCATGGATGAAAATCACAAAATTCTCCCACCGGTCAAAGACCTGTCAAATCATTCTTAAACACAAAAGCAGACAACACAGTCCTCAAAAATAGAGATTTGAAAAAGCGTTACTGGTTAGAAAGACATTTTGTCATCACGGCTAACGGCACAGGCTCTGCGGTGAAACCAGCCAGCCCTGAATCCTGGCCCCAGCACGCTCTACCTGGGAGAGGCGAGCAGGGCTCCACCTCTGCACATCTGTTCCCCAGTCTACAGAGTGGGGACACTCACAGCATTGCCTCTCAGACGTGTTCTAAGGATTATATGGGGTAATGCAAGCAAACAGCTTAGCACAGAGCCCACAGCATAGCAAGTGTTCAGTGAACAACTCTTAAGATAATTGAAACATCGAGAAGCCATCTACTCCGTGTCTGCAATAAAAGTCAAGAGAACTTCTCCCTGAAAAAGGATGTGCCGTGAAGGACAAATTTTAAAAGCACTCCCAAAATGTAGAGGAAGGAAGAAAAAAGCAGAAACACAGTGAGGTTTAAGGTGGCAGGTTAAAGATGACAGACATCAAGGCAGTCAGTTCAGAATGAACTGAACTGAAAAATCATGAAAATACAAGAAAACTTTCTAACACTAAAGACAGACCTAGGTCCGAAGGTCCAAAGGCCCGCTGATTACTATATGGTTTATGTATTTATGTCACGATGAAGTATAAGCAATCACACCGAAGATGGCAGGTTACCTATGAAAGGAAACCTCAAGCCAGACTCTGACTTCTCCCCTGCAAACCTCAACAACAGGGCCAAGCTGTGGTTCCTGCTGGAAGAGACAAAGTGCAGTAAATCAGAATGAATTTTCCAGGAATGCTATCTAGGTGTGGAGCTCTATAACCTTTGCCGACAAAGACTAATCAAAACAAGGAAGTCACTGATAGGGATGGCCATGGTGACAAAGGTCTGGCAATGAACACTACGATTCATTTGGTCTAGATAATTGTGGTAACTGTGATATATTACAAATCAAAATGAAAACTAAAATAAAACTTTTTAAAAAGAAGATAAAAATGTAAAAAATTTAAATGTAAGAATAATACAATAGAGATTTAAAATATCCAACTATACAATAAAGGCATCAATGTAACATTATAGGGGTAGGGAATGAAAAGAAAGAAAAACCGTTATTACCCTACAGCAGTGGTCGGCAAACTCATTAGTCAACAGAGCCAAATATCAACAGTACAACAATTGAAATTTCTTTTGAGAGCCAAATTTTTTAAACTTAAACTTCTTCTAACGCCACTTCTTCAAAATAGACTCGCTCAGGCCGTGGTATTTTGTGGAAGAGCCACACTCAAGGGGCCAACGAGCCGCATGTGGCTCGCGAGCCGCAGTTTGCCGACCACTGCCCTACAGGGTCGGGAGTCAAAAGATGCTGTTTCATTCTGCACATTATCCATGAGCAAAATATGGTTGAAGAAAATTTTAAAACCAAAAGTCCAATTTACTAGAGAAAAGTGAAAAATTAAATTTTGAATGGTTCATTATAGCAAGACAAAGGGAACAGAAAAAAAGACATTAAAAACAGAATCAAAAAGCCAAATTATATTCACTTTTAGAATGAAGATTTTAAAATATGTGTATATACTATCTAATAACAAGGGAATATGCTAATTGACCATCACGCCCTCACAAGATGGTGGTGTCCACAGCCAATAAAGAGGGAATATGCTAATTGACTGCCATGCCCTCACAAGATAGCGGCACCCACAGCCACAAGATGGTGGCCCCCAGTCTCCTCAGCCCCGCCTCATCCAGCCTCAGTTTCTCAGTTCCCTCAGGCCCACCTCATCCAGCTGGAGTCCCCCAGTCCCCTCAGCCCTGCCTCATCCAGCCAGAGTGCCCCAGTCCCCTTAGCCCTACCTCATCCAGCCTCAGTCCCCCAGTCTCCTCAACCCTGCAGGGGAAGGCAGTTGGGGGCAATCAGGTCAGCAGGGGAGGGCAGTTGGGCACGATCATGCTGGCAGGGGAGTAGTTAGGCATCAATCAGGCGGGCAGGGGAGCGGTTAGGGGGTGATCAGGCTGGCAGGCAGAGTGGTTAGGGGCAATCAGGCAGCCAGGCAGGCAAGTGGTTAGGAGCCAGCAGTCCCAGATTGTGAGAGGGATGTCCGACTGCCGGTTTAGGCCTGATCCCTCGGACATCCTCCAAGGGGTCCCAAATTGGAGAGGATGCAGGCTGGGCTGTGGGACAACACCCCACCCCCGTGCATGAAGATACACACACACACACACACACACACACACACACACACACACACACACATCAAATATATGGATAATATATGGTGAATAAATATATACAACTAGAGGCCCAGTGCATGATTAAATCATGCACGTGTAGGGTCCCCTAGGCCTAACCTGCCATCCTGGTGCCAGAGTGGACAGGCACCCAGCTCCCCCACTTTCGCTTTCAATCGCAGGGGAGCTGGGTGCCTGTCCGCTGGTGCACCAGGCCTTTCAGAAGCCTCTGGCGCGGCGGAGGCTTCTGAAAGGCCTGGTGCCGGAGCAGACCGGCACCCAGCTCCCCCGCTTTTGATGGTCCGCGGCGGGACGTGGGCTCGCTGCCTCAGAGGCCCCTTCTGTGCCACAGCACAGCCATGGTGCAGACGCTGAGCTCACGCCCCTGCTGGCAACGCGAGCTCAGCGTCCTGCCAGCCCAATCAGCCACCCCGGCCACCCCGAGTCCTGCCCCCCCCGCGCCTCCTGGCCAATCGTGGGCATAGCAAAGGTACGGTCAATTTGCATATTTGTCTATTATTAGGTAGGATTATATACATTTTATTTTAAAAATACCCTAAATAAAGTGATAAATTATAGCTATTGTGAATAGACAAAAATACGTCAGCAGAAATCAAGTAAAAGCAATGATGCCAGGATGGAGGCACTGATATCCAGATCAAAAAAAATTTCAAGTTAGCCCTGGTTAGAGAGAGTGTTGACCCACAGACTGAAAAGGTCATGGATATGATTCCCTGTCAAGGGCACACACCTGGGTTGCAGGTTCAGTCCCTGGCTAAGGTCAGGGAGCATGGAGGAGGCAACCAATCAGTATGTCTCCCTCACATCAATGTTTTTTCTCTCTCTCTCTCTCTCTTCCCCTCCTTCCCTCCTGGAGGCCTGAGGTGGGAGGCAGGACAGGCTATAAGGGGTCAAGAGGAGAAAAAAGGGGACATATCTAATACTTTCAACAATAAAGATTTAAAAATAATAAATAAATATACAGGGGGGGGAAATATTCTCAGGTGAGGATTAACAAAACAAAACAAAAAAAATTCCCCAAGACATAAAACATTAAGTTAGACAATTCAAGAGGCTTTATGTTGATAAAGACTATGATCCAGAGTGTCTAAACATCACAGACTTTATGTACTGATCAAGAACGCATTCAAACACGTAACAGCGAATTGTCAAAAATAAAAGGAGACAAGTGAGAGGAACACAGCCGTAGTAGGAAGAGTTTATCAAACTGCTACTGCTCTTTCATAAATTAAATTGGCCAAGATGAAACACAATTATGAGTGATCAGAAGGATGGCATTTGTGATAGGAGACGCCAATGCGCTCATTTCACAGGTGAGGAGACTGCGATGGGGAAGAGGAGTAGAATAGAGAATAGTGGTTCTCAAAGTGTGGTCCCAACCCACAGCATCAGCATCACCTGCAAACTTATCAAAAATTCATGTTCTCGGGACCATCCCAGGCCCAATCAGAATCAGAAAGTATGGGGTGGGGCCCAGCCCTCTGGGTGGTTCTGATGCAGGTTCAAAGCTGAGAATCACTAATGCAGTGATTACGCCCATAGGCTCCCAATGCCAAGAGCAATCCGACCCCATTTAGTCATTGCTGGGTTACTTCAGACAAGATGCTCAACCTCTCTGTGCCTCAGGTTCATCATCCACAAACTGAGAAAAGTAACAGTGGCCCCTCCCCTGCCCCACCGCCTTTGGTCTGGCTGTGAGGATGGCACGAGGTCACGCCTGTAAAGCACTCGTGGTCCCTGCAGTGGGAGCACGCACTAACACTCTAACTCCAGTCAGGATGCGCGGCAGAGCCTGCCTCGAACCCCCTGCTCTCCTGCCTCCCGGTTCAGTGAACCTTCTTCTGCGCCCACTCCTCCTGCCTGTGCCCAGGGAGGATGTGCCGCCCCCTGACAATGAATCCATGCCATCTCATGGTTGGTTCCTCGCCTGCTGCATGAGGCAGCACCAATACCCCTCACAGGCTCTCTCCAACAGGCTCTTTCCAGCAGGAGCTGACGCTGAGTGACTCACTGAGCTTGTCATTTCAGGACTCCTTCCCCTGCCCACACACTGCCCTCCATCCCTGCCTCCCAGCCCGTTCCTCCTCCCTGGCAAGTCTGCGGAGCTGGGCAGCGACACACCCAGACCCCGAGCCCTGGTCCCTACAGAGGAGACAAAGACAGCACACGGGAGCCCCAGGCACATGGCACACGGCAAATTCTGTGTCTGTAAGCAGACCAGAGTCAGTGTGTCCTAAATGAAAATGTTCCAGAGACAGGAGACGGTTTTTCTCCTCATGCAAATGTAATTCCAACCTGCCATGTGGCAGGGATGTCACTGCTGCTAACTGTGGCAGCCTGATTAGATCAGGTGCTCAAGCCTTTTAGAGCTACAGGTGCCCAAGGAAATCCCCCCCGTCTGGCAGGTGAGACATCGGAGGCACAGCAAAGCTCTGAGGCAACCCCCAGGCCACACAGCAGAGCAATCTAGCTTCGAGGACTAACAGACATCTGAGGACTCCACTACATCAGGTTGCCATGGAACACAACAGCTGCGGCGCCTGGGGAGAGAGAAAAAGTCACGAGAAGAGAACTTTCTACCTGGCACTCCCACTGATCATCGTGCTCCTGTCACAGGAAATGCTTTTCTTTACAGCACTTTTCTTACAGGGAAAATGCCTCCTGTGCTGCTTCTCTCGCAGTTCAGTGTGCCTAGGAGCTGGGAGACTGAGGCCAGAACACTGAGCAGCCGCCTCGGAGTCCTTCCTCAGGCTACTTCCTCCATTCGAAAGCCTGCCCCTCCTCCTACCTGCCCCAAATCTCCCGCATTTCAGAGCCTTAGCGCCCTCTCCTCCAGGCAGCCCTCTCTGCACACTTCATCTTGCTCTGCCCTCTTCCACCACGATGCCCTGGAGGAACCAGAGCTGGGGTTTAACCATGTACCTACCATTGCTTATCCTCAGACTTCGGCTGTGTCAACTACAGAAGGAGCAAGCATGGCCCCTACCGCTCTGACACCCCACGGACACCAAGCAAAGGACTAGGTCTGTCTGATGGCGAAGCCTGAACTCTCACCTCCCCACGTTCAAATTTCACCTCCATCACTTACCCACCCTGTGTGATTGGGAAAGCCCCTGAAACTCTCTGAGCCTCAGTTTTCCCACCTGGAAAATGGCAATACCACCTCCTCCTAGGTTGCCATAGAGCTTCAAGCGCCCTAATAGATACTGAGCTGAAGTCACTATAATAAAAATGACAACGATGCTGATAAAAGTAAGTACAGCACACGTATTTTTAAGTGCGGTTTGATTTGTCCATGACCACTTGGCAACTCTATTAAAGAAGCGTAGACAGGGAAGACCTTTTTTGGCTAAAATGTTGCAGATACATAAACTCCAAACCCTCTAGGTCAGGGAAGGAGACTGGATGATAACAGACTTCTTGGCTGAAAAATGTAATCATGAAATCCATCTTCCAAGCAAAAATTAACTTAGCCACCTCAAGAAACTCAGGGAGCCCTGGCAGGTGTTGCTAAGTGGTTAGGATATCATCCCACACACTGAAGTGTGGCAGGTTGGATTCCCGGTCAAGAGCACATACCTGGGTTGCAGGTTTGATCCCTAGTCCAGGTCCAGGCATGTGGGGGAGGCAATCAATCAATGTGTCTCTCTCACATCGATGTTTCTCTCTCTCTCTCTCTCTCTCTCTCAAAATCAATGGAAATAAGTGTCCTCAGGTGATGGTTAACAACAACAACAAAAAAGAATATCAGGGAAGTATACAAAGAATAGTTCATAGGGGAAATTATCATCTTTTCATCTTAGAGATCAATATGGGTTTTTTTTTTAGTAATGAATATATAGAATATATTTAGTAATGAATATACAAAGGCACCAAAGACTCACCCTATCTGGGCTGTCAAGTTTGTTGGAGAAAGAGGCCCAATTCATAGGAGAAAAATACATCAATAAACACCTGAGCGTGGCAGCACTTTACTAGTACAGCAACCGCCCCCTTATCTGCAGAATGTGCTCCAAGGCAAACATAACCTTTCACTTAAAGCAATTTACGGCTTCTCTTTGGCAAATCCGAACTGCCAGCATCATTAGTCTTGCGCCTTGGGACCATCATTAAGTAAAATAACGGTGACTTGAACACAAGCACCGTGATGCTGCAACAGTGATCGCTGCTGTGAGTAACGGGTGGGGAACCTATGGAGACGCTGGGCAAAGGGATGACTCACCGTCCAGGCCGCCGAGCGGGACAGCAAGACTTCATCACCCGACTCGGGACAACGCGCAACTAAAAACTTAGGAGTTGTTTATTTCTGGAATTTTCCACTTAATTTTTTCAGATCACGGTTGACCACATGTAACTGAAACCACAAAGTGAAACCACGGGGAAGGAGGGACTATTGTAAATAGCTGACCTCATATCTCAGAGTCAATACTGGCCCAGCTGAAGCAACTACCTGGAGCAGAATCCTGGCAGCCTTCCCAAAGGCCGATTTCTTTTCTTTTCTTTTTAATCTTTATTGTTGAGAGTATTACATATGTTCCCTCCCCCTTTGCCCCCCGCCATTGACCTCTTCTAGCCCGTCCCACCTCCCACCCCGGGCCTTCAGCACCTATTGCTGTGTCCATAGGTTATGCATTTATGCATACAAATTCTTTGGCTGATCTATTTCCACCCACCCTGCCTCCCCTGCCTTCCCTCTGAAATTCCGCAGTCTGTTCCATGCTTCTATGTCTCTGGATCTATTTTGTTCAGCAGTTGATTTTGTTCATTAGATTCTACAAATGAGTGAAATCATGTGATACTTGTCTTTCCCTGACTGGCTTATTTAACTTAGCATAATAATCTCCAGGTTCCTCCATGCTGTCTCAAAGGTTAAGAGATCTTTTTACTGCTGCTTAGTATTCCATAGTAAATGTACCACAGCTTTTGTATCCACTCATCTACTGATGGGCACTTGGGCTGTTTCGAGATCTTAGCTATTATAAATTGTGCTATGAATATAGGGGTGCATACATTTTTTCTGGTATTTCTGGTTTCTTGGGACATATTCCTAGAAGTGGGATCACTGGTTCAAATGGAAGTTCCCTATTTAATTTTTTTGAGGAAACTCCTGTTTTCCATAATGGCTGCACCAGTCTGCATTCCCACCAGCAGTGGACTAGGGTTCCCTTTTCTCCACCTCCTCGCTGGCACTTGTCATTTGTTGATTTGTTGATGGTAGCCATTCTGACAGGTGTGAGGTGATACCTCATTGTCCTTTTACTATGCATCTCTCTGACGATCAGTGTGAGCATTTTTCCATGTGTCTCTTGGCCATCTGTATGTCCCTGTGGAGAAGTGTCGATTTAGGTCCTTTGCCCACTTTTTACTTGGCTTGTTTGTCTGCCTTTTGTTAAGCTGTATGAGTTCCTTATATATTTTGGCCAAAGGCTGATTTCTTGATCCCTTCAAACACTGTTTTAATACACGTCATGGTTGTTTTCTTTCTTCTAAGGCTCAGAGAGGTAGTTCAATCCCTTAAAGAGAGACCACACTCTTACCTCTCCCCGCAATATCAGTGGCTTGGAGAGAGGGGTCAGGTCACTTATATTCTAGACACAACCATATATTGGAACCCCCACCCATCCACCCAGCTGGGCATTCCATGAGACACAGAGTTTAGTTCTAGGCTCCTAAAAAAGATCCAGAAAAGCCCGGTAGCTTCATTTCAAATTGAGGAGGTCACTAAATTCACAGCATTTTTGCAAGTAACTTTCTCAGAAGATCCGCACATCCTCTGGTGCCCAGCTGCCCTTCTGAGTCAGTAGATCACTTCCGGGATCCGGCCATCCAATGCTGGTCCAGCACCTCCTATGCCCCAGGCGCTGTTCCAGCAGGTAGGGACACAGCAGTGAACCCGGCAAGTCTCCGCCCACAGGGAGCTGGCATTCTTGAACCCCAAAGGAGCAAATGGCAGGTCCACTCCCATGTCTGAACTGCTGAAGGTGCTGTGGGACTCCCCGGTGCAGGGAGGGGTCCCTGAAAAATAGTCAGGAGGTGTCAAGCAGCTTCTTACATGAGTTTCATCACAATGCCCTTCTGCATCAGGTATTACTTCATTTAATGAGTCCGGCCCTGAGGGAGGGAGCATGTGACTTGCCAAGGTCACACAGGCAGGCAATGGTCAGCAGGACTGAAAGGAGGGAGGGGGTGCAGGGAGGGGCAGGAGCGCGGGTCACTGGGGGTGGCACTGGAAGGTCTCTCCACACGGGGGTATGGCTGAGTAGCATCACTGGCTGAAGTACTCTCAGTTGTCCCTTGTTGGTTCTGTTCCTGCTTGAAAAGCGTGTGTTTCTCACACCGATCCCCTCGGGCTTACATTTCACTATGTCATCTATTCCACGTGGACTTTTCACAGTTTATCAGATTTCCAGCAGTCATTCTCCCTTGGAAAGACAGCACGAGTGTCCCTTCCCCATCGTCTTCCGGATACAGGGTCTACATGGGGAGGGATTCGAACCCCACTTTCCGCACTCGCCAAGTCTACCCTCTCCTCTACAGTCATCGCTGCAGACTGTGACTGCCTTACAGTCCACACCCGCAGAAGGCTGGCCGTGGGCTGGGGAGGCAGAGATGGGGACACTAGTGACCAGGGGTGGGGGTATGGGGGCCGGGCTGAACTAGCCCAGATCCTTGCAAACTTTTTCATCACAGTCCCGAAGGCGAGAATACTGACCCCCCTACCTGGGAGCCTGGGTTGGACGCTGGGGGAAGCCTTCCCCAGGCAGGAAGCGTTTTTAAAGTGTTGTATTTTATCTGCTAAAATGTATGCATATTTACATTCCTCCCCATGATAAATGTGACTGAATGTTAAAGGATATTTATTCCCAAACCTTCAAGAACTGGTTCTCCAGGAAAATGTGCCATGTTTATTCTCGGTGAGGCCCTGGGCTGTATACTTCTAAAGCTAGGAAGTACAGATCCATGACACGGGTCCCCTGAGATCCCATGACCATCTGTTCATTCATACCATCCACTCATTGATTCATGGCCCAGAGGAACTCCAGGCTAGCGGCTGGCGGCTGAGTCAGCAGCTCTGGAGGCCATCACCCCCCACCTACCCATGAATCACTAACCCACTGCCCCTTGCTGGTGCCTGGAAATACACATGTGCTCTGAAGGGAAGTGGTACCTTGGCAGCAAGTGGTCACCAACAGGAACCAGTCCAGGTCAGGGCAGATCAAATAGTGAAGTTGAGAAAACAGTGCAAATAAAGGTCAATCACCACGGAACACCCTCAGCCCTCTGTTCATTTATTCACCAAATAGTACTGCGTATTTGCCATGTGCAAGGCAATGCACCATGGCAATGTTGAATCAGAGCTTCACGAAGTTCCAGGAGTGAGACTAGAGAACTCTAACAGAAGGTACTAAAGTTTAGTGCTTTAAAAAAGGCAATGGGGGAGGCGAGTGCTGGTTAGAGGAGGGAGAGATCACTTCTAACTTGAGCACCAAAAACAGAAGCATCCAGAAAGAGCTGGCTTTGGCCCAAAGCTAAGAATTCATGGGACTTAGAGATGCACAGACAAGGAAGTAGAAAGGACAGAATAAACTAAAACATGAGGCAGAAAATAGAGATACAAGGACAGAGAGTAGTGATGTGGGCTGGCGGCCAGGAACATTAAGAGGAGGGGGAAAAGGAGGAATTATGGAGATCTTTGAACACCAAGAAAAAATGTTTGTGCTTTTTGTTTTTCTGCGGCTAATGAGGAGCCGTGAAAGAGTATCTGATGAGGAGAGTGAAACAATCAGCTACCATTTTGAAGTTTAATTGGATAGTCAGATGTATGACGAATCAGAAACGAGAGTCATGAGGCCAGCTGGAAGACTACTGCAATGGTCTGAGCAGGCAGTGACGGAAGCCCGAGCTAGACCAGAGGCAGCAGCAATGGAGAGAGGAAATGCACTCAAGGAATAGCTGAGGCAGGGCTGTTAGGATCTGGCAAAGACTAGAAAAGGTGCAAGGGAAAGTTGGTCCCTGAAAACCATGCTGCTTAGGAGAGAGAAACGCTTGTTCCCATTTCCTCCCAGGGAAGCATGGTGTGACTCCCCATCCCTCTTTGGTGAATGTAACCTCACTGGCTCCGGTGGAGATAGGAAACTAATTAGACTTTGTTCTAAAAGTTCTGAAACCACCAACTGTGAGCCTCCTGGAACAGACCCTGGTCATCCAGCCCATGACTCATCCAGCTTCCTCAGGGCATCTCCATACCAAGAGGTGCAGCTCAAGGGAGCCCCACTCCCCTGGGCGTGGTTAGAGCCGGGAAACATGTCCTTCCAGAACAATCCAAAATCAAAAGGAATTTTCAGGAAGCTTTCTTAGGGTTTACTGTACCCAGAGAGAAACCAAGGACATACAGTTGATATTTCCAAGTATCGAATGTGTGTGTGCGTGTGCGTGTGTGTGATGGGGGAGGGGCGGTTAAATGTGGAGAGAGAGAGTTTTCCCTCTGAAGCCTTCAGCTCCCAACCAGCTCCTAGGCCCCTCCTGTCACCCATCACAGAGCTTACTTCCAGAGGTATAGGCCATTCATTCCAGATGCATGCTTACGCAGTCAGCCCCGAATAAGGAGCAGTGCACTATTTCCCAAATGGGCTGGGGCAAGCAAACATTTGTTTCTCCAAACCACAAAAAATTTTAAAAGTTAAAAAACAGAAAATGCTTTGCAGCCTTTAAATTAATTCTTTTCATTCAAAAGGTAAATGGCTATATGAAACAACACAGGAAGATATACACTGAGTGGCCAGATTATTATGATCTCTGAACGCATAATAATCTTGGCCACTCAGTGTATATCCTATATAATAAAAGGCTAATATGCAAATTGTCCCCTTGACCAGGAGTTCGACTAGCAGGCAGGCCGGCCAACTGCCCATGTCCCCTCCTCCTGGCCAGGCTGGCCGGACCCCCACCCATGCACAAATTCATGCACACACACACACACACACACACACACACACACACACACACACACACTGAGTGGCCAGATTACTATTCATTCAGAGATCATAATAATCTGGCCACTCAGTGTATATATATTCTTACAACTTAGTGTAGTTCCCTGTTGAATAGAAGACGTCCATGAGAAAGGAAGCAGGCACTGTTTCCTCACTCCTGAAAATGTTATACCGGGGTATATCAGAGAAGAGCAACACAAGACAGCGTTCGCATGTTCCCTGTCCCCCGAAAGGAGATGTAGGGGCCAATCAGGCGGCTCCGTGAAGGCCATCCGACCAGCTGCACAGACTGCTGGCCCTGCAGCAGCCCAGAGCTGGACTGGCAAGCGGCCCTGATAAATATCTCTAGTGAAACCACAGCGCCAATATCAAGGGATACGCCTGAACTGGCTGTTCTTTCCCGCAGGCGGGCCCCAAACCCCTGGCCGTTCAGGCAGCTAACCAGCCCTTGTCCTGGCTCGCCAAGCAGGCGCCCACTCACGCCCAAGACCAGCTCTGAGATCTGAAGGGACCCGCTGCCGTTCTTCCTCCCTCTGCATCCTCAGGCATCCTACGGTAACGGGGAAGCTAATGGGAAAGGACACGTTCTCACACACTCCTGGGGAGGCTGCGTGGAAGCCACATGACCTTTCTGGAAAGCAACTTGGCAATGTGGATAGCGACTCTTGAGAGACCTTAACTACAGCCCAGCCTAAGACAGTGAAAACCTGAAACTCACTTACAGGACCAACGACAGGGAGATGTTACAGAGATTCACCGCCTAGCATTTAATTACGTTACAGTGCAGCTACTTAAGAAACTAATATGCATCATTAAAAAGTTTCTTTCGAAGAATTGTTGATGAAATGGTAAAAGAACTGAACATGTATCTAAATGCAGTAAAATAAGATTGCTGCGAAATATATCCAAATATTAACAGCAATCATCTCTGGGGTGTCACTTTCATTTTTATACTTTTTAAAAATTATGGTAAAGTATACATAACATAAAATTTGCCATTTTAACTATTTTCAAGTGTACAGTTCTGTGACATTAAGCATATTCATATTGTAGTGCAGCCATCACCACTACCCATTTCAAGAACTTTTTCAGCTTCCCAAACTGACACACTGTACTAAACAATAACTCCACCTTCCCCAACCCCCACCCCAGGCAACCACCTTTCTCCTTCCTCTCTCTATGAATGTGACTACCCTCGGTGTCCCATATAAGTGGAACCGATCTATGTGTGCTTTTGCAACTGGCTTATTTCTCTTAGAATAATATCTTCAAGGACCTTCCACATTGTAGCATGTGTCAGGACTTCCTTCCTTTTTAAAGTTGTATGACATTCCAGTGCGTGTATATATCACATTTTGTTTATCCATTCTCCTGCCAATGGACCCTTGGGTTGCTCCCACTTTTTGGCTACTGTGAAGAGTGCTGTTATGAACGAGAGCACACAAATATCTGTTGAGGTCCTTGCTTTCATTTCTTTGGGGTGTATACCTAATAGTGTAATTGTGGGAGCATATGAAAATTCTTCTTTTTTAACATATTTTTATTGATTTCAGAGAGGAAGGGAGAGGGTGAGAGAGATAGAAACATCAATGATGAGAGAGAATCATTGATCAGCTGCCTCCTACATGTCCCACACTGGGGATCGAGCCCACAACGCAGGCATGTGCCCTGACCCAGAATCGGGCCGTGGCTTCCTGGTTCATAGGTCAATGCTCAATCATTGAGCCACACCAGCTGGGCCCAAAATTCTGTTTAATATTTTGACCAACTGCCATTCTGTTTACAACAGCAACTGCACCATTTTATATGCTCACCAGCAATGCTCAAAAGTTCCAATTTCTCTACATCCTTGCCAACACTTGTTATTTGCTGTGGGGCGAGGATAGGGGGGCTTATAATAGCCATCTTAATGGCTGTTTTTGGGTTGTTTTACTTTTATGTATTTTAGGAGTTTCCTACCAGGAGCATGTGTTATGTTTACAATCAGAAAAATAATTCATGTTGTTTTTAAAACTGTGCTGAGCATAGGGAATATGGTCACTAATCCTATATAATAAAGATGTAATATGCAAATGGTCATTATGCCGTGAAGCTTAACGACCAACCGCGTAATGACTGAATCACAGATCAGCAGGAAAGTGGGGCAGCGAGCTACAAGCAGGCGGCAGAGAGCTACAGGAGAGGGCAGGGCAGCAAGCTATGAGGGGGATGGGGGTGGCGAGTTACAGGAGGGCAGGAAAGCTGGCAGAGAGCTACTGGAGGGCAGCAGTGAGCTACTGGCGAGCTACTGGTGCACGGATTCGTGCACAGGGCTACTAGTACTTTAATAACTACGTATGGTGTCAGATGGGTACTAGACTTATGGGATGATCACTTTGTAAGTTATATAAATGTCTAATCACTATGTTGTAGACCTGAAACAAATAGAATATTGTATGTCAACTGCAATTGAAAAAATTAAAAACTGTGCTGGGGAATGGCTCATCAGATGCTGCCCACCTCATCCATCAATGCTGCTGGCTAACTCAGGCCTCCCTCCCCTGCCCTTAGCCAGCACACATCACCTCACAGCTGCCCCTTGGGGGGTCCGGTCCTCTGTCCCATGAGTGGCTCCCGTCTTCCTGCCCAAGCTCCATGAGGTGATACAGAAAGAGGAAGAAAAGAGGTGTGGGGCTCACACAGTGCTGGAGTGAAATCCAAGCTCACCACCTGCCAGCTGTAAGAAGAGCAGTGTCACCTACCTGTGCCTCAGTTTCCTCATCTGCTACTTGAAACTGATGATACAACCCCTTACTACTGTAGGGCCTTGCACTGTGCCTGCCATAGAGTAGATGTCAGAGAAGGCCTGATCCCTATTCATTTCTGGAATTGGCCACAGCTTCCTCCACAGGAAGGAACACAGCACACCTACCCGTAAATACCACTTAGCTGACGCTGCGCTAGTCCTCATGCACTGAAGCCTGGCTTTCCAAATGCAATCTCCTGCAGCATATGGGGGTTGGTGTGGACCCCAAAAGTGTGAGCATCAGCTGGAGGGTTTGTTGAACCACAGAATGCTGGGTCAATCCTGGCCTCGGTTTCTGATTCAGCAGATCCTGGTCAGGGCCTGATAATCTGCATCTCTAACAAATTCTCAGGTGACTCCACCTTGAGAACCACTGAGACAGACAGTAAAAAGTCCTCACATAAAAGTTTAACACGACATAGAGGACGCCTACTTTCTGCAACACCAAAAAAATCGAGTCTCACTCAGACCTTGACACATCCATTCTCTTCTGGGACAGGTTCCTAAAGGACGCATTTCAGAGTAGCTTGAGAAGCAGGCTCCGGACCAGAAAAGAGCAATGTGAATCCCAGCACCACCACCGCTGGCCGGAGGAGCCTGGGCAAGCTGCTAAAGCTTCCCAAGCCACAGTTTCCTCACCTCTGACATGGGGATGAGCGTGGTAACATCCAGCTCACAGAATGTCTGTGATGTCCAAATAAAGCATACAGGATAATGGGGAGAGTGCCGGGCACTTACTAAGTGCTCAATAAATACTGGTTATTCTTTTTGGTAATTTTGTTATCTGACCACCTGATCTGCGGGAAAATTCTGCATGGTGTCAGGTGACACTTTTTAAAGTCAGTGGCTATGAGAGATGTTGGAGTTCACTCCTCCACCCACAGCCTCACACAAAGTGCACCTGCTCTCTTCGCGGAACCCACCTGCCCTCCTACGCTTGTGGCATTGGGCTGGCCTCCTACACACAGACCCCCACAAGTATCTGTTAGTGCCGGCTGGTCAGCGACCTGGAGAAATCCAAGGTGTGCTCAAAAGACCGTGGAACCACAGGGAAGCTCCATGCTGTCTACCAAGCTGGCCCTATGAGGAAAGAGGCTGATAAGGGCTAAACTGTGTCCCCAAATTCATATATTGAAGTCCTAACCCCCAGTACCTAGAACATGACTGTATGTGGAGACAAGGTCTTTAAAGACGTAATTAGATTCATACAAGATTACAGTGAGCCCTGATCCAATATGACCAGTGTCCTCGGAAGAAGAGAGGAGAACTCAGACAGATACAGAGGGGGGAGCACGTGGAGACAAAGACACACAGGAAGGCAGCCATCTGCAAGCCAAGGAGGGAGGCTTCGGAAGGAACCCGCCCTGCTGACACCTTGATCTGAGACTGCCAGCCTCCAGAGCTACGAGAAAATGAAATTCTGTCGTTTAAACCACTGCTGCAGGCGGTAATTAAGAGGACGTGACTGCTGGTTGACCTGTGAGCTGGACCCGAGCAATCAGGGGCTCCCTACCCATCCCCTGTTTTTGGAATGTATGTTCTGCCCACCATTCGCACAGTGGGAGGCGTCTGCAAGGACGTAGCCTGGATGGAGTAAGGTGTTGTGGAGACCATCTGGACGGTGTACATGACTGAATCCAGTGACGGCCTCTATAAACTTTAAGATTCTGGTGAGCAAGTGCTGAGGTCTACTGGGCTTGCCAAGACAAGCTTAGTAAGTAATTTCCCTTGCTAATTAAACCTGCCACCTACCAGGCTGGAGTGGCCTGCCTCTTTCTTCGGTCTGTCCTTGTCCAGGTGCCAATTTGCAAACTAACAGCCACCCAGTCCGTGGTATTTATTATGGCAGCCCTAGCAGACGAATACAGGGGCTCACAAGGATGCCCTCAGCTCATGACGCAGCATCACGTCGAGCAAGGAGGGCAGGAGGCCTCCTAAACACCACAGCCCGGCTCTGGGTGCAATTTTCAGCCTTGCTGCTCACTGGCAATGGGGCACGTCCCTGGTGCTCTTTGAACCTCTGCTTCTTCCTCCTCGCCAATGGGACTGTTGTAAGGACTGAGACAATATATCGAAATTGAGCCCCAGACTCCAAGCCACGGTTGCACCACTTACTCTCACCAGGGTAGGTGCAGCAGCCTCCAAAGAGGGCCTTCTGCTTCTACTCCTGCCCTCACTCCCTGGTCTCACCGCTGCAGGAGCATGCTTTTAGAAATGTTAATCAGATCACATGCAAGCTACCTAAACCCCTCCAGCAAGGCCCCATCACACTGGGAAGGAATTCAGACTCCACATTACTGTCTGCAAAGCCCTATAAGAAAAGGCCCTGCCAACCTCCTTCTGTAGCACTTTCCCCCGCCCTTCTCCTAAACGCTGTTCACAGTGGCTATTTTTTTTTCTGTTTCTGAAATAAGTCAGCTTATTCCTACCTCAGGGTCTTTGCACGAGCTTTTCCCACTAGCTCTAATGCTTTTCTCCCAAATGTCCACCTGGCTGGCTGTCTCCTCCTCAGAGAGGCCTTTCCCACCCACGATAAAGAAAAACACTATCCCTTCACGATGTTGCGTTCCTAGACATTAACAATGCTTATCTTCGCTGCACTGAGAGCTGCTTCCCAGAATGTGTCCAGGGCCCAGAAGGAGCTGAGTGAATACGTGTTGCCTGGAAAATGCTTTACAAAGTGCTGCATAAATGTGTCACAAGTGCCCGAAAGAGCCAAGCAAGTAATTCAGAGAAAAGAGGGGCGGGGGGAGGGAAGAGGAGGATGGACAAGACAGGGTGAACATGAGGGTCTTCAAATGGTGATTTAAGAAATCAACCAAACAACGCATTTTCTTAAATATGTGAGGCTTGCAAACCGTACTGACGATGCCTTTATTCTATTCAGGCTCCACCTGCTCCACCCAGCCGAGCAACCACATAAATGACAGGCGTGCAGAGGCCCCTCCTTGGGGTGGCCTGGGAGGGAATCCTGGCCTCACAAGCAGGACTGACTCCCCCCCCGCCCCTCCTTCATCTGGACCCTTCTCACTGCAGCTCTGCCCGCCTGGGGCCCGCACTCCCGAAGCGGGCGGGGCTGTGAGTCACAGATGGCCCACCAAGCCGGTGCCAGCAGAGCGCCACCGCGCCTATCTTTAGAAGTTCTGCGGGCTGAAAAGTCAATCTGCCCTGGCACCCAAGCCGGGAGCCGCCTGCTAACATCACGGTGGGCAGCATGCGGCTTTCCCCCGCCCGCCCTGGTGCATCGGGCCTTGCTCAAGGTCCGGAGGGCCTGGCAGAGCCACCTTACAGGCCGCTGCAACCACAGATGTCCTGGTCTGCCCTCACCAGAGGTTGGCTAGGCCTCACCAGAAGCTGCAGGCAAACACCGGACCTTGGAAAGTACTGGCAAGGCGGAAGCAAATCCCTCTGTGTCCTGGCTGCCCAGCTGGAACATTCCCCAGGTGGTCATCTGACACCTAATCCACGAGTGGCCACATCAAAGCAGTTTGCCCTGGAGGTGTGACTTCAGGCTCCTCCTCAGAGTGTGAACACAGCTCCCACTTCACTACAGACCTCAGAGGCAAGTCCCAGGGCCTGCCTCCTCCCAGCAGGTCCCTGGGCTTCCCACTTCCTAGAAATGACCACCTGTGAATTCTAGAAGCTAAGGGGAACCCCCTGCTGTGGGGTGTGAGGAAGGGGTTACCATCTCTTCAGACCCTTAGGGTACCAGTCACGTCTCTTCTCTTTCTACAAAGACTCACTGAGTCCCTGGCGTGGTGAGGAGTAAGAGGAGAAAGGAGGCCCTGGCTCTGCCCGCCCTCTGCACCAGGGAACTCTGTGCCCAGCCTTTGAGATTTTGGAGACCTCTGACCTTCTACCTCTGCACCGTGTCCAGATGCCATTCTTACTACACCAGTCAGCAGGGCCCACACCCACTCCCTGCCCATTATCCTATCTAATAAAAAGGGAATATCCTATTGACCATCATGCCCTCACAAAGATGGCGGCATCCACAGCCAATAAGGAGGGAATATGCTAATTGACTGCCATGCCCTCAAAGATGGTGGCGCCCACAGCCACAAGATGGCAGTGCCCAGTCCCCTCAGCCTTGCCAGGGCAGCAGGCGTGTGGCCTGCCTCTGGAGTCCCATAGTCCCCTCAGTCCCCCAGCCTCCAGGGCCAGCCCGAGGCACAGGCAAGCCCTGGATGTCTGATGCCCAGCCACGCAGGGCCGGCCCAAGGCTTGCGCTGCCAGCAGTGGCAGCAGCAGAGGTGTGATGGGGGTGTTGCCTTCTCCTGATCACTGGGTCACCTCCTGCCCCTGAGGGCTCCCAGACTGTGAGAGGGAGCAGGCCAGGTTGAGGAACCGCCCCCCACTCTCCAGCGCATGAATTTTCATGCACCGGGCCTCTAGTTTCTAGTAAACACTAAAATCCAACTGCTCTGGAGCAAATGGAAACCGAGAGGGGCTCCCACTGGCTTCCAGCTGAGAGATTAAAATGACCCGGAAATGCTAAAGGATTCAAAAGCCATCTCTGAGGACCTGCGGGAGTATGAGCCTACCTGTTTGCTTCCCTAATGCAAAGCCAGGCTGCAGTTCATGGCCCACCTGGGAGCCAGGCCACAATGGGAAGTGAGAAACTCTGCACGGGAGGGGCCTCAACGGCTCCACCCAGACCACAAATGTCCATCTTCAATCTTTTTTTTCCTAGAAAAGCTAGAAACCCAGTTTTTATTTCAAAAAAAACCCTCACTTTGTAAATGTAAAAAAAAAAAAAAATTAATGCAAAAAAATAAAGCAAAATATTATAAAACTGTGCGAGCCAAACCAAACACACCTGCAGACCAGCAGCCTGTTCCTCGGAAAGCGAGGGTGGGTTATGGATTCTGGGGAGCACGTCCAGGGGCCTCCATCCTTCCCTGCTTCTCCGTGGCAAGGCCTTCCTGGTCTGCGTGTCACACAGCAGCACAGGCCAGAGGGCGAGGCCCGACCCAGGAGCCAGGAAATTCGGCTGTCACACTTTGAGCAGGGAACCAGGGTAGAGACAGGGGATGACAGGGGTCGCTGTTCCAGGTGGTCCCAGACCCAGGGATTGAGGAGGGGGGAGCCACAGGGCTCGTCCCCATGACAGACAAAGTATTTGGGAGCTGCCTTGCTCCCTTCTTGGCCCAGCAAAGAGCAGGAATGCAAAAGTAGACAGGACCAGAGCCCCCAACCTTAGGAACCCCCCACCATACTCCATGCTTTTGGGTGTCATTTCCCAAATGCTTGTGGGCCATCCCTCTGGCTCTTTCCTCTCCCTTCCTCTCCCTCGAGGCTAATTCCTCTCCTTCCTGAAGATTCTGCTCAAGTATCGGCTCCTCCAGAGAGCAACCCCCTACGAAGCACCTTCCCGCCAGCCCCTGGGTCCAGCGGCCCGCCATGCCTCTCAGGGCACTCAGGATACTCACACTTCCGGCTGGCCACCTCACTTGCCGGGAGCTCAGCCAGAGAAGGGCTGGTCTTTCCATCCCGCATCCCGGCAGCCAGCACGGGTATCTCAGAACACGAAGCAGCTCTGTGTCGAACTGAACTAGGCAAAGTGTCCAGGAGCCAAGGTCTGGGCACCGATGTGTGCCAGGTGCCATGTGAGGTGCACAGAGGCCACTGAGATGAGTCCCACGCATCCAGGGGCTTCGGGGAACCACAATCTTTGGGGTGACAGATGTTTAAGAATCCCCCACTAAGGAGACCCCTCTTCGGCCCCCACCCATGGCCGCGCCGCCGGTCCTCTGGGCTCCCCCTCTGGGCTCCCCCACACCCCCACACCTGCTGCTCCTTCTCCCTCTCTGCTCTAAGCCCAGCTGCTCCTAGCTCACCTCCCAGAGCTTTCCTCACGTCCTGTATGAAAGAGCACCCTCCTCACCATCTTCCCCTCCCCTCCTTACGTGTCCTGCACTGTCACCGTCGGGCTCACCCTGTTTCCTAATTAGCGTGTGTACGCTCCGCTCCACCCCTGGGCCAGAAACCCGTGCGCGCAGGGCCTGCGTCTGCTTCGCTCCCTGCAGTGCCTGACACATGGTGGGGCTAATAAAGGTTGGCCGAATGGATGGATCTAAGGAGAAAATAAGAGCCTTACAGAAGCACTGCAGGAAGCCAAGGCCTCTGAGCCTCATACAGGCCCAAGACGCAGCTGGACCCCCTAACTCCCTAACTCCGCCTCGGCCTCCTCCTTTGCTATCAGGGAGCAGGACGCCTGCAGACCTTTCCCTTGTGAACCTCCGCACGTGTCTGTGGCCCCAGTGCCATGAAGCGGGTCAGACGCCCCTCCGTGTCAGTGTAAGAGGACATAATGGGGTGTCCATATGAGGGGCACAGGTATGGAGTGAGCATCTGAGTGTAGGATGGACAAAGGGGTGGAGAGGCCCACCCTCGGAGGCGTATCTGCGGAGCTTCGGGGGTGCCAGCCTGGCCAGGGAAGGATGTGTGTGGGCACGAGTGAGTGTGGGCAGGGATCTGTGTTAAAAAGGCGAGAGAGAGGAAAAGAAGGCAAGCACGCGAGGTGTGCACACACGTGGGAATGCAGGGAAGGCGTGTTGGTAGGAGAAGGTGCTGGTGCAAACTCCGGCTGGAGAGGCAGAGACGGGGCCAAGAGGGCATTGCCTAGGGTCCTCAGTAAATCTCCTCCCTCTCCCCTGCTCCCTGACCAGCAGCAAGGAAGACACAATGTAACGGGAACCCAGGCCTCCTCCGTTACAGGACCGGAAGGCAATTACACAGCCCCTGGAATACAAGGCCAACACCGGCTCGGCGCAGAGGCGTCAGGGCAGCACTGGGCACTGTACCATGAGCTGCACGTCCAGTGAACATCGCAGCCGGGGACAGCCAGGCTCCAGGTGCTGACCACCTGCTGGCCTTTCTGCTGAGCTGGGGCTCACGGGGCAAGGAGGCCTGTTCCCTGCCAGCCCCTCCCATCAGGCCACGGGACAAGGACACAAATACCTAGGAGTGTTCTCTGCCTCTCCACCTCCTCCCGCTACGCGGAGAGGGAAGAAAGCATGCCTGCTGCCCAGAGCCAGCACCGGAGGGGACGAGACCTGGTGGTGGTCCCAACTCTGTCCTCAAAATCTGGGTAACCTCGCTAGGCACCCGTCCCTTGGTGACATGCTGAGCAGGCTTCTGTGGTCACAGAAGGCTGGGTTAGGGGCGGGGGTCAATGAGGAGGGAAGACAAATTTAGCTGTCTGCCACTTCGGCGTCAAGGACAACGGGCTTGTGTTCGAATCCCCCAGTGACTCGAGCCGGATGGTGACGGAAACAAACGGGGAAAACCCAACAGAGGGAAGCCGCGCGTTCTTGTGTTCCTGCACACTCAGTGAAGATCATCTCCGGTTGCTAGGCACCGGCTGTACACACACGGTTACTATTAGAAAGTTAATCATGGAAAATGCTGAGGTCTCTTTCCCCAGCCCGGCATCTCTCGGCTCCACGCTACAATTTCATCTTCCATCTAACGTTACCGGACAGGGCCGCTGGCTCCGTCTCCTCCCTTGTCCCAGGCTTTCTGACCTTTCCATTCCTCAAGCCGCACGCCACGTCAGCCCACAGACGAAGCCACGCCTGGCCCGGGCCAGCACGCTGACATTTTCCATGGACCACGCCAGCCAGCAAAATGCTCAGGGGGATTAAGACAACTCGCTCCATCACCCAAGTTGCTCAGGGAAGGGAAAAACAGCACCGGCCCCACGTTGGCGGCTGACGCTGCCCACAGCCGTCTCTCCGAGCCGCGAGGCCGGAGCTGCTGCCCTGCAGCCCAGGTCCCCCTCGCCCTCTCCAAAGCTCACGGAGAAGGGAGGCATGCGGGAAGGCCAGCCTCGTAAAAGACTTGGCTCCTACTTGTCAGCCAACACCCCGGTGGGCAGATAATTGGTTTTGGGGTTTTAGGATTATTTGTGGGCACTGGTTCCCATTCCATTAGCCTGGATAACTGAGAGGAGACTGCAAAAGAGTATTAACATCCAACTAAGGTCACTCAGCTCCCTCCTGCTGGCCCCCTCACCCATAGACTGAGTTATTGTGGCTTTTATTAATAATAGCAAGAACAATAAATGCCATGCATGTTTATAAAGCAAAGGAATTCTGCTATTGCGTCAAGAGTTAAGGACTTCCTTGGTGAAGCACAAAATGAACAGTGTTTTTCAAAGTTCCAAGCTAGTGATCTCCTGGCAGCGGAAGGGCCTTCTGCTCGTCACACTACAAGTGAGAGCAGGGATCTGTGTGAGGTGCGGTGCGGGGCCTTGGCTGGCTCGGGTTGGGTTCCCAGCTCCACAGCTGTGTGACCTTGGGCAAGTCGCTTCCCCTGGCAGGCTGGCTCTCCCATCACACAGGGAAATGAAGACTCAAGGATAGGATGCAGGTAAAGGGCTTGGCACGGGGTCCAGTACCCTTAAACATGCTCCTATTGTAATACTTATTATTAATGGCAATAACATCTCAATTATGAAGGTGTGAGCTCTTTGGTCCCCATGCAGATACAGGGATGGGGACGAGAATGGCATGTCCTCCGCCATCCTTCAGCCTGGGGTGCACACGCACTCACCCCAGAGGGGGCCACTGATCACCAGGCACCATTCAGCTCTCTGCTCCCGGAGCTACAGCACCTCAAGCCCACTCCCTCACCCTCCTTCCTGCCCTCCCTCCTGTCCTTCACTGAGAAGAAAGGGCACCACTGGCCCCAATATAATGGTGTGCTGTATCCAAGTAACTTTTTCACGGACTGCCCTGAGGGCAAGGCATGGACTAGAGCTCAGATGAGGTCCCATGCTGGTGTGGGCAACATGTCCCCAAAAACCTGGCTCTGGGAAATATCTAAATCCCAAAAGACTCATTTGCAGAAAATTCTTCCAAACTTCTCAGTGCACTGATTCTACCAAAAGCCTAAGAGCTTTACTTCTCATTTGTTTATTCAACAAATATTTACTGAGCATCTACTATATGCCAGGCTCTGGACTCGGCATTTGGAATACCGGGGTGACCAAAACAGCCAAGGTCCCTCTCCTCATGATGGGACTTGCCATGAAAGGTTAGCAGACAATGAGCAAGTCAACAAGAAATAATTACAGATGTGATAAGGGCTTTGAGAGAAGCAGATGGGGTGCTGAAATAAATACAATTGTACTTATAGGTTGTTTTTTGTGTATTTTCTGTCTCCCCCCCATAAAAGTTAGCTCCTCAAGGGCACTGGTTTGTGTCTGTTCACTACATATGCCTGTGCCTAGAGCAATGTGTATGGAAGCACAGAAAGTATTTGTTGGATGTGTTGTTAGGTGGTCAGGAAGGCTTCTCTGTCCCACATGTCTAGGCTTTAAGCTAAGACATGACCGATGAGAAGGAGCCAGCGTACAAAAGCAAGCAGAACAGTGATCCTGGCCAAAGAGAGCAGCATGTAAAGGCCCTGCGGTATGCCAGAGCTTGGCATGTTCTTTGTGGTCAGGATTCTAGGGGCAGATAGTGTCCGAGACAGACGGACACCTTCGTGTCACCCTCACCCAAAAGCAGCCTGAAAAAAGGTGTAGATGCAAGTCTCTCGGGGCCCCAACTCCTGGCCTCCACTTCCACATCTGGTTTCTCGCTCTCATCTGCTTTCCTCCGTTTCTGTCCTAATTCCTACTGGCAGCAAAGTGCAAGGTTAAAGGTGTGCACACCAGTGCCGGAAGCCGGGATTTCAACCCCAGCTCTGCCACTGACTGCTTCAGGAAGGTTACTTCACCTCTCGGTGCTTCAGTTCACTCATCTGTAAATCGTGGATAGCAGAGAAGCAATTCTGTGAGCTACAGCAAGGATTAGTCAAGTTAAAGACAGGAAGCTCTTAGCTCAGGCCCTGACACATCGGAGGTGCCCAATAAACGTGAGCATTATCGTTACCCCTATTTAAGCATCATCGTTTTATTACTAAAGTCCCCTTCTCCACCCACCCCTGGGAGTGATGACTGGGTGGATGATTGACAGCCACTCTGGCACCTCATCCAGATTCCCAAACACCTGACCCCTCTTGTCTTGGGGTGGCTATCAGTCAGATGTGGCCATCCCAAGTCGTCACTCAATACAATGATTTTGGGGGGAGCCGAAGAGGACTCAGGGCTCCCCATGCATTCCCAGGAGCTGTTTTCAGTGGACTCCTCTGGGCTGCCCAAAGCACACTGGTGCAAAGTAGGGGGATTCTGTGATCATACTTCAGGGGCTCTGCAACCTTGCCTGAGACGTGCATTTCCCCATCTGACATTCTTTCTTTTATTTAACTTTTTTAAAAGCACCCCCAAATGTTTTGCCTTTTCAGATCGTCTTTCCTCCCCCTCGATACCCCCCACCTGCCGCCAAATCCTCAGTAGTTTCAAAATTGAAATAACTGTTGGGAACTGCATTTAAAGATGCTAATTTAAACATGCACGTCAGACAAGGCAAGCTGGAATCGTTTTCTTAGCAACAGCCCCTCACCCACACCTCCCAGCTGTCGCTGCCCAGGAGCAGGGCTTGAGCAAGCTGGCAGGGAGTGGGGTACCTAGGGAGCAGAGTCTGGGGGGCCTCGCTTAGAGCCTCTGCCCTCAGAGGGTGATCTCCAAAAATTCAAACTCTGCCAAGCTTCCAATTGCTCAAGAAACGGGTCCCAGGGCAACCAACTGTTTAAGGAAACCCGCTGGATCACATTTTGAACTTACAGAACTGCTAACGCAGAGAGCTCTCATTTCCTTTAATAAACCCCAAATATTCCCTCTGAGTAAGCTTCGTGCATTAAATAGCAGCAGGTACTCTCAACATGTGAGACTCCTTTTCCTGTTCATTTCATAAACATAAGGGGCAGAGTCCCATCTCCAAGCAGCAATGTAAAATGCCCCCTCCTCCACGTGGTCTTCCTGAAACACCCCTTCAGACCTTGCTGCAGCTCACAGAATTGCTGGCACACACCGTCTCCACCTAGACACCTTGAGAAGAGAAGCCATGTCTTACTCAACTCTGAATCTTGCCTCCACACAGTATCTGCCAGAATGCTTGGCACAGTAGGTGCTTAATAAATAGTTACGGATTGTTAGGTGAATTACTATATAAATGCAAGAGAGGAGCTCACCCACTTGAAGGAACCGTAAAAATGAAAGCAACACTGATGTTAAAGGAGACTGCTCCCGGTTGGTCTCACTGGAAAATACAGCTTTTCACAAGTTGGGTTTGCTTAATGTGGAGGCATATGGAAGACACAGGCTAAGACAGGAACTGCAAGCCAGAGAGAAATTCCCACTGTTTGATGACATGTAGGGGAGATGGTGTCAGAAGGAAGATGCTGGAGTCCAGAAATGCTACTGTAAGAACATACCTGGGCCTCGTATCTCAAGTTACGTGTTTATTGCAAGAAATGATGATGGTCTTCTGCTTCTTGATTTGGGTATTCGTTACACTGGTATGTTCAGTTTCATGGATACATAGACTTGGCGGTATATTCACTTTTCAGTCTCATCGTATAGTTCAATTTGAAGGAAAAGAAATGATTAAACAATATTTCCCCCATGGACAGGTACCTTCACTGTCCAAGTGAAGTCAACGTGAGAGTGGGGTTTGTTTTACCAAAGTTCGCTCTACAGGGAACTTGGCGGCTACCACCTACAAAGTGAGATAAGTCTCCACTGTGCAAAGGCAAGCAGCGGGATTGAGATAGAGAGAGAGAGAGCGAGGAAGGCCTGAGTAATCAAACAGATGCAGAGATTTCCATCGGCCGCTTTGATGAACTTTGTTCTTCATCCCCAGACCGACCCGCCTCAAGCATCTAAATGCTGAGGAAGCCAGGGATGTGTGCAAACTACACTCTCTCAGAATAACAAGAAGGCTGCTTCAGATGTGTTGGAGTTTTTTACTCTCAAGATCACAGAGCGACCAGAGCCTGGAATTAGACACCTCAGCACGTGGTGCTGTTCTGAGCACTGAGTGATTTACAGCCCCGGTGACTTGGTTCTGGAGGAGAAAACAAAAATGTCAGACACACCGAAGCAGCTGTGAGTTGCTTCTTGGCTTTGTTTAGGGTGGCACCCGGGGACTGAGGGATCTGCGTCTTGTTATTCAGGAACTGCTCCCCACCCACAGAGCGACCTTGACAGTGAGAGGAGGCTCTGACAAGTGCTCTGAGGGTTAAGCAGGAGGCAAGAGTAGGACACACTCCCTCTAGACCAGGGGTGGGGGACATCTGGCCCAAGGGGCCGTATAAGGCCTGGGAAATCATTTGGTCTGGCATTAAGGGTGAGTGAATTAAATGTCTGCCCAAATATAGCAGGCTAATTTTTTAAGTTAATAGTTTTGTATGGCTGCAAATAATGTTATAAATATCCAAATGGCCCTTGACAGAAAAAAGGCCCACCCCTGCTCTGTACACTGGGGCCAAGGGCAGTCATGGACAACCTTCACAGGCCTGAGCTCCAGCCTCCCCCAGCACCAAGGGGCTGTGCCACCAAGACCACCTGACTCCCTAACCAAGTCAATGCCCAGCCACCAAGACCACAGTCCCCCAATGAGGCCAGAGAGATTTGCTCTCAGGAAGGTGGGTGGTTTAATTTTGTGGTTGTTGGACAATCTTGTCTAGGAATCGTTACCATTTTTTTATAGGCACCTTGTGCCGGTTAAAATAAGAAGAAAGCTATGTGTTCTGGGCATCGTGCAGTTTTAGTTGACACAATCTGACATGCATTTATGGAGTACCAGTTGTGTTCCAGGCACCGTTGTAAGTCTTTGGAAGCGGGCCTGACAGAGAATACGAAGGATGAGAACTCGCCCAAAAAGAGAAGACATACCCAGCTCTGACCATGCCTTCGTGGGTTGCAATTAGGTCTCTTGTGGCTGCCTTGAGGCTTCTATACTGCACTTCTCAGGGCACCCAGAGCGTGCAGGGTTACAGACACAGTGGCTGATCAGTCAATTTACTAATGAAAATGACAGGCCCACATAGAGTCTCCAGAAGCCCTCCCAACCTTCCCCCACCCCGCGTTCTGGCACTCTTCCACAAGCTGTGTGACATCAGCCAGAATATCCGCAAAGCCCACGGTACCTGCACGGTTGGAACCTGGGGCTCCAGGGTGGATCCGGTGACTTTGGGCAAGTCACCCCCACTCTTGGGGTTTAGTCTCTTCAACTGTAAAATGAAGGGATTGGAATAGATCGTCTCTAATTTCCCTCCCAAGTGCTAGCGTTCAATGTTGCCTTGTGCATCCAGGTAAATGGGAGCTGCCTTTCACTATTCATGAACGCAAGAGACAGCCAGGCATCAGCCCCCTCCTTCTTCCTAGCATGGCCCATTTTGTTCAGGTTCCCACCCTTCCCTGCACTGCACTGAGCCTCAGGTAAGCTGAGCCCATTCCCTCCCAGCTGCGCCCTGTCTAGTCTATGTCATTGGGAATTCCCACTGACTGACTTGGGGAGAGCAATTGGCCTAGTTCTGGTCAATGAGACAGATGAAGACCTTGACTTGGGGGAGGCGGGGGAGTGGAAGGCTCCCAGAAAGAGTTCCTCTCTCTATGAAGCCCTCACCAGAAGAGATGTCCGGATGTGATGCCTGGAACTGCTGCAGCCACGAGATGAACCAGATTTAGGATGAAACTGTCCCTAAGAAGGAGCCAGAGCTTCAGCCATCACTCAGTCACTGAGCCATCCACACCCGACAGCACCCCTCCCCAGACCCCAGCAACTTCTGATCTTCTTATGGGAGATACCGTCCTTACTCTTTAAACCAATTTGAGTCTGTGCTTCCATTACTTGCCAAAAGCATCCCAGCTACTGTAGTGAATCACCAATGTGAAAAGAATGAAAGTATTCTGAGACACACTTAACACCAAAGCTATGCTACAGACACGTGGCTGGATCTCCCTGTAATGTTGGAAAATGTGCTTGGATACCCTCTGGATGGAGGTTGCCCCCTCAGAGAAATCTCTGATATCCCTTCCCTTCCTTCCTCATAAGCCAATAGCACTTATTTGTAGTTACTTTATTCATCTAAGTTTTGTGTGGTTGCTTAGTTTCTAGACAAATGAGTGGCCTGAAAATTCCAACAAGAAACAGCACTGATTGCCCTTCTCCATGGCAACAATGGGCACAGCCATGGACTCCGTCACAAGAGCAGCAGAGGCAGAAGGTGGGATTCTGTGTTGTGTTGGTGGCTCTGCGCTCTCGGAGTGTCATTCATTTTGTTCCAGCTGTGAATGAGTCCCACATTTCCCAGTCTGCTTACTAGCTGAGACAGGTCTCAGCAAAGTAGCAGAGAGAGACATGGCTGTCCTCCTCTCCTCTCCTCTCTCTCCCCACCCCCTTCACCCTTCTCACCCACTCCCCACGCTCCTCTCACCAAGGTAACAAAAGAAAAATAATTAAGTCAATGAGTATTAAATGGTGCTACCACGTGCAGTAAAAACACGTCCCATCTTACACTGCCATTTCCTTTTTAAACCCTTGAGGGCATTATGGGCAAATCTAGTGAACAGCACTGGAGGGAAATAATGCCACACGTGCTCCGGGGCGCTCGTCATGTCCCTTTAAGACCAGGCCCCCTGCTCAGTTCCATTCTAGGCCAGAGCTCCAGTTTCAAGCCTGCGGTCCCCTTACTGCTTCATGCAGTATTAATATGGCCCTGGCAAGCTCCCAAATTTGCATTGTCAACCATAATCTGGGCCGGCTTCCACAGGACAAACTGGTTTGGGGCTCCCTCTTCATGTTCCAGGAGGGCCTTCCCTGCCCCCCGGGTCCCCCACCTTCAGCCTCAGCCAGGGGAGACCACGGGGGCTCAACACACACTTAATAGCCCCAACGTGGAGTATCCTCTGTGGGTGCTGCTTCCACAACCGCAGATGCAGCGGACTGTCCGGTGAACAGCCCCAAGGCGGGGAGCCCTCAGACTCCAGAGCCCGAGGCCAACGCACGGTCACCCCTGCAGGAGGCCCAAAAGCACCACGGACACCCCAAGCTGGTGGCCCCATGGTGCTCCTCAGATCTGCTGAAAGCACTTGCTCTCTCTCCCTCTCACCCCGTCAACCAGAGGGGAGGTTCTTTCTTTCGTACTATTTCTAGGAGAGCCCATAACCCGTTTTCATTCATTAAAAGGAAGAGAGATGAGGCTGGCAGCAGCTGGGAGAGGGAGGGGAAGGAGGAAAATTCAAGGGGGGAAAGGATGGAAGGGTGGAAGGGTGAGAGTACAGCTGAGTGCGCCCCAAGGCAGCCCTCAAACCCAAGGGCTCATGTGGGTTCCACGCTGCACACACAGCCTCCCACCACAAGTCAAGAGACCTCCCCGGCTCAGCCTGTGACCTCGGCTGTGGACACACCCCTCTCTGAGGCATCATCTGCTGTGTCAGGAAAGGCTCTGGAGACAGTCTATCTGGGTTCAAATCCCAGGCGCACTACTCAGGAGCTGTGTGACCTTGTGATTGTAAAATTCACTTCCTTTTCTTCCCACAGTCTAAACAGTTGGCTCTCCAACCCTCTCACCAGCAGGTAAGACAAAGAAACAGGGGCCACCATGCAGAACAGCCCAGCAACGCGAGACTTCACATCCCAGTCCGGGGTCCTGTTCTAAGGACACACTTCAATCAGTGGAGCGATTGCCGGTGACGGTTAAGCATGACGGAGGGAAGAAAGATCTTTGGGGAAAGACCTGAAGATGTATCTCAGCCACTCCACTGTATGTGTGTCCTGGAGTAAGTCTCTACCTCTCTGGGTCCATTCTTTATATAAAATAATTTTTAACATATAAATAATATAAAATGGAGTAGAAGGTCTCCAAGATCTCTTCTAGCTCCATGGCTAATTCTATAACGACTAACACTTGCCCTGGAAGGATGGGGAAAAGTGGCCATTTGTTCGGATCACTTAGCAGAACTTTCGGCTGGGAGGGCACAGCATCCTGTTGGGCTGATACAAAGGGCAAAGTTGAGCTATGGTCAACTTTTCTCTTTGAGCTTCTTAAACCAGCACCCTACACCTTCTCCGCGCCGGGAACACACAAAAAGGCAAGACACCCGAATTCTCCTCCTACCACGTATCCTGTATTAGGCCATTCTGTCCTACTCGCCCACCTTCCTGATTTCTGCCATGTCGGTATACCCTGCACTAAAATTCACTGCACCCTCTTCTTTAAATCTACTTTGTCTCACTTTACTGTAAACCAGTGTTGTCCTGAGCAATAATATATGTGAAATCACAAGCTCAGATGTGCTCGTTGTATTTTTTCACAAGCGCATTCAAATGCACAACTGTAATAAGAAATGCGGCCGTGTCCCACCTGAAAGCGCCCACCAGCGCCGGGAAGCTGCACAGGACAGTGTTGCTCACACGGTCTCCGCAGCGGCCCTCTCGGCTCAGTGCTGTCCCCCCCATGCTAGAGAAGGCGAGCTGAGGCTCGCGAGGCCAGTGTTGGCGGTGACACGGCCGAAAGCACCACGGCTGGACTTCAAACCCAACATGCCTGATTCCGAATCCCCAGTCTCTGCCTCTCCTGCAAGCATCCAGCCTGTTCACGGGCTACAGGGTGAATAAAAGTCAAGAGATTAAAAATAATGCTGATGACCTTTATCACCTATTCTACTTAATCCTGTCCTAAGAGCTTGACAGTAAGATTTTCCATGATTATCTGAAACAGGAGTCATTCATCTATGCATAAGCAGAGCTGACAGCCAGAATACCGGAATGGAGAGGAGAGCCCTCCGTGAGCCCAGACGGGTCAGCTCCATGGACGGGGCCGCTCACCCACACGGGCAAGGTCACCGTGTATTCCCCACCTGGGCGACGCGGGGTTCGGGCTGTCCCGCAGGCTGCACCACTGCCCTGCCAGCCTCCCGAAGGCACACAGCTTAGTCACAAGGGACTCTGGCTGTGCCCGTGTGTGACTCAGCACACATCGCAGGCCTCCCGGGCAAACAATGGCGAGAGCACGTGGCTCGGTGGTGTCACCCATGAATGCAGGAATGCCCGGGGCCTTCACACCAAGCCAGCAAAGAATAGGGCTTCCATCCCAGCCTGGAAAATGTGAGAACCGGGAGGTCCGGCGCCCAATGTCATCTGCTAGGGCAGCAAGGGGAAACAGCGCCAGGAAAAAGGCAGCGAGGGACTCCTGAAGGGCACTCAGCTTGTCAGAACCGGCTGGACAGACGTGCCCGTCTCAGGCAAGATCCCTGGCCCTGGAATTGCACAGCCTCCTACAGAGCCAGCATCCGCAGGCAGCGCCCTTCTCTCTGCCACACTGGGTGGAGGAAACTGTCAATGACAGGGCCATCCCCTAAATTCAGGAATCGATCAGTATAAGTGGAGAGCCCAGTTACCCATACGAATTCAACAACAATAACAAGGGAAAATGAAGAGGAAAACGACCCAGCTCATTATCCCTCTGAATTGGTTCCCAGTGACAAGTCAACATGCAGTAGAAATAATCTCCTACAAAAAGGAGTGATGCGGGTGCACTGAAGTGGTGCTCAGAGAGGAGGCTCGCCGTGCGTTTCAGCACCATGCACAGCCCCGTGTGTCACACAATATGTCAGCTGCAGACGGATCCCCAAGCCGGCATGTGCTAACAAGTCATTTGACTCCAACCAGATGCCTTTGAGCCTTCACATGACATGTGCAAAAGGGGCAGCTTCTCCCCCACAGGGCGCAGGGCTCTCGGGACCATCTGACCACTGAGTAGGGCAAAAGGCCGGCAGCAGATGAGAGACTGACCAGCAAACGAAAAGACAGATGTGCCCCATACAGAGCATGTTTGCTGGGTGGTCAGTCCATTTCTTCCCAGTTCTTTTCTTTCTCACTGAAGCCTGGAAAACAGCTCCATCCAAGTCTTACCCACCAAGAACCAGCCAGTGACCAAATCCCACTCAGAGAGAAAACACAAACACTAAAATATTGCATGTACAGATTTTTTTTATTAATCCTCACCGGGATGTTTTTATTGTTGTTGTTTTTTAGAAAAAGAGAGGAAGGGAGGGAGGAAGAGAGAGGGGAGGGGAGGAAGAGAGAGAGAGAGAGAGAGAGAGAGAAACATTGATGTGAGAGAGAAACATCCATCAGTTGCCTCCGTGCACAGGGATGGAGCCCACAACATAGGTATGTGCCCTGGATGAGAATTGAACCTGAAAACTTTTGGTGTACATGAAAACATTCCAACCAACTGAGCCACCCAGCCAGAGCTATTCTGATTGTTTTTAAGGCAGAATTAGAATTTCCCTGGTGAGTTTCCAACACCAGGTGGTGGTGGAGGTGAAGTGATGGGCAGTTAAATTATTTACAGCAGAGTTCTACAATTTTTTCATTTATATAATCTCTTGCCTATAAATAAAGCAAACAAGACATAAAGAAGCAAACCACGTCTTAAAAGTATCCCAGATGATCAACAGTAGAGCCAAAACCAGAGTCCCTGTAGAAAAAAATCTAGTTGTTTTCATGAACCCCGGACAGTATGAGCCCAGGACCCTGACTTGAGCCCAGGACATCGGGGTGATCCTGAAAGGTGTTCCCCAAATTCTACCGTGCCGCTCCAAATATGTTCTCTTGGCAACGTGAGACACTTCTGTTCCTTGGTTCTTCCACCACCTCTAATTATTGGTTCTATAACTCTTGCCGATGGCTTTCTCCTCTGCAGAAATAGAACTCAGCTGTTATACTCGGGACAGACATAGCAAGTGCTTAAATATGTTTGTAGAATGAATGTGCGTGTGTTTCTGATGAACATGAACTGATCATCCACACTGCGACAGGCTCTTGCCTTCCTCACCCTGGGAAACCACCCAGGGCTGCGACTGTGCCCATTGTGTCCTAGGAAGGTCATGCCGTGCATGTGGAGGGTTCAACAAGGTAAGACACAACCCTGACCCCAAGGAGCAGAGAGCCTAAGGGAAGACAAGCCAACACAGAGGCTACCTGGCACGGCAGAAGGGGCGCTGGGGAAGCTGGATTTCTCTGGTCTAGTTTCCCGGCCCCCTTCAATGGTTAATGGCTTTGGACAAATAACTCTCCAAGCCTTGACTGCTGTGTCTGCAAAAACAAGCCAAACAAAAGGAGGAGGAGCATCCCAGGGCTAGGAACATGCAGGGCTTGAAGAAGGGCTCCTGAGGATCCCAACCTCCTCCAGTGCAAGAACCAGTCTTTCTTCCATATCTCACCCCCCCCCCTTTGTGCCGGGCTCTGCCCCTCACTCTCCTCTCCTCTACCCCTAAGATTCACCCAAAACTATGAAGGGGCCCCTGACTATCCTACTCCTGTCTAAGAGCGGGAGAACCATTCCCTGTTGCTTCATCTATGCCAGGGCTGGTCCACTACACTGCCCCATGCTGGCTCTGGACCAGCAGCCCTTGCCAAGGGCACAATGAGCCACGCCAGGCTTCCTGTCAGGGAGTTACCAGGCCTTCCTGACCTCTCCTGGGTATGACCAATCCCCAGCCTCACACTCCCCCTGGAAACCTAAATATGCCATATTCAGGAAAACTTCGCTCAAAGATTATTGCTGCTGTCTCTATATAAAAGCCTAAGTGACTGTTTACGACAGGTGACAGGCGACCAGATGACCTGATGACCAGCCGGTACTATGATGCACACTGACCACCAGGGGGCAGATGCTCAATGCAGGAGCTGTCTCCTGGTGGTCAGTGCGCTCCCATAGCCAACCTCCTGTGGTCCCTCCCCGCAGCCAACCGGTCCCCATTAGCCCCAATCGGGACTGGGCCAGATGGCCCTGATCGGCCCTAATCGCCGGCCAGACCGAGTGACCCCACCATTGCACTGGGCCTCTGGTCTTATTATAAAGCCAAATAGTACCAAGAGCCTAAACATCCCACACCAGAGAAGGCTGAGAAATGGTGGACAGCCATCATGAATAGCATGCAGTCGTACAAAACGTTTGTTATAGTAATGGAGGGTGGGAGAGGAAGCATACAAAATAGGATAAAGAGTCTAATCATAGCTAAGGAAATTGCAATAATATGAAAAGCTGTACAAGAGGCTTGAAGGAAATGGATCAAAAGGTAATCAACAGGTGTCTCTAGGTAGAGAGACCAGAGACAAAGACCCTCCTCTATCTACATTTATGTATATTTATAACAGCAAGCTATAAGCATTTCCTTTGAAACACATCTCATTTCTCATGGAGCAACATAAGCTCAGAAAGATCATGAAACCTGGCATCAAAAGATCTGGGTTCTAGGTTCAGATGTGTCTGTCCCTAAAGGCATGTGACCCTGAGAAGTAAAAAGCCCTTCATTTTGCCCAGCTGGCATGGCTCAGTGATTGAGCGTCAACCTAAGCACCAGGAGGTCATAGTTCGATTCATCGTCAGGGCACATGCCCAGGTTGCAGGCTCCATCCCTAGTGGGGGTGGGGCGGGGCCATCAATGTTTCTCTGTCATCATTGATGTCTCTATCTCTCTCCTTCTCCCTTACTCTCTGAAATCAATAAAAATATATTTTAAAAGAAGCCCTTGCTTTCTATTTCTCACCTATAACCTATACCTACAAACTGCAACTTACACCTACAACCTACATCAGCAACTGATAACCAATAACTACACCTGCAAACTAAACCCACATTTACAATTACAACCTACACCTAAAACCTATATCCACAACCTACATTTATAACCTACAGTGACAACCTGTAACTACAAATTATTATTCTTACAAACTACACCCACAGCTATAAGGGTTGTGGGGATCACCCAAGTGCCAGTCTTTGCATGAAGATGGTATATGAAGGTGAGGCATGAAGTTCTTATAATTTCTTGCGATCTACACACATACATACTGCAATATCAACAGCATATCAGTTCACTGAGTTGGATCCTGATTCCAGAAGGCAACGCTAACTTGCCAGAAAATTCCTTTCAGGGATCAAAAGTCACCATGTGACTGCTGTTCATCTACCCAACATTTCTCAGGGCCTATCAGGTTTGGTTCAAGAGGCTTACCACATTCCTTTTAAAAATATAGATAGAAGAAGCTTTAATTCAGTTTAAAAAAAAAAAAAAGACAAAGGAGCCCTGACTGGTGTGGCTCAATCGGTTGGGCATCTTCCCATGCACTAAAGGGTTGCCGGTTCGATTCCAGGGCACATGCCTGGTTGTGGGCTGGGTCCCGGGTAGAGTGCCGGAGGCAGCCGATCCATGTCCCACTCTTCCTCTCCCTTCCTCTCCCTTCCTCTCTCTCTAAAAATCAGTAAAAATATTTTTGTGGAAAAAAAGACAAAGGAAAACATACTGGCAGGTACATTTGTGTAATTATTCAGTTTGGCAACTACCATTTGTCTAGAGACAATGATTTAGAATTGTCCCTTGTATAAAGTGCAGCACAGAGAATACAGTCAATAATACTGTAATAACCATGTATATTGTCAGATGGATACTAGACTTACTGGAGTGATGACTTCATAAGGTATATAAATGTCTAATCACTGTGTTGTACACCTGGAACTCACATAATGTTGTATGCCAACCCTAAGTGAAAAATACGTTTTTTAAAAAGAACTGTCCCTCAGGTGAGGGCATAATAGCTGGCATCTGGGAGCAGAAGGAAGACAGCAGCCTTTCTTCCTAAAGTCCGAGGGCAGGGGCTTTCCCAAAGCTACATCCTGCTGTCTTTCTCCCCAGTGCTGCTCAGAAGGCATTGAAGGTGCTGTCACCAAGACTCAGAGTCCCCTTAGACAGAGGACCTCTCCTCTCTCTGGCAGAGGTCACCTCAAAAGTCAAGAACTTCTCTCCCCTGTCTAGCTGGTAAGTGCAGAAGAGGTTGAGGCCAAGGTTGGGGTGTGATCCCTACTCTCTGCTTCCCTCTGAAGCAGAGTTTAAATTCCAGCTCCACCAGGTACTGGGAAGTGACCCTAAGCAAGTTACCTTACCTCACCAAGCTTCAATCTCCTCACTGGTAATAGTAATACCAATATTTTTAGCCCTTAGAATGTGCTAGATACTGAAGCTAAGGGCCTTCCATCTGCGAATGCCTCTATTCCTTGCAACAGCACCCTATGTCGAGGACAGCAGGGGGTACTATTACTATCACCCCCATTTTAGACATAACAAGGGGGAGGCACGGAGAGGTGAGAACGGGCTCAGGGTCCTACAGCCCGCTGGAGGTTGGGTGGGATTGAAACCAGGCACTCTGTCTCCCATGCTCTTACCATTACACTAGAAACCATGTCAATTGGAGCGGGGAAATGTCAACTGAAGGGTGATCATCTGGACTTTAAAAGTCAACTATCTAAAACACTACGGTAAAACCTCAATAGAAAGCGTATCACCAGCTTCCTGCCAACACAGCCAAACTCTGCACCTTTCTCTCAACAGCCGTCTTGGCACTGCTTCCTGCTGGCTACAGGGAGGAGGCGTGATTCAGCAGAGCCAATGACTAGGAAACACATAACAAACTCAAAGTTACTGCACAGTGTGAGGTCCCGGGGCAGAGGCTGTGTCTTAGTCATTTCTGAGTGATTTTCACAACCTGGTGTAATGCCTGGCAGAGAGCAGGAAATCAAAAAAACCTCACTGACTCTCGTTCATTTCCTTCAAAGGTGCCCCTCATTATTTTGTGTTCATGGCTGTTTCTCAGAGACAGCCCTAAACACTGGGGATCACCAATTCTACAGTCTGCAAGGGAACACACAGAACCCCAGTACTGAAAGGAACCGTGTCCCCTAACTCCAATACTCACAAGATCTTTGAATTCTCTCAAGAACCAAGCTTCTCTTCTCCACCGCCTTCCTCCTCCTCTTTTCATTTCAGTGGCAACAAGTGCCCTCCTTTCAGTCGGTCCTAAGCCAGGCCTCACCAGACGCCACAGAGCCACTCACTGGGCAGAAATAGGTTGCGTCTACAGTGCCCACGCCATGGATGGAGGATGCCCATTGGCCCACCTTCCCCGCACAGACAAGCACCACAGCTGGGCCTGAGGAGGCCCTTCCATCGTCTGAGACACGTGAGCTTGCTCAGCGAGTGTCTTCCACATTCAGATCCTCCCATGACTGCAAAAGAATAAAAATCACCCTGAACTCTGTTTCTTTTAATTAGCAATTCAGAATTGACTCGATGATACCTGAAACCTCTCAATGTCTCTTGTTCTCCATCTCCCCTTCTTCCTCCTATTCTGCTTTAAAAAGAATAAATAATGTGTAAGCCCTACCAACACTGAGAAACTGGGAGCGATCTGTTATGAAGAATATAGCAGATCCTAAGGAGCCAGTACGGGTCTCAGTGGCAAAACTGACCCCACTGTCACCCAAATCATCACAACGAGCCATTCAGATCGGAACCCCCCCGCTGCTCCTCCTGGGCACACACGTTCTTTACGCCTCCCCCTCACTCTGATTTTTTGGTGGGGCCCCGTGGGAACAGAATTGTCTTCTGTTACGATGATAGATGATAGATGAGCAGGCTGCTGGCAGAGCGGAGCCTGTGGGGAGGCACTTTACACACACACACACACACACACACTCACACTCTCATACACTCACTCACACATTCACACACTCTCATAGAGATACACTCACATACCATACTAGTACACACACAATCCTCATCCTACATACACACTTACATACTGTACACATGCACATACACATTCATATACTCTACACACACTCACATACTATATAATACACACAATCCTCACCTTCTCACATACTCTACACATGTGCATAGACACTCATATACTCTACACAGAACTCTACACACATACAATCCCCACCCTACACACAAATGCTATACACAAGCTATTCTACAGCCTACTCACACCTACTCTATATATGCTATACCCTACTCTCACCCTTGGCCACCAGCACCCAGGAATCCCCACGGTGGTCTTATGGGCCAGGACTCAGCCCCCTCTCCCCTTTAAGCTCTTTGGCCACTGAAGCAGCCCTGTGCACCCTTTCCTCTGTCCCCTTCCAACTGTAGAGCCATCATTGGATCATTATCCCCACCTGGACCTCTTACTTAGCCAGATCTGAGTCCAAATCCCAGCTTACTAGCTATGTAGCCTTGCAACGTCACTTAACCTCTCTGAACCTTAATTTCCTCATGTGTGTCTTGGACAGAGCCAGCACCAACCTCCAGGGCCAACATGAAGCCAGTCTTCAAAGCCCAGCTAGATCATGAGTCCCATGTCTATAAACCCACAAATGTCACTACCCTCTTCCTCCTCCATGGACACCGACCCCCCACCCCCACCCCCCCGGATCTTCCCACAATCTAACGACTAAAGGGTTAAAACCTGACCAAACAGGGGCCTCCAAGATCCTGCTCCAGCTCCACAAAAACACCGCATCTAACTGATCTATGCACGTGAGAGGCTGGTTGTTAAGATCCTGATTAAGTGGGATACTACATGGGAAGTGGTTAGCACAGGCCTGGCTCGGAGTCCCTGCTTGATGCATGACTTATCTTCAAGGCTGAGCTGCTCTAAGAGAAGGTCCCTCCTCCTACTGAACAGTGATCTGTCTCTATCATATCACCAGCTGTGGCCCTGCATTTACCCAGGAGCCTAAACAGATTCCAATTCAGGCCGATTGGTCCAGGAGGACCCCTGGGAAGAGACTAGGGACTTTGAGATTACACCATTCATATACCTGCTGCCCCCACCCTAGGTAAGCAGCAGATGTCCCTGAGGAATCCTCTTCTCTTTCATTCTCCCCCCACCCCGCTGCCCCGCCACCAGAGCCTGCAAGCTGATTCTCTCATTCGCCCTTCCCAAGCTCCCTGGAAGGTAGGTAGCAAGGGCAGATGTGGCTTTTTACATTTACAGATGTTGAGGCACCCAAGTCAGAAGGCTTGTCCAAGATCACACAGTGAAGGATCTGGAATTAAAACCTAGGTTTCATGTTCTGACCCCTAATCCATTAAAATACCTGCAATTCTAATTTCACAGGTTAGGGAACAGACACCCAGGGAAGGGAGTGGCCTAGGGCTTTCCAAATAAGGTATTGTGTGGAGGGCAGGCAAAATTGAGGCTGGGGGACCAGAACTCTGTCTTCTCAAGGGTGGATAGGGGATAGAGGGCCCAACTCTGGCAGGGTCCATCATCCCCAGGTGTCCCCGTTCACCCTACTGCTGCCTCCAGGGTCCATCAAAGGTGGGCCACTCGGGCACTGGGGAGCCATACTTCTCTGTTCTGTCCTCAGTCTGAGAGCATCAGGCATGGGTGTTGCCCTTCTTAGTCTCTGCACCATCTACCTCTGGGAATGCTGTGGCCGCGGAACGAAAACAGAGCAATGCTCGCTGCCAGCCCAGCCCTGCTTAGTAATGTGCCCTTTGCATTCATTGCCAGGGGAGCAGTGGGAATACAGCTGCGGTACCTGATGGTACATCTAAAAACAGCCATCTGAGGGGGCCCACAGACTCCCACCTGTCCTCTCCCAGCCACCCCCCTCTGGAGAGGGGCGAGGAGCCGTTTCTTTTTTCTCCCACCCCAAGGAGATCAGTATGTTGTGTAAAAACAACTCCATCCAGCAAAGCTCTACTTTACACCTACCTCCATCTGGACTGTCCCTCCCAGCATTCCACTAATTCACCAAGAATTCCTTCCAGAATCATGATTGATTTCACAGCACGAGGCTGCCTCCTGCCTACCAAGCCCCAGCCAGGTGGAGCGAAGCAGTCACATCCATGCTCAGCCCAGGAGCTTGGGGGCAGGGGGGCAGAGCCAGAGGGATGCACACCAAGAAATGGCTGTCAGGGGAACGAGGCAAGATAATGAGTCAAGGCTGGAATGTTTGAAAGGGAAGTTCATTTGGGATAACAGCTACCTAGGATATGCTTAGGGCTTTGCAAGATTTATCCCACTGAATACTCAGGGTGGCATTTTACAAATGAGGAAACGCATGTGAAAAGATGTTGTCATAAGCTCAGGGAAGAAAGGCACCAGGACACAGCGCTACTTTCCTACAGGCCCTCCTGTGGGAAAAACGGTCACTATTCCGGCCAGAATTTCTTGTAGATAACTTCCATGATGTTCACTTTCCTGATAATGTACTCATGCATAAAAATAATGCTTAGTGGTCCTCAGGGTAAGAGAATGATATTAATATTAATTGCATTGTTGGTAGTACTAAGAGTAGCACTAGCGACTGAAAATTATTATGCATTTTAATGACTATTGGGCACTATGCTGGATACTTCACATACAGTATTTCCTTAATAATTCTGTATCACTTTCAATGTCCCTAGAAAAAATGCTGGTTATGTACGTACGTATGTTAAAAATTTCAGTGCAATCACAAAGAGAATAAAATATGATCTACAGCTTGTGAACCAGCAAAGGAAACATGAAGGGGATGCAAAACTATCCATCAACGCGAGACAGGAAAAAGAAAAGAGGAGCCAAGAAAAGGACTGTGAACAGAAACCCAAAATAAAACAGTAGGAGAAAAGCTCAAAAATTGTATCAGTGATTACAATAAATATAAATGAATTAAGTTTGCCTATTAAAAGACTGAGATCATCAGACGAAACATTTGAACAAAATTCAACTATGTGATGGCCACAAGAGACGTATCTAAAAGAAAACCTTTCTAAAAGGCTGAAAATAAAGAGACAGAAAAGCACCCGTCAGGCTAACGCCACCAAAATAAAACCGGCATGACATGTCATTGATGTCATTCAAAACTAGCTTGGGTCCTCAAAACCGTGGAAGGTGGATTTGAATTCCCTGTTTTGCAGAAGGAGACTGAGGAACAAAGAGGTTAGGTTACATGCCAAGGGTCCCACAGGCAGCTGGGACAGAAAGAGGATGCACACGCAGGTTTCCATTACTCCAGACCCCATGCTTTCAACCAAAACACTTTATTGTTCTAAGTAGCATTGCCTTGGGAAATAGTTAGTGGGTGGAAAATACATATTCCATAATCAAGGCTTGGAGTATGAATGAGGGAAATGGAGAAAAGGTCATGAGTCACTAAAGAAGAAAAAAAAAAAATCTACTGGTTCTCAATCCTGAAGGGAGATGAGCGAAAACACCCAGGGGCCAGTGATCTGGCCCCCACCCAGACTGATTATCATCTCCAGGGGTGAGGCCCAGTCATCAGCATTTTAAACGCTTCTGAAGTAGCTCCCACATACAGGGAGCGTTGAGAACAACTAACCTGTACACATGCTCAAGGGCAAGTCTACTAAAACAAAGGGTACTTTTAGGTCGTTGTGAAAAGCATAAACTAGATGACCCTCCAACTTCATCCCTTCTGCCTGCAATTCAAAAAAGAAATAATTAGAATAAGGGGAGGTATGTGACCCCCCTCCTCTGCACAGTGAGGGGAAACCACATCTGGGAATATCTGAGAAAAGAGCTGATAGAAACCATGAGCTGACACCCACCACACACACACACACACACACACACACACACACACACACACACTCCCCTGGTTCTTGAAGAGAAGAGAATCACAGAATCTTAGGGGTGGAAGAATCTTATAGGAAACTTAAAATGGCTCCTAGACTTGGCTGACCGTTACAACTGTCTTGGAAACTTTGTAAAAATATATTCTGTATTCTACCCCTGGGGAATCTGATTCCATAGGTCTGACTCAAGCCTGGAAGACATTATTTTTTAAAACATACTCAGAGAGGCTTTTGGAGGGAGCTAGCTAAATGGAGTCAGATCACAATAACGCCATGTCCCTAGGCATAATTAAGGAAAAAAAAAAAAAGCCAGCGATCAAACAAGGAATGCCATCAACATTTAAAGATGGAGACCCGGGGTGGGGGTGGGGGACAGGGTTTGGCATGATTTGTGAGGTTCTTGTCCCTACCCCACCCCCTGGAAGCAGTCATTATTTGTTAGGCCCAAATCCTGAGGCTTTCCACTAATTACTGCACATTTGGAGAGAAGCAAACTATGCTCTTACTGTTATTTTTTTACCTTTTCTGACTTGATAGGGACAAATGAGAAACTACTAGGAAGTGGCTGTAAAGCAGCGAACGAACACATCTCTGTCCTAGCAGCACAGGCTCCAGGGCTCAGTGCTTAACTGAGGGGATCATCTAAATGTCAAGGGCATCCCCTCACGGAGGACAGCACGTCCCCTAAGAGTAAAATGAACCTTGGAACAGGACTTTAACAAAGTCTTCTGTGTTCCTATCCAAAGGAACACGCTCTTACCCTCCTCCATCCCCCGGGTTCCCTATAATGCTCCAGGCACCGCAAATCATCTCAAAGTGCAGCTCAGATACCACCACAGAGGTTTGCAGTCGGTTACAAAAGGAGTCACAAAGCACTTGCCCACAGTATCAGAGCAATTAGAAGGACCAGACAAAGCTGCCCAGGTTCAGCATGAGCAAGATCATGGCACTTGACACAGACTTTGGGGGCGGGGGGGGGGGGCGGAAGATAAAGGGGCGGGGGGATAAGGAACACAAAAGATGAAGAGCCAGCCCAGTCTGGAAGAAAACAGAACAAAAATAACAGAGGAAATTTCCTACAAGTGCTTAAAGCAATAGAAAGAATTAATCAGAATATATGTTCAATAAAACAAGAAAGTTGGATTACCAAGAAGTTAGATCAAAGCTAACAAATTGAAGACCAAAATAACCATCATTTCAGATTGCTGAATAAACTGGAGACAGAAAGAATGCAAGTGAAAACTGAACTGCTGCATAGGGGGAAGGCTCGGGACTAAAGTACGCTGGAACTCATTAAATATTATCCACCTTAACAAGGTAAAAACAATGCCATTACTAAAATAAGGCAGGGAGGAGGGAGTGCGTGAATGCTCATTTCTTCCTCTTTTATAGCAAGGACTCAAGGTCTAAAATTAAAAGTAGTTGTTAACAGAAAGGAATGACTTCAACCTCATATTGTTTATAACCTTAGTGAGATCTTTCAGAAAATGCCTGTTTCAATGAAGAGATCGTTATCCACAACTCAGCACTGCTTTTGGATGTATCCTCTTAAAAACTTAAGCAAAGTCTGTTCATATTCTTTTTTTAAATCAGATGTAGAGGGTGATCCTATTATTCTAAGATCACCCCTACCAATCGATGGTCTCTGTATCCTTCCAGCCATAGATGGCCATAGAAAGGTTCTTCCATGGTCTTCTCCTTCTATTCAAGGTGGCTATTTCTAGTTAGTGAGGCTTTGAATTGTTCTTAAAAATTCTATTTGAATATTGCTGTTGCCTGGATTACTTGTAGCAAACATTTCAAAAACAATTATTATTTTTAAGAAGAAAAACTCCCCAGTGGCTGCGATGCTCACAGCCACGTTGGAGGACCACTTCCTCTCGCCCAGAAATCTCCCTGCACCCTCCTGAGAAGCCATCTCCCAGCTGTGGCCAAAATCTCTGGGGTGAGGAGGCATTCCCTGTCACCCAACTGTCCCCTCCCACTGCAGGGCAACTTCAAGTTTACAGGGCAGCTAATTTTCTTGCCACTGCTTTCCTTGCTATTGTATCTTCTGGCACTAATACCTACTTTTTATTGAATTGCCCCGCTCTCTTGGGAAAACACCAGAACAGTCTGACTGCTCTACGTATGTCCTTGCCTTGCAATATAGGAAGACAAAAATCACGTGAGTCTCATCTGACCAACCTTCTTCCTCCCCAGCGATCCCAGACCAGGTGCTAAAGAAAAAGAAGAGACTGCATTTTCTCTGCCCCGTGACAAAGTCATTGCATGATGAATTTAAAAGAAATCGAGATGTTTCTAAGATGCTCTACAGGAGCCCCCCAGGCAGCGGGGCACAGGAGCCCCCAGGCCTTGCCTGGAACACATTCTCCCAGGACTGCGCCCTTCTTAGCAGGGACTTATTCCAAGGAAAAATTCTGCTGCCTTGGTTTTGAACAGAGCTAGGCAGGCCTCCATCAAAATGCATACCTGGCCCAGGCGGCATGGCTCAGAGGTTGAGCATCAACCTATGAACCAGGAAGTTTGATTCCAGGTCAGGGCACATGCCCAGGTTTTGGCTCTATCCCCAGTGGGGGGAAGGGGAGGGGCGAGCAGGAAACAGCCAATCAACGATTCTTTCTCATCACTGATGTTTCTATCTCTCTCCCCCTCTCCCTCCCTCTCTGATTTTTTTTTTTTTTTTTTTTAATGCAAACCTGTGTTGGCAGCCAGGCCATGGAACAGGGCCTGGAAAACGTGGCTTCATTTCTCGGCATAGGAACAGAGATCCAATATAGCTCAGCCCAGTTGGGCTGATGACCCCACTGCCCTGTCCCTAAATCCTCTGCAGTGTTCTTGGAGTCACCTCCAGGTCCCGAAATCCAACCGCCCAACCCCTCAGGCACATGCATTGCTCTCCAGTTCCTCCCCAGGGCGCTCCTCAGACCGTCTGGGACCTCATTTATCCCGGCAGCCCTGGCGCTGGCAGGGAGGGGAGGCACCCAACACCACGGCCCAGAAGGAACCTCCGCAGGGAATCAGTCAAAAGCCAGACACTAAAATTACATTTCTCACTCCCTTCTCATTAGGAGGGAAGTCTGTGTGGGGCTGGCTGTGATCACACACTCTCTGCCGTAAGCGAGAGAGCTCTCAACTGCCTCCTCCTCCTCCTCTTCCTTCTCCAGTCCTGCCCCCTCTCCATGCCTTCAAGGCCCCCCACCTCCACTGAATCTCCAGCTTGCTGCCTCCCACGGGCTCACGGCATTGGAGAGGCACCCAGCTTCCTGGGGAACCTGCAGAGAGCTCTGGTCCACCCGCCAGGGAGAGGGTGAGCCTGCACGGATACACAGGACTCAGCCCTTCACGGATACACAGGACTCGGCCCTTCACGGATACACAGGACTCGGCCCTTCACGGATACACAGGACTCAGCCCTTCACGGATACACAGGACTCGGCCCTGCCCGGATACACAGGACTTGGGAAGCAGAAGGAGACCATGTTTGGACAGAACAGCAAAGGAACATTTCAGCCTCCAAGAATCGACAACACCACCAGTGCAAGGAGAGGGGCAAGACAAGCCCTTCACAGCAGGCAACTGCAAACAGCCCGAGTCCCAGGCCTCTCCTGTCCCTTCCTTCTGGAAAAGCTCACACAAGAAGGTTATTTCCCAAGAGCCTCAGACATGGCGCCGCCTGGCCCCTGTGCTGGCTGAGTGTTTCCAGTGGGGAAAGCAGGGACAGGCTGGCTCTCAGCAAGGCCTGTGCACCATGCACAGCCTGTCTTTTCAGGCCTCCTTCATGTTTCAAAACTTCACTGCTGGGTGTGTACTTGCCAGGGAAGCACACAGACAACCTCAGAGATGTTCAACCAGATCTGGATGTTACACCTGGGTTTTTGTTTTCCTTTCTTGGGCACCTACTATGTGCCAGGCACTCTGCTCGCTGCTCTGCACACCAGCTTCCATGCAGTCCTCCAACAATGGTGGAGATGGTATCTTCTCCCCCTTGTCCAGGTGAGCCTGGAGCTCAGGCTAAGGAACTTGCCGGAGGCCATTACAAGTGACGATGCACGGCAGACATAAATATAGTCCCAGAAACCATGATCTTCCTGCCACACCAAGTGGTTTCCCTAAGGAGTGCCCACGGAACGCAGCCCAGCCTGGATCATCCATCAGAGCAGAGGAAGAACACTCCTCTGTCAAAATGAAGGATGCTCCCAGCAAGGGTGTTGAGCTGGGAGTGTTCGAAGTTCCATAAACATCTCCTTGTGCAAAGAAGAGCTGAAAAATCAGGCTGGCTCTGCCTCAGAGGCCAGAATCCAGACACCTCTCCCAAGCCTGCTTCCCCATTGACCTGCAATCCCACCAGGAGTTACTAAGAAATCCTGCGGGCTTGGCTGAAAGAACAGAACTGGTCAATTATATTTTATTCTCCCCACTAAACCTTAAATAGTATGCCCAAGTCAGACAGCCCTTGCCTTTCATTTTTCTTGGCTTTAGGAAGGCAGAGAGGGGAAATGGAGCCAAGAGCCCAAGTATCGGAGCATTTATAGTAATCCAGCCTCGGTCAGGACAGGGCCCCCGCCCGGCACCACCTCTGTGTGGCTCTGCCAGATCCACTGGATCGGGGGTGAGAGTCAGCCCTTCCACCCACAGTAGACTTCTTTCCTCCAAGGCCCATCCATGAGCAGGAGGGTTTTAAAGCAGAGGCTGAGGAGTCGACGTGGATCGCCTTCCTCTTAGGTTCTCTGACTCAGGTAGTACCAGGCCCAAAAAGACCAAAGGAAATGGGCGGACCCCAACGATGATCACTGAAAACAATAGTTGGCAAACTAATGGTCCACAGGTCAAACTTGGCCCGTTTGTGCTTGCAGATAAAGATTTATTGGGACAGAGCCATGCTCATCTGTGATGTATTATTATGGCTGAGTCCATGCTACAAAGGCATGGCTGAGTTGCTGCAACAGCATGGCCCACAAAGCCCAAAATATGTATTCTCTGGCCCTTTACAGAAAAAAAGTTGCGTCTATTTAGAAAAACTTTCAGAAGTGGTTGGGTGGATTGCTTGAGCTTTTTAAAGAGCAAATAATATCTCTGGAGTATATCTGCTACAGTCTTGCTTGGAAGGCAAAGGACAGAAAAAAAATGGCCCTGAGGTCTCTTCTAGCCCCTCAGGAAGCCAAAAAAAGGGGCAGGGTGCCTGGTACCCAGTGCTTCAGATGACAACATATTTACAGAAGGGCGATCTATGCACCATCTTGGGGAGGCCAAACCATCACACCTCGTGCGACCACGCAGCCTGATCCCGCCCCACATCTGGCACCGATGGCCTAAGGTGGACAGTGCCTGCTGCAGGAGGGCGAGCAGGCAGCTACTCCACCCCACTGGGCTCAGGGGCAGGAGAAGCGTGCCCTGAAGCTGTGCCCTGGCAGGTTTTCATGCAACAGATACCACAGCTCTGGAGCCTCCAACTCACAGCACGCACACAGATCGGCCCAGCGCAGCGGGGTGTGTGGGATCTGGAAGCTGACCAGAGAGCTGCCACCTTTTATTTAGCCTCTGCTCCAGCCTACCTACGGCAAGACTCTTGAGCGTGGCAACAGGGTATTGGGGCAGGACCACTGGACCGGGACTCGGGAGACTTGGGGTCTCATCCCAGCTCTGCTGCTGCCTCCTCGTGCAACCTTAGGAGACTCCTTTCATGTCTCTGGGCCTCAGCTTTTTCTTCTGTCAAATGGGTTAATGCTACCCGTTACACCTAATGCACAGAGCTAGTCATTTAACAATTACTGAGCAGACATTGTTCTAGAACTTGAGTATAGTATAGCAAAAACAAGACTGGCAGAAGTCCTGCCTCATGGAGCTTACACTCGGGTTGGAACGGAACCTAGTAAGGGATGCGCACAGGAATGCTCTGAAAACCGTGATGCACTCCGCTGCATCATGATGGTGGCCTATCTTCCCACGCCAGGCCGTGTGCAGGCTGGATTCACACACAGACCTGCTGGGAAGAAATCGCTGACCACAGTCATGGACAGGAAACTGTTCTGGACACTTTGTAAGTATCAAGCCGGCAATCACAAGCAGTCCTCAACGCTGAGGAAGGCACCGTAAATACGCACACGCTACAAACAGCAAGCTGGGGCCAGAGCAGGGAAGCCGCTCCCCCAGGGTGACAGCTGGTAAAGGCAGAGACAGGACTAAAACTCAGGCATCCTGGCCTGGGCGCACGCGTTTAACCACTCCCCATCCTGCCTCTACTGAGAAGGAAATGTGAGCGTCCTGCCCCTTCTGGTGTCTCCTCTGCCGGGTAATGGTGTTGAACTTACTGTTGTGACAAAGAAGAGGAAGCTAGGAGAAAGTGTCCCCGAATGGGGAAGGGAAGTTCTCATTCACTGTTTCAGTCACAGAACAAGACGGCTCCAACAGGAGAGCTGTATCCGAGGCCTGAGCTGACCAGGAGATGGTCCATCAGCCCTCTCCCTGGATCACACTGTCCTGGCTGGGGATTCCCAGGAGGGCATGTGTCTAGTTGTGGGCAGTGAGCAGTGACCCCAGCCCAGGGAGGCAGGGGACTTATGAGCTAAGCGGGAGAAGGGATGCCCTGTCAGGCCGTTATCTGGCAACGCGCCCTTCCGTTGGTTTCCCTTTCGCTACCCCCTTTTTCAGTAAAGAGTATTTAAGTGGCAGGCCAGGTTCCCAACACAATATAAGAAATAAGGAAAGGCTGGAAAACCATGCATACACGCTGGATCCATACGGTTCAAGGAAAATAGTGCCCCCTGGAAGCTAGTATCTCGGTGGCAGTCCTCGTAAGTGAGAAATCCCCCCCACAGGAAGGTAACACTGGGGAGAGTCAGGGGCACAGCCACCTCTGGCCCACGTGGAGCATTTTTGTCCCTTGCTAAAGTTGAAGGATAAAGTGCTACTGTATTCAAGGGTAAAACAGAAGAGGGGGATGCTAAGCGGGGCGAGAGAATGGAGTGTGGAGCAAAGGATTCAGATTCAGGGGCTGTGCGGGGACCCCCACCCAAGCCATGCAAGAGACTCTCCCGAGCCGGGCGCTGATGCTCCTGTCTGGGCTGCTCACCACCAGGGCCCGAGATGAGCAAAGGAGAAAGGCAAAGAAGACAGAGACATAATCCGCCATTTAGGGAAACCCTGGTGCATCCGGTTGGGAGGGTGGGGTGTCGGGGAAGACAGGACTGGCCGTGCTCCCAGGCCAGATAGGCTCATCTCTCCCGGGAGGCTCCCATCTGATACTGGTTCTGGCTGGGGCTGCCTCTCTCGGTGCCTGCAGCACAGACATGAGCGTGTTTGGCCCTGAGAAGTGCCACCGCATCCAGCTCGCCCTTCATTCTGCTGCTGGAAGTAATGGAAAGTCCCCGGGACCTCAAGCTCCCTCTGGGATTTCCCACTGTTCTCTCCTGCCTCACTTTCCTTTTTATCTGGGATTAACATATTGTTGTGCCATCTACACAGTTGTCAGCATGCCTGTCTTAGCTTTGTGACCTCATGTAGACCCACGGAACAGAGGAGCTGGAAGAAGCCTTGGAAAACATTCCCCAGCAAGCATCTCAGATTCGGGCATGCCTCTCCCCGGGGAACTTGGCCGTATCTATGTAGAAGCCAGCAAGGCTGGGGAGAGGCAAGGGCTGCACATGCTCAGAGCACATTTCTATCTGTTTCTGCTTTTTCAAGCTATGTGTCCTGGTTTGGGGATTTTTGTGTATGGTTACCATTAGGTTTATAAAAAGTAAACTTGCATATACGTATACCATAGGTGTTTTTTTTTTCCTTTTTAGTGCATCTGATCTTCATACTCCTTTACCAGTTCATCTTCATCCTCACCTTTTATATTTTGTGGTCACAAATTATCCCTGTTAATGTGGTAAGTTTTTTGGTGATCTTACTCATAGTGTTGTGACCTTATGTTCTTTGTTTTGGGTGGAATAACTCCCTTGAGTATTTCCTGCAATGGAGGTTTTCTGGCGATAATATCCCTCAGCCTCTATATGTCTAGGAATGTCTTTATTCCGACTTCATATTTAAAGGGTATTTTGCTGGATATGTTACTCGTGGCTGGTTATTTCCCTCTTTCAGATATTTGAATATTTGGTTCCACTCTCTTCTGGCTCGTAGAGTTTCTGCTGAGAAGTCGGATGAAATTCTGATGGTCACTTCCTTCTTTTCCCTGGCTGCTTTGAGAATATTTTCTTTGTCATTAATTTTTGACAGTTTTAATACCAAGTGCTTCTTTGGTTTTAAGTTTTTGTTTTTTGCTTTAAATATATTTGTATTGATTTCAGAGAGGAAGGGAGAAGGAGAGATGGAAACATCAATGATGAGGGAGGATCATTGATAGGCTGCCTCCTGCACGCCCCCTACTGGGGATCGAGCCTGCAACCCAGCATGTGCCCTTGACCATAATTGAACCAGGGACCCTTCAGTCCTCAGGCCAACACTCTATCCACTGAGCCAAACCGGCTAGGGCCCAAGTGCTTCTTTGGATTGAGGTAATGAGGTGTTCTGTTTGCTTCTTGGATTTGAGGATCTAGTTCTTTTCATAGGTATAGGAAGTTCTCATCCACTATTTCTTGAATAGGCTCACCATTCCATGCTCTCCTCTCTTTGAGCACATTTTCAAAAATGGACCAATTTTATGGTAAGATTTTGGCATGATTGTTAACCCTTTGCACTCGCTTGCTTTTTTCTCGATTCCTTTATTCTACTTGGGATTTAATGCTAACCGTGTCGAGTCACACTCGACATCCGAGTGCAAAAGGTTAAGTTTGTGAGGAAAGATGCTAAAGCACTGTGAGAATAAGACCTAAGATCCTGAGACAAGCAGAAAGGGCAGTCTATGTGGGGTACCAGTTTTATATGCTGCCTTCAACCCAAGCACAGCACAAGCCCTGCTCCCAAAAGTAAGGCCCCAACCAAGATTTTGGTGTCAAGGTACACCAAGCTACTCAGGGGACACCCTCATGGGGTATAAAATTGATTCAAAAATGTCAGGAGGGAAAACACCATTTTTACATTAAATGGAACACACACACACCATGAAATGACAGGGCAAATCTGCACAAGTTGATTATGTCAATGTGCACACAGTGGGTGACTATATGGATTACGCTCTGGAGGGAGGGCGGTGGGGCTCAGGCACCAGTGGCCAGCAAATCCACTCCAGCCATCACTAAGACAGCAGAGATGGATGCACAAGTCACCCTCTCCTTCCGGGGATGGCTGTGGGGAGTTGATTACACAGAGGGGACTACAGTTTTAAGCTGAGAGATGCCTACAACTTCCAGCCCCACTGAAAGGCTGGAAGCGGCAAGGAGGAGGTCGAATGTCAGCGACAGAGGCACAGGCCTCCCTGAGCCACAGTGGGAAAACACTCCCTGGACAGATGGGTCATTTCCACATGTATCTGAAACGTGGAGAGACAATAAAGGGGTCTGGGTGCAGGCCAGGAAGACTATACGCAAAGAGATGGGAGAGTCCTCCGAGGGAGAGTCCTGCCAGTGCGGACAGGGCAGGAGAGCACACGGGATCGTGTGGAAAGGGGCGGCTCCGAACGAGCGAGCCTCTGCTTTGGGGAAAGGCAGCACTCGAGACCTCCATGAAACATCAGCCCAGGTGAGCACCCTAACCCCTCCATTTACCAGCGGTGTGACCTTAAGGAGCTTATCTAATTCTCTGGGTCTGTTTCCTCTTCTGAAAGCAGGGACAATCACTGTGCACACACCTGGTGGGGGTGGAGGGAGGACTAAAAGGTTCATATAAGGCCGTGGTCGGCAAACTGTGGCTCATGCGGCTCTTTGGCCCCTTGAGTGTGGCTCTTCCACAAAATACCACGGCCTGGGAGAGTCTATTTTGAAGAAGTGGCGTTAGAAGAAGTTTAAGTTTAAAAAATTTGGCTCTCAAAAGAAATTTCAATCGTTGTACTGTTGATATTTGACTCTGTTGACTAATGAGTTTGCCGACCACTGACATAAGGTCTTCAAAGCAGGACGAACAGTTTCCCTGGTGCTAAGTTACAGCAAGTCTGCTGGCTCTCTAAACCTCCGAAAGCCCAGGTTAGGTGGCAGGGCCCAGCAGAGAAACTGCCCCAGGCTCCCTGAACGCCGTCCTGGAGAACAAAGTCCTCTCTGATGAGGTGAGGAAGAATCCACAGAAATTGCTTTTGCAATTTGGAAATGAAGACAACCAAGAAAGCATCCAGAAGAACCTTTGCCTCCACTTATGAGCCCACATACTTTCCGAGGCCTTCCTGTTCCTGGAATCGGAGCCATCTGCAAAGACTCCTTACCCTTGAAAGGCACTGACTTTGTGGTCGGGACGCCAAGCCCACGGAGTCCACGGTCCTGAGCTCACTCTTGGAACAGGCAGTTCCTGAGGAACTTGGGGAAGGTGGGAGACAGGAAGAGGCAGGAACAGCCCATCACGAAGGGGGTGTGCTGGCTGGCATTGACATCATACTAGCTCCTCCCACCATGGGAAAGTGATATCTCTTCTGAAAAAGAACCATTCCCTCATGAAAACTCTACCCACAGTACCTCTTCCCTCCCCATCTCTTCAGTCTGACACACACATCCGCACACACATACAAACATGCACACAGGTGTATACCACAGGAAGATGTATCAGGCAAAAAATTCCCGGGACTGAGAAGAGGGGGCATTCATTCTAGGGAAGTGAGCTGGGTGACTAGGGAACAGACAGATGGGAAGATGTACTTCAGGGACAGATCAGACCAGCAAAGCCCTTCCCCACAGGCCAGGGTGACTATATGACAAAGTCACAGGGCCTTCCGTGCTTCTTGGGACTTGATTTGAGCCCAGACAAAAACTCTATGGATCAATAGTCACTTCTGACTATTATAAGAAGTGAGCCTCCAGGATTGAAGACCCCAAGGGTCAGGAAAACAATCCCAGAAATGGAGATCTGGAAGAAAGAACCTGAAAGTTAGAATCAAGGAATGGCTAATGTCCCTTCTAATGAAGAAAATAAATTTACTTATTAAAATGACAATCCAATGTCACCTGTTTTTCAAGCGTATCTTTCCGAACCAAATGTAAAAAACAACTGTAAAACTCTAAGTTCTGCTAGTTCAGCCAACTTCATAACAACAACAGCAAAGTCTAAGGGGTTCTCCTAGCTTCAAGCAGAGGCCTGTGCCGAGTGTCCTGGAGTGTTCCAAGATCCCAGCCCCCACGCTGGCGTTAAGAATGATGTATGAAGCAATATAAAAACATCATTTTCCATTTGGCACAGAGAACGTGGTACAAGCCTGTGGTGGTTAAACTAAACAGATGAAAAGGGAACAACAGTACAGAGCTACAAACCTAGCTTCCCCATGCCCCTCACACACACACACACACACACACACACACACGCCTCAGGAGGGTGGCATCTAGAGATGAAGTTAGTGCTAGAGAAGCCAGGAATCTTGGTTGCATTTGGGGGCCTCTGGTTCCATGCTAGAATCAACCAGGTAAACCCCAATGAACTGTTACTATCAAAGAACTAATTTAAGCAAACACTGGCATTCTATGCAGGAGCAATAGCAAAATGCAGGATTTTGAAAGCATTCTGAGCTCCTCTCAGAAAAAGGCTGGACAAATATCCAGAGTGGATACACAGCATGACCAGAGAGAAGGAGCTCGGGCTTCTGTTTGAGGTTCTAAGCCACTTTCTACCACATAACACCTGGGGCACGTTGGGCAAGCCACCCAATCTCACTGAGCCGAGCCTGTTCCTTCACCTTTAAAAATGGAATTGTGGTTTTCAAAGTGATTGGGAGGAACTGAAAGTTGTTCTCAGATGACAGACCTCTGTCACCTCTCAAGTGTTCCTTGAAAGTGTCCATGTTGCTGCTGCTGCTGATGATGATGAAGACAGTGATACAATAAGGTCACTCCTCACTCATCGCAAAGCCATGACCATGCTGCACCCGGTAGAAGCCAGGATCCTAAAGGTATGGACAGATCCATCCAAAGGATCAAGATGAGCACGATGAGTCTCTGGGTCGTGAACACACTCAGCCAAGTGCCTCATGCCCAACACCAGGGCACCATCTTCCATCAACACCCAACAGTCATGCTGCAGTGATGCATGCCGATGAGCCAAAACACCATCACCGGGGAACTCCCCAGCTCCAGCCCCTGGCCCGTCCATCACAGGCAGACTCACACTGCAATGCCTCCAACTCACCTCCTGTGGGCCCGCTGAGGCGGAGTCTGAGAGCCGCCAAGGGAATGGAGCTTGTGTGCTATTTGATGGCCCTCTAGCTGCAATAGCAGGTTGATTGGAGACTAATATAAATAACTCACTCAGATAATTCTGGCAATTAAGTCTGGCCAAAGAGAGAAGATGGATGTGGCATACTCTGAGCGAAGAGCAGCACAAGAGGCAGGTTTCTGAAAGGTTAGGGAGAGCTATGCAAGGAAATTAACTCCAGAGAGGTTCGCAGGGAATCCGGGGCCCTGGGCTCATTATTTCAATCTTGGCAGCTGTCAATCACTGCCAGAAGGCAGTTTAATCCTGCCCCAAAGCTTTCAGGAGCACTATGAATCAAGGCCCACCATCAGCCTTTTAATGCCGAGTCCCTGCGTTACGGGCTTTCTCCTGCTGGGAGCGCACAAGCTCCTCCTACAGAGCGTGTGTCGGGCATAATGGATGTGTGGACAAACACAAATACTCAGTCAGCCAGAGGTGACAGAAACACATCTATAATATTAGCCCAATTGAGTTTATGAGAAACAAGTGTGCAGTTCAATACTGTTTATATGGTTCATGGGAGACTCTTGGGCAGTGACAAAGAATATAATTCTCATCCTCTTTAGGGTTTCCCGAGATGAACAGGAGATGTAGAAAATACAGTAATAATGTGCCATTAGGAGAGGGGCTGGGTGTCTCGAGATCCCCCTCCCCCATGTTTAAAAAAAAAAAAAAAAAGGAAGTCACCCGCTCACATTAAGAATTTCAGACTGCCTGGAAATGACTTTTTTGTCTTTACACCATTCTCTAAGAATGTACGGTAAGCTAACGTCCCAGTCTGAAATTATATAAAGATTGCACCAGTCAAATAAGACATTTGAGTGTGCAAATTATAAGAAATGCTAAATAACAGCAATACTACTTAATAGCAATTACTTAGTTTCTTTCACCTTGACCTGAATAATCTGCAAGGCTTTCTCGAGTTCTCTATCTCGTTTGACCTTCACAAAAAAACTCTGAAGTGGGTATCCTTACCCACCGTCTAAGGAGAAGGAAACAGCTCAGAGAGTGGGTCCTTGCTTCTCCCGATTTCAGCGGACTCCTGGAATGTTTGTGATTCTGGCCTTACAAAAATAAGCACACAAGTGGTGAGACAGACCTCCTGGGTCAGGTGCTGCTGGACGGCACCTCCCTCGGAGCACAGACCTGCAGAGGCAGCGGGGTGCCAAGCACTACGCCTCTCCCACTGTGTAGATAGCTATTCCATCAGATCCATTTGATCACGGTGATGCTGAGGTGGGGTGGCAGGATGAAGGTGGGGGTGGGGGAAGGGAGTACCCTGAACTCTGACCCATGGTTCACCAGCATAAACGGAATGCCAGGAAGCACCTTAGAAGACCCGTGTCCTACGGGAGAAGGGTTGTCCACAGCCAGCCCCTGGCAGTCAGGAACCTGCTGCATCTCAAAGGGGCCTCAATGGCAGTTCTGCAGTTCCAAATACGACCTCTGCCCGTCCAGATGGAAGATGGAAAGGGCACGAAATAAACCGAAGGAGAGACTCAGAAGTAAGCGTCAAGCAGGCGTCTCGATAAAACCCCTCGCACCATCCCCACTTGCTGGGCTTCAGGACCTCCCCAAGAAACCCATTTTCTGATGAGTCAGTCTCTCTTTAGTGAGGCCGTAAGCCACCTTTGAGCCTTAGGTGGCGAGTTGCTGCCACAACTTCACCCGACGGCGGCGTGCCTGAGGCACCGGTGCTGCCCTGGGCTGGGAGGGGCTGACTTCCGGCACAGGCTTCAGAAGCCTGATGGGCTGTTGCTGCCTGGGCTTCAGCCCCAGAAGGCTAGTCACTCTCCAGGCCCGTGGAGAACCCAGCCCATCAACACTCAGCAGGTGCGCAGACCACCCGCAGCTGGTCCACAGAAGTGGGGTCTATGGTGGTCTCTTTGAGACAAACTAAGGCAGCAGGGCATATGCCCAGGCGGAGACGGGATGGGTGCACTGGTACAGCTCTACCAGTGCTAAGAGGCTGAAATGCTCTTTACATGTTAGTAAGTAGCCCCTCCCATGAACTCTACCATCACCCTGACCCCTCCCGGGACCCCAGACCTCCCATGACCCAGCAGCTGAGGAGTCAGCACCTGGTGCAGCAGGTGGACGCTCTTCCAGGACCGCATTGGTGTCGGGGCCGTGCACCTGTGCACCGATGGGCGTGCCATGCCATCCCTGCATGTGCCCAGTCCTCGTGCTGCAGCTTGGACCACTGTGCCCCACTGGCCGGAAGGCGGACGGACCCAGCTCTGCTGAGAACCAGCTGGGAACCACACTGTGGACTGTTCTCCACAGGGTGAGAGGGGGTCACCCAGCTCTCCTCATCATGGAGGGACCCTCCTTCATTCCCACCCGGACTAGGGAATGCTGGGGGAGAAACCACTGCCCTATGCATACTGTCTCCACACCTTTGAGTCTATGTAAATACCCACTTGTTTTCTAGGAAGAAAAATAACAGAAGCAGCAGCTCCTGGCTACACCTCTGAAATTAAAAAATCTGCTTGGTATCAACAACCATGTATTTCCAAATTTCCAACTATGTATTTCTCCAGCCAAACACAGAGAAGCCACCACTCCATCCATGGCTGTCCCAGCGGAATCAGCACCAGCGCTCAGGGCTCCAGACTATCACGTGGCCTGGTGTGCTAGCAGGTTGTGGCCCAGGCGAAGGTCATGAACCGATTTAACAGCTCACAAACATTTCAGCCAAAACGGAACAACGTAGCACAGAGAGTGGAAAGCACTGCATATGGAAGGTGCCGCTGCATAAAAGTTCAGTCCATACACGGATGTGTGTATTGGGCTGAAAAAGAAAATGGACCTCTTACTGTGGGTCTCCAGGAAAACAATCAAGTCTGAAAGCCCCCAATCTAGCTAAGCCAGCCTATCCCTGAGGAGGACACTGAGCCCAGAAGGGCAGGTGACCTGGGCAAGGCCACCAGGGAGGTGCAGCGTGGGGTGGTTTACAGCCCCGGCCTTCCCTCCTCCTCTAGAAGCTCTGGCTCTAGACACGAGTACTGAGTGTCCTGGGTGCTAAGTAGCTGGCTCTTCAGTCCCCAAAAGCTGCGCTCAAGTGCTCTCTCTGCAGTCGTGACTTTCACCGGAAGACTGACCTTAGCCCCTGACGTCCTGACCCTGACTAGGAACCCCCGAGAGAGACCCCATCCCCTCAGCCAGGCTGCGTGAGGTGCAGTTTGGGCCCAGCCTCCACCTGGAGTATCCTCTTCTGCCACCTCCAAAGTCCCACCAGCAAAACGTGGGGACGCTGGGCCCCAGAGGGCCTTCCAGCAAGGATCCTCCAGCACATGTGATTCAAGGGTCCTTTCACCCTGGGGCCGCTGGGAAAATGAGGGGACTGTGTGCTTTGTGAGAGCCTGGCACAGGTGAGAGGCTCCAGATGTCCAATAAAGCCCCGTGATGCAGGGACATATATTAGTATCGCCCGCACTCAGAGCTATCGCTTTGGGGCAGGGGCTGGGGAGGCCACATGCTAACCTGACAAGCTCAGGGAAGGCCTGCTTGGCCATCTTGCAAACTTAAAGACCTAAAGTAACCCCAAAGGATGGCCTGTAATTAAAACTTTAACTAAAAGCAGTTTATAGTGGGTAGTCATGTCCTAGGCCGGTATTTTCCCTGACAAGGTCAATTTTTACCTTAACTGAGCCTATTGTCATTTTGCAACTAAGATAACATGCCTATGAAATGTCAGAGTAACCTGTAACTTCCCTTTTTCCCCAACCCCTGGGGCACAACCAAATGCGCCTGGGCCATAAATTCCTTCATTGTTATTGTTATCACGTTAATTGTTGACTGTTAACTATCTGCACCCACCTTAAGTAAAAGAAGTATGATCATTTTACTTTTTATCCAATCCCAGAGGTTTTCCCGGTTTGCTTTCTCCCACCTCCCTAATCTATCACCAATGGAGTTCAAGTAACCCACTCATGTCTCCTCTTTTCATTGTAATGTATAAAACAAGGTGAAAAACCACCATTCTCCGGAGCTTTATCCCAATCCGTTGAGATTCTGCTTCCCGGCAATTGTCGAGAGTTTGGCTCAAATAAACTCACAAAAATTCTTTACAGGTTTGAATGTCTTTAGGTTAACAGCTTCTACCATGTTTATTCTATTCTAAGCATTTCATATGTATTATTCACTCTCACCATCAGCTCACTGAAGTAGGTGCTTATCCCCACTTTGCCAGAAATGAATTAAGAAAGGCTACAGGACGTGCCCAACATGACACAGCTCATTGGTAGCAGAGCCAAGGCTTGAACCCAGGTGGTCCAGCTTCAGAGCCCGCCCTACGATTAGCTCCATTTGCAGGTGCAGAATCAGAGACCCAGAAAAGCTGCATCAGGTGTCGACTCCACCCACAGACTGTGCTCGTACGCCAAGGGAAAGGTCAGTATGTTGAACAACCATCAGGATGACCGTGGGTCGAGGCCAAAGACCTTGAGCCTTCAGTAGGAGGTGCAGAGGCTTTCAGGGAAGGAGCCCGAGTGATGGAGACACTCGGAGCTCGGGGCAGTGCCTACTGTAGCCAGAAGGGAAGTTTTTCAATAGGCCATCCATCGGGAGCACTACAAACAGCCCAGATAAAAGAGCTATAGCTCCTACTTGAATCTGTGAATCTGCTTTGTTAATTACAGGGTGGAGAGTCTGGAAAGGATCCTCAAGCACATTTGATTCAATACCCTCGATTTACCGATGAGGAAACCGAGGCTGCTGCGTGAAGCATCAGGCCCACGGTCTCGCAGCTGGTAAACGTCAGAGTCAAGGTGAAAACACGGAGGCCTGGATGGTGCTCTGAGGGTTCGTCCATGGTGGTGTGTCCTCCCTCCATCCATACCAATTCTGCTCAGTAAATAAGTGTTGATGATACACATGTCTGGGCCCAGCCCGCAGCTGGTAGGCCACACCCCAACCATCCCAGGATCCTAGAAGCGGATCTTCAACTGCCCAGGTGTCCACCAGTGACTGTGCCCGCCTCATGGGTATTCAGATTTTTTTTGAGGAAGCACCTGAATTTAGTGTGACTGATTTTAGCATCCACTGGAGGCGGCTTCTAAATTTACCTCTGACATCCGAGGCTGTCTGTTGCACAAATGTATACTTCCTCGGAAGATGTTGTCAGAAACAGTAAAATTGACATACATAAAACAGCATCTTCATACCTGCATAATATTGAACTGTAAGAGTAGAGTATCTCAGAGTAAGCCTTAACCACAACACCCTTCAAAATCAGCTACAGCGGTCAAGGACTGTCCAGATGCTTCCTGCCCAGATTTTTTTTAATGAAAATTCAAGTGTCCCCAGTCTTATTCTCACTTGCCAAAGCAATTCCCTGGGCCTGGCAGTTATCTGATCATTTGGGAACTGGTCATTTGGGTTCTAACCTGTACTCTATGTGATAACACACCTTGTAGAAGCTAAAGTTGCTGTTAGTTTTAATCCCCCGCCTTTGCCTATTCCAGGAGCTCACGGTCAGTCCGCAGGCCTCTCCTGTACTCTGCGTATTCCGCGGTGCCAGGAGAGGGAGGGGCCTTTCGCTGAAGACATCCGACCCAAGTAGACCTTGCGAAGCAGCAATGCAGTGGGACCCAAACTGACACGTACACACAACCTTCCGTCAACACGCCTGCGTCCCCTGCCAGAGCAGATGGGAAAACATTACTCTTGTGCCCTGAAAGTTTCCATTCTTGATCTCAGCCCAAAGGTAACTTCTTTATTTTTAAACTTGAGCAAAAGAAAAAAAAAAACAAATTCAACTATTTTTGATTCATGCCCCTGGGCTAAAGACACACTTTGTTCTTGGTTAAAGCAAGGTGAGATTTTTTAAAAAACACGCAGGTAGCTCAAGCCCCCTGAGCTTCGATCGCCCAAGCATTCCGACTAGCTAGTGTTCACAGTGGCAGCGCCTTTGCTAGGAGCTCAAAACCAAAATTCAACAGCCAGGAAAGAGGGAGCTGGGTTCCACTTCCTGTGCACTCGTCCCGAGTTCCACTACATACTTTAAAGAAACCCACAGAATTCTGACGTGTGTAAGCTGGTTGATCGGGCCTGATGTGTTTCCTCGTCTCTAGGTGAGAAGGTGGTAAGGAAACCCAAGGGCTCATCCTACAGGGAGCAGTGATGGGTCACCTGACTGCTCACCTGCTCTATGCTCATCCATCCTATCCAACTCCAGCCCCGCCTCCCACTCTATTCCCTCGCCTCTCACTCCACCCAGCTATTCCCAGTCCCCATGGAGGATGAGGAGTGAGTGCCTGAATGAGAAGCATTAAGAGTGCACATCACCCTTTATCTAACCAGCCCTAGTCACCCACGTACCTCCCTGATCCTTAAAGAAGCCCCTGGATTTCAGCCCCAGGAGTCTCCTCCTCACTCTCTCATCCTACCTGAACACACACACTGACACACGCTGCAGGCACAGGGTGGAGGGCACGGTGAGGGGGCCGCATCCGTCCATCCTTCCATAGAGCTGTGTGGCAGACACACGGCCAGATCCCAGAGCCCAGCCCTGGCTCTGCCACTTACTAATGGGTGCCTGTGAGCAAGTTTCTTACCACTCTGCAAATCAGGGCCATCACATTTGTCCTGCCTGACCCATCGTGTTGTCATGAGAATCAGGGAGTACCATGGATGTGAACGTGCTTTGTATTCAGACCTCAATATAAACACATATTACTATTAATAGGCACATGGTGCAGCACAGAGTGGTATGTTCCTTTAGGATAAAGTCCAAGAGATACTGGCAGTGAAAGAAAGTGAATAACACCAGGCAGAAAACAAGGCACTAAAAGAGAAGAGAGTGACTGAGATCGGTAGGGCTCCAGCCAAGGGCGATTCACAGTGACAGAGCAATCAGAGAAGGCTTCCTGGAAGAGGAGGCTTTTGTACACAGCCTGGAGTGGCTCTCACTGTGTTGACCAAAGGTGATTTCATACACACCCTTACCCTAGACTGAGAGCTCTTCAGCGCAGGGGCCTGTTTTGTATGTTGCAGTTTTCCCAGCCTCTTCCTGGCACCAAGTTGCCTCAGAATAGATGTGTTGAGTGAATGAAGGGAGTCCTGAATGATCAGAAATCTGAACATCTAGGGGAGGAGGAGGGAACCCCAGATAAAAGCAAGTGTGTCATGAAGCCTGGCTCAGGGCACACTGTAGACCAGTCTAGTCCAAGAGGGCAGACAAGGAATGGGGGTGGGGAGAGAAAGCAGGGTCAGGCCCTGACTTTGGGGTCCAGGAGCTTAGGCCTCTGAGCACAGAGGGTAGAGGAGGGAGTTCAGAGTGACTTCATGAAATCAGCATTTGGGGAGAGGGGTCGGGCAGCTGCGTGTAGGACAGCCTGAGGACAGGGCGAAGTGAACCTGGCAGCGCCGTCCGGAGGCAATGGCACTGACTCAGGCAGGCGGCGAGAGGGCCGGGATCACTGCCTCCCCAGCCGATCACGCTTCTGGCAGCACCGTCTCTACCAAACAGGAGCTCCACCAAGGGCCACCCTTGGCGACTGTCCTCATCACACTGGACCTCGAGTGTCCTCTAGTCCTCCTGCCCCGCACCAGCACCGCTTCCTGCCGTGGTCACCTTCCCCCGCCTGAGCCCCTCTGAGCACAGCCAGTCCATGTTTAGATGACAGCTCCTTAGCCCGCTCTCCCTTAAAGGAGATAAACAGTGATGAGGCGGGCCGGGTGGGGAGGAAGGGGGGACAGAGAGAGAGCTTGCACTGCTGAGTACATTTTCCCAAAGTGGGATCTTCTCAACCTTCTCAACAATTTTATAAGCAAATATGTTCATATGACAGCTAAGACTCTGACAGAAAAAAGGTAGAGGAAAAGCGTGAAGGAGGCCTGGTGGGTTCAACCCACATTAAAACGATGTCAGGAAGTAAACCTGGTGGTTATGAGGTGGGCGAGGGAAGCTCTGGGCTCCAATTCGGCCCCTGCCACTTACTAGCCTGTGATCTGGGGCAACTGGACTCTTTGGGAGTCAATTTCCCCATCTGTGAATGATGCTAGTGGTAGTCCCCCCCCCAGCAGGGCAGCCCTGGGGATCCTATGAGTTCCTCGGCACAGCACCTAGTGCCCAGCCTGTGATGGGTACGTGGCCAGTGCAGCTGTTAAGGGTCCTAGGCTAGAGGCTGTCTCCAGAGCACAAACTACCTCTGACACCTGAGGCTTGTGAGCCAGGGCCCTGCCCCGTGGCTGCCCCTCACAGGTGAGCCCCCCACCCCACTGGAATTCCAGGATGAAACCTGCCTCCCTCGGCCCTAATTCTCTTATCAGAGCACACAGCACGAGCGGATGCCTCTTCCCCATTACAGACCTTCGGATGGGAAGGCAGCTGCCGCGTCTCCAAAAAACAGTCTCCTCTCTAAAATCCTTCTTTGTGCTTCTCTCTCTCTCTTCACTTCCCTATGTTCCCCTGCTGCACAGAGGAGATTAGGCATTAGAGCTGGGCACATAAGAAGAAAATATCTTGTAAATGAAATAGCAAGAAAGGGCCTTGAAATTATTGCTTAGGAATATCGTGGGCTCAGGAGCCCTATTCAAGTGGGGTCCCGTTGACCTGAAGCTGTAGCCCCCAGGGGACTGTTTCCGCACCGCGGCCCCAGAAGCCCAGCTCAGGGACGGTGGAGGTTGACTTCAGGTGTCCCTGGTCCCCAGGGTCCTGCTCTGGGCAGCCACCTGGAAAGTCCCGCAGCAGAAGCACTTCTCGCCATGCATGAATGCTGTGGGAAACATTTGAAAATAAAGTGTCCAGTTACTGCTGGCATTTCTGGAGCGTCCTGCTGCTGGCTGCAGCTGTCCCACGCAAGGCCAGTGACGTCACCCGCAGGCCTGACCGTGCTGAGTGCCAAGGCTGGGCTGGGCCATGTCACTGGGGAGGGGGGACCCGGCCATTTCCTCCGGGAGGCCAGCGCTGCTCAGGTTCCCTGCTCCCCTCCTGGGTAGGATTCTGTTGTCCTGACTTGGGCTCACACCAGGAAAGATCCAGAAGCTATTCCAAGGTCCAGGACAACCCCAGCGGACAGCTTCTAAAATCTTACTATGTGCCAAGCATTGTCCTGGGACCAGGCAAGCCCAGACGAGACCTACCCCCCAAACTCTCACTGTACTCATTTGCTGGGATGAAAGAATGTTCTGGCACTCCTCTGCTAAAGAGGGAGAGAAAAGAAGAAAGAGGGAAAAAAGAAGAAAAAGCCAAAAGAAAAAGAAGAATGGTGGGAAGAAAGTGAAAAGAGGAAAAGAAGGGAAGGGGACAGAAGGAGGGAGGATGAAGGGAAGAGGGTCTAGGCCCAAGGCAGGTTTGCCGGCTGAGCATCCCTGCCCAGGAGCCGCTGGTCCTCCCTCCTCCCCACCTTCAGGAGCTCGGCCCTGGGCAGTCCTGGAAGGTCTCCCCTCTGGAAGAGCCGACAAAGAGTACAGGACACAGGATGCTTGCAGGACGAAGTAACAGATTGGGGCTGAGCCCTACCGTGGAGCCCTACCGTGGAGTTCAAGCTCGATGCAAAGTTCAGATTTCCCAAGGGTTGGGATTAGATTAATTGGGGATAGGATTTGCAGGCTGTGCTTGACCAAGATCCATATCTGTCACCATATTCACCACATTCAGGCCCCTCTCAAATCCAGAACCCCGCCACCCATCACCACCTGGGATGGAGGCCTGGCCCGAGCCTCGCTGCCGGGAACTGACTCCTCGCTGGCTGCCCGCCTCAACCATCCTGCCCTCTCCTCACAGAGCCGCCAGGCTCCCCCATCAGCTTTCAGATGAATCTGTGTAACTCTTGGGTAATATACAAGTCCCTGGAGCCCCTATCAGCAATTATGTACACAGTCCCCTTTCTCATCTGAGGAGCCAGTTTAATTAAAGGAGAAATTGCAGGACCCTTCCCAAGAGAGGAGGTGGCAGAGACCATGTGGTCTCCAGAAAAAGGGAAGTGAAGGGAAAAGGAAAACCAAGACTCTGGAACACTACTTAATAGAGGGAACCTGTGGGGTCAGATGACACAAGAGGAAACAGAATGTGAGAAGTTAAGAAGTAACCCAAGGTTACACAGCCATTCTATGACAGCCTGTCTGGCTCCCAACGCTGTTTTCTTTCTGTTATAATGCATTCAATCCCGAAAAACTGTGCAAATTAGTTTTTTTTAATGTTGTCTTTGATGTATCCTCATTCAGGATTCCTATCTTTAAAAAAAAGTTAATTTTTATATGTTTTTATTGCTATTTAGAGAGAGAGGAAGGGAGAGGGAGGGAGGAAGGGAGGGAGGATGGGAGGGACAGCAATGTGAGAGAGAAACATCAGTCAGCTGCCTCCCACACACACCCTGACCAGAGATCGAACCCGCAACCTGGGTACGTGCCCTGACCAGGAATCCAAATGGCGACCTTTTGGTGGGATGACGCACAACCAGCTAAGCCACCCCGGCCAGGGCTAGAGTTTCCATCTTAATGTTTCTAATAAATAGAAATTGTAAATGTACATGTCTAATGCTAAAGATCATATTTTCAATTTCAGTTATGTTTTTTCATTTCCTATTTTATTTTTCTTCAAATACCCATAGATTTTTAAAATTAATGTATAGTATTTATTGCTCATTTTTCAACTGCTTTTTTAATTTTATTAACATCTTAAATACATTGTATATCCAATAGGTCTTACATCTGAAACCCTTGGGTCTGGCCCTATAGGTATTGTTTCTGCTGACATTCTCTCATGGTGACTTGTTTCCTCATCTGTTGTGTCATGTGAGGGTAAAACTCGTATCTGAGTAGCTGGGCTTTGCCTACAGGAATTTTTCAATGCCTGAGCCATGAGTACGTCCCTCCAGAGAATTTTCATTTGATTCTCACACACACTCTGCAGTGCTCCAACTCAAAATTACATCACATTAGCCCTGGCCAGTGCTGCTAAGTGAGTAAGAGTGTTGGCCTGCGCACGGAAGGGTCTCACGTTCCATTCCTGGTCAAGGGCACACATGTGGGTTGCAGGTTCCATCCTCACCCCAGTCTGGGTGTGTGCGGGAGGCAACCCATCCTTGTGAGACACATCGATGTATATATATATCCTCCCCTCCCTCCCTTCCTCTCTTCGACTATCTCTAAAAATCGAGTGAGGATTAACAACAACAACAATTCCATCGGATCAATTTCTCAGCTTGGGGTTTCCTGGGTCACGCAGGTAGCATAAGTTCACACCTGAACCTCATGAAGGGGCTACGACTACACATTCTCGGAAGACAGTGTTGCATCCTCCAACACCAAGCCCAAGTCCAAACGGGGTATTTCCCTTGTCGGCTCCGTTGCCCTCCGGAAGACGCCTACTGGACCACCTGCTCCTGAGGCAGCAGACCCCCGGGGGCTGGCCTCATGCAGGAATCTCATTTCCAACTTCCCGCCTCACAAGGGCCCGTGGACCGGTCTCCTGGGCCTTCGGAAAGGCTGCACTTTCAATGCTGGTTTTGAGTCTGACGCTGCCTCGCCCCATCTCTTTGGGACATAATCAAAGGAGCTCTCAGGGCCTGGATCTGTGTCCTCTCCTGTCCCACACTGGAGACTGGATATCCCTTCTCTCATCACAGGAGCCCAGAGTCCCCAGGCCCCTCGAAGGTGGAAATGTTGAGGTCTTCACTGGCAAAGAAACAAGCAGCAGCCGCCTCGAGGTTCTAATGACCTACAAGGTGGGTGATAATGAAGAAGAGTGTGTTCTGGGGAGCAGGCAGCAGTTTCTATTGAGGGGCATCTGAAACATCATCGAGAAGGAAGGCAGAAGAAGAAAAGGGACAGAGCAGGTGTGCAAAGAATACACAAAGAATGCAGAGGCATCCCTGTCTTTTTACTTTGCTTGGTTATTCCTCATCTGCGGCAAAACAAAATAAAAGTGACACCTTTTCACCTTTACACACACACACACACACACACACACACACACACACACACACACACACACTCTGCGCCGTGGGCCTTCGTTAAAGCTGGAAGTGAGTGCATCGTTAAACTACAATTCTGTTTCCTGAAGGAGCCAGACCCCATGGAGCACCTTGTATGGGTACAGATCGCTACAGTTTCCGAAGAGCTTTCACAGCCATCGCTCACTTCATCCTCGCAAACACCCTCCAGGGTCCACAGCACAGCTGCTAATGGTCAGCATTCTGAGGACGGGTCCTCTGCACCTTCCACCATCTACCACTCTTTCCTCTCAAACAGCATCCACTGATGAATCGATAACACACTCACACATTCCAGTAAATCCACAGGTCCACAACCCCTCATCCCAAACCCGGGGCCAGGTGTGTTTCAGAATTCCGAGTGTTCACATTTTGGAGAATTAATCGGGTGAACCCATGGGGTTTGGGCAGCCACTGTCACATACGCTGCCAATTAATTCTGCAGTGGCACCATGACCATTCGGACTCGGCTGGATGAATCAAGACCATCTATAGCCTCACAGCAGTCCAGGGTTGGTTTGTCCCCACATGAATGATATAAAAAAAACCTCGATTTTCAGAGCTTTGGGGATTTCAGAATTGTGAACAAGGGGTTGTGGACCCGGGTAAATGAATCCTCTCTCAAAAGACCCCCACACTGAAATGCTGCAGCCCCGAATCTTTGGGACTCAGTCTCAAAATCCATGCTCTGGTTTTCAAAAGAGAACAGTGACCAGGAGAGGAGTGAAGTGCCGGGGTGGGCGGGGCCCAGAGAGCCTGGCCCAGCCTGGAAGCCTCGGGTTGGCAGTGCATTCAAGAGAGCCGGAAAACGTGGGCACCAAACCACAGAACATGGCAGCAGAGGGCCCCAAAGGTTCTTAGCAAAGTCTCAGGTGCAATGGCAGGTTGGTGCAGGGTGTGGCAATCAGTGAGGCTGGATTCTGGTCTCAGATTTGTGGCTGAGAGATGTATAACCTGAGGCAAAGCTTCAGCTTCCTCTATTGCAAAGGGAGAGAGCTAGGCGCACCAGCCACTTGCCAGTGGCAGGATTTAGCCCACGGGTTGATCATGAAGTCTACTTAATGGATTATGAACAACATTTTAGAATAGAATAGAATAGAATAGAATAGATCAAGTTGGCTCATGTATTAAGAACAGCCATTATTTCATTAACTTGTGTTACTGTGAGATTGTGTATATTACACATATATAAATACATACAGATAGGTAGATAGTAGATATACAGATACATGCATGCACACATATACACACCTAATACAGCATATATATGTGCCTTTTTGTGTATATATATTCATATATATAGTCCCAAAAAATGTATACACACTTGAATAATTTAAAGGCAGAATATATTTCATTTTCAAAAAATAACAAAATCTACAGCTATCAGCTGTTTAAATTGTGTATACATTTTGGGGGGACACCCTGTATATATGCACATATACTATACAGATATACAATATACACATATACACAATGTATGCTATATGTTTCTTATTGTGGAACATGGTTGAAAAAATTTCACATTTACTGTGCTACATTGATTTTCTGTGAATCTTTTCAGAACAAATGTCCTGTGCATTCTTTTTCTGGTGTCACACAATCCAGGCATTCTATTCAACTCATCCCAGACTAGAAATCCAGAAGTCTTCGCTAAACTCAAGATGTGCTTTAATGATGGGGACCTGACTCCTAATTCTGCCTCTGCTGCTCGCTCACTCTGACCGCGGGCAGGTATCTCACCTCAAGGCCTCAACTTCCCCATCTGTGAAATGCAGAGATGGACCACCACAGACCCCGGAGCAGCTGCTCATGGCAAGTGGGAGAAATGATGACACGCAGCTCCTGGGTGGTCCTGAGGACCACGCAAGGTAATACTGAGAACACGTGGTAAATAGCCTGTAATTTCGTGTTGAAGATTAAATTATGATTAATTTCCATATCTAGTGTTTCCTGGTCTGTTTCCTGATGACTCTGAATCTGCATTTATGATGCACATGCAGTTTGCCCCTTATATTTGGAATACATGGCTACTTTCAGGAGCCCCTCGGCCCTGGTCGCTGCAGGATCTGGGGCTGGAGAGCACAGCCACCACCTCTCTCCCGCCCCGTCCTGGACCTTGGAAGGCTCAGCTGGTCTCTCAATAAATTACAACCAGAACTCTGTGTTTGTTACCCCGCTACCTGGGAGACGGGCAGTGGCATAGCAGAGGGATTACTTTGAGTAAATATTTCTCTAAACCTCACTCTGGCCACCACCAGTTCTCAGAACGAGGGGGCCCAGATCCCCAACAGCCCTACCATCCTCATCCAAGAGACCCTGGGGCAGTGCAGACTTCATCTCCCCAGCAACGAGCAAAGGACCCCACTAAAGGCAAACCCCAGAATTAGGCACTGGTGGCAAAGGCGGGCAGCAGGGAAGAAGAGAATGCCTGTATTGGGCTCTCAAGGAACCAGCAGTAGCCTTCCCTGGAGTGGAGCTATTGAATCAAGCAGGGTATCGCCTTTACGGCACTTAGTACATGGATCAGCCAGCAACCACATTACATTCCACCCCCGAGACCACAGCGGGCATCCGCTCCCACCTCCCCCAGCTCAGAATCTAGGGCACACCTTTCCTGTCTACCTGGGTACCTGGAGGTCTCAGGGCTCCCCAAGGCACTTTCACATTTCTGGCAGGCAAACAGGTTATGCTCCCCAATTCTACCCAATTCACAGCTAAGAATGCTGGCATTTATTTCACAAGCCTAAGGACTGGCTCTCAATCCTGGCTGCACATTAGTCACCTGGGGAGCTTCTGACATTCAGTGTCCCTGCCACACCCAGAGGCTCTTCGGGGACCCAGGCACTTCCCTTGTTGATCTTCCCAAGTGATTCCAGGGTGCCGCTGGGGCTGAGGACCAGGGCTCTCGCTCCTGGCTGTCAGTCTCACCAGCCCTGGGAGCCATCTGGAAGCTGGTAAAACAGCCCTGCCCACCCCCGTGTGTTCTGATTCACTGGCCCTGGGCTGGGGCCTGAGAATTCCCATTTCTAACACACTCCCCCGTGAGGCTGGCACTGCCGGTCCGGGGAAAGGACCAGCGCTCCCTGGGGCTCCAGGCAAGAAGCGGAGCTCTCAGAGCCAGTGCTCCAGGCCCGGGGAACAGCCTCAGTGAGCTCAGCGGGGGGCTGGCGAGAAGGCTCCTGGCTCGAAGCACCGGTCCAGAGCAGTCTCCTCACCTCTGCTTCCATGTCACACCTAGGGCCTTCTCCATTCTCAGACTAGCACTCAGCAGGTCTGCGGTGGGACCCATGCTGCTGGTCCTCTAACCACGCTGTGAGTAGCAGGGCCTAGACCAGCATGCCTCACTCCTGGGCCCACGTCCTTCCCTGTCCTCTCACTTCAAGCAGGCCTGGGCAGGCAACTCGCCCTTTCCCTAACAGACCTGCCTCCTTGACACGTCCACTCCCATGTCCTTGCTCTGAGGCACAGGACAAGGCAAATAGTTCCCTCTCCCAGCAGCTCCCAGGTAACGTGTCTCTATCTCCACCCCTTGATCTCTCTCGATACAAGGCAAGCAATTCCCATCCCTTTAACTCTTCTTCCTGTGTCACAGCAATCACAGCTCCCCACTGGCTAACACTCAGAACCCACTGGGGCACAAGACAGAGGGGCAGGAAGCAAACAGCATTGAAGGAGAGGGTGCCATGGGGCCCTCAAAAGGGGCACTAACAGCTGGATAAGAGGACTGCCTCCCATCTTTAGGCCGCAGTGTTGCAGGGCAGCAGTCCCCCGCACCCCGTTCTCTGGGTGACGTGTGTCAGCCCAGAGATGCTGTGGGACCTGCCAAAGTCAAATGAGAAGATATTAACAACGACAACTTCCGATGTCCAGCAGTTACTAAGTGCTAGGCATTGTGGGAAGTGCTCTACGGGTACCGCCTCATTTAATTCTACCAAAACCCCAAGAAATGTTCATAACTATGTACCTCATCTTACTAACTAGAACAGAGGCCTGCAGATGGGAAATAACATGAAGTAACAGGATGGAACAGAGCTGAGATTTAACCCCAGGCAGAAAAACCTACACTCCTAACTGGCACACAGTTCTGTCTCATCAAAGGCTGGAGGGAACCAAGACTCAGCACTCTTCCAAGTCCAAGGTTTCCATGGTCATTCCCGGGTTGGCTGTGTCCACAGTTGTCCTCATGCCATTTCATACAATAACAATTTCATTACACTTAAGATACCAGGCTATTCTAAATGATATATACATATGTGCCATAAATTATCCTATATAATAAAAGGCTAATATGCAAATCGACCAAACAGCGGACTGACCAGTTGCTGTGATGCACACTGACCACCAGGGGGCAGACACTCAATGTAGGAGCTGCCCCTTGGTGGTCAGTGCGCTCCCACAGGGGTAGTGCCACTCAACCGGAAGCCGGGCTCATGGCTGGCGAGCATAGCGGCAGGCCTAAGCCATCAGTCGGACATCACCCAAAAGCTCCCGGATTGTGAGAGGGTGCAGGCCGGCTGAGGGACCACACCCCCTTCCCCAGTGCACAAATTTCATGCACCAGGCCTCCAGTGTTTATCCTATATAATAAAAGGGTAATATGCAAATCGATCAAACAGCAGAACAACCGGTTGCTATGACATGCACTGACCAGCAGGAGGAAGACACTCAATGCAGGAGCTGTCCCCTGGTGGTCAGTGTCCTCCAACAGGGGGAGCGCCGCTCAGCCACAAGCCAGGCTGACGGCTGTGAGCCCAGTGGCAGTGGCAGGAGCCTTTCCCGCCTCTGTGGCAGCGCTAAGGATGTCCATAGGGAGCAGGCCTAAGGCGTCAGTCGGACACCACCCGAGGGGTCCCGGACTGCTAAGGGCGCAGGCCGGACTGAGGGACTCCTTCCCCCCGCCCCCCCAGTGCATGAATGTCATGCACCAGGCCTCTAGTAATTATATAAAGGAATAATCCTATATAATAAAAGGCTAATATGCAAATAGACTGAACGGCGGATTGACTGCTCACTATGATGCAAACTGACCACCAGGGGGCAGATGCTCAACGCAGTTGCTCCCACAGAGGGAGCACTGCTCAACCAGAAGCCCAGCTCACAGCTGGCAAGCACAGCCATGGTGGCAGGAGTCTTTCCCACCTCCGTGGCAGCGCTAAGGATGTCCAACCACTGGCTTAGGCCCGCTCCCCACAAAGCTGTCAGTCGAACATCCCCCAAGGGCTCCTGGACTGCAAGAGGGGGCAGGCTGGGCTGAGGAACACCCCCCCAAGTGCACAAATTTCGTGCACCGGGCCTCTAGTTGTATATAATTGTTTAATTATAATACATAATCTACACATAAAGTATATTATCTAGACACTCACTTAATATAGCATCCTTATTAGGTAGATGTCATTAAGACCTTCAATTTATAGGTGAGGAAACTGAAGGACGGAGGGTCTGAGCTGTTCCTTAAACTGAGCCAGGTCTCACAGGTGGAAAAGCCAGCCTGTTTCCCAAGTCCTGCTATTGACCCCCCTCCTGTTCCCACTGGCTTCCTCTGACTAAACTGTAAGGGCACAGTTCAAGGCTTCTAGGAGCTCTCTGTGCCCACAGCATGCCCAGCCCAGTGGCTGAGTCCTTTGTAGGTACCTTGATAAATGCCTACTAATGAGCAAACAGGTGCCTCTGACCCTATTTATAGCTCCCAGCATGGCTGGCTGGCTATAATTAGCACAGCCTCCCTCGGGTCCGGAGCTGGACTACACCCGCAGGTCCAGAGGCCAGCAGCGTGGGCCAGAGCATCTGGACACCCAGCAAAGAGCGCTGGTGACACGCAGGAGGACTCTCAGCCACGGGCCTGTCTCTTGGGTGGGACGCTGGTCCAAAGCGTTTCCCCATGGCCTCCACTGGCCCTCTCTCCATTCTGGGGACTGATTTCTCCAGGCATCTCCCATAAAAGCAGAAGATGAGTGATCATTTCCTATGAGGATCAGGAGACCAGGATTCTGGTGCTGGCTCTGCTTCTGATTAGCCCAGTGACAAAGGGATTCCTCTTCCCTGGGATTCAGTCTTGCCTCTTAAAATGAAGAGGCCAGCCAGGTCCATTGCTGAAGTGCCTCCCCAGCATCTCACAGGAGCCGCTGGGGAAGTCCTGTGGTTGGGAGAAATGCCGGGAGGCTCTAGAGATGGGCCTAAGGGATGGTGCGGCCACCATGAGGGAGACTCTGACCCGAGGCCTGTGTGATCCTCAGGCTGCCCGTGCTGCACTCACCGTCTCCTCCCGCGCCCTCAGAGGAGGCATCTGTGTTTTGCAAAGGAGGCGAAAGTCCCAAACCCCAAGCAGGTAAGGGCGAGAACAAAGCCCAGAGCCGCTCCTCAAGCTGAGCCATTACTGAGGCTTTCTTCATCCTCCACAGTTCTTTGCCAATGGCCCAAAAAAAGGCTGTAAATTTCTGACATTGCCCTATCAAAGCTAACAGTTATCAAGCCCTTGCCAGGTACCTAACGTTTTGCTACCATCTTTTTATTAAATTGTTACCGATTGATTTGAGAGAGAGAGGAAGGGAGAGAGACAGACAGACAGACAGACATCAATTTGCTGTTCCACTTATCGATGCATTTATTGGTTGCTTCTTGTATGTGCCCTGACCAGGGATCAAACCCACAACCTTGGCCTGTTTGGACAACACTCCAACCAACTGAGCTCCCCGGCGAGGGCTCATCTTTTGTAAACCTCCCAGCAAGCCATTTTGCAGGTGAGGAAACTGAGGCCTGCAGGTCACACGGTCCCCACACTTAGGAAGGCCCCACGCACCGCTCTGATGTCACCACTGTAAACCCCTTTTTAACAAGGAGCCCCCCGTTTCACTTGGCACTGGCCCCTGCACGTTAGGTAGGGTCCTGCTCAGAGTAAAGTGGCTCAAGTCACATGTTCACTGAGCACCCAGGCCACCAGACCCCAGCACCTGCCAGCCCAGCTACGACACGGTTAGAAGTTACACTTGTGATGTGCCCCTTGATTCTAGGCTCCCAAAAGGCAAAGCCAGGACAGACCCTAGGACCTGTCTCACACCCAAGTCTGGACTTCTATCCCAGGCAGGACAAAGACTCCGTGGCCTGGGCCCATCAGCCCCTGAGCCCAATGTGCCACCACTCTACCTCCTTGGGGAACAGATGTTCATCCTCACATCCCCATTCACTCTGAGTCGCAACTTTGGGCTGGTGACTAGGATGTGCCCAGGGGCTACGTGAGGGCTGCCCTGCCGCCCTGGCCCGGCTCTCTGGCTCTGACTCCAGATTCACACACACCTTGACAGCTGAAGGAAGGGTTTCAAAGAGCACCTGAGCTGTAGCAAGGTCAGAGAAATCTAGGACAGAGGCCGGTTCTGCAAGCCGTGACAAGTCTCCCTTATCCAGGCAAAAAAAAAACAGCCATAAAAAAAAGAAAGGCGCCCGGCCGATGTGCCTCAGTGATTGAGCTTCGATCCATGAACCAGGAGGTAGCGGTTCGACTCCCGGTCAGGGCACATGCCCGGGTTGCGGGCTCCGGTCCCAGTAGACGGTGTGCAGAAGGCAGCCAATTAATTATTCTCTCTCATCATTGATGTTTCTGGCTCTCTCTCCCTCTCTGAAATCAATTTAAAAAAAAATTTTTTTTTAAGTAAAACTTCCCTTTTAATTCAGCAAACCAGGAGACCTGCCCTGGGGATACAGCTCTGAGGTTGCACTTTCAACTTTTCCAAGGGTTGAGAAGACTGGCAATTTCCCCAGCAAGATCAAACGCGTCTCCACCCAGCCCCAGCAGGGCAACAGCAGCTCCATCCCCAAGCCCTGCGCACAGCTCGCAGCTCCAGCTCCGAGCTGCTTGGCCCAGAGAAGGGGGGTGGGGGGGGAGGTCGGCGGGTGGATCCTTGACACTCACTGGCTGATGGGCCTTGGCAAGTTACTTACTGTCCTTGTCCCTCAGCTTCCTTTTTTGTAAAACAACATAACAATGCCTGCCATACAGGGTTGTTAGGAGGCCTCACCATGTTACTATAAGTGGAATAAGAGCGTAACAATGGCTGACAATTAGCATTAATATCATCATCTTCAAGCTGGGATTTAAGAACCTGAAGAAATGCTCACTCACCAGGAAGCGGCCTGTGCTTTGCCAGGCCCCGAACCGCTACCCTCTGGTCTCCCTGAGACAAGCAAGTGGCCTTGCCCTCTCATAACTAACCTGCGAGGAAGCGCCTGCCCTTTGGGGGCCTTCTTGACCTGAGCGGTTGAGGCCTTGGCAGACACCCAGGTGTTTGGCTCCCTATTAGCTTTCAGATGGAACTTTCTGCCAACTTTATTTAATAGACATGTGACTGCTTAGCTATGGGCATGGCCCCAAAGCATGGGGCAGGCAGGCAGCCAGATAGGAAAGCCACGCTTTCTGTGTGATTTGTCGGCCCCCATGAAGGGCTACCGGCCCCATCTGCCGACTTGCACAGCAAAGCCGACTCTGGTGAGATGAGATAATTCCAGCATCTCCTTCCCCGCCTGCTTCAGTCAGCAGCGCTATGGGCCTCCAACCATCTTTCGGCTACAAATATCGTTCACGGGTCTAGACCAGTGGTCGGCAAACTCATTAGTCAACAGAGCCAAATATCAACAGTACAACGATTGAAATTTCTTTTGAGAGCCAAATTTTTTAAACTTAAACTTCTTCTAACGCCACTTCTTCGAAATAGACTCGCCCAGGCCGTGGTATTTTGTGGAAGAGCCACACTCAAGGGGCCAAAGAGCCGCATGTGGCTCGCAAGCCGCAGTTTGCCGACCACGGGTCTAGGACGATCATGACTAATCAGCAACTCTACACCAAACACACAAGCAGGGCTGCTCTTGCTGACTTCTGACCACTCAGAGCCCGGCCCTCCTGGTTCTGGCCCCTCCTCCTGGGTCTGCCCTTCACTCTGCTCCCTGGGTTCCCAGGCTGGGCTTCCTCCTGGTCAGCCCCATCCCGGCGGCCCAACCAGAACTGATTCCACTCTGAGCAGTTGAAGATCATCAGAAATCAGGTCAACGTATCCCTGGCCCAGTTTCACAGAGAGATGAATGGGGACACAACTGGCCACTGGGATTCAGGTGCTGGCAAACCCAGGCTGACGGAGCCTGGGTGGGTACCATTTCTCACACGGGGACTCCAGCTCAGAAAGCAGCATCTCTGGGACTGGTCTAACACCCGAAGAGTCTAGTCCCACGGGGGAATGATTATAACAGTTTGACCTTAGAGCCTATGCTGATATGAATTTCTAAGATCTGACATCTAAGTCATCAGCTTCAGCTTCGTGATAAAAAGCCCATTCTTGAGGGAGACTGGTCCACCTTTCTCTGATGAACGACTTAACATTTCACACAGGCAGAGCAGGATCAAGGTAGTCCTGGGGTTTGGAGTAACCTCCTTGGTTTTGTGGAGAAGAAAAGGGGAGGAGATGAGGTGTTGGTGTTCTATTCTTTATTCAAGTTCAGCCTCAGTACTAGCTCCACAGGAGGAGCCAACACATCCAACCCCACTGCCTAAAATCCTGGTCTCCGACCCTACGTCCTGACCACGCCAAGACAGTAGACACTAAGGAGATGTAACCCTATGTAGAGTTTCTAAATTTTTTCCATTTCTGAAAAGTAGCCTCATTCATAAATGACACCCATGGGGGGGGCGGCGCCTTGATTTATGGGGTATGATGATTAACCTCTGTTTCCTCTTTCACATTAATATTTAATCATACTTAAACGAGGACCTGATTTGGTGACAATTTGTTGATTTCTTTGGTTGCTTAGCTCAATTACAAAACCCCTCAGAGAGCAGCAGGACTTGGGTACCATGCCAGTCAGCAATACGGGTCAGAGAAACACTGTCCGTCCACACTGCTGTTCTTCTAGTATCCCTGACTGCCTTGGGCCAGGCCTGGGTCCCCCCCACCACCTACTCTTCCCCAGCAACGAACACCAACGCTCCAAACTGCAAATAAGAGCATTCGCCTTCAAGACACAGAAGGTGGTACAGTTAAGTTGTTCAATAAATGTTTTTAATCAAGGAAATGCTCCCTGGAATCTAGACCAGGGTCAGTCAGTACCAGACGCTATCTCTGATAGAGACACCAAAGGTGAAATTGGGAGAGGGCCTGGTCATCTGATACCACCTCAGAGGTCAGAGGTCAAACTCAATCCTTCAGACCCTGAGATGTTCCACAGAGAAGCCTGCCCCCCCCGCCCCCCCCCCCACAACACACACACACACACACTCCTGCCCAAGGGACACCAGGATCTTTCATTCCCTGCACAGTCCTCACTTCCCCACTCTGGCCCTTTGCCTGTGGTCTTCTCATCCTGAAATGCCCTCCCTATCCTTCCTAAGCTGTCCCCCAAAAGATGTGCTTGCTCCCTCCTTAAAATCTCCACAGCCAATCTTCTGTACTCAACATCATTTTAGTGAGCTCAGACCACACACCAGACAGTGTGCTGGATGACAGGGGACCCAGAGGAGAGAAACGCATCCCTGCTCTGAAGCTGCTCACGCTCTGCCCAGGGAGGTGAGCAGAGAAGTGAATCACTGCCACTCAGGGTGAGAAGTGGCGGTGCCTGGGGCCACAGTCAATCAAGAGCACAAGGTCAGGGTCAGTCTAGCAGGCATGAGTCTCTGCTTCACAACAAACCAGCTGCATGAACGTAAGCAAGTCACTCAACTGCTAGCATCTCGGTTTCCTCTTCTAGAATTTGAGAACAAGTATGGTTCTCATTCATCAGGTTGCTGTCATGATTAAGTCAATTTATGCAACTGAAGACGATGTTTATTGTACTCAATCAATTCTGTATGAAGTGAAGAAGACAAGGGAAGGAATATTGTTGATTTAGTACCAAGCTCTTCTCTGATCCCTTTCTCTAGAATGGCGTGTGCAGATGGCAGGCTCTCGACAAATACTCGTTAACCTGGCTTGAGCATGCTCTGTACATTACCACCTTTTTTCTGTCCCCTTTAGCTCTTGCATCTCTGATTGTTTATAAAATATATGTCCTTCCAGAATGAGCTCAGATGCCACCTCTGAAGTAGGCTTCCATGCTTCGTAAGCCCCCAGATGAGTGAGAACACTGGTCTACCACCTTCAGCCACACCCTCTGTGTAGGTAGAGTGTGTGCCCAGCACACTATGAGCTCCTTGAGGAAAACACTGAGTTCACCCATGCTTTTACTCACCCGTGCCGCATCTCTGACGGCAGAATGCGTGTAGCTGTGCTATTTCCGTGGGGGGGACACACCAAACTCCTTTCGGAAGCTGCTTTCTCGTGAGCACATGAGCCAGAGCGGCCATCCAGAGCGTCACTTTTATCAAAAACGGAAGCCAATCTGCCAAAGCACACTTTATAGCACCATGAGATGGAATATCCAAACCAACAGTGCTTATCAGCACACACTTTCTCTCTCTTCTATGTAATCAAGGGCCCCCATTTTGTCCAACGTTTTCCTGAAATCGCTATGTAACACTCACCCCTTCTGAACCTGAAGCCAGTCGGTGTCAGTCACCGATGCCAGGAGAGACCCTATGCCGGGTTTTTGTCTCCATTCATAACACAGGGCCACAGGGTCACGTCACTGGGCTGTTCCCACCCATGCTCTTGGTCCTGGGGACGATGGAGAACATTGCTGCGAGCGTTCAGACACAAAGGCACTCTCGCACGTCTGACGGCCTCTCTTGTGCTCCAGGTGAAACACGCCCTGCTGCTGTGAGGCCAGCTCCCTGTCCACATGCCTAGGGCACAGCGAACAAGTCCACTTTCTGATAAGTAATAGCTTTTGTTCCATTCCATGAACCAAACAGAGGTGCCGTAATAAATTAAACGATTTGCGCCCTCATCAGTAAATAGTCAGTGTTATTGTTTATTAAAAAGCTAATAATCCATTCAATTTTTAAATTAAGCAATAAGCCTCTAAAATAATAAATTGAATAATTAAGCTGAATACTAATGGAGGGAAGTCATGAGGGAGGTGGGGAGTTTGAGAACCTACGTTTCTTTCCTCCACATACCGTGCTAATAATAATGGAACAATAGGAAGGGGGGCCGTTATCCACATCCCACTGGAGCTCCCACTCGCCAAAGCCAAGGTTCACATATCTGTTTCGGTGGCTGTAAATCCCTAAGGAGATGCAGAGTTCTGCCACATCAGCCCTCACTGCGGACCCCCCACTGCGGTTTTATTGTTTCATCCCTCTCCACACAGACTAAGAATTTTCTGCTCCAGTGAGAGAGCCCTGACCACCAGCACCCGGTTTACAACTCTGATGGGCAGTCTATACCCCACTCTCTGTGCCTTAATAAAGAGACGGCATCCTCGGGGTCCAAACAGCCTTGCCCAATGGTTCGAAACAAAGCGCTATTTGAAAGTTGTTGTTTTTTTTAATATAATCTTCCGGCCTCACAACCGGGAGGCAGACAGGAGGCCTGAGCACTGTGTGTGTGCAGAGACTCCACACCAGGGTCGTGCCGTCCCTCCCCGAGGAGCAAGCAGCCCTCTGAGGCTCAGGCTCCTGAAGACAGGCTGCAGAACGCGCTGGGCACAGGTGAAACAGCTGCAGTCCCTCCATCATTGTAAATGGGAAAGCGGAACTCATTCTACAAGCTAAACCCTCTCCTACATTCTTAAGTGTCCAAACAAACTCTTCCCAGCGGCATGCACTTCGATGGCTCTGCATTACTGGGATAAGCCAGCCAAAGGGAGAGGAGAAAAGAGGCTTTTTGCATCAGCCTAGGGAGGTGAAAGGAAGAAGAAGACAGCTAGAGAGAGGCACCCGGACTCGCCTGGGTGGGCTCTTCCCAGGGGGCTGACGCTCAGTGTCTGGGCTGCGAGGTCCACAAACGTGAGGACGTCACAGCAGAATCGGAAGGCACACAGCCGGCCTGTTCCCGATAGCGATCCCTGCTTTCAGAGCAGGTTCTGCCTCCCCGAGCACCTTCATATCTGTATCGATCAACAAGCAAACATTTACTGAGAGGCTACCAGGTGCAGGGCCTGCTGCCGGAGATAATCTCACCAGCACATCACCTCCTGGCCATAACCTCCACACAGATGTGTGCTACTCTGCAAAGAAAAAATGAAGCCCAGATCTGCCCTGGAGACGTTTCCAGTTTATTTGAAGAGACCAGAAAGAGTCCCAGAAGAAGATAAACGCTCCTGCAAAGCAACCCTAGATCAACTTCGTGCTCCTCAAACTTTGGTCAGAAGCATAACCACATGAGGAGATGGTTAAAAACTAAGAGGCCTGGGTCCCACCCTCAGAGGTTTGACCTCCTTGCGTCTGGGGTCTGGGCTTCTGTTCTTTTTAACCAGCATTCACAAGGAGTAAAAAATAACAACAAAAACACTAGACTGGTGGCGAATGAGACAGTCATTCATGCAGGCCACGGTCAGAGGACTCCAGCAGGGCCAGTGTAAGGGGGACCTGCAAGAGCAGACAACAGAGAAGCAGGAAGAGGGCCGGTCGGTTGGGGCGAGGGTCCCAAGCAAAGGTACAACCAATATGTAGGAGACAGAATGCGGAAGATCCTGGCTGCAGCAGGAAGCTGCACTGGAGGAGCAAAAGGTCAGGGCGCACAGGTAGGGTGGGATCACAGTAAGAAGGTTCATGAATGACAGGCCCGGTGTGCACTTTAGCCTGTAGGTGGCAGGGGAGCGAGAGTTTCAGGAAGAGAGAAGTCCAGTGCTAATCGTCAGGAAAACCAGAAGCTAGGCCTACGGTCCTAGTAAGATACTTTAATATCCTGTTCTAGCCTCACCCCAGATCAATGAACTCAGCAAGGCGGATAATATGATCGTCTTTCTACAGACAGAAAGCTGGCACAGAGCTGTCCGGCAGGGGGAAGAAAGCTGGCAACGCCAGGCGGCCAGGTGGCAGCTCCAGCGCTGCGCCTCAATTTTTGACAAATCCACCCACTGCATTTAGAGCCCAGTCAACACTTATTTTTAATAAGGAAAACTTTTCATTAAAAACAAATTACTGCCCAGCCAACATGGCTCAGTGGTTGGCTGTTGACCGATGAACCAGGAGGTCACAATTCAATTCCTGGTCAGGGCACATGCCTGGTTTTCAGGCTCGATCCCCAGTGTGGGGCGTGCAGGAGGCAGCCGATGAATGATTCTCTCTCATCATTGATGTTCTATATATATCTCTCTCTCTCCCTCTCCCTTCCTCTCTGAAATCAATAAAAAAATTTTTTTTCTTTTTTAAATACAAGCCCTGGCCCATGTGACTAATTTGGAGCGTCGCCCCGTACACCAAAAGGTCGCGGGTACGATTCCCTGTCAGGGCACATACCCAGCTTGCAGGCTCGATACTTAGTCAGGTACGTACAGGAGGCAACCGATCCATGTTTCTCTCTCACATCAATGTTTCTCTCTCTCTCCCTAAAAATCAATGAAAACATCTCCTCTGGTGAGGATTTTTTCTTTTTTTTTTCTTTTTTTTTTTTTTTTAGGATTTTTTCTTCATTCCTATTAAAATACCCTGCCTTTTGTTACAGAAGATCTTCCACTATGAAAATTGCTTTCTGCATGACCTGGGGAACAGGTAACAAAATACATTTACGGAGCACCTGTTATGGAGCAAGGAATGCAAGATGCAAAGAAAAATGAAAACTCCATTCTTGTCTTCAAGGAACTCTCCTTTTCACGCAAGGGCTGGCAAACCTTTTCTGTAAAGGACCAGACAGATCGTCGATATTTTAGGCTGTACAGGCCATTGGGCCTCTGTGGCAACTATTCACCTCTGCCATTTTAATGCAAAAGCAGCATGGATAATCCATAAATAAACAGGCGCAGTTGTGTTCCAATAAAACTTTATTTACAAAACAGGCAGTGGGCCGGATTGGACCTGCGGGCTCTGATTTGCTGACCGCTGATCTAAGTGGGTAAAATAAACCTGTCCATGACGACTTATGAAACAAGACAGGTGTGTTATTAGTAAAACAACTTTGGAGCACAGAGGAAAGAGAGACCAATTTGTTCTTGGCCAAGGAGAGCTGAGGAGATGCCCGTTGAGGAGGGCAGGTCACAGCCATTCTAAGTCTCAGCTAAAATGGCGGGGGTGAACCAGAAGCACACTGCTGTCCCTCTTGCTCCCACGTTGTGTGATGTGGACAACCCAGGCCCCCCTGCCCGGTCTTCCAACGGCACAAACAATATGGTCTTTCCAAGCTTCCTCATGCCTGCCCCCACCTCTACCATCAATGTGTGAATCCTCCTGAAGGAATAACAATTCCTAAATGATTCTGGAAGTTTAAACACACAGGCGCATGCGTAACCACTCTTATCACCACTGTGTGTTAAGTCCAAACATAATTTAATCATTTATCTCCCTAAAGGCTTTCTCACTCTTCAGAAACGTTCTCTCTCTGGTAGAGAACCCATCTGCTTCTCAGCACAGACTCCAGTGAGACTCACCTGTTCAACTTGACCAAGAACATGGAGCCAGGAAGAAAGCAAGGGTGGCCACACACCTCATCTGCCCCCGCGGAGCTGGTGCCAGACGGGAAAACAGAAATAGAGCCACGGAGCCCAACAGCAACACCTCCAGCGGTGCCAACAGGCAGCGGGCGAGGCCCAGGCAAATAAACACCGTTAGACAGCCTGTCAATACAGGACACATGCAGGCCTCAGAGTGGCTTCATCCCAGCGGGCCAAGGTCAACTGTCAAAGCTTAGTCAGCCTCCTCTTCTGGGGTCTCAGACTCCCCTGACCAAGACTGCTCACGGTACTGAGCAGTGAGACCAGAAGCCAACAGGGCAAGGGCAAACAAAAAGCGCCCACAGACTGCATTCCGGGGCAGCAAAATGGCTGTGTGTGATTCAAGCCCCACCCCCCTGGGTAAATCCTACCCCACTTAAGCCTGACCTCCTCCTCCTCCATGAAGCCTTCCTGGCTTTTGTTAACTGGCCGGGGCCTGTCTCTCCTCCCCACACGTAGAACAGTGGTTCTCAAAGTGGGGTCACTGGACCAGCAGCATCAGCATCACCTGGGAACTTGTTGAAAATGCAGATTCTCAGGTCTCACTCATAGAGGAAGTGAATCAGAAATTCTGCGGGTGAGACCCAGCCATCTGTGTTTTAACCAAGTCTGCTGGGTGATTCGGGAGCAGAACGGAGCCTGGGAACCAATGGCAGGGAGTCCAGATCCTAGACCACTGTCTGCAGCATGGACACCGGCCTTTCCCGGGCATTTCCCCAGGCTCCTGGTCCACAGGGAATGTGCATTTATTTCAGAGCCTGGCCCTCAGGTGTCCATCAGGGCCCCACTTGCCCAGCACAGGGCTCCACAGCAGGCTAATGTATTCAGCTAATAACTGTGGCAGTTCCTGAACTTGAGCTCGTGTCATCACCATGTTATGAAATCACAGAATCTGATGCTCAAGGTGCTTCAGGGCCCATCCAGCCTCACCGCCTCTGAGGCTCTGCCCGGGCCCAGCTGTTCTGCTCCGGGTCTCCCTCCCTCAGGTTACACGCCCTGCTAACACTGGGAAGGGCACAGCCTTGTCCACTCACTGGACAAATAATGACTGAGCACGTGTGCCGGGCACTCTGGTGGGGGCCAGGGTACATCAGCGAACCGGACAGGCTACGACGCTTGCTCTGAGGGAGCCGACAGCCCAGTTCAGGGAGAGACCCAGTGGACAGCAAATACAATCAATACGTGCCAACCACAAGGAGACATCAGACAAACCCAAACTGGAGGACAATCTACAAAAATAACTAAACCATGCTCTTCACAAATGTCAAAGTCATGAAAGATAAAGTCATTTTGTCACAGATTATTAGAAGAGACTAAAGAGACATGACAGACAGGTCCAGTGGGGCCCTGGATTGGATCCTGAGAAAGGGAAAGGGCATTCGTGAGAAAACGGGCGACCTTCGAAGGTCTCAGCTTACTGCGTGGTTTAAACCAGCACTAAGCCCTTGGGGTCCAGCCGTGCCCTGTTACATGGTTGCCTAAGACAGCGGTCGCCAACCTTTCGGACCTCACGAACCACCAGTCGTCCATGGGCCACCGGTTGGCGACCGCTGGTCTAAGATGTGAGCATTAGCGAGGCTGGGTGAAGGGTAAACAGGAATCTCTGTACTAATTTGCAACTTTTCTATTTTGGATATAGAATCCAGTCCAGAAAGAGGGATCAACGTGTCAGGGGGTGCCAGTCGCATGTTGAAATTGAGGGGTTCCTTAGGCCTCATCTCGAAGGTGACATGGGAGCAGGACCTGGAGGCAATAAAGGAGCCAACCAGTGAAGCTTGTGAGTGAAAAGGTGGCAAAAACTGGTCTTTCCAGGATTTCTGCCCACTGATCCTTATTCTTCTAGCAGACTAAGCCTGACCGCTCTCTGAAAACTTACAGCATCACTGGTTCCCCTTTGCCTTCTCTCGAGAGGAAGCCTCGCTGTCCTGCAGCCGCACCTCCTGAGTGTGCCCTGGAGGCCGGCACCCCCGGAGAAGGAGTCAGAGAGGGCACAGTGGGAGCGGGACCGACAGGGACCAAGGTCAGGAGCAAGGCCACCCCCGCCTTCCATGTTCTGGAATTGCCCTGGTCTCCTTTTCTTGCCAGCAAATGCTTCAGTTCCTGCTCCCTTCTCTCTTGGACCCTGTGCCCAAGCATCGAATCTTCTCTGAGCACTGTCCAAATTTGACCAGAACCTGGAGCAGGGGAGCAGGGAGTGGGACCAGTGTGAGCAAGCAGACATGAGTCAGCGCTGCAACTCCTCCTCATGACTAAGCATCAGAGTTCCTGTTTCCCGTCTCTTCAGAAAGTATAGGGCATCACAACCCAAAAAGTATGAACAGCCCACTCTGGGAGTCTGAAGCCCTGGGTTCTAGGGACCTCAGACAAGTCTCTCCCCTCCAGGGATCCATCAGTTTCAGCATCTATGAAGTGATACAGTTGAATGCGTTAATCCCCAAGATTCTCTCCGGGACTAGCATTCCATGATCATGAAGCAGCAATGAAACCGCACAGGGCAAATGCAGCTCTGAAGGGCAGTGTGAGTAGTAACGGCAGCGGTGATCAGATCTGCGGTTTTCCACCCCAAATGAATCACAAGGATTGCAGACGACCGTTGTTACTATTAATAAAGTAATATTGCAGAGTGCTTTTCCATGTATGAAGCGCTTCTGTGCATGTTATCTTTGTGATCCTCATAACAACCCAGTGAGAGTGGAAGAAAAGGGATTTCTTTTGTGCGGATGAGAAAACCAAGTTCAGCAGCCATTCAACGAGGAACGACAACGCCAACAAGCCCTATCACCCTTCCGATGCCACCTCTTCTTTCTGCTGCTTGATGCTGTCATTGTTCCCACGGCAATCCATGCCACCACCGAGGCTTCTGTCTCTATAAGCTGTGACCAGGTCAAGGCATTCACACTATAAGGAAACCCGGGGGAAGCATCCAGCGTGGGCCCAGCCCTGCCTTGGCTCCATCCATCCAATGGGCTATTGGAGACACAGTCCTTGCCCAGAGGGGTGGCGGCGGCATCCCACCTTTGGTTCCTGATGCTCGAAACGGAACAGATGAGTTATCACAGCCCACATGTGGATCTCACTTCAGCATCAGATGTTTCAAAATCATTCAGTAAAGGGAATGGGTGCGTGAGGAAGAAACCCTAACGTCTATGCTAGTGTCCCATGCAAGTGATAAAAAAAGGGGACAATGGCCAAAGTCCAGGTGAGGAACAGCTCCTGGAAGCTCCAGTTCGTGGTGGGTCTACCCCATATGGCAACTTTGGCCGAGCCTTCCTACCATAGCAGTACCATCATCCCCAGCCAACTGACTGGAATTTACAACAGGCAAGAGACACCTTCTGCCTCTTACCACTCACCAGCGTAGAGGATGGCTCCGGCCAGCCTCCATGGTCCCCTTTCCAAACAGCCCCGTTCTCCCAGGCGCAGAGGGGGGCCCAGGCATACCCAGAGAGGGTGACTGTGCTCGTGTCCTGTCAGAAAGGGCCAGCCAGGTGAGCACTTTGTCTCCAGCCCACTCTACACTCACTCACCTTGTGTTCATATCAACGTGTCTCCCCTTGCGTAGGATGCCTACCTTCCTGGGCCTCAGCAGGCTTGGCTCCAAATGGGGGTGAAAAGCCTTCCTCTGACCTCTCCTTCACAGGGTGAGGTCACACCGGAGCAGACACTCTGAAAAGCTACAAGTCCCACAGGGCGCCCAGGGACCAAGGCGCACCGAGCACATGGGATCAAAAGTGACCACCTGGGGCACGTGCGGGCCTCCACTGCCCAGCCTCCCTCCACTTAGATGGGACACAAGACAGTGCTGGCCAGTGGAGTGTGGCAGAGCGTCTGGCCCATGAAACCTTCCCACAGACCATCCTCTCCTCCCCTGTCCCATCAGCCAGCAGAGGACCCAGAGGAGGCCTCCAGGGACCTAGAAAAGGCAGAGCCACGGACAGAAGGAGCCTGAACCCTTGAGCAGACATTTGGGGAGCTGCCCCATTGGATACCCCCACGCCGGTGTTAGTCATAAATGTTACAGAGGTGGGAGAAGCCCTTTTATTGCGTTAAGTTACTGGAGTTGGGGGATGTCTGAGACAGCGGTTAAGCTACCTGGACTTGCATAAAAACTGGCAGAGCCGTTGCTTCGAAAACTCTCACAGTGGGGTTGTAAATTCAAGCAAATGGAAACAGAAGTTAAAGTAGCAAACAGCCAAGTTTCCTCACGTTGCCACAAACCAGTGATGGAGTAAAAGTGAGACCATATACAAGATGATCCCAAGCTAATGGACGCTAGGGCCCGACAGCTCTCCGTTATGTCTGCATTTAACCTGTCTGAGGAATAGTCAACATGCAAACGCAATCTACTGTTCGCTGCTAAGACATCCTTTCTTTTCTCCAACACCTAGATCTTCACTCCTGACAACGAAGATGCTGTGGACCGACCTCTAACTGGTCAGACAGGTGAGGCGATCGGGTCACAGTGTCCCATATCCTCACTGTGGACGGGCCAAGCCTGAGGGGCCAGAGAAGGGACCAACAATCCAGCAGGGAAATAAAAAACGGGCACAGGATTAGAAAGCCAGTTCACCAACACAAAACAGAAAGAGCTCTTGAACGTCTGAGGAGGTGTTTGCCCTTTCTCATGAGAAATAAACACAAAATAAAATAGAAATGAGATGCACCATCGCACCCACCAGATGGGCAAACTCAAAGAGTGCGCCAAGGCCCTGTGTAGTGGAGGGTGTGGGGAGAAGGCGCTTGCTTTCCTGGCCCGTGGACGGGGATACTGGTCCCTCTACCAAGGGAGGTGGATTCGGTAATGCCTCTCGAAATGGAAACAGCGAATCCCTTTTGATTCAGGGGTTCTACTTCCAGAAATCTACCCAACAGATAGTCTCAGGCACAACCTCACTCACTGTTTGAACTGTGACAGGTGGGAAGCGGCCCAATGTCCAACAGTGCCTACACCTCACTCAAGCCCACGCGGCTGTCCGACAGATGAGGAGGCTGCATCTAAGCTTACAAGATCCCACTCCGGAACGTCATGCGGGGCGGAGAGCCGAGCAAGTGCACACCCCGCGCGCGCCTTTCTCCCAGCAGGCCGTGCTCGCAGGACGGGACACTCAGAGGGAGCCCAGCCTTAAGATGCCTCGGGAACACGAGTCGGATCTGACGAGGTGTGAATCTGTGTCCCCGCAGCTCCTCGCTGTTGTGCTTATTTTAGGCACACGGAAAATTAGCCGTAATGCAAACAGCACAGCAGCAGCTGTGTTTTCATCTTCTGTCTCTCTTGACATCACAACCATCAACCGAGCTCCCAAAAAGAGCAAACGATGCTGTTGCCGGCAGCAGGCGCCAGAGGCCACACACCTTCCCACCCGATGACGGATTCCGGAGCTGCCCTTCGGCGTAGGTGTGATCTGCCCGTTTTTGCAGACTAGCTATTCAGCCACTTGGGGACAAAGCCAGCCATCGGAGATTTAAGAACAGTTCTACAACCTTTCTGGGGGGAAATCCAACAAGATCTATTCAAACTAACTATGCATATGCCCTTGACCTAGAAATCCCACACTCCAACACAGAGAATGAAAGCCCAGAGTGGAAGGCGCTGTGGCAGTGGAGGAAGGAACAACCTGACAACCGCCCAAACGCCCGTCAAAACAGAGTGGCTGCATCCACTGTGGTACATGAATACGTGAAACCTGAGGTCTCTGCCCATGGACCTGGAGGGGTGCTCATGGTGTGTTATTAAATAAGAAAAGCGCTCAGATCCCGCTTTCATGAACCGACCAAACAGCCCTACACAACCTTTCCTCCTCCGGTTCTCCCTTCTCCTCTGCGATTCCATTTCCTACCTCTTTTCCTATCACTCCCTCTGCTGCAGGTGACAGAGCTCATTACCAGACCCCACCTGGCCCCAGGGCCTTTGCACTTACCCTCAGCCTCAGGACTCCTCCACTGAGATCTTCATGGCTATCTCTCACCTGTCCCTTAGGTCTCCCTACACAAGCCTCCTTCTCAGTAAATTCTATCCTAATCTCCTCTTTCAAAATTACAAAGGAAGAAGGACTTCTCCTGCTTTATTTTTTCTCCACAGAACTTATCATTGCCTAACACTCTATGATTAGATGCCCCAGCCCTCTAAACTGCAAGCTCCATGAGGGATTTCTGTCTCTGGTTCACTGCAGTACCCCCAGCATCTAGCTCAGCGCCTGTAAGTGCCCACCGACTGAACAGAAAGCCTGTTTGCACATCTTGCCATGGGCCTGGAGAAATGAGTGACAGAATTTACACCAGATGCTTAGCACAGGTGGGTGACGCCGCAGGAGAGAAAAGGGTGGCTGCAGAGAGCTGTCAAAGGCTACCTTCTCTCCTGCGCATGCCCTTCCTCTCTATATTTTTTAAACCCACAATAACTGGACCCACCCAATTCAAACCTATGTTGTTCAAGGGTCAGATGTGTTATTATTCCACCAGTTCTGGGAGCATATATTACTGTTATAACTGCAGAAGCAGCATTTAATAAAATTAAAAAAGCAAAGATGTAAACAGGACTAAGTGAAGGCAGAGTGAAAAATGCAAAGTGAAGAGCGAGGGAACCCAGACTTGCCCCCCAACCACAGGACCCTCTCTGCCCCCACCCCCCCCCCCCGAGTCTCAGGACGGACCCCTCGGAAGAAAACCCATCCCTCCCACATCACACACACCAGCTCACTATAAAGGACAAGCTGTTGCTCCTGAAAGAGTAAATGATGTTGTTGACTTGCTGTAACCTAAACTACATTCTAGCCTAAATGTAAGTGCTTCTGGGCCTCCCCCCCCTCCGAGCTCCGCCACAGCTGCAGATGGGTAATGAAGAACTGACAGCACGAGTTGCTAGGGATGGTGATGTCTGAAGAAGAGCAGTGGAGAGCAGCAGACAGGAAAAAGCGTTGACCTGGGAGGCCAGGTCCCAGCTCTTGCCTCCTGTATTCATGGAATGATCTTGGGCAAGGACACTCTAACCTCTCTGAGCCACGGGTTCCTCCTCTGTAAAATTCAACATTAAAAATATATATATCTTACTCATAGACACAGACAGTGCACTGGTGGTTGCCAGAGGGGAGGGGGTTGGGGGACTGGGTGAAAAAGGTGAAGGGATTGAGAAGTACAGATTGGTAGTTACAAAATAGTTACAGGATATAAAGTACAGCATAGGAAATACAGTCAGTAATATTCTGTAACTATGTATGGTGCCAGGTGGGTATTAGAGATATCAGGAGGATCACTTCATATATATATAATAAATAATAGAGAAATATGCTAATTAACCAGGATGCCGTAACAGGTCGACCAGACAGGAGGAGGTTGTGCACGCAGCGTCGGGGGCAGGGTAGCAGGGGCCTCCACAAGCCTGTGTTGGTGGAGGGCCTGGTCAGCAGCTGCAGAGGCTGCTTCAAGGGCCGGAGAGAGAAGCAGGGCCCAGGGAACCAGGCAGGGCCGGACCGGCGACTCCAGGGTGAGCCAGGCAGGACCAGACCAGCGACTCCAGGGTGGCCTGGGGGCGGGTCTGACTACGCAGCTTGACAGCAGACAGCAGGGCCTGCTTGGCCGTAGCCACGGCGGCCCGCAAGCAGGCAAGCACGGCACGCAGGCAGCACCCAGCAAGGCCTGCTTGCCCATCACCATGGTGACTCAGGAGCAGGCAAGCGCGGCCTGCAGACAGCACCCAGTAGGGCCTGCTTGCCCATCACAGTGGTGTGGAGCAGGCAGGCCCCACAGAGAGCAGAGAACCATGGGGAGCAGGCATAAGCCGTCAGTAGGACATGCCCTGAGGGCTCCCGGATTGGAGAGGGTGTAGGTCTGGCTGAGGGCCAACCGCCCCCCCCCCATGCACGAATTTCGTGCACCAGGCCTCTAGTAAGTTATATAACGGTCTAACCACTATGTGGCACATCTGCAACTAATACAAAATAATACTGAATAAACTGGAATTGAAAAACAAAACTTAAAGTTCTTTAAAAAAATATCTGCCTTGCCCCAGTGGGCTGGATTTTTGAGACAGGGCTTTTTACTACACAAATGTAAGTTAGGATGCCACATGGGATAATGTCAAAACCTCATACTAGACAATGGAAAAGATACCCTCAGGTGAGGATTAACAAAACAAAACAACAACAACCCCAAACTACATAGAGCCTTGATTTCCTCAACTCTGCTTTCTAGTTCATTGCTGTGGGTCTATTAGGAAGCCATGAAGTTCTTTTAATTGAGGTAAAATTAGTATATAACATTAAATAAGTTTCAGGTGTATAACATTGTCACTCGACATCTGTATACACTACAAAGTGGTCTCCACCAAAATCTAGTCACCATCCTTCACCATACAATTGACCCCCTTCACCCACTGCACCCACCACCCATCCCCCTACCTTCCCCTCTGGCAACCTCTGAGCTGTCTCTATATCCATGAGTTCGTATTTGTTCATTTGTTTGTGTGGTTCTTAGATTCTACATATGCGTAAAATCATGCAGAAATATCTGTCTTTCTCCATCTGACTTACTTCACTTAGCATAATATCCTCTAGGTCCATCCATGTTGTCACAAATCGCAAGATTTCCTTCATTGTTATAGCTGAGGAGTACCCCATTGCATACATATACTACATCTTCTTCGGCCAATCGCCAATAGCTGGACACTTCAGTTGTTTCCCTGGCTTGGCTTTTGTAAATAACGCTGCAGTGAACATAGGTGTGCATGTGTCTTTCCAAATTAGTGTTTTCTTATGGAAACCATAGATTTTTGTACTTGACCTTTGGCCACTGACTGAACTGTATTGCTTCTCATATTTATAGATTTAGAGTCTAGAATTTCCTCTAGCTAGATGATCATATCATCAGCCAAAAAAAAAAAAAAATGACACCTTTATCTCTTCCTGTCCACTGCTATGTTTCTCTTACCTTTCGCTGGTCTTATTGCACTGGCTCAGGCCCACAGTTCAATGTAGAATAAGAGAGGTGGTGGTGGGCATTCCTGTCTTACTCAGAACTTGAAAGGAATGTGTCTCACATTAACCTAATATTAAAAATAGCATTTGCTATAGATTTTAGTAGCTATCTAGCATCAAATTAAGGAAGTCCCCTTCCATGCCAAGTTTGCAATGTTTTTTTCATCAAGTGCCAAGTGGATTATGTTGAATGCTTTTTCTGAAACTAGAGAGATCACCACACCATTGTTCCCCTGAGTCTGGTTTCATAGACAAATGCACAGCCCTGGACTCCCCTGACCCAATGCTGACATCCGGGTCTCCCATCTCCCCCTGGGCACCGAAGCCTCGGTTGGAAGAGAGAGATGCCCTGGTGGTAACTTTTCAGGTTCTGATGACTCTTGTGTCTACTGTAGACAGAAAAAGTATAGAGACTCACTCTTGTAGCCTGACCTGGAGATCAGAGCGGCCACAGAATGCACGATGCCATTTATATGAAATGGCAGGACAGGCAAATCATAGGGACCAGAAGCAGTCTTGTGGCTGCCAGGGCTGAGCGAGGCGGGAATGGGGATAAAGAGTTTCTTTTGGGGGTGCTACAAATGTTCTGTAATCAGAGAATGTGTGTGTGACTATACCGTAAACCATTTTACAAGGGTAAACTTTATGGTTTGTGAGCAATAAAATTCAGTAAAGCTGTTTGTTTTTTTCAATTTTGATGGGGGGAGAGAGAGAATATGAATGTACCAAGTTAGGAGGAGCTTCCCTGCCCCACATCTTAACACCTGTCATGTCTGCCCTGGGCCCTCAGACCCTCCTCGCTCCTGGCAGTCCTAAAGGGGTGGGACCGGCACCTCACACGCTGTCCTTCCGTTGTCCAGACCTGGGCAGGCCCCTCCCGCCAGGCCACTGCCCTCCTCCCTCCCATGAAGCAACCAAGGCAGGCATGGGAACATTCTCGGAACATTCCCAGGAAACACCTCTGGGAATATTTATTCATCTGGTACAGAAGCTCGGCGCTTTTCCCCAAGCCCAGGATGGGAAGGACATGAAACCAGGGGGATACCTCGCTTCCCATTCAAGTACGGTTTGGGCTGCAGGGATGACAGACTTCAAAAGAGACAAATCCGGCACAGAAACTGCTGGAGGTTCCATTAGCAAGACAGAGCAAAAAATAGGACTCACATCCCCCTGGAGCCCTCAGGGCCCCTCATTCCGCTAAAAATAAAGCCAGGCCTGGTATTTGTGATGCCAGCGTTCTCAGGAGTCCTGCAGGGCCAGCCTCCCTCTGGGCTTCCTCCGAGTTTCCTTGCTCCCCTTTCTCCCCAACTTCAGCGTGGATTTCCACAGCACCAGGGGACAGCAAGGAGTCCAAGACCGAGAGAAATGTTCCCACGGGTCATGAGGCTGGGACAGATTTCTTCTGATGTCCCACTTCAAGATGTGACCCAGGGCTTCAGAACCAAATGCTGTGACGCTTCAGGGGGACAGGGTCTGAGCATCTCTGTTGGTGTGGGGGCCGGGATACAGATCTATTCAATGATGGGAGACCCCACCCCAACCCTCTAGGGTTCTGGCCAGTATTTAAGGGAAGGAGCCAAAAGTATGGGGGCAGCCCTAACTGGTTTGGCTCAGTGGATAGAGTGTCGGCCTGCAGACTGAAAGGTCCCAGGTTCGATTCCGGTCAAGGGCATGTACATTGGTTTCGGGCACATCCCCAGTAGGGAGTGTGCAGGAGACAGCTGATCAATGTTTCTAACTATCCCTCTCCCTTCCTCTCTGTAAAAACTCAATAAAATATATATATTTTTAAAAGTATGGGGCAGCCCTGGCACATTTGGCTCAGTGGTTAGAGTGTCAGCCCACAGGCTGAAGGGTTGTGGGTTCGATTCCAGTCAAGGGCACATACCTCAGTTGCATGCTGGATCCCCACCCAGGTTGGGGCACATGAGGCAACCAATCGATGTGGCTCTCTCACAACAATGCGTCTCTCTGTGCCTCTCCCCCTCCCTTCCCACTCTCTCTAAAGTTCAATGGAGGAAATAGCCTCGGGTGAGGATTAACAACAACAACAACAAAAGTGCGGGGGCAGAAGGGGACCAGCTGAGGCAATATGCCAGCCTGAGCTCACACCCACCCCTCCCATTACACAGCAGCAAGCGCCACCTCTCCCTCTTTCCACAAGCGCCCACCCCAGGGCTGCCCACTCACGCAGAACCATGCGTCCAGCTCCCTGGGTTCCAATCCCGGCTCTACCCCTTAGCAACAGTATGAACTTGGGTAAGTTACTTCACCTCAGTTCTCCGCTGCTAAAATAAGGGCAATAACCTCTCACAACCCACCAGGTTCGTCCGAAGCTCTTGCAACCGTGCCTGACACAGAAAGGTGCACAATGGGTGCCAGTGATTATTGGCGACCCCTAACAGTGTGTCTCCAGGGAAGCTACTTGATTGTCTGGGACCCCTACATGGCAGGATGTGACCCTTTCTGACCTTGGGGAGGTAAATGCTCTCAGTGCCCCCCCTCTCCCCGACCCAGTCCATGTGACAGTCACACTGTGAGTGGTGAGGACAGGACTGGAAGATGTGTGCAGCCCTAAGCACATGCTTTTAACCACCTGCACCAAACACCTCTGTAAGACCCACCGTGGGCACAAAAGAGCCTTTCCATCAAGGACAGGGAAGTAGGAATTAAAAAATACAATAAAATAAGCCTCTTCAAAAAGCCATCAGCAGGCATGGCATTTACCAGCTTTGAAAAGTTACCCAGTTCTCTCTCCTCTTCAGGGCCTCTGAGAAGGACTTATGTCAGAGCTGTCATTCCCTCCCTAAGGATGAGAGACAGCTCCCAGGGGAAGTGGCAACTGGAAACCAACACTTCCCTCGGAGGGCCTCCCGGTCCCTGGGAACTCCAGGTCCCGACCTCACGACCCAGCCCCTTCCTTTCACGGGCAGCGCGGGTGCCCACCACATGCCACTGTGACCCCCGGAGGCTCTCAAAGGCCTGGCCCGTCTGAGGCGTGGCTGCAGGAACACAGCGGCCATAAAACAGCCTGGAGGTTGAGCACAAGGAACAGCCATAAAAACCCGCAGCTCTAACAGCAGACAGCCAGCGGGCAGCAAAGCCACTAGCTGCTCCTGCTCCCGGGAACCACAGCGGGTGTTTCCACCAGGTCCCCACCCGCTGCACCAGAGCCACACACGGCAGGCCCCCAGAAGACGCGCTCACGGTGCTCACGGGCGGCCAGGGCTGCACCCGGGCCCTTCCCGAAGGAGGTGGCACAGGCAGCACAGGAGAGCCCTGGCGCCCTGCCTGCCGCCGGGAAGGGCTCTGTGAATGGCACCGTTCAACCCTCCTAAGCCTCAAAGCGCCCCGGCAAGCTGGGCGTGACTCCTATCTTTCAGATGGGGAAACTGAGGCTCTGAGAAGACGCACCACTAGGAAGTGACTGCACGGGGCTTCCAGCCAGATCTGTCTGTCCCCAAACATGGGCTTTGCCCATCCCACGCTCTCAATTGTTCCTGGAGAGGCCCAGGGCCGGGCCGTCGGGAATGCCAGGACGGAACTTGGCGGCCTCTCAGCCCTCTGCTGAGTGGCTTTCCGACACAGGGCCCATCAGCCTAGAGGGCAGCCTCCCACACCTGCCAGGACAGTCCCGTGCTGTCACAGGGGTGGGCCCCGAGCATCCTCCCCACACTCCCACCATGGCCGGGGATGGGGTGGGCCCCAGCTTGGCCTGTCCTAGGCCAGGCCCCGCAGGCCCTCGGGTCCGACACATGGTAATGAGCGCGGAAGTGGCTCCCTAAGTGCCGGTGTCTACCCACATTAGCTCACTGCATTGGCACACAGTCTGTGAGGAAGGTGCCCATTTTACAGAACACTGAGATTTACAGAGGATATAAACTGCCTGACCTGGCAGAGCAGGGCCGGCCACCGCCTGGCCTCAGGGACACACCCACTCAGTGCCCACCCTCCCAGCCACACCGCGATGGCTGCGACCCAGGTATGTCCAGGCACCCCTTCCACCCTCGCTCCAGACCTTCTGGCCGCCCCGGCCCTCTGCTCAGGCCCTTTGCAGGTAAAGCCGCTGAAAGGCCAGGCTGGCTGTAAGCTGATGGTCACCCAGCCCGGCCCCGAGTCCCACTCCCACTTTGTCTGGAAGGAGGCGGTGGCCAGGTACAGGCACCTCGTCCAGAGAAAAGCCAGACCCAGCAGTCACTGACACAGCACTGCTTAGAGCCAAGAAAGGCCTGTCTGCACCTGGCACCCCTTCTTCCTAAGCCCTTTCTGCCCCCCCACCCCATCCCACTCCCGCTGAGGGAACCTGCAAGTGACGTGGGGCCCTCCCTTCCTAAAGCAGGCAGAGCCATCAGGGGTGGACCAAGTTCAGCCAACTCTTGCCGTCTTGGTCGTTCCGTGCCTCCTTGGGCACCATGACCGTGGGGAAGACCCTACAATGCCTCTGGGGAAGCCGACCTGCCCAGAGACCCTGGCCCCACCTGAAGCTGCCCTTGGCAGTGGCCAGGATCAGCTCTCCATCCTAGGAATTCAGAGTCACCTAACCAGACCAGGCAGGAATGAGGTGTGTGTGATGCTGGACTTGGGATGCCTCTAGGCGTGATCTTTAGCAACCTTTTGGCAAATACGGGATTTATGGGATAAAAGGAAAACAGGAGAGCAGGGTAGGGAAGAAGCTGAATGTCAGGAAAGGGTGAGAGGGTGCTTCTGAGACTCCGAGGCAATGCCCAGCAGTGAGGAGGGGAGGTGCGGGGCAGCTAAGGCGGAGGAGGGCAGTGCTGGGAGTCGGGCAGTGCTGGGAGTCGGGCCAGCCCCTCACCTCTGTCTGCAAGGTGCTGCTCCCCTGCTGAGCATGCCCCTTTGACTCCCCTATCCTCTTCTCCCTTAAAAGCGTCATTCATTAACACACAGTGGTCAGCTAAGATGCCCCCCACACAATGCCTACATCCTAATCCCCAGAACCTTCAGGAGTTTCTTACATGGCAAAGGAGCTCTGTACATGTGATTAAATGAAGACTCTGAGCAATGGGGAGAGTCTCCTCTATTAAGAGGAGGCAGCGTAGACGTGACCACAGCAGAGCACATAAGTGATATGATGGTGGAAGCAGAGACTGCAGGGATGTGCTCTGGAGATGACGGAAGGGGCCACAGCCGGGAACACAGGTGGCCTCTGAAGCTACAGAAGGCACAGTTAGGCTTCTCCGCTCAGCCTCCCAAGGAAACCAGCCCTGCAGACGCCTTGACTTTAGCCCAGGGAAACAACTGCAGGCTTCCCACCTCTAGGCTGGCAGTAGAATAATCTGCAGTGCTGAAGCTACTAGGTTTGTGGTAATTCGTCGCAGCAGCAGTAGGAAACTAATACACACTCAGTCCACGGAGCAGTCAAGGTGCTTTCTCCACACTCAGCACCCTGCTGGCTCGGCCTCCCTAAGTCCTCCCCATCCTTCAGATTCAAGCCCATGCCCCCCAGGAAGCTTCGTTGGGGCCTCCGAGACTTCAAACACACCGATGCCTCTGCACATCCTCCTCCCAGCCAGGCTGGCCAATGCCTCCTGTCCTTTAGGTCTCAGTTCTGCAGAGAAGCCCTTTCCAAGCCCGCCAGCTGGTGAGGACAGGCCTCTACCGTATTCCTGCCTTTCATCCTACTCTAGACTCCATGTGTGTGTGTGTGTGTGTGTGTGTGTGTGTGTGTAAGAATGAGATCATCTATTCGATCCAGGCCCTGACAACAGGATTAGTGGGCCCTGAAGGCAGGGATGTGGTTGTCTTGCTCACCCCTGAACACATCCCCACCCCAAGGCAGACGTCTCTTTGGACCCCTTGGCCTGGAACTGCCTTATTCAGCGTCTCTTCTGAAACAAGCCATTCCATCGCTGCTGAGGTGCGGGTTGCATGGTGCACGCCAGGTCTTTCCTCTCAACTTCACAAACTCCCTGAAAGAAGACCCTCCCCTCCTACCCACCCGCACTCCACCACCCAGCGAGCTCCACAAACAGACACCGTGTGTTCATCTGGCCTAGGCCTATAGTCTCTGAATTTGGCTGACCACGTTTACAGAGAAAAGGGATAAAAGTCTCTGAATAATTAATTTCTCTTTAAAAAATAAATAAATAAAAAAGACAGCTGATCGGCAACCTCAGGCCTGAAACAATGGGAAGTCTGAGCTCAAATTTCAAAAAGACGGAAGGAGATAAAGCCCCAGACTCCAAAGCCTCCAAGGATGAAGCTCCCCATGACCTTCAGGCCAGGGTCAAACCACCCCAGGGGAGAGGCTGCAGGTAAAAGAACGTCTGGATGAGCCAAGACACACTGGGGAAAAGCAGAAACCAGGTGGCAGCCACCATCAGCTCCAACCAGCCCGAAGCCCACCCAGGCCCACCCTCGGCCCCGCACGCTGCCCCCAAGCAGAAAGGCCTGTCCTGACTACACACCACAGTGCCTCAGTCCCCTCACCCTCTTCCGTTTTCTCCATTGTTATCTCATTCATTTAGTGATCGATGGCTGAGTATCTGCTCCACCCCCGTCCCTGCTCCCAATCCAGCCCTTTTCCTTGGAGTTCTCCCAGAGCTTCAAGCAGTGCCTGGCACATGGGGTGCTCAAGAACGCAGAAGGAACCCTCACTGCACCTGTCCAGAAGACACAGGGGTATGGAGACAAAGGCCCACCTGCCCTCACAGAGCCCATCTGTGACATGTGTGCCACACACACACACACACACACACACACACACACACCGACAAACACAGAATCTTTTTCTTCCCCAGCCACCAGCAGCCCTGTCTGTTTCATGATGGGAGAGATGAGAATACAGAATCCTGGAGGTCAAGCACAGCACATCCCAGTCACAAACAATCCCCTGGCTGAGGGAGAGCCACCAGACACAAAGGCCATATTGTGATTCGATGGACAGCAAGTGCCCACAGAGACAGAAAACAGACTGTCCAGAGGCTGGGAGCAGGCAAAGCGGGGAGTGACCACTTAACGGGTACAAGGCTTCCTTCTGGAATGATGAAAATGTCCTGGAATTAGACAGTAGCTATGGTTGCACAGCTTTGTGAATATACTTGAAACTACTAAATTGTACACTTTAAAAGGATGAATTTTCTGTCAATTAACAAGAGAAAAGACTCACTGGAAAACGCCACCGAGCGGTCAGGTTCTCAGGCTCTGGGGCCAAACTGTCTGGGCTCAGCTCCTGGCTCACGCCACACACTGTATGAGCTCAGGCAAATTACTTAGCCTCTCCGCACCTCAGTTTTCCTATCTGTAAGTTGGGGTAATAATTGTGCCAACCTCACCAGGGCGCTATTTAATTTGATCACATGTAGGGGACTTTGGTTGACTGCTTCAGAAACTCCCACCATCCCCCTTCCTTACAGACCCTGTTTTTCATATGGGGTCTTTAAGGTTCTGAGGACCCTGACCACACCCTCACCTGACCTCACCCACCGTTTCAATTACATGAGCCAATGAAGTCCCTTTAATGTTCAAGCCCATCAACATCACCAGCATTCCCACTGAAGCATAGTGGTCCCTCCTTTGGAAAACTGCTGTTTGAACTACTCTGTTATTCTTAGTCTCTTATTCTGTAGGTCAACACTGTTATTTTTAGACTGTAAAATAACTTTGTTTTTAGCTTGAATAATAGAAAAGATAAACTTAATTGTCTGACCTTGCAAGCTAGCCATCTAACTGATACACTGATATTGATGCCAGGTGCCTGTATAGATATGATACTCAAGGTTACAGGTGTCTGTATAGATATGATATGTACTCAAAGTTACAAGTTGTCTGTATAGATATGACAGGTGTTTGTTAGATATGATATGTACTCAAGGTTGCAAATTGTCTGTAAAAGTAACTTACACAAGGACCCAAAAAGATATAAAAAGAGAATGCTTCCTCCTTTGGGTGTTCAGAATGTGACAGAGGTAATCTGCTCTGAACCTGCGCGCAATAAAGATGACTCCTAACTAATTGGCTGATTAAGGCGTCTTGTCCAGCTCGCTGATTTGCGATGCACCACCTCCACTTACCATCAAAAGCATCACAACTGATTCAGCTACGTAGGCTCTCCTGACACATCCCGAGTTCTCAAAGTGGGAGCTACTGCGATTTTTTCCAAACTTCTCCGAGGTTCTTCCCCGAGGTCAGTGTTCACCCAGATGCCCAGAGATGAGCACTATTACCTTATAACCTTATAACCCAATTCTATGTGCCTGCAAGGGGAAGCCACAGGCAACTTCATCGAGGGCCCTGAAATCAGTGCACACAGCAGCACTGCTGGGTGATTTACTGTGTGCTCAGACAAGACGAGGGAGGCCGGGGAAAGAGTGTAAGAGAAGAAAAAGGCTCTGTGATTTATAATCCAACAGAGGAGTTTGTAATCTAATCTGCAAGCCAGGCTCAAGGGTCACAAAACAGGAAAGCATATATTTGCCTCGTTACATGATTTAAGCAATTCAACAGCAAAAGCTGAAAGGATTCAAGAAAGAAAAAGAAATGGAGTTTGAGTGGCTTTCTGGTTTTCCTTGGTTCCCTGTGTTCCCACAGGGCCTGTCCAGACCCGAATACCCTTCCTCCAAGACCGTGTGGAGGGAAAGCAGACCAGAACCCAGCACCAGGCCTTCGTCCAACAAACCCCAAAGATAACACACGTTCTGTGTACGTGGCCAGAGACCCAGACATTCTGGGACCTGCTGGCTACAGTACTCGAGGCCAGTCCATTTCTCCTCCCCCAGCTTCTTTTCTTCTCCCCTCTCTTCCTCACAGTGCAGCAGGAATGTGATTCATGAAACAATTATTCTATGGGATCCAGGGGCAGGGGGAGGCGTCTCCGATGCAGAGAAAGCAAAATATAAATGATGCAAAGAGAGATCAAGCTGCATGAATATTCATCTTTTCCCCTTGTGATGGAAACCTGATTTGTGGAGCGTTCTCGGAGCTCCGTTCCCTCTGAATTCCTCCCAGCTCTCGTGGTCGGGATATCCCATCCTTGGGCCAGATGCTCATCACAGCGTGGACTCTTGCCTCCAAGAACTGGCGGTTACACAGGTGCGTACGTAGGCAGCATTCACCAGCCCTTACGCCGAAGACCTGTGCATGCCCTGGGTGTATAAAGACCTCCATTTAAAAAATGAAAGTGAAAACATTTGCAGGTTCCTTCTCCTCCGTCCTTCAAGGCCTGTTTCAAATTGGACATTCTTGACCTTGCACTCTTCAGCACTACCCCCTCCCCTTGCCTCCAATGCATCCCTGACACACTCCTGGCCCCAAAACAAAACAATGAAGGTAAAGAGAGACCCACTGAAGCCATTTGCTCCCAGAAAGACAAAGCTGGCCTCCCCCTCACCTGGCCTCCCCACCAACGCGGCCCCACCCTGCAGAAAGGCATACAATAGGTGCTTGTATAGTGTTAATTGAGAGAGTAAATTACAAATGGTCTGGAACTCTTGACCACACAATAGGGCTGTGCCTTCCACCTCTTGGGATGCCTCCGTGAAGGGGGTGATTCCTCAACCTCTCGGAGTCTTAGCTCCTGCAGGGCACCTGCCCTTCAGGGTTGCTGTGAGAATGTTAGATGCCAAGTGGCCAGCTCAAACTGTGACTCACTATTCGCTCAGGAAGCAACAGCTCCCCTGCCTCAACCTTCTCCCAGCCACAGCACAGGGTTTAAAATTCCCCAGAAGCCCCCTAAACCCTGGATGACTGCAGCCCAACCAGCCCCACCCGTGGGTGCTCTGTGCCTCTCCGATACACTCTGCACCCCATTCAAGAACTCAAAGCCATCTGGTCCCAAAATAACGCTTCTGTCTAAAATCAGACCCAGTGTGGATAACAAGTCAAAAGACGGTTATGGATGCCTTTGGGCCAAGTGAGTTTGGCTACCAGAGGGCCATCCTCAGAGGAGGCGGCTCAGGCTGCAGGTGGCCCACGAGGCAGCACAAGTGTGCACCGCGGGTTAATTGGCAGCAAACAGATGCCGGATTCGTTCCCACGTGCAGCAACAACTACACGCGCTCTGCTCTCTGACGGGGTGTTTGCGTTCGGGCTAAAGTCGCCTCCTCCGTCCAATTTGCAGCAATTCGGCTCAGCACAGTGCGACCAGGAACTTGGCTCCTTTCAGGACGGCTGGGGGCTGGCCTGACAAAGGCCCCTTCACTCGGGAACTGAAGGAAGAACATGGGGTGAGTGGGGAAGAAAAGAAGGACTGTCCTTTCATCAGACAGAGGGGAAGACTGTCTGCAGGTGGGAAGCGGCCATCCGACACGCAGAGCAGACAAAATACTCTTTCTCCTGGAGAAGCTGGGCGTGAGAGGCTTCCGGACCCCAGGCCAAGCCTCTGGGAAACGGATGGGGAGAGGCTACCTTCACAGGCCCACCCACCCCTGGCACCCTCACCCTGCCACTGCCCAAGCCTTGGCCCCCCTGAAGGCAGCCTGTCAGGCCAACCTCACCCGCAGGCTAGACAGAGATTCAGTGCCCAAGACATAAACGTAACCAGTGTGGCCTATTAGTCAGCTCATCAGCAAGCGTTGTTGAATGCCCATTTGTCCATTCATGTGCCCAGTGTCTGCCAAGTGCCCACCTCGGGCCACTCCACAGGCTTGGCTGCGGGGATACAGAGGTAAATGAAGCCCACAGCCCAGAGCGTGCCGACTCCTGAAGGATCCACAGTTAGGAGCTTACAATCTAGCACAAGAGCTGGGCAACGTAGAGCAAGGTGGGATCCTCTAAAGCTTGTCCCCACCCCTTAGCATAGCACTTGGGTAAGGTGAGCCCACAGTGGCCTTGGATACATCTGCTTCCGAAGGGGCATCGTTCCACTGGACTCACAGTGAGAACGGTGGCCGCTGCTCTCACGTGCGAGGTCGAGCTTTCGCTCTGATCTGCGTCCTACAGGCAAGGGAGGCTGAGGCTTGGGGAGGACAGACCACTGGCCCAAGACCACACAGCCCGTCAGTGGGAGAGGCGAGAGCTGAGCCCAGGTCCTTGTGCCCCAAGTGCCATGCCCCTCTCCCCTCACCACCCAAGCAGAGGAAGGAGCACCCATGTCCCCCCTCACCCAGCCCCAAGTCACCCGTGGGCTCCCCCAAGGAAGCACCACGTGACCGATGACCCAGGGATCCTCTTCACAGCCTGGCACGGTGTGTGACAAGTTGCCAATGAGCAAAATATTTGCTTAACCGAAGGAATGTGGCAAAATAAACTCGAGGTAAGAGGAGGTGGGAGGTGGGAAAGAAAGGCGGCCCAGTGTCTTCCTGGAAGGGTCAGTGAACACAGAAGATGTTTTTGTTGCCTCGGAACACGTAATCCCCAGGAGAGGAGCAAGTCTGAGCACAAACAGCAGATGTTATGTCCACCTGGGGGTAGGCACCGGGCCTGCCGCGGTGTGTCACAGGGGCTCCTAAACAGGGAAACGTCAAGTAAGAAATAATCTCCCCCCGCTCCTCCCCAGGTGAGGAGCCTGAGGTTTGCGAAGGCCCTTCTTCTGGCCCTTACAGCCCAAGAGGTCCTCTGGCCCTTTCACAGCTCAGCAGCCCCTGCAGGCATTCTCAGGACAGAAGGCTGGCCAGGACCAGGACAGACGGCCCACCAGACTCCAACGCCTCTTCACAGGCCCTCGGCCTTTGGGAGAAGCACTCTCCAGGCCCTCCATCCCTTTCTACCTCTTTTGTTCCCTCTGCCATTGTCTCCATCTGCCTGAGGCAGTGGAGGGTGGGCGGGGCAGGGCAGAACATTCAGGAGCAAAATCAAAGTTCTTACAAAAACAGGGTATCCCTGGAGCTATAAGAGACCCTCAGGATCGCCTCATCCAACCTCGTCTTTCTGGTGGGCAGACAGAGGCCCTTCAGAATTAACCGTTTGAAAGTGAGGTCACTGGTACTCCAAAAGTCTTCCTTTCTCTCCCCTCCCCTCTGTTTCTTCCCATCCTCCTCCTTCTACAGGGGAAGGAGAGAGAGCATTTCTGACCCCACTTTTCTCTTACCCTAAGCTCTGCCTCCATATGTAGTGTCCCACGGAAAAATCACCACCTCAGTGTGGACACGTCTTGGTGCCCCCGGCTCCAAGCTGCCTCCTCCTCGTCCCAGTGGCATTCTCGCCATGGCTACCGATGGAGGAGAGGCGTCTAAAATAAGTCAGCCTCGCCTGGCATAGCAGGCGCAATCTATTGAGCGCCTAAGAGGTTCTGAGTGCTCATAGAGATCCTCACAAGAACCATACAAGGCAGCTATTTTTAGTGTTCACATTTCACCCATGAAGAAAGTGAGCTTGGCGAAGTGAAGAGGATTGTCCAGAGCCACCGAGCTAGTGCCAGATGGAGCTTGGATTCCAGCCTGCCTTTGTCCAACTCTAAGCTCAGCTATAAAGTTCACAAGCCTGGACTTAAGAGACCAAAGCCAGCATTCACATGAGTGCTGCCCCTCTGCCGAGGGGAGGGGGCGGGAATCCCGCGTCTGCTCCAGCGCTGCAAAAACTCAAAGCATTTCTGGATTTGGAAATCATCGACAAATTTATGCCCCACCCAGAATTCAGATTCAATGCATCATAATCACATATTTGGGAGACCAGAAATACCTTCCCCTCATTGGCTTTCTCTCTTATTCATTACACTGGCCTGGAAGCTGCCTCGGGAAGTTTCCTAAAAGCCAGCTCACCTTCAAATGCTGAGATGTCACTCTAGGAACATTCAGGAGAACACACCGATGCCATCACAGGCCTGTTCCCAGGAGACCCTCCCTTTCCAAGCAAGGATGCAACACTCAGCCTGCCTGTCAGTCCTGCGCTTGTTCCCAGCATTCTGTGATGCTGGGCACTGAAGTGCATTGGCAGAAATAAACAAAAAAAGGTCCCCGTCCTCTTGGGGCCCTCGACAGAGGGACTATACTTCAGGCGATTTTGCAGAGGACCTCGACTGCCCCAAGCACCACAGATGCAAAAAATGACCAGCATACAGTCTCACACTGCAGGAACGCTGCATGCCAGCAGGGGGCAGGCATCCCAGCCACCCCTCCGGAAGTTGGGTGGACTAGAGCAGCAGTCGCCAACTCGTGGTCCATGAGGCCTGAACGGTTGGCGACCGCTGGACTAGAGTGAAGAGTCAGGGAAGGTGGAGTGGCCACCTTGAAGGTGGCTGTCCATGTTAGGAAGAGTCATGGTCTATGGTCCACGTTAGAGAAAGAGTCAGTCACCCAAAGGTGACCAAAGCGAAATAACAAGAACAAACGCTCACATAGCACTCACTACGTATCAGGTGCTACTCTCAGCAATGACACCTATTATCCTCCCAACAACTCCAGGAAGTGGTTACTATTATTAGTCCCACTTTCCAGGTGAGTAAACTGAGGCACGTGGAGGTTAGGCAACTTGGCAAAAGTCTAAAAGTCTGCAAGTCGCAGAACTATGGCTTGAGCTCAAGTAGTCCGGCTCCAGAGGGCATGCTCTTGATAACTACACTGAACTAAGGAGAGATGATGCTCATTTGGACATGTAGTAGGTTCTGGTCCACTGGGTCTTAGAAAAGCAGCCACGTTACTCCTGTTATTACTCACGTTCGCTCCCCTGTTATCTCAGCAGTGAACTCTTGAACTCGCTCTGCTAAAACATGATATCTGAACTGGGTAGGACGGGCTAAGATGACATCTCCAAGGCTGAAGCACTTCACCCCAGGGAGGAAGACCAGCCTCCGCCATCCCTCCCCCTTACGCTCTTCATGTTCTAGGCAAAGAGCCACTCAAGGTAACATTCAGAGCAGGAGAGCGCTAAGGGGCAGCCGTGCTTCCATCCTGAGGAGCCCTGTGACTCCACCACCCTTGTTACCATGGAGGAGAAGAAAGGGCTGCCATGTGGCCACAGCCGAGATGCCCTTTTCTCTTTGGAATGTGGAGAGGGGAGGCAAGGAAGCTCCTTGATCCCCTTGTTCCTAAAGGCGTTTAAGAAGCAGAGTCAAGCCGGAGGCAGGGACAAGGGGAGATTGAAGGAAGCCCGGAGCAGCACAGGAAGTGGCTCAGAGTCAGCATCTGGAGCCAGAAAATCCTGGGTTTGAAGGAACGCTGCCACTTATTAACCAATGCCCCTTGGGCAAGCGCCAGAACCACTGTAAACCTCAGTCCTCAGTTTCAGCTCATCTATAAAACAGAGATAACAGTAGTAATCCCTACAACATAGGCTTTTTGAGATAATTGAGACACCATGGAGAGTGCGTCACACTGCATGGGGCAGCTAGCAGTACCCAGTAAGCATCCAGTGTTGCTGCGGGGTCATGGTCATCATTAGCTACAGCAGAGCCCGCTGTGGATGGCAGAAGCCCTTACCCTAGTATTCTCCCAGCATGGCAATCCAGAGCCCTTTCTGCAGTCTGGGTGTTCTCCAAATCCATTTCCTACTCCTCCTGGCTGCACTACTACATTCCCCAGGATCCCTTGCAGCTAAGGTACCATGTGACTGAGTTCGGATCACTGGACTGTGTGGGCAGAAGTGATGTGAATGACTTCCAGCACTACTCCCACGAAACCACACCTCATGGTCCTTCCTTCTCATTCCCGTTGTGTCAGCTGGATGCCGAGGATTCAGCAGAGACCTGCAGGGCCCCCTAGAAGATGGCAGATCCAGAGGTGTAAGCAGCCAAGGTCCGTCTCTCCACGTGGCACCTCATCCTCCAGGGCCCCTCCATGTGGCCTGGATGTCTCAGGGTGGTCAGACTTCTTACATATGGTGGCTGGCTTCTCAAAAGCCAGTGTTCCAAGAGACCAAGAGGGAAGCTGCAAGGGTCCTTCTACATGCTCTCAGAAATCACAGCATCCTTCCCACCACGTTCCCTTGGTTAGGAGCAAGTCACAGAGCTAGCCCTGACTCAAAGAGGGGACTACCTGTGAGCATGAACACCAGGCATTGTGCTCACTGATTCTTTGAACACTAACGGCCACATTATTATTGATCCCCTTACTACCCAGCCTCCAGGACCCCCTGGAGGAGGCAAATGAGTTCAAAGGAGGAAAATGACTGGGCCTGCCCACAAGGAGCATCAGATGGATGGTGCTCACATGGGCAGAGAGGACAAAGAGAGCGGGAGGATCAGGAGAGAGCAGACCTGACTCAGGTGGTTGGAAAACACCTGTGGCTCAGGCCCGGGCACCCTGCGGTGGTGGCCAGGCAGCTCCGCAGTAAAACCAGCTCCTGACCGTGCCAGCTCAGCACTGGGACTGCGCGGCAGTCCGGCGCACCAGGCCTGGGAAGGGGCAGTGGATTGTGGACCTGTTTACTCTGGCTCGACCTCCTCACCCTGGACCAGCAGGCACCATGACCAGCAGAAAGGCCAGTTATGCAACCGCCCTCGCAGCAGGCTGCCAGCCTCAGAGACCCGGCCTGGCTGCCAGGCCTGGTGGTGCGACTGCTGTGGCCTGGGCTCGGACTGCCATTTTCCATACAGGCGCAGGATGCTCTGCTGACAAACACCTGGGGACAGCGGGCGCCATGGGAGCGAGCTAAAAATAGCACAACTGGCAACGGAGAGGCCTTTTCTAAATCCTCGGGGACCTGTTTTTGCTCATCCATGGGCCTTAAGACACACATGGGTTGGCACCTGAGCATTCTCTCCTCTCAAAGAACAAGTGTGGAGGCCTGGGAGGCCTCCTCCTCCAGGTCGGCAGCTGCACAGTGGTCAGAAGTCACAGAAACAGCCTGTCCTGGGGGCTGGGCCCACCTTCACACCCCCACGTCCACTGCACACTCTCTAGCCACCCCCCGTCTGACCAATTCTCGGTGTTTTCCAACTTTTCTGAATCTCAAGTGACCTATGTTTCTCTTACTGTTGGGCCTCGCACTGTTTAATTTCTCAGCGAGTGTATTACACCAGCCCAGCCGGACGCCTAGAAGAGCCACACGCGTGGACGTGTGGGCCGTGAACTGCACAACTCCGGGGCATGACTGGTGACCACGATGTGAACGGTCCCCCCGCAATCACGCAAAGTGGCGACGGGCGTTGCCAGGGAGGAAACCGTGTTTTACACAACCCCGAGCCCTCAGAAGAGGACAATCATGCAAACGAGGACGCATGGACTGACCAGCTCATTTCTTGCCTCCAAACATTCCACGTACGGGGTTTGGCAGGCACCAGGCCACAGTGCCCAAAGGTCTAGAAAGAAATCCATATTGTGATACAATAATGCATTTCCAGCCATGGAGGTGGAAAAGGGCAAGGATCGATCTTCCTGAGGCAAGGGAAGATTCATGGCCACTGACTGGGTTACCTCCGCCTTCTTCGGAGTGTGCAGATTAAACTGTTTGCCCCACCGACATCCGAAATGCACTTTATTTATAACAGATCAGGGAATTCAAATATATTTGTTTGCTTTTCACAGAATGCCCATGCTTTCAATAACACAGCTTCAGAGTTTGAGATATGAGCAAATGGCATGTGGACATAATTCTGCATCAGGATGGTTAGGGTCACAGCCTAATGACAAGACTGCTGGTGGGTGTCAAACATCTCCCATCCTCCAGATCTCCTGTCTCCTGCATGTGCGTGTGCGCATACACACACACACACACACACACACACACACACACACTCCTCTCAAATTTCTAAAAATATGTTTGAATTCTGCAGACTACTCCTCATACCTTCCATGTATGTGTTAATATTAAAATTCGTGTTTTTATCAAGGAAGACCAATAGCCAGAAAAATGCCCCAATATGTACTCCATGTCTCACATATTCCTCTGTGCAGGGACATGGGTACATAGTTCGTAAAGCACAACTGGATTATCTGATGTGAATGCCATCGCAGCCCTGGAGATGTACGGTGAGCAACCTGCACGGCTGCACACAGCACACTGCCTATCAGGTAGACAAGGTAATTCCCATTTTCCAGCAAAGGAAACCAAGACTTTCAGAGATTCAAAGGACTAGGTAACCTTTAAGGTTTGTTTCCATCCTGAAAGAACAGAATTCTCTGAACTGTCAGAGGGATCGCACATCTCATCTGGGGTTGGTGCCTGAGTCTCGACACAGTGACTCCTCTCTTCAGTCTTATCTGGGGCCTGAGCTGCTCTCACTGTGTGCAGGGCTGAGCGGAGCAGAGCCGACCTGCCGCTGCAAGAGGTATAATTCTAGGCACACAGGGCAGGGGTTAGATGTAGCCCATGGATGGGCTACACTGTCTCCTGCCAGGATTGAATCCCGCCTCTGCCCCTCTCTAGTGTGTGACCCTGGGCAAGTTATTCAACCTCTCCATGCCTCAGTTTCCTAATCTGTAAAGTGAGGATGAGAATATTTATCATGGGGCTGTTATGAGGATTAAATAACACATATAAAGAACTTAGAAACTACCAGATACACAGTAAGCATTCAATGCTTACTATATAAAACGTTTTTAATAATTTTATTCTCTATGCCTCAGTTTTTTAATCTGTAAAATGGGGATTATAAAAGTATTTGCTCCATAAGATTGTTCTTGAGGTTTAAATCTATATATATAAAACCCTAATATGCAAATAGACCAAACAGCAGAACAACAGAACAACCGGTAGCTATGATGTGCACTGACCACCAGGCGGGCATCAGCCACGGAGGGATGGTGGAGCAGATGAGTGGGGGTGCCAGACCAAGGGGGGGCACCAGTCCTTGTCATCAGGGTGAGCCTCTGGTGGGTACTGAGAATTCTTTGCTCCCACATGCCACCGTCCCGCCCAGCACTCGCACCCTCTGCTGGCCCAATCACTCCGCGCCGTCAGCGGGTGCGAGCAAGGGCCGGCGCCTTCAGCGTGTGGGAACGGCGGCGGTGGGAGCTGGGCTGCCAGCAGAGAGAGGACCGGGGCCTGCGGCGGGATGGGCCAAGACCCACCCCTGTGCCCACCACAGTCTCACAGCCCACAGTTCCTTTCAAGGTGCATGAATTCGTGCACTGGGCCCCTAGTAACATAACAAAAACATAAGGAGTTTTAACACAATACTTGATGCATAGCAACTATTCAAAAAAACATTTTTCCCAAAGAAAACACTCCAGTCCACATAGAAAGACTTACCAAAAGAAAACACCACTAAGTGTGGAGACCAATGCAATGCCCGAGGAGGAAGAGGAAAAGGCTAAGAAGAAATGTTTGAGAATCAAGTGCTGTTTCCTAAATCAGGTGACAGAGAGGATATATTAGCGATGAGAGCTCTCTGTTTTCAATTCATTCTCTCTGAGGTCAGGAAGTACAGAGGAGCAGAGTGAGCAGGCGCTGGTGAGCTGGGGAGGAAAGAACAGGCACGCCTCACTTGCCAGTTTCTCTTTCCACCATTAAAACCGTTTCAAAGCCCTGCCTAGCACTTAAATAGCATCATCCCTAGAGATAGCTGTTTCAGTTTCATTACAGACTGTGTTCATAGCATACAAATAGAAGCCTTCATGATTTTATTAGTTTCCATGCAACTCAGGAGAGATTTGCATGATAACATTTCAGCTCCTGATTTAAAGAAGGGGCCAATTAAAAACAGCGTGCTTGCACTGCCTGTCACTGGGAAACGAAAAGGTTGCCCGAGTTTTCAAATGCTGTCATACATATCTGGTTCCTGGCCACAAATCAAGTGTTCAGCACTTGTAGGATATGTCTGCCCCCGCCCCCCACCCCCTTTCTCCCCGGAAGTGTTAAACTCTAAGACAGGAAAAGCTAAGGAAGTAATTTTGTCTGGGGTTCCTCAAGTCCTACACAATCACCAATCCACTCAATAATACTCAAAGGTACCTGGTACTCTGTGGCTCTGGGAAGTGTTCGTGTAAGGCAGTGGTCGGCAAACTGCGGCTCGCGAGCCACATGCGGCTCTTTGGCCCCTTGAGTGTGGCTCCTCCACAAAATACCACGTGCGGGCGCGCATGTACAGTGCGATTGAAACTTCGTGGCCCATGCACAGAAGTCAGTTTTCGGCTCTCAAAAGAAATTTCAGTCGTTGTACTGTTGATATTTGGCTCTGTTGACTAATGAGTTTGCCGACCACTGGTGTAAGGTATCTGTGACAGGTTAAAATTTAATACATGGCCCGGGAGCATAATCTAATTGATGGTATGTAACCTAAGAGACTATTCAGTAAGTTCTGCCGTACTAGCAACTGATGAGTTGCGGAGTCGGGGTGGAGTGGGGGAGAGGTTCAGAAGTGATTGAGTATGTGAAGATCACCCCTTCAGACACTCCCCTTGGCCACAGAAGCTGCGGTCATCTGGGCCCCCCTCCTGGCAGCTGGACTGCTCCGAGGAACAGGGCTGAGATGAACATTCTTGTTCTGGGTTTGCTTCTGAGGCAGGTTAAGAAAAAGCATCAAAGTTAAGTTGATTTGCATGACATTCTCTTTAATCAGATGTTTCTTTTTATGCCCAACCTCAACACAGCCAGGCCTATCACAGTCTATCCTATAATTGAAGACCTTTTTATAACTTTTCCTCCACATCAAAACTTAAAATTTAAACCTCAATAGTAGTGTGGCTATATCCTTAGAAGTAACAACATAGTCACAAAATCCTGTTTCTGAGACTTTTTTTAATGACAAGTTTGCTGGTATTTCTGATGGGGCCTGTGTCCCCAGATTGTAATTCTTAGATATGCCATCTCATCAAAGCCAATACTGAAGTTTTGGGTACGTGTCCATCAAATGTCACTCTTGTGATTTCTAGAACTGCTCCATGATCCCACTGCCCTGAGTAAGTTACTCCTGGGTTCTTTATCAGGTACAAGGAGAGCGCTGAAATCTGATTTAAGAAATGCCTGTGTATGGAAGTCATTGAGTCGGAGAGCATGTTAACATATGAGAAAACTGGGGCCCAGAGACGGTGACCAGCCTAAGACACCACAGCCACACACACAGCAGCATAAAAAACCCAGCAGTCCCTTACTTCCCTGTAAGAATAAACACCATTAAACTAGAGTCTGTGGGCAGAAAAAGGGTTGTTCTGTCTGCTCTTCTGCTCCCGGTGTGGATGCCATCGAAATCGAACCAGGCCCACCGGGCACTTCTCCTGGGACCGCCAGTTACCAATGCTCAGAGGAAGGATGGTAGCCGCCCCACCAACAAAGGTGAGCGCCGTGGTGGAAATGTGTCTGGGAAGGAAATGTGCCCAAAGATAAGGGGGGTCACCTCTAGGAGGTGGGAATGGAAGACATGTTTCCCTTTTAAAAATAAATTGTGGTAAAATAGACAAAATTTACCATCTTAACCATTTCTTGGTGTACAGTTGAGTACACATCATTTTACATTCCCACTAACAGTGCACAGTGTGTGCAAACCTTCACGTCCTCGCCAACACTAATTATTTTCTGAGTTTTTATACAGCAGTCATACGAGTGGGTGTGAAGTGTCCTTTTTTTTTCAAGCATATTCGCATTGCTATGCATAACTTTTTCATTTTGCAAAACGGATATTCTAAACCCATTAAGCAACTCGCCATTCCCCAGCCCCTGGTAATCTGCAATCCACTTGCTGTCTCTACCAATGGTGACTACTCTCGGCACCTTATGTAAGTAGAACCATACAGTAGAACCTTTATGTCTGGCTTATTTCACTCAGCTTAACGTTTCCAAGGTCCATCCGTGTTGTAGCACGTGTCAATTCGTCCTTCCGTTTCACCCTAATACTCCATCGCATGTATATACATCCATCAATGGGCACTTGGGCTGCTTCCACCTTTGGGCTGTTAGGAACGATGCTGCTGTGCACGTAGGTGTACAAATATCTTCTTTTGGATCTGTGCCCAGAGTGGATCTGCTGGGTCATAATTCTAGTTTTTTAATTTTTCGAGGAACCACCATACTGTTTTCCACGGTGGCTGCATCACTTTACATTCCCACCAGCAATGCACAGGTGTCCGAGGCTCCCCAGCCCCGCCACCACTTGCTGTTTTCCGGGTTTGACAGAGCAGGCACACTAGCGGGAGTGAGGTGTGAGGTGTCCTTTCCTTTTAATGCCTCTGCACTGTCCACATTTTCTATAAGGAATATACTGTGCATTTAGAGTTAAGGACAAAAGTGTAAAACGCAGAAATTGCAAAAGAAATTTTATGGGGAAAATAGGGTTGCACATGAACTTAAGAAAAGCGTTTCTTTTTTAAGACTTCTTAAAGCCCATGACTTCTCTGTTGGGTTCAGCTGGAGATGCCATCCCATAATTTTCAAGAATCTTCCCAATGATCAGCTGTGCGGAATGGCCGGCGGAATGGCCATGACTCCTGGGCAACTCGGACAACCCCTGTGAGCCCGGGGAGGAAAGTGCTCCCAGTGCACAAAGAAGAAAAACAATGTCTGAAGCTGTTGCCAGCTGAAGTTGGCCATGAAAATTCCCAGCACCTGGTTAACCCCCTTCTCTTCCAGATCTTTCCACCACGCCTCAGAGCCCTCATCTCTGGTTCTCCATTTGATGACTGCCCCACGCCCACTTTCTCACCTTCCAGAGCCACAAAGGGTCCACTCCCCGAAGTCACAAGTTCAATCAGCAACTTCTCACGAAGAGGAGCGAGATTCCGCTTTTATATAACAAGCTCACAGGGAAGATCTCGGGAAGCCTCGACCCTGGTGCCTGGGTCACAGGCCCACAGGCCCACACGAGCCATTAATCAGATGGGACTTCCCACTAGAAAAGCTACAACCTTCCAAAACTGCAATCACTCTTTCCACTGGTCTTTACATATCGCTTCACTCCTTGGGGGTAAGGTCCCTTGTCACCATTTACGTAGTAAGACAAAGAGACTAAAGCAAAATCCATCCGATTATATATTGATCCAACCTCTAGCTTCCATAAGAGAAGTCCTCACTTCCTTGGTATAACCACCTCCCTGCATTCCTGCCCTCCCTCGCCTTCTCCCCCTGTACGTTCTCTTTTCCACTCTGGCTTCTTCCTGCTCTGCACAACAGGGGAAATGGCAGCGCCAGTATCTGGAAGCCCAAGAGAAGAGAAGAGATGAGCAGTTGGGCAGGAATGATCTTCAATTCTAGGCGGCACTTACATTTAAATGACGCAAAAGAGGCTCAAGACTTGTCTGTTCTCTTTCCTTTAGGCAGAGCTGACACACAGAAAGCAGAGCCCAACTTGGGCTTCTTAACAAAGGATCCACGCTCCACATCTGGATTTTTGGCATGGCCCCAAAGCTACATCTGCTCTCGGCCAAGCCCAGCACTACACTGTGAAGGAAGATGAACTCTGGAGACACAGGCACGCACCATAATAAAGAGGCGACCTAAGGGCCCAGGGGCAGCCAAAACCTCCACCCACCGCTTCTGGACAAGACCAGACAGATTTCAGAGGGCACAGTATAAGAACCAATAGCCGGAATGGGCCATTTTCCCAAACTTTAAAGAATGGAGCAAAAGGACACCCCAAGAGAGAGAAAGTGTCCTGCACAGGAGCAATACAGGTTAAGGGCGTTGTATGTCTCAACAACGTTGCTGACACCTCAATACCGCCCACCTCTGGGTCTTCCTGGGCTGGATTTAGAATGTGAAGCCTATCATCTACCAAGACTTGTTCCAGGGGTCCTGGAAATGAACCAAAACAAAGAGGGACGAATGCAAGGAGAAAGATCTTTCCATTCATTCAAAGGGGCGGGGGATCCCCAATGGAATGGTGGCCTCAGGAGATGATGGACACCCTCATCTGCACTGGCGATGGGGCAGAGGGCTCCCAGCGCGGCCCAGACACCAGGGTTCTGAGGCTTCCTGTGGTACTGGGGAGGAAGCAGGCCCGGGCCCCGAAGCCCCCTTCCACCACTCTGACTTTGTAATTCCACGTGCTTCCAAACTTGCAAGATCAAGCCCCTATTGTTGTCCACTAACCTCCAAACTTCAGCCCCTCTGATCCTGGACTTGGCAGAAACCACTAAGGAAGAAAGGAAAGAATGATGAGCAAAAGGAAGGAGAAAAAGGAAGGAATATAGGCTTTTCTGCTAATTGCCTGGCAATACCCAGAGTGCACGGGGATGTGGCCCCTGAGAAAACCTGGTAGGGGGCAAGGAAACAGCATAAAGAATACCCGTCACTGAGATGTTTTGAATAACTACGCGTTGGGCCATGGAAAGCATTAGATACACAGGACATGAGATCTTCCAGGGAGATGGCTCGGAGGCCGGCTTCGCGATGTTAAGTAGACCCATTGTGGACCTGGAATGCGATTACATTTCCAAATTGGCAATTAGACATAATGTCCCAAAGACAACCACCTAATAATGCCAAAAACAAAGCAAATTTCATCTTCAAGCTGCCATTCTTTGGAAGCTGCCCTTCCATCCCCTGCCTGACTCATGCACCTCATGTACAACTGCTCGTCCTGAACTAAATCCTTGTCACCCACTGGTCAAGAGAGAGCAGGCGGTGTGGACAATTAAAATCCAGGAGTGACTCAAACAGCACTTGGTCACCAAATCAGCTCATCTCATTCACCCAGAGTTTCTTCATAGCTTCTAACAAATTACAGCCCCCGCAAAAAAAAAAAAAAATACAGCAAAATGTGTTTGCACCTACTACATTCCCACCCAGCTCCCAACTAACATACGTGCTTGCATTTATAGGACTCACTTCCCGCCCTCAAGGGGTTTGCAGGCAACTCAGAGATCAGACATGTGCATGCCCCATGAGAAGATAACTGGGCTCTTTTGCTTGTGACCCTGTCAGCTAAAAGTCAGAGCTGGGTCTTATAGTTCCCCCAGCACCTAACTCGGTATGCAGGATACACTTACCGTGCAATGAAAGCAGAAACCACCACCATGATAACCATTCGATCTGAGCACTGACTGTGTGTTGGGCATTCTACTAAGCCCTTCTTCACCTGGACTGCTGGAGATGCTTGTGGGTCCAGTGTACTCCGGGCCCGCCCTTGGACAAGGGACAACAGAAAGAGCACAGCTCAAGGAAAAGCCCCTGACAGAGTGAGCTGCGACAGACCTTGCTGCGGGGAGAGGAGCTAGTCTCCGTTTCCTCAGCGGGGTTTCTTTCTTTTTTTTTTTTTGACATTTTTTTTATTGTGGTATTATATGTGTACATATCTTACCATTGTCCCCCCCACCCCACACCCATACATGCCCTTACTCCCCAGAGTTTTGTGTCCATTGTCTATGCTTATATGCATGCATACAAGTCCTTCGTTGATTTCTTATCTCCTCCACCTCTCCCTAACCTTCCCCCTGTAATTTGACCGTCTGTTTGATGCTTTACTGTCTCTGTATCTATCTTTTTGTTCATCAGTTTATAGTGTTCTTTATTATCCATAAATGAGTGAAATCATGTGGTATTTTTCTTTCATTGACTGGCTTATTTCACTCAGCATAATGTTCTCCAATTCCATCCAGGTTGCTGCAAATGATGAGAATTCCTTCTTTTTTATGGCAGCATAATATTCCATTGTGTAGATGTACCACAGTTTTCTGATCCAGTCATCTGCTGATGGGCACCTAGGCTGTTTCCAGATCTTAGCTATTGTGAATTGTGCTCTCAGCGGGGTTTCTGAGAGGGGCCACGGGAGGGCTGCACAGCACAGGGCCACCCATCTCTCCGCACTCGGCCACCAGGCCTCCAGCTCAGTCCTTTCCAGTTGCACCTCTGCCTAGGAAGGCCCACCCAGGTCCCGATGGAAAGCCAGGCGGGCGGTATTGCTTTGCTCTGACTTCAAACACTCCGGAGGGAGCGGCCAGCAGCTGGCTTCCTGGAGCATCACCACAGCGCAGCCTTGGCCACACCGCGAGCCTTTAATTTTGCAAGAAGGTGGTTTGGCTGGGCAGCCATCCTGGACTTCAGAAAGCCTCTCCCCTTGCAGTGTGCCCAGCTGGCAGGAGGGAGAGCCCACATGTTGACCGCACACAGACCACACCCTGTACATCTGCAGAACCCTGCTCTGGCCACCACAACCCTACCCCAAACCAGTAGCGCCAGTGGGTTCCTGGGGAGCAGGCGCCTGAACACTCAGCCTTAGCGGGAGGCGCCCGGGCTGAACCGCAGCACCTCAGAGAGGCTGAGCGGTTTTCTCGACCTGGCCATCCAGCGCAGTGACCCTCCCGCTCCTCGTCCCTTCCCACCGCTGAGGAGTGGGGAATGTCCAAACTTAAAAATAGGCCTGTCTTCGGGGAGGGGCTGCCTGGAGGCTGAGGCCTGGACCAGACCCTCGCTACTCACACTGTGGTCTGCGCAGCACGGCCCTGCCAGCGTCCTGTCAGAAATGCAGGATCTCGGGGTCCACTGTGGACTTTCTTAATCAGAACCTGTACTTTAATAGCTCCCCAGGTGATTCATGTGCCTATTAAGGTGCGAGAAGCCCCAGGATTAGACGGCTAGATGCTCTATCCAGCCGTTGGAGGGGAAGATCTGACACCCCAGTTGAATATTCCTTGAGCCTTCTATCCAGAATGCTGGGTCACCCCTGCCGCTGGAAGGTGGGGCCTTTGAGTTTCCTTCTCCACGTGGCCAGGGCCGGATTCCACCCACTCGGGAAGCATTTCAACAAAGGAGACACGCGTGCCCCCCACGGCACACAGAATGGCTGTGGGATTGCAGAGGTCCTGCTCCAGCCCGATCTGGCCTGACCCCCACGCATGACTCCATGAAGACCAGTGCTCTCAGCTGGGCCCCAGGAGCTGTGGCATCCCAACACAAGTACAGTTTTTTCCATGGGACTCCACAGCTCTGGAGTCCCAGGAAGGTGGTGGCGGCTGCTGTGATTGGCAGGTTAGCATGGCCACTGCCTCTGTGAGCAGGGACATCCCTGCTGGCCACTTTGGGAAGGAGGTCCTGGCATTGCAATCCACGCCAACCTGATTGCTTCAGCACTAGGCTTCTCTGCCCTAGTTGAGGGGGTGAGGAGACAGGGAGAAAGCAGGAGAAACCGACAAAGCTGGCATTACCCCTGCTGCCAGGCACCCAATGAATGTCCCCATTCAGGGAAGAAGACAGTGGTGAAACCACTTGGCCTTGACCTAGGAATCCTTCCTCCCCCAGGCCAAATGCTAGGGCGGTTCTTCCTTTCCTCCTGATGCATGTGTGGGCAAGGGCCCTGGGCACTGGAAGCAGGGCCAGCCCAGGGCTTACAGTTGCCGTGTCCTCCTAGGAAGTGCTGTAAGATGGAGTTAAAGGGAGTACCTATCCCATAGGGCTGTGCTCTATTCCAATCCCCAATTTGCAGATGAGGAAACTGAGGCACATAGTAGTAAAGTCCTTGCCCAAGGTCACAGGCTGACTCTCAGGTATGCACAGCAGGCTCGACATCTAGGCAAGGCTGCTCTAAGTGAGCAGTCAGGGGCAGCTTAACCAATGTCTCTCCTGCAGGATTCCCCCAGCCTGGGCTCTCCCAGGGGCACGCAGGTATGCCATGACTCTCCATTTTCTCACAAGGTAACTTCAAGGGCAAGTGCCCCACAGAACTCACTTCGGGAAACGCTAAGGCTGGTCCAGGTAGAGAGCATCCTGGTGAAGACACTGTTACCTTATTGGGGGAGCAGGTCTGTGAGCTCCAGAATGGGGTTAACAGGGATGAACAGGGCGCCGAGCTGAATTCTTAAAGGAATGGCTGCACCACTGCAAAACACACTCTGAGCTAGAAACTTCACCCAGTCTCTCAACTCCTTCCACTTTCTGACACTGAATCAGAGAGCAGGAACGGACATGAGGAGCCAGAATTCAAGGGATGGGGGACAGCCACACCTGCCCAACAAACCTTTCACTTCTGATGGGTCTACAGCTGCTGGAGCCCCATCCTGTCAATGCTCATCCAGGGACCTCCACACCGTAATGCACCAGCCATCCTGCCAGGCCTCATCCACAGAGCCTGCCTTGGCTGCCCCTCCCCACTCTGCCAGCCCTGCAACAGCCAAATGCCCAACCTCAGGCTGAATTCAGGGTTTTGAGATTCCTTCTGGCTCAAAAGTTCTATTTGTTGTAGTCTGTGCCCTCCAGGGGCCAAAGGTTAAGGAACCAAGAGAAAATAAACTCACCACTCGGTGGAGCTACAGCAGGTCCCATCTACAGGAGCCCGGCTAACTGCCAGGCATTTGCTGGATGCTACATGCCCATCGTTGCCATTCCTTATAAGAACCCTACAAAGTAAGCATCACTGTGCTCTTTTTACAGATGAAGAATTCAAGGCTTGACATGGTTGCCCGACAAAGACGCCCTCCTAATAGATGTGAGATCCAGGATTTGCACGTGGGTCTGACTGTAGTCTCTACTCAAGTGTGTATTTCCATAGAGAGAGCCAGGCCCGAGAAGCAAGAGCTGCCTGGGTAAGAGAAGGTCAGCTGGAGTGGGACTGAGAACTTCTCCAAGGCCTACGTGATCTCATCCAAGGAGCCTTTGAAGGTCGTCCGATGCAGCTGATCCCCAGGACGCGCGAGACGAGACACAAGGGCCGATGTGCATCGAGAATTCAGAGGCCCTGAAGCTCCAGCCCTGATTGGATGCATCAGGCCAGACCCTGGGTAATTACCAAGCCATAATGGGATCTGATATTTATATTAGTCAGGAGCCTGACAGAGAACACGTGTTGTTTTTTACAGACACAACCATGGAGACAATACCTCAATAATTCATTACATGCAGACCAGCCTCAATCAAGCCCAAACTTCTACAGGGGGAACAGCTCTAGCTCAAGGGCAGTAGGGAGGCCGCCACATGAGGCCCCTCAGCAAACCAAAGCTCCCCAGGAAGCCGGCCTCAGCTTCCAGACCAATTGAAAGAAAAGGAGGCTGTGTGCTGGACGAGGGGCAGGAGATGGAGAGAAAGACACAAGGGGAGGTGGGGTGGACGGGCTGAATTCCTAAAGGAATGGCTGCACCACACTCTGAGCTAGAACTCTACCCAGTCTCTCAACTCCTTCCACTTCCTGACACTGAGTCAGAGAGCAGGAAGGGACATGAGAACGCAGAATTCAAAGACCACATTTTAAACACAGGAAAAGAGACCAGAGAGGTTAAGTGACTTCTTCAAGGTCACGGCCTTCTTCAGGCTGCCAGAGCAGCTCCCTGTTCACACCAGTATGCTGCTGGATTGGACCTCAAAATGTCACAGCCCAGTCAAGAGAGAGCTCTGATGAGACCCAACAGAAAAAAAAAAAAACAATGTGACCAGGAACAGAAAAGGGCACAGCACTGAAACGACTGTGTCCAAGGTCCCAATAGGAGGGGAATGTGATTCATGGTCCTATTTATTTCCTCAAAAGAAAAACCCACACACAGTTCTTTTCAAAATAATGGAGTCATTCACCATTTGGGATTCAGAGGCCAAAGGTACCACCGATGCACCCACAGTCCCAGGGTTCCTTTGAACAGAAAGGATGGTGTGGTCCCAGAGGCCCAAAGCCTGTGGTTCCACAGCTCCCTGCCGACTTACCTCCGGGGCAATTTCTGATGCTAAAAGGACCAGCCTCCCAATGGACCCCAGCTCCTGGTCAAACCACCTTGGGACTGAATGAAGGTGAGGGGGAACACCTGTGAGGACCAATAGCATTCTGGGGAAAAGCAGCCCAGGTTTGCTTGAGAAACCCAGCAGTAAAGTAATTATTCCAAGTTCAAGCCAAATGCACTCTTCTGTACTACCAAATACTTAGAAAGCAAAAAGAATGAAGGGCAAAAGGTTCATGACTGCAATGGACACCAAGGGTAGAAAGAATAGTTTACAAAAGGCCTAAGTTCTTACCACTGGGGATAAAGAGCTGGCTACACACGGTTTAATTGAGCAAATCAAGGGGCAGGTAGAAAGAGATTCTGGGCGTGGCTTAAAACAAACTCTGATGGTATTAAAAGCGCCCCCCGGACCTTGTTCTACATCGCCTCACATCTTCCCAACCAACTGCAAGCATCTCTGATTTTTTGTAGAAATTTCTAGTTATGTCAGCTCAGCAGGTCTTAGAGCTACAAAATATAGCCTCCTTGTAGGGATTATTTTATTTTTCTAATGACCATTGCCAAAACTCTATTTTCTTGAGAAAACTGACAGAAGTTGTGCTTGGTCATCATTCAGGAAAGCGATTCTTTATGGGAACGATATGATTAGCATTTCATCCCGGGCACTGCAGTGGCACTGATGTATATATACCCTAGAGCAGAAAGATGTTGGAGAGTGCTTAAAACCCCAGGACTTACAGAAACACCCAAACTTACTTTGATTCATTGAAAAACAAAGTTTTCATTATCATCAAGATTGCCCAGTTGCTTATGGATAAGGAGACTGTTAAAAAGTTCAGCAAAATCACTCAATCACTCAGTCTAGAAAACATTGTAGATGCACACAGTCATAAGCTATCTTTCCCCTCAGGGCAGACACTGAAGCTCAGCAAAGGAACATACACTTCAGGGCTGAAGACTCCAGGGGGGATGCGGGGGAGAGGGAAGGGGAATGGAGGAGAGTAAATGCATGGATAAGAAGGCCTATGAGTGAGCGGCAGTAAAGGGAAGAGCAATGCTAAGGACAGGGTCTCAGGGTCTCATGGTTAGGATTCTGCTTAATCTGGTGGCTTCTCTGGGAATTGGGAGGTTTTCCACCGTGACAAGTAAGGAGAAACCTCTGGCTGAGGCAGTAACTCCAAAGGAAACAGGCCAGCCCAGTACCTGAAGGCTTCCGGAGAAGCGGGAGAGGGAGAGAGGGAGGGCTTTAATTGTTCTCCCTTATTTCCAACACACCAGCATTTTCCAAAACACGAACGTGCTGCCACAAAACACAGCTGAGCTTCAGCACCCAACAGGATGTATAATTAATGAGGAGAGCGGGGTTCGGTTCACCCTGTGTCACCCAGAGCCCCTGTTTCCCTACCTCTTCCTGGAGCGACTAAGGAGCCTGCGACAAGTTGCTGTGCCCTGTGGAAGTTTTGAGGGGCCCTCGGATGAACTTTCCCAGAAAAGGTGTGAACATTAGGGATCTCGCTCTACCTTGCACTGCTCCCCTAACCCCCTCCATCTCCCCTCCCTCTGAAAATGCTGGCCCTGGGAGGTCCCCCAGGATGGGAACTACTCAAACAGAAGGCAGCTGGGGTCACTTTTTTCCAGTTCTTTCTTTTATATTCTGCAGTTTTCTATGCCCCCCTCACCTTCAGCCAGTGGGGGCAGGAGGGCAGAGGTCAGTCTGTAGCGACCCAGCGACAGACCAGGCAGTGAGCCTAGCAACCGTGCTAAAGCCAGTGAGCCTCGGGGCTGGTGGGCGTCTCTGCGCCAGGAATAGCCTAACCCCACATCCAGCCACCTCAGAACCGGAGAGGAGGCTCCGCGTGAAGCCGCGGCCTCCGCGGCTCCCAGGCGGACCTCCCGCCCCAGCTCCACGTTGCCGGTGGCATTGCCAGGGACCTAAAGGAGGTGGCATGGGGGCGAGAATACAGATGCCCCAGAAGCTGGGGTGGGGGTGGGGGTGGGGGGTATGTTCCACGAGAATATCTAAGGGATGAAAAGGGGGGTGACATCAGATGTGTGACCTCGCCACACTCCTAAAGTGCCAACCTCCCTGAGTTACCTCCCAAACTGGGGTACATCTCCCCAACTTTTCTCGCCCACACCCAGGTTCCCCCACTTCCTCTGGCCATGTTCCTCCCCAGGGATTCCTATTCCAAAAGGTTCCTCCTTTGCCGAAAAGACTTTCCCTTTCTTCTGACTCCACGAACTCATCTCCCAACAGGTTTCTAAAGTGCGGCTGCCGTGCTCCCCTCGCCCACCGCTAGGAGCCGAGCGGCGGCGGTGAGCCCCGGGGCACACGCACCCAGCGCCCCCAGCTTCCACGTTAGCTCTCCCTACCCCGCAGCACAGCGCTCGAGCGGCACGCGTCCCCCACCCCGGCCGCAGCCGCAGACAACCCCTACAATAAACAACAATAAACAAGGGAGCGGGATGGGGAGTCCGCGTCCCGGAGCGCACCGGCTGGGGGCAACTCCTCGCCTCCGCCGCGCCGCCCGCTGCCCAAATCCGAGGGCGCGGGGAGAGCGGAGGGCAGGGGAGGCGGCGAGGCGAAGGCAGCCTAGGATGGAGGGACGCGCGGCGCGGTGAGGAGCGAGGAGGTGGGATGCTGGGGACGCCGAGAAGCGGCGGGGCTGGCGCAGGGGACGGGCGCCCAGGGCGCGCCTTACCTTCGTCTTGCCCCCGCAGTGGCAGCAAACGGTCCACAGGTACTTGAGCGTCCGCCAGAGCAGGATGATGAAGAGGCCCCCGAAGAAAGTCACCATGGAGGAGGCCAGGAAAGCCCACCACATGCGTTGGCCCCGGCTGTCGCACGGCACCTCCATGGTCACCGGGATGATGAGCGCATCCATCTTGGGCTCGTGGACCGAGGACGAAGAAGAAGAGGAGGATGAAGAAGAAGAGGAAGAGGAGGAGGAGGAGGACGCGTCTAGGCTGAGATGGTTCGCGTGGATATTGCTACTCATTCTAAGACTGCTGCCTCCGCCGCCGCCGCCGCCGTCGCCGCCGCTGCTGCTGCCGCCGCCGCCGCCGCCACCATTTGCCATAGCTAGCAACGGGCAGCGGGTGCAGGGGCTCGGGGGAGCTCCACCCGCCGCCAGCGCCACCCCGAACACCCATCAACAGCCATATTGCTGCTCCTGCTGCCGCCGCCGCCGCCGCGGAGCGCGGGGAGGGGGGCGGGGAGGCGCCTGGGCTCGGGGCGCTGTGCGCGACCTGGCGGGGTGCGCGGAGATATATACAGCCAGCCGCGCCGCCCGCCCTCCCCCCGGCCGCCGGCCCGCCCGCCCGCCCGGGGGGGAGGGGGATGGGGAGCGGGGGCAGCTCCCCCTCCTCCGCACGCGCCCCGCTCTCCCGGAGTCGCGCTGGCCCGGAGCGCGGCTGTTGAGGGGGCGCCGCGGGCTGCCGCGTCCGGGGTCTGCACCGCCCCCGGGCCCGCCCCGGCTCTGTGCGCGGGCCCGGGTGCCCTCGGCGCGGCGCCGCCCGCCGTGCGACACGCGTGTGCGCTGCGCTCTGGCCCGGGACCCCCTCCCCGCGCGCTATTCGCGCTGCTGACGAGCCGCTCTGAGCTTATTAGGCGGCAACTCGTTAATAATGTATAATCGGCCCCCTCCGCCCGGACGCCGGCCCTCCGCTCGCGGCTGCGCTCGGCTCGCGCTCCCCGCCCCTGTGCGCACTGGGCCGCGGCAGGTTCATCGCGGCCGGTCGCCGGGCGCCGCCGCCGCTAGCCCACGCTCCCCGAGCGCGTCGCCACCGCGGAGCCTCCTCGGCCCCCGCCCGTTCCTCCTCCTGCCTCCTCCGGCTCCTCCTCGTCCCCGTCCTCGCCGCCCGAGCCTCTTCGGCGCGCGCCCCGCGCTCCCCGCGGCCGCCAGCAGCTGCAGCAACTGGAGCGGCGCGGCTCAGCCACCCAGGCGGGAGGGAAGGAAGCTCGCGGTGCGGGGCGCTAAGACTCAGGGCTGGGCAAGGGGCAGGTTGACCCCTCGGCAGCGGCCTGGCACGCACCCCTGCCACTCCCCAGTGTCCGAGGAAGAGCGCCCTAAGCCCAGGCACTGGTCCTCGCAACTCTTTCCAGTGTTCTGCGCCCCCAGCACAGCTCCCTGGAGGTCCCGAAAAGGATGGGTGGGCCCCCATAGCAGGCCATTTTTCCCAAAGGAGACCCCATTGGGGAGGGGAGGGGTGACCAGCTGTGGACTGGATTCCACAGGCCTCACGCCTTAAGATCCTAGATCCTGGGCCTCGGGAGGGAGGAGGGCCCTTCTTCAAGGTACACACGCTAGTTCGTCCCCCACCAACCCTGAGTTCGCTCCTCAGTCCCCCCTTCCTAGATTCTCCTGGGCCCTGTGCGTGAAGGCAGGGCCATCGGGAGGCTGGGAGGCTGGCGAGTGGTCTGCGGCCTTGACAGCAGCAGGTGGTTTTTCTCCTGAAGCGACAGAGGCTGCCTAAGAAAGTAGACAAGGATGGGCAGGGGGCCTTGGCCTCGGGGCGGCGCCGGCTCCAACCTGCAGTTGAGTTCCCTAAAGTCGCTTTCTTTTATCTAGCTGGACTCCATGGTGTGAGGAGGGCAGCTACCATAGCAGAAGGGGTGCTCCAGGCTCCATTCAAGCCCACCTTTCCCCACCAGGGTCTTCCCTCCTCCCCGCTTAAAGGTGAGAGTCTGGGTTTGTTCCGCAGCCTTTATCCCTTTACCCGGAGGGAGTCCCCCTTCTGATGTTCTCAGAAACTTCGCCCCCCCCCCCCCTCCGTGTGCTACCAGCTGGGCTACAGGTTCTTCCAGTGCTGATTAAGAGGAAGATGATCACACTGTCCCCTCATTGCCCACAGTGGTTTCCCCAACACTTCCAGCTCATTAGTTTAAGTCTAATTGGAATTCTCCGGTTCCTTCCAGCCCTTCCTGTGCTGAGGGGAAGTTAGCATCCTTCATTGTATAGGCCGACACTCTGCCTGAGCCGGAGCTCAGCCCCGCCCCGCGCCCTTGAAGGCCCTGGATGCTGGAGAGGACCTGGCAAAGGAGGCCGCGCTGGGCAGAGAGGCTGAATGGGATGTTTGCAGCTCCTCCTGCTTCATTCACAACATATTCGTTGCGTTCAGGACACACACCCATTAGAGAAAAGCCAAGGTCAAAGGGGGGAATGGAATGAGATAGAGTTCTTGGTGTTTGGTACTCGAAAGCAGTATGTAAAAAAAAGCTACAGTCTTTTCCAGAAAATGGAATTGTCATGCGTTTGGTACCTCCAACCTTGTCTTCCAGGTCCAGCAGCCACTCTGAAGGCCTCTCTGCCCAATCAGTCCCACCCAGCAAAGGCCCTGGGTCTGTCCAGCACTGGGGAGGGGGTGGAGGTGGGGATGCTGTGGGGATGTGCAAGCAGATGACTGTGGCCTTGAGGTTCCTGGGTTCATTAGCCTTCTAAATGGCTGTAGTTTGCAGCCTTTGGACCTCCTTCTATGTCAGGAAATTTAAGGGTTTTCCTTAAATCAAGTCCAAGATTTGAAATCTGAAAACAAAACATGCATAACATAAAAACAGCAGCAAAGGATAGGGCATTTTCCCCAGGGGATAGAAAACCCCCATCATGGATTCCCTCCCCCGCAAAACTGAGCTTTAGAAACCAACAATCCCCTCCAGGCTTCTCCGGACTTCCCCACCAACCTGGGTTCCGCTGAAACACCATCTGGGGCTCTTAGCAACAGGCCACTGGTTGCTGTGACTTCCGTTACCCCAAATGCTGGATCCCCAGCTGTGTTTCTCCTCTACCATCATCTTCATCTCAGCATCCTTCCAGAGAGTGCGGGAGGCCACTAGACACCACCTCCTGCTCTCTTCATCACCCCTGCCTGTGCTGATTGCAGCTTTCAGCAACTTCTGTGTTATCAAAACCTGGGCTCAGTTGGTATTCATCAGAGACCCTCGCTGTGCAAGTCGGTGTCCTGCCATCCCTACAATCTCAGTCCTTCGCTGCCTCCCAAGTGGCCTGACTGGTGGGCACTGAATGAGACAGCGCTGCCACTCAGCACCATCCACAGAAATAGACCTCCTCAGGCCTTTCCCAGCTGCCTCCTGCTTTCTTCTCATCCACACACTTGTGCACCAGGTTCAGGAAACCTTGCACCTGGCCTCACCAATTGAGGAAGAGTTTCTGCACAGGCAAGATGGAACTTCAGACTTAAAAGGGACCTAGGGACCTTTCATTCATTGTGTTTTCTCATTTGTAAATTGGAATAAACACAGGAATTGCCCCCCCACACACACACACACCTCAAGGGTCATTTGTAAGGATAAAAAGGAAAACATACAGATGTTTTGTGTAATCACTGTGACCCAAAAACAGACAGCCACACTCAGACCGTTTCTTCTCACTCCCAAGCCAGCACGTGTGCGTGCAAGCACCACGCCCTGAGGCAGGTGCGTTCGGGCAGAAAATTGTTGCTCCCTGTCCCCACTTTGCTGTTCTACATCCCGAGAGCCCTTCTCTCCGTGGAAATGAGAACTGAGGCCAGTCACCCTGCCCTCTGCTGCAGCTATTACATGACAGCCTGGAGGGTCCCCCACAGCCAAGCCAGGATGGCCTCCAGGGCCTGCAGAGCCACTCCAGCCTGAATGGCCCTCTGAACCCTGACACATGCCCACTCACTGCCCTCCCGCTGCCTGGCACAGCCGCAGACGCGTGAAGAGGATAGAGAAACACTAGGAATAGCCCAGTGCACCTCACATCTTGTAGGTGTGTCTGCAGACTGGGAGTTGAGGACCATTGCACAAGCAACTGAAGGCCTCAACTAAAGTAGAAATTTCAACTTCCTCTGTTCTGCAAACAACGCAGGTCACTTATGTACTTCTAACTACATTTACAAATGTGCATCTTCATCATGTGAACATGGGCCTGTGGCAGCTTTCAGAGCAACCCAGAGTTTCAAGTTTCTAAAGAATCTAATCTGAATAAACCCAACTGATCGAAAAGAAATAAATAAAAGTGCATAAGCATAGAAACTGAAAAAGCAGAGTGGTTGAAGTAATAGGCAAAAGGAAGAAAGAAGCTCATTTAATTAAATTTTGGCCCACCATCATAATTAATGTTCACCAGGTCTCATTTATCTGGGGCCTGGACCCAGTTGCAATCCTCCTGACATCAATCTTAGTGATTTTGCTGTGGAAAAGCCAGGCGGACTCTGTAAGTGATGCAGCGCCCTCTGGTGACGCTTTCTGGCACGACATTATTTTGTGAATGTTTGAAAATGGGGTTCATTAAAAGTCAGAAATTTGGTATGAAAATTCCAAAGAGGAAAGTCCTGCTGTAAAAACATGAAACCACAATAATAATATCTACTTGCCATTCGCACCAACATAAAAACTGTTGTGATCAAGGCGGTAACAGGGCTCATATTGTCACCAGGATTTAATGTCCTATCTTCTAAGCTGTAACTACCATTGATAACCTAATGCTCCTTAAATTACCATTGTGTTATCTTCTAAATGGCTAATAAATCTCTTCCCTTCCTTTAGTCATTATAGTCTCTTTGTGATGTAAGAAAGGGCAGTAGCTCTTCTTCCATCTTATGGGTAAGGAAATGGAGGTTTAGATCTGTCAGGTTACTTGCTGTGACAAGAGTGCCTGTAACTTTAGAGTAATTTATTTCTTTATGATTTGTAATGACAGAGGAGTACTGCAGTGGCCCACTCCTTAAAACCATGCACTAGCCCAGTTGCCAGAAAGGAGCATTGGTTTCCAGGAGAGAGAGAGACTCAGAGAGCAAACTTTGAGGGGTTATTATAAATGCTAGAGGCCCCGTGCATGGATTCGTGCATCGGTGGGGTCCCTCAGCCTGGCCTGCAGGGATCGGGCCAAAACCTGCTTTCCAACATCCTGAGGGGTCCCGGATTGTGAGAGGGCTCAGGCCAGGCCAAGGGACCCCACTGGTGCACGATCGCATCAGGGCTGGGGAGGGACCGGGAAAGGGCTCCAGGGCGGGTCCGGCCCGTTTTACCCGGTCCAGATCAGTTGGACCCCAGCAGCAAGCTAATCTACTGGTTGGAGCGTCTGCCCCCTGGTGGTCAGTGTGCGTCATAGCGACTGGTCAAATGGTTGAACAAAGGATCAGACACTTAGCATATTAGGCTTTTATTACATATGATTCATTTTAAATTTATTTCTGCCTATAATAATAACTCTGACTCATAGAGAATTTGGATAACAAGTTTCATTAAAAAATATAAAAATCCCCTACAATCCCACTACCCACAGATAACAATTACTAATATTTTTATATATTTCTTTCATACTTTTTTCTTGGGTGCATATTTTTGCAAAATTAGGGTTGGATTGAACATCTAATTTTTATCCTATTTTTCCTTAACATTAAATTGTAAACATTTTTCTCCATATCATTAAATATCACAGAAAATACTTTTTAAAAAAGAATTGAGTATTCCATTAGATGGCATACTGCTGACATTTTGGTTTCCAAAATTTAACATCTTTTAAAATAAGTCCTAAAACTACGTGTAAGTGAGTCACAGTTGAGAGGATGTCTGGAGAAGATTTTCACTGATATTCTTACATACTAGACCCAGTACCTGCCTTCCAGAGAGGGTGCACGTGTGAGCCAACCTGGCTGAGGAGTACCTCCCAGCCTGGCCCCAAAACTCTGGCCTCCTATCAACCACTTCTGAGGGAAGAATGTGTGGGCCAGGACATGGCACCGACAGAAAAATTCTCCCCTTTTCTAACCCATCAAAGCTAGAGCCTTTGGGGAAAATGGTATCTGTGGTCCTACCATATCTCCCTTAGTGATTGTCCCCAGTGCTAGCCAAGACACAAACGTGCAAGAACACAGTCTTCACTCCCCTGGGCCAAAGGGGACCTAACTCATGCACTGTGCCCTGGTTAGAATTCCATCCCCTCCACTCCGCATGCCTTCCAGAATAACAGTCTGCAAATTCCCATCTCCCTTTTATCAAGGTTGCCCCTCCAGAGCGCCAGTACTACAGACCTCGCTTCTGGGAGGTGGGCGGGGCAAAACAGCACATCCGTTCCCACTGGAAGCGGCCAAGGGGGACAGCTTCTCTTTGGAACTACCCCACTTGCTGTTCTGATTTTCAGACCAAAAGACTTTCTAATCCTTTTCGTGGATGGTCGCTGACTTGATTTTGCAAAAGCTCTGGTTCAAGATCTGGGCCGTCTAGGACTCAATGGCGACGTAAAGGTGTCTGTGCAGATGCGCCCGGGGCTGATCCTGCCTAGTCGCTCTTGGCACATTTCAAGTAAGGACAACGCTGAGACCCTCTTTCCTACTTATAAGCCCTCTCGAGAATAAGAAGAGACAAGGCCAAATTCAGACACCTCTGGGGGTGTCACTGGGTCCTAATTCTGACTCTTCCCTGGTGTCTGCTTTGGCATAATGTTATCCAAAGCTGGTGCCTTCCTTCCACACAGACAACTGGCCTCCCTTAAAGTCACATGCCTTCTTCGGCCTTAGTGTCTATCCACGGGTCCCAGGCTTCCCAAACAAGAGAGAATTTATGGTGTAAAGACTTATAAACTATGGTCCTTTCAGGAGAGGTAAAGCTGTCCATGTGAAACCAAGAAATCCTGTCATTGCAATATTTTTTCCAAACAAGATAAAAACCCAATCTAGAAGAATAAGCCATAAGGAGACACAATCCAATACACTGGCTGCTGAGTTTAAGAAGGAAATTTATTAAAAGTCTTTGTGGAAGGGGCTTGCCATGTTTCATCAGAAGAGCACTGATAGATTTCCAGAAGGTCTGAAGCACATTCTAGCAATGCTGCCTGGGGACGGGGAGGAGCGGTACATCCCCACCAAGGCCAGGACCTGCGCCCTGAGTCAGCCCCCCAAGGGATTTCCCAGGGGACTCTGCAGGGCTGTCCTAACCCAGAAGGAGAGCTGTGCCGCTTGCCTGGCTCTCCTGGCGAGTCCAACACGGAGACAAAGGCCTGTGGTTCCCCCAGGTGCTGAGGCCACCGATGTTGGGAGCATCCACGAGGTGCCTCACCAGCTCTTCCACCCCGGAACCTCGGCCACAAGCTGCGTGAGCATGAACCGTAGATACTTCAGGTCCTTTGACAAAGACACCTGGCACTGTGCAGGCTGTTAGGGACGGACAGAGCGGCAGTGGCTGAGGCTCTGCTTTCAGAAAGCCTCCGGGAGCACGGGGACACCGTGCTCAATGCATTTTCTGCCGGCGCTATGCTGGATTGGAGGCGTGCAAAGCACATCCTTTTGGTTAGCTATACATCGCATTTTGTTCCTCCCTCCTTATAACAACATTGAAAGGTGTGAGTTGAACAAGGTAACCCATAAGCTGCCCTGACATCCCTGGGAACTCCCTGGGTGATGGAGAGTTACAGCTTTTGATGTGACTTGTGCTTGGCGCTTCAATCAGGATTGTCTGATTGGAGACAGATTAGTTGGTATGCATCAGTGGCTTTTATTTCAGCAGGAAACACGCATTCTGTTTAAAGCACAGTGGCCCAGATGGGAATCCCAGCCCCTTTCGCATTAGCATAGAAAGTCCATGGTTCATCATCTGGTGGCCCATTGAAATGACTCTTCATTAAGTTCAATGGGGAAGACCGCTGAGTGAGAACAAATCTAAAGACTGAACGGGACGTGCCCCCACGTCGCACGAGCCGGAGGGCTCACTCTGCTCTCGCCCATGGGTCCTCCAGGGTCATCAGCACCCAAACTTAACGCAAACATCCCCCCAAGTCTTAGATTGCCTGCACAGTTTTTACCACATCATCGTATGGTATTTAGTATTACCTAATATTTATCTCCAGCTAGCTCCTTTCATTTACCCAAACTAATTTTAAGGGAAATTCCAGGATGCTACTTGTGTAGACAACCAGCATTGCCATGAATAGGAGATAAGTGATAATAAACAAAACGGAAACAAGTAAATAAGATGAAAATATAAATAAATAAGTAGAAGGCACCTGTAAAATTAGGCATAATGAGTAAAAACAATGTGAAATCAGAACTTGGGAGCATCCACTCAAAGCCTTTGCCCCGAGGCCTGGACTCCCTTTGCTTTGCTAACAGGAAATGGGCAAATGTTACAAAAAGAGCTGGTGTTTCTAGGCCTTTCCACAGGGCAGTGGGCAGCAGCACCCGCCCTCTGCCCCTCCCGGGGCACCCAGCCTCTGCCCCCCGGCCCCTCTGAGAGGACCTGAGAGATCATTGTGTCTGATTCCGTTGAGAGGGCAGGAGAGTGAGGCTTGAGAGACAGTAAGTAACACAAACTGCTCACCGGTGACCGAGCTGAAGTTAGAATCCACTCTCCCCTTCCTCCTCCGGGGCCTTTCTGCCCCTCCGGTGCCACCTGGTCAGCAGATGGGCCTGTTAGGGACCCGGTGGGGGGGGGGGGGGGCGGGGAACTTTATTCCCTCGTGCCTTCTGCTCCCAGCAGGTCTCAGAAACCCTTTCTTGCTGACCTTTCTTTAAAGTGTTAATCTGGGTCTCTGCGCCCCATGGGGCCTTATGCCCCACTGAGACCCACTCCCAGGTGATCTCAGAAGTGGCCTTGGCTTGTGACAGGCACCAGGGATCTCACCTTCATGACATCTGGGCCTCTGTGCATCCTGCAGTGGCTGGGCATCCCAGTTAGCCCAGGAAATGCTCCCCAGCGGTGGCCTTTAAACCCAGCGGGCACCTGTCCGCCCAGCTCCCCAGCCTCTGTCTGGAACCCGGGCAGCCTGAGGCCCAGCAGGGAGCTTTGCAGAACCTCTGTGGAGTGAGCCCCTGGGCTGCAGGCGAGCAGGACCTTTGCAAGGCCTGGGGGGTGAGGGAGAATGGCCGGGGTGGGTGTCATGCTGGGCCTTTGGAGCAGGGAGGCATTGGGAGGCGGTCAGAGCTATAGATAAGTTCACAGAAGCCAGTGTGTGGCTTGGGAGAGGAGCTAGGAAAGCAGAGATGGACAGGGAAGAAGCTAAGTGCAAAGTTAAAGCAGAGAGAAAGGAAGAGGTGGGGAGAGAGAGAGAGAGGGAGAGAGAGAGAGAGAGAGAGAGAGAGAGAGAGAGAGAGAGAAGGCCAGAGAGACAGGAAGATGAAGGACACACAGGGGCCCCAATTGGGGGCCTCTTCTGGGTGCTGCCCTTCCCTGGCAAAGCACAGACAGGTGGCAGCTGTGGTAGGAGTCCTAAAGCTTAAGCAGCCCAAAATAAATCATTTCCCTCATAAAGGAAGGACACAGTCCTGGTAGCAAATTCCTGGCAGGTGAACCTCACCTCCCCCCACCCCCCCACCCTGGTCCCTATTCCCCAAGCTCCCATCGCTCTTTCCCAGGGAGACTAGCTGCTGGAGATGCTGGGTCTGCCTGCAGCACGGACGTCCCGCCCTAAAAAGTCTTGGGGTTTGCATTGATTTGGGGGGGGGGCGCGGTGAGGGTTGGAGTGCAGGAGGTGGGACAGAAATCCCTTCAGGATGTATTCTATTCTTATCACCAAGGTGAGGACTGACATTAGTAGGACCCGGGAGAAACAATATCTGGAAGTTGCCACCCAGCCGGGAGAAGGTCCAAACAGCCAAGCAGTGACTCCTCATCGCGATCGCCAGCCTGCAGTGTGACCTGGTGTCGAGAATGCCACCCAGCCCGGCCTCCTTGCCCGGGAAAGGGACCAGACACTGGGCTCTCCAGGTGACTACACAGAACCTGAAAGCCAAGGGCGGAGCAAGCGAGGAGACATGGCAACCTAGCATGTCCTATTCCGCTTCTCCAGGGCCCAGCTCCTCAGCCCTGCAAGGGAAAAAACATCATTTATTTATTAGGCCAATAGTTATTAAGCACCCACCATCTGCTGGGTGCTCTGTGCTATTGACAGGTTCAGTACACAGGGTGTTCCCATCCCAGCGGCTCTCCCCACACTGCAGAGGGCTCCCTGGAGGTGCGGCCACGTATATGAGAGGAATTTTCATCACAACCCCGGGAAAGTGCTGGCCCAGCCTGAAGTGACTACATGTTCAGGCCCCAGAGTTCAACAGAGCTGGGTTCAGGTGTCAGCTCCGCTCTGCTCTCTGCCTGTTGGTGTGGGTTAAGTTTCTTAGCTTCTTGAATTTCAATTTTCTGTTCTGAATATTAGGGAGAATAAAAGTGCCTCCTCAATGAGGTTTGATGAGGACCGAATAGAAGAACCCAGATAAAGCCCTCAGCACAGTGCCTGGCACACGATAAGTCTTGGCCTGCTACTGTCCTTTGTTATCATTAATAAGAGAAGAAAAGTGGTTCTATAAATCTATTCCCACTGTAGCAGAGTCTTCATCCCCTGAGGCATGCAATAAGATACCTCTTGCCCTGGCCAGTGTGGTTCAGTTGGTTGGAGCATCCTCCAATACATCAAAAGACGGCAGTTCGATTCCCAGTCAGGTCACATACCCAGGTTGTGGAGTTTGATCCCCGGTAGAGGCACGAGTGGGAGGCAGCTGATTGATGTTTCACTCACATCGATATCTCTCTCTCTCTTCTTTCTCCTCTCTCTAAAAATCAATAATAAGAATAAGAATAAGAATAAGAATAAGAATAAGAATAAGAATAAGAATAAGAATAAGAATAAGAATAAGAATAAGAATAAGAAACCTCCCTCCACCCTGTGGCCTATCGCAATGTTAATCTTGTCTCTGCTCCCCTATCTTAACCCAGGGATGATCGCATTCTTGTTTACTCATCTTTGCTTGCTCAGTGTTCTCTCTCCTCCTGTGACTGAAGGGTTGTTCCATCCCTTCTCCTCCCTTTCCAGAACCCTTACTCATTTCTTCCTCCAAGGCTATACATTCTCTTGTATGTTTCAACAACAAAATCTTACAGACTCATGAGCAACAACTGCTTAGAGGAAATGAGATAGAGAAATAGGCCCCCTTCCCAAAAGGGGAGTCGGGAGATTTAGCTATCTTTTTGGTAGGTTGTCAGTATCATTAACAAGAGTCTGGTTGGCATCTAACATGCAATGAAAGTATATTAATTGCTGAGAATACAAAAAATTTTTAAAGAAGATATACATCCTCAACTCAAGATGGGAAGAATTGCCAAAGATAAAACCTCATTGAATATGAAGTCACAATCCAAAATTTCAAAACCCATGGGAAAAAGAATCACATCATGAACATATGTCACTAGACAGAAGGAAAGCAAGATCAGGTAAGACTGCCAAGAACTTGAGATAAAAGAATATGAAAGAGAACATAAAATTAGTAATTTTAAATTATTAAAGTTATAAATGAAAGAAGTAGAAAAGTGGCAGGAGGACATAATAAGACAAACAAAAAACAAGCAGATTTGGAAAAGAACCCAAAAAAACTTAGAGTAAAAAATGTTTTCATGGCCACTGAAATTTTAAAAATCAGAGGGTAGGATAAATAGCAGAGTAGACTTGGCTGGACTATAAGAATTAGGCAAATAAAAACAGATCTGAGAAATATATCCAGATTGTACCATACAAAAAGGTAGAAATAAGAGCATTGATACAGCAGGCACAACAGATAGAATGAGAATGTCAATCATATAGTATATCTAATGAGAGTTCCAGAAAAAGGTCACAGAGAATGGGGAGAGATAATATTCAAAGAGATAATGGCTGAGAACTGATGTAAAACAAGAATTCAGGAAGCACAACTTCTAAGCGGGGTAAATAAAAACCCACCTACAGATGCTTTGTAGACAAACTATAACTCACCAAAGTCAAAGAGTAAAATATTAAAAACAGCAAGAGAGAAAGAGAAAGTACCTGCAGAGGAATGACAACCAGTAGACTTCTCAACAGCAAAACTGAAACCAGGAGCAGTAGAACCAGATCTTCAAAGAAATGAAGGAAAATAACTGCCAACCTAGAATTCTATACTGAGCTACGTTGTGGCTCAGCTGTGAGGGTGAAACAAATGTTTCTAGACAAATGAAAACGGAAGGAACCTGCCACCAACAGACACTCCCTGAAAGAATGTCTCAAGGATAAACACTAGGAGGTAAGAAACTGAAGCCAGAAGGGAGGAACGAAAACGCAGCATCAGTGAGCAATAATACTGACTACTGAATGGGAAATACTGAACAAGCACTGTTTCTAACCCAACAATAATGTTATAAATGTGGGCACTGCCAAACCAGATGGAACCAAAGTCCTAGACACAATAACATGTTAGACAAAGACAGTGCCTCAGGGCTGAGCATATCAAGTGTCTTAGACTGTTCATAAGAGGTAGGAATTAACCTGAGATTAAGTCCAGTAAACTAGGTAAAATATTAGGAGTAACCAGTGAAAGAATAAAAAATGGAATAGATAGCTCCCAAACCAAAGAAAAATGAAAAGGAAAATAAAGAAGGCAGAAAAGGGGGGCAGGGTAAAATAGGATAAACAGAAGAAAATGGGAGAACCCTAACCGGTTTGGCTCAATGGATAGAGCGTCGGCCTGCGGACTGAAGGGTCCCAGGTTCGGTTCCAGTCAAGGGCATGTACCTTGGTTGTGGGCACATCCCCAGTAGGAGGTGTGCAGGAGGCAGTTGATCGATGTTTCTCTCTCATCGATGTTTCTAATTCTCTATCCTTCTCCCTTCCTCTCTGTAAAAAATCAATAAAATATTTTTTAAAAATGAAAACAGTAGACTATACTCAAGTATATTTAAAATTACAGTAAAAGTAAACAGATTCAACTCACCAATTAAACAAAAAGAGTTATCTGATTAAGTTTAAACTATTTAGGAATGTACTATTTCACAAAACCACATCTATAATTTGAAAATCCAAGAAAGTTGAAAGTAAAGGACTGGGAAAAGATGCAACAGAAAAATTCTAATCAAGAGAAATCCGTTTAGCTGTTTTATTATCAGACAAAATAGACTTTAGGATAAGAGTAAGTAGAACTGACATAAGTGTAATGGTGGGTGAAGAAGTGGAGCCACTGCAAGCTGAGAAAAGTGCGTGAGCAAAGACACAAAGGGAGAGTGTGCCTAACAAATCTCAACAGCCCAAGTTCAAAGTGGGGTAATAGAGAACCTTCTTAACATTATGCTCTGTTCTTTTTTAATGTATATTTTAAGCATCTAAGCATCAGGTACCATGCTAACTATTCTATATTCATTATTTCTACATCTTCAATAAATCTCACAATGTAGATGCTTTGTTAATCAGTACAATTTTGTTGCAGAAAACAATTTCAATTTAAGTGAAAAGTAAGGACAGAGATGGATCTCCCATTAGAAAAACCCCACAGAAGAAAAAAGAAAGAAAGAAAGAAAGAAAGAAAGAAAGAAAGAAAGAAAGAAAGAAAGAAAGAAAAGAAAAGAAAAACCCCATGGAAGGATTCTGAGTGGTCAAGTTTGATTGCAGCCCCACTCCCCAGCCCATGTGAGCACAGGAGGGTGGCCACTGTGGATGGACCATCATTGGTAAAGTGTCTACCCAGCCCAGAACATGGAGTATTATCATCATCAAAACTCTCAACCAAAACCTCGTGACTAATCTAGGGAAGGAGCACTTCTCCAACAGAAGGATACCGACAAAATGATTGATTCTACAAGAGTCGATTTCACTATCATCGTTTCACAAATGAGAGACCAAGTGACTTGTCCAAAAGCCCAAAGCTCCTTCATGGTACAACTGATGGAAACCAAGCTTTTTTTCCCAAAAATGGCTGCACTTTTTCTCCAAACAATGGACATAGAACTTCTTACAGAGCAGGTTCTCAGAATTTACGATAAATGTTTTTAAAGAAACTATTGCATGTAGTGACAATTGACCACTTTTCTTCATAGTCACTAAACGTTTTGGGACAATGAATCTGAGAGCCAACAACCCTATAGCATGTGGGCCCTCCCAGGGGCCCTCCACAGGTACCAATGAACTGGGTACCCTGATTCTTCCTCCTGTTTAGCATCCCTTTGCACTAACCATTTGTACTGTGCATGTCAGCCCTGAAATCATCTTTGTTTCACAGCTAATGTGGTCCAGTGTCGCCCTGTCCTCCCCACAGCACTCAGGTAAGCCAGTAGTTAGGTGTTTAGATTATTGGCTTGAGGTTATTTGGCTAAAGCAATTATTCTTAACAGTTTTTGACTCATGGAGCCATTTGGAAAATTGATGAAACTGTGGGATTTCACCACCAGAGGAAAGAGAATCAATGCCTGTTTGCACATATACACAAAACCTACAGAGACTCTGCAGACCTCCTAACGTGCATCCACGAATCCCTAGGATTTAAGAAAAGCCTCCGCAAGAGTAAAAGGGGACTTCTTACCCCCAAGAGATAGTGCTGGCATGCCAGTTAATCACCTTGAAAACTTTCGGGCTGGTGCATGTGTGACCATCTTAAGTGGCCATGATGTGCCAAGCCTTGGAAGAGGATACACCCCACAGTCTGCTATTGGCCACCCAGATCCTGCTCAGTTGAATTCCTGCCATGTGCCAGGGACTGCTGGCCACAGGTAACTATTCTATATACATTATTTCTACATCTTCAAACTAGACTAAGACCCTGTCCTGGATTTCTAGGAGCTCAATAGAGATGCATAAGGAATGATCACTCCAACATGGTCAAAGCCATGGTAGAGCCATGCAGGGGCCCTGTGGGAACACTGGTAGGAGGGGGAAGTAAGGGAAGGTTTCCCAGGAGAGAAAGTCTCAGTGGAAAGAAAATCAGGTGTTTTCTGGCAAAGAACTGGAGATGAGGGAAGCATCCCTGATGGTAGGAACAAGAGCAAAGATCTACTTACATGTGGAGTGACAAGTGCAGGGAACTCTAAACAGATTGGTATCACTAGAGCAGTGGTTCTCAACCAGGGTGATTTTGCCACCCCGCCTGACCCCTCACCAGGGACATTTGGCAATGTCTGGGGACATTGTCACATCGGAGGTGGGGTTAGGGGGAGGTTGCTACCGACATCTAGTAGGTGGAACCCAGGACTGCTGCTAGTCATACTTCAATGCACAGAACAGCCTCTGAGAACAAAGAATTATCTGTTCCAAGAGCTGAGAAAGCCTGCATTAGAAGGTCAAGTGTGTATGGGGGAGTGGTCACCTATATAGGAAACCAATATTCCTGTATCTGTGGAGCTGCTGCCATCAGACCTTGCCCTCCTTAAAGTAGAGATCAAGACCTGCGCTGCTTCAGCAGAAGGAAAGAGTGCGAGAGTTCTCCCCTCTGTACAGTGAAAATATAGATAAATTTTTGGAGCCAGTTTGGTCTCTCCACTTATACCTCAGTTGTGTTTGTTGAACAGGACGCTTCTCTATCCGACCCCAACTGAAACTGACCTGGGGTCGTGTTGAAGATGATGTGCTGCCCATCCCAGGCAGCAGCCTTTAACCCAGGAGATCCATGAGTTTTGGTTTGCCTGGTCAGCCCACAGTGGGACACAGGAAAGAGAATTTGAAGCTGTTGCCAAACATGAAATCAAACATGACCACTAAGACAGGTGAATTCTCTCTGCAATCCTGGGACCATTTGGGGTGGGGTGGGGCGGGGAGTAAGAAGATTCAGATGTAACTGTGTCTCTACAGTGACGTCTCAACACTGGGGATATGGGAACAAATTCCTTCAAAGAGCTGCCAGGAAGCAGGCTGGAAACTCTATATGCAAGATCCCCAAACTCCACAAAATCATAGGAGCAGCATCTGACATGAGTTCGCTGAAGGTGGATATAGAAAGAGAGACTGCCCACAGCATAGGCCAATGGGAGAACCACTGCCAATGTGTCACTAGCTGGGGAGACTTCTGGGCCTCCCTGACAACCCACAGCTCTGTGGTACCTGAGACCTGCAGTGCTTCTGAGGCTGCTGATGGAAACCCCCTGGAGGTGGTCAGACAGAGTATCCGGTTTCAGGGACTGGATTATCAGAGTTCTCTCCACCATCATGGCATGTGTGCCCCTTGACAACGTTGCAGGAAGCAGCATTGGTTTCCAACATATCCATCACTGAGAGGGAAAGCCAGGTCCCCACCAACAAGCTTTACCAGGAAGAGGTCAAGGAACTCTGAGAGGGGACTTGGTTTAGCCAGGGAGACTTGAACTGTGACCTCGTGCTCAGAGCCTGGGCGAAGAGATGGCTTCAGGGGAGAGGATATTCTGGGACACTTTTAGCTGTTGGTTACAACATAAAAACATTGCTTTTTCTTCTTCTCACTACAATTCTGCATCCAAACATGCTAGGCTGGCGGTGGGAAATCAGCTGAGATAAGAAACACAGAACACAATGAGGCCATTTATCCTGAAACAAACAGGTCCTTCAGCTTCCACAAGACATTTTCTAACGCACCCCTCCTGGGAAGCACTTGCAGGTCAATTGTCTCCTTCTCTGGGCTCAGAGCACCATTCACTTAACAACTGTGTGGGAGTGACAGTCACTAAGCATGGTGCTGGGAAAGGGTGGTTTGGGCTCCATTTACAGAAACACACTGGGCACTGCAAGCTGTGAATTCCTCGATGGAATCTTTTGACAAGCTTCTCCTTCCACCTGGGGACCCAGCGGCAGACCTGTGTCCTGGGAATTGTAGCCTGAGACTTCAATCTGCCAAAGGCCAGCACTTTTCCTTCACAGCATATTCTCCACTTGCGGTCCCTTCTTTGAAGTAAAATGAGGATGGAGCCTCTGGACCCTATTTTTTACACATCCTGCGACCTAATTGTTTTTACAAACAACTTTTCATTCGACTGTTGGGTATCTTCTGGGACCATGTAATTACCAGCCCCATGTGCAGGTCTAAGCACACAGCTCTGAGGTTGCGTGAGCACAGGAAAAGGTTTTGTTGTCCATACGTGTGTGTATTGCCTTCGTTGCCAAGTTATTCTTAACTTGTTAGCCAGTTTAAAGATGTGTTCCATAAACAGCTTCTTCTGGGCTCCCTCCACGGTGGTGGTGGTGGTGGGGTCCTGGGTGGGTATTTCAGGAAGGCTGGGAGCAACCACAAGGAAGCATTATGCCTAATCACGGCACTTGTCTGGATCGTGTTGGAAAAGTGCAACCAAAAATATCTCCTGGACACAGACTGACCACATGGCCTGAGCAGCCTGGTGGTGTCCAGGTGTTTAGGTTTCTCCAAGAATGGCACAGGAAAAAGACTACGGAAGTGTTGCTCTCTCCTCAGAAAACAGCCTCGTCAGTGCCAGGGGACACTAGACAGTGTGGAAAATACAGAGAGCTCCCCACCTACCACCCGTACCACAGAGCCGTGGCATGAAGGGAAGTGTGACAGCAGACAGATCTGGGTTCAAATCTCAGCCCGGTGCCTTTCCGGAAGTGCGGCCTTGGACAATTTGCAGAACACCTCTGATTGCTAGTTTCCCCATCCACAAAAAAATAAGATCGTTATGCCCATAAGGTGTGTGGTGATCAAAGACCAAAGATATAAAGTATTTGGCAAGCATCCATCCAGAACCTAGGAGACACTTGAGAAATGGTAGCTACCTATTAGAGTATTATTGTAATTTTATTGTTTTCTCATTGTTAATTCCTCATAGCTCTCTAGTGTGTTAGAATTTGCAAAGGGCATTCCTAGCCTTTTTTTTTTTTTAAGAAAATCTGACTCATTAAATCATTCGTGCGGCTAAAAATATCAAAGCAAAACAATATACAAATATGCAATGTCAGTCTAGCTCCCACCCTGTCGTCCACTGCCTCCCTGCCTCACCACCGCCCTGCAGGCAACCACTTAAGTTTCTATGTATCCTCCAATGTTCTGTTATGCACATACAACATGCATATGTTCAGATTTCTCCCTTTTCTTACACAAAGGTAGCATTCTACTTACACGATTCTGCTCTTTGATGTTTTCACCTTACAATAAGCCTTCACTATGGACAGATCCCACTGGAGTTTTTCCACTTTCCTCTCTCTTTCACACACACACACACACTCACACACACACACACACACACACACACACACACATCTACATTGCATTCAGGGAGTAGCTGTATCCTTGTTTCTAACCAGCCCCCTCTGGGCGCACGTGTGGGCTGTTTCCAATGCCAGTCTCCCGTGGGTCCTGACACTGCTGCAAGGAAGACCCTCCCTCAGCCATCATGATTCTGGGCAAGAGCAGGCACAGTCCTGGAATGGCCTCCGGGAGTGGGGTCACTGGTGCTAAGGGCATGAGCACTTGAGATCCTGATGGATATCGCCACCTGCTGTTGGCATCAGGCGGTACCATTGTGCACACCTTCCAGCAACCTACACTGTCCCTCTGCTAGTTATTCGGCACATCTCCAAATGTTATGCCTAGCCACTGTTCCTTTTCTTTTCTTTGACAATTTAAACCATTTTTGTGTGCGATTAAATGTCATTGATTACATTCACAACGTTGTGCAACCACCACCACTATCCACCTCCAGAATTTTTTCATCGTTGCAAACCAAAAGCTCTGTACCCACTAAACAATAGCTCCCTGCCCCTGCTAGCCATCCTTCTCTGTCCATGTGGTTTGAAGGAACCAAGACTCCTGCCAAGCCGCCTGAAATACTCCCACTTGCTCTCAGAACCATAACATTCTTTTAATAAAAGGGAACAAAGACTTTCATTGTATTATGAGAGATCAGCCTGGTATCACACACACACACACAAAAAATGCCCTGGACAAGGAAACCAAGATCTTTAAATTTTACATACTCTTGTGACTAACTCATTTCTCTATGCAGCTTTCCATGTGGGGTGGGAGGTGGGGGTGCCAATATAACTCATGGTGTATGGAGTTGAGGGGCTCAGAAAGGGAAGCGTGGGCCAAATGATACATTTATCTGGTTACTTGACTACAGATGAAGCCTAGTTGTCAGATACACAGTGGGTGAATTTATTTTTGCATCAGGCAAGTACTTAGTTTTCTAAGTCCTGACATTCTGTAGGCACCTCCCTACCAGGACTGTCCTCTTCCCAGACTCTGCAGCCCTATGGGAAATTCCTGGTTCCATGTTCCAAACCTCATGAGGACCAAAAGCAGGGGGCAAGGGGAAGGGGATAAAGAGGCTGCAAGAGAAAAGAAGGTGGCACGAAGTAGAAGGGACAGTGACTGATCACACAGGTAAAGTGCTTGGCAGAGGACCTGGAGCCCAGTCAATGCTCAGGAGATGTTGATGCTGATGCTGATGCTGAAAATGATGATAATGGATTAACTTCCTTCAGGATCAGTTGCTTGAATGGTCACTCAGCTCCTAACTATAGAGCTGCTAATTTCCTTACAGTGACCTGGAATCTGTCCCCTTCCAGTTCCCACCAATAGATCTTAATTCTACCTCTTGAGTCACCCAAACCTCGTTACTCTTCCAGATATATACACACATCAGTACATTGAAGAGAGCAGTGATGGTTCTTTCTGGCGTCTCCTCTTCCTAGTTGGAGTATACCACCATTCTTCAGTCATTCTTCATAAAACTTGTTTCTAGATCCTCACCAAGTGCTTTGATAGATTGAAACAAGGGAGGCAAGAGAGAGCAGTTCCTATACAATGAAGGGAGAGGAAATATAGCTGAGGAGCAGGTAAAATTTGATGGGCCCAGAGACTGAGAATGGGATGAAAAATGAGGGATTCCTTGGGTCCGAGGCTCAAAGCAATGGCTTCCCAGGTCTCACTCCAGAGGGGAGATGCGTGAGGGCACCAATACTAAACTATCTATTGGGTTAGCCCTGTGCCAAAGGATGCCACGACTTGATAGGGCTCCACAGCTGAATCCCTGGGGGATCTAAGTAAGGAGGCTCACAACGCCCTCTCAAAGTCGCCTTTGCTATCTATAGGTGGAGAGTTTAGCTGTGATATGAAGACTCTGAGCATCGCATTACAGGGGCCATGTCTCACCAGAGCTGTCTCTCTCTTCCCTGTGATAAGATGGACACAGTGCAGGACAGAGTGGAGAGGCGACGTGCCGGAGAATGGGGAAGAGATGCTGAGAGTAGCATTACTTGCTTCCCCTGGAAATCCCTGCCAATTCCAGAGCATGTGGGGGAGCAAAAACATCAGCGTCAGGACCCACTAATTGATAGTGGTTAATAGGCTGGAAGATTCCTGGTGTTGAACTTCAGTTAGATAATATGCACATTTTTTTGTCCTATGTGATTTTTCAGCTCAAGTTATCCAAATACTTAATCTCTGTTTCAACTCAACAGCTTAATTTCCTAAACATTCATTCTTTTCTATTGAAAAAATATCCTCCATCCATTATCCATGCTTCACACATCACTCTTTACTTCAAAATACCTCCTCAGAGCAAATATCACATCAACATGCCTTCTCCACTGAGCCCAGCAGCTATTTCAAGAAGAAAGGCAGAGGCAGCCTTTGATACACAGAACAAAGCACCAAGAATGTTTATGGCCACTCGTGTCTACTCTAAGGGTGTCACCACACAACTATGAGAAGAATAGTAGTCATGGGATCTCTACTTTTCCCAGTTCACTGACCACAACCAGTGGCAAGATACCTGATCAGTGTGAACAGTCTCCTATTATATCATCAGCCTGGTTATTTCTGCATACCAGGATAGCTGGGGCCCTGGGAGGATTCGCCATCACAATGTGTGAATGTGGAGGTGAAGTTCAGGCTCTATTTTTTGCCTTGGCCCCAGCTGGAGGACATGAGTACTTGCACATAACCAGCCTCGCCCTCTCCCAGCAAATACTGTCTTCACTCATTCTGCCCAATTTCCGTACCTCTCTACCTTCTCTTTTTTGGATGGTAGCAACTGCTCTTATTAGTCAATTCCACCGCTCCTCGCTTGATGATCTTCCAAGACAAATGCAGAAGCCACAGGAGGCTGGAGAGGTGCCCGAGAGGACAGTTGCCCGACAGAACTTCAATTAATTTCTCAGATTGCCATCAGGACCTCCAACATGGAGAGGAGCTCAGGGTCCAAGCCTGGCAGGACACTTAGCTGTTGTCCTGGGTAGACATTTAGGATGTCGGGGCCTCTTTCACCTTTGCCTTTCAACATGATTTCAACACACACACACACACACACACACACACACACGCACGCACACGCACACACACGAGGGACAAAGCTTTTGAATTCTACATGTTTCCTAAAGTTAAGAGTCCGAATGAAAGGAAGGTGAGAAAGGCAAGAGGCAGTCAGAGACAGACGCAGAGTGAAAGCTGAGAGGCCAACTGCAGGTTCTGAGAGAACACTGTTCCAGGTCAGGCTCTGGTCCACCTCCCACATTCGGACCCTTAACTGAACTCGCCCCTCATCTTCAAACTTACACCTCTCCTCTTCTCCCACATTCTATTTTTTTTTTAAATCTAGAGTTTTTATATAAGAAGCTGACAATCTGGTTGAAAGAGGAGCAAGTGAACTTGTTTTGAAGCTGCAGTTTCATATTAAGCACATTGTTTTGATTTTAAATAAAGACTTAATTGGAGTAACTGATGGGAAGGATCAGGGTATTCCCACACCCCAGAACAAGCTTTGTTCCAGTCAGTCAAGTTACTCTCTTTCCCCTTAACTCCTGATGTTCATGCCCACATTCCTAGCATTGTTCCTCTCCCTTCCTTCCCCTTACCTGGGGGCGGAGGGAACTGCATAGACCCTCACTGGCTTGGCTTCTCAATGAGACCCAATTAAACACCACTCAGTGAATATTATTCACTTACTTGGCAGCTGGGCATGGTATCTGGGTGGATGCCATGCACTACTTAGCAAGGCCTGACTCTATACTGGACTTTACAGCTTGCAAAGCTTTCACCTCCGGTATCTTATTTACTCTCACAGCAACTTTTTATGGCATCCAGGAGAGAAAGGGTCATCATCCCATCTGAAAGATGAGGAAAGAAATAGGCTTGGCAGCTTGTGCACAGATTTTAGACACAGACTTCAATTGAAATTCCACCTTTAATAGCTCTTGTTTTGTGTGAATTGAGACAGGTGTGTCAGTTTTCTCATCTATAAAATGGAACTACAGTTACCCACATGGCAAGAGTTTTGTTAGATCTAGAGATAACAAATGTAAGGTGCCTAGCAAAGTATGTGGAATGAGAATAAGCTTCTAAATGGTAGCAATGTTGATGATGATAATGATGATGGTGATGTGGGTGATAGGGATCATGGTAGTGTTGGTGATGATGATGATGATGATGATGATGATGATAATGGTATTGTTGTTGTTGATGATGATGCTACTGCTGATGGTGATGGTGATGGTGGTGTTTGTGATAATAATGATGGTGATGATGATAGTGTGGTATCGGTGATGACAATGGTGATGTTAATGGTAATGATGATGATGGTAATAATGTGTTGTTGGTGATAATAATGATGGTGATATTGATGGTGATGATGGTGGTGGTGATGATGATGGACTATCATTATGACAAGATGCTGGTAGTGGTTTTGTTGTTTATCTATATTTTCTAATTTTTCTACAGATAATCAATCATGACTAGTATCATTTAAGAAAAAAGTGATTTTCAAGTCCTTTCAAATACTCCTGTTGAGCACTTTATTCTTCTACTCTAGAGCAACACGTTAGTTCTGTATAAAACCCATTATGAAGCCAGCAGCCATGGGCAGGTGCTGTCTGAATGCCTGACCACAGCCTCCTTCCCCTTGCTTGGTCTCACTCACCCCACATTCAAGTCCAGGTAATTGTGTCCAGCAGCTACTGGTTCCCATGTAATTGTCCCCAAATTGCTCCAGGTGGCCTTTCTAGGCAGAGCTCTTCACAATTAGTCCTCACAAGGAAATATTGAAAGACAAGTGATTGTTCTGGGGAATTACTTGTCAGCAAGAAAATACAACTCTGATAGGACATAATAGAGGCCATGTGTTAATTACAATCTGCAAGATGCTATCGCATCATTTCTTAATCCACAGCTCATTAGGCATTCCAGCCTCGGCTCTCTGTCATTACTGTGGGCTTGTTACAATGGGAGAAGTAAAAGGCATCTCAAATGAGGACAATTTTAGGACTGTGGGGACGCACCCATATGCACATGGTCAGCAAGCATCTTCTTAATGAGCCTAATTCTGTCTTGGGTCCAATGTACCACGTGTATACCTTTGAGGGCAAACACACACACACACACACACATACACACACACACACAGGCACTCAGACCATCTTGTGAAAAATATCCAATTTCCTGATTATATTTCTTCTAGTTTCCCTTCTTTGGAATTTTTTAAGCAACTAGGAGTTATTCCTTGAGATGAGAAACCAAATTCTCAATTACGTATGTCCTCATGGAGTTTGTAATGCAGTTAGGGAGAAAGGCTCAGGGCCCGCAAAATGAGGCGCTAAACAAGTGCCAGCAGGAAGAAAGGAGGGTATAATCACATTCTAAATGCTCCCCGCATTCTGGGGCGGTGATAGGGGGCACTGTTTTATGTTATTAAGCAAAGAGTAGAGGGTGATAAGAGGAGTTAGTTTAAATGTTTTTGAAGGCCAATCCAGACTCTTCGGAAGCCTGTTCTTTCTGAGAAACTTCACTGAACTGGTTTAGCCTTCCGGGGTCTTACTTTCTTTTAGAAATCAAAGGGAGTTAGCCAGGGGAGTGATAGGTGAGGGTGCACACGTGTGTGTGTGTGTGTGTGTGTGTGTGTGTGTGTGTGTGTGTGTGTAAATCCCGATGAGGAACGGGATCAGTCTTCATATTGCTCATCTGAATCTGATGCTCTTATTCTCTGGGGTATGAAGGGCTGGGGGTCAAATGGGTAGAAGTTAGGAAGCTAGTGATGCCCTTGGCCTCAGGAAAGGTTAAAGGGAACTGGCTCCCACATCTTGTTTTATAACATATACCTCATCTTCCAGTTTGGCAAGGCCCTTGCATAACCTTGATGAAGGATTTTTCATGCTTGCTGAGAATGTACATTTGCGGATGCTTGTCTACAATTTAAGGTGCCCAAGTGCCTAGGGGCCGTGACCTCAGATTTAGTTCCTCGCTGTCCATCCATAAGTATGAGCCACCACTTTCACTCTATCCCACCTCCCATGCCAAGTCATTTTAGGACCAGCCATAGGGGGCCAGTGCTGGGTCAGCTCTGAGCAATGGACAGGAGGTTTACAGGGATTAAGCAAGGCAGGGGACACCAGATTTTGTTTCAAAGTGATAGTCACCAGGATATTGGATTGCCTTTTAAGGAGCCACTAATGGAGATGGGGTGGGAAGTGGCCAGCCCTTCGGAACAAAATAACTCCTGAAGATTTTCCATCCTGATAGTGAAATTGAGTCGCCCAATGGCAGGCAGCCACTTGGGATTACTGCTCCACTTTGCTTGTTTAGAGGGGAGTCAATGACACTGGAAGGACTTGTCCCAGGGCCAAGGATGGGAAAAGCCACCAGCAGTGCTCTCTCCAAGTCTACATCAAGGCGGGAAAGGATGTCCACTGAGCACCCCAACTCCCTGAACCCACAGATCACCGTGTGGAATAGGGAGCAGATAGAACGTGATCCTCTAGACTGTCGGGGGTACCAGGAGACCCTCTAACCAGCCTGTACACCACCCAAATGCAATTCCTTCTCCACAGAGAGCCTGGGAGGCTTTCAGGGCCCCGAGAACCCTCTCTGGTGAAAATATCCAGAGAGGCACAGGCGGGGCGCTGTCGCGCTGTGGGGGTTGGGAGATGGAGGTGGGCTGCAGAGAGTGGACCTGTGGCTGACTGAAAGGCCTCTTGGGATCAGAAGCCAGTCTGGGCTCAGGGAGGGGGGTGAAAAAAGTAGCCAAATTCTATTACTATTTCACCAAGGCCGGCTGTTCAGGGCACATGGCCTTCAGTATTGCTGACTCAGAAGCTACCCTTTAACACAGAGCCTAGATTTAATCCCTCTCATCTCTTCTTACAGCCAGACTGAACTGTTTACCCATCCTTCTCGGAGCTGCTGTGTCCTCCGGCCTGCTTCCCCTGGCGCCATTCAGACCGCCTCCTCCAATTCACCTTCCGGCAGCCTCCCCGATTCTGTCCCCAGATGGGACCCAGCACCCAGCACAGCCACCCTAGACTTCGTAGGCATTAGACCACCCATTCCTGGGGGAGGGTGGCAAAGAGCATGGGCGCTGCAGGCCCCCAGGTTGAAATTGCAGCTCAGACACTGATGAGAGAGGTGACCTTGTGCTTCTCACTCTCTGAGACTGTTTATGGGCATCATTACAGCTCATCCTTGAGTTGTGGTGAGAACTAAGTGAAATATGATGTATGTAAAGTGGCCAGCCTCTGGCCTAGCACATAGTAGGTACTCTCGTTCTCTCCTCTGGGACATCCCAAAGTGTCTAGAACAGGACTGTGCGTGCAGGAAGGGCTGCCCAGGGCCCAAGGCCCAGTGCACAAAGGCCTGCGTTCCCCTCCATAGGACCACCAGCCAGGGAACCAGACTCAGCTCCAGGGGCCAACATTGCCTCACTGTTCCCGAGGCTCCCGGACACCACGGGTTAGGCCTGCTCATCTGGACTGTAAGCTGAGGAATGTCCAGGTGGCCTCCCCTCTACCCACCCCCCCACCCCACAATCCCCAGCACCACCCCACCTTCCCAGACTCCCACTCACACCGACCCTTTGCTGTCAGGGGCAAAATCAGTGGCAACTTCTGAGAGGCACAACTTCCCTCACTCACGCTCCTCTTCCCCTCAGCCATCAGCTTTTGAAAAAGACACCTTTCATTATCAAGATGGAAAACCTTCAGAGCTGCTTCCCCAGGGATGGTCAGGGAGCAGTAGCTCAGCAGGACAGAACCCGACGGCGCGGCGGAATCTCGCTCTGCCGGGCGTTAGCTGGACAACCTAGAGTCCGTCACTTAACTCCTCTGAACCTCCTTTTCCATGTTTGGGAAAGAAGAATTGAGGAAAGATTTGCAGAGTTTTCAGTGAGAGAATAAAGCGAGATTATGCATATGAAAGGGCTTTGCTGCCCCGCTGGTGTGGCTCAGTGGTTAAGCTTCGACCTATGAACCAGGAGGTCACTGTTTGATTTCTGGTCAGGGCACATGCCTAGATTATGGGCTGGATCCCCAGTAAGGGGCGTGCAGGAGGCAGCCAATCAATAATTCACTCTCATCACTGATGTTTCTATCTCTCTCTCTCTCCCTCTCCCTTCCTCTCTGAAATCAATAAAAATATTTTAAAAGAAAAAAAGGAAGGGCTTTGCTACCAGAAAGTCTGCAAACTGTGAGCGGCAGTTATTGGGCACTTTTCACAGGAGACAGCAAAGGGCTATCTGATTGTGTCACTTCACTGACCACATGTTGGTCGAACGTTTCCTATGTGACACGCAGGGCACTAGGCTGGAGGGAAATAGCAGTGACCCAAAGGGCCTGCCTCTGCCCTGGAAGAGCTGTTCTCATGGGGGAGGTGGGGAAGGCACCCTAGGCCACAAGATCAGGGGTGGAGCAGGAGCGGTGGAGGTGCTGAGGTGGCTGGGGTGACTGGGGTGTAGAGTGTGGGCTTTCCAGCAGGACTGCATTCCCCAGAGACCTCCCACAGCAAGCCCTGCTCCCTCCTCTGAGAGGGCTTGATAATAGCCAAGGGATGGCGAGGGAGACCCTGGGAGGGGTCAGGATCAGGAATCTGCCCCCATCATCATTGTTGAACATTGTTCTGGGAGTGTAAGCCAATACAATTAGATCTGGAGAAAGATAAGACGTAAGTAAATCACAGAGGAGGAAGCAGATTTTTTGTGTGTGGTTGTTGTTGTTTTTTTATTAATCTTCTCCGGAGGATATTTTTCCATTGATATTTTTAGAGAGTGGAAAGGAGGGGGAGAGACAGAGAGAAACATCGATGTGAGAGAGATACATCGATTGGTTGCCTCCCGTATGTGCCCCAACCAGGGCCGAGGATCAAGCTGCAACCCATATGTGCCCTTGATCGGAATCAAACCCGAGGTACTTCAGTCCACGGAGTTCAATCCACTGAGCCAAAATGGCTCAGGTGGAAGCAGATTTAAAATGATCTTCGGATAATATAATTATACAGTGCATACAAATCCATTGGAAAACTTAAGGAAAAAAAGAGAATTGAGTTGTGTGGTTTCTTCTTATACAACAATAGCCGGTTAGAAAATACACTGGAAGAAATGATCCCCTTTATAAGAAGAAAAAAGATAAGACACCTAAGAATGTATTTCACAATAACTGTGCAGGAGCTATATGAAAAAAGTGTTAAACCTCCAGTGAGAAATTTTAATAATATTTGAATAAATTGAAATACATATTTTCTTGAATAAAAAATTTCAGTGTTGTAAAAATTTGTTTTCCTCATGCAAAGCAATCCTGGTCAAAGTATCGACATAATTTCTTTTAACCAGACAAAGTTATTCAAAAGTTCATCTGGAAAAATAGATGTGTGAGAATACCCCAGGAAATGATGGGGGAAAGTAAAGAGAGGCTTCCTCACCAGATATTTTTAAGTATTTATTATAAACCTACAATAACTAAAATACTTTGTCACAATGCATTAATAAATAAACAAACTCACAAAACATGAGAATCCATATATAAACCCAAATGCATATTGGAATTTGGTATATGATAAAGATGTAATTCAAATCAGTGATAAAAAATAAAAATATTATTCAATAAATGGAATGGGAGTGACTACCTAACCAATTAGGGGGGTGGGGAATCCAATTAAGCTGGAAACCATTTTTATCTCACACTGAAATAAATCACAGATGAAACAAAAAATTTAATAAAAAATATAAACTTTAAAAATTCTGGAAAGACACACCTATGGCTTTAAAAAATAATGTTGGGGTAGGGAGATTCTCTCCAAGTATAACACAAAACTCAAAAGTCATGTTTTTAAAAGAAGATGATGGTAAAAATATTTTTAATCTGTATGGTTAAAAAGTAAATAGCATGGAAATAATAAAAAAACAAACACTACACATACTTAGTATATAAGTTAGAAAAAGCTATTTCCTAGGTATTTTGTGTACTAGTTAGGGGAGGCTGATTGCTGTGTTTTTTTTAAAAATAGAACCTAAGAAGAAGAAAAAAAAGACCCTAAAATGCATAATAGTTCAAGCCCCGTGGTTTCAATTAAACCCTACAGAACAGGGCAGCTTCTGCACTCTCTCATCCAGAGACCAGCCTGGCACAGGCCTTTTCAGCCTCAACTCTTGGCCTCAGGAGGGGAGGTGGTGGGAATCCTAAAGTGCTAGGCCTGGCAGTAATGGACATGGATCATGCTCACAGCCCATTGGCTGGAACTCAGTCACATGGCCTCACTACCCTAAAAGGGGCTGGAAATGGAGCCCCTATCTGGTCATCTCTTCCAGGGCAATGCCACACAATGGAAGAAAGAGTGCACATTTCTGATGAGCACTCATCTATCTTGGCCTCATTATAAGTTTATGTCACAGAAAATCAATGGGCAAATATTGCCAAATTAAATAGTTTCACAAAACTATTTAACAAAGACAAGCAGAGAATGGATATGAACTCATCATTCATAGAAAAATAAGTACAAATACCCATTAAACACATGAAAAATGCTAAAGTTCACTCAAAATTAAATTAAAATGAAAACAGTAAGACATCACTTTTTATTTATCTAACTGGTAAAAATGAAAAAGGTTGGTTATAGTTGGTGAGTGGGTGTGCAACACACTTTTAAATACTGTTGGTGGGGGTATAAATTAGTGTAACATTTTTGGAAAACAATTTGGCAATATCAATAAAAATTTAAACACATATTTTTATTCGACAGTAATTTCTCCCTAAGAAATGTATCTTGTAGATATACAGATTAAAGTACATCAAGGTATGTGAATAAGAAAGCTTATTGAAGCACTTTATATATTTGCAAAAAAGCAAAATGAAGAAACAAAAATAGAAATAATTTTTATGTTTACCAATAAGAAACACATGGGTTAAGACATATGGTACAATGGCTACTATGCAGCATATAAAAAGAATGATGTGGCCCAGCTGGCATGGCTCAATGGTTGATCGTCAACCTATGAACCAGGAGGTCACCGTCTGATTCCTGGTCAGAGCACAGGCCCGGGTTGCAGGCTCAATCCCCAGTATGCAGAAGGCAGCTGATCAATGATTCTCTCTCATCATTGATATTTCTATCTCTCTCTCCTCTCTTCCTCTCTAAAATCAATAAAAATATATTTTTAAAAATAATAAATAAAAAGAATGTTGTGGAGCTATTTGTGCTAATATAGAAAGATCTCCAAAATTTGAAGAAGGAGCTCACTTGTTCAGTCTTCACCTGATGGACTTACCAAACCATGTGATACTCTTAATTCCTCCACAAAATACCATGTGATGACCATGGCCCACCCTCCAGCATACCAAGGCCCTTCTCCAACAAGTTGCATAGGACGCTTAGAAAGAATCAATTGTGTTTGGTCCCAAATCTATTTATGCCTGTTGTACTTATTATTGTTAATTCATAACAAATACTACAAAGACTAAGTATGATTACAAAAATGAGGGTCAGTTCTGTAAAAACTAAGGTGAATGCTTTGAAAATGCTCAATAAAAGTGAGTTTCTAAAAAAGAAGCAGCAAAAATTATGTCTAAATAGGTGTGAGTGAGACAATTACTAGTATAAAAGATGGGGGGTGAGAGTTCTGTTCTCATATCTTCCAAAATATCTTTAAATTCTCATTCCACATTAAAGAACTATAACTGCAAATGCACGACAGACGTGGTTTTCGCTTTAAGGCAATATAGGACCCAATTGGCTGGGACACGCTCCAGAGCCGAGCCTTAGCCCCACATCACAAGTTCACCGGGTGATACATTTGTAGGTGTGATACTGTTATTATCGTTATGTGTTTGTTTTGAAGGATCCTTATCTTTTAGAGATGCTGTACCAGTAAGCATGGGTTGCCATAACAAAAATACCATAGATTGGATGCCTTAAATAACAGGAATTAAGTTATTTCTCACAGTTTGGGGAACTGGAAGTCCAAGATTAAGGTGCCCAAAATGTTGGTGCCTGGTGAGAGCTCACTCCTTGGGTTACAGATGGCACCTTCTTAATGTGTCCTCACGTGGCCTTTCCTCCCTCCGTGCATGTGAGTGGAGAGACAGAGGAAGCAAGCTTTCTGATATCTCTTCTTAAAAGGGCGCTAATCCCATCATGAGGGTTCCACCCTCCTCTAACCCTAATTACCTTCCAAAGGCCCCATTACAATAGAGGCAAGGTTTCCACGTATGAATTTTGGAGGGACACAGTTTAGTCCATAGCAGGCACAGACTGAAATGTTAGAGATCAAGTAAAATTCCATCTGGAATTTTCTTCAAAGTAATCGAGTTTTGGGGGGACAGATACAGATGAAACAAACTTGCTGTTATTCAGTAGTTTCTGAAGCTGGATGATGGGCAGAAGGGGGTTCATTATACTAGTCTGCCTATTTTTCATATGTTTAAAATTTTCTGTAATAAAAAAGTTTTAAAAATTGCCAGATGAATATATGCTCGTGTATTACAAGTTAGAATCAAATGTTTAAAGCATGTTTATATACATTTTAAATTACCTCTTACCCTGCTCTTCAACCCCACTGACAGCATCAGAGGAGAGGGTTCAGCTACATCATTGAAGGAAATGGGAAAGGATATGGTACATTATTGTTATATGACACTTAAATATGCTGGTAAAGGCATCCGTGCATATTCAAATTTTACCCCAACACTCAGGCACAAGAAACATTACCTTTTTTAGTATTTTTCTGAAACCAAACTCAACCTGTGCTCAGTCCCCATCCTGCGAAGGTGATAAAAACGTTCATCTCAGACATGGGATTTCTTCTCATCCCATCCAGTGGCCCGACAGGGAAAGCAATTATCATTGCTATCCTCCTCCCCACATCATCAAGGTGGGCAGAGCACAGTCCCCTGAGGGCTTGTCTGGGGTGCCTGGGCCCACCCATATTTTTTTCCATTCTGTTTAGAAAGTTTCTGTTATTTGCTTTGTTTTAAGCAGTGACCAGGATCATCTGACCATGGGCAACAATATGTTTCAAGAATGTTACAGAATTAAAAATAACACATGTAAAGAGAGCTGTTCACAATGCCTGGCCCCCGGTAGGTCTTCCATAATTCATAGCTATGACTATTATCATCATTGTTCCCTTTTTCCTGTCCCTTCTCTTCCTTCCCCTCCTCTGGTGAAAGCACTTTAAACTACAAAGGTTAACTGGCTCTTCCCTGCCTCCCAGCTGTCCAAGCCGGGCTGCTAATGAGCAGAGGTTCCTGGGGATCAGAGGAAGAGGGGAGGCAGGGACTCTGCTTGGACTCCCTCGAGGAGAGGCATTCTGCAGGCCTGGCCACCTGGTGCTATGGAAAGAGCATCCCTTCTAAGGTGCACAGCTGGAGGCCTGGCCTGGCCCTCTGGTTCTCCCATTTGTTGGCTATAAATACTGGCTTAGCTGAGCCGCTTCCTCTTGCTGGGCCTGTTTCCTACCAGTTCAATGAGAGGATTGAACTAGATAGGATTTACTTTCCTTTATAGCCTTTTCATTCAACAGATACTCCATGGGTGCCTCCCTTGTGCCCACCTGGCCTGGGCAGAGACTAGAGCTATGAATGAGACCTGGCAGGCCTTTGCAGAAAGCTCTGCGGCCTGGCTTCTTGGAGTCCATGGCATGTTTCTCCAGGGCCTGACCCCTGCTCAGAGGCTCTTCCAGGGTCTGTTAGAAATAGACAGAACCAAAGGCGAAGAGATCAGGCTTTGATGGACCCCCCCAACGCTCTACAATGAGAAACCCAGATGACATTCACAGCTCACCCGTGTCGACAAAAGAACATCCAGCCCAAGAAAAGGTCTTATAAGAGTCCATTTGAGCCCAACTGACAATTGCTGGGAAGCAAAATCTCAGGGGATTGAGAAGATACTCCTGAGGATGGCTGTTTTACAGCTTATCTTATACATTAGAATCAAAGGATGAGACTAAGGGAGGTTACAGGAGATTCACTGGTGGTAGAATAGGAAGGTGGGGAAAAGCAAAGTGGGGAGAATCTCTGAGATCGGATGAAAGAGAAAGTGGAGAGGCCCATACTCCTTTCACACGGGAAGGTACAGGATGGTTAACGTGTGCAGCACAGAGCGATGGTCTTCAGGGAACAAGATAACAGCAAAGGGTTCTGGGGTCTCTGCTCTGCTGGGCGGTTGTGCCCTGAGGGGTCTGGGAAAGAGGATTACCCTGACATTTCCAAAGTACGAGCATCTAAGATAGGTGCACAAAGACCATAGACAGGCTCACTTAAGGTAAACATTGACCTTGGAAGCTACAGGCCTAGGATGGGACTACCTGACATCACTTGCTTTTAATCAGGAACTTGTATGTTCAGACCATCCTGTGTGGTTACTTTAGGATTCTGATTTTGTAAGGCCCGCCATGCAGGCCTCCCTGAGTTTGTCAGATTTGTTATGTGGACCCTTTGCATCCACACCCAGATCAGGGAGAAAATGTGACCAAAGCCAGTGAGTCCCCTGCCCCTTGCCCCCTCCCTCCTGCAGCTCCCAGCAGGCTCTCAGATCCGCCTGGGGATGCTGACAGGCAGGCACAGGGAGTGAGGGTCCTGCCTCTTAAGCCCCTGCCACAGCCATGAGGTCATTCAGTAGCTGCCAGGAAGGGGTGCAGGCTCCCACCCAGCTGCTTAGGAGAAGGGCAGCAAGAGGGCTGCCAGGGAGTGTATGCTGTCTGGGAGGGTCAGGTTCAAGGGCATGGGGGCATGGGCTATGAAAACAGATTGACCCAGTGGTCCTAACGGACATTCTGCCTCTGCTCTAATGGCCTAGCTCTCGGTCAGCCAACCCAAATATCCCAGGCCCTCACCAAGCAAAGTGGACCCAGTGAATAAAAACTGGCAGCCAGGCCTCGGAGCACAGAAAGCCAGCTCCTGCCAGATCCTATCTGCTTCCTGTCCTTTGAGAGAGGCCATCGCTTAGTTCTGAAGCACGCAGGCACTGGGCCACATGGCTGGGTTCAAATTCTGGCTTTCCCGCCTAATCACCATGTGATCCTGGGCAGTTACTTCACGGCTCTATGCCTCAGTCTTCTCACCTATAAAGTGAGATCATGATAACAGCATCTGCCTCATGGGGTTGTTGTGAAGATTAAAAGGAGTTTTGCACTTTTTAGTATATATGTGTATGTGTGTGTGTGTGTGTGTGTGTGTGTATTATATAATATATATAAAATTTCATTTAATCCTCATATATATAAACCACATATATTTCCTCATATATGTAATACACTAGAGGCCCGATGCACGAAGATTCGTGCAAGAATAGGCATTCCTTTCCCTGGCTGCCGGCACCAGTTTCCCTCTGGCACCCAGGACCCGGGCCTTCGCTCTGGCCGCTGCCTCCTGCCTTTGCTCGGGGGCCAGGAGCCGCCTCCCGCCTTCACTCTGGGCCAGCCACCACCATCTTTGTTGCATTAATTTGCATATTTCCTCCTTATTGGCTGTCAGTGCCTCCGTCTTTGTTGCAAAGTGATGGTCAATTTGCATATTCCGTCTTTATTAGATAGGATATGTGCATGTACCACTCAGAACAGTGACTGGCACACAATCAATGCTCCTCATAGCTGTGGTGATGCTAGTATTATTACTTTGTGAATATTATTTCTTTGTGAATATAGTTTTTATTTTATATAGCATGTAAGCTTACAAATTCCCTTCATGTTCATTATCTCAAACACATATTTGTAAACTTTATTCATTCATCCACTAGCCAGTATGTTTCATGAGAGCAAGGACTTTTTAATCCTTTTATTCATTGCTGTATCCTCGAAGCCTAGAACAGTGCCTGGCACAAAATAGATGCTGAATAAATATTTGTTGAATGGATAAATGGATGAATTCACAAACATTTATAAAAAAACCTATTATATACCAGGCACTGAGGCTTCAAAGGTTAAAAGCTATGGTAACTGACCTTTGAAAAAGATTTAAATTGACTGGTACTCACTTGTAAATGACAGGCACTGCCCTGTGAAATACCAGCCACGGGCGCAGCGGTTCTAGTACTGACTTTGCCACAGTGTCCCCGAGGGACCAGCCCAGCCCAAGCAGAGATGCCCAGAGAGCCTCCCGGGAGGGCTCGAGGGAGGAATGGAGGCAGGCTCTGCGTTTAGTTACTCTGTCAGTAATAGGAATGTCTGTTGTCTACTGGGTATCATTATGGTTTTGTCTTGTTTTTACCAGTATGTCTTTTAATGGAATCTTTGTTTGCAAACCAATGTTCGGCCTATGGGAAGCTCTCAATGCGACAGACTGGAGGCAGGGGGCCGGGGGCAGGGGCACAGATGGGTCCCAGGAGATCTTGGAGCAGAAGCCCAGCAGCGAAGCGTGCTTTTCCCAACCGGCTGACACTTGCTTATGGGGGAGCCCTGCCCCATGAAAGCCCACCCCCAGAAATCACAGAGTGAAGTGAGAAGAAATGTTAGAGCTTCAAAATTATTCTCCAATCAAACACCTCAGTTCACAGAGGGCAGAACAAGGGTGTGAGGCTACAGGGAGAAGGCAACGGACAGGGGGCACCTGGGAGTGGTGGCTGAGCGGCGTTAGAGGAATCGCCCGGGGAGGAGGATGTGCCCTTTTCATCCATTCCTGGCCCTCTGATGATCAGAAGGAGAAAGCCTCATGGGGAAATCTCTTCCACATCCTGCTGACACCTGCCATCTGCATTTTGACCTACACAACAGGGCAGGCAACAGTGTCCAGCTGGGATCTGATCCCTGGCTAGTGTGTGGTGATGCTGGTGGTGCTGGTATTCTAAGGCTTTCCCCCTATTTATAAGATGCAATTCTCTCTCTTTCCTTTATGGTATCAATTTCAATTTTTTTTTAAATATTTTTTTATTGATTTTAGAGAGGAAGGGAAAGGGATAGAAAAATAGAAACATCAATGATGAGAGAGAATCGTTGATTGGCTGCCTCCTGCACACCCCCTACTGGGGATCAAACCCGCAACCCAGGCATGTGCTCTTGGCCGGAATCGAACCTGGGACCCTTCAGTCCGCAGGCCGATGCTCTAACCACTGAGCCAAACCGGTTAGGGCTCAATTTCAATTTTTTCAAACATATATTGATTTGTGTCCAAAAGTGAATTAAAGAGAAAAGTATATGAATAATTAACATAATGATCACAGATATGTCCAAAATCTAAAATACACACACACACACACACACACACACACACACACACACAAAATCCCTGCCAAGTACTTATCCAGTCTCTTCTTGGGTACCACCAGTGATGGAGAGCTTACTACCTTTCAAGCTATGGTTGGACAGCTCCAGCTACTCAAAATAAGGAAGTGTTTATTTAATGTTCCTAGTAACAACAACCCACCCCCACCTCGGCCCTGTTCCTGCCCCTTGTTGAATGGGCAGGATCTGGGCATCCTTGCCAGGCATACCTAGGGCCAAACCCTGTGGGTCATTGGTGCCTGATACAGGACTTTGGTGACAGGTCCTGGATCACACTGAGGTCTCACCTGGAGGCAAAGAGTTTTCTGTCTCTGAATCTGCATGTGGATGGAGGGTCAGGAAAGGGCCAGGCAGGCCAGATGGCCTCCTGCCCAGACAAGCCTTGCAGGGAGCAGCCTGCCTGAATGCTGTGAGTTCTGGGGCACAGAGAGGGCAGGGATGAGAGATTGGACGCCCCTGAACACAGGCCGCTAGGACTTCCTACAAGTCTGGGTGTTCGCCTCTGATACCAGGGCACCTTGAGGCCCTGGGTCAGCCCCGAGGTTCTCATCGCCGCCCCTCCAACCAACCACACTCAGACATACTCACTGACTTACTGGGCCCTGCCCACGAAGAAACAAAGTCTCCCTTCCCACAGCTGGCTCTGGGCCCATCGTTTTCTGGCCTGGCCATCGTGGTTGAGGGACACCGTGGCCCTCATGCTACTGGGCGAGTCCCTGGGCACCTCACCATTCCAGGTGTGCTTCCTTCCCTTCGCTGCAGGAGTCCGCCACCTTCAGCAACCCCTGAGGGCAGCTCCCGCTCACCCTCCTGACTGCCCTCCTCCCAGCCCGAGTCCCCAGCTGCCCTCTCTTCCCCCTGTGTGGTTCGGGTCACCAGGCCCCTTTCTATGCCCCTGGCCCAGATGCCAATCAATACACATGGAAGAGATAGCAGCCCACAGACAGCGGAGGTGAAAGTCTCCAGGCTGTGTATGCAGGTCCCTCTGGCTGGGCACTGGAGCCATCCCCACCCCCTCTGATGGCCCAGAGAGTCCCAGCCCTGCTGTGACATTTATCCTGCACCCTCCTCTACCTCCACACAGCAGGGCCCCTCCCCTCCCCCAACAAGAGTCAGCGAAAGTCATTCTCTGCCAACTGGGGGAGCCCTGAAGCCTGTCCCTCTAGGCCAGTGGTTCTCAACCTTTCTAACGCCATGATCCTTTAATACAGTTCCTCATGTTGGTGACCCCCAACCATAAAATTATTTTCGTTGCTACTTCATAACTGTAATTTTGCTACTGTTGAGAACCACTAGCAGGCTCGCCTAAGACCATCAGAAAGCACAGATATTTACATTACGATTCATAACAGTAGCAAAATTACAGTTATGAAGTAGCAACGAAAATAATTTTATGGTTGGGGGTCACCACAAAATGAGGAACTGTATTAAAGGGTCGCGGCGTTAGAAAGGTTGAGAACCACTGCTCTAGACCCTAGAGTCTAGGGCAAGCATGTCAAACTCGTGGCCCGTGGCAGCATGTGGCCCCCAACAAATATTTTGGCGGCTCAGCCAATATGTAAGAAACATTTGAATAAAAAATTCGTAACCTAATTTTTACAATATCCTGTTATACATAATTATTAATAACGAACTACAACGTTCGCTAATGACTGATCACTGTAATCATGCTGCATTCATTTCCCTTACACGCAGGCGCACCATTTCTCTCCACTAATACCAGCAGCGAATATTTTAGCAGCTGATGGTCGCGTCATTGGTCTTGGACTGACTTGTTTGGTGTGCGCAAGGGGAAATATTTCTCTTTCGGAGAATAAGAAAAATAGGTTTATTTGCGTTACGCTTATTAATTTGTGCAGTTATGCAGTGCCTAGTAAGTTAATGTTCAGGAAAAATATGAATTTTTATTAAAGTGTCCTATTAGTTCATGTTAACGATGACTCATTTATTTCAGCCCTTTGTATTCAGCGTGTCTCTATTGAGATAAACCTACGTTCCTAGGAAAATTGAAGCTTTTGTTTTTTTGGGGCCCACATCAATCAACTTAAGCCCTGCTTACTTGGCCCGGGTTAGCCTTTGAGTTGGACATGCTTGCTCTAGGGGCTCTCAGCCCGCAGAAGCCTTCCCTGGCCGCACCTCGGAGAGGGCAGGCTGGGAGCTCGTGGGGACTGCCCAAGCCTTGGTGACGCCCTCTCTGCAAAGTGTTCAATGTGGTTGTTCCTTCTTGAGCCTTTTTTCAACTGATCTGAAGCAAGAAGGGAAAATGTGGCTCTGTACCCCTTACCCAGAACTTTAAGCTAAAAGTGAGGTAGCTCCTACTTTCTAGCTCAGACTTGATTCAAGCGTCCTGTAATGTTCACTACTGGTCAGAGCCACCAGACCACCCAGCCCAGGCCGTGTGCCTGGGTCAGTCCTCAGGGCAACCTCCGCTGACAGTCCTTAGACGGTACCAGCCTCTGCTGCCCTCCCATCCCCCGGGCAGAAAGCCTGCCCTGGGAGCGCCCATCACACACGCCCAGAAAGGGACACCGTGGGAAATAGTCCACCCAGCCCAGGGGTCAGATGCGAGCAGAGGCAGGTGGAATGGAGCAGGCCCTGCAGCAGCCATCATCCCTTCCCACTAGTCCCTGCTGCTCACGGGCCGTGGGAGAAGCCGGTGATGTGAGGAGGAAGAAGATGGAAATCGCTGGTCCCAAGGCTCTCCCCTCCTCCTGAGGAGTGGGAGCTTCCAGGGGACCCTTGGCAAAGCCAGTTAGAGTCTTTCATAAACAGGCAAGATGGACTTATGATTGGAAATATGATCAAGCCCTGGCCGGGTGGCTCGGCTGATTGGAACATCACAAAAGGTGTGGGTTCCATTCCCGGCCAGGGCACATACCTAGTTTCAGGTTTGCTCCCCGTCAGGGCGGGTATGGGAAGCAGCCAATTGATGTTTCTCTCTCTCTTTCTCTCTCTCTCTCTCTCTCTCGCTCTCGCTCTCGCTCTCGCTCTCGCTCTCTCTCTCTCCCCTTCCCTTCCTGTCTCTAAAATCAATTTTTTAAAGTGGTCAAAAGACCAGTTGCTTCGGGCATGGGGCATGAGAGGGCTTTCTGGGGTGATAGGTTCGGCGTCCGCTCCCTCAAAAGAAGAAGAACTGTAAATAAGTAGTGAGCAGTGCTGTCCCACCGAACACTGTGGGGAGGGGAATTTCCTGCATCCGTCTTGTCCAGTGCGGTCCCCACCCATCAAGGTGGCCGTGGAGCCATTGAAACCTGGTGACTGAGTCGGGCTTGGCGACACACGGCGCTCACAGATCCACAGGGGCAGGGCGTGTCTCTTTCGGACAAAGGCGGACCGTGGGTAGACAGTGGCTAAGGGACTCACCCAGGTCCGAGCTCGCCAAGGGCCGGAGGCTCCAAATCTCCGGATCTCCGGGTTCTGAGTGGGCCCGGTTCCCTCCAGTCCCAGAGAGAGACAAGCCTGGGGCTGGGGGCGAGGAGAGCACTGGATGGAAAAGGGGGCCCAGCTCAGGAGGACAGACTTCATCCTGAAGGGACAACCTTCGGCTTAACAATGGCAACACCGGTCCATGTTTACACATAATTTTATCCAGCGCTTTCACACACACAACAGCTCATTTCACCCTCACAACTTAAAAATGTCCATCCTTCCTCCCTTCTTCCCTCCCTCCCTTCCTCCCACGGCCCTCCCTCCCTCCTTTGTTCTTTCCTTCCATGCTTCTATCCAAGTGGCCGCACAAATGCAGACTGCAGTGAACTGCCGGGTTTGGACTCTCATTCACCAGGCATCTGACTTAGGAACGTGGTGCATTTTAACCTCTCTGTGCCTCAGTTTCCCAGCTTGTAAATCAGGAGTAATACAGTACTTGCCTTGCTGGAATGTCATGAGAACTAAATGAAATACTCAATGCAAAGCTTATTGTTGTTGTTGTTGTTGTTTACTGAGCTTATAAATGACAATGGGAGCACTGGAGCTGGGGTCAGGGGCCAGTTCGGAAGCCGGAGGAGGCCAGGGCCTGAGGTCAGAGCTGGGTGGAGTCTGGACTTAGCAAGAAGGGAGGAGAGCGTGATTGGTGAGCTCTGCCCCTGAGCCTGCTGCACTGCCCTCAGGCTTCGCCCCGAGAGAGGGATTAGCGTTTGCTCTCCAGTCTTCCGCCTGGAAGAGGTCCCCTTAGGCTCCTCACCTCCACATCCAATGACTCATCTCCCGAGGCCGATAGGCAGCACGTGCCTCTGCCCTGGGGCCTGCAGCCAAGAGGGGCCCTGCTCCCACAGGATGGCATTCCCGTCCTGGAAAGGGACTTCTGGGCCTCCTGCCGTCCCAACAGCCTGTAGGGTGGGAAGATGGAAGAACCAGTCCCTAGTACCCCGTGTGTGTGTGTGTGTGTGTGTGTGTGTGTGTGTGTGTGTGTGAGAGAGAGAGAGAGAGAGAGAGAGAGAGAGAGAGAGAGATATTACATTTACAGAGCATCACACTTATGAAATCCTGGGAGGGTGGGTACTTTTTTCCTACTTTTTGAGGTGAGGGCTGAGTTAGAGAGGGTCACATGACTTGCCCTGGATTGGCTACATTAAATCTTGGTGTGTGTTATCCGCCTCCCATCGGTCATTACACGTCTCGGAAGTTCCCTGAAAGCCCCACCCTCAGCAGGAAGGGCGTTGCTGAAGCCACAGCTGCTGTCTTTCCAGCAGGGTCTCCGGGCTTTATTCTCCTTGGCCCCGTGGCCAGGCACTGCCACTGTGCACCGCTCTGGGCAGCCTCCCCGCTGGTGGATGGCACATTCAGGTCCAGTGGGCAGACCCTTGGGGAAAGCCTCATTGTGCTGGGCACGGCGCCTGGGGCAAAGGGGGCGGGGAATGGAGATGTACGAGGGGCAGAGGCCAGCTGTGCCAAGGTAACAGGCACCTGAGCTTAGACACCAGGGCTCCAGGCTGAGGGGTCCTTGTGTCCACCCCTGGGAGAACAATTGGTTGATATTTTGGTGGCGAAGACAATGCTTTGTACGTGTGAAAGTCGGCATCTGAATCGTGATAGCAATAGCTTTCACTGTGAAGCAACTCTTGCTTGCCAGGCCCTGTGCCAGGTGTCTGACATAGCACAGCCTTCACTGGGTCCCATCCTAACTGACAGAAGCCTGATGAAATAGACCCGCATCTCCATCATCGCCCCGCTCAGCTCCTAAGTCGTGGGGCCGGGATTTGAACCCAGGCTGTGCGATTCCAGAGTCGGTGCTGACCTGTCAGTGTGGGTCTCACATGATGAAAGAGCTTTTCCTGCGCCTGAGTGTGCCTGGCACAGACCTGAAGGTTTCAGGGCATTTTCAGAGGCAGTACACAGTGGGGCTTCTCACAACAGTGTAACTAAAATCCCTCTTCATTTTGTTCACCAGTCCCCTGCCACGCCCCACTGCAGGTTGTGGCCACATTTCCACCCACAGCAGTGCTATCAATCAAATAAAATCTGCGTGCGGAGGAGTCCGGGCTGCCCCTGGCCCCTGAACGTCATGTTCCATTTGGTGGCAGTTCAGAGAGCTCCCAGGCTGTGCCCAGGTCATATCACCTCAGGTGGAAGGCACGGGGCCTGGAACGAGGCTCTGTCCTTTAGCAGTCGTGTGACCTAGAGTGGTCACTTCAGCTCCCTGCAGTCTAGTTTCACCCGTCAAATAGGCCTAGAATCCCGGCCTGCCCAGCACAACCGGGATGACACCAGAAGGAATGGCTCAATCGCTGACTAATCACTCGCTAAGCACCAGGCACTGTTCTGCTTTAGCCGAATGACCCACACGGCAAACCTGGGAGAGAGGTAGCATTGCAACCCGCATTTACAGGTGAGGACGCTGAGGTCAGAGGGACAAATGACTTGTGAGGGTTAGACAGCTAATAAAGGACACACGCATGTTCATCCGATACAAGGCCTTGCCCTCAAAAATCAATGCTTACTCTGTTCAGGAGATTTAAAAAAACAACAACAACAAAACAAACAAACAATAACAATGCTAGCAAAGAACTAGAAACTCTACCAAAAAAAGACATATTATATTTGAGAAGGAAACAAATAGGAATTCTAGAGCTGAAAAATACAGCAGCTAAAAGGAATAATTCAATGAATGAGTCCATATAACTAAACAGAGGATTATTGAATCAGAAAACTAGTTAGGAAATAATTATCCAGAGTGAAACACAGAGAGAAAAAATACATGGAAGAATACCAACAAAGGGGTTAGAGACAGATTAAACACGGAGAAGGTGGAATATATTTGTGACTGGAATCTCTGAAAGCATGGAGGGTGAGGATAAGACAACAAGAGAATCTAAGTGTGCAATGGCTGAGACGCTGCCATGATGATGAAAGACACCGAGGCACAGGCTTAAGAACCCCTGTAGCCCACAACGAGCAGGCTGTGTTAAGGGACAGGGAATAAAACACACCACACCTCATAGTAAAAGTGTCGAGAATGAAGGACAAAGAGAAAAATCTTAAAAGTGGATAAGTGGAAAAAAACAGGTTACCTTAGAAGAAACAGCCATCGGACAAACAACTGACTTCTCAGAAGCAGCAGGGAAGGTGGGAGTGAAAGGACTGACAGCGCTGAAGAACTGGAAGTACCTGCAGCCAGACTCCTGTGCTCAGCACAGAATATCCCCCAAAATGAAGACAAAACGAGGACATTTACAGGCCATCTGAGGACATTTTTCACCAGCAAAAGGGAGTCCTAACGGGGATTTCTCCAACAGAATAATGATTCTGATTGAAAATTGGAGATGCAGGAAGGAATGAAAAGCAACAAAAATCATCAAAATGACCACAAACTGTTTCAACAAGAAGAATAATGTGTCACTAAATTTAAAGTATTAAAAAAATTAAATATATGCCAACATGTAAGTCAAGAAGGGGATAAATGGAATTGAAATGTTCTGACAACCTTCCATTGGCCAGAAAGATGGTAATATTCCTAATCAACATTGGATTTTTTTATAAATCAAGGATGAAGGTGGTAATTTCTAGGGTGAACAGCAGAAGAATATTACAATTTGGTTAACTTCTAAGTTGATAGATAATAGAGCTTGAAAGGAATAACAACATATTCAATAAATCCAAAAGAGCAGGAAACGAGGAAGGGGAACTAGAATGGGCAGGAAAACCAGAAAGAGCGTAGTAAAGGTGGTAAATTGAGCCCAACTGGCGTGGCTCAGTGGTTGAGTGTTGACCCATGAACCAGGAGATTGCGGTTCAATTCCCAGTCAGGGCATGTGCTCAGGTTACCGGCTCAATGCCCAGTGTGGGGCATGCAGAAGGCAGGTGATCGATAATGATTCTCTCTTATTATTGACTAGAGGCCCAGTGTATGAAATTCATGCACTCCATGGGGGGGCGGTCCCCTAGCCCGGCCTGCACCCTCTCCCAGTCTGGGGCTCTGCGATCAATCGCCCAGCAGAGGGAGGCCCGCCACCGGCTGGGGCTCCGCGATGGGTCACTGTGCAGAGGGAGGCCCTGCCCACCTGCTGCAGCGTCGCCGGCCGGGTAGCCTGGGCCTTCCTCTGCAGAGGTGATCATGGGGTGATGGAGGGGCCCCCTGACCAACTGCATTGCACCTGCCTTGGCTGGCCTGGCGACAGTGCGTGTCATAGCATGGTCTTCTGGAAGGTCGACCAGACAGTCATTCTGCTGTTCAGTCGTTCAGTTGATTTGCATATTATGCTTTTATTATTATAGATGTTTCTATCTCTCTCTTCCTTTCTCTGAAATCAATAAAAACATATTTAAAAAATTACAAAATGGTAAACTTAAACTCAAGTATATCAGCAGTTACATTAAATAATTAATGTTACTAATTTATCATTAATATGTTTATAAACTGTTAGTACAAGAAGAGGAAAGGCAGAGGAGGGTGGATGGGTGGGAAGAGATCAACCAATGAACTTGTATGCATAAGCATAACCAATGGACACAATCGGGTGGCGAAGGCCTGGGGTGGGAGGCAGGTGGCCTGGGAGAGGTCAATGGGTGAAAAGGGGGACACATGTGATACTTGCAACAATAAAGAATTTTTAAAAAGAGAGAGTGGGAAAGAGATAATATTTCAATAAATAAAGCTGGAATATTGGATATCTGTTAAGAGGAACAAAATGTAACAACATCTACTTCAGACTTCACACCAAAATCAATTCCCAGTGCATTATAACCCGGAATGTAAAAGCAAGCAAGAAGCCTCTAGCAGATAATATGGCAAACTATCTTGATGGTTTTATAGTAGAAAAGCACTTTCTAATCAGGACCCAAAAGCAATAGCCAATAAGGGCCCCATTAAATTAAGACTTCCTGTTCATTAAAAACAACACTAAAGGTTGAAAAGACGGACCACAGAGTGGGAGATCTTTGCAACACATGTCACTGATGATGGAATCCTATCCAAATAAATCCAAAAGAGCAGGAAAGGAGGAAGGGGAACTCCTACCAAACCTCCTACAAAACCGCAAGAAACAAACATTCCCATAGAGAAGAGCAGGAGTCTTGAACGAACAATCACAGAGGAACTCAGCCCCATTCAATATCAGAGAAATGCAAATTAGCATCACAGTGAGGCTTCACTATATGCCCACAGAACGCACAAATACAAAAGGACAGAGACTGACAAATGCACAGGAGTGACAAAAACGTACAAATGAACACTGTTGAAACTGATGAACGCAAGAGTGGGTGAGGATGGGAGCACAGGGCCTCGTGTTAGAGAAGGAGTGCAGCTGGGTTTGACCGCGTTGGAAAACAGGCTGGCACTCTCCTAATATTGAAGACAGGCATAGCCTAGAATTTAGCAGTTCTGTTTCGAGGTAGAACAAGATGCATATTCATAGCAACGTGAGTGTTATAGTCCCAAACTGCAGATTACTCCAAAGGCCATTAATGACAGAATGGAGAAATATATTGTGGTAATTTCATAAAATGGACAACTATACCAAAATGGCACACTACTGTCACTTATAAGTATATGCATTAATTTCAGTGTTAAGACACATATTTCAAAATGGCATACACAGTAAGATTCTATTTACCTCTAGGAGAAAGGGGGGAGGGAGTGAGGGGGGAACGAGGTGGGGTTTGTGGGATGCCAGCACAAAGTGACAATTACACGTGTGATCGCTTTTTTATTGACCCCTAAAGGTTGCATAGTAAATTTTTCTGAACGTGTGTCATAGCTCAAAATAAGTAAACGTGATTTGGCTAACTGGTTTGGCAATGAGAACTACCTTTGCCATCTGGGATATCTGGTAGGCATTTTCAAAGGTTTGCATGAAAATATGTTTAGAGCTTGCACTGAGACAAAAGAATTTCATCAAAAATATTGTGTTGGTAAGGGTAGATTGAAATTTATGTTTGGGTTTTCCCAACTCATGTTGTGACTGTCAGTTTAAACAAGTGCCCCTCTGTGTAGGAATGAGAGGGTAATTAATGGTCATTGGACAGGTCTTGATACACAGCCTTTCTGATGAACTTTCCAGAAATTGAGAATGTGAATTACTCAAATGACTGGGTTGCAGATCTTTTGCAAATCAATGGTTTCTTGTTCTTTACTTTCAACAAGACTAAAAGAGGACTTAGCCAAACTATTAGCTGATAGGATGTTAAAAAAGGTTTTTGAGATATGTCACTATGTGATTTTTCAGCATGTAACTCATAAAATGTTCAAAGAATTACATGGCAATGCTATAATACAACATGTTCCATTCCTATTGTTTATGTGAGGTTTCCTAGTGCTTACTTCAGTGAAAACAATCGCTAGGAAGAGAAATGAGCTGAACCCTGTCTCATGCTAGCAATAAGTAATAGTCCACCATGGATAAATAAACCAGTTAATTTCTTAAATTGCTAAATTCATGTTATTAAGAAATAGATTTCGAATTTTTTACTTTTATGTTTTTATTATTTATAAAAACTTAATTTACCTACATTGTTTTTGCTCAGGTGTATATTCATTGAGATTATAATATAGCTCAATCCCAGACAAATTTTCAAGCTTTGGAGATATCGATGGCCACAAGAAATGAAAAGAATGTTTTCACTGTGTGTATATATACAGATGTGTGTAATTTTATTCCAGAGACAGAAGGTAAAGTAATCTGTAAAATACTTTCAAGCATAAAAAATGTTAAAATAAAATTCTCTAAGTTATGTACTTAGAATGGAAATAAAAGTTCAAGAATAAAAACGAATGATCTAAAATTTGACTGTTAAAAGATTTTGCTCATGTATTTTTAAATAGATGATGGTAACAAATTACTATGAACTTTATGTTTCTTTAAATACATTTTAAAGTGATGTGACAGTTTTAGAATGTTAACAGTTTCAATGAGTCTGAATTACACTCTTTGCAACTATTTAAGGTTATAAAAAAATGTCAGATGTCAGTTTAAAAATGCACACAGGAATACATGGTTTTTTAAGCCCAATGGCTTAAACAGACGAATGGTTTATGCTCTGACATGAAGAAGTTGGAGACAGACAGTCCCAGTTGTGGCAGTTCTTAAAATCATCAGAGGCTCAGGATGCCCTGTCCTGCCATCCTTGGGAGGTGGCTTCTACCCCCAGGGCCACAATATGACTACTGGGGGAGTAGACATGCCTATGATCTAGGAGTCTCAGGGAGGGGCCACTACGGCTTTCCCAGGCCACATCCACTGGCCCTGCCTATCTTCCAGAGAGCCTGGAAAGGGGGATTTTTCAGCTGGGCATACTGCCCAGGGTCCTGTTACCACGGGAAAAGGTGAGAATATATATTTGGTAGGCAATCAGTACTCTTAGTTACATGGAGTATGACCCCATGCCCATTAAATTTTATACATATATGTGTACTTACACCTTGCTATGCCTGAAAAAGTATTTATCAGCATATTAATGATTGGTCACTGTGCAGAGGAATTTCAGGTTATTTTTACTTACTTCTTAGCATTTTCATATATTGATTTTTTTAAAACCAATAAACATGTAATTCTAACAAAAAAATTTACAGATATTCTCATAAGTTAAAAAGAAGCAAATTGGAAGAAAGAAAAAAAAATCCAAGATTAGAGTCAACAGACATGGGTTTAAATTCCGCTCTGCAGTGTGACTGAGGCATGTATCTTAATCTCTATGAACCGCAAAAGGAAGCCTGGTGAGATTTTTCTATTAACTTCTGGCTTGTGTTGTTTCTGATGAGAAGTCTGTAGTCATTCTTATTTTCAGTCTACCATATGCAATTTCTTTTCCTCTAGCCACTTTTAAGATTTTTCTCTTTATTGCTAGTTTTCAGCAGTTCTCTGATGTCGTTGGTGTGGTTTTCTTCATGTTTATTCTGCATATATTTTGTTGAAATTCTCATATTTATATATTTCTATTTTTCCTCCTATTTATAAAAATTTCAGTTGTTATTTCTTCAAATATTTTTCTGCCCCCATCATCTTCCTGGTGAACCAATTGCATGTCTGATAGATCAGCTGATATTGTCCCACAGGTCACTGAGGCGCTGCCAATTTTTTTCAATGTTTTTATTTCCCTCTAGACTCCCATTTGTATAGCTTATATTCCCGTTTTGAATTCAGTCATCTCCCCTTCTGGTGTGTCTAAAGTTTTGATTTCAGATATTCTATTTTTCAGTGTACAAGTTATTTTGTTATTTTTATCATTTCTGTCTTCTTATTAAGTTCATGTTTTCCTTTAAGTTCTTGAGCATATTTTTAAAAAGCTATTTGAAGTCAATGTCTGCTAGTTCTATCATCTCTGCCATTTCTAGATCTGTTTTTATTCACTAAATTTTTCTCTTTTTTAAAAAATTATTAAATAATGCCCATTGTGAAAAATATGTTTTGAGTATTGGAATTTGTTGTCTCCCTCTTTAAAATGTTATTTTGTTCCAACAGTTAAGTTACTTCTGTGTCTGCCTGCTACTTTCATAGCAACTTTTTAAAGCTTTGATAACGTAGGTCTGGACTAGCCGATACTTTGGGGCTCCTTATTGGGGCTCCTTGAAGCCCTCTAAGCTGTGGTCTTTTTGAAGGCGGTACTGAATGCTCTGGTGTTCATTGTTCTCTCTATTTGCTTGGTCAGAACCCAAGTCTTCCAATCTTGGGAGGGCCAGGTCAGTATTATTCAGCCCCTGGTTGTTGTCCGTTTCCCAGGGTCTGTTCTCTGGCCTTCTGGGGCCTCCCTCTGCACGTGTGCAGCTTAGTGTTCAGCCAGAGACTAGAGGGGGTCCTTTTTTTGCCTCCCCCACACACTTGGTTTTTATTGAGATTTATTCACACACCACAAAATCCACCCTTTCAAAGCGTGTAATTCAGTGCATTCTAGCATACTCCCAAGCTTGTGCAACCATCAGCACAGCCAACTCCAGATTATTTCATCACCTTAGGGCAGTGGTCGGCAAACTCATTAGTCAACAGAGTCAAATATCAACAGTACAACAATTGAAATTTCTTCTGAGAGCCAAATTTTTTAAACTTAAACTCTATAGGTAGGTACATTGTTATTAACTTATAATTAGGGTACTCCTAAGCTGGCCTTTGCTAAAAACTCTAGGGGCCAAAGAGCCGCATGTGGCTCTCGAGCCGCAGTTTGCCGACCACTGCCTTAGGGGGACCCTTCCGCAGATTTCTGGAGCTCCGTGTCTGTAGAGCTCTCTCCTCTCTGATACTCTGCCCCACGGATTCCAGACGCCTCAGCCTCCGTGAACTCAAGGCTGTTTCCCCAGCTCAGTGAGGCTGCTGTTCTAGGACACACCCCCTCCGCTCCTCCTGGGCCTGGGAAGGGCCTCCAGGCAGAGCCAACGTGGTCACAGGGCTCCTCTCTCAGAGCCCACAGTCCTCCACTGTCTGCTGTCCACTTTTCAAATCCTTTTCTGGTTTTGTAGTTATTTATGGAAGGAGGGTTAAGCTAACATAATTACTCCCTCATAGCCAGAAATAAAGTCTCCGTTTATTTGATTTTGGGGATTAAACAAGCTTAGCTTGTCATGGTGCTTGGCTAGGACAAACACTAAACAAATCACTGTTGTTATTGACATAATGTTTTGCATATTACTGAAGTGGACATCGTAGTTATCTTCTCCATGTCTCTTCTCCCATTCTCCCGTTATTTAGTAGCCACAGAATTGAAGAGAGGGAAGATGTTAGCTTAATTACAGCTCACACTGGCCCCATGTTGTCCTAACCCAATTGGTGTGGTTCCATCTCCCTTGCCATGCTGATTAGCTCAGTGAAGCCAGACCTAAGCTAATTTGTGCGTATGCTCCTGACCGTGTGGATGGTCTGGAACAGGGATTTTAGGAGTTAAGGGGAGAAGACTGTATCTGCCCCTCTCTTAATGTTTCCCTCCTTTGAAGGAAAATCCATTAATGTGGTTTCTGACCTCTCTCAAGCCCTTTACTCACCTTGCCCCGGGAGAGGCTAAGTAATCCACCTAAATGGGGATGGGGAGGATAAACTGGGCATGCTCAGCCCAGCTGCTGCTTCCTCCTAGGAGTCGGCTGCCCATAGAGGCTGAACAGCCCCCTCTGTGCTCGGCCCTGGAGACTTGCTGGCCGGGCAGGTTTTCCACGGTGGGAGACCTTCAGTGGGAGAATAGGTGGTCCTGGTTTGGGGGTTCTGTGTTCTTACCCTAGGTCATAGCCTTCAACACTATCAGGACCACAGGTAATATTTTACTCTTATAGCTCAGAAAGAGACAAGGAGTGTGACCTATTGGGGCCTCCTCAGAGACCGTAACGGACATGTGACCCAATTCAGACCTGTGAGATGCCAGGGCAAGTTTGGTGGGTGGTTTGGGAAAATTTTTCCTCCTCAAGACTCTCTTTTTAAAAAAAAAAGTTTTTATTGATTTCAAAGAGAAAGGGGGTGGGGAGAGAGAGAGAGAGAGAGAGAGACAGAGAGAGAAACATCAATGATGAGAGAGAATCACTGACTAGCTGCCTCCTGCACACCCACCACTGGGGATCGAGCCTGCAACCCAGGCATGAGCCCTTGGCCGGAATCGAACCTGGGACCCTTTGGTCTGCAGGCTGACACTCTATCCACTGAGCCAAACCAGCTAGGGCTCAAGACTCTCTTGTACTGGGGTTGTAATGAGCATGTGTATCCTGCAACCCACTGAGCACCAGCCTCAGGGTGAGGCCAGCCTGGAGGAGGAGGGGGAGAGAGCTGGAGGCACAGAGAAACACTTGCCAATGCCTGCCCAAGCTTGAGACTTTCCGGTTGTAGAAACAAATATCTCCTTTATTATTTAAACCAGTTGGGTTTGGCTTTCTTTTACTTGTTCACTAAAAACATCCCAGCAGACACGATCCCTATTCAGTTTAAGAGTACTTTTACTTATATTATCTCATTTGATCTCCTCAAAGTAGTCAAGAGTTAAACAGTAAGTCCTGGCTTAATATTATCATAGGTTTAACAACTTTAAGCAAAACGATGTATGATGAAACGAATTTTGCCATTGGCTAATTGATATGAAAATAGTTCGGTTCCTACAGCATCTTACCAACGTTGTCACAGAACGTTCTCCAAGGACCTGCTGTCGTAGATCAGGAAATTGAGAGCTAGAAATGTATCAAGATCACATGATAGAAAACTGGCAGGCAGCAATGGGACTCACACCCAGGTTTCCTTACTCTGAGATCAGTGCTCCTCCCCCTGGACCACACTACCCGTGTGGATCTCCAGGCAGAAGGCGTGCTGACAGCTTAGCGCAGTGTCCACCATAGATGTCCTACCAGGGATGCACCAAGGCTGTGAGGCTCACACCAAAGTGGGTGGAGACAGTGGTCTCCCAGGTCACCACCCTCTGTCCCCATCAAGCCTGTGATCTAAGGCTGGGTGGGCCTCAGAACAGAGACCCCAGCAATGGGGATGTGAATGGGGACCTTGCCTCAAATGGAGAGACCCCTGGAGAAGCCGAGGTGTTTTCAGAGAGGACAGTGCCAAGGAAATTGGCAATGAGTCTAATTTGAATCCACTGAGTCTGGGCCTGAAGCAGGCATTTATAAATTAAGCTTAAAAGCTAAAAGGATTTATTTTGAGAACACCAGAAGCAGCAGCATCCAGCCTCAGGATACCCTTCCCCCAAGACATTCACTGGCATTTGAAATTCTACCATTGGCGCCATTCCCTTAACTTTGCAGTCAAAATGCACCAGCCACTCGCCCCTCACCACCCCTGGGGAGCAGTGAACCATGTTACGCATTGATAGACATTTACTCTTTATTGTGATGGTTGGTTTAGCACTCCTTTCCTGACAGACTTGGAGAGGGAGAGTCTTGTGCCAGATAGGAAGGGTCCCCAAATGGAAGGGTCCCGTCTCCATGGCATTGGAATCACCGGCTTTCTGCGGGTGCTTGGCCTCCTTCTTGCCTGGCCAGGCACAGGGCAACTAGCACTGGGCTGGAGAAGAGGCAAACAAGCTCACTCACCTAGTCCGATGCTTGAAGGAATTACTCCTTCCCCGCCACCTCCCTCCACCGTTCCTCCTTGTTCCTCTCCACCACCCAGAAGAGAAAAAAAAAAAAAAAAAAGCCAACAGGAAGAAACATCTCCATGTCCACCCATTGTCCTCAGAGGCTCTTTCGTCCCCGGGTCTGCTTTGATGCCAGGGGCTGGGCTGGGTGGCTGAGTATTACTGTGATCGGGAGGGGCTGACCTTCAGCCAAAGGTGGAGGCCACAAGCAGTTGACTTGCCTATGGCTCTCTTGGGGCCACTTGGGTTCCCCGGGTTTCATTAGGAGGAGGCAAGAGCAGGAGAAACAAAAGTGAACTGTCCAGGCTCCTGGGGCGGACATCGCCAGCACCCCGAAGTCAGGGGACAGCACTGGTCACGTTGGACAATAAAAACCCAAAATATCTCTCCACTGGAGTCTAACTGACAGCCCTGCTTTGCATCTGGGCTCTACCACTCCCTACGTGTGACCTCAGACAAAACGTAGAATCCCAGCGATTCAGACTCCTCCTTCACACAGCGCTCTCTTCCATGCCACGATCCACATTCAGCACTCAGCACAGCCTGGAGCACAGCCTGGAGCACGGCGGGTGCTCTTTAAGTGATGGCTTATTCTCACTTGTCTTGGGGCAGGGAGGGCAGGAGATGGGAAATATCGCAGAGAGAAGGCAAGTGAATTGTGTGTGTTGGGGGGGGAGGGGGAAGGGGGGCTGCATAGGCACATTGCGAACATTAATAACAGCATTGCAAACGTTGAGTAAACGGCCAGGTGCCGGCTGGCGAGCTGTGTAACAGGCTTTTCCATGGGATCTGAGGGTCCTTCCAGGACTTTGACCGAGCTTGGGGCCGAGACCACCTTGATTGCCCTGATACCCGTGGCTGCCTCCCCAGGGAGATCATCCCACCCTGAAGGGACAGCCTGCTCCTTCGGTTCTGAGGCACCACCACTAAGCTCCACACTGTCCCTGGGGCTGAGAACCTCGCTGAGGAGGCTCAGTGGGATTTCCATCCCTTGGAGAGTGAGATCTTGATCCCAGGCCCGGACCGTGACAGGCCTCAGCTGTTATTTCTTACTGTCCACGTTCAGGGTGCAGCCCTCGCTCAGAGCATCTCGGGCTCAGGAGAGCCCTGATGCCCAGCCCAGGACAGCCCAGCTCCATAAGAACTGCAGGGACACCCTGCTGCCCCGGGAAAGCAGGGACACGGAAGGGAATGACAACATTCTCTGCTACAGTCTTATGCTCTCCTGGGCCTCTCTCCTTGCCACGAGCACCAGAGATAGTGCCAACAACTGATGCTTGGGGGGAGAGGGGTGCGCGGGCACTAAAGAGGCCTGAGGCTGCCTGCCAGCTCCAAACCAGGGACAGCCACTGCGGGAGCCTGGCCTGACCTGCAGACGGGCGCCATCGCCTGGTGGTGAGCGGGACTGACGCACTCCTGGTCTTCCCTCTCCTCCACATCATGGGGCTTTTCCAGAGCTGTGATCCCTGGCCTCTGGGAGGGATGGAAGGGGTCAGACACTTACACACAAGGTCACCACACAGAGTTCATCATCTGGCTGTGGAAACGCACCAGGGCAAAGGAGCACAGAGGTGACCACGCCAAAACATCAGCCAGGAGAGGCTAAACATGCAAACAGGCCACCTGACTCAGGGAGCAGGGGAGGGAGAGGCAGGCGGGAAGGCCTGGCTGAGGCTCCCAGGCGGAAGGTGCCTTGAAGAGCTGCCGGGTTGAGTGCGTGCCCTTTAGAGCTAGCCTCGCGGGGTTTGCCTCTGGGCTCCTCCCTAAGCCAGGTGTGTGACGTCCAGCAAGCTCCTGCTCCTCCCCGAGTGAGGGGCACTTCCTGATTCCATGAAAGAGGATTAAGAACACTTGCCCTGCTGTGTTGTTGTGACTAAATTAAATGATAGTTGGGGGGGACTTGACACAGTGCTCAGAATAGAATCTATTCTCAAAAGCAGTTCCTCGATAACAGGGATCTGCCCTGGCCGGTTGGTTAGAGAGCCGTCCCAATACGCAAGGTTGTGGGTCCGATCCCCACTCAGGGCACAAACAAGAATCAACCAATAAATGCATAAATAAGTGGAACAACAAATCAATGTTTCTCTCTCTCTACCTTCCTCTCTCTCTCTCTAAAATCAATAAAACAATTAGAATAGGGATCCAAGGCTCTGGAATAACAACTTTTTAAAAATATAAATTAAAACCGATTCAAGTTCATTCCTGTATGAGCATCCCTCTTAGCTCTTACTGGGAGAAAGGAGTGGAGTGGCCACCGGCTGCGGGAGGGCCCACAGCTCACCGTCTATTTCACGTAAGCTGCAGCGTGAGAGACCCTGGGGGCTGGGAGGTGGCCAGGAGTCAGCCCGGTACTGATGGCCTGGGAGACTCGCTCACTGTCCTGTGTTTGCCAGGCACAACTCGTGTCATCCTCACAACACCCCTGAGTGGTGCCTTTAGTGTCCCCAGTTTAGAGATGAGGAAGCTGGGCCACCAGAGGTTGGGGGAGCAGCCCACGGTCACACTACTTCCAAATAGCGAAACTGAGGTGGGAGCTGGGCCGTCTGCCCCAGAGCCTCTGCTCCAATCACTAGGCAGCACCTGCCTCCGGTCTGGGCACAGTGCTCACTCCTCGGGGAGAAAATGGCTGTCCCGAGAGCGGAAGCAAGTCCTGGGCAAAGCCAGGAAAGTCATAACTTGGAGCTTTGGTTTTTTTATTTTTTTTTTTTTAGACACTTGAGTTCTCTCTTTCATCCAACTTGGGACCCAGAAAGTAAAATCCAGCACCTCTCCAGCAGTGGGAACTGCAAAAGGTGAACGAAGGACCCTGTTGGCAGCCAGATTCCCACCATGTGGCAGAGTATGGTCACGGCGAGAAGCAGCGAACCCATCACACAGAGAGAAGCGAAGACGGGATTCTGCCAGCAGCGTCAAGCTCTGGTCCAGGCCGTGCCTGAAGTCGAGCTGCACTCTGTCCTTTCAGATTTTGGTTGTTTACATTCGGGATTTGATTCCACAAGCCAATAAACTCCCCCTAAGTCCCCAAGTTTTTATGAGTTGGTGTTAGTCACTTGCCATCAAAAAGGGTTCCTGCAAAGCAGGCAGCATGCAGAAGCCACAAGCTGAAGCCCAGGCGATGGGAGGACCAGGAAGGACCACAGCGAGGCACAGAGGAGGCGAGGGAGGCGGGCAGGGCACCAGGGCGCAGACCTCCTAGGCCCCCAGCACCGTCTGCTGCCTGGGCTTGGAGCTCCTGCCCTGGACTGCCCCCAACAGCCATGAAGCATGGCGAACTGGCGCTTTCGAACATTTCCGTTCCAAATGCATGTGAGTTTCACAGCCTTCTGAATTCCATCTGCAGACCCTCATTGATAACACGCCCTCCTCAGAAAAGGTTCACTTCCAGGAAGTCCTCATACCAGACAATGCCCATCCATCAGAACCCTGAGTCTCTCCTAAATGCCTGTTCCTGGTCCCTGCTCCACCGCCCCACGCCCGTGGGGTGTCTCTTGGAAGGCAGATGGCATTAGCTCAGCGCGGACCCCAACCCAGCCCTCAGGAAGGTGGGACTGTTGGTGAGTCAGTAGGGTCTGCGCCGAAGCATCTGGTCCAAATTACTAAGACGAAGACATCGTCAAATTGCTCCCAACCCCAACAGGCAGCACCCCGTGCAGCCACCCCAAGGCTGCTGCTAGTCAGGAGTGCATTTCAAGTTAGCGACAGGGGAGGCATGAGCAATGAGCACGGAATGATCCTCCTCCTGAGAGAAACTGGGACCCAGGGAGGCCTCATGACTCCCTACAGTCATCCCACCAGTCAACAAGGGCGGTCTCACTGGGAACAGGTCTCCTGGTGCTGTTCCAGTCCTGGTCCAGGCCCACCTCATCATCCTGGAATCGGCATCATTCACCTTCCCCACCTTCTTCTCCCTGTCTGAGTTTCATTGTCTTGGAGCTCAAACTAGAAGAGATGGATTCTGTCACTCAGGCATTTATTGACTCACTAGAGGCCCGATGCAAAAAGATTCATGCAAGAATGGGCCTTCCTTCCCCTGGCTGCTGGCACCACCTTCGCTCCGGCCCGGAGCCGCCTTTCTGCCTTCCCACACTGCCCAGAGGCCCCAAGCAGCTGGGGCAGTGCGGAATGCCTTTTTGCATCGGGCCTCTAGTGAGTCAGTAAATGCCTGAGTGACAGAATCCATCTCTTCTAGTTTGAGCTCCAAGACAATGAAACTCAGCATCCCGCCCCCAGACACTAGGCATCTGTGTATGCAAATCAACCCAACATCTTTGTTGGGTTAATTTGCATACTCACTCCTGATTGGCTGGTGGGTATAGTGAAGGTACAGTCAATTTGCATCTTTCTCTTTTATTAGTGTAGATTCACTCACCAAATCCTTCCCATCCAGTGTTATTAGGCTCTTTGATTCCAAGGAACAAAAATTGACTCTATCTAAATGAAGCAAAAAAAAAGAAAAAGTTGTTTTTAAATTTATTTGGAGAAAATGAAGAAACTCATTGCATTGGAGAAAAGCTGAAGACTTGGCTCTGGGGATCTTAGAACCAAGAATCCCTGGGTGGTCGGTCCCTTGACACCCATCCCTGCACCCTTCACCTCCCCACCTCCACCAGCAGACAGTTAGGTGCCAGCGGTTCTCAATGCTTTGGTGAAATCCAGAGCTAAACTCTCAGATGATGCTGAGGCCCCTTTAACACCAGCATGCCCTGGGAAAGACAAGTGCCATATGATTTCACTCATATGTGAAATCTAATGAACAGACTGAGCTAACAAGCAAAACAGAGACAGACGCATAGACAGAGAGCAGGCTGACAGCTGTTGGCGGGGGTGGTGAGGGAGGGCAGGAGTAAGAGGAATTGAGCATAAAAGAAAAAAGAGAGAAAAACTCACGGACAGGGACAACAGTGTGGTGATTGCAGGGGAAGGTGGAGGAGGGTTCTGGGTGGGAGACAAAGGGGACGGACGGAGACTTGACTTGGGGCGGTGATCACACAATACCGTGTGCAGATGATGTAATATAGATTGTACACCTGAAACCTGCATAATTCTGCTAACCAGTGTCTCGCCAATAAATTCCTTACAAAGGCGGGAAGAGTGCCTAGGCGGCTTCCTAAAACACAGCTTGCTGGGGCCCACACCAAGCTCTGGATTCTGAAGTCAGACCCCAGAATGGTGCACTCCTAACAAGCCCCAAGCGATGCTGGTGCTGCCTGTCCAGGCCCCTGCTTTGAGAGCCACCACTCCTGGGAATCGGAGCTTGGGTGGTGGGCCACTCTTAGCGGGCAGCCTAAGCCCCTTGAGAAATAGTCCCACCCGGGCTGCGCTCCATGGGATCAGCAAGCCCCACAGGCTGCACTCAGTGGGTCTCCACACAAATCAGGATACTGTGACTCAAAGGGGAATGGACGCTAGTTGGGCAGGAGAAAACACAGACATTATTGAGAAAGTGACAACAGGCCCCAAATGTGGGAGTCACTGCGCTAAGCCCAATCACCAAACCAAGACTAAATACTTAATTACAGCTCCAACCTCTCCGGGGAGTGGAATCTTAACCAGTCGATCTGGAATTGCCTGGTCACCATCAGCGAGGTAATCTGCCTGGTAGACCCTGCTGTCCCCCAAGGAAGGTAATCGTGCCTGAAACCATCCACTCTTTGCTAGAACCTTCCCTGCCCTGCCCTGCCCCCTTCTGCCAATAAAAGTCTCTTCATCGTGTACAGCTCTGGGGAGCTGCTTTCTCTTATTAGATGGGGTGCTGTTTGATACATGAATCATTGCAAACAGCCAATGACATCTTTAAAACCTACTCGGTTGAATTGTGGTTCTCTTTAACAGTGTGCATTACTTAAATATTTGGCGAAGACTCTAGGCGTCGCTGGGTTGGTGTGTTAAGTATCCCCCAGTTACTTCTACTTCCCAAGGTGCACTGATGACCCCCCTCCCCCTTGTAATCTTAAGGGAGAACAGGATCTCCCTCTTTGCAAGCCTCGTGTCTGACAATGCTTTCACTGTCAGTACCGCAGCCAAAAGCGGGAAACACTGTCCGCCTCCCATGGAGCCTCACTGGGCAATCAAAATGACACGTGGTTCTGGATGAGGTCTCTCCAGCACGCACCGGGAGGCCATCACCTCCCTCGTCCTGTTAACATGCCTCTACCAAAGCAGCCTAAGTGGTGCTGGCTTTCTCAGCAGGCACATCCTACCACTGACTAACTACGTTATTCAAAAATATTTCCTGAACATCTACAGAGCACCCATCCCCGTGCTGTGCAGCCCAGGGTGCAAGAGCCGCCCTTAGCCATCAGCAGAGCCCATCTTGGGAGGGAGGACCACAGGCCGAGCAATCTGGCTTCATAGCTCTGCCTGGCACTCTTGAGCCTCCCCCTCCTGCAGCAGATGGGGGCTCTCCCTCCACCCCCTGTAAGCGTATGAGTGGTCAGCTCGGTGTCAGCAGTGGGGAGAAGAGCTGAAGCATCAAGTAATCCTGAGTTGGAAGGAGCCTTCGTCCAGACATTGCCTTTAACAGAAGACACTGGGCCCCAAAATGTAAACGCATTGCCCAAGGTCACGCAGTTGATGGCTGACAATCGGGATCCAGAACCCAGGTCCCCTCCTGCCATGAAGCCCAGTGCTCTCCCCACCATCCCACCGGAGGAGCGGCTGCCATGGAAAGAGAAAATGGGACGCGTTTTGCTCCTGAACTAGTCCGCTCAGGAGACACTAATGGAAAAGTGCTAGGAAATGCTCTCTATATATCATTAAGCAATTGATGCAATCTAAGCAATATATCAGGGGGAACCTCGGAGCCTGGAATGAAAGGGCCTAAGACAGAACATTCTTCAGCGCGGCCGAGCAACAGAAAAAGCAGGCAGACATAACTCAAAGCTCAGAGAGCTTTTGTTGTTAAACTTGCGATGCCAAGGGGTGCGACGGGAGAGACAGGGCGCTGGGGCCAGATGCATTAAGGTGATCTATGAGTCAGGCGGTCCAGATTCAATTACTCCGACAGAAAATATGGCTCTTCGGCCAGCTCTACGGGAAGAGGAGAGGACTGCCTCCTGGAGCCAGAGCTACCCCTACATGTGCATAAGAGCTGCAGGCGTGGTGTGCATGGGCGCCGAGCGTCTGGGAGGGTGCGGGGAGCCCTCCTCCCCGAGCACCTGACTGCCTGGCGCTGTTTTCAGAACGGGACTGCGCTTCCTGCGTGGTAATACTAAGCGCTGACACGTGGCAGCACTTCCAGCTTCCTGACGTCCTAGGTGTTAACTCTGTACAAAGACGCTATGGGCGGCACCATCACTACCCCAACTTACATATGAGTAAACTTGTAAAACAGCGCGTGTAACTGAGCTGGACTGAACCAGGGAGTCTGGTTAGCAGCGCCTAACCTCTCCTCTGCACCACCACGGACCAGAAGGAGGGCTGAGTGCTGCTGACGCCCCAGTGTGCTCGTGTAAATCTTGGACCCCATCTGAGCTTTCCAACCTGAGCTGTTGCTCACCAATATCACCACAAAGAACCTCAACAAATGCTGACAGTGTTTTGTTGGTTTGTTTTGCTTGCTGATTAAAGAGCTCTTGTGTACAGCCAAACTGCAATGCTTTCTGTTTCTTAAAAGATTTAGAATTGGCACATCAATATAGCACAATGCGGACTTGCACTTGACCCTGAGCTCAAGGAGTGCCCACCTCTGTGCCGTAAATGAGCCCCAAGGGTGACCAGTCCCTTTCATTAACACTCCCTAGCTTGGCGCCATGCTGGGCACTAGGGGACACCAGTGGATTAGGGGTGATCTCTGTCTCCGGGGCTAGAGCGCTAACGACGGCTACACTACAGCACCGAGTGGCTCCGAGGAAGTGTCCAAATGCTTCAGGAACAGAAAGAAAGAGAACCTAGCTCTTGGGCGAGCAGCAGGAAGAGAAGCTCAGCAGGAGACTGGGTCCGACTGCAACAGCTAAACAGCCTGAGGTCTCCCAGGACATGGGAGACTAAAGGTTCGAGGTGGGGGGAAGCTGAGAAGGTCACCCTTCCAGGTACATGGAGGGGAGGTTGGAGGGGGAAAGGATCCGTTAGAGTCCAAGCAAGAGATGAGGATTAAACCAAGGTGGAGGCACTGAAGATGGAAAAGATACGATGGATTTAAGGGGAGACAGAGGGGAGATGTTAATGGGGCTCATTTTCTCCTGTGGGGTTCACGTCAGCTTCAAATTTATTTGCCACAAAACTAACTTTGCGTCTGTATCTGATGGTGGCTGAAGAATCATGGAGACCTGGTTTTCAGGTCAAGCTTCTAGGCCACGCAAGTCAGATGAGAAGACCAGACTTCAAATCATGTCTGTCTGCTGTGGGCAAGTGGCTTACATTCTCTGAAACTCAGCCACATCCCCTGCTCCGTGAGAACCATGCTATCTCCCTCTGAGCCTGTATGTCCTCCGCCCACTTGAATGCCAGTAGAGCCTCATCTCACTCCATCTTTCCTAACAATAATAACTTACAGCATCAGCCTCCAGCATTTGCTGAGCACTGACTATGTGCCAGGCACTATTCTAACAAGCATTGGCTCATTTAGCCCTCACACCACCTTAGGGAATAGGCACTATCCTCATTCTGCAGATAAAGAAACTGAGGCAAAGAGAGATGCAGTAACTTGCCATCTTCTCACAGAGGAGCAAAGCAAGGATGTGTATTCAGTAGAGCCACCTCTCATCATTGCCTCCGCACCTTCCTACCCTTGCGTACAGGAATCCGGGCCAGGAATCCGGGCTCTCCCTCCTGTGGCTCCAAGATAACCACAGTCCTGCCTACCGGTACCACATGGACAAAGAACAAGCTCAGCTCTCTGCTGTCATTGTCAGGTGCTGCCACAAGGTGTCAGTATTAAAAGCCAATCCTACAAGGTTGGTTCAGGTAGTCTGTTGGTGGGGAGCTCTTACTGGTTCAGGTTTCTGTACAAACTACAGTGGGGTCCCAAGGCTTAATTTCTTCTATGTTCTCACCCATGTGCTTTGATACTGTTCTTCAGTTCACACTGGGAGTGGGTGAGGGGGGCAGGGGGAAGAGAGGCAGTGGGGAGCTTTGAATCTGTGGGGCTTCCAGCCCCTTGTTGGTTCCGAACCCCCAACCTGTTTCCTTTCTGGTAGGTCCCTTTTGGAATCCTTGGGGTGCTTTCCTACCATAATGCCACGATCAGGGCATGCCAACGGACCTCACTAAGTCCACCTAACTTCAAGTTTCAGGGAACAACTGGACTTGGGGTCCAAGTGAGTTTACACACAGGAGACCCTCACGAGGTAACTTGTACAAACTGGCTCACCCCCACTGCATCTGACTACTACAGAGAGAAAAAGCATTTTCTAAAAACACACACACATTGCCCTGACTGGTTTTGTTCAATGGTTAGAGCTTTGGCCCGAAGACTGAAGGGTTGTGGGTTTGATTCTGATCAAGGACACGTACCTGGGTTGCAGGCTGGATCCCCTGCTGCAACTGAGGGTGCATGCAGGAGGCAACCAATCAATGTGTCTCTCTCACATTGATGCTTCTCTCTCTCCCCCCCCTCCGCCGCCCCACCACTCTCTCTAAAAAAAAAAAAAAAGAGGAGAAAATATCCCCAGGTGAGGATTAACACACACACACACACACACACACACACACACACACGCACATTAAAAAGCAAACAAAACAAGATACCCTGTTGTATGTTTTTTTCAGGATAATGGGTGTCAGTTCCCCCTGCCTGTGCATAGCGAGCAGAGGCTCAGGTGACTGCTACCGAGTGTACAGTTCAGTTCACTGACAAGCAAAATGCTAGAAGCTTCTTTATGTCTAAGGAGGCCATCACACTCTTTGTGGCCATTAGGAACCCTCTTCTATACCAAGTAAAAGCTGCCACAGCAGAGGTTAGGACGGGCCAAGGCCTTATGGAGTGCTGTGAGGTTTCTTTGTGGACTTATTTCAGGTTGACGAGTGTAGTTTTCTCTCCTGGGAAGAGACAATCGGAGGTTGAAATCTACTATAAACACAAACCTGTTCATCCAACAGAGGGCCCCAAGACTGATCCTCAGCAAAAGCAGGGGAATAACACGGAAAATCAGATGCATCCTATGGTGTAACCATAAGTAGTCACAGGGTTAGCAAAGAAAAAGACCAGATACTCGGCTAAATTTGCATTTCAGATAAACAACCAATAATTTTTTAGGATAAGCATGTCACCTGCAATATTTGGGACAAACTTCCTCTAAAAAATTATTGGTTATTTATCTGAAAGTCAAATTTAACCGAGCATTCTGTATTTTAGCCATCAACCTTAATTCTGAAGTATAGCCATAATCAGAAGCAAATCCAAGTTCTAAGATAGCAAAGTCAAAGGTGCTAAACTTCAGTTAAAATTCACTTTGCTATGAAATACTGAGCAAGCTTTCTTTAATCTAAAACAGTGGTTATAAGTTGACTACATATTAGAAGCACTGAGGAGTTAAATATATAGATATTAGAGCGGCTTCCTGTGACTGGCGGGGCCACAGTTCCCCGTCCCCATTCAGGTAGCCAAGCCTCTACCAGACCCCTCCTAGGTCCTGGATAATAGCAAATCAAATAAGGGAAAAACTGAGGGCTTGACAGCTGGATTCATGAACTTAAGAGTTATTCAGTTTAATAAGCGTAGGCTTGATTTCAGTTTCAAATCTCTTCGAATTATCTAAATTGAAAAGCTTCAGCTCAGTGACAATAGAATCTATGGAGGTCTAGACATGTTAGGAAAAAACCTTTCAAATCTCACACATCTCCACTTCAGTGGAAATAAATGGAAATACATCAGCACCTTAGGAGCTTTGAGAAAGCTGGGATGTCTGAGAAGCCTGGGTCTTTTCAACTCTGAGTGTCTTCCAGTTCCTGCCCCAGCTGGCCTACCTGGGTGGTTGTGACCCACCTGGGTGGCTGTGACCCACCTGGGTGGCTGTGACCCACCTGGATGGTGTGACCCACCTGGATGGCTATGACCCACCTGGGTGGCTGTGACCCACCTGGATGGTGTGACCCACCTGGATGGCTGTGACCCACCTGGGTGGCTGTGACCCACCTGGGTGGCTGTGACCCACCTGGATGGTGTGACCCACCTGGATGGCTATGACCCACCTGGGTGGCTGTGACCCACCTGGATGGTGTGACCCACCTGGGTGGCTGTGACCCACCTGGATGGTGTGACCCACCTGGGTGGCTGTGACCCACCTGGATGGTGTGACCCACCTGGATGGCTGTGACCCACCTGGATGGTGTGACCCACCTGGATGGCTGTGACCCACCTGGGTGGCTATGACCCACCTGGATGGCTGTGACCCACCTGGGTGGCTGTGACCCACCTGGATGGCTGTGACCCACCTGGATGGCTAGGACCCACCTGGATGGCTGTGACCCACCTGGATGACGGTGAACCACCTGGGTGGCTGTGATCCACCTGGATGGCTGTGACCCACCTGGATGGCTGTGACCCACCTGGATGACGGTGAACCACCTGGGTGGCTGTGATCCACCTGGATGGCTGTGACCCACCTGGATGGCTGTGACCCACCTGGGTGGCTGTGACCCACCTGGATGGCTGTGACCCACCTGGATGGCTGTGACCCACCTGGATGGCTGTGTCCCACCTGGATGGCTGTGACCCACCTGGGTGGCTGTGACCCACCTGGATGGTGTGACCCACCTGGATGGCTGTGACCCACCTGGATGGCTAGGACCCACCTGGATGGCTGTGACCCACCTGGATGGCTAGGACCCACCTGGATGGCTGTGACCCAGAGCATCGAGAGGCCCCTGACTTAGCTGCTGAGTAGATGGGGTGGACAGTATGGACGACAAAAAGGAGGATGCCCAGGACAGAATGGGAGCTGTGCAGTGAGACCTGCATGTGCAGTGCTTGCACTCCAGGAGAGAAGCCTGAAACGGTGAATCTAGCAGCTGATACAGGCTACACAATGTCCAGTGGCCATCCTTTCTCTGAAGAGAGAGAGCGGGGCAGAGGGGGAAACATTTGCTCTCCAGTCATTCACTATCCTTTGGAATGTATTCTCTATATTTCCAGGTTTCATTTCCCCTTGAAATGTAAGTGAATTTTCTCAGAAAGTAAGATAGAGAAATCCCCACTCCAGAATGCAATAGTTTGGCTTGGGGAGGTGAGGAGTTTGAAGAAGTCATATTGCCCTTTAATTGGGAGTGATGGCTCAGTCTTAACACCCTTTAACTCCCTTTAATTCAGGTATTAATGATTTTATTCAGAAAGCACGTATGGTGCAAAGCCATGAAAATATTTACCTCCTGACAGATACAGACTTAGAGGATACAGTGAGAAGGTCTAGCATATATGTTTTACTGGTGTGTCCCTCCCCCTGCCAACCCCCCAAAAAAGAGAGAATGGGAAGAGAGGCAAATGTAGAGAAATAGTGACTGAGAATTGTTCAGAACAATAAAAGATGCTGCGAGAAACCAGGATGGTGGCATAGGTAAACACCTAAACTGCTGCCTCATACAACAATTTCAAAACTACAACTAAAAGACAAAACGTCTATCACCCAGAACCATGGGAAAGCTGGCTGAGTGGAAGTTCTACAACTAGAAGGAAAGAGAAAAGAGCATTGAGATGTGCACAAGCGCTGAAAAGCTGAGGTATGAAGGCGCGCGAATCAGGCTGGTGGCGGGCAACTGGGTGTCCTGCTTTTTTTAACCTGAAGGGAGACAAGCTCCAGATTACTCTGAACTCCAGTTTCTAGGGAGACGCTGGGGACCCAAATTCCTACAGGGAGAAGCTGGACTGTCTGCCATTGGCTCGGAAAGTGAGGGTGACTCTCTTGCAGAGGTGTGCCCAGCAATCATTGTTTACTGCGCTGGGGCACGGGACGCAGGGACTTGGAAACACGGAAACACAGAGACGGCTGATTAGCAGCCATCGCTGTTTGCCATGCCCTAGCCTAGTGACTCCCTGAGACCCAGCCCCGCACAATCTACAAACCCACCCAAGCTCCACGCAGCGGCTTTTGCATATAAATGGCCTGTCCTATCACAGCTTAACCTAACAAACTGCAGCTCTGGTCAGACAGCTCCAAAACCTCCAAACCCCAAGCAAAGAGGAGAAAACTGTAGTTCTCGCTGTAGCTCCTATTGGGTGGCCTCAGACAGTAGCTGACCTGCACCCCATTGGAGATTCAGAAGCTAGTGTACCAAGTGGTCAGTGTGAGATGACACCAGACTTCAACTCCTCACATCAATAAGTGACACATTCAAGAGGCAGACTCAGTGAGCACCAAAGCCCCACTGAAACAAGTCCTGCCCCATAAGTATGTCTCCAGCACAGCAGTTCTTCCATTATAGACATAGCGGGTCCTCACAGCCAATTGGCCTGGAGGTCAATTCTCCCAGTGACACCAACAGCAATCAAGACTTAACTACAACAAGGCTGTACACACAGTCCACAAAGGGGTGCACCAAGAGTGTCCACCTCAGGTAACTTGGAGGCCAACCCACTGGCCCATATAGGACACCTAGCACACAAAGCCACCCTACCAACTTAGGGAAGCAGCAAAAATGCAGAGACAAAGAAACAGATCACAAATGAAAGAAATGGAGGAAAACAAACAGCTGGATATAGAGTTCAAAACCACGGTTAAAAGGTTTTTCAAGAATTTCCTAGAAAAGGCCGATAAATTTAACAAGACCCTCAAGGATATGAAAAAGGACCAACTAGAAATTAAGCATACACTGACTGAAATAAAAAATATTATACAGAGACCCAACAGCAGACTAAAGGAATGCAAGAATCAAATCAAAGATTTGAAATACAAAGAAGCAAAAAACACTCAACCGGGAAAGCAAAAAGAAAAAAGAATCCAAAAATTTGAAGATAGTGTAAGAAGCCTCTGGGACAACTTCAAGTGTACTAACATCAGAATTATGGGGGTGCCAGAAGAAGAGAGAGAGCAAGATACTGAAAACCTATTTGAAGAAATAATGACTGAAATGACTCCCCCACCTAGTGAAAGAAATAGACTTACAAGTCCAGGAAGCACAGAGAACCCCAAACAAAAGGAATCCAAAGAGGACCACACCAAGACACATCATAATTAAAATGCCAAGAGCAAAAGACAAAGAGAGAATATTAAAAGCAGCAAGAGAAAAACAGTTAGTTACCTACAAGGGAGCACCCATACGATTGTCAGCTGACTTCTCAACAGAAACTATGCAGGCCAGACGGGAGTGTCAAGAAATATTCAAAGTGATGAACAGCAAGAACCTACAACCAAGATTACTCTACCCAGCAAAGTTATCATTCAGAATTGAAGGTCAGATAAAGAGCTTCACAGATAAGAAAAAGCTAAAAGAGTTCATCAACACCAAACCAGTATTATATGAAATGCTAAAAGGTATTCTTTAAGAAAAGGAAGAAGAAGGTAAAGATAAAAATTATGAATAACAAATACATATCTATCAACAAGTGAATCTAAAAATCAAGTGAATTAAAAATCTGAGGAACAGCCCTAACCGGTTTGGCTCAGTGGATAGAGCATCGGCCTGCAGACTCAAGGGTCCCAGGTTCGATTCCGGTCAAGGGCATGTACATTGGTTGCGTGCACATCCCCAGTAGGAGGTGTGCGGGAGGCAGCTGAATGATGTTTCTCTCTCATCGATGTTTCTAGCTTTCTATCCCTCTCCTTTCCTCTCTGTAAAAAATAAAATATATTTAAAAAAAAAAAATCTGAGGAACAGAATAAACTGGTGAATATAATAGAATCAGGGGCATAGAATGGTAGTGGATTGATAATTCTCAGGGGGAAAAAGGTGTGGGGGGTATGAGAAGAGATTGGACAAAAATCGTACACCTCTGGATGAGGACAGTGGGGGGCAGAGGGTGGGGTGGGAACCGGGTGGAGGGGAGCTATGGGGGGAATAAGGAGAAACAATTATAATAATCTGAACAATAAAGATTTATTAAATTTAAAAAAAATAAAAATAAAAGATGCTGCCATGTTCTGAATGTGTCCCCTATCCCCACCCCCACTCCCAACAATTTCATATGTCTTCATTCTAACCCTCAAAAATGATGGTATTAAGAGGTGGAGTATTTGGGGGGGGGGGGAGTGCTTAAGCCATGAGGGTGGTCCTCATGAATGGAATTAGTGCCGTATGAAAGAGGCTCCAGAGGCTTCCCTTAGCCTCTTTTACCATGTAAGGAGAAGGTGCAGCTAGGAACTAGGAGGAGGGCCGTCACCCAGCCAAGTCTGGTCATGGTCCTGGACTACCAGCCTCCAAGACAGCAAAAAATCAATTTCTGTTGTTTATAAGCTACCCAGGCTATGATGTTTTGTTATAGCAGCCTAAGAGAGATGCCAAACCACATGTTTAAGAAGCCAAAGACATCCCAGGCAGAAAGTTTTAAAAAGAAATCCACATCTACACATGTGATGGAGAAACTGTAGAAAATCAAAGACAAAAGAAACCTTCAAACAAGTCCCAGAGTGTGCCATCGAGCCTGACAGCTGAATTCCCTAAAGAAACAATGGGGCTAAAGAGACACATGAAAACATGCTCAACGTCACTAATTATCCGAGAGATGCAAATCAAAACAACAATGCAGTACCATCTCACACCTGTCAGAATGGCTATCATCAACAAATCAACAAATGACAAGTGTTGGCGAGGATGTGGAGAAAAAGGAACCCTCGTGCACTGCTGGTGGGAATGCAGACTGGTGCAGCCACTGTGGAGAACAGTATGGAGTTTCCTCAAAAAACTGAAAATGGAACTCCCATTTGACTCAGTAATCCCACTCCTAGGAATATATCCTAAGAAACTGGGAACACCAATAAGAAAGGATATATGCACCCCTATGTTCATAGCAGCACAATTTACAATAGCTAAGATCTGGAAACAGCCTAGGTGCCCATCAGCAGATGACTGGATCAGAAAACTGTGGTACATCTACACAATGGAATACTATGCTGCCATAAAAAAGAAGGAATTCTTACCATTTGCAGCAACCTGGATGGAATTGGAGAACATTATGCTGAGTGAAATAAGCCAGTCAATGAAAGAAAAATACCACATGATCTCACTCATTTATGGATAATAAAGAACATTATAAACTTGAACAAAAAGATAGATACAGAGGCAGTAAAGCATCAAACAGTCTGTCAAATTACAGCAGGAAGGTTAGGGAGAGATGGGGAAGATAAGAGATCAACCAAAGGACTTGTATGCATGCATATAAACATAACCAATGGACGCAAAACTCTGGGGGGTGAGGGCATATATGGGAGTGGGGTGGGGGGGGGGGGCAATGGTAAGATATGTACACATATAATACCTTAATAAAAAAATTGAAAAAAAAAAAAGAAACAATGGGGCTAGGAGACAGTGGAATGACCGTCTCAATGTACTGAAAGAAGATAACAACAGATAATTCTTTGCCCAGAAAAAAAAAATCAACAATAAATATATTCAACAAACAAAACCTGGGAGTTCACCACTATATACCATTATTCTTTAATATGGAGCAAAGAAGTACATGTATGGGTAAATATAAATACCTATTGAACAAATAAAACAATAGTAATTACACACACACCCTTCTCACTTGTTTACCCTTCCTAGTGTTCTTCTTTCCTACTGATCCAGGCTTCACCAGGTATTATTGCCCTTTAGAACTTCTTTTATGATTTCTTGTCATGAAAGTCTGCTAGATCTAAGTTCTCTCAGCTTTTTTCTGTGTGCAAATATCTTTAATGTTTTTCATTTTTGAAGTATGTATTGTGAATAATTTTTTTATTTCAGCATTTTAAAGAAACCATTCCTTTTTTCTGGATTCTACTGTTTCTGACAAGAAGCCATCCATCATTTGTATTATTATTAAATACATGTGTCCATTTTTTCTGACAGTGCCTAAGATACTCTCTTTAATTTTAGTTTTCAGCAAAATGACTCTGTGTGTTGGTATGGGTTTCTTTGAATTGATATTACTAGGATTTTCCTAAGTTTCAAATTCTGTGAATTTATATTTTTCATTACTTTTTGAAAATTCTCAAGCATAGTCCCTTCAAATATCTCATGTGCCCCATTTTTTCTCTCCTGATCTTTCAGGAATTCTAAATATAAATATACTATTTGATATTGTCCTACAGTTCTCTAAAAACCTGGTGTAACTTTTTATTTGGGTTTAAATTTTATTTAATTTTCCTTTCCTTATGCATCAGCATGGATAAATTTTATTAGTCTGTTTTCAAATTCACTGATCTTTTTTGCTGTTGTATCTAGTGTGCTGTTAAGTTCTTCAAATGAAATTTTTCTTTTACTTGTAGATTTCTATTTTATTCTTTCATAGAGTTTCAGATTCTCTGCTGAAATTTCCCATTTTTTATGCATTTTGCGCATCTTTTCCACTGAACATTTTAACATGTTTATTTTAAAGTTTACATCTGCTGATTCCAACATCTGGATCACTCCTATTTCTATTGGCTGTTTTTTCTTCTTGATTATGGGTCACATTTTCCTGCTTTTTAAAATGTCCTCTACATTTGACTATGAGATCATTTGGAAAAAATTGGTCCAAATATAAATACCTATTGAACAAGGGTGTTCCTTGAAGTGATCTTTCTCTATACTCCTTTTCTCTCCTTGCTATTTACTCAGTGAAGACCTAGTTAGAAAGAAGTAGTAGGTGAGTATTTCTAGGGGAAATCTGTCTCTCTCCCCTCGTTCCCTCACCTTCCCCACCACCAGGCCAGAGCCATGAGGTTGGTTAGGCCCAATGGATAAGAACTGGCAGGTGGCTGCCACTTTACATTAAGGTCTTTGGGTATTTTAATACATAATGCTGACTTATGCAAATTTCAGCCAGTTCAGCTAGTGCTTCATCGCATCTTCAAACACCCCCTCTCTATGATGGGCTTGCTCTTCCACCCACTGCACACCCATGATGAAAGCATCCATGTCTCTCTCTCCTAGAGAGGGCTCTATACTCTGAAATATACAGTAGTTGGTTTTTAATTTTTTGCTTCCTCAGCCTTCTGATGTGTTTTAGCAACTATGGTTTTGTAGCTTATCAGCTTCTCACATTGTTACAGTAGGAGGAATGGTCTCCTGCAACTCTGATATACTAACTACAAGTGCAAGTCCAAATGGTTTTCAAAGAGGATTATTAATTGAAAATATGGAGAGACGTGGTTAGAAGAATGCTTCTGGCATCTGTAGACTATGAAAGTGTCCATCTGCTCTCCACACCTGAGTCCTTGACTCAGGGAGAACATGCAGGTCACTGGTAGGTGTGTACCCTGCTGAGGAAGCCCAGGGTGCTAACGTGCCCACTGCAACAAAAACGCGTCCTTGAAAGGCCGGCTCTTTTAAAACAGAATTTGGGGCGTGGGGCAGAAAAAAAAGAATTTACTCCAATTTCATCCAACAGGATTTTTGGTGTCATTTTAAATGCCCTTTATCCTTATCACAATATATTTCCACTTCTTAGTCCACGCTGAACTAGAACCAAGTCCAGAAACCCGTTTCCCTAACAAAGCTTTGGAGCCTGAGATCATTTAACTTTCCGTTCACTAAGCAAACTTAACTAGAGTTTACATGATTTCACATGAAGAAAACTGGAAGAGAAAGGAGACTGCATGAGAGAGAGGCCCTTTGCAATGACAATTCTTCTGAAGCCAGAGAGAGAATACACAACCTGAAACACAAACCTTCCTCCCCAGAACTGTCCGTCAACTGCTCTAGGCCTCATCAGGTACAGAGACGGAATTCAGTAAGAAATTACCTAAAACTTTGTATTTATTTGGTTTTAAATGGTCTAGAACATTATGGCCACAAAACTCTTTAAAATCTGATGAGGAGGCTGTGGTGGTGGCCACGGCTGCATGAACTTTGAAATGCCCCAGTCCCTCCCAGGAACGGACAGAACAATTAGGACTACAACAAAACAAAACAGCACCAAAAGGACATTTCTAGAATAGGTGGAGCAGCGCTTAGGAGGAATAAAGAAGGTCTTAAGGCAGTTAGCTAAGTTCCTCGTTAAGAGAGTAGAAAGAAAAGAGCAGTTTAAACCCAAAATAAATAGAAGAAAGGGGGAAGTTAGGGTAAGAATACAAATAATAAAATAGAAAACCAATTAAATCAAAAGCTGCGTCTTTTAAAAATATAGTAAATTTGATAAACCTTTAGACTTATAAAGGAAAAACACAAATTCCCAGTGTCGGGAATTAAAGAGGAGACAGGTCCTACAAACACTGAAATGATAGAAAGGAATAATATAAGCAAGTTTATACCAATAAGTTCATCAGCATAATGAAGTTATCTGTTTCTTGAAAGAGGCAAATTACAAAAACTAACGTAAGATGAGAGATTATCTCAATGATACTATATATGGAACTAATCAAATTCATAAAAATAAATAAAGAGATACTCTTTTTACAAAGAAACACTGGTGACATCTATGAAACATTTAAGGAGGAAATAATACCCGCCTTATACTAACATTTTCAAAAAAGAAGTGAACAGAACCCTTTCCACATCATTTTATGCTGCCAGCATTATCTTGATAAGAAAAAAAATTAACACAAGAAAACTACATACTAATATCTCTCATGAACATAAATCCTTAACAAAACATTAGCAAACTGAATCCAGCAATATATAAAAGGATAATATATGTGACTTAGCAGGGTTTAACCCAGGAATGCATTGGCTTAACATTTGAAAATTCAATTTAATTCACAAACTTAACAGGAAAAAAAAAAAAGAGGTAAATCATGGTCATCACAAGAGACACAGAACAAATTGAACAAAATTAAATATTTATAATTTTTAAAACTCTCAATAAAATATTGAAATAGAAGGGAACTTTCTCAACCTAAAAAGGATATCTTTTTATTGTTGTTTGTTAATCTTCACCGAGGATATTTTTTCCATTGATTTTTAGAAGGGAAGCAGAAGAGACAGAGAGAGAAATATCCATGTGAGAGTGACACATTGATTGGTTGCCTCCCACACTTGTCTGGACCAGGGCGGTGGATTGAGCCTGCAACTGAGGTACATGCCCTTGAGCAGAATCAAAATCAGGACCCTCCAGTCCAAGGGCCAATGCTCTAACCACTGAGCAAAACCAACTAGGCTAAACGGATATCTTTAAAAAAACTATAATTATGTCTCTGAACATTCCTGAAATGTAAAAAGATTTCAATAAGTAGAGATGTCATATTTAAGGACTAAAACAGTGATTTTCAACCAGTGTGCCACAGAATTTTTAAAACATGCAATACTCGACTATTTAGACAGGGGCACTGACCTCTTTTCCCTTAGATTGTCAAATAAAAAAATGACAACAGCCAACACGACAATAGCCATCTTGTATGATTGAATCAAAATTATGCATATTTTTGTCAGATCAGCAAATAATATATATTTTTTGGTGTGCCGCAGAATTTTAGTAATTAGTTTATGTGACATGGGATGGAAAAGGTTGAAAATCGCTGTGGTACCATAGACAGAGGGGCAGGCCATGCACGGGCTGTGCAGAGGATGTGGGTGCTGGAATCCAGGGCGCCCTGTGGACTCCAACTAGCTCCCTGAAATGTGTGGGCACAGTCCAGTGCCCAGAGGTGGGCTAGGGCTGCATCATCTCCAGGCTTTCTGATGGCAGGTCCTGTAGCCTCCCTCTCCCCGCTGACCCTGATACCAATTGGTATGGAGATGCAAAGAACCTATAATAGAATCTGAAGGACTTACACTAACCACCTGAATTTAAGTTTTGCTATAAAGCCATAGTTATTAGCAGAGTAGGGAACTGGCTTAAGGGTAACCATGCAGACTGATGGAATATCAAGTCCAGAAATGGACTTCATACATATATAATCAGTTGACTTCCAACAAAGGTGCCAAGATAATTCAATGGGGAAAGGAGAGTATTTTCAATAAATGGTGCTGGATTAACTAGATACTCATATCTAGTTAGGTTAATCAAGTGAATAAAAAATCTGATGAACAGAATAAACTGGTGAATATAATAGAATCAGGGGCATAGAAAGGGAGTGGACTGACAATTCTTGGGGGTAGGGAGGTGTGGGGAGTACAGGAAGAGATTGGACAAAAATCTTATACCTATGGAGGAGGACAGTGCGGGGGGGAGGTAAGGGCATGGGGTAGGGTGGGAACCAGGTGGAGGGGTGCTATGGGGGGAAAAAAGAGGAACATATGTAATAATCTGAACAATAAAGATTTTAACCTTTTGCACTCGGATGTCAAGTGTGACTCAACACGGTTAGCATCGGTAGCAGCTCTTTTTATACTCTTTGAATGTATCAATAATTTGAAATATAAAAAAATCCAAATAAATAAGTTTGTATGAAAGAAACTCCAGTTTTTTATTCTACTGCCGCGCTTTGTAAAATCTGGGGTATTTAAAAAATTAAATCCCGAGTAGAATAAAGGAATCGAGAAAAAACCAAGCGAGTGCAAAGGGTTAAAAAAATGAATCTCAATCTTTACCTCACACTATACACAAAAATCAACTTTGGATACACTGTGTAATGCTTATAACAACTTTATTCATAACAGTAAAATCTGGAAATATCCCAATCCAAAGCAAGTGAATGGAAAAAGAAAATCTCCTGTATCCAAATGATGGAATATCACTTGGCAATGAAAAGGAAAGAACTATTGACAAATGCAGCAGCATGAATGAATCTCAAAAACATGATGCTGAGCCACAAAAGAGGACATACTGTGTAATCTATTGATACGAAGCCCTGAGAAAGATAAAGCTAATTTACTGTACAGAGAGCAGATCGGTGGGGCTGGAGGTGGGTGTGGGGGTTGACTGCAAAGGGACATGAGGGAAATGTCCTTTACGGCATTGTGACGAGGTTTGCAAAAGTTGAAACATTTGTCAAAGCTCTTCAAACTGTACCTTTTAAATGAGCGTATTTTATTGTGTGTTCGTTACACCTCAACAAAAACAATTTTTAAGTCAACTGTAAAGATAATTTCTGAATGCCATGTCACCCAAGGCCTACCCTCTTGTGGTGCCAGGATACCTCTCCTTAGTTCTCGATGTTCAGTTCAGAAATTCATGCCAGTGCATAAAGACAGCACTTGCCAGCGCAACATTTCACATGTCCTTCCTTCCAGCCGCTTTAACCATAGACATAGAGCCTTCCTCAGCTCAAGAAGTAATCCTATTTTACAAATGGAGTGAGCAAACATACTCTGATCTCTACGCCGAACAGGTAGTTCCAAAATACCATCCTCCGCAAGGAAGCATCTCACTTACACCAGAAGCCAGCCAGCGTCACTCTCGCTAAGTCTGAAGTGGAAACTTACTCACTTGAAGCAATGGGCCCGGGCCCACTTGCGAGTGAAATCCGACCCAACTGACTGCTCACAGAATGGACCAGCTCTTACAGTCTCCTCTCCTAGGCTCCAGCCTCCTCAGACTTGCAGAAATGATCTCGCTGCTGCTGCCTCGCTCATACGGTCAGCTGTATCCCCTGCTTGGAACGCCGCATCTGACTTAACTCAAGTTCAGCGTAATATCCCAGTCATCCTCAACAACACAGTTTCTGAGGACATTAGAAAAAAGATTCACATTTGCAAGAAGTAATCCTCGCAGTTTCCTTCTCAGAGACTGAGTACCAATGTGAAAGGCTTGGGAATTTCATATTGAAGTTTTCTCAGTCGTTAGTCCTAGCAATAGACGGGGAGCATTCTTGCTTACAGCCCCGTCACTTGCAATTATTCCTTCTGCCTTACCAACTGTTCTCCATGATCTTGCTAAGAATCATCCTCGAATGTGCCTAGAATTGTTCTCTGTATCAAAATGCTTCTTCTTTCCTGAAATTAACTTGCGGCTGGTGCCCAGCAGCAGTTTTACAGGCTGAGAAGTAGCAGACACAGCCCGGTTCAGGGAAATCGGAGAAGATATGCTTGCTGCATTCAGGCAGACACATACGTGGCTACCTGAGGAAACACGCAGTTTGGCCGCCGGGCACACTCCTCAGGGAGTTACTCGCTCTGTACCGTAAGAGTTGCTAGAGCTTCTGGAGAATGGCCCAAGAGAGGGACTTGGCGATACAAGGACTTTAAATACGTGCAGTTAGAGTTCTCGGGTCATAGGCTTGAGTGTGAGCCTGATCTCAGCAGTATCGTTACAGACAAAGCAGTGACTGAAGACAGGAACAGGTGGACTTATGAGGACAATGCAGAAGCTTATAGTGAAGCATAACAAAAAGATGACTCGGCTTTCTGAAACGAGAGGGTGTCAGTGATTAATCCTTGCCCTCTCAGCAGGAAGCTTGGACAACCTCGAAGAGAAAATGGGGCCCTTTTTGTCGGGAAGGCTTAATGCAGATGACCTCATTACAGAGCTAGTGCCAAGGCAGAAAGACTTCAAGTCGCCGGCAGATATTTCTCTAAACAGTCCTGCAACATCAGACTTTACCAAGTGCTGGCAGAACCGAACCTTAAGGAATTCGTGATGCCTTTTATTCGAATGCACTCCATGACCGCCTCTGCTACTCAGCTGAGTCATGTTATCGACAAAATAGCTCAGCAGATTACCTCTCAAAACACGTTGTCCTCAACCTGGATTATGAGTCTTGGTGTGATGCCTTCCGGCCTGAGCTTCAGGATCCTATTTGCGCTGAACTGGACAGACTCTTCCCATCCGAGTGCTTCTTCCAGGTGGGTTCATGGATGCCAGCTGTCACAACATTCATTACTCAAGGCAGAGTCAATCCCCCGGAACAAGGAGATGCTGGGCTTCCTGGGGAAGACGGGGTCACTGCTCTACAAGGTGCTCTTACTAGGAGAGAAGGGACGAGACAAAAATCATGGACAAGTATGACAGGCTGCTTGGAGGCTCTGGTTCTGGAAGAACTAGGGTTCAATGGAGACATCATGGGCCAAGGGGACAATCAGACTCTCATAGTTAAGACACCTTTAACAATGACCAAAGAAGAACGCAAAAAGGAGCTACTGGAAACTTTAGCAGGGGTCCTCAAACTTCTTAAACAGGGGGCCAGTTCACTGTCCCTCAGACCATTGGAGGGCCGGACTATAGTTTAAAAAAAAACAACTATGAACAAATTCCTATGCACACTGCTAAGTTGGCTGCTAAGCAGGACAGGCAGCAGCGGCAAAAATACCCAGCGGGCCGGATAAATGTCCTCGGTGGGCCGCATGTGGCCCGCGGGCCGTAGTTTGAGGACCCCTGCTTTAGAGAGCAGAGCCCTTGAAGCAAGCTTAATCCTTAAGCCCGAAGAGTGCTGGGCAAGTGATATCTTATGTAAATACTAGGGGCCCAATGCACAAATTCATGCACCTTGAAAGGAACTGTGGGCCGTGAGGCTGCAGTAGGCACAGGGGCGGGTCTCGGACCATCCTCCACACCCCCACCCGGCCTCTCCCTCCACGGCCCCTGGTCCCCTGTCTGCCCCACTCCTGGCCCCACTCACACCCACTGATGGCGCAGAGTGATTGGGGCCGGCACCAGCAGTGGGTGCAAGCAGGGCCGGCGCCATCAGGGGGTGTGAGTGGCGGCTGCTGCCCCAATCACCCCTCAGGAGCAGGGGTAGGTGGAGAAGACTTCAGGGGCGATCAGGGCCAGCAGCCGCTGCTCGCACCCACTGATGGCACCGAGCGATCGGGACCGACACCGGGCACCGGCAGTGGGTGTGTGTGGTGGCTCCAGTGCCAGCAACAGGTGCAAGCGCCTGGCAGGACTGTGGTGCATGGGAGCAAAGAATTTTCAGTAACCACCAGAGACTCGCCCCAATGATAGCAACCGGTGCCCCGCCTTAGTCTGGCACCCCTGCTCACCTGCTCCACTCTCCCACCGTGGCCAATGCCCACCATGTTCCACACATGCCCCCTGGTGGTCATCACACGTCACAGCAACCAGTTGTTCAGTTGTTCCAGTTGTTTCGCCGTTCGGTATTTGCATATTAGCCTTTTATTATATAGGATGGTAAGAAGATGTACCTCTTTGGAGCTCCTATCCCAAACTTCTTAAAAATATTCTTGAGACTCATAGACAGCACTGGAGAGGTGTACCCTAACATCTTTTCAAGACTGTCCTGTTTAAGCTCAGGCTGCCTAGCTTCATCTCAAACTGATTACACTCCTTGGCCTTCGCTAGTGGCCAGTGTCCTTGTCTGTGTCATTGAAATCAAGGTGCTCCTCCTTTAACAGATTTATGAAGACTAGTGACCCGGTGCACGAAATTTGTGCACATTAAAAGGGGATTAATTAGAGGAAATAATTTAATATTGCTATTTGCCCTTTCTCTATAATAGAAGTGTCAGAGATGAAAGAAAATTAGTAAAATGTATATGAAAACCTTCCTCCTGTCAGAGTCTGGGGCACACCACAGGACCCAGAGTCAAGTCCCCGCCCACCCACATGCACCTCAAAATCGCGTGAGACCCAGACCTGGCTAGCCCCCTCCCATTGGGCTAGATCCAGACCCAGCCAGTCCCACCCTTGTCAAGCCCTACCAGGCAGGGGGTGTAGCCTGAGGTCCCCCAGCCCATACCGGGGCAGAGGATGTGCCTTGAGGTCCTCTGTCAAACCCCACCAGGTGGGGGGCATGGCCTGAGGTCCACCGTCAAGCCCTGCCAGGCAGGGGGCACAGCCTCAGGTCCCCCGGCCCAGCACCTGGAGGGGGGTGCAGCCTCAGGTCCCCCGTCCAGCCCCGCTGGGTGGGGGGCATGGTCTGAGGTCCCCTGTCAAGCCCAGCCAGGCAGGGGGGTACAGCCTCAGGTCCCCTGGCCCGGTGCTGGGACGGGGGACACAGCCTCAGGTCCCCTGTCAAGCCTCGCTGGGCAGGGGGTGCGGTCTGAGGTCCCCCTGTCTGGTGCCGGGGTGGGGGGAGCGGCCTGAAGTCCCCTGTCAAGCCCCACCTGGTGGGGGGCGTGGCCTGAGGTCCTCCGGCCTGGTGTTGGGACGGGGGGAGCAGCCTGAGGTCCTCTAGCCCAGCACCAGGACGGGAAGCGAACTTTGAGGTCCCCCGTCAAGCCCTGCTGGGCGGGGGGCATGGCCTCAGGTCCCCAGGCCTGGCAGTGGGGTGGGGGGTGCAGCCTGAGGTCCCCCAGCCTGTCGCAAGGGTGGGGGGCATGGCCTGAGGTCCCCTGTCAAGCCCTGCCGGGTGGGGGATGGGGCCTGAGGTCCCCTGTCAAGTCCCATGGGGGCAGGGGAGGGCTTAGCCTCAGGTCCCTGCTGATTACTTATTAAGGCTCCTTATGGGAATTTGGCCTCAGCTGTGGGTGCAGCCATCTTTGTGATGGAGTGATGGTCAATTAGCATATTCCCTCTTTATTAGATAGGATAGCCCAGTGGTCAGCAACTCCTGCACTCTCAAGATCTTAGAAACTGAGTTTAGCTTAACTTGGAGCACTATTTATCCAGGGATTCCTTTTTCAAAACTGCCAACTGAGACTACTACTCACATGCCGCCATGAGGAGGCAATCCAGCGATTGCAGCATCTCATAGGCTGGCCGAAGAGATATTCTTATCATTTGCTCAAGAAGGTAAAGAATTGGATACTCTTCTTGACTCAGGTCAATCGCCCAAACACTTGGAGAGGTCGTCCTAAGCCATATTGCCCCTCTTCCAGGACTACTTATATCTGTGTCATTTTGGTACCTGAGGCAAAAACATAGAGGTCAAGTCTCTTCCATAGCCAAGTACATCAGAGTTGCCTCTTACATACCAAACTCTTCTCCAACCCTCAGGTGGGTTCCTAAGGCTGTTTATAGTCTACTTGATGTCAATGAGACCTTCGATCTAGCATTTAAACTCAAGTTGACTCCTGTTATAGCTTAGCCAGACATATCACTCAGGGAAGTGCTCATTTCTAAGTTACTTCTTGTAGGGATTGCGACAATAAGTCCTAATGTCACCCAGCTAATGAGGAGGCTAAACATGACCAGGGTTGATAGTCAATGTGTGCAAGCACCTGACTTAGACTCCTTACTAGGGATGCTGAAGCCCCTCAGCATAATCAGACCAACCATCACTGAGGTAAAGAAAACCATGGAATTTTGCCGAACCTCTCCCTGTCAAGCTCAGCACAATGCAAAGTCCTTACTCACGAGCCCCAACTGGCACCTTGTCCGTGTGCCTGAAGGCATGTGCAGCAGTGTATGTGCCTGAAGTACTTGTTCTCTCTTGTGATACTCCTTCTGAGGTCATTCTAGACCCATGCCATGTTTGTAAGGTAATTATGCTAGCTATCTGGAAAGAGTTATTGAGGAAGATTTGTGTGGTGCTACACAAGAAAATTTGTTATCTGATTTTTCATGTGCCACCCTTTATTAGCGCTCAGCACTACTATGATCATGCCCATTCCGGAATTCAAGGAGCTATCACATACTGTGCCTTCGAAGAGCCTGAATTGGCGGGGCCCTCCAGACTTAGCTTGTAACAGGGTTACTCTGGGATAATAAGCCCATGGACCTGTCAAGAGCTTCTTATATGCATTTGGAGCCTGGTGATTTGTGTTCCTCAGTGTGTCCAAAAACTGACGGTATTTTCTGTGCCATTGTTGATGCCACATTGTCAGTACTCGATGCTGTAGAGTGTTACCCAATTGTTGCCAAGCATGCTCTCTCGGTTTGGATGGTCTGATTTCTCACGGGAAGTTCTTGTTGCTCCAAGGCTAACCCCATTGATCCAGCAACTCCATTGCTATTTGGAGATGCTTCGCAGGGCAGTGAAAATGAGGGGGAGGAATGCTCAGACTTACGTTTGCCTGCCCACAGCTTCTGGGGGTGTTCAGGTTTCATTGTTTGGGGAAGGGCTTTGTATATGAGTTCAATCTGATGTCCTTGACACGGGCTGGGTTGTTCCACCTTCTACTTTGGCTCCAGATAGGATCTCACTACTGCTGTGATCTAGTAACCATTGGAACCATTAAGAAAAAGAGATTCTAATTTCTGCTCATCCCTGCCTATCTCTGTGCAGATATACTAGCCCCTATATCTGTGGTCCTCAAAACATCAGTCACTTGGGACTTGGGAGGCTTGTTTAGAAACTCATCTCCCCAGGTCCATCCCCACTTGTAGGTGGTTGCCTGGTACCTGGCATTTAAAATAAGCATCCTAGACGCCCCCAGACCACAATTTGGAAAACATGCCCTCTTTCATTTTTTAAAATTTCTTTATTGATTAAGGTATTACATATGTGAACTTATCCCCCCATTACCCCCCTGCCCTCTTCCATTGTTTTTCTCCTGGATCAGAATCAGGCCATGTTTGGCCATCTGGTAAGAGGTCTGAGATGGCTGGAAGTGGCACTGGCCTATCAGAGGCAGATAGTGTAATGTGCTTTCAGAGAAAGGATACCTAGGTTTGAATGCCAGGTTAATCTCTGATCAAGCCACGCTGCCCATCCCCCACACACACACACTCCCACCCTCCCCCCCACCCCCCAGGGAAATTCAGTTAAAAAGTCGTTGCAGGGTCATTGGTGAGGACCAACTGAAAGTTCTTAAATAACTGCCATCAGCAGCCAGTGAGGCTAAGCCCCACCCATGTTGCCAGGGCAACCAGGCTTGCTGAGCCTGGCCCAACCTCCCAGAACCCCAGTTGCCACTGGGTCCAGTCAAGAGAGGAGCGCAAGGGTACTGCTCCCCTCCCTGAGACAGGAAAGAGGCTTGAAAATGGGCAGGGAAACAGGTGGTCCCGTTAAGGGTTTAGGGAGCCAGGGTCGCCTAAAGGCAGGAGCTTCCTGAAGCTATATTTCAGAAACTGGATCAGAAGGAGGCTCAGAGCTGTTGCCAGGCCTGGGAGGAGCAGCCATCAGAGGCCACGGATGGGGAGAAGGTTCTGCTCAGTCCTGAGGGGAGGAAAGCTACGCCCCATGGGCCCCCAGCTGGGGGCAGGCCCAGGTTTTACATGAAAGTAGATGAAGTGGCATGGGGCATGGGGAAGGGGGGATCGGCAAAAGCTTCATACTGACCTATATGAAGATATTAAAATATAATAATAGAACCAACACTAAAGAAATGGAAAGGTAGTGGAGAGGGAGTAGAGGAAGAAAATCCCAAGTCTTAGCCTAAGGAGGCTGGAGTAGCTAACTGCACAGAATGTGGCTCTGAGCTCCTTGGCAGCGAAGGGCCTAGCAGAAGAAAGCATCAGTACCAGTTTTTCGGGAAAGGAAAGTAATTTCCCGACTCCTGAGCAAAGCAGCAAGCCACAGCTGCTTATTTTTCAGCATCCGTAAGAAAAGGAACTCTGACCTCAGAGAGATGGTAGTGAGGGGTTCGGAATCAAGGAAAGGAGGAATAGTTTCGTTCAAAAGGAAGAAATTGACCAGAGACTATTGCCTTGAAGCTAATGAAGCTTAACTTCAGGACCCCGCACTCACAGGGCCGCTCCTTGAGTTCCTGCCCCTTTTTCTGTCCATCCAGAGAAGACCGCACAGATTTGTGGGTTGTTTGCTTTCATTGATTTTTACAAATTCAAATCAACTTGTGGATACAGTTAGGGGTTTTGCAAAAGTGGCGAGTGCTCTCCTAAAAGCGTACGTTGGGAAGTTAGCCTGGGAAGCACTTGCACCTCTCTACAGGCCACAGCTGCTGGGAAGGAGCTGGCTGGGAGCACTGGGAGCACAGGGAATGAATGCCTCATGAGCTGCTGTGGAGGGCAGCAGGGGTGGAGGGAAGCAGGAGTGGAGGGCAGCAGGGGTGGAGGGAAGCAGGAGTGGAGGGCAGCAGGGGTGGAGGGCTGCAGGGGTTGAGGGGAGCAGGGGTGGGGGGGCAGTTGGGGTGGAGGGCAGCAGGCCAGGCAACAAGAGGCTCAGCCTCCCCGTCCCCCGCCCTCCCATACACACACACACAGGCCTGGCTGCTGTTCTCTCCTTCTCAGCCTACCCAGGATGCCCTGCTGGAATATGGGAACACTGGGGGTAAGATCCCTGGGGGTAAGGGGACCCATGGATGTTTTTATATTCTAAATGTCATTGAGTGACTTAATAAATGGTTTGCAGAGATTTGCCCGGCTGCATTGTGCAAGGAAGCAGTAGACTTTTACAGGAGGCCCGGAGCACTTTGTACTTCTCCTACTGTACTTACTTTGCCCACCTCATTTCACAGCTGTTGTACTTAATCCCCTCTCAACAACTGGCCCACTGATGCTAGGGCAGATCTTCCCTGCTTTGGCTCCACCCGGGCGCTCTTCTGTCGTGCACAATGTACACGTCAGCATATTCTTGGGGGTTTGATTCTAACAAGTATAGGAAGTAGGAGACAGTGTGAGCTCTGAGCATGTTTCCGGTTCTCTTGTAAGAAGACACTTACAGGCAAATGCAGCCCTGCTCCCTGACCAGTGAAGCAGCACATGAGTTACAATGGTTAGAAGCAGAGGTGGGCGCAGGTTTTATGTGGGCTGGAAATCTATAAAACTGGGAGAGCATTGAGAAAAATAATGCAAGATGACAAATATAAATTAAGGCCCAGAGCTGGGGAACATGGGGGTACTCTGAAGAACTTCAAGGGTAAAAAGCCTGTGGTCTTTGCCCGTAACTGAGGGAGGTGTCAAACAGATAGCACTTGAGCTTGGTGAGCCTTGAAAAACGGGCAGAATTTGGAAAGAGCAAATGGAAAAGGGCTGTGTGGCAGGAGGAACCGATTCAAGAACACCAGACACCTGCAGGGCAGCCAGTGAGCAACCCAGTCCACCTGCACAGGGACTTTGCAAACGCAGGCCGGGAGAGGAAGGCTAGGAGCCAGCTCGGCAGACTGGGGAGTCCTTGAGTGCAGGCTAAGGCGTCTGAATGGTATTTCACTGCTCGGGGGACCCATGGATGTTTTTATTTTTTAAATGTCATTGAGTGACTTGAATAGATAAATGGTTTACCGAGATTAGCCCGGCTGCATTGTGCAAGGAAGCAGTAGACTTTTACAGGAGTCCCTGCTTGGGTGATACGGGCCTGAACCTAGGTTGTAGCTGTGTGGGAATAAAAGAAAATAACCAATTCATTGGGCTTTGGTGAGTTAGGGACCAAGAGGGGAAATTTTCCAAGATGATTGCGGTGTCTTCGAGTATTAAGAGGTCTGTACCATTAAGAAAAATGGGAAGGTCAAGAAGGAGAACAGATTTGAAGGAGAAAATACGAGGATTTTAGACTTTTGGGCTTGAGATGGTGAGAGAACCACGGATTCTGAGGTGCTCACCTGATGCCTGGCATTTCAGGAATGGAGATTTGCCATTTGGTAATCAGAGTATTCACCTATTCATTCATTCAGCATGCACTTATTGGTGACATGTGGCACACCCAGGTCTGTGTTAGATGTCAAAGGCATGTAAAAGATGAAGTTTCCCCTCCCTTTGAAGAATTCAACTGAGTGTATCAGGAGAGAAGAGAGAGAGGTGAAACTGGTTGTTAGGCGCAGGGTCGGTTGGGTATACAGAAAGCCACCAAGACTGAGAAGTGGTCTGTGACATCTGGCATCCTGTTGTTTTCCAGAATTGTTGTTTTGACTTGCCACCATGTGGCTATCCCACTAACTCTCTCCCACTCCACTCGTGTTCCTCCCCGAACAGCAGACTCGTCTGAAGAGAACGGTGCTCCCAGAGACCACGACTGTACTGCAGTCAAGGGTCCTCAAGTCAAATGAGTGGTATAGACAAGGTGATGCCAGGTCACAGAATGAGAAACCCTGGAGCAAGGCTCCTGACTCCTGGAGGAGGTGGGACGGGGGCTGAATCCTAAATGATGGAAGGGGAAGGCTGGCCTGGCCCTAGGAGATAACAGCCAAACCCCATCCACTAGAAAGTACCTGATACTGGGCTAATCCTCTTCAACCCATACAACCTCAGCTACGCGGAGGAGGCAGCCTTCCCAGTAGCAGCTGCATTAAAACTGGGAGCGCAGTCCTGGGAGGATGGGGTGACCCCATGGGGAAGCTCCCTGACTTCCCTTGTGTGGTTCCCTCCGGCTAGAATGGCTTCCCCAAGAGGCAAGCATTGGAAAGGGAAGGGGAAGCAAGGAGGGCCGCAGGGTGGGCAGACAGGAAAGAGGGGCCCCAACCATCTTTGTAAGAGGTCGAGCTTGTACCTGTAGATTACCAGGGTCCAGGGAGGCGTGGGCCACACTTCCAAGATGTCCAAGTGCATCTAACCGGCCACGTTCTAAGTGGAAGGCCTGGTCTTAGCAGTGAACTGACTAGAGCTATTTTTGCACCTTAAACTAAACAGAGGCGGCCTCATGTACGACATCGTGTTTACCTTCTATCACTGAAGAGGGTTTCAATGTCCTCGCTTCATAATATCCCTTCTTGAACTTTATATGTGCATGTGTACACACATAATGTTTTCAAATGTAACACATTAATTTTAGGCATTTTGGACCCAAGCAGCAACTGTCGAGGGCCATCTGAAACCCATAGGGCTTGATTTTCCTCTTACCTGCCGGCCAGGCAGTGTGTCTGCACACTTTTAAGAAGAAGCTGGCCACTGCACACCTTCACAGCCCGCCTGGAAACCCTGTTCCCCACGAAGCGGTCCTGGCCTCTGCGTCTCCATGGCTGCCTTTAGTCTCGTCAGGATTTTCTCTGCCTTCCACACATAAAGTGAAGCCAGGAAGAGCCAGAAGAAGAAAGAAAAGCATTATTGTATGTCAACTAGCATTTAAGATTTTTAAGAAAAGAAGGAAGAAGTAGCAATCAAATTAATTTTGCCACTAATTCCCACTTGGCCACCGGGATACAATATGATGCTGGTGCTGTGATGAGCACAAGGGTTTTTAGTCATTTCCATAAATAGTCACACCTCATATTAGTGGACAGGTAGCCCATCTGGCAAGGAGAGCTGGTCACTTCTTGGTCAATGAAATGACACACTGTCACGTGCCGAATGAGGCTCACACTTGTCCAGCCTGAGGTGAGGCTCCGAGGCCACAGGGGCGGTGCCTGTCACTTCTACTGCCCAGACCCAAGCCCTCGACAGACTCTCACACCAAAGAATTCTGCCCTCCTTGCTGCTGAGGGAAACTTGCTCAACCATGTAAAGCTCACTCCTAATGGGAAACAGAAAGGGGTTTCAGGTATGAGGTAGGCCCCCTTTATTTGTTGGTTATCAGATATTTCAACAAACAAACATCCTGAGGATGAATATCCATACACTCCCTGCCCAGCTCTAGCAAACTCTGCTTTTTTACTCTTCCTGTTCAGATCTTTTTATTTAAAAAGTCAAATCCTGCTGATGCCCATGAGGCTTCTATTCTGGCACGAGGACAGATAGGATAACCGGGAGAGCTTCCCGTAACAACGCACCTAGAAAATGTTGAGGACAATTGATCAAACATATTTTTAATGCATAGCTGAGCTTGCAAGAGGGTCAGGGAAACCTGTAGGGGCCGAAACGCCAAGGGGACGAGCCCCAGAGCATTCAGCATCAGCAGCTGCTCTAGCTGCCCAAGGTTGGACGTGTGGAAGGATGGGACTTGTGTTAGGAAGCTTGATCTTCAATGCCCACACAGGGAAGGAGACAGGAGCCTTTGACCTTGCTAGGGGGCGTTTGAACTCAGACATAAAATTGCTCTAAAAGCAATGCTGTCAGCTAAGGGGGAAATGAGACAAGTTTACACAGGAAGAAAAGGGTCTGTCTATCTTAGCCTATATGCTGGGGAGGAAAGTCTCCCTGGAGAATTCTGAACTGTGGTCTAGGACTCATGGGCTTTGTACTGTAAATACATACTACCCTCATATTTGGGGAACTCAGAAAATTGCCACTGTGCTGATGATCGCCCTAGATTGCCCATCATAAGCAGGCGAAGTATCTCTGTGTAGGACTGATGTCAGAGGGGCAAGTCCCAAGGGGGCCTGCAAGCCCTGAGCCAAGGGGGTTCTTGCCTTCGTGTAGGAAAGAATTCAAGACATGAGTCGGACAGGAGGTTAACCTGGAAGAGTAGGTTTTGTTGAGCAAAGAGAATAAACAAGAAAGCCACTCCATAGAACAGCGGATTCTCCTCCTGAGACAGGAAAGAGGGGCCCCAACCATCTTTGTAAGAGGTCGAGGTTGTGCCTGTAGATTCTGTGGAAAAGTGCCGGTATGGGGGAATAGTGGAAAGATGTTGGGGTTAACTTTAATCCTCACGTGATATATTTTGTGGCCTGTTTTCCTTTTGTGTCATGGGTTAACAAGAAAATATGGGGGAGGAGCTATTAATTGATCTCTGCAGGAATTTTCTTTTTTCTGAAGGCGGCAGCTCATGGGCTGCTTGGGTCTCGGGTCACGGGTCAGCACAGGCCCCTGACTTTGACTTTAGTTAATTTATATAATTCTCATACCCCTCTCCTACTTCAGGACCAACCCATAAGCCAGGCTTCACAGATGAAGAAAAAAAAAACCCTGCTGAAGATAAACGCATAGTCCAGGATGTCATACACTTAAAGAAACAACCCACCCCTTGGCCCAGATTTCCCCCCTCCTACTATGATTCTCCTGCTATCCACTACCCTCTGCCCCTGTCAAGCAACAGCGGTAGGCCCTGAGAACCTGTGCCCCTCCCCTATCCTGCTAACTCCCCAAGAGTAAGCAGGAAATTCTTGACAATTCCCATGCATCATTTTATCCTTAACCTATACTGTGCAACTCCATAAATAACATATACATTTGTTTGTACCCTCAAACATACTGATAAAGATGATGTTACCTGGACCACGCAGCAGGCTCAGTCCAGAGGCAACGAGTTACGCCCGCTCCCCTGGCCCAGCACAGCCTGCCAATCTCCAGCTCTGCAAATCCGAGACAGGGGCGTGGGAGAGGACAGGGCTGGCGGTGCTGGGCCTCCCCCGCAGCTGTGAGGGCCTGCGCAATCTTTTGGAAGCCTAAGTCCCAAAGCAGCTTTCTAGTACACTTCCTGAATTTAAAAATATTTGAAATGTTTTCATTTTCAGAAGAGTCTGTTTTAGACCAGTTTGTAGAAGGCAGGTGCTCTTTTTGGCCTAGCAGCGAGCACAGCACTCCTTATCACTAGGACTTGGTAAGGATGTAACTTCACCAGCTGAGCAAAGATTCCCGGTTGGTTCTGTTAGGCAGTAACTCCCAGAACTCTCATCCTGCCTCAGGCTACCTGCAAGTTTTGTTTTGTAACGTGGGCTTCTCAGCATTGCTTGTAACAGACTTTTTTTAATAAAATGAATTGATAGGCAGGGCCCTCGGTGGTCCTGGATCTGTCTCTTGCTTCAACAGTGTTTGCATGGAACAGACCAGGGACATCCCTTTTTCCAGCCTCTGACTGACTGCCCTCCAACCTCTTTTCCAGTCACCACCTTTGGAATCACCTCAGCCTCCGAGACCAGCCAACACCCTTTTCTACCTTAACTCCTATTGCCGAACAGCCATGAGCTCCCAGATTCATTGGTTATTCCACCGAGGTGCAGGCTGCGGTCAACCGCTGGCAAGCCTGCACCTGCGCCCCCCCCCCCCCCCCCCCCCCACACACACACACACACCCCTACCTCTCTCTGGGCTTCTATTTTGACCACAACGATGTGGCTCTGGAGGGCGGGGGCGCCTCATCCCCGGGTTGGTGCAGAAGCGCGAGGACGCTGAGCGGCTCTTAAAGATGCAAAACCTGCGCGGTGGCCGCGTTCTCCTCCAGGACGTGCAGGAGCCTTCCCCACATGAGTGGTAACACTCAGGAAGCCGCCATGGCCTTGGAGAAGAACCTGAACGAGGCCTTTGGAGCTGCAGGCCCGGGTTCTACCCGCACAGACCTCAGCTCCGTGACTTCCTGGTGAACCGCCGCCTGGCTGAGCAGGTGAAACTCCTCAAGAAGATGGGCCGCACCTGGCTCACCTCCGCAGGCTGCGGCCCCCAGGCTGGGCTGGGCGAGTATCTCTTCGAAAGGCTCACCCTCAAGCACAACTAGGAGCCTTTGGAGCCCAGAGGCCTTTGAGGGGCCCCTCTGCATCCCCCTGGTGTCTGGCTTTTGCCCAAGCCTCTGCCTGAGCCTATTAGGCATCCTTCTAACCACCCTGAAGCCCTCTCCCATGCGTTGGCCCAGATGGAAACAATAAAGCTCCCTGCAGCCCCCAAAATAAAAAATGAACTTACACATTTTAATAGGAAAAAAAGAACTCTCCTGTGTGTCAGGAAGAGAATTCTTTATTGTGCTTCAGCTTCCCAGTAGTGTCATTAAGAAGTCATTTTAGCTGTCATTTTTAAGAAATCGGCATTAATTGGCCATTGCAGGCTGTTCCCAGTCTCCTCCCAGCAGGGCTCACCTTCAGCAACCCAAACATATATTCCAAGCGTCACTGCAGAGGAGAACTTGAACTCTGCCTCATCCTGGTTTTGTTGAGCAAAGAGGATAAGCAAGAAAGCCACTCCACAGAACAGCGGATTCTCCTTCTGAGACAGGAAAGAGGGGCCCCAACCATCTTTGTAAGAGGTTGAGCTTGTGCCTTAGACGGAAGCAGTCCCACCTGAGAGCGGGTGGAAGGCCCCGGTCCAGGCTGAAGGGCTGCCCACCTGCAAAGGGCGGCGGAGGACCATCTGGGGAAGGAGTGGGCCCAGGGCATCTTTGTGATTCCCTCAGACTAGTTCCGTGTAGGTGGGGAGCTGCAACTGGAATCCCAGCCAGGAATGGGACTGGAGTGAGGGACATGGTATTGGGGCCACGCAGCCCAGCCAATTGCCATCGCCACCTCGGGTCTCTCTGCCGCACTTGGCTGCGGAACAGGTGCAGTGGCTGGGAAGCTGGCATCTTCCTCCAGGATTCTCTCCTGGCGCCTGGTTCTGACATTTGAAGCCAAGCATCACATCCCCCTAAGACGTCTTGGGTCTGTGCAAGGCCTTCCCAAGACAGCGGCAGGGGCTGGAGTGGGGTGGGGCGAAGCGGGGGAGGGAGTGACCGCTGCTCAGCTCCTGCACAGGGCGAGCACGTGGCCTGCTCACAGCACGTTTTGTAGCATTTTCGTGTCGACCTACTCCTGACCTTATGCTTTCCAGATAGGTAGACTGGCCCAGGATCTCCCCCTGGGGACTCCTCGTGCCATTTAACTTGCCTGAGAATCCCCGAGATTGCTCCGCCGGGGTCCCTAGACTCTGGGGGTGAGAGTCAGGAACCAGCCACAGTTTTGCAGTTTATCCGCTGCTGCTGCTTCTAGCGTGTACCGTGTTGCTGCTGACCACTGACCCCAAACAGTGAGACACTTGTGCCCACAGATAGGATGGTGTTCTTGATGGTTCAGATCCCCATGAAGACACAAGCGGCGGCAGCACCCCGTGTGCCCAGCTGCTCCGCCTTGTCCTGGGGCTTAGCCGCGCGCGGGCCATGACAACGCCTCCCTGGATACCCTTTCCTACGACAGCCCTCAGCTGCAAAGGCCTCCAGCTGCGAACAAGTCCCCGGAGCTTACCTCCCCACAGGCGCGCACCCTGTTCTCTGGCCTGGGCTTTTGTCTGCGACCTTTTACCGCCATGTGGTCAAGGCTGCCCATTCATCTCACGCGGACACAGCTAAGGGGGATCTCCCCGGAGGTTTCTCCCCAAGCAAACACCCTGATTTGAACTCCTGCCTACACACAGAAGTAGCAGGACACAAAAACTGCAGCTTTATTGACTAAATATTTGAAAAATACATCGATTCCACCAGACAGCCGACTCTATGTCTATTTCTAGCAGTCCCTTCTAGTTAAATTCTAAAAAACTGTTCTTGAAAATAAACCCTTAAAAGGATTTTTTTAAAGGAGCTTTTCACCCTCACAGTCAATGATGTCCGCTTGGGAAAAGGGACCACCTCCACTTCCTGGGGCTGGGGCTGGGGCTGGGGCTGGGGCTGGGGCTGGGGCTGGGGCTGGGGCTGGGGATGGGGCTGGAGAGGTCAAAGCGAAGGGGGTATCATGCTTTGCAAGTTCTAAAACCAGAGGGCCTCTTGTGAGGTGACATTTTGAGGACTGGTGTCACTGTCCTAACGGAAAGATGCCTCTGTCTGCAGATTGGGCCTCATTTAGGGGTACACGGGGCATGGCCTAGTAAAGGTCCCACAGCCCTCTCTGGCCCTTCCCTAACGGCTCCTGTCAACCCTGCCGATACCGATGTAATTAACTTACTGATAACAGGAGGTGGGGCAAGGGGAAGGCCAGACACAGGCAAAACACGGGGGAGAGGGCTAGACAGAGGGAAGATGGACGCAGACCCAGTGAAGTTGGGGTGACATAGGGAAGATACTTGTCTGTCAGTCACACCTGGGGACAGAGATGGTTGGCCAGAATGGGCGTGGCCACTGCAAGCGCTGGAAGATTTGGGAGATTTAATCCATGAACAAAGAAATTTGCTCTCTTGTGCTTTGGGGACTCTCAGGACTCTAGTTGCTTGGGGCGTGCTCTCCTGCATTCGCCCATGTGGCCACTGGTCATGTGACCCCACACACAGAGGACTAACAAACGTAATGGCCTGAGGCTGGACTGGTCCCGGCTCCAACGTGGAAAGGGAACTCTGGGCACTGGCTCTGCTTCAAGCTTGACTGAAGCCCCAGGTGCACTGGATTAAGGAAAATGGGACTTTAGGAACCCGATAATGTGATTCCATGAAAATAAAGCTTTCTACCATATCTCATCCTTCTGTGGGGGCCTCCAGAAATGCTTCTTCCAGCAGAACCCCAAGGACCCCACCTCCACCAATAACACTGCTCCGTGTTGGGAGCGGACTTAGCCAAGGCTGGCTATATCAGGCCTCCAACCATGTCATTGGCCGGCACAGAAACCGCCCTGAGGGCCCATCCTGGGGGCAGGGCATATGGAAACTAGAAAGGCAGCTATTCCTGCCCTCAGGATGTCCCACAGTGAAGGGAGACCTCAGACCCCCTGGCGCTCACCAGGACTGGCTCCGGGTCCTGCTTAGTTCTCTTTCCTCTGGCTCCCACTTCCCTTGGCAAAGCTATGTCCTTTGCTGGATCAGCACACCCGCCTGCTCTTCCAGACACCGTCCTCCCCCCAGGCCCGGTCCAGTCTCCAGGTCTGGTTTGAGGATGGCCACTTCTCAACCTCCCAGCAGGCATGCTAGGAAGGGAGTCAAGAGCACAGACTCTAGCTGTATGACCTTAAGCAAGTTTCTCAACTTCTCTGTGCCTCAGTTTTTCCATCTGTAAATGGGGAATAATATTTACCAAATAGGATTACAAGTTAATTTTGATGAAATACTTAGGAAAGTACCTGGCACATGGTAGGGACCATGTAACTGTGGTCATTGCCTTTATTACTGCTTCCTCAGGACACCATATTTCACCCACCCCTTCTAATTGCTCATTCATGGTGGTGACAGAAAACTAGTTTGAGGATCTCTGATCTGATACACAGAAACCAGAGACACGCTCACCCTTACCAAGGATCCCACATTGTCCTGCAGAACAGAGGCCTATTCTTCTTGCTTGAATTGTAAGGCCGAATCCGAGCCGCCCTGCTTTCGTTGTCAGAGGTAAACTGGTATTTTCTTTTCTGTCTGCTAGGACAGCTGCTCTAGCAGGCCAAGTGCAGGGCAGCACTGTTCATCTCGTCTTTATCATTGTGGACCCTGAGAGAGAAGGCGCCTACAAGAAGGGCTCCCGCTGGCTAACTGGGCTCAAATGTAAAAATCAGCCTAGCAGCCATTGCTCACGGGCCTCTCACGCCTGCTTCTGCACTGTGTTTCTGCCATCTGAGCCTGGGGCACCAGGGAGAGGGGCTGGCGGTAGTGGGTCACCCACCCATGCTGCTTATATGCTGCTCGATGTATGGGCGTCGTCTATATTTTTGTAATTTATGTACCTTGTGTGCGTGCGTGACATTTCTCAGCAATACAGATTCCAAAAGAGCAGCTAACGGGTTACTTGGGCAGTTTTAATAACCATTGATTGCTATACAATATTTCTTGTGTGCAGAGTCAGAGCTCAAGAGTCACCCCTGATTCTATGAACAGGTTGTGGTGGCCAGGCAGACGTGCCACTTGATCTCCTTCAAGAGGACCTGCTGTGGGTACAGAGTTCCCCGCAGACTGACAGCTTTGGGCTCCAGAGGCCACGCCCCCTGGGGCTGCTCCGGCAGCTTGGGGCAGTGACTGAGCGAGGCAGAGGGAGCGCGGGCTCACTCGGGCCAGAATGGGGCTCTTCTGAAGAGCAGCTGTTGCTCAGAGCCTTTGGCCCGGCTGAGATTTTCTCCGAATTGTACTGCAGCTTTGAGGATCTTCCTCCTCAGTCCTTCCTTCCTGCTTTCCCCCGCAGGAGTCGGATCTAACTCCAGCTCCAAGGCTACTCTTATGCCCACCGGCCCCCATTGCCCTTCACCGACATTTTCCCAATAAACCTCTTGTATGTCTAATTCCATATTGGCATCTGCTTCGCGGGGAGACCAGCTGTGTTCCAAGGCTTTCCCCTGTGCATCCTTTGAAAAACTGAGGCCACTCTCAATGTGTGATTTCCTATATCTTTTCATATTACATATTTTGAGCATTCTTCCATGCTACTACATGTTCTTCAAAACGGGCCTATAAAACAGCTGCCTATCACATGTAATGAATGCACCATTATCTTATCCGAAGACCTTTAGATTCATGGTGTACATTTGTTATGCCCGAGCTGCCCAGCATGCTTTGAATATCCTTCTTTCCATTTGGAAAACCCCCACACTCGTGGGCCCTGCCTCCCAAGCTACAAACCCACATTTTCTCAGGCTCCCTCGCAGGTGGGAGCAGGGATGGCCCTCCTGGTTCCACATGCAGAAAACCTAACTTAGAAAGAGCAGTGCGTTGTGTGGGGCACGTTTTCTGCCATTGGCAGTGACAGAGAGGCTGGGCTCCCCAGGCAGTGGTCCTGACAGAGAGGCTGGGCTCCCCAGGCAGTGTTCCTGACAGAGAGGCTGGGCTCCCCAGGCAGTGGTCCTGACAGAGAGGCTGGGCTCCCCAGGCAGTGGTCCTGACAGAGAAGCAGGGCTCCCCAGGCAGTGGTCCTGACAGAGAAGCTGGGCTCCCCAGGCAGTGGTCCTGACAGAGAGGCTGGGCTCCCCAGGCAGTGGTCCTGACAGAGAGGCTGGGCTCCCCAGGCAGTGGTCCTGACAGAGAGGCTGGGCTCCCCAGGCAGTGTTCCTGACAGAGAAGCAGGGCTCCCCAGGCAGTGGTCCTGACAGAGAGGCTGGGCTCCCCAGGCAGTGGTCCTGACAGAGAAGCTGGGCTCCCCAGGCAGTGGTCCTGACAGAGAGGCTGGGCTCCCCAGGCAGTGTTCCTGACAGAGAGGCTGGGCTCCCCAGGCAGTGGTCCTGACAGAGAGGCTGGGCTCCCCAGGCAGTGTTCCTGACAGAGAAGCAGGGCTCCCCAGGCAGTGGTCCTGACAGAGAGGCTGGGCTCCCCAGGCAGTGGTCCTGACAGAGAGGCTGGGCTCCCCAGGCAGTGTTCCTGACAGAGAGGCAGGGCTCCCCAGGCAGTGTTCCTGCCTGTTAGGTCCATGCCGACAGAAGCCAGGCGACGTTGAGAGTTTAAGGCATTTTATTGCATTCTCTCACAGCCGGCTGAGCCCAGTGTGTGGGTGTCAGCCCTGAGGGAGTGTCTGTGTGCAGAGTCAGAGCTCAAGAGTCACCCCCAGCCTGTGGGGGGAGCTCCTGAACAACAGGAGTCCTTGGAAGATAGCAGGATGTCTGGGGACGCACAATTCAGGCAGAGGGGGTGCCCGAGTCAGCCGGGGAGTGTATCTGACCTCCTGTAGGTGCAGGCCGTGTGCTTTGAGCTCGAAAAAAAATTATAACAATATTTCAGAAAACCTGTCCAAGCGGGAGAGGCCAGGGGTAGTATATCCTAACACTGCCTGTTCCTCATCTTTCAGAGACATTCGCTATGGTTGTAAGGACGTAGCAGCCCCACTTATATCCTTCCATGTGGGAAATTCCCCACATAAAAACCAGAGGTGAGTGTTTAAAGTGACCCATCTATTGTTGGATCCAAAACACTGGCTGAGGCCATTTGACTCTTGAGGAAGTGCCCCAAAGTTATGTACAGATGACAGGTCCGTCTCTGAGAGGCCAAAGATGAAATGGTCCCCAAAGATGGGCTATCAGGAGCACTGGTTTTATAAGCTCTGTGAACTTGGCCCTAAAGCCTGGTCCTCTCTCTTATGGGGCAAGCAACCAGCCTGTTTCCTTTAACACTGTGAGGCTTCACTGTTCCTTTAAGAGTAGAATTACATAAATGCTTTTAAGAGCAGAAAAGCTATGGAAAACTAAGTCACCAAGCCTATCTAATAAAAGAGTAATATGCAAATTAACCATCACCCCGCTACACCCACAAGCCACACCCACCAGTGACGCCCACCAGCCAATCAGGAGCGAATATGCAAATAAACCCAACCAAGATGGCTACAGCCACAGAGAGCAGGAGGGAGGCTTGGGTTTCCCTGGCAATGGAGGAAGCCAAGCTTTCTGCCTGCCCTTGCCGGCCTAGGCCTCCACTCAAGGCTAAAAAGTTTTAATGATAGAAGATACATAAATCCAAACAGAAATGGCGGCAGCCATGGAGCTGGAAAGAGCAGGAGGCTAGTATTAAATAAGTGATGGTTCTTTCATACAAATAAATACTCTGCTTGTCATTGTGAAAGGAACGAGGCAGACCCACATGCTACGATAAGAGAAACCTCTGTGGCATTAGGTGGGGAAAGATCAGGTCGGTGGGCTGTAGCTTTGTTTAGGTAAAAATAGAAAGGGGGTTCAAATCTCTTTTCTGCTTGTGTAGACACAAACTGTCCTGGTGGTTCCATGAAGGAAGGGCAACTAAGGCAGATAAAAGTCACTGCTTTCTAAGCATTCGTGTGAGAAGTTCTAACATACCAGCCTGCTGTTGGGGGATAAAAAGCCAGGCTCACTGTCCAGACCTAAAGCTACAATATTCTGCCATGTGCATCAGCTGTATCTTACTGAAGCATTTCAATGGATTTTAGCACTGCACCTCTGAAGAGTTGAGCTTGCATTCCCCTACACAATGCTATTAGCACCCTAACTTCTGAACCAATTCCCTAGTATCGTTCCAGTCTAACTCCATATTCAAGTCTCAATTGTTTCCCAAATGTCTCTTACAATGTCTTTCTTGTATTTGGTTATATAAATCTCTTGCCCTAACTGGTTTGGCTCGTCAGCCCGTGAACTAGGGTCCTGGGTTTGAATTCCGGTCTAGGGCATGTACCTTGGTTGCAAGCTCCATCCCCAGTAGAGGGCATTCAAAAGGCAGCTGACAAATGTTTCTTTCTCATCGATGTTTCTAACTCTCTATCCCTCTCCCTTCCTCTCTGTAAAAATCAATAAAAAATATATTTAAATCTCTTAAGATGCTTTTTTTAAGTTAATATTTTATTATATACTAGTGGCCTGATGCACGGATTCAGGAAAGAAAATTAATTAGAAGAAATAATATCACTATTTGCCCTTTCTCTATAATAGAAGTGTCAGAGAAGAAAGAAAATTAGTAAAATGTATATGAAAACAGTATATAAATTGAATAATAAATAAACAATAACATGATATAACAACAACAAAGACATAAAAATATAACAAAAACATGATATAAAAACATTGATAAAAACAATGACATAAATTGGTTACACTAATTCTAATATCTCCCTGTATACCACATTAAGAGTAAAAACACTTTCAGAGTGCTTGACTAATTTCCCTTATGATGAAGTATTTACAACTTTAACGTGACAAGCTCTTCGAGCTCAAGAGAAAGCAACATATAACTGACCATGTCTGAAAATGGGTTCAAGTAGGAATATTCCTACTCTGTCTAGAGTTTGTCCTTGTGATTTATTAATAGTTATTGCAAATGCTGGCATCATGGGAAACTGTCTTTGAATTAATTTAAATGGGAGGACAGTGTCAGACCAGGATAAATCAATTCTTGGAATCAAAACAACCTCTCCTTCTGCAGAACCTGTTAACACTTCAGATTCGATTGTTAGGTCGCAATCTTTTGATAATAAAACTAGTACCATTACAAAGATCCCATTTACTATTAAGATTTCCCAGTAGCATGATGGAGTAATACTATTAAGAAATTTGATGGGAAAATTTTCCTTTTCAGCATCATCTGTTAATCTCCATCAAGTATATCCAAAATTTCTTCATTTAATTTATGAACATGCTCATTTTTGGACAAAAATTGCACATTTAGATATATTTTTAATGTACCTATAGATATATTATTTCCAAAGGTAGCTTCAATAATAGATCTGTTACAAATCATTTCACGGGGGATTTCAATAATACCCATTCCTAAATGAAAACTGCTATCAAGTTTGCCATCTCCAAGTTTTACTAACCATTCACTATAAGCAGAATCCTCTGATCTCATATTTGTTTTCAGAGACAACTGTCTGAAACATCCCCAAACACTACAGTACTTTAAACTCATTTGTACTATGGCTGATCGCATAGCATGTGGTACAATACTGAGATATTGTCAAAAATCCCCTCCGAGAAGGAGAACTTTCCCACCAAATGCAACATTCAAATTCATAATTTCTCTTAGTAATCTGTCTATGGTGTTTATAGCATGACTGGATGCCATGGTGCATTCATCAATAATGAGAAGTTGGGCCTTTTTAGTGGTTTCAGCAACTTCACTGTTTATATTGAGTCTATAAATTGAAGTTTCATTTAATGGAATTGGTTATTTATATTGGGAATGAAAGTTTCTTCCACTGAGAAGTAAATTTGCAGCAATTCCTGTAGACGCTGTAGGTAAAACAGTGCCACCATGACCTCTAATATAATGTATTAAAACTTTATAAAGATACTAGAGGCCTGGTGCATGAAAATTCATGCACTAGAGGGGGAGTCCCTCAGCCTGGCCTGCCCCCTTTCATAGTCTGGGAGCCCTCAGAGGCAGGAGGCGACCTGGCGATCAGGGGAAGGCGATGCCCCATCACACCTCTGCTGCTGTCACTGCCGGCAGCGCAAGCCTCGGCCAGCCCTGGTTACCTGAGCCTCGGGCCAGCCCTGGGTGGCTGGGGGACTGAGGGGACTGGGGGACTTCGGAGGCAGGCACGCAGAGCAGCCGGGCCTGCCTGCCACCCCTGCAGGGCTGAGGGGACTGGGCGCTGCCATCTTGTGGCTGTGGGTGCCGCCATCTTTGAGGGTGGGGCAGTAAATTAGCATATTCCCTTCTTATTGGCTGTGGGCGCTGCCATCTTTGTGATGGCGTGAGGATCAATTAGCATATTCCCTCTTTATTAGATAGAATGTTTTTCCACTACTGCCTGGACCATCCAAGAAAAAGCATTTGGGCTGTACAGTTTGATCTTTGATGGCTGAAGTTATGGTCTGAAAGGCTGCCAACTGTTCATCGTTCAGTTGATCAAAACCTCTGCTTATTGTCGCTCAAATGATTCATCACATATATTTGTATTCATTAATAAAGGATAGTCTGGAAGTTTGAAATTCAAACATTTCATTCCATACAATGTGAATACTTCTTGAATTTAGTTAAGGGCATGCATTTCACAGTTCACACAGGCACCTTACCTTCTCTTCAGAGTAATTTCCAACAAAATCTTCAATAAAATGAGATTTATTCTCATCCCATAATTTGTCTGCATCAGAAGGACATCCAAACATGCATATATATGCAAAAAGTTGCCATAGTTGTTTGGGCATATTAAGGATGATCGCATCATCAATCGTTATCTTTCCAGGTAGTGTTGTTGATTAATAATCCTTGATGTTTAGCAGCTTCACAAAAAGTATCATAAATTACACCTCCTATAGTTCACAGATCAGCAAACTTATTGCACCTTTAACATGCAGAAGCAAAAGTCTAAGGTAATATTGTTCTGGTTCTCTAAAGCTCACAGTGAACAGTTTACCTAATACTTTATTCCCTCCCTTTTGGCATTTTCTCCACAAAGAATTATTAAACACATAATGTTGTGGAATCTCCCACAGAATGTCAACAAAAACAACCAAATTCATGATCGACAATGACAGATCAAAACACACTCGTGCGATTGGCGCCAGCGAGAGCTTTATATGTATCGCGCATGTGCAAGTCAATGTTTATTTTTAAATTGCCAGTGTGCATCATATGTACCAGCCGGTCGGTCAGTCAGCTTGTCGGTTGGTCACTTAGCCTTTTATATAAAGAAATAGCATTTAAGACACCAGGTGATTGTCTTGTAGAATATCCATTGTAGATTTGCCTGATTGTTTCTGCATTCCCTAACTTGCTATTAACCAGCAGCTGGATTTGATGGCTTGATGAGATCCAGGTGAAACATTTTGGGCAAGGATATCTCATAGTGATACTGTGTCCTTATCTCATATTGCATCTTCATCACAATACCTGGTGTTTCATTATGAGAGATTGAATATGCTAATAGACATCAGCCAGGCCATACGCAGAACTAGGGCTTGGACCCACAATCTGCAGCCACACAATCCCTGAAACAATGACCCCAAATGGCCAAGAGTTGAACATACCTGCCAGCCTCCTTAATTTTTGCCCTGGCTTCCAGCTCAGCAGGACAAACAGAAAAAAAAAAGACAAATCTGCCCTCTAACCAATTACATGGGATGCCCCCTGCTAACTCGTCTGCCTTCAGCTTCCCCAGGCTAAGAGACTCTGACCAGAGCCTCGGAAGCTTTCCTTTTCCACGATACAGCTTTCCCACTCCCCGCCTGCCTCAAGTCTCTGCCAAAGGAAGTGTGTGTGTGTGGGGGGGGGGGGGGGGGCGGGGGGTGCTGACCCCCCCTCTGTCACAGCAACCGGGAATAAATAGCCTTTGCTTGTTCTTGAGTGGCCTTATGCCTACAATTACTGCCTTTGCCCAGTGTGATCACAGTGAAGGTGCAAATAGCCAGACGGCTCACTCTCACGTTGTCAGTGCTCTGCTGTACCATTTGCGTGTTTTGCCATGCGCCTGTTAATTTTGCAAGAAAAAGGTGGTTTACTTTTTCATCTAGAATTTATTTTGATCTTAAATAAGTGCTTCCAACCAACTGTGCAATTTGAAGCCAAATTTTGCATATCTGGCCTAATAAATCAAGATGAGGGTGGTGTTGTTTTTATATGATAAGGTTCGGCCCTCTGTTCATTAGAATATGTAGTTAATGACATTCTCATTCAAATGAGTTTCATTTTAATTTGAATAAAAGAAGGCTACAGTCAAATACTGACCATTAAAAAATACAGAACTTCCTCCTGGGAAGTGTGAGTGCAGAGCAGACGGAAGTCACCTGCACCAGCAGCGCTGGCATTGCCCGAGGACCGCGGCCGCAGGGCCCCGAGGAGGCAGCGCTGCCTTTTCCCTCCGTGGGCAGCAGCGCACACTCTCTCCCTCTCTCCCAGGATCCTTGAGGGACAACACCTGGTGTCCCTTTCTCCAAGCTCCTTCCCTCACGCCTCAAGGTCTCAGCCAACACAGCAGGCTCAGGAGCTTATATAAGCATTGGTGGCCACTTACTTGTTGCCTTCCATCAGGAAATGACACCTCCTGTAACCTCGGGGTGTACAGGACCACACCACACACAGAAACACTACCCACAGCCCAAAGCAGGGCCGAGGCTTCTCTTAGTCCCCACCCCACAGACGGGCACAAAGCAGGGCTTCCAGTCTGGCTCCACTATTTTAAAGGACCTTTAAAATAGTTTTCTTTCCTTTTTTAAATAACACACTCCCCGTTGTCAACTGTCTATGAAAAACAGGGGATGACAGTAATTCACACAGCCCGAGGGATGCCCCCCATACAAACTCCCAACCCACCCCAAACACCTGCCCCGCCTCTGGCCTCCTCTGAGGGCTGTGTAGCATTTTAACAGCATCTCCTGCTTCCCTGTCGGGGCAGTAGGCTCCATGTGATGGGATTTGAACTGCAGCCCACCTAGCGCAGGCAGGTCACTGGCTGTTCACCTGGTGCACGCTGCACTTTGGTCTCAACTATAACAGCTTCATTTGCCACCACAGTGGCAAGTGCAATGTGAAGCAAAAAGCGACACCAGCATTTGGGGTTATGTGAAAAAAGCAAGTCACAGAACACTGTGTGTACTCCTTCGGGGGAGAAATGGGGCATTCATATTCCATTCAGCTGCCATCTGCATCAAGCAGCAGTAGGAATAAACTGACAAAAATGTGTTCTCTTTCTGGGATGAGGGGTGGAATCAGTGTGTACATATGTATACCTGTTCTACTCTTGAAGCAGAAAAATAAAATTAAAATTAAAAAAAAACTCCTGATCACCAGAACCTTCAAGAGAGACATCTTCTCAGGCAAGGAGCGAACCCCTATTCAAGGAGCTACTGGGAAGACAAAATCATATCCATGGACTCAAGCCCGAATAACCAATTTAGGGGCTGGGACAGTGACCCACTCGTTCCTAGTGATGCCAGAATGTCCTTACCCCTTACCAGGACAGGACCTCCTCAGCAAATTACAAGCCACCATCTCATTCCAGGGGGAGGGAGCAAAAGTAGCCCTTAATGCCAGACCTGACACCGTGCTCCCGACGTGTCCGTTAAGCGAGGAATACATCCTCACAGAGGATCCCGGGGAGACTATGTCGGCCCAAAGCGCCTCACTGGTCCAGGAACTACAGCAAAAGATACCAGGGGTGTGGGCTGAAGGCAATCCGCCTGGGTTGGCGACTCACAGGCCCCGATTGTAGTACAGCTCACTAGTACTGCTGTTCAATACGGGTTAAGCAATACCCAATAAGCCAGAAGGCCAGGAAGGGCATCGCAGTACATATAAAAAGACTGAAGGAGGCGGGATCTTGGTGCCCTGTCACTCCCCGTGGAATACCCCTTTGCTCCCTGTACAAAAACCTGGGACGGAGGATTTCAGGCCAGTTCAGGATTTAAGAGAAGTCAACAAGAGGGTAGAGACTATACACCCAACAGTACCCAACCCTTATACCCTCCCGAGCCTGTTACCACCGAGTCATCAAATATATACAGTCCTGGACTTAAAGGATGCCTTTTCTCCTTGCCGCTGGCCCCGTCCAGCCAGCCCATTTTTGCATTTGAGTGGATGGACCCTGAAGAAGGGGAATCGGGACAGCTGACCTGGACCCAGTTGCCCAGGGATTTAAGGAACTCTGATGAGGCTCTCAGCCAGGACTTAGGCACGTTCCAGAAAGAACATCCAGAGGTCACCCTACTCCAATATGTAGACGACCTCCTCCTTGCCGCGGCAACTCAGAGTAAGTGCCGGGAAGCCACTGAGACCCTGTTGAGGACTCTAGACAAATTGGGGTACCGGGTGTCCGCTAAGAAAGCCCAACTTTGCACCCCGAAAGCCACTTACCTGGGGTATGAACTCAGCAAAGGAAAGAGAACTTTATCTGCTCGCCGAATACAGGCTATTTTGAAAATCCCGGTCCCCAAAACAAAGAAGCAGGTGCGGGAATTCCTAGGGGCAGTAGGGTATTGCCGCCTTTGGATATTAGGTTTTGCAGAGATGGCAAAACCCCTTTACACCTGCACCGGGGGAAAGATGGAAGAACTAAACTGGACTGAGAATGAGACTAAGGCTTTTCAGGCCCTTAAACGAGCCTTAGTCAGTGCCCAGCATTGGCGCTGCCAGACCTCACTAAGCCATTCCAGTTGCATGTGGCAGAGGCCCGGGGAATCGCGAAGGGGGTGCTAACCCAGCTCTTGGGGCCATGGAAGAGGCCTGTGGCATATTTATCCAAGAGACTAGACCCTGTAGCTGCAGGATGGCCAGGCTGCCTGAGGGCGGTAGCGGCCACAGCCATACTGGTCAGAGAAGCCTCAAAGCTCACCCTTGGGCAGGACTTACAGGTAGTGGCCCCCCATGCCTTGGAAACCCTTCTGCAAAGCCCGCCTGAGTGGTGGCTTTCAAATGCCCGTATTACCCAGTACCAAGTGCTCCTGCTCGACCCTCCGAGGGTGAGTTTTCTTAAGACAGCAGCTCTAAACCCTGCAACCTTGCTGCCGGATGATGATCCTGAACAGCCCCTCCACAACTGCGTTGAAACCCTGTCCTCGTTGAAAAATCTTCGAGAGGACCTGACTGACCAACCCCTCCGAGACCCGGATGAGATTTTGTACACAGATGGGAGCAGCTTCGTGGACGGAGGGACCAGGTACGCGGGGGCAGCGGTCATGACAGCCGATAAGGTAATCTGGGCGCAGGCGTTGGGGCATGAGACATCGGCTCAGAAGGCAGAATTCATTGCCCTCACCCAAGCGTTGCGGCGGGCAAAAGGAAAAACAGTAAACATATATACTGACAGCCGATACGCCTTTGCTACGGTTCATGTCCAAGGGACCCTATATCAGGAAAGGGGACTTCTGACATCGGGGGGAAAGGAAATTAAAAACGTCCCGGAGATCCTTGCCCTCCTGGCAGCCCTCTGGCTGCCAAAGGCAGTAGCAGTCATACACTGCAGGGGACACCAATCAGCTGACACTCCGGAGGCGCGAGGAAACGCATTTGCAGACAAAACAGCAAAGGAGGCAGCCCAAAAACCAGTGGGGCCTCTACATATCCTGCCAGCTCTCCCGACAAAGGTCTTTGAAGAGACCCCCGTCTATTCAGAGACTGATAATGAACTGGGAAAGAGACTCCAGGTTAAGGAGGTATCTGGAGGATGGAGAGAATTGCCCGACACCAGACTGTTCATTCTGGAGGCCCTGGGAAGGGAACTCATTTCTCAGGTCCATCAGAGCACCCATCTGGGGGGAACCAAGCTGGTAGAATTGCTTAAACGAGACTATTATATCCCTAAGCTCTTCCAGATCTCAATGGACATTGCAAGGAGATGCCACGTCTGTGCACAGGTAAACCCTGGGAGATACTCCCCCTTGGCTCAAGGAACCAGACTCAGAGGAAGAAGTCCTGGAGAACATTGGGAAGTAGACTTTACAGAATTGCCTCCAGGGCAGGGAGGATATCGATACCTGCTGGTTTTTATTGACACATTCTCCGGCTGGCCAGAAGCTTACCCTACCAAGTCTGAAGCAGCACAGATAGTGGTTAAGAAATTCATCTCAGAAATTATCCCCAAGTTTGGCCTACCTGTTGCGATGGGGTCCAACAATGGCCCAGCATTCATTGCCCACATCACTCAACTATTGGCAAAAATGTTAGGCATAAGTTGGAAATTACACTGTATCTATAGACCTCAGAATTCAGGGCAGGTAGAGAGGATGAATCAGACCCTAAAGGAAACCTTAGCAAAATTAAAACTGGAGACTGGCGAAAACTGGGTAAGCCTCCTTCCTTTTGCCCTACTCTGGGCCCATTGTACCCCTTACGTAAAGGGCCTTACCCCCTTTGAGATTCTGTTTGGCCGACCCCCACTGCTGCTTCCCAAGCTAGGGGAAGAAGTGTTGGCATCCCTCTCTAATCACAACCTCTTAAAGTTCCTACAGGCCTTACAGTTGAGTTCCAGACTTAACCACCGGCTGGTCCGAGAGGCTCACCGAGACCCACCCCCTGGGACTACACCTGCACCACCTGCATTTCAACCAGGAGACCTAGTGTGGGTGCGGAAGCACGAGCTTTCATCCCTGGAGGCCAGGTGGACTGGACCCTTCACTGTTGTCCTCAGCACCCCATCAGCGGTGAAGGTTACGGGAAAAAAGCACTGGATACATCGAACTCAAATCAAGAAGGCGGAATCAGAGGACCAGCCGGAGAGATGGACCATCCAGCGCACCAAGGACCCCCTGAAAATCTGACTCCGAAGGCAGTCCTCCTGATCCTGATGTGCCTGTGGCCCATCATGGCGAGTAATGCCCACCTGAGGGCTAATTACACATGGGAACTGACCCAGACTGTGGATGGGACTGTTATAGGTCATACCACGACCCCAGGACCCCCCTCAATAGAGGCTGACTTATGCCGATTATTTGGGGAAAGTTGGAGAAAGCCAGAAAGCAATGCCCCCTACATTTCCCCAGCAGCACATGGGGCATATCATGTAGGGACGGGTTATGGGTGTGGCACCCTCCACTTAGAACGAGGACTTTGGCAAATTCAACATTATGTCTGCCCAGCCGAAGGCAGCCCTGAATGTGGAACTGACGGGGACTATTACTGTGCCCAATGGGGTTGTGAGACTATGGCACTGTGGACTAACAGAGATCCCGCCATCCAGTTCAAGAGAATAGTCTGCCCGGGCCCCCTTCCAATAACTGTATGGTAGGAGACTGCAATCCCGTTATCACGCCCCTAAACTGGTGGGAGAAATACTGGGATGCGGGAAAAACTTGGGGACTGAGACTGTATGTAGCTGGGAGGGATCCCGGGGTCCTCTTCACCCTCCAGAGAACCCAGCAGACCCCAAGGAAAAACCCCATCGGGCCTTTAAGACCCTTAGACCAGGGGCTGCCTCCAATACAGCCACTGAGGCCCTGTCCCACACCACCACCTCCCACCCAGAATAATACTGAATTAACTCCTCTGACCAAGGTGACGGTGACCCTTGTTCCTAAGACTCATACTACCAAACCAGGCCGGAGACCTATCCTGGACACTCTGGATGCGGTTTTTAACTTTTTAAATCAGACCTCCCCAAATGCCACCAGAGACTGTTGGTTGTGTTTAAACCCAGAACCCCCCTACTACGTTGGGATAGGGGCAAATGCCACTGTTGGTTCAGATTCCTCAGACATTAGAAATGTTTCAATTACAAACCCCCCACAAGGGGTGTGCAGATGGGGGCAAACCCCAAAATTAACCCTTGGGGATTTCCAGGGACGAGGTACTTGTGTTATGTCCTCAGAGTTTGATTTATCAAAATCCCCCTACGGTGAATCCTGTTCCTCAGTACTGAGGTTTGGTCAGGACAATGAAGAGGAGACAGACCAGTAGCTAGTGGCCCCTGAAGGTACCTGGTTCGCGTGCACCACAGGAATCACCCCTTGTGTCTCTCCTCTGACACTGATGCACCCACGCAAGCCTTCCTTATGCATCTTGGCTCATATCCTACCCCAGGTGTATTACTATTCTGGGGAGGGAGGGTGCGAGCACCTGGGTCTAGCCCCTGGGCGAGTTAGTAGAGCCCCAGTAATTGTCCCCCTGCTTGTTGGTCTGGGAATAGCCAGATCAGCTGCAATAGGCACTGCAGCACTGGTCACGGGAGACAAAAACTTTAAGGAACTCAGCAGCCAAGTAGATTTAGACTTAAGCACCCTAGAGGAGAATGTGAACCGCCTAGAGGATTCTCTCAGTTTGTTAGCAGAAGTAGTCTTATAAAATAGAAGGGGTTTAGACTTATTATTCATGAAGCAAGGAGGACTCTGTATGGCCTTAGGAGAAACTTGCTGTTTTTATACCAACCAATCCGGGGTCATCAGAGAAAGCCTAAGTCAACTCAGAAAGAGACTCCAAAATAGAGAGGAAAAGCAAAGAACTGAGGGAAACTGGTATGAAAATCTATTTTCTTGGTCCGCATGGCTAACAACACTCCTATCATCTCTAGCAGGACCTTTAATCTTATTAATAGCAGCAACGTTTGGATCCTGTCTTATAGTCTCACCAACTATGTACAAAGGCGAATACAGGCAGTAAAGCTGATGGTCCTGCGTACTCACTGTCATGTCAGCACTGATGATGAAGAAATGATTTGATTCTCCCATAAAACCAGTGGGGAATGTTAGAGAGTGGGGATTTTTGAGCACTCCAGAGAGGCTGTGGACCATGCCCCAGATAGAGTTGTCAGTGCTGACACCAGGCCAGGCCTTGAGATATAGTCTCATGGCCCCTTCCCAGTTGCACCTCACAAAATAGCTTTGCAAAATAGAACACTGTCAGCTTTCTGAAGAACAGGATAATGCTGTAAATAACATGGTTGTCAATAGCATGACCCTGCCATTACTTGGGAAAAACTGTTTTGTCTTGGGTTGCTTACTCTGCAAAAACAGGATGTGTTTAATGTGCTTAAAAGTGGTCCTGCACAAAGGGTTGGGGCTGCTCTCTGGATTCTCTGCATGAAGAGAGAGCAGTCGCCGGCCGGCTATTAAAGGCTCCCTAAATTTTAATTTGGTCTGGACTCCAGTGGTCATTTACTCGCGTTCGCTCCACAACACCTGGTGGTGCCTGCTTACGGGCCTTCTGAACCTCTTCTGCTGCGGCCAGGATGGCTGGGTCTCACTGCCCTGGGGGAACCGCAGTTGTCCTGTGCCTGCATTGGTCTTGGTGCCCCCTTACTGCATTGGCTGCTGTCGTCTGGCATGTTCAGCAATATTTTGACTTGCTCAGCTAGTTCTTTCCCTGGGGACTTGGATGATCTCATGATGATAGCCATTATGGGCCTCCAATCCAGGGCTGCACACAAACCCAACCCATGTCTGGCTATAATTGATAGATTGCCAACTCAGTTCCTGCTTGTCGGCACCTATAGGCCTTCAGTTCCTGCTTGTTGACACCATAAAGGCCTTCAACCTCTTCAAACATGATCAGCACCAACAACCACCTTCTTTGCGGATCCGAGAACAATGAACACATGCATGTGATGACACAACTCCGATCGCAGTAGCCTGGCATCCTGAGCTCCTTCCTGTTCGGTGGCTGGGCACACCGACCTTTGCTGACTCGGTAGTTGGATGTAAACAGTAACCTTGACTTCTATGTGAATACCTGCAATCTCAACAGCGTCACGTAAGCCACTATGACACAGCATAGGAAATCACACCTGTTACGGGACTAAAGGATGGACTCCAGTCTGAAGTACTGCTTTAGCATGCAGGCATGTCCCCTCCTTGTGAGTGTCCCCGCCACGACCCGTGTGGTTCAGGGTTAGGGTTCTGGAGGAGGCCACACACAAATGAAAGAGACTAGACAAGAGAATATAAATGTGGGAATTGGGGGCCAGGCAGAAGCCCAAGAGAGGACTCTGCTTTGCTCTGACCTTGCCATCCTTTTTATTCAGGTTTGGGGTACACCCATAGCCTTAGGCAGGCAATTCCAGTAACAGGCAGACTATCTTATCAATAAGGATTTACATGATTGTTTGGTAGGGAAGTTGCTTCAGCTACCATTGTCTCAATTAGATAGGGAGTGGTTGGCTCTGACCTTTCAGAGCTTCAAGGTTGACCAGCCTTCCGAGTTCCTTGTCCACACCTTTCTGCCAGTGAGGACAATGGGCAGCTTCCGACACTCCCCTTCCCCAACTCCTGGGCCCTCTGCCTCGAACTGTTGGGGAGACAAATACACGGACTCTAAGGGACCCAGAGAAGTTCTTCTAATGGGCTTCCAGCCCACGCTCTTCTGCATTTGTAGACATTTTATTGGTCCCGTCCCTCCATTTATAAGGGCCAGTTACCTGTGCTTTGACCTGAAATAAAGCCTGCCTTCTGATCTTCAAGGATATGTACACAGATACACTCCTTTCATATTCAACTCTGACATTTTTGGTCTTAAACAATTGTATTCCCCACAAATGAGGATGACCTCAAGTAGCAGCCTCCTAGAGCAAAACCTACTCAGTGCAGACCCTGTCAACATGTAGAAATAATAGATTATTTAGGATATAAACAAATGTAAGTCTAAAAATTACATTCGTTTTTAAGAAAAAATGGAATTGCTTAGAAATTATAAAATGTTGTTAACGAAAAAAAACCATTGAAACCTGTAAAGAATTTTAGTGAGTTTATTTGAGCCAAAATGTCGACATATGCCGGGAAGCAGAACCTCAATGAATTGAGATAATGCTCCGAAGAAATGGTGGGTTACATCTGTATTTATACATTGCCATCAAAGGAGGGACATAGGTCGGCTACATGAAACTCATTGGTGATGGATTAAGGAGGTGGGATAAAGTCAACCGGTGGGAAACCCCTGGGATTGGATAAAAAGCAAAATGATGGACACATACTTAGGTGGGTACAGGAACAATTAACATGATAATGAAGGAATTTGAAGTATCTGTCCTGGCGCCCACCACATTTGGTTGTGCCCCAGGGGCTCCAGCAAAAGAAGGAAGTTACAAGTTACCCAGACATCTCACAGATATGTTATCTTAGAGGCAAAAAGGCAAATGGGCTCAGTAAGGAAGATCTAAGTTGATCTTTGTCAGGGAAGATATTGGACTAGGACCTGACTACCCACTATAACCTGTTTGTAGTTAAATATTTAATTTTCAAACCATCCTTTGTGGTTATTTCAGGTCTCTGAGTTTGCAAGACTGCCACGCAGGCCTCCCCTGAGCTTGTCAGGTTAGCATGTGGCTCCTTTCGTTCACAATGTTACCAAAAGCACTTCATTTCAAACACAAAAATGTACTAGTAAGTACAAGTTACTGTACTTCAAGAATAATGTAAATTTCTAAAATGCAAAAGTTAAACATAAAATATCTTTATTCTAATTATTAGCAGATAACTTTAATAGCAATAAACTGTTAGTGGGGGGGAAAAAAGAGCCACTGTCATTTCCAGCAAAATACCTTCTAATTTCAGGTTTGTCATTTTTGTTTCCATGGAGAACTGACACTAGCATGCACTGCTGCTGACCTTGAAGGAGCTTTGGGTTCTGTTCTTTTTTACTGCGATGTGTTCTGAGCTGCATACCAGATGCCAGTCACATCCCACAATGTGCTGCCGAAGCATTCAGTCAGCAGGTGGGCACCCGGGACCCTGCCAGTCCCACTTTTTATCCTCACAATCACTTATTCTAAACCTCTCTGTCCATCTTTGACTCAAGTAGGAGTAAAGTAGCTTAGCTAGTTAATTCCCTCAGAGCGGGTAGCATCTGTGAGAAGCTAAAGAGAGCAACTCCAAAATAAATGCAAGTGTGCTTTTATCCTGTAAACAAAAGAGGGCCACATGCTGACCTGACCAGCTCAGGGAAGGCCTGCGTGGTGGCCTTTAGTAACCACGAAGGATGGTCTGAAATTAAAACTTTTTAACTAAAAGCTGTTTATGGCCGAAACCGGTTTGGCTCAGTGGATAGAGCATCGGCCTGCGGACTGGAGGGTCCCAGGTTCGATTCCGGTCTAGGGCATGTACCTTGGTTGCGGGCATGTCCCCAGTGGGGGGTGTGCTGGAGGCAGCTGATCGATGTTTCTCTCTCATTGATGTTTCTGGCTCTCTATCCCTCTCCCTTCCTCTCTGTAAAAAACCAATAAAATATTAAAAAAAAAAAAAAAGCTGTTTATGACAGGTAGTTGTCCTGGGCCAGCATCTTCCCTGACAAAGGTCGATCTTATCCAGGACCCTGATGGGCTCTCAAAGAAATTTAACTGTTGGAACATGTAATCCTGGCTATTCTGTTAGGATGGCCAGTGATGCAGATGGTGAAAAAATCCACAAAGAAGAAGAAAATTGTTTTACTTTCCAAGGGAGGAAAGGGCCAGGCACTGATAGAGCAATACCAGCTTGAAGAGAGAGTGGCTTGGGCTTTGAAAGAGTAAGCAGTTGCTGTTGCGGAACAATAAGGAAGGCAGAGGGTTGTGTTAATTTAGTGATTCAACTGTGAGCAGATGCCAAGGGTTATCTTGAAAAGTTACAGTTGTTTGGTTTCCAGGAGGTGGTCAAGCAGGTGTACCGGTTAATAATGCGGATTTTGTAATCAAAGAAAACACGGTAATTTCAAGAGAAGCATCAAAAGTTCTTTATTCAAAGTAATGTCCATTGCTAGCTACACATTTCCCCATCTTTCAGGTACTTTGTGGATAACGTCCCAATAGAACTTTTCTTGTTCTGAGGCAAACCATTCAGAGACCCAACTTTCCACTTCTTTGAACGTTTTGAAGTGCTGCTCAGAAAGTGCTTGTGCCATCGAAGGAACAAGTGGTCATCTGAGGGAGCAAGGTCTGGTGAATACAGCGGGTGGGTTAATACTTCCCAGGCAAGACCTTTAATGTGTCTTTAACTGGTTTTGAAGTGTGTGATGGTGCGTCATCATGAAGCAAAATTACTTTGCTGTGTCTTCTGGCACATTCTGATTGTTTCACGATCAAAGCGTGGTTCAAATTTTTTGTTGTCGGTAGCGATCAGTATTAAGTTTCACCTTGTTTTAGAAGCTCATAATACACCACACCTTCCTGATCCCACCAAACGCAGAGCTTTGTCTTCTTTCCGAAGCGATTTGGCCTTGCAGTCGATGTTGATGGTTGACCTGGATCAACCCATGATTTTGTGCGTTTGGGATTCTCAAAATAAATCCACTTTTCATCGCCAGTCACAATTCAATGCAAAAAAGACTTTCTTTTGTGCCATTGAAGCAACATTTTACTAATGGCTTTTTGGTTTTCCATTTGTCTTTCGCTCAGTTGATGTGGCACCCATTTTCCTTCCTTTAAAATCTTTCCCATTGCTTGTAAATGATCGGAAATTGTTTGCTGAGCAACGTTTAATCTTTCTGCAAGTTGATTTTGAGTTTGACACACATCTTCATCCAATAATGCTTGTAATTGTTGGTCTTCAAACTTTTTCAGTTGACCTGAACGTTCTTTGTCTTTCACATCAAAATCATCACTTTTAACGCATTTAAACCAGCGTTCACAAGTATCTTGAGATGGAGCATGTTCACCATAAGCTTCCCGAAGTATACAATAACTTTCAGCAGCACTTTTCTTCAAAGTAAAGTAATGAACTAAAACTTCCCGCTCTTTTTTTGGCATGAAATTGGACATTTTTGAGCGTAAAAATATCTATGATGTTAATACCTTCAGCAAACTTGACATATGAAGTTTTAAAGCTTGTTGTCAATACAACAAAATAGCATACACATCAAATCGCATATCAACATATGTGTAACTCCATCTATTGAAAAAATCTGCTTTATTAACCGGTATACCAAGGACTTGCTGTATCAGCATTTTCCCATGCCTGTAACACTAGCTTAGAACAAAAGTTATGAAGTGTTTCTAAGGGGAGGTCTTTTGAAGGGGAGGGGGAACTAAGAGGGGGGAGAGGAGGTGGAGGTGGAATCCTAATCCAACTCCTCACTAACCAGAGACTTCTTATTGGGACTCATCCTGAGGCTGCTCAGCAGCAGGGAGGAGGGAAGGGTGAGTGCAGCCTGACTAGGCCACTGTTTGAATGGAGGAGCCAGCAGTCTTGGGGTTTCATTACCAGGTGCTGCTTATAAATTGTGGGAAACCCACCACAAAGAAAAGGAGAGGCCTGTTTTCTGTCCTTTCACTAACTTGTTGCAGTCAATATACCTACCGGTTTCTGGGAGCCAAAGCAGCAGGATTCCAAATAAGGTTCACAAGAAACGCCTGTGAAGAAGTCTGTCCACTGTGAGGGTGACAGGAAACTGAAATCGGATTTAGAAAAGACACAAACAGAAACAGAAACCAGCATAGGGCTGCTCTGAGGACCACGAGAAGGCATTTCCCCTTCTCCTTATTAATAGTTTGGGAGAAATTAAAATTACCATAAAAAAGAAAAAGCTTATAATTGATAAAATCAATCGGGAGCCGAAAACCAGGATTACAGGCTTTATTAGGGGAAAGAGACCTGCCGGGCTGTCTCACAGGGGAGAAGAGCAACACGTGCAGAGGTGAACATGCCTTTTGAGGGGAGGAATGGGAAGGAATGGGGGCTTAGTGTACTCGGCATGCGCTGATTGGTGGCTTAATGTATGGTCCCTATAAGGTACATAGTCACTCACTCAGGTACTTAGGGACAAGGGCTTAGGGCCGTGGTCGGCAAACTTCGGCTCGTGAGCCACATGTGGCTCTTTGGCCCCTTGAGTGTGGCTCTTCCACAAAATACCATGGCCTGGGCGAGTCTATTTTGAAGAAGTGGAGTTAGAAGAAGTTTAAGTTTAAAAAATTTGGCTCTCAAAAGATATTTCAATCATCGTACTGTTGATATTTGGCTCTGTTGACTAATGAGTTTGCCGACCACTGGCTTAGGGTATTTGGCAGGTGTTGATTGCCTCAGTAGTTACAGATAATGCATTCCGGTTGACTCAGTGGTCCCAGAATCTGGACAGCACAATTATTCTAAACTAGAGGCCCGGTGCACGAAATTCGTGCACGGAGGGGGTTGTCCCTCAGCCCAGCCTGTACCCTCTCCAATCTGGGACATCCCTCTCACAATCCAGGACTGCTGGCTCCCTACTGCTTGCCTGCCTGCCTTCCTGATTGCCCCTAACCGCTTCTGCCTGCCAGCCTGATCACCTCCTAACAACTCCCCTGCCAGCCTGTTTGCCCCAACTTCCCTCCTCTGCCAGCCTGGTCACCCCTAACTGCCCTCTCCTGCAGGGTTGATCACCTCCAACTGCCCTCCCTTGCAGGCCTGGTCCTTCTCAACTGCCCTCCTTTGCAGGCCGGGTGCCTCCCAACTGCCCTCTCCTGCTGGCCATCTTGTGGTGGCCATCTTGTGTCCACATGGGGGCAGGATCTTTGACCACATGGGGGCAGCTATATTGTGTGTTGCAGTGATGATCAATCTGCAGATTACTCTTTTATTAGATAGGATAGAGGCCTGGTACAGGGGTGGGGCCAGCTGGTTTGCCCTGAAGGGCGTCCCTGATCAGGTGGGGGTTCCCTTGGGGCATGGGGCGGCCTGAGCGAGGGGCCTGTGGTGGTTTGCAGACGGGCCATGCCCCCTGGCAACGCAAGCGGAGGCCCTGGTATCTGGAATTTATTTTCCTTCTACAATTGAAACTTTGTAGCCTGGAGCAGAGCCAAGCCTGGGGCTCCCTCCGAGGCCGGTAGCCATTTGTGTTAGGGGTTATAATTGAAACTTTGTTGCCTTAAGCGGGTGGGCCCGGCCAGGGTGTGTGGAAAGCTTTGCTTCCCCTGTTGCCAGCAGCAACCCTGGCCTGCTCTCTCAAGCTCCATTCTGCCGCCATTTGTTTGAATTTGTTTACCTTCTATAATTGAAACTTTGTAGCTTGAGTGGAGGCTTAGGCCTGGCAAGGGCAGGCGGAAAGCTTGGCTTCTCTGTTACCTAGGAAACCTTGCTCTCTGTGGCTGTAGCCATCTTGGTTTGGGTTAATTTGCATACTCGCTCTGATTGGATTGTGGGCGTGGCTTGTGGGCGTGGCTTGTGGGTGTGTTGGAGGTATGGTCAGTTTGCATATTTGTCTATTATTAGATAGGATACCTTTGTGATATTCTGCCAATATAAGCCAAATGTGGCAAGCTTTTTGGCGCTGCGAGATCTGGAGCATGTTGCTCCTCGAAGCCACTGGCCTTTAATAAATGACTCCATAATTTGACTTTTTGAGGCGTCCTTTGTGAGACTCGGGTACAATACAACAGTTCAATGTATAGTCCATATAAGGTGCCTGGTTAGGAACTCAGGTATGTCCAGGCCGCAGGTGCAGGTTACATCATACTCCACCCACCAGTTGGGGGAAGGGAGGATCTATCAATAATTCCATGTGTGAGCCCCTGTAATTCTCCTATCTTTCCAATAAATAAAGTAGAAAAACATTGAGATTTGTACAAAATCTCAGAGCTGAATATGGGAGTTATACCCAGACATCCTGCAGTTCCAAATCCACACCTTATTATCAGCCATTCCTGTGACTGCCAATATTTTTCAGTAATAGACTTGTAACCGGATCATCAGTGGGTCCAGGCTGCCTGTTACTATTGGAGCCAGTTTAGCAGAGACAGGGTTGAATCACATATGAGTGTTTATTCCAATAATGCCAGCAGTATGGGAGAGCAGCAGGTCACCCACAAAAATCTGCTCTGCACCCCACTATAGGCCAGTTGCTTATATTGGGTAGAAGGACAATTACATGGGGAAGGGGAAGCAGGCAAAAGGGTATGCCAAATGGGCAATTTACAGGTAATGCAGGCTGCTCATTTGCAAAGGTCTGCCGGTATGCAAAGCCTGGGGGTCTTCAAAGGGCCAGCGATATGCAAAGGGCTGGGGGGGTCTGGTTTCTGCAACTAGGTTGTTAATCTTTCCATGATAATAGGCAGATCCGGATGTGGAGGATGGGCCGGATTTCCAGGTGAGCTCCCAGGTCCCCGCATGCAACACCCAGCCAGGTTAGAATGTGCCTTCTTGAATCAGAACAAAACAATCACGGTCAACAGAGCATGATTAATATTTCTTAAATTATAGCTGCTCCCCAATATTCTATTTCTGCCCCTATCATTAGTGTCCCTGGAGATACAAACTTCCCTGTCACTCATGGGAGCGAGGTTCTTATATCTTTAGAAAACGAGTCTTCTAAGATTCGCACAAGAGAATGAGATGTGGTAAAAGGCTTTATTTGCATGGAGTTACATCCTCAGGTTCCAAAGTCCCGTGCCCCTGTAACGCCCGGAACGCTGGCCGCACTCACAAAGCACCAAGAGATGCCTCTCATGCAAAAAGCAAAGGGTTTATTGGTACAGGCATGCCCGGTCCCACAACATACTCTGAATACAGAGCAGAGGTTGTGGGCCCCGAAGTAGGGTTTGAACACAGGTTAAATACACTTTAGGGGGCAGGGTCTTTCCATTTTACAACCCGGTAACTTTCCACTGTGGTTTTCTGCTTCCTGGAACAATTAAGACAATTAAGTCTGTTGACATACAAACATTTTTCTTTAGGTATACACAAGCTCTTGGTATTGGGTTCCCCCCAGCCATAGATGGCTATCTGGTTTCTATCTCAAAGTTCTTGGCTGACTTATTCTAATTGTCTTCAACTGACCTTGTCTTCAACTGACCTCAGGCCCTTACTGAAATGCTGGCTTTTATGATTTTACAACTCTTCATTCCCCCCTTTTTCTGTGGCCGGTCTCTAATCCTAGAGACCTTCAGATTCATCTAATGCTGAGTATTGCTGCCTGATTAAAGTGATGCTGGTGGGCGAAGGGCAAGGTTTGGGCCCACAGGTATGGGGACAGCTTCCTGTCTCAGTCTTATTGTAAACCATAATCCATAATCATAGCCCGGAGTATAGAATCTAAGACCCCATGTTCTGCCCTTATACCAGGACAGTAGATTCTCTGATTTTCTCCCGTTCTCAGTGAAGGAAATGTTTAACCCGTTACATAGAATGCCTGTCCCACAAGGGGCTGGTATTTCACAATCAGTGCTGGATCTTCCCATGATATTCCTCAATACCTGTATCCAGTCCCTTGGGGAACCTCGTATTCACTAGGCTGCCCCTGTTTTTTCACACCCCCAAGCAGCACAATAGAGATTCAGGCCCCCCCACAGGTCCTTATTTTTCCTCGTTCCCTCCCTTCCTTGGGGCATACATAAAATTCAATGTTACCGAGAACACACCCCTGGCGGGAATCACTGCACCCTGAGGTATGGGTACCGCTGGGATGGTGCCCATGATCTCGTATGAGCAGGGGGAGTTTGGTGGGGTCTTCTACTGCTCCCAGATCCCAAGTGTCTAATACTGTCAGTCTTTTCTACCGTCCATTCTGGTCCCGGCTGCTGCGGCGCAGGCTTGAGATGGGAGGCATGGATCCAAGACGTGATGTCATCTACTTTTACTGCTGTCGGGGTGGTCGGCAGCACCACGTAGGGTCCTTTCCACCGGGGCTCTAGGCTGTGAGTCTGGTGTCTTCTTACGAGTACCGAGTCTCCGACTTGGAATGAGTGGGGCACTCTAAGGTCTCCTGGTTGATAAGCGGAGGCCAACGGCTTCCAGACAAATTACTGGATCCCTTCCAGAGCCTTTAACCTGGCAAGCAGAGGGGTATAGGGTAATGAGCCTTTACCTAGAATGGGTGATATTCTTGAGACCGGAGGTGGGGTTCCATACAGAATTTCAAAAGGGGTGAGATTGTACATAGAGGACGAGGGCGTGTTTCGAGCCCGAAACAGAGCATAAGGCAGGAGCAAAGTCCAGTCCTGAACGCCAGTCTCTAAGGTCAATTTAGTTAAGGTCTCCTTAATGGTTCTATTCATTCTCTCTACCTGCCCTGAACTTTGGGGACGATAGGCACAATGTAATTTCCAATTAATCCCCAACACCCTGGCCACTCCCTGACTTACCTGGGCCACGAAAGCAGGTCCATTGTCTGACCCAATTACCTGGGGCAGTCCAAACCGAGGAAAAAGTTCTTCCATAATCTTCTTTACCACCACTTGGGCTGTTTCCCTCCGGGTGGGGTAGGCCTCTACCCATCCTGAGAAAGTATCTACAAAAACTAAGAGAAATCTTAACCCATACTTGGCTGGCCTGATTTCAGTAAAGTCCACTTCCCAGAATTGGCCAGGCCCATTCCCCCTTAGTCTCTTTCCCTCTGAGGTTTGGGATGGATGTGCGTTCACAACCTGACAGGCTCGACAATTCTTAGCTACTTGTTCCGTCAACCTCTTGTTTTCTGTAGCCGTTAAGGAAAAGGGTTGTTCCCTCAGCAGTTCTTGCATTTTTCTGGCACCTAGATGAGTGAGCTGATGAACATGCTGTAAGTAGGAAGTCGCCTGTTGTTCCTTACTCTCAGCAGTTATGGGTGTCAGGTTCTCCTCATGAGTCTTAGTCACTAGTGCTAGAACTTCTGCCCCTCGAAGGGCTGCTGCCTTTGCTTCCTCATCTGCCCGCCGGTTCCCTGCGGCTATGGGGTCTGATCCTTTCTGATGACCGGGGCAATGGACTATAGCCAATTCGGTGGGCAGCAGAACGGCCGCCAGTAGCCTAAGGATTTCAGCCTTATGCTTAATGTCCTTTCCGGCTGAGGTTAGTAGTCCTCTTTGCTGGTATATGGCCCCATGTACATGAGCAGTAGCAAACGCATAGCGGCTGTCAGTGTAGATGGTGGCCTTTTTTTTTTTCCTTTAGCTAATTCTAAGGCTCTCGTGAAAGCAATTAGCTCCGCTTTCTGGGCTGAGGTCCCTTCTGGCAGCCCTGCTGACCATATGGTCTTAGTTCTGCTGACTACCGCCGCCCCCGCATGTCTCTTACCATCTCGCAGGAAGCTGCTACCGTCCGTGAACCAGGTTACTTCTGAGTTAGGTAATGGAAGGTCCTTCAGGTGGCGGCGAATTCCTGCTTCCTCTGCCAAGATGTCCTGGCAGGAGTGCAAGACCGGATTCGCAGCTTCGTCCGGGAGCAGGGTGGCAGGGTTTAAGGTAGACGGGGGCCTGAAGGTTACCCGATCCTTATCCAATAAAATGCTTTGATAATGGGTGATGCGTGCATTTGAGAGCCATCGGTCTGGGGGCTGCCTGATGACGCTTTCCAGAGTATGCGGGGCTATGATGGTCAATTTTTGTCCCAAAGTCAATTTGTTAGCGTCTTTGGCCAACAGAGCGGCGGCAGCTATAGCTTTCAAACAGCGGGGCCATCCTCCTGCTACTGATTCCAGACATTTGGACAGATAGGCCACTGGCCTCCTTCAGGGTCCCAAGGTCTGAGTTAGGACTTCTCGGCTCAACATTGGGGAGTGCCAGTGCTGGGGCTGACAATAGGGCCCTCTTGATGTCATCAAAGGCCTGCTGCTGTTCTGGCCCCCAGGAAAATTCCGCATCCCCTTTTAGAAGTGGATAAAGTGGGGCGGCTAATGACGCAAACCCCGGGATCCATAGTCTACAGAACCCGGCCGTCCCCAGGAACTCTCGGAGTTGTTTCCTGGAGGCAGGTACGGGAATCTGCACAACAGTCTTTTTCCGTGCCTCCGTCAACCACCGCTTTCCTTCCCGGAGAGTATATCCTAGGAAAGTTACTTCCCGCCTACATATCTGGGCCTTCTTAGCTGATGCCCGGTACCCCAGCTGAGCAAGCTCTTGCAATAGGGAACGGGTCCCATACTCACATTCCTCCTGAGACGGTGCAGCCAACAGTAGGTCGTCTACATACTAGAGCAGAGTCACCTCCGGGTGTCGGGTTCTGAAGGGACCCAGGTCCTGGTGGAGGGCCTCATCGAAAATGGTGGGTGAATTCTTAAAGCCCTGGGGTAGCCTTGTCCAGGTCAGTTGCCCCGCTATCCCGGCCTCTGGATCAGTCCACTCAAAGGCAAACAATGGTTGGCTGCTTTCACAAAGCCGTAGACAGAAGAAAGCATCCTTCAAATCTAATACAGTAGACCAGGTTCTGTCAGGTTGGAGGGTGCTTAGAAGGTTGTAGGGGTTAGGTACAGTGGAATGTATGTCCTGTACCCTACTATTAATCTCCCTCAGATCCTGTACTGGTCGGTAGTCTCCCGTTCCTGGCTTCTTGACAGGGAGGAGTGGTGTGTTCCAGGCTGACTGGCAGGGCCTCAAAACCCCCTCTTGGATTAGCTTCTGAATATGTGGTCTGATTCCTTCCCGAGCCTCCCTACTCATGGGGTACTGCCTGACTCGAATTGGGACTGCAGAGGTCTTCAAGGTAATCACCATTGGGGGTTGATTTTCTGCCAGCCCTAGCCCGGCTTTCTCGGCCCAAGCATCTGGGTATTCCTCAAGCCATGCCGTCATGTCCTGGACCTTTTGGGACAGTCTCTTTTCCAATGGCCCTTCTCCTTGCAATATGCGCACTGGTCCGAGTCCAAATTTGACCGCCATCGTGGACCCAGGTCCCCTCCCTTTCTACTTCCTTTCTCTTGTGTTACTAACTACTGTGGCCAGGATTTTAGTCAATGCCTTGTCTCTCCTCTGTCTCCCTTTTGTGAAAAACCTTGTCTGCCTCCTTAACTAGGTCTCTGAGAGTCAAATCCTGGAGCCCATCAAGGCACCGTAGTTTACGCCTTATATCCGCAGCTGATTGGCCAATAAAGGCCATGGCCACCGAGGCCTTCTGTTCCTCTGATTGTGGATCAAAGGGCGTAAACCTCCGATAGGCCTCCATTAACCTCTCTAAAAAGACTGTGGGCGATTCGGGGGGCCCCTGAACGATTTCCCTTACCTTGGCCAAATTGGTGGGCCGCCTGGAGGCTGCCCGGAGACCTGCCACAAGAGCCTGGCGGTAGGAGGACAGATGCTCCCTACCTTCCGGGGTGTTAGGGTCCCAGTCTGGGCGGCGCAGGGGGAAGATGTCGTCAATGTGGTCTTGCAATTGCGTTGGTTGTCCGTCCCGCCCGGGAACATTTTTCCGCGCCTCTAGGAGCCTAGTTTCTCCCCTCAGTGGTGAAGAGGGTTCCCAGGAGTTGCTGACAGCCATCCCAAATGGGTTGACGGGAGAACATTAAGGGCTCCACGAGACCTGTTAACCTAGGATAGGGCGGAGGAGAGTCTAAAAGGATCAGATCAGGTTGTGAGTCCGGGTGGATGGGAGGGGCCGAGGGCAGCGGGGAAGGGGTAGCTGGTTTCACAGGCAACATCACGGTCTGCGACGTCGTCGGCAGGGTCCTGGGGAGAGAACTGAGGAGCCAGAAAGGCTTTCTGACCAATGATCCAAGGTCAGGGACAGAGGAGTGGAGGTGGACTGACCCATGACAAGAACCATACAAATGACAGTAAACATTGAACAGAAGACAAGGACGAACACAACACGCTCAGACAAAAATCCAAAAGGTCTCACAGCACCAATTGACCTGGCTGGCAACAGAATTTCAGAGTACTCTAACAGATGGGAGGATTCCAGGCGCCCCTGGGCCTCCCCAGATTGGAGGATTCCAGGCGCCCCTGGGCCTCCCCAGATGGGAGGATTCCAGGCGTCCCTGGGCCTCCCCAGATTCCACCAGGGCGTCCCCCGGGGATGTGGCTTGCGACCCGAGGACACGTCTGTCGTCGCAGTCGGGGGAGACTTACGCCCCTCCCCGACAGCCACCAGACCAAACAGATTTGCCAGCCTTAACCCTCAAACTAAACAGCAAACAGAAGACAAGGACAAGCGATCGCTATCCGAGAGGCGCCATTACTTACCCCAAGAAGCGTCTGTTGGAGCCTGAAGGCGGCTGCAGCAATCTCGGTGGGACCTCCAAATGTAACGCCCGGAACGCTGGCCGCACTCACAAAGCACCAAGAGACGCCTCTCATGCAAAAAGCAAAGGGTTTATTGGTACAGGCATGCCCGGTCCCACAACATACTCTGAACACAGAGCAGAGGTTGTGGGCCCCGAAGCAGGGTTTGAACACAGGTTAAATACACTTTAGGGGGCAGGGTCTTTCCATTTTACAACCCGGTAACTTTCCACTGTGGTTTTCTGCTTCCTGGAACAATTAAGACAATTAAGTCTGTTGACATACAAACATTTTTCTTTAGGTATACACAAGCTCTTGGTATGGGTTCCCCCCAGCCATAGATGGCTATCTGGTTTCTATCTCAAAGTTCTTGGCTGACTTATTCTAATTGTCTTCAACTGACCTTGTCTTCAACTGACCTCAGGCCCTTACTGAAATGCTGGCTTTTATGATTTTACAACTCTTCACCCTTAAACCAGTCCTGAAAAGGGTGTAGCTGGGCTTCCAGTAGAGCCAACAGAGGGCCAGTGACCAGAGTGTCTGTTCCATATTGGAGTTGGGTCCAGTGTAGCATCCAAGCTAATTAAAGTCCTTTAGTTCATTGTGTGGAGCCCCACATGGCCGTGGACCACATGGACTTGGGAGCGCAGGCCCCTGCAACAGGAGTCACAGGAGCGTAAAAGAGTGTGGTGCTTTGTCTAGAAGTTTAAATATTCACGTTTTGCATGCTTGCAGTGGCTACGCCCTCCGGACCACTGACTCCCTTCCAGGTGTGATTGACAGACAGGTAGGTACTTTCCCATATCACTCAGACCTTACTGGGTATGCATCTAAACTGCCTTTGTCCAATCCCTTCCCCCATTGGTCAGCGGAAAATAGACTTGGAGAATGTCAAACTAGCAAAGCTGTATAAATGGCATGCATGTATTATTTTAGTCTTCCCCTTTTGCCGAAACCGATCATTGTCACTAATAGAGAAATGTGAAAAGGGAATCCGGAAGGCTGGTTAACCTTAATTGCTCTGAATGGTCAGAGCTAATCACTCATTGTTTAGTTGAGACATTGGTAGTTAAAGCAACCTCCACCTGTTAGTCATATGTAAATTCTTGCTGATTGTCTATTATTGGAATCTCCTGCCTAAAGGATATGGGTGTATCTCATAACCTTAATAAAAGGGATAGCAAGGCCAGAGCAGTGGGTAGTCCTCCCCCTACAGGTGGACTCCCGCCTGGCCCCCCATTTCCCAAATTAATTCTTTTCTAGTCTCTCTTCATTTTGTGTGCGGCCTTCTCCAGAACCCGAACCCTGAACAGGAACCCTGAACCACGTGGGATGTGAAAGGGGCTCCCACACCCTTTGCTCCTTTTCTGTTCAATAATAACCAGATTGTTACAATGGTATAATGGTAGCTATGCCTTTGGTGTAGCTCACAACTTTAGAATGTTGTGGAAACAACAGGCCTTCTTAATTTTTTAAGTCAGCCCATAAAGAATGGAAAATAGGTTGCAGAATGATTACATGTTATACAGAAATTAAAACAATTGGCAAGTATCAAAATTCTAGGGCATTCTAAAGAGGCCACCATGGAAGCAAAATGAAATTATTTAGCTTATTTTGCAGCTAAACCTGTTTTACCATTCCCAAGGGAAATGGACAGAGGTTCCATATACCCAAGGCTTTATGGCTCTCAGAGGTGACCCTAATCTATGTGCTGTCTATAAACTAGTAAAATATTCCCAGATGGATAAACACTACAAAAATGGGTGAATGGATTTGTCAGTCTGTTGCCAACATTTGGGTGGCAACCCAATTATTGAGGTTAAATAAATAAATATGTGCTGTCCTTGTTTTACAAATGCAGTCTTAGTGCCAAAGGTGTGGATCAAGAACATCCCAACCCCAATAAGTCCTTTACCTTCCTCAAGGAGCTCCCCTACTCATCTCAAGTGGTTATAGATAATTGACTATGAAATCAAAATTCTAGGACATTTGAAATGCAAATAGCTGGACTTCATCAAGAACTCTTATGTGGGCCATCTTTTAAAATGCAAATGTTGGAAGGTGATTCTTTTCCAAAAAAAAAAAACTTAGCCATCTAAGCAAATCAATGTAACTCATTTCAGCTATTCCTTTCTAAATTAGTAAATTTGATAAATTTATTACATCTCTAGATACTTTGAAATAACATGAAATACTAAGACATTGATTGCTTAGACGAGTCTTGGGTTCGCCTGCTCTTGGCTTTTGCTGCAGAGGGGCTGTGGGGAAAACTTGGAGCTATTGATATAAATGCCTAATACTTTCTTAGAGGTGTGTTTCTTGAAAGTGCCAATTGAGAAATCTATGTTTATAAAGATTATGAAATATGTTCATAAAAGTCAATCTGGGGAATACTGGTTGCTTAGTTTTTTGGTTATCATTGGAAATTGAAGTTTCTAAAAATTAGAAATTCTAATAAAATTGGAAAGAAGTTATATGGTTTTGGTAATAGAAGGCATGAGATATAGAAATTCATTTTTGAGGGAAAAGGAAGAAAGCGAGTTGTGTTAAGGATAGTTATTTCTGAATGGGCAAGAAGGTTTGTGGAAATTACAGAAAGGTTTGTAAAGGGTTGTTAAGACTATAAAAGTTTGTGAAAGTTTTAAGTTTATAAAAAAAGAAACCCAGCCTGGCTCTCTCCTGTTGCTTAATTCCTTACATAGTAGCCAAGACTTACTTTGTTGCCACTACTCATTCATAGCCCTTGACACTTTCATTGAAAGTCTCAACAGATCTATCTGCTTGGCATTTAGAAACTTCCCTCCCCTTTTCTAGTCTTCTTAAAAGATGTAAAAAGCAAATAAGAAAAATCCTGTGCCTTCTCTACAAAAATTAGGAACTCAAATTATGTGTATGGTCTTTATGTGTTTGTCTATGTATTTATTATATGTAACTAGTGCCCCGGTGCACAGATTCGTGCACATTAAAAGGAAATTAATTAGAAGGTGGCCAGTGGGGCGGGACTGGGTGAGAAGGGCTGGACACACCTGGAGCCAACCTCCTGCAGTCCCTCCCTGGCTGGCTGGACCTGGGGCAGCACTGGGGCTCAAAGGGCATCTGTGGAGTGAGTGGGGTCCCTCCGACAGGTGGGGTCCCTCAGCCTGGCCTGCGGGGATTGGGCCGAAACCAGCTCTCTGACATCCCCCAAGAGGTTCCAGATTGCAAGAGGGTTGTTCTTGAGTGATGCACCCTGGAATCAGGCTTGCTCCTCTCTGATTCCAGGGTGCATCACCTGAGAACCACCATTACCGAATCACTGCAGCTTGGCAGCTTCTGCATTGTCTGCCCCCTGGTGGTCAGTGCGCATCATAGCTACCGGTCGGATAGTTACTTAGCCTTTTATATAAATATATAGATGTGTTTTCTGCCTCTGGATGGCATTACTAGGGTGTGATATTTTATTGGCCTAAAGAGATTAAATACTTATCTAGGTTAAGCAGGATCCTATGATCGGGACAAAATCCTATCTAATAATAGAGTAACATGTAAATTACCATCACTCCGCTACGCCCACGATTGGGCGGCGGGAGGCTGGGGGGAGGGACTCAGGGTGGCCTATCCGGCCATTGAGAGGCACGGATCCGCTGCCACTGAGGGGGGCTACCCTGCTGTTGAGAGGCGCAGGGGGCGGGACTTCCACCCCCTGCGCCTCTCAGCGGCCACACCTCTCAACAGCAGGGTAGCTCCCCTCAGCGGCCACGGACCATCAAAAGTGGGGGAGCTGGGTGCCTGTCCGCTGGTGCACCAGGCCTTTCAGAAGCCGAGCCGGAGGCTTCTGAAAGGCCTGGTGCACCAGCGGACAGGCACCCAGCTCCACCGCGAAAAGTGAAAGTGTGTAGGGGACCCTACACATGCATGATTCAATCATGCACTGGGCCTCTAGTATTTAATATTAAAACCAGTTTAAGTTTGATTCATGTCTTTTAGAGTTATTACCATAAAATATGTATTTGTTTTACCTAGATTGACAAGGAATTTATGATATAACTAGACGCCCGATGCATAAAGATTCATGCAGAATGGGCCTTCCTTACCCTGGCTGCCAGCATAGCCTTTGCTCTAGCCTGGAGCCACCTTTCTGCCTTTGCTCCACTTGGAGCCGCCTTTTCACCTTCCCACGCTGCCCAGAGGCCCAGAGTGGCTGGGGCGGTGCAAAATGCCTGCGTCATTGCCATGGCGATGACACAAGTGTCCTGCCCCTGGCCACTGGGCACCTGTGTATGCAAATTAACCTGCCATCTTTGTTGGGTTGATTTGCATACTTACTCCTGATTGGCTAGTGGGTGTCACGAAGGTACAGTCAATTTGCATATTTCTCTTTTATTGGTGTAGATCTCTTTGTTAAGTATATTTGACAACTTTCTCAAAGTTTAGGTTTTAAGAGATTTTTTAACCAAAAGATGACTTTGAGTTATTCCAATGGGCCTTGAAATACCTCAAGGATTTATTTTCTCTCTTTATAAAAGAAAAGCTTTTAAACTAATTAGGCCCATTTAATATGCTTGAAATTACATGGGAAGCTTTGCCAAAATAATGATAATAATAATAAAATTGTTCTATTTTTCTACATATATTTTTATTAAAGTGGGTGTTATAAAAATTTTATCTTGCCCTAGGAAGGAACTTGCAAAGATTCAAAGCCAAGTTAAAACAAGGAGCTCACAGGGGTAGCAAGTGTCCTGTCAGTGACACCAGGCAGGCCAAACGTGATGGTTCCCTGTAGGGGCATCCGGCAGTGGTACTTTGGACATCGGGAGTTTGCAAAGTTGTGTATTGAATCATATATATATATATAATACTTTATATTATTCTCTGTCATTCTACAGTAATTATTATTTACCAAGAAATTGTCTTGAAATGTTATGTCTTACAAAAAAGCAAAGTTTTTTTTATCAATTACATTATAATCAAACCTATAACTATGCTACTTTAAGTTTTGTCATTTATAGACAGTCATTGTTTTACTCTGATGCATTTGCAGATATGTTACATCTTTAGAAAAATACATGAAAAGGACTCTGACTTGCTCTAAATTAGACGTTTCTAAGTAGGTCATATCTTTGACCTAGATAAAGATTTATAGAACTCTAAGGAATAACTGAATTCATGAAAATACTGGCAAATAATCAGAATAAACAAAAAAAATGGTTATGGGACTAAATGAACTGAGAACATTTATTCTTATGACTGTTTTAGTATTGCTGATTTTTAAATCTTTTTGTTTTCCAACTATAAGGAAAACTAAAAGGAGACATTCTGCATTATCATCAATGGCTCATTAACAAGGTTATAGGGACTGATAAATTAGTAACATTCATTTCACAGTGTGCTCCCAGCAGACAAAGATTTCAAAGACCACAACTTACAACCAGGAGATGTTCGTCTACTTAATTAAAGACTCTCTCCAACAGTGCTGGAGGGGACCTCACCTTAACAGTGCCTACCCGCAAATGGACATCTGCCCCTGTCTCTAATACTACCCTCTGTCTACTGCTACAGTGGAGATCAAAGACTCTTCAAGGATGAAAAGCCCAAATATCAGACAGCCATCCGGAGACACTGACAAGGCCTGTATACCTACAAATTAATGTTACTAATAATTACTATAATTATTATACTTGTTTTTTAGCCTTTTCTCGAACCCATCTCATGCTCAGATTATAAAAACTAAAAAGGTGTGTGTTATGCCCTCAAAACTATAAGTGAAATGTCATATTAGATGCAAAATATATAAAAGTGAGACAGGTAACAAAACTTGGATCTCATAATAATAGCTTGAGATTAGAAATAATCTAGAGTGTTTTTCTTAATAAAGACCCATAAGACCTAACTGCCTCCCATTTACCTGTCTTTCACTTTGGAGGAAAAAAAAAAAAATTGGCCTTGACTTCCATCCAAGGTTATAGTCTTGCCCCATCCCCAATGATCCATCGCTCAGCAAGACAAGCGCTAACACTGAGATTTCCTAGGAATGAGCCTTCCTAGCACTGTGGGACCTTGTTATCCAACCAAAAGGTTGATCATCATTGCATCCTTTGGATTGCTTTATGGCCAAAAGGGGTATGTATGGACAAAAAGGGGACACATGCTAACCTGACCAGCTCAGGGAAGGCCTGTGGTGTCAGGAACCAAGAGTCGGTCAGAGGATTAACTCTGACCTTCAGTAAGTTACTGAAACTAGGCCCACTTCCTCTTGCCTGAGGACAAAGCATTTCTTCTGTAGCCGCACTTCAACCGCCACACCCTTTATCTATAGTTATGACTTTAGCCGATTATCTAGGTCAGCCCCCACCCCTCCTAGGTATCCACCCTTCTAGAAATCACATATAAGGAACGCTGTAAAAATAAAATTTTGAGGCTTGATCAGAATCCCTTTTGTCTTGCCTCCATTCTTTGCGTCCCTTGTCTGTCTCTCATTCTCTTAGGTGCGCTGCCTCGGTACCCCCGTTAGAAGACCCCGCAGGTCGGGGAAACTGTGGGGTGGCCTTGCAACCTCAGAGACCTAAAGTAACCACAAAGGATGGTCTGAAATTAAAACTTTTTAACTAAAAGCAGTTTATAGCAGGTAGTCATGTCCTAGGCTGGCATCTTCCCTGACAATCTTTACCTTAAGTGAACCTGTCTATTGTCTTTTTGAATCTATAATAACATATCTTTGGATTGTCAAAGTAATTTTCCTTTTTCCAGACCCCTCAAAGCCAGACACCACTCTGTGGAGACCACACATCCCCTATTGTTATTGAGTTAATTGTTGACTGTTAACTAGCCCATACCCACCTACTAGTATGTAAAAGATGTATGTGTCTGTCATTTTACTTTTCATCCAATCCCAGAGGCTTCCTCATTTTGCTTTCTTCCATTTCCCTCATCTGTCACCAGTGGATTTCATGCAACCGCTTGCATCTCCTCCTTTGATTGTGATGTATAAAATAAGGGGCAAACTTACCCTTCTTTGGAGCAATATCTCAATCTGTTGAGATTTTGCTTCCTGGCAATTGTCGACAATTTGGGTCAAATAAACTCACAAAAATTCTCTATAGGTTTGAATGTTTCTTATGTTGACAATCCTAAAGGTAACATGGCAAAAAAAGGGATGAGGGTGGGGGACTCAGGCTATTCATTCTAACGGCCTAAAGCCTCAGCGTCTTTATCTGTAAACTACAATCTCCACATAGAAGTTTCTGTAAAGTTAAATAAGTCTATAAACACAACAAACTTAATCCAAATGGCCATTTGCTGAGAACTGGCTAATTAATTTATTGGCTGTTTTTTGTTTTCTTATGGGTCAACTCGGCTAGGCTGCAGTCCCCAGTTACTGGATTAGACACTACGCTAGGTGTTGCTGTGAAGGGATTTGGCAGATGGAGTAAGAGTCCCCAATGAGACATTACGGATGATCTCAGGGAGCATCCTGGATAACGTAGGTGGGCCTGGTTCAATCAGTTGAAAGGCCTCAGAAGCAGAAGCCTTAAAAGCTTCCGTGAAAAAAAGAAATTCCACCTGTGAACAGCAGTCTCACCCATTCCGGTGAAACCCATCCTGCTCACACTCTTCCCCTCCGCTCTGCCTCAGACAACTTCAGCCTACGCCTGTGAGTTCCACCTGCCGTGGTCTTCCTGTTTTGACCACTGGCCCTATGGGTTTCAGGCTTGCTTAGTCAGCACCCACAATCCATAAGCAAATTGCTTGTAATAAATGTGTACATTTACGTATATACTGTACTGGTTCTGCCTCTCTTGTTGAAGCCTGACTGACACCCACTAACTGGAAGGGGATGCGCCTGAAAGGAATGAGGTATGCATTCTAGGCCCTTCCAGGCCCCACTGAGAGTAATACAATAGTAAAGGAAATGAAAAGGTATGTTGATAAATAAACTTAATTTTGCTCCTCTATTAAAACAAAGTAAATAGCCCGGCCAAAGTAAATAGCTCAGTGGCAGAGCATTGACTCATGCACCTGGAGATCTCTGTTTGATTCCTGGTCAGGGCACAGGCCCGGGTTGCAGGCTCAATCCCCAGTAGGGGGCATGCAGGAAGCAGCAGGTCAATGTTTCTCTCTCACTGATGTTTCTCTCTCTCTCTCTCTCCCTCTCCCTTCCCCTCTCTGAAATCAATAATAAAAAGAAGTACATTATAGAAAGAGGATTTCTTTTAAAAATTCATAAATCTATAAATAAGGGGAGAGCAGAGAGGCAACAACTGCAAAGTTGTTTTAGAAGCTGAAAGCAGGTGGACCAATGGCAGCACAGTGGAGAGCAGGGATGCCATCGATGTCCAATGCCTTCCGATCCCCACGGTCCAGCAGAACAGAGGCCCATTCCTCTCCCTGGCACTGTCAGGCCGAATCCGAGCCGCCCTGCTTTCGTTGTCAGAGGTAAACTGGCATGTTCTTTCCTGGCTGCTAGGACAGGTACACACAGGAGTTACTCTGCAGGCCAAGTGCAGAGCAGCACTGTTCGACTCATCTTCATCCATGTGGACCCTGAGAGAGAAGGCGCCTACAAGGGCTCCTGGTGGCCAACTGGGCTCAAATGTAAAAAACAGCCAAGCAGTCATTTCTACACGAGCTCTCACGCCACTTGCCCCTCAGGGAGGAGGCTGCACTGAACTACCACCCTCTGCACTGTGTTTCTGCCATATGAGCCAGCCTTACATAGGAGTTCCTGGAATCCTATTTTCACCAATAGGACTGAGGTTTCCCTCATCCAGTCAGAGCTGCACAGGTATATCCCCATCAGCTTCTTCACTGATCAATCAGAGCAGCTTCAATGAGGACGGTCAGTGCCTTTTGGACCAAACTACAAGGCATTTGAGTCCTCATTTGCATGAGGATGGGCCAATCAGGGATCAGGAGTGGGTTTCCTGTCTATATAAGTCAGGTCCCCTCTGGTCTGAAACTGCACTTGCCCTTTCTGAAGGCTAGTCTCCCCAGCCGAGCGTAAACACTGCAACGCTGAAGCCGTCTGCCCGGAGCGAGCGGAGCGGGCAGAGCAGAGCTGTCTAGCTGGAGAGGGGCCCTGTCTTAGTTTTCGTGAGAAAACTTCCCAGCTTGTGCCAAGTTGAAGGAAATGGAATAGCCCTGGAATTTGGAATCAAGGAAGTCTGTTTCTCACAGGCCTTCTTGAATTCCATATTTAAGCCATCCCTCCACTGACCGAACTTCTGCCAGACAGTGAGGCCCTGGTCTGTGGAGAGCGCTGCCACCTGAACTCATTGTGTGACCCCCCTGGTCCCAGGACGCCTACAAGTCCTTGCTCACTGACCCCCAGAGGGGCTCTTGTAAACTCCTAGCTTCACTCTGACCCACAGGTCGCATTCCTTTTTCTGGCCAACTTCATCTAACAGCGGCAAAGTACTTCTTTCCCGCGTGGCTAAATTTGTGCTTGATGCCTGGTGTTTTCAAAACTGAACTGCTTCAAAATATCTCCAGTCGGGGTAAAAGCAGGAAACAAAGACATGATTAAACCACCAGTCAGTGAGTAAGTACTTCACTGGGAAATGGGGAGGATTGACCGGGCTGGGCATAAGGTGGTTCTAAGGTAGCGTTGTGCTCCTTAAAGACAACATCCATCTTATTCTTTGGAGCATACGTGTATATTATGTGTGTTCTTCTGTATGTATGACACATTTCACAGTTTAAAAAACACATATAAACTCGTAATAGCCAGAACTGCCGGGGCAACACCGAGAGGCTGGAGACCAGGTTCCGGAAGGCGTGAGCGGAGGCGAGCACGGACTGAGGGAGGGAGGGCGAGGGCACTCACCGGCTAGACTCCCAGGAGAAGTGGCCTCGGAGAAGGCCCAGCTGCCCCAGGCCCAGGCTCGGAGCCTTTCCCCTGCCACAGGACCGTCACTCCCAGGCCAGCCCAGCTTCCCCAGGGGAGTGCCGCTGCCTCCGAGCCCTACCCTGTGCTTCCTCGGTTGGCATCCGTGACCCAGGTGGCCCTCCACCCTGTTAACTCAACGCGGGCAGCAGCTCAGCTTCCTAGCACCCAACTGCAGTTGGCCACTCTGCTCGGCCTCAGAGCTTTGTCTCAGCCAAGAAGAGGCCCGAGGCTTTGGGCCAGGGCTTGGCTCCTAACCCAGACTCCTTCCGTTTCTGTCCCTAACCACCAGGCGTCAAGCTCGCCCCCAGCCTCCCGCAAAGCCACGTGTGTCAGGGCTCCCGGAGCTGGGGTTTGCTCAGCCTCTGCAGGGCCGGGGGCGGTCAGCACAGGCGTCAGCACAGGAAGGGCCTTGGAGATCACCTAGTGACCCAGGGGTCCTCAAACTTTTTAAACGGGGCCAGTTCACTGTCCCTCAGACCGTTAGAGGGCCGGACTATAGTTTAAAAAAAACTGTGAACAAATTCCTATGCACACTGCACATATCTTATTTTGAAGTAAAAAAACAAAACGGCAAAAACACCCGCATGTGGCCCGCGGGCCGTAGTTTGAGGACGCCTGAGTATGTGCTGTCTTTGGAGGCCCAGGCATTGAGGCCAGTAGCAATCTGTCCAAGGCCTCACGGCTGGAGCTGTCAGCTCTGCCTTTCTAGAAAGACCTGAGCCCGCCTGCAACAGACACCGACCTGGGCGGAGACGCAGGGAACAGTGCCCCCCACCCCACCCCCACCTGGTCTCAGTGGCTCAGAGCTGAGCAGGAATCCCCTCCCCGGGCTGCTGGCAGTGTGCCCAGGCTGCCCTGCACACCTCGGTGCATCCCGAAAGCATGTGGTCTCAGCAACTTGACTGGCCCTCCCTCCATTGTTAAAAGGTGGAGTGAATTTGCCTTGTAATTATAAAAGAAAACTGTTTCCCATAGAAAATTTGGAAAATACAGAAACATCTAAAGAAAATAAAATTACTCATCATGCCCCAAGTGCAAACTGTTAAGGTTCGGGCAACATGACTGAGCCCTTTAAAAGAAACCGGTCCTAAAACAAGCAGAGTCCCTGCATACATTTACCTGTAGGTGACAAAATTGACACAGCACTGCCCCGAGGACGGCGCTGCGTCTGGGCTGCGAAGGAGGTGCGAGCAGCTCTGTGATGGATGCTTGTGGGTAGGGCTGTGCCCTGGTCCTAGCCAGCGGCACCGGCCCCACACAGCTCTAGGCCTCCGGTGGCCACCGGGGAGGCTGAGTGTGGGTCCACGATGGAACCTGCAGGAAAGGACAGGGGTTGGCCTGTCCCCACAGCAGCAAGAGGCTTTTCCAGGCCCTCAAGCTCCTCCGCAAGAGAAGAGGGCTCCTCGGTGCCCCAGGCCTCGGAGCCTTTACTGCAGCAGCCTGGCATCCTGGCTACTTTCCCAGCCTCCCCGCCCCTGGAACACAGGCTGCTCCAGAGAGCCCCGCAGTGCTGGGCATCCTCACAGCCCCGCCAGGCTGCCCCCCTCGCTCCAGGCTGGGCCTTCCCCCTGCAGACAAGACCTTGGCTGGACACATTATGGGGTCCCTTCCCCTTTGCTTTCCAGGGCCCAGCCAAACCTACAGACCTCAAGGGGAGCACCTGAGGGCAGGATCTGAGTCTTGCAATCAGCCACGTGGTTGCAACCTCCCCCACGCTGTGCAGGACAGATGGGCGGATAGAAGGATGCACGATGGTCGCATGGGAGGGGAGAAGGGAGTCAGAGAGAGGCTGATGCGGCAGGAAAAGGGGCTCCTGATTACACTGGAGCTGGAAAGAGCCCACACATCCGCTGGCTCCTGCTGCCGGGACGAAGGGATTTAGGAAGAAAGGGAAGTGGAGGGAGCAGGAAAAGACGGGAAACAGTGAAGTACAGGCGCCTTCATCACAAGTTACAGAAATTGACCTTTATTTATTGTACTAAAGTCTGTTTTGCTTTTGATACAAAGTAAGGTTTCATTACAGAAAATCCCAGTCTGTCGGAACAGTACCTGTGCACACTGTACCATCACAGTCCCACTGTCTGCAGCTCAGAGCAACGCCCCGAGTGCGCGTAAGACTCGAGACAGCCTCGTGTCTCAGCTGTCTGAGCTAGAAACTTGTACCTGTAAAACAAAGGGCAGCATTGAGGACCCACACGTGTCTCTTTTTGAACAACTGTGCAAGAAAATATATCCCTTTTTAAAAAATGTCAGTATGGCTAAACTACCATCTAGTGTCTAGAATTACAAAGGATAAAATGAAATCAAAGATTTCTTGCTAGTAAAATGAAATGTTAGGAACAGTATTAAAATATAGGCCCTACCCCAGTGACACACAGAGCCCGGTACAGTACCTATTAACAACAGGACGCACAGTTTAGGGAGGAACCACATCAAATCTGCAGCCAGAGGTACCCAGCGTCAGAAGTGCAAAAAAAAAAAGAACAAACAGAAGTCCCAATGAAGACATCCTCAAGGAGCACTGGGCATGCCGGGAGTGCTGCAGCCAAGACTAAGAGGTCCCGCCCGCTTTTTAGATTTTGACGGTGACAACACTAATCACTAGGCTTCCCCGAAGACTCTCAACTCAAAGTTTGAGACACTTTTTATGTCCAAAAGAGCTGACGTGTCTGCTCCCTCTACAGTTTGAGAAGTACCCTGCAAACATTGCACTGAGAAAGGCTGTCTCTATTTACAGAACCCACAAAGGACCAACGGCATGCATCGGCTTGGCCTCCTGCCAGAACCAGTCGTCAGCGTGAGCCCGAGAGGCTCCGAAGGAGAGAGAGAGGCGGAAATGATAAAGGCAGGTGGAGGAGAGATGAGAGGGCGTGCAGGCAGGAAGGAAAGTCTGAGACGAGTCTGTGAGATGCCAGTGTCGCCTGCCCTGGTGCGGGCGGGGAAACCACTGCCGCTGGCGAGTCGGCCCCACAAAGGCACTGGTTCTGCCACCACCAATGTCCAAGCATCTGCCATGGCGATGTCGTTCCAGGAGAGATGCCACCGAGGAGTAGGTTTTTCAGAGCTCTGGTCCCACCACGAACCTTCTAGAGCAGAGCAGCCCATTGAGGTTCCAGAGTTATTTCGCTGAAAACAGGAACAAAACCAAAACACGAAAGCAACACGGGATGGACAGGGGCAGGGGCTGGGCACCAACAACATGGGCCGTTCAAGTAAACAGAAACAACCAAATACTTAGAAAGGCTTGTAAACTTGTGGTATGAAAGGTTCTCTGCAGCATCTCGGATCGCTGGCCTCGGAAGGCTGGTGTGGAACCTCTAGCAGAGTCCTGGGTGGTTATTGTTTTGTCTTAAAGCACACGTGTGAGGAAGACGGTCTGCTGGGCTGGGCCCGGGGCCACGCGTCTGCGGCCCACTGTCTCAAAGGGGAGCAGCTGGGGCCCTGCTCGTGGACCCTCCCCCGGTGCTCATATTCCGATGGACTTTCAGTTAGAGAAGCTGAGCCAGGCCCGACGCTGGTGACAAGCCGCCTCCGTTCCCAGCACAGCGGCCTACGGCGGGCAGGCTGGAATCCACAGGACTTTGCTCTGCTCTTGGCTGACCAAGGCCATGATCTGATCGCAAATGCTCGACAGGGCTCCTCCCTGGACGACCCCTGCAAAAGAGGAAGACCCCAGGTGTGAGGCAAATAAATACACCCTTTACTCTCTGTTTCTCCGCCTACTTTGAGCTCCTGCCTCTCCCGTCCACTTTCTTCCATCAGCAAGAAATTGGGGAAGAAAAAAGAAGAGTTGAACACAAATCACTTTGGCTTTGTATCTGTCTCTCTGGTCCACTGTTCAGTAGGACGCTGAAAGCATGGGCTTAAATGAAGGTGGGTGTCAAACTTTGCCAGGCTTCCCCGGCCCGTCACAGGGTAACCGGATGTAACTCTGGGCATCACATGCGAGTAGGCCTGGTGCCCAGTCTTGCCCCTGGGGAACCCACCATATCGAAAAGCCATTTGGGGGCGTGTTATGAAGGTCTGATCCGCAGCAGAATTGTGCAGCAAACAGGGGTTAGGAGCTGGATATCCCATGGACCAAGAGGACTCCCAGCAAAGACGTGACATTTCCGTGTATGTCCCAGCCCTGCTCACAGGCTTTCGACACCACGGGCCCTGAGACACCAGCCAGGGCGTTCAGTGTGCTCCACAGAACACGCAGTGGACAGAGCGTGTCTCAGGTGCCTGTCACAGGCATGCACAGGACTTGCTGGGGAGCGCTAGAAACTGCTATAGACACGTGACAGAATCTGTGGGTCTGCTGAATCTAATAAAGAAGCAAGGCCTGTATTTTATACGTTTGGAGTTTTAAATCCTCATTTCTCTAGTAACTGTTATTGTATTTGACTAAAATACTGGTCTGTGGTGGACTGGAAATTAACACACATACACATACACAGGGAAGCACCAAGGTTGGTTCTGAGAACCGCTGCTCGCGAAGCACAGATCCCAGCAGCCTCCATGCTACCGACAATCAGTGATTGGCAGTCCACACCTCTCCGCGAGCACCCTCTATTAACCCCCCACAAATGACTAACGTGGAGGAGGCTGAAAGCCATAGGGTCAGCGACAGCCAGCAGCTGGAGCCAGGCCTGTTGTGGTTTGCTCTGTTTCAAAGACCAGGGATGGTAAGGTCGCAGCTTTTCTTCACCAAACCTCAAGGCAAAACTGACCTGCCCGGGGGGTGCTGGGAGCACAGGGTCACGGCCACTCCATGCTGCCTCCCGGGAACCTGGAAGCTGTGCTACAGGCTCTGAGACACACCTGCCACTGCACACGTGACAAACCTGGGTGGACAGGCCAGACCATGGCCTGGGGCCAAATCAGGGAGCTTTACCTCTCAACCTATTGAATTCCTGCACTGCCCTGTGCCTGCCATCAGAGCATCTGAAATGCGTGTTGGCAAGGGTATCACTGGCCCCCAGCAAGCATGGGCTGTGCCACGTCTAATTCTCTTCGGGACACCTACCTGTGAAGTACCTACTGTACTCCTGCTCAATCTTCTGAGCCGTCTCAAACTGCTCTTTGGAATGCCTCTGCGTCACCTTGTCCTTCAGGTACACGGGGTCTCTCTGCTCCCTGTGGGGACATGCAGGGAACTGAGTGAGCCTCGCGCTTCCCCAGGCCCCCCTCTTCCGTTCCTTTGTCCAGAGTAACAGGACCGCCACATGCTCCCTTTGTAAGCATAGCCGTAGCCTGCAGGCTCCATGGGGAGCTCTGGGCAGAGGTGGAAGGGGGCACCCCCGTGCACGCACATGAGCAGACACCCCAGCAGCCCCCGAGAGCAGGTACCAGAAGCTTGGAAGCACAAACGGGCAAAAGGGAGGGGCCTTGATGAGCTGTTAGCCCAACTAGAGGTCGGGGAGCAGAGGCTCACCCATGACAGCCTGCTTCTGGCGGAGCTGAGCGCCCAGGGCCCCTAGCTCCTGTGTCCTGTGGGCACCCAGCTGAGGCCCCCTAGCTCCTGTGTCCTGTGGGCACCCAGCTGAGGCCCCCTAGCTCCTGTGTCCTGTGGGCACCCAGCTGAGGCCCCCTAGCTCCTGTGTCCTGTGGGCACCCAGCTGAGGCCCCCTAGCTCCTGTGTCCTGTGGGCACCCAGCTGAGGCCCCATAGCTCCTGTGTCCTGTGGGCACCCAGCTGAGGCCCCCTAGCTCCTGTGTCCTGTGGGCACCCAGCTGAGCCCCCTAGCTCCTGTGTCCTGTGGGCACCCAGCTGAGGCCCCCTAGCTCCTGTGTCCTGTGGGCACCCAGCTGAGAGGCAGGAAAAGGGAATGGGGACAGGGCGGGAGTGGAGCTCTGCAGACAAAGCTGGACATACTCAGAGCTAGGGCAGCACCCAAACAGGGCAGAGGGGGCGGGCAGGGAGGGGCTGAGCCAGGCTAACATTGCCCGGCTCTGAACGTGAGACAGCAGCTTGAGGCGGAAGAGTCATTCCCACATGTGCTGCCTATTTCAAGGCCGACAGGCTGGTCTCATTCTTCCACCCCCACCCGACGCCCCAGCCCCGCCACCCGTTGCCCCAGCACCACCACCCTGGCTGTGGGAGCAGCAGCCCATCCAGGCCCCAGGCCAGGCCCAGGAGCCGTCACCTACTTGATGTGCTTGGCGCTCTTGTAGTGGATGAAGATGACGATGGGGTAGATGTGCATGTGGTGCAGCCGCTCGATGGCGTGGGGGGCGACGTCCAGCAGACAGTGCCAGTTCTGCGGGGGGCGGGCGGAGAGTGAGCGCCAGGGCCAGGCCTGAGGGCCGGGCCTCGGAAATGTCGCAGGCCTTCTGGGACACCTTCCGCTTTCGCTGCCACCAATGGGGCCCATCCCTCCCCTCACAGGCTCTGCCTGTCTCCACAAATGAACACCAAGTTCTACCCGTGAACAAGGAAGCGAGACCATCTCTCATGAAGACACGGCATGACAAACGGTGGGGAGGCTAACCCCAAACTCTCTGCCCACAGATGTCAGCGCTGATGGGGTCAAGGCTGGGCCAGTGCCCAGTGGGGGCTGGATGGACGACTGCAAACTTCCTTTCCTGCCTTTGCCCAGATATGGGGAACTTTTTAAGCGCTACCCCACCTTGCCCTCTGATGAGCAGGGCCTGTGGTGGCGGACGGGACTGTCTGTCTTTGGGGGACTGTGATTGAAATGTCCCAGGGTCCCCTGAGCCTCCAGACAGAGTGTGAGCCAGAAGAAGCCCACGGCACCATGCCTATGGCTCTCCCCACTGTGGGCTAAGTGCCTGGCGCTCATCACTCCGCCTGGGCATCTGCACTTACAGCTCTAAGAGGCCCGGGAAGGCGGGGCCTGAGGAGCACCCACAGCCTCGAAGGTGCCTTTCCCACACGCCCTGTGATCTGTGATGTCCACTTTCCCTTATGCAAGTGGACCCCAGAACCTCCAGAGCCTAAAGACCCACAGCAAGGGCTGCTGGCCCACCCAGGGGCAGGGTCCTGACGGAAGCCCTGGGCCCTGTCCCAGCAAAGGCACAGGAAAGCTCTCGCCCAGCTCAGCAGACGTGTGTGGGACCCAGCTGCAGACCTTCCTGGAAGAGGCACCTGCGCACAGGGTGACACCTGCATCCCTCCCTCACACCCCCTACACATGATGACTCCTGCACTCTCCCCTACATCCTGTGCATAGGGTGACTCCTGCACCATCCTCTACACCTCATGCACAAGGTGACTCCTGCACCCTCTCCTATACCCCATGCACAGGGTGGGTGACTCCTGCACCCTCCCCTACACCCTGTGCATAGGGTGACTCCTGCACCATCCCCTACACCCCATGCACAGGATGACTCCTGCACCCTCTCCTACACCCCGTGCACAGGGTGACTCCTGCACCCTTCCCTACACCCGGTGCACAGGGTGACTCCTGCACCATCCCCTACACCCCGTGCACAGGGTGACTCCTGCACCCTCTCCTACACCCCGTGCACAGGGTGACTCCTGCACTCTCCCCTACACCCGGTGCATAGGGTGACTCCTGCACCCTCCCCTACACCCCATACACAGGGTGACTCCTGCACCCTCCCTTACACCCCGTGTACAGGGTGAGCACCCTCCCCTACACCCCATGCACAGAGTGACTCCTGCACCCTCTCCTACACCCCATGCACAGGGTGACTCCTGCACTCTCCCCTACACCCGGTGCATAGGGTGACTCCTGCACCCTCCCCTACACCCCGTACACAGGGTGACTCCTGCACCCTCTCCTACACCCCCTACACATGATGACTCCTGCACCCTCTCCTACACCCCATGCACAGGGTGACCCCTGACCAGCTTCCTCTTCATGAAAGTGGAAGCACAGAGCAGCCATGGGCCAGCCCCAAGAAGGCTCATCCGGACTCAAGAGCATGGGTGAGCTCACCGAGGGTCTGGGGCTGCACGGGGCAGCACCCAAAGGCTCCAACAGGTGCAAACCCTCAGTCTGAAGCAACGGGTACCTTTTCTGTGATCTCCTTTATGGAAGCCACCGTGGTCACGTCAAAATGGCCACTCCTGCGCTTGTAGTCGACAAACAGGCAGTCTTTGACGCCTCGCTCGATGGCCTGCTGGGAGGCCTTCATCACCTCTGCAAAGCAGACACAGGCCTCAGGAGGCGGCACCGCGGAGCACCCTGCGGGGAACTCCAGGGGGGCCACTAGGACCCAGTCCTGCCATCCTCTCTCCAGAGAAAGAGCCACAGGCTACTCACCGTCTAACCCAAGTCAGAAGGGCTCGGAAACAGTGTGGGATCGGCCCAGGAGACTGAGGGAAGGGGCATGGGGACGAGCATGGGGGGGGGGGGGTCCTTACCCAGGGGGCATCTGCAGAACTTGCTGGGCTCCTTGTTCACCAGCATTTCCTTCACCACGTCCAGTAACGGCCCCAGAATCAGGACGGGCCTCAGGGAGGTACAGTCTACTTTCTGGACCCGCTGATAGGCAAGGCTCACCGAATCTGAGGGAGGGAGAGGGGCAGTGTCATGGTAACCGCCTGGGGTGAGGGAGGGAGAGTGGGTGGGGACACAGTGGTCCTGTTCTTGCTAACTCCAGGCAGGCTCACCCCTACACTCCACAAACCCAGCACCAGGCAGTGTGGCCAGCTCACCAAGTCTGCCTGGGACTTGCCTAGTCTTAGCACTGGAGCCCCACATCCCGGGCACAGCAGGGCACAGTCATTCTGGAGTCCAGCACAACTCCCAGTCTGTGAACACCCAAGCATTTCAGCACTTCGTCTGCTGAAACCTTTCCTTCTGTCTTAGGCCTGCTCACCCACCTCCCTATTCATTCTCTGCTCTAGGGATCTGTTGCCCAACAATGCAAACATACTTAACGCCACTGAGCTGGATACTTAAAAATGGCTATGATGGCAGATTTAATGATATGTGTTTTTACCACAAAAATATAAAATGGCAACTAAAACTAAAATGTGCAATTTCTGAAATAAGAAGGAGATGGATACAACAGCAGAGTGCATTGTGAATAGGAAAAAGGTCAGGAGAAAGCACCCGAGCTGAAGCAGGAGAGAACAATATGGAAAATGTAGGGGGGAGTGTAAAACACATAGGGGAAATGGTCAAAGAAGTAAGACAGAGCACTGGCTGGTGTTTCTAGGTAGTTAGAGCATTGGCATACAAACCAGAGAGTCATGGGTTCGATTCCCGATCAAGGGCATGTACCTGGGTTGTAGGTTCAATCCCTGGCCCTGCTGCTGGTCGGGTACAGGAGGCAACCAATTGATGTGTCTCTTTCACATCAATGTTTCTCTCTCTCTACCTCCCCCCCTCACTCCCTTCCTTCTTCTCTTCCACTCTCTTTAAAAATCAATGGAAAAAATATTCTTGGGTGACGATGAACCAAAAAAAAAAAAAAAAAGATACAGAAGGAGAGGAAAGAAGAGCACAGAAGCAGTTTTAAAGAAACAGTGGTCAGGCATTTTCCAAATGACACAATTCTCCAAACTCTAAACATATGTGCACTTTTCCGTACATATATCATCTATACTAATAAAAGGGTAATATACTAAGTAGATCGACGTCTTCTGGACGACCTTCCGGACATCCTTCCAGACAAAGCCATGGTGGCGGAGCCGAGGCAGAGGTGGTTAGGGGCGATCAAGCCAGCAGGGGAGAGCAGTTAGGGGGATAAGGCTGGCAGGGGAGAGCAGTTAGGGTGGTCAGGCCAGCAGGGGAGAGCAGTTAGGGGGATCAGGCCAGCAGGGGAGAGCAGTTAGGGATCAGGCCAGTAGGGGAGAGCAGTTAGGGCAATCAGGCCAGCAGGCAGGTGAGTGGTTAAGAGCCAGTGGTCCCGGATTGCAAGAGGGATGTCCAACTGTCCGACATTTCCCAAGAAGTCCTGGATTAGAGAGGGTGCAGGCCAGACTGAGGGACCCCCCCCTCCCCGCCCCCATGCACAAATTTCATGCACCAGGTCTCTAGTACTTCAATAAAATGAAAAAAGAATTAGTCACCATGGGTTAAAAAAAACCCACAAAACACACTACTTACAAGAGACGTTTAAATATAAAGCTACAAACGTTTAAAGTAAAAAGATAGAAAAAGATGAACTGTGTGAACACTAACCAAAAGAAAGCTGGTATAACAATAACATCAGACAAAACAGACTTTAAGGCAAGAAACATTACTAGAGATAAAGATGTACAGCTCATGATGATAAAAGGAACAGCTCACCAGGAAGATATAACAATTCAAAAGCTGTATGCACCTAAAGACAACTTCAAAAAACAACTGATAAACTAAAAGGAAAAATAGACAAATAGCTATTTTTCAGAGATATTAATATATCCACTGAGCACACAACAAATACACCAGAGATGATGTCTATGGGAGAAAGGGAATGGGGATATTGAAAGTGGAGATCAAAGAAATAAAAGAAGAAAAGAAACAAAATACTAAAGTGAGAAATCCAGGAGGTTGGCAGATTTTTTTCTATTAAGGGCAAGATGGTAAATATTTTAGGTTTTAGAGGCCAAAAGGCAAAATCAATTACCCATAAAGCCTGTCTTTCTTACATTTTACTGTGTAGGAACCAAGTCTCAGCAAGCAGGCAGTGGGCTACACTCGGTCCAGGGGCTGTGGGATGCTAACCCGTATCCTGACTCAGAGTGACAGGGAGCCTAAGAGGGGGAAGGAGGGGAGAGAAGGAGGGAAGAAGGAAGGGCTGCCTGCCTTCTGCTGCTCACTGCCACCTCCACACCCAGAAGGGCTCCTGTTCTAGGATAGCGGACACATTCCCGGGTCCCAGGAGCAACACACACAAGCACCTCCTGCTTTGTGGGACGAGCACACCCTCTCCTCAAGGGCAACCCGCCAGGGGATGTCTGACTCCCTAATATGCAACTCCAGGCCGGTCAGCACCCAGCCCTGGGAGGATCTTGTAAAAACCATTAATGGACACAAAAGTGAGGCCAGAAAGGGTCAAAGATCTGCAGAGACCGTGGTCCTTGGTCCCCACCAAGTAGTGCCTGTCCTTCCTGACGGACAGAACCTGCGTCACGGGAGGCCAGGATGTGCCAACTAAAACCCTGCCTGTTTCACGCCCTTGCACATGAGAAGCTGCAGGGTGGGGCTTCTGGGTGAGCTGTTTCAATAGCCACACTCAGCTGAGACACACTTTCCTCCTTCCTGCTGCCGGGACATGGGCGTGATGGCTGCAGCTGCAATGACATGTGGTGACCATGGGGAGGCCTTGAGGAAGGAACCCACATCCTACAGACGGGAGACTGAAGACAGTGGCACCACCATTCCAACCCAGACACCTAACTCTGGACTACTTCTGCGCATAAGCAAAGTAAACCTCCTCTATCTTATTTAAGCGCTTGTTGTGAGGATGCTGCGGTCAACAGCAAACCCCATCCTGAAAGCCCGTCGGCAAAGTGAGCTCAGCCACTTGCCTTCAAACAGTGGAATGGAGTCATTGGAAAAGGTGTCCAAGGCGAGGAGGTCTTTCCCATCTTTGGACCCGCTGCGTTTGTGCTTATGTTTTCTTCGAAAGAAGGACCTTCGCGCAGCCGCGGACAGCGTCTTTGAGGCGTTGCTGTCATCTTTGACTTCGGACATGCTGAGCCTCCTGGAGAATTCTTGGTCCATCCTGCAGCCACAGGGAATGGCAGAGCTGGGAAGGGCCCATCTCCCGCCGCCCCCCCCCACCCCCTGCCCCTGAGGAGGGCGACGGCTGGAAGTCCAAGCTCCGCCAATACTCCTCTGCAGGCCTCCTGGGCACTTCACCCACCCATGCCACCGAGGAGCCCTGGAACCACTGCTGTGGGACGAGCTCTCAGAGCAGGCAACGTCTATATACAGATGGCGTCAAAGGACCAGGACGGCCTTCGCAGGGAGGCACTGCAAGCTATGCGCCCTGCCACAGAGGAATGGGGCTCTGGTGCACACGGCAGCACGCACGTCACGCTAAGTGAAGAAGCCAGGCACGGAGACCACAACTCTATGATCCCTTCCCTACCAAAGCCCAGGACAGGGAAACCTACAGACACGGGAAGTAGACTCGTGGTTGCCTAGGGCTAGAGGAGGGGCAGGGAAGGCAGAGCGGGGCAGCTAAAGGGGCTGGGGCTTCGTAGGCGATGAGACTGTTCTAAAATGTGTGGTGGTGGTTGCACATATCTGTGAATATACCAAAAGCCACGAATGGTACACTTCGAGTAAATGTATGATATGTGAATTATACCTCAATAAATCCGTTAAACATCTTAAAAAGCTATGTCTCCTCAGTTGCCACTGTGCTTCTGTACTGCGCGGACTCACGCACGGCAGTGACTTACGCTAGGAGCAGCTTTCAGACAGCGATTGTGGAAGACGAGTCGACCAGAAGCCGAGATGAGAGGCAGAATGAGTCCTCCGTCCTGGGGGAGAGTGCCACAGGCACCACCCTGCCCCGCCCCCACGTCCTCCCCCACAAAACACTCACACGTATTTGCTGGGGATCTGCCCGCGCTGGATCTTCTGGGCGTTCTCGTCCAGCTGCCAGGCCATCCAGGACCCAAACGTGCCCTGGGGCAAGGTGTCATCGACATAGAGGATGTCGTCTTTCTTAAAGCTCAGCTCATGCTCCACCTCCGCCAGCCGGTCGTACAGGGCCCTGCGCCAGGCGACGAGGGAGAGGATCAGGAGCCACAGCCTCGACAGCCAGGCCCCCGGGGACGCTCTGTGCTCGGAGCTTTCCCAGACCAGGGTCAGGAGCTGCTGTCTCTGCTCGTCCGAAGAAGGGAGCGGGCTTTGCTAACGGGACAAAGCAGCTGCCTTTCCTCCCTGAGAACCAGGTGCCCTGGCGGGGGGGGGGGGGGGCACCTCATGCCATCAGGCAGAGAACTTGCCAAGGACCAAGGCCGTGTTCACCCCTCCATGAGCACCTTTCCGTCTGCCTTCCTCCCCGAGTCAAGGCTGATGGTTCCAACATACTGGAAACTCCCCAGGATGGAAACATGTCACCCCACCTCGGAGGGGGCCCTAGAGACAGGGACCCACACCTCATGGTACACAGCTGACCAGTGCTCTTATTCTTTCTGTGGCCTCAGCTCTTAGGGAACAGGAAGGCAGCTAAGAGCACCCCCTAAAAGCTGCCAGGTGCCCGTCCCCCACACAGTGAGGACACTGTGGACACACTGCGGAGGATCGGCCTTCCTGGGTCGGGGGAACATGGGAGAGGAGGGCAGCCCACAGGAAAATGGGCTCTTCGGTCTCAAAGGCCCCCAGGCCCCAAATCCTAAAGAGGGAGCCCATCTGGCCCTACGAGCCCTCAAGGGTTTTTCTAAGTCACAAGCACCCCCCATGGGATGCAGTTTGGGGCCCACCCTTTGGGGTGAAAACAGAGACATTTACCAGGAACAGTCTCCATCGAAAGCCCCTCCCCTGGCCCCAAATCCCTGGAAGCCCTGGCACCGGCACCTGATGTAAAAGCTGTCGCCAGGCAGGCCCTTGACCTTGGAGAACTCCTCTGGGCGGTACTGCACCTTCAGGCGGACGCCATCCTTGGGCTTCAGCATCTCCACGTAGACCTCCTCCACCGTCTTGCTGCGCACGTCCAGACTGCCATACTGCCCAGGGACAGGGAACCGGGGTCAAAGGGCAGAGGCCAGAGCAGCGTGGGCACCCATGAGGGGCAGATTGTGGGATAAGGTGTAGGTTCAACATCCCTTAAAGGAGAACCTGCCTGCCTCCCCTTTGCAGGCAGGGCTGGCGCATCTGCCTGTGTCCGGTCTGCCCTCCACAGCAGGATGGAAACACGGTACCCCCACCAAGGAGGGGTGCTAGAGACAGGGACCCATCCCCCAGGGCACACAGCGGAGCGGTGTTTTTATTCCCTTTGTGGCCCGGGAGAAACCCTGCTCAGTCCCTCAGCAAGTAACGCCGCCCTTCATCTTGCCTACACGGCTTGTATTTCTCAAGGCCTACAACCCGGCTCCCATCAAGCAGGAGACCCGGAGGGGCAGACACCACGCTCGGCAGATCAGAGTCCTGCTGCCGACAGGAGCCGAGCACTCCCCTCCAGACAGACGCCAGTGCCCAAGCGGGCGCCCGCCTCCCTGTGATGGCCCAGAGGGTGTTGGCAGCTCCCTGCCCTCCGCCGCCCCCTGTGAAGGAGGAAGCCTGATGTGCAGACAGAGCGCTCAGAACTCACCTCCAGGATGAGGTCGCCCGGCACCAGGCCGTCGGGGCCCTTGGCAGGACTGTCGTCCTCCACCTCGGCCACGAACACCCCGTGCAGGTTCCCACCACACAGATGCACTCCGAGCTCCAGCTGGGACTTCCTGACAAAGACAACTCGTGGCTCTGGGGGCTTCTTGTTGGCATCTCCCACCATCCTTTCAGGAGAGAAATGGAGTTCCTTCAGCAGGCCCAGGAGGAGGGCAGGAACAAGGCAAAACAGCGGCCAAGGCCCCAACCTGTCTGCTTGCTCCCGTGTCCCCTGAGGTCTCAGAACCCAGGGAGCCGGGAGGTCCCACTGCAGGCCCAGTTCTAGTGAGCTGCTGAGGTTTGGCAGAGGTGAAAACGGGGCCCTGGTCGCAAAGCCAGTTGGCAACAGAGTGGGCATCAAAGCCCCTGCTTTCTGGCCAGCTGCCAGCCGCGTGCCTTGGGCTGGGCGTCGCTCCCACAAGGTGGTACTTGCTTTCCTCACCTTGTTCTGCCCGAGGACGGTGAGAGCCAGTCCCACTGACCAGCACACAACTCAGGCGGCACAAGTTTACTGAGCAGCTTCTCAGCCCAGGGACGGCACTGAACCGTGGAGAGTTCCCATGCTATTGAGGAACCCATGGTGCAGTGAGGGAGACTAAGGTGCTGGCAACAGACCGAGCGCAGGACGGGGGACGGGGGTGGAGCCCGAGGACAGGGACCTCAGGGGAGAAGCCAGGTGATGACAATGCGCTGCAGGTAAGTTCCAACGTGACAGACCTGGTGCTGAGGCCACAGAGCTGGCCTCACGCTGAGCGAGGCCGGGCTTGGCTGAGGCCCCACCATGACAGGGAACAGTTCCATGCAGGGCTGCCTGCCCTGGCCCATGTGGCCTCTCCCTGTTGCCCCTCCAGCTCCCATGTGCGCCCCCTCCTCCTGCCCACAGCAAGGCTGCCCGCTCCTCTTGATTGCTCTCCACGCTCACCCTTTGCACACCTAACCCCTGCTCATCCTGAACGTCTGACCCAGCTGCCACCACTCCCTGCCACACTCCTGACGGCTCCCTCACGGCCTGCACTGCCCCCCTAATACGTACAAGAGAAACGAGGAAAGCAAGAAAGGGCAGGGAGGAGGAGGGGAAAGAGGAACGGTGTGCTCCCCGCTGGCTTGCTGTGCGGTCTGCAGCACGGCTGACACCCTGTCCAGTGCCCACGCCTCTAGAGGACGTATGTGCTCAGGCCACGACAACGACCCACTGAGGCGCACGGGAGGAAGGCTCACAGCGCGCATTTGCTGACCTGGAACTGGGGGCGCTCTGCTTGGCCGGGGGGGTGCCAGGGCCCTCGTCCTGCTCCATCAGCGGGTCAATGCCCGAGGGATGCTCCGGGACCGTAGCACTGCTGCCCTGGAGACTGGAGTGGGTGCTGGCAGGGTCCAGGTGGGAGCTGAGGACACAGGACGGGAAGAATAAGGAGCAGCACGCAGCCTTCAGCAGCCGGAGCCACTCCCTCTCTGGTGGCGACCAGGCTGGGCTGGACACAGGGACCAGGCTACTCAACCGCACATCTCGTCCCCGTTGCACAGCTGTGCAGTGCTGGGTGGCAGGGGCATTTCCGCCCCTCATCTGCCCTGTAACCCCCAGCAGGAGAACAAACACAGGCAGTGCGTGCTCGTGGACAGGGGCTCTGGGTGTGAACCCCCTCCGGCCACCACACCCCCAGGTGTGGGCCTCCTGCGGCACCGGGGGACCCATTCATCCCTTTCCACACCCTTTTTCAGGAGGAGACATCTTCCCTCTAATATGTCCTTTTTCCAAAATCCCGGGCTAGGCAACTCTCCCCGTAGGGCAGCAGAATGCCCTGGTCTCCAGTGGGGAGCTGTGCACCTGTGCGCCCAGATGGCCCCTCAGAGGCCAGGCCCTCACCTGGACCGGGAGTGGCTGCTGAGCTGGTGCATGTGCGGGTTGTACTGGGCCAGGATGGTGATGGTGTCACACTGCTGCCCGATGATGAGCCGGGCCTGCTGCTCCGTGGCGCTCCGCAGGTTTATGCCATTGAACTAGGGAACACCCAGAGTGAGCGGTGATGTGGCGGGATGGGGACACGGGGGCACCGCTTCTCCAGGCAGGGAGGCTCCCGCTCACCTCAAGTAACTGGTCCCCATACTCAAGGCCAGCCTGGTGAGCGATGCTGCCCCCAGTCACCTTGGAGACGTAGACACCGCCCTTCTCTCCACTCACGATGGAGATGCCCAGGGGCTCCGAGCCCTTCTGCAGCTTGACATGGCGCGGCTCCTCCATGTAGGGCCTTGGAAGAGAGACAAGAATTTTGGGGACTGGGACCTAAAGGAAGGGTTTGGGGAAGACCTGAGGCGAGGCATGCAATCAGCTATGCAGAGAGGGCCAGGGAGCGCCAGGCGCTCCTATGTGGACACAGCCGGATGAGAACACGATGACCCACCTTTGTATGACAGCGATACACATCCTCACAACCTCATGCTACACAAACACAACACCCCAAATGGTACGGAAGCACCCAGACACAAAGACACAAAGAATAGTCCGTCTGAACTATACTAGCAAATACTAGTACACGCAGGAGAAAAGCACAACGGTTTTCACGTGAGATGAGCTCCCTTACAATGTGCAATTTACAACCCCCCAGTGGGGTCTAAAGATGCCTTCGGAGGAACAGAAAGGCTTCTGGGATGACATTCACCCAAGAAGAGACAATGAAGTGTCAGTGTCTGTATTTACCGGAACACAGGCGGAGGTAAGATGACCATGGAAATGAAGCTATTGCAAACCCAAGCCACTAAAAAGGGAGCCTCCGGGAGGCGCAGAGCAAGGCAGCGGCCATGCACTCGCAGGCCCGGGGGGAGCTGACCACGTGCCAAGGGCCCAAGGGGCTCGGCGGGGCCTCAAGTCGGCCAACCTCAGACTCCTCAGGGAGGAGCACCTGGGCCTGGCAGCCACGGGCAGTCTCAGGAGGGATCTGTGCTGGTGACATCTGGAAGGTGCGAAAGGTTAGAAAGGAGAGGGATGCTCGGAGCAGGAGGACAACCACAGACTCCTGGAACACAAGACAGAAAGACAGCCACGTGACTGCGCTTCACGCTGCCTTGAGCTCTCCCTTTCAGGACAAAATCATGGCCAGAGGCCTAGGTAGGACCAGTAGGAGAGCCATCCCCTGGGGCTGCCCTCCAGCATGTGGGTGGGGGTGGTCCATGTGGATCCATGTGGTGAAGAGAGGCGGGCGGAGGGCAGGCCCCGAACCACCCACCCCTGCCACCTGAGGTGCAGCAATCTCTCAGATGCCGACATAAACACCCTTCCTGACTGGTCTCTTCTCTCCTGCCCCAAGTGTTGTCTCCTCCCAGACTCACCTGCTCTGCAATGCCTTCCTCGACCCTCCGGCTCAGACGCGTGAGTCCCGGGCCTGCACCCTCCATCACTTTGAGGCTCAACATGTATTAGAGTCCCAGGCAGTTTAGTTTTAAGAACCCTTAGTGATGCCCTAGCTGGTCTGACTCAGTGGACAGAGCATCAGCCTATGGACCGAAGGGTCCCGGGTTCAATTCAGGTCAAGGGCACGTACCTCGGTGGGAGGCTCCTTCCCGGCCCAGGCCCTGGTTGGGGCTCATGCAAGAGGCAACCAATCGATGTGTTTCTCTCACATCGGTATTTCTCTCTGTCTTTCCCTCTCTCCTCCATTCTCCCTAAAAATCAGTGGGAAAATATCCTCGGGTGAGGATTAACAAAAAACCCTTAGAGAGCAACCACTCCAACACCCTCCTCACGCCCCAGCCGAGGGGGGTGGCATCAAGGCCCAGGCCGGCCTGCGGGTGTGGCAGCGTGAGTTTCTGGCCCAGGCATCCTCAGTCCCCCTGGATACGCTTTCCTCTGTCCCACCTCCAATCCACACATCTATCTCAATAAAGAGCAGGTAACTGAATCGTCAGAGCCACACAATGGACGCCATGAAGCCTGACAAATGATGCCAGGACTTGCTGACACGGAACAATACTGAGGACATGCATGGCTGAGCGGACGGGCTGCTGGGACAACACATCAGGGAGTGCCGGGTGACCCACTCAAGGTGGCCTTGGTCTAGGATCAACTCAATCAGAACCCCACCTCCCCCTGCTCCTACCAGGTGCCTTCCCTTGACAGCTCTGGCCCATCTGGGGATGTGCTACCCATCACTGTGCCCGGCATGGACGCCCGGGTCATGCTCACCTGTCCTTTCTCCGCTCCCCGAGGGCCACGGGGTTGACTGCAATTCTAGGCAACGTGGAGGCTGAGGTCTGGGACTGGCTACAAGAGGACAGGGTGTCGATGTTGAGGGGTGACTGCGGGGGTGTGCTGCATTCAGAATGCGACAATGAACCTGCCAAAAAAAGGTGTGGGGTAACACAGGGCTCGATCTTGCATCTCAGCTCTCCAGCAGCCAAGACCCAGAGGGAGACATGATCCAGACACGTGGCCCCACACCGCGGCCACGGCTCGTGGCCTGGACCTCAGACGCGGGCTCCACAGGGCCTTTCCACCCCCACATGGCCAGGCTGAGCTGGACTCCGTGTTTACCGACTGGCTGGACTGAGAAGGCAGTCACAGCCCTGCCCAGGCACTCCACTCAGGGCACAGTGTGAACAGCAGGGGAGGGCGTGCTGGGAAGGCCTCACCTCTGTCGGAGCCCACGACAGACCGGGGGTATCTTGGCGTGGATGGGATTTTAATGCGCTCGGCCTTGAACTGCAAGTTGCTTGAAGACCCTGTGTTCCAGAGGGGACAGAGCTTTAGGCCTGAGAGTAAACACCACCCTCACCCTCTGTGGCCATGACAAAATGCAAAGCAGGGCCCTGCCACTGATCCCCGAGGGGCCTACATGTGGCTCAGGCGAGAAGAGCAGCTACCGAACGCCCAGGCTCTGAATGAACTGTGCAGACCCAGCCTGCTCCCAAACAGACTCACACAAATCTCACTTCCGTCTCGGAACAGGGGCAGCAACCCAAGTGAGAGAGGCAGCTGCTCACCGGCTCTCACAGCCTGGGCACCGCCACACAGGGCAAGTGCCAGCCTCCACTCGGGGCTGCATTCCCGTAAGTAAAGAGCACTACAGGACCCCCCCCCCCCAGGATGACCGACAAGCTCAGGGGCGGGAGCAGGGCTCCCGGGCCAAGGGGCTGCCAGGAACAACTGCATGGCCACTAGGAAAGCGAAGAGCACAACAGACGGCCCAAGGAACTGTGCGGTGCAGAGCCGCCCTGGGCCCGGGAGGGGAGGCGCCACGGAGAGGCCACCACGAGGCGGGCATGATGCCGCAGGTGGAGACGAACAAGCCGGGACTGCCACTGTGACAAGGCTGAGTGATGCAGTTACCAAGGCGGGCGCTGGAGGGCAGTGAGTTGGACCCGTGGGAGGCTCGCATCTCCGAGTAGTCGCTGCAGGCCCTGTGGCTCAGGTCCAGGCTCAGGCGTCCCTGGTGCTGGACACTGTGGGAGAACCAGACGGTGAGGGGCCAAGACTGGACGCAGCCCCTGGGAGAAACACAAGTGACAGGCAGCAAGGCCTCCCTCCCTGGGCTGGCAGAAGGAGACCTGGAAGCCACTGGCTGTCAGCTGAGGACAGCAGCCTGCCCGCAGCCATGCCAACGGCACATCCACGAGGGCCCTGCACGAGGGAGAGAGGGCCACACAAATGGAGCAGGAGCGGCCCACCCACCTCAGCCTCAGCCGGGGTCGGGTTCTCTGGAGGAAGGGCTTCTACAGGGAAAACGGGCTCTGAATCCTGGGGGTGTGGGGCGCGGGAGTGGGCAGAGGGCCCTGGGGAGGGACCCAGGAGCCTCCCTCAGGAGAGCGTGCCTGGGAAGCCAGAGGGCAGAGAGCCCAGGCATCTTCCGCGTCAGGCCCAACGATGGCCTTTCTAACAGCATCATGAGACCACATCTCTTCCTGCCTTAAAACCCTCCAGTGGTTTCCACTGCACTCAGAGTAAGACTCCAACTCTGTATTATGGCTGCAGACCCTGAGGGCTGGTGCCCTGTGACCTGGGCTCACCTCCGACCCACTCTACCTTTGTCTGGCTCCCCCACTCTGTCCCAAGAGCCCATCACACTGCTGTCAGGGGCCCAGGCACAGCACCGACAGCCCTCCTTACGGGGACTCAGCCCACGTCCTGTGCAGCTGGCCTACAGCAGCATCCTCCCACCAGGCGGCCTCCCCACCATCCAATCTAACTCTCCACCGGCTTCCAACTCAGGCCAGCTCGTCGCCTTGTTTTACGGTTTCAGAGCTACTGAGCACCATATGGTATCGCTCTGTTCATGTTTTCCTATCTGCCTCCCACACGTGAACACAAACGCCACGAGTAGAAGCTTGTCTACTTAGTTCTCCACTGCATCCCCCTGGAACTAGAAGAGTCCATGGCACGCAGTAGGTGCTCAATAAAAACTTGTCAAATAATTGAATGAATGAATGAATGAATGAATGAACAAATGAAGTGACCATTTTTTCAGACTCAGTTTCCTCATCTATATAAAGCAGAGACACAACAGTCCTTAGCACCTAGGGTTGCTGTGGCAAATGAGATGGTATTTACAAAGGTCTGAGCACAGTGCCTGACGGTGAGCGACAAAGTACAGGCTACCATCACTATCACCTTTCCTTAAATACATTTTCAAGCTCCACATTGGTGAACCCTTTCCCTGGGGGTCCCAGCGCTGCTGAAACCAGCCCCTTCCAGCTGGGCAAGGAAACCTCTGTCCATGAGCCTCTCCATGCACCGGTGGCTTTGTGTCCAGGTAGGCTTGGATGGCGGGGGTGCAAGGAGGGGTGGGAGACTTCACATACCTGGGATGCAAAACCTGGGGGCCGATCTCTCTGGGGACGGGTGGGGAGCTGCAAGGGCCAACCCTGTGGCTGCGCACAGTGTAGATGGGGTTCCTCAGGATGGAGCTCACAGTGGTGCTCGGGGTCATGCTCCGGGGAACGGTGCCTAGAAATGGGCGGGGTAAGAACCAGCTCCCCAAAGCACCCAGCCAGCCCACAGCTGTGCGAGCCTTTCTCTCTCTGCTGCTTCCTGCTTCCCAGGCCGCTATGGGAGAAAGCACTCTGCAAAGCTAGGAAATGTCACTGGCACTGACTAACATCACCCAGACAGGGCAGCACCTGCTCGCTCTGTGGACCTCGGGGCTGAGGACACACAGCTGCCCCTTGAAATGACCGCCTCCACTGCCCCAGGCACTGTGCGGCCCTGGGGCCACCAAGACCCTCCTCCGCCCGGCCCTGCCCGGCTGACTCACCCACAGATGCCTTGCCGGGGTAGAGCGGGGGGTTGCTGTGCCGGCTGGAGTGCCCTGGTGAGTAAGGGGACCACTCCGGGAGCTCTGGGGAGACTTCTCCACTGGCTGAGACCCACTTCTGCTCCTGCAGAACCAGAGGCAAGAGGGAGTGGCTGGAAACAGGGAAACGCATAGGTGTTTACAAGCAACTCTGTCCCTTACACACTAGCTCCTCCCACTTGGACACAAAGTGACGGTCAGGAGATGTCCTTGCTCATTCAAGTTGCCTTATACACCTGGAGGGAAGAACTGCCTTCAAAAATGCTCCGGAAGAAAACCACAGAGGAAGGTCCTGTGCTTTCCAATAAACAGGCTGTGTGGGTGCACAGGTGGACCATGCATCAGAGCTGGTGAGGCTCTGTCTGCAGAGCAGCTCTCCCTTCCGGAAATGACTGCACCCCCGCCATGACCAGCCAGCCTGTCCTGCTGCCAGCTAAGAGTCTCTGTGCAACCCCTCCCTGAACCCCTCAAGGCCGGTCCATGTCACCTGGTTTTGTTGTACAGTTTCAAAAGCTTCTTGTTGAATAAGTAAATTTAATGCTACACCCAGGAATGTGTTTTTCTCTCTTGGTGTCATATCCCCAGGAACGTGCACATCTACGTGACTCTGCAAAGGAAGGCTGCTCCCACTGGCATCCACCTGCCTCCCTCCGCTCCTTCAGGTAGATGCTCAGAGCCAAGGAGCCAGGGCCAAGCACAAGGCTGGCGACGGCCAGCTACCCCTCCCACCCCCCCACCCTCAGCCCAGCGCTGGCCCTACCTCCAGGAACTGAGCAGGGATCACCACTGGCGCGAGCTTCGGCCGGAAGCTGGGCGCAGACTTTGGCCGGCGACGCTTCTGTCCCTGCTCGTCCACCTTCTGGGAGGTGAGGTCCTCATCACAGGACTTCTTGGCGGGCAGGTAGGAGGCGTCCCCGTCCGCTTCAGGGTAGTAGCTGGAAGCAATGCGGACCCTGGCCTTGCGAGGGGGCGAGGCGTGCATGGCTTCCCCAGGGTCCACGTCGCGAGGCAGGGCACTTGGGGGGCTGGTGGACGGGGAGCTGCCCACCAGAGTGGCCTCGGATTCGGAGCTGGTTTCTAGCCTGTGCTGGAACTTAATGGAGTCACTCCTCCTGGGAGGTTTTGGGGGCGTCAGAGGCCCCACCCTCTTGGAGGGCTGGGGGGAATGAGCAGGCCCAGGGCCGGGGAGCAGGTAGTCTATTTTGGGGGGTGTCTGGGGGCGTTTGAAAGTGTTGGGGTCGAAGATGGACTTCCTTTGCTTTGGCTTCTTGTAAACAGAGAGCTTCTCGGGCGCTGCCGCGGAGCTGAGCACGGCCTTGGGCCAGGTCCCGCCGCTGTGGGAGCCCTCGGGCTCGGCCTTGTCCAGGGGAGCCTCGGTCGCCCCGCAGGAACCAGCTTCAGTCTCGAAGGGCAGCAGTGGCCGCCGGGCACACATGTCCCCCAGCCCATAGCCGCGCTCCCCAGAGGCATCTGAGCGAAAGGAGCTCAGGCTACGCTCGGAGGCGCTGGGACACGTGTGGGGGGCGGCTGGGAAGGGCCCCCCAGGGAACGGCTTGTGCAGGAAGGAGCTGCCACCGCCTGGGGGGCCCGGCTCCTTCCTGTCCTCCGGCCTGTCTGTGCAGAAGATGTCCGTCTGCGTGGAGTTGTTGTGCTGCATCAGGTTCCGCTTATTCTGAGCCTGGACCTCCGGGCCGTGGGCTCGGAAACTCAGCATCTTATCCGAGTCCTTGATGTTTTCAAAGATGTTCTGGCCACTCCATGAGGCGCTCTGAGGGAACACCTATGTAGGAACCACGGAGGAGTGAGAAAGAGAGAAAAAGACGACAGAACCTGGCGTTGCCACTGAAACTGCCCCTGCAGGTAGAGCAACGGCCAGAAATGGGCCCACTTCCCAGAAAGCAGGCACATATGCGCACGCGTGTGCGCGCGTGCGCACACACACACACACACACACACACACACACATGCATCCTCTCCCTGACCGGAGGCTTTCTCACAGCCCTGCTCACTGGGACCCACAGGAGAGCCGTACATGCTCTTGACTTTGAGCACTTTTTGAAATCACCTGTATAATGCCCTGCATACTTTCTAATATTACTGAGTAAAAGAAAGATTCATTAACAATACGTATCTTTTAGTATTCACGTAATGGAATGTCACTCAGCAATAAAAGAGATGAGCTATCAAGCCGTGAAAAGAAGTGTAGGAAACTTAAATGCATATCATTAAGTGAAAGAAGCCAATCTGGGAAGGCTACATTCCAACGAGAAGACATTCTAGAAAAGACAGAACGATGGAGACGGTCAATGGTCTCCAGGGACAGGGCTAGCGAGAAGGGGATGGACGGGTGCAGCCCGGAGGAGCTTCCTCACGGTGAAGCCAGCTGTGTGATACTGCAGTGGGGGACACATGTCCTTGCACATTTGTCCAAACCCACAGAATGTACGACACCGAGAGTAAGTCCTCATGTAAACTGTGGACTTTGGTTAATACTAATGTGTTAGCATCGTGGCAAATGAACCCCACTAATGCAAGATGTTACTAACAGGGGAAGCAGAGGGAGAAATGTGAGAATTCTCTACACTAGTTCACCTTTCCTGTAAACATAAACTACTCCCCAAAAAGTCTATTATTTTAAAATAAATTTTTAAAACTTCGCTTACTGAAGTAGATGGGCCTACTTTTCCAACTTTCTATTAATCTTTTCAATTATGTAGAAGAGTTGATAGAAAAGTACAATGAATACTCATAAACCCACCATTTAGATTCAACAATATTTCTATATCTGTCAATATTGCAGAACATCTGAAAGTAAGTTACACTATGACATTTCATCCCTAACAACTTTATCACGTACTTCCCAAAACTAAGGTCATTCTCCTCTGTGACCCCAATACTGTCATTGCTCCCATGAAAATCTACAATTCCTTAGGATCAGCTAATTATTCAATCCAGATTCAAATGCACCCCACTACCCCCAAAATGTCCTTCACAGTTTTTAATTTTTGTTTTTAAACCAGATTCTGGTTGGGGTTCATGCGCTCGCTGCACTTCGTAAATCAATACCCCTTTTCCGAGTGACACAGCAGTGGAGCTGCGGCTTTGCGAGAGCAGGGACGGGAGGGCGGGACCCTTACCTTCAGGAGGGAGAGGGTCAGGGAGTCCTGGCAGCTGCGCAGCAGAGACTCACACTCATTCAGAGACTTGTTGTCCAGTGCGATGCCATTGATCTAGGGCCAAAGAGAGAAGCTGTCAGGCCCGCCGCCAGGACAGTGGGCCTGGTTCCGTAAGGTCCCCAAGTCTGCAGCTGGCGGAGGAGCAGCCCTGCCCGTAAGGCCTGAGGAATCCAGGCAAGGGGCTTCCGTGGCACATGGACCACACAGCCTCGAGAGCACTCTACAAGAAGATGTGTGTCTGACTAGGACCAGGACACCAAGGTCACGGGGACAGCCGGCTCTGCTTCCTGCTGTGTAAGGTTGGACCCGACTCGGAACGCCTTCGTGCACAAATTGGAAGATAGTCACATGAGTCCCCCAGGGGCGGGAGGAGACCAAAAAACGCAGCCATGGTGTGGAAGGCCTCTGCAAACTAGAAAGTACCACGTGAGATGAAGTATCGTCATTGTTCACAAAGACACACCACCACCGCTTCTGCTTGAACTTCTGTCCACATCCCTCTCGGGTGTGCTCCAATCTTAGAAGAAGTGTATGAGCAACAGGCGAACAGTCAGACCAGGCTGCACCCACACCGGGAGCATGACACCCAGCAGTGGGAAGGAACAACAGCCAACCACACACTGTACCATTCTACTCAACTACCATTCTCGAGGTGACAGAGGTATAGAGATGGAGAACAAACTAGTTGCCAGGGCTTCTGAATGGGGCAGCGGGTGTGGGTGTCACTATAGAGGGGTAACAGGTAACACGAGGGAGACTGGTGGTGGAACAGTTCTGTCTTGATTTTCTTTGGTTACCTAAACATGATCAAGTGACAGAATTAAATACACACACTGTACTGTCAACTACCTGGTTTTAATATTACAGCTATGTAATATATACCCTTCACCCAGTTTTCCATTAGGGAAACTGGTTGAAGAATATATAGGAACCTCCCTATACTACTTTTTAAATATTAATTATGAAATATTTTAACTGAATTATAATTATTTCAAGGTCAAAAGTTTAAAAAACATATGCAGAGGGATTATTTTAGAGTGGTGGATTACTTTGGTTGTTTTTTTCCTTATAAATTTCCCATATCTTGAAGTTTTTCACAATGGCCATGTTGCTTTTAACGTCTGGAGCCCCCCCAAACCTGAAAAACACTGGCAAAGATGTGAGGTGAGGAGCTCCCACACACACTGCAGGTGGGGTTGAAAAGGCCAGGGCCTGAGGGGGTGCAGGGGAGGATCATATCAAACGTTAAATGCTTATCTGACCCAGCAGTTCCCCGGCCCCAGGGATAACCCGCCGTGGCACACTCTCGGGGGGCCCCATGGGGCCCGTGGAAGGAAGGATGCAGCAGGTGCCATGCAGCACAACTTGTAAAGGCAAAGATGCCCCGAGTTTCCGCTGGGGGCGCAGCTAACAGCCTGTGCTGCTGCCGCTAAGGAACCTGCAGTCCCTGCAGGACCCCGACACAGCGAGGAAGAAGCGCAGGGCGTGCGTCACAAACAAAACAAGGCTAGCGGCTCGGTCTACGATGATCCCATCCGGTTTTGTGTGTGTGTGTGTGTGTGTGTGTGTGTTTAAGTGGAAGATACCATGTTTTGAACATTTCTGGAAGAAAATACAGTGAATTGTTAACCATGGTTACCATGGGAACTGATTGGCGATGCGTCCAGAACTGGAGGAGTTACTGCCACTGTGCCGGTTGCAGGGACTGGATTTTGGGGGTGGGGGGGGGCAGGGGGTGTCATGCACACGCATATGCCTTCACTTTTAAAGAGTTACTTACAAAGACTAAACGTGCATGCTCTATGACTCAGCCCCCGCACGGCACTGTGGGTGTGGTCACCAGGGATCTGCTAAGTCTCCCCACAGTGGCTGCTGCACACAGGTGACGTCCATGCAGGGCTGTTTGCAATGGCAGAAACTGAGAACAACTCCTAGGTCCATCAGTTGTGGAATAATTTAAACTACCACGAGGTAGACAAAAACAGTAAGGATCAACTTGGAAAGATATCCACAATGGCAAACTGTGGATAACATTAGAAGATTCCATTATCGTATCGTAAAAAGCGAACAAAACCCCAAAACCCCTATCTGTGCACACAGATCTGCACGAGCCCTTGTGGTCTGGCTGGGAGCACATCTCCAAAAGCGGGTAGAGATGCCTCAGGAGCAAGATCACGGGGAAGAGGGGACCACCACTTTACACATTTTGGTATTGCTTGAATATTTTACTGCAAAAGAGTCTTACTTTGGTAATAAGAAAATAAGTTTTAGAAGAAATGGATAAAATATTAAATAAAAAAAGATTTCTATAAACTGATTTTTTTTAAATTGGCCTCACTATGCATTCATATATAGAATAAAGGTTGTAAGAAATACAGTGAAAATGTTAACAAAGGTTATCTACTCCTTCCTAAACCTTTTCTGAACTTCTGAATTTTCTACAGTAAATAGAAACATACTATTAGAAGGGGGGGAAATCATATTTAAATGTTCACGTTTAAAGAAAAAGGCAAATATAAAAACTGTGTTCATTACGTCTTGTTCACACCTCCCAAATTTGAATCTAACTGCCTATATGTGCAGCGGACGGCCCATCCTGGAGACTTACCGCCACAATCCTGTCCCCCACGGCAAGAGACCCCTCTTTGGCGGCGGGGCTTCCGGGCACCACGGCGGCAGCATACACTCCATTCTCCAGACTGATGCCGCTGTCTGTCAACCACAGGTGTCCCCAGTTAACCCCGCCCAGGTCGCATGGCCCCTGGTTGTCCCGCCTCATCTTTGGGAGACGCTCTTACGAAGTGCCTGTCCATCCCAGCGGCCCCCCAGGCCAGACCACCCAGGAGCTCAGGGACGTGTGCTCTGGGGAGTGACTCAGACAGGCAGGACCCGGGACCCATGTCGGGAGAGCACATGGGGTACATTCAAGCAGCATCAGCACCTCAGCCCTGGGAATGAAGTGCACCCGAAACACAAGGAGGGGCCCCTGCCGTCTGACGCCTCTGCCCAGGCCACGGGCCGCTACCTTTCTGCCCACTCAGGCTGATGTGCAGGGGCGTGACCACCTTGCCGCCCAGGGACTTCCTCCGCCGCACGACCATGTTGATGGCCCCCTCCCCGTGGAGGAGCGCCTTGAGGGCCTGCTTCTTGTCCTTGTTGATGAGGTCCACGTCGTTGATCCTCAGCAGCCAGTCATTGACCCTGCGGAGGACAGCCCGCTCAGTGCCCATGCAGGCCTTGGGACCGGTGGGCCGCTCAACTGTTCCCACGGGGAGCCGAATGCCAGAAAGCAGGTGCCCCACGTACACACTCAGAAAGAGTCCCCCTTCCAGGATGGCCGAACGTTAAACTCGCAGGTGCTGGAGCTAGACTGCCTGGGTTCAAGGCCTGGCTCCGCCACCTACCAGCTGAGTGGCCTAACCCCTCGGGGCGTCAGTGTCTCCATCTGTACCATGGGGTAGCACCTACCTCATAGGATTGTAAAGATTAATGAATTATTTTAAGTACTTAAACCAGCAATGAGCACACAGCACTATTTTCTCATCATTGGTATTTCATGGAATGAGCATGCAATGCACATCATACGCTCTCACACATGGCATGAGCCCTTTTCTACCCAGAAACGCAAACGGGATGTATTCATTTAACTGCCACCTGGCTCTCTGGGGCCTTCCACTAAGCCAGGGGAGCCAGGGGGGCCAGGGGGGCCCCACCCTCCCCACCCTCCCTCAGAACTTGGGCTTCCTCAACTCTTACCGTAAGCGGCCGTCTGCAATGCTTCCTTTGTCCACCTTAGTGACAAATATGCCGCAGTCCCCGGGCAAACAAGGCTCATTCACACCTTCCGCCATATCGAACCCCAGTGCCTTCAAGTCAATGTCCTCCTGTCGAAACAGCAGCAGCAGCCGCACACTTTACGAAGCAGTGATGAGAAACACGTGGCTATAAACCCCAAGCCACGCCCTCTACTGTGGGGCTGCACCTTCGCCATGATTGACGGGGCACTTAGGCCCCAAGCAGCAGCCTCTGAGCTGCTACAACCTGCCCCTCTCAGCCACTCAGACACACGTCGCCACCAGCACCCCCCCCGCCGGGGCCCTGCTCCTCCCTCTCTGTTCCGTGTGCCGTGTCAGCATCCGCCACGCAACTCAGGAAACCATCTGCTATAACCCAGCTGGAGCAAGTGCCGGAAAGGATGCATTTGCGCCCCGGGAGGAAAAGCTGAACCTCCAAACTAGCCACTGGGACACTGGGGGACACAGAGAGGGCATCCAAAGTCTTCATGTCAGGAGAACGGGCAGAAAAGACACGATGGAAGCTCACCGTCTCCCTTTCAAACTCTACAACTTCCGTTTCCCACTCCATGGAATCTGTGTCGATGGCCGAGTCGTGGGAGCTGTGGGCCATCAGCTGCCGGAAGCGGGCCTCCTTTTCCAGCTGGGATTCCATCTGCTCCCTGTGAAGAGAGGGGGCCATGGCCATGGCCCTGTGAGAGGCGAAACATCCCACCCAAGTCACAGCCTGGAAACCAGGGGACCCCCAATGGGCTTTCATCTCGTCCTTCAGCCAGCTGCCCGACAAATCTGCAACCCAGGCCCAGGCTTCTTGGATTTCAATGGGTTTTTATACCTTTTTTTGAAAGACTCAGAAATTCTTCTCACATTTATCTAGAACAGGCGTCCTCAAACTACGGCCCGTGGGCCACATGCAGGTGTTTTTGCCGTTTTGTTTTTTTACTTCAAAATAAGATATGTGCAGTGTGCATAGGAATTTGTTCATAGTTTTTTTTAAACTATAGTCCGGCCCTCCAACGGTCTGAGGGACAGTGAACTGGCCCCCTGTTTAAAAAGTCTGAGGACCCCTGATCTAGAAGTATCATGCAGTTCTATGAAAATGCCAGCAAGACATTTTCATAGGTACAGACAAGACTAACGTTTATAGGGAAAGGCAAAAAAGCAGAACAGCTACACTCATTTAGAAAATGAAGAATTAGGTGGGAGAAACCACTCTGCTCCAATTTAAGAGTTTTTCTACAGCTACAGACTCAAGGCTGAGGGGAACCGCCAGGAAGAGAGACACACAGATCAATGAACAGAAGGAAGGATCCAGAAACAGCCCACCGAGTACCAAAGGTGCAGACGTAAGGGAACAGAGGAAGGATAGTCTTCAACTAATGATGGAGCCACTGAACATCATGGGAAAAAAAGAATCTCAACCTGAACACCATACTTTACTTAGAAATTAACTCAAAATGCATCACAGATTTATATGTAAAAAATAAATTATAGCCCGGCTGGTGTGGCTCAGTGGATAGAGCGTTGGCCTGTGGACTAAAAGGTCCCAGGTTCAATTCCAGTCAAGGGCATGTGCCTTGGTTGCGGGCACATCCCCAGTAGGAGGTGTGCAGGAGGCAACTGATCGATGTTTCTCTCCCATTGATGTTTCTAACTCTCTATCCCTCTCCCTTTCTCTCTGTAAAAAATCAATAAAATATATTTTAAAAATTAATAAATAAAAAAATAAATTATAGCCCGGCTGGTGTGGCTCAGTGGTTGAACATAGACCTATGAACCAGGAGGCCACAGTTTGATTCCCAGTCAGGGCACATGTCCAGGTTGTGGGCTCAATCCCCACTAGGGGGCGTGCAGGAGGCAGCCGATCAATGATTCTCTCTAATCACTGATGTTTCTATCTCCCTTTCCCTCTCCCTTCCTCTCTGAAATCAATAATATATATTTTTTAAAAAACTATAAAACTTTTAGAAGGAAAATACAAGAGAAAAATCTTCAAGATCTAGGGCTAGGTTAAGGGTTCTTAGACATAACATAATCCATTGAAAATAAAAAAAAAATTTTAATCAATAAATTGGACTTGATCAAAATAAAAACTTAATCTCTCAGAAAGACCCAGTTAAGAGGGAAAAAAGGAGTCAGAAACCTTGTCCTATCACTTGCATATAATGCCCTTCTTCCTAAAACCCAGGCCCAGACCACCTTCCCCGTTCACTAGCCCTGTCCCAGGGGCTCCTGGCTGACTCTGGACCAACTTTTGTTTCCTGCCCCAGTGAACAGCTCCAGGTCCACACCTTGGCTGGGCTGTGCTCTCATTGGCCAGCTCTAGAATGCCACTCAGCCTCCCCTGGGCCCCGCCCCAGCCCAGCCCACCCCTGTGCAGCCGGAAACTGGGCATTGAATGTGACTGCACTCCTCTCCTCCCTCCCACGGGGCACCTCTGCTGCTCCTGCAGGCTGGGGGCTTCCTGTGCAGCGGCGCGGACTCCATCACCAGCACCCCGGTGAGAGAACTCAGAGGAAAGGAGGTGCAAATACAACTGTGCTGCACAAGGAAAGGAAGCTGACTTCTTCAGATGGTCCAGGCAGCCTGGCGCCAGGAAAATGGAAACTCCTCCTGTCTAAAGCCCCAGGGGGTCTAGGCTGCACCTTAATTGGATTCCATCACTTGCTAGATCCAATGTGGGTCCCTGGAGAGACTGTCGCTTTGCAACCACTGAGGTTTTCCTTAGAGCACTCAAGGCCCAGAGGTTCCAGGTTTCTATCTAATGAATGAAGTGCTCTTCTTCTGTTAGATGTCACTGATGGGAAGGGGAAGCTGCACGCCCTTCAGAAGGGCGCAGCTCAGCGAGCAGGGCTGGCACACTCCCACGCCCCTGCCTCTCGCCTCCATCCCTGGGAAGCTCCTGGCACAGACAGAGCCGCTGCTCCTCAACCAGAATCTGGTCCTGGGCTGCCGTGATGGCTCCTGGGCTCTGCAATTTCTCTCTCTCTCTCTCTCTCTTTTTTTAAAAATATATTTTATTGATTTTTTTTTTTACAGAGAAGAAGGGAGAAGGATACAGAGCTAGAAACATCTATGAGAGAGAAACATCGATCAGCTGCCTCCTGCACACCTCCTACTGGGGATGTGCCCACAACCAAGGTATATGCCCTTGACTGGAATCGAACCTGGGACCTTTCAGTCCGCAGGCCGACGCTCTATCCACTGAGCCAAACTGGTTAGGGCTGCAATTTCTCCTTTTAAACTTCGATATTTGTATTTTCAATCTACTGCTTAGCGTCACCAAGCCTTAAACAACACCCTGGGAGCTCTGCTGTCACAGAGGGGGGTTATCTTACATTCCAAACAGTCTCTTCCAGATGGGCATCCGAGTAACACAGCAGGACAGACTGTGAGTGGTCGTCATAATTGCCTGCAAACTACCACAACCGTCATCACTCTGCTCCTTTGTACTTGTCTCTCTGATGGGCCTGCCTGTGGTCTGTCTCCTTCTGTGTGCCGTGAGCCCCACAGGGCAGGGACCTGGCCGGCCTGCTCGGCCGTCTCCCCTGTGCCTCCCACAGGCCTGACCCAGAGCGGGTTCAGTTGATGAAAGAGTGAGGGAGGGAGGGAATGGACAATGCATGCTCGCCTGTGCCCAGGTGGGCTGCCTTGAAGCAGGCCCTTCTTCCTATATGCCTTTGCTCACAGCGCACACCTCCATGTGCTCACCAAAGGGCCACTGCCATCTTCTCGGCTGGTCTAAGAATTTCTAATTAACTCTGCACGTGGAGGCAGCATTTGAACCCATCCTACAGATTGACAGAATAAGGCAGAGAGAAGGAACAGACGGCCAGGCCCTGCCCTGAGCGGAGGGTGGGCACTTCCCTCCCAGGTACACGCGCAGCCCGGGCAGGCGCCCACCCCAGCGTACTTGAGCTCCTTGAGCTCCCGGCTGACGTCATTCTTCTGTTTGCGAGTGTCGTCCAGGCTGCGCAGGGCCTCCGCCAGCTCGGTCACTGCCCTGTCCCGCTCCCGCCTCAGGTTGTCGCAAAGCGTCCTGGCAGAGGGCACAGGGCAAGGTCAGCATAAGGGATAAGGGACGCAGGACTCACGGCCTGCAGTGAACACCCAGGCGCCTGCCTTGCCCCAGAGGCACAGGAATGTTTGAGAGTTTGGAGGAAGGCCATCAAAGGCCAACCCCACTGAGGGGCAGAGGCGACATGAGGACCCAGGAGAAGAGACCCCCCACCCGTTATTGGGCAACAAGCACTGGGTTCTAACACCCAGTGCTCACCCCAGCGCCTCACCCTCAATGTGCCGGGGTTAATGACCACCCTCCCCAGCCCACCCAGCAGGCCCTGTGCCCAGCACCGACCAGATGCCTAACAACCCACATGAGGCCTCTCAGAGCTGCCCCCACCCCACGACCAGACAGGAATCGTGCCTCGCGCCTCTCTGTGGCCTGAGCTCTGCGCAGGTGCAGGCTGGACAGCTCCGCTAAAGGACATGTGGCCTCCAGGACCTCAGGACCAGCTCAGCTCCTCAGAAAGGAAGCGGGGACAGGCGGCGTGGCGGCAGGGCGTCTGTGCTCCGCGCCACCTCCGGCACTACACCTGCCACTGGAAGGACCCTGAGAGCTGGAACCCCCCTCCATGGCCCCAAGTCCCCCCCACCCTGAACCCTCACCTCCTGGCCAGCCTGCATGGACATCAGCCTCTCCTTCAAAAGGCCACAAGGGATCTTTCAGAAATTCTCAATGACCAAGTCCTTGCTCACTACCAACACCCCACCCCAGCCTCTCCTGGCTCTCCCTCAACTGGAACCCACTCCTGGTTCCTTTCAAGCCCTTACAACTGCCCCCAGGACACTGTCAGCTGCCTGCTCCGACGCCAAGGGCGAGACCTGCTCAGTCACACCCACGTCCCTCCTGCCTCCACATCACACCTGTGCTGATGATGGTCGCTCAGGCCGCAAAGCCCGTCCATCCCATGTGGGAAAATCCCACTCATGCTTACATTCTCGCTCGGATTCCATGCTTTCTGGGGAAACCTCCCCATCTGCTCCCCCTGCCCAGTGCCCTGCCTGCCCCCTCACGGCCCTGGAATTCCGTTCACGCATCCTCCTGCCTTCCCCTCTGCCCTGGCTGGCAGAGCTGCCCGTGGCCCCCACAGGCATCACCCCACCTGGGAGCTTTGGAGCTGTCTCCCAGGATCTCCTTGCTCAAGGGACCTAAGATCCTGGCACATAGTAGGGGCCCATTAATACTTCCTGGGAGAATGCAGTTCTGACTGTCAGTGTCATCAGCAGCCCCCTGAGAAACCAGCCTGGTCTCGGGCCACCCCACAGGGTCTCAGTGCACACGGGATCTGGGCGAAGTGCAATCGACGCAGAGATGCATGGAAATTCTAATGCTCTGAGGCGAGTGGGGCGTCGCCCAGGGTGAGAAGGGAAGAACCCAGCCACTCTCACCTTACCTGGACCCGTGGCGAATGACTGCGGCCCTCCCCACAGACCCAGGGTGCCAGGGGGACCCGAGCCCACGCCGCCCAGGGCACCGTACCGGATACTGTCGCGCTCGGCCACGATCTTGTCCCGCTCCTGGAAGGCCCAGTCCCGCCGGCACTTGGCCACGTCTGCCTCTTGGAGGGCTTCCTTCAGCTCCTGGCACAGAGCCTTGCACTGCTTCCGAAGGGTCTCCGCCTCCTTGTTGGCTCTCCCGGCGTCGATTGCCACTGTGTCTTTGATCTGGTGGGGACGAGGAGCCAGCAGAAAAGGAGGTTAATGGGCCTTCTGGCTCAGGAGTACCATCCGATGGACGGGTGCCGGGGCTGGGCTGAACTCTCGGGAGCCGGATGGAGGGGAACACTGGGGCCCCAGCCAGAGCTCACCCCTACACCCCCTGCTGCACCCCTACCTCCCAGTGACCTTGCACCCCACAGCCATACTCAGACCCCTAGTGACATTAGCCTAAGTCCAAACTCTCACCACTCCACACAGTGCCTGGACTAGAACCCCAGTCTCTCTCAGCCAAGGTCTCAGTGGCCCAGGGGGGCCGTCTCCCCTGGAGGGCTCGCTCCAGGCTCCACCCTGCCACTTACATGGCTTGTATCTCACAGGGAGCCACCATGTCGTTCTAAAGTGCCCCTGTGAGCCCCGCCTGCGTGGCTCAGTGGTTGAGCATCAACCTATGAACCAGGAGGTCACAGTTCGATTCCTGATCAGGGCACATGCCTGGGTTGCAGGCTCCATCCCCAGTGGGGGTGTGCAGGAGGCAGCCGATCAATGATTCACTCTCATCATTGATGTTTCTCTCTCTCTCCCTTCCTCTCTGAAATACATAAACAAACAAACAAAAACATAAATAAATAAAAATTTTAAACAAAAATAAAAAATGAAGTGCCCCTGTGACAAAACATAAAGAAGCAAGGCCCAACTGCAGTGAAGGGTGGAGGTCCTGGTCAGGGTCATGTCCGACTCTGGCCGCAGCGCAGTTTCTGTACTCTGGTTTTTGTAGCCTGGCATCCTGGGTTCCTTTCCCATCTGAACAGGCAGCAGTTTTGCTGGTGAGGGCCTGTGTATCTCAGTTCGATTTAAAAGCTGAAATCGGAAGCATTTGCATCTTGACGCCTCCCCAGAGCATTACACGCTCCGTTAAAATTCAAATCCAACCCTTAGAAGTGCTCATACAGAAGCTCCCCTGTGCCTCTGGTCCTTGGAAAACACGGGGAAACGATCAAGCAAGTGTCTACTCCTACTCTCTCTCACGGGCTTCCTGCTCACGGGCAAAACACAAACAAGACCGGGGAGGAGCAGACCCTGCATCTCCGCCCTGGACTCTGCGCCCCTGAGTGACAAGCGTGAGGAAGACAAGCACACAAGACGGCTTCCCGGCCCCACAGCAGACGGCAACACGCCTCCGCGGAAACACGCCCCAGAGACCTCGCAAGTTCAGCCAAGAGACGAGGATGACGGAGACAGAGGGAAATGCGTGCAGTCGGCTTCTAACTCCCCCTCATCTCTCACGTCCAGAGTCAGGAGGAGCTGGGGGGGGGGGGAAGGGGGGGAGTCTGCACAAGAATAACACCTTAACTCGAGAGAGTGACAGTGTCACGCTCTGCTGAGACACTCCCCAGGATCAAGTCATGCCAAATGATTTCAGTTTTTATTTTCCCCACTTTTATGCAGTGCTGAGTATTTGTTTAGTTTGATATATTTAAAAAACCAATTATTTTTATTAACTCTAGCATGAATTTATTGTAATGAGTATTAGGTTTAATAACGTTTTCTTAAATTTGTATTTTACTCAATGTTTTATATTAACATAGTTTTCTATTTGAAACGTGTTAACATGTGGTTTCAATGAAAGGTCTTTCCTTTTGGCCCTGGATAAGCATCTCGAGCTGAAGGCTGGAGGTGGAGACAGAGAGACCGACGCCAGGGGATCAGGCAGCACCTACTCTCCCCCCGCCCACCCCGTCTCCCCTTCCTTCCGCTGGGGCCATCCTTGTTAGTCTCCAAAATGAAAACACCTCCAAAACACTGTTTCCTTCTGAGAAACGCTGGAAGCACAATACTTGGTTTTATTGAGAGGGGAGAGGAGGAATAAGGTATCATTAAAAGGGCAACAGAACTGGGGAGCTGAGGTCCCTTGTCTGAGCCCCTGATTACACCAATGAGGAACCTCAGGGTCCAGGAAGTGACTGCTCCCCGATGTCCACCCAGGGGAGCTGAGCCCACACCCCAGGTCCCCAAGATTCTTGCCCCTGTGCTTCTTCCTCCACACCATGCAGATCTCACTCTGCAAAGGCACCACGCGTGATGTCCTCTGGCCACCCTGGGTGACCTTGGGGCGACAGGCTAAGGAAGGGATGGGCTGGCTTTCACAGGACACTCACCCCACCTAGACCTAAGGCCAAGGAGAAAGGCCTAGGGGCAGAGCCCACACCAGCGGGTCTCGGGTCTCGTCAGGCCCCAGGGAGATTAAGAGCCTCCCACCCACACCTTAGAGCCAAAATGGCCCGGCCACAGACCTGGCCTGGCCCTCTTGGGAGAGTGGGGACGTGGTCTTGGAGAAGCCACACAAAGCGGAGGAGGAGCTGAGGGTTTCAGCTCTGGAACCTGCCCGGTGGGAGTGGGGGCGGGGGCTCTCCTGCCTGCTGGCTGGATCGGTGCCTGGAAAAGATTCCTGCCTCAGCTGACAGGCAGACTTGACACCCAGCCAATGCCCCCTGCGAAGCCGGAGCCGGGCTCCAGGCTGGAGGGCACGCATGGGTGCGGGCAGTGGGGGGACGGGCTGCCACCAGATGCTAGCACTCGGAAGTCAGCGGTTCTTCATACTTCTCGGTGCTTTCCACATTCCTACAAAGGGCACGGTTAACCTCCTAGTGTCAAGAACCCCTCCGCGTGGGCCGCGTCCTCTCCAGGCTCATCTCTTATGTGTCTCATACGTCAGCCTTGACTTTCTAGTGTAGTGACGGGCTGGCTCCGTCATTTCCAAAGATTTCCTCTTCATCATTTTGTTTTCCTTATTTGATAACAACATTTTCCCAACCATTAAGTTCTCAGATGCCGGAGTGTGAAAACCAGGAGTTGATAGTTTTTCCAGGACAATTACCATGTTCTAATATATTCTATTTGCTTATTAGAAATTCCTTCATCACGGCCTTTTAAAAAATTCATCGAAGTAAACTCTCCTTTTCACAATGAGGAGCCTTGACGGTTTGGAAACGTCTCACTCCCTTGATATGAAATTGCCATTAGTTGGCCCATTTTTGCCTACAGAACACTTTCACAGGGTTCCTGACAGAGTAGCTAATAATCATCTTAATAATAAAGATTCAAATCATTCCTACTTTGTGCGGGCACTAATCTAAGTACGTTTTCAATATTAAATCATGTGCTCGCCACAGCCCCCTGAGGTAGATGCTATCCATTATCATTTCCATTTTGCAGAGGAGAAAACTGAGGCCCCGAAATATAAGAGGTCACATGACTGAGAAGGCCCACTCCAAGCACAGGGCCTGTGCCCCTGGCATCCATGGCCCCCGCACTACCTGGGCATCAGGAGATGTCACTGCTCACAGAAAGCCTCACAGGGCCCTGGCCATGCCTCAGGCATCAGCCCTGCCTCGTGCTGGGTCCAGAGGCTCTGGCTCCCACAACCCAATGCCCGCCATCCCCTGCCAATGCGCCCAACCTTTAACAACCTACACAGGAAAGTAGAATGGAGAGGCATTTCCATGGGAGAAAGTCTGCTATGGTCAAGTTCAGCAGGTCTAAACAGAGCCACACACTGACCCGCAGGATGGGAAGGGAGCCTCAAATCAGGAAGCCGGCAGGACACATCCGCACTTGGGGTGAGGGGTGTCAGCAATGAAGCCAAGGGGCCAGGAGGCAGGATGAAAAGGGTCCACACGGATCCATCCCTCAGGAGTCAGGCTGAGTGGTATAACTCTAATGCTAGTGAGCCCCAGGCCCCAACCCCGGAGGCCTGTCCCCCAGGAAGCAAGACTGTAGAAGGGCCTCTGGCACAGCCTAGTATACCATCTTCCCAGTAGGCGCTGCTGCCCCTTAAAGAGCAGACCCCTCAGATGCTGGGAGAAAGGAGCCCTGAGCGTACTCTTCTGACTCATGAGGCCAAAGGTACCTACGGCTTTGGGAAGTTGGCCTTGGGAACTTCCTTCTTAATGAGCAAGTCTTCGAGATACCTGCTGGCTTTCAGCACAAGACTGACCAACGATGACTTAACCAAGCGCTCGAGTGTGAGAGTGTCTGTGCTTTCTTCCTACACTGTGAGGAGTGGAGGCTCAGACCACGCGGGGCCTCCCCTTGCATCCCTGTAGCACTGATTAGAGCCGGGCCCTGAGCGCAGCGAGCGCAGCCACTTCCTGGGCAGCGCCCATGACCCAGCCAGCACGCAGGCCTAAGAGGAGAAGCCCTTCACTCCAACTTGGGAGCAGGCTGCTAGCTGGACACCGTGTGCACCGCAGCCCTTCCTCCCTCGCCGCTGTCCCAGAGTCTGGGAGGCCAGCGCCCAGCCACCTACCTGCCGCAGGGCCTCCATCTCCTCGCTGGCCGCCTTCTTCTCCGACGTGCTGCTCTTGAGCTTGGACTCGGCCAGCTCCACTTCGGTCTGCAGCTTGTCCAGCTCGGAGATGACCTGGTCGCGCTCGCTCATGATGAGCTTGTACTCGCTGTACACCGCGTCCCGCTCCTCCTTGTACTTCTCCGACTCCTTGGCGGTCTTCGCCTGTGTGGTCCTCAGCTCCGTCAGCTCCGACTGCAGCAGCTCCATCTCCCACTGCAGGTCCTTGTTCTGGGCCGTGGCCTTGTTCAGCTCGTGGTGGATCGCCTCGAACCTGGGGAGAAAGGCAGCCAGGACATGGGGGGTGGGGGGCGGAGACCTGCCCGGTCAGCTCTGCCGTGCTGGACAGTCAAGCATGAAGTTTCAAGTGAGGTCATTCTCCGCGCCCCCAGGAGGGAAGTCACGGAGCACCAGTGCCCGGGACCGGGAATTTTTCTCAGCCTTTACAAATACCGAAAGTTGAACTGAGGACTTCATGTCCCTGCTCTGCTAGGAACAGCAGCAAATGTCTTCCACAGTCAGCTACATGATTATTTTAATGCTGGAAACACAGCATGGGAGAGATAAAGTGGCCTATCAGTCATTTCATCCCACCACCTCACTTTACAAATACAGAAAGTAAGGAGATGTAGGGGGCTGGCCCAGAGGCACCGGGTTAGTGTGAGAGCAGAGCTCAGCCCTTCCAAGCCAGGCAACCCTGCAAGTTAAGAGCCTGCGGATCCAGTGGCATTTCTGAAAGTGTGTCCTTAGAACACCCACCCCGCATGGCGCTCCATTAAAAAGAAGGAAAAAAAGTATGTTCTTGGATGATTATGTTTGGGAAACACTGCATTCTGCCTAGTGCTCAGGACCAGCGTGAACGCTCTGAGAAGTCCCGCATGGCAGACACCTGTGTCTGTGTGCAACCTGGCAATTCCAAAACCTTTTTCTATCCAGAGAACACTTTTCATAAGAAAGCAATGAGCGCTCCAGGGAACTGGGATTCTGCAGAAATGTACTTCACAGAATACTGTTTGAGACCAGGGCTCACTTCCCTATGGATTTGATACCTTAATAAAAAATTTAAAAAATTCTGGAAGAAATGATGCCTAGGACAATTAACTTTGCAATTTGGTAGGCAAGTGACTGACAGAGGGGAGAGGCTTGTGGGAACCCTAGGAAATGAGACGGTCAGAACACCCCAAAGTTGTTCAAGAGAGGAAGAACTTCTCCCAAGACACACTGAGTGTCAAGAAAATGCTTCCTGGAGATAAGCACTTTTTGACTGGAAAAGCGCAATGGCGGTGCTGCTCTCGCTCTCTGGAAGCCTCCAGGAGCCTCACAGAGAACTACCCGCCCACAGAGGCCAGTGCCCCAGAGCAAAGAAGGTGCACCTGGCCCTCGGGGCCCGTGCCCCACGCTCGGGGCCTCGCTCCTACCTCCGCAGGGAGAGGGCACACTGGTGCTGCAGCTGGATGGCCGTGTCCCTCTGCTGGGTCAGCATGTCCGTCTGCTTCAGCAGGCGCTGGTTCTCCTCCTCCAGCTGCTCCAGGCGGCTCAGGTCCGAGTTGTGGATGGCAACCTTCTCGCTGTACCTCTTGCGCAGGGCGTCGTAGTCCTTCTTGACCACCTCCAGCTTGTCCATGGCCGTGTCGTACAGCTTGCTGAGGATTTCTGACGACCCGTTGTGCTTCAACACCTGGGACCAGAGAGTCACACTCACCAGGGGTCTGGGGGGCAGGAGGAAGGACAGACGGACAGGAGGAAGGTTCCGGAATTGCCGGGTTGCACACAGACAGGTGTCTGCAATGCGGGACCTCTCAGAGCCTTCACTCTGGTGCTGAGCACTCTCACCTCCCGGTGCTGGGGGTAGAACTGCTGACCAGGGAGGGGAGGCCCCGGGATCTCAGGTGACTCCACAGCCCTGCAGTCACACTGGGTGACTCATTCGTTCGTAAGCATTTGGTAAATAGTGCGCTGAAGGGAGCTACCCAGCAGGCCCAACTTCCCTCCCTAGAAGGGCTGCTTGCACGTCCACCCTTGGCTGGCGCCTGGGAACCTGGGTGGCAAGGAGTTCCCTACACGGATACAGAACTTTCCCCGGGTGAGAACAGGGACTCCCAGTGCCTGGAGCAGGTGAACAGCGTGGCTCAGGCTGAGCACCTGCTTTCTCTGGGAGTCTGAAGTCTCAGCACATGTGAGGCAGCAGTGCCTCCGGGGCCAGCCCCAGGAGCTTCCCGAGCACCACTCCACCCATGCAGTCCTGACTCGGCGCCGGGGCCCTGAGCGTGCCCTGGGACCTGCACTGGTTTCCTCTGGACGTCGCCCCACGCACCTCTTCCTTTGCTGATTTTGCTTTGTGTCCTTCCACTGAAATGAACGTTAGCCGTGAGTAGGGTTATATGCTGAGTCCTCCTAGGCCAGTGGTCGGCAAACTCATTAGTCAACAGAGCCAAATGTCAACAGTACAACGATTGGAATTTCTTTTGAGAGCCGAAAACCGACTTCTGCGCATGGGCCACGAAGTTTCAATCGCACTGTATGTGCGCGCTCGCACGTGGTATTTTGTGGAAGAGCCACACTCAAGGAGCCAAAGAGCCGCACGTGGCTCGCGAGCCGCGATTTGCCGACCACTGTCCTAGCCCATCAAACCTGGGGACCAGCAGATCTGAGAACCCCCAGCACCAGCACCTGACATGTTCTAGATGCTGGTGATGCCAGACAGGACACAGACAACTGCCGCTTGTGCCCCTCTAACCCTGGAGGAGGATATGAATGCACAGATGGACAGACAGACAGAGATAAGTAGGTAGATAGAAAGGAAGAGCGAGAGACCAAATAAAGTAACTTCCGGGCACAGTAAGAACCATCAAGAAAATAACGAATAAAGTAGGCTAATGAGCAGGAGAGACCTTTGGAGCAGGTGTGAGAGAGGCTAAGGCTGAGGAGGTCAATCAAGAACGTGATGCAAATGAAGAGCAGCAGCCCAGAGCGCGCCTGGCAGAGGGGTGAGCAGCGCCAGGGCCCTGCGGCAGGAACGCCCAGAGTGTTCTAGGCACAAAGAGAAGGGCAGGACAGAGCGAGGGGAGCCGTGCACAGGAGCAGTGGGTTCAAAAGGAGCCTGACAGGCTACACGGCTTCAAGGCTCACAGCCAAAACTGTGTCCTGAGGGAGAGGGGAACCCTGGGAGAGCTTTAAGCAAGAGAGCAATTACAGGTTCGCTCGGGGCACTGTCTTAGAGAAGGAAAACAAGAAGATGACTCAGGAGGTTGTCAGGGGCCTGCAGAGGTCGTCAGGGGAGCTGCTAGCGCACGTCACTCCACCTCCCGGCTCTCTGTTTCCTTACTCCTCAAAAGATAGGTCTGAACCAGAAAAGCCTGCTTAACCGTGCAAGCTCCAACAGTCCAGGCATCGCCTGGTCCTTCAGCGTGGACCCCGGGTTATCAGATCGCGCCGGCCAGGGAACCAGAACCTGGAGCTCCTGCACACGGGCACGCCTCCTCTTACGGCACGTCGCGGTGGGGCACGTCGCGGTGGTGTGTTCTCTTACAAACTGAAGGCAACACCCCTGCCGGCAAAGAGACACGGCTCGCGGCATTGCGGTGATCTGGAACAGAACCTGCGATATCTCCGAGCTACCCTGGGTAGGGTTAGCCCTCCATGAATACGATTCGCACGAAATGCCCAGGAAGGGTTCATGAGGGACCTGAACCACAGAGGCCAGGAACAGGAGCGTGTCCCTGAGACACACAGCATTAGCTCTGGGACTGCAGACTAACGCAGAGGGAGGGAACCTCAGGAATCAGCTCACTCGGGGCGTTTAGTCTTTTTCCTTTTTTAGGAAGGAAGGAAGGAAGGAAGGAAGGTAGGAAGGAAGGAAGGAAGGAAGGGAGGAAGGAAAGGGTCTTTCCTTCAAAGGAAATCTTACAAGGACACCAAAATACAAAACTCCTCTGGTAAGAGGTTCCCTGCCAGTTAAAACCTCCACCGCTCTGCACGAATTGCTCGCTGTGCAGAAGGACCCACACGCAGAAACAGCCGGAAAACCACTCACCCACTAAAGCCCTTTCTTAAAACAATTAGTAAGTCTCTTCCAAACATAAAGAAAAAGCACAGCAAATAAAAGAACAAAATTCTAAGTACCCACCACTTAGCTCTAATCTCAACATCTCGTCGTGTCAAACTGATTTTCAAAGAAATACAGTATTACTGGTGTTGCTAAAGCCCCCAAGGCACCCTGCTCATCCCATCGCCCTCTCCCCGCCCCCCTCCTCCCGCAAGGAATCGCTCCCCTAAACTTGCTGCCGACCCTCTCCCCGTGGGCGCAGTGGTATCTGTGCTTCTCTAAGGGCATCGTGTGTGCTTCCTTTACCTGACGTGCCTGAGACTGAGTGCAGGGGTGCAGGCAGCATCTCCCGGTATGAAACCACATTCTCCCTCTTCTGTCGGATGAACATTTGCGTTGTCTCCATTTATTTTGGGGGGAGGCGGGTTCTGTGGGGTTTTTTGGCTGTTATAAACGATACTGCCATGAACACTGTTGCACACGTCTGCTCTCCCACGCCTGAGGGATTTCTCTCTGGCAGCAGAGCGGCCCCGTATTGGGTATCAGGACGTGGACTTTTTCACCCCTTCTAGACAACATCACATTGTCCACCAACGTAGGATCGACCAGCTGTGGGCAAAGTTCTGAGAGTCACCGTCCTCAACACATCCTCACCAAGACTTCATACTGTCAGATTTTTCCTTTCGTTTTTAATTGTGATAAACCACACATAAGTGCACATGTCAGTAGTGTTATGTTTAGTCACATTGTTGTGCAACCAACTTCTAGAACTTTTCATCTTGCAAAACTGAAACTCTGGGCCCGTTAAACAACAACTCCCCACAGCCCGGGAAACCACCCCTCTCCTCTCTGTTTCTATGAACCTACGATAGGTACACCTCACAGAAGCGGAGTCATACACTATCAGTCTTCCTGGGACTGACTGATTTCATTCAGCATAATGTCCTCAAGGCTCATCCGTGTTGAAGTATGTGACAGAATTTCCTTCCTCTGGAAAGACAAGTGATATTCCACTGCATTCTGATTACTAAAAAGACAGAGCAGCCCTCCTTATATTGACTATACACATTTTCTCTACCTCTCTCTCTTCCTTTTTTTTTTTTGTAGGATTTATTTTTAGATTCCAGGTACTAATTCTTTCCTAGTTATATTTATTACCAGTATCTTCTTCCAATATGTGTCTCTTAAATTTTCTTGTAGTACCTTCACTATACTAAACTTCCACATTTTAATATTGTAAAAACTATCAATCATTTCCATTATGGTTTGTGCTTTGGCAGTGTTTTTTGTTCTTTTAAATACATTATATTGACTTCAGAGAAGAAGGGAGAAGGGGAGAGAACTGGAGAAACATCAATGCATCATTGATTGGCTGCCTCCTGCATACCCACATTGGAGAGTGAGCCCACAACCCGGGAATGTGCCCTGACTGGGAATCGAACCATGACCTCCTGGTTCATAGATCAACGCTCAACAACTGAGCCACATCGGCCAGGCTGGCAGTTTTATTTCAAAAGTTCTTTCCTTCCTACCTTGAGACCAGGAAGGCATTCTATTATTTTTATTAAAGTATTAGTTTACTTTTTACATTTAAATCTTTGAACTACATGGAATATTTTTTTGTGTATGGTACGAGATGGAAATACAACATTACTCTTTCCCATGAGTCCCCAGACAAATTAGAACCGGGTCCCTGAGTGCAGGCAATGACAGCTGGAGGACACTGAGGACATCGCCTGACACAGTGCCCATCACTGAGCGATGAGGAGGGTGCCCAGGGGACGTGTGCCCACACGGAGCCAGTGGAGAGCTCTCCTGGCTTCCGGGTTCACCAGTGCCTTCTACTCACATCTGGACAAGTCCAGCTTCTCGGACGGATTGCCCTGACTTGTGGGCAGTACCTTGAATGTTTCAATTAAAAATCATTTCGCCAGGCCCAAGTGGCCCAGTGGTTGAGCATTGACCCAAGAACCCAGAGGTCACCAGTTCGATTCCCAGTCAGGGCACATGCCCAGGCTGCAGGCTAGGCTCAACCCCTAGTAGGGGGCGCACAGGAGGCAGCCGATCGATGACTCCCTATCATCAATGATGTTTCTATCTCTCTCTCCCTTTCCCTTCCTCTCTGAAAGATATATATATATATATTTAAGTCATTTTAAATTTTTTACTCTCTAAATATCCCCTAAGCCAGGTGAAAACCCCAAGGTCTCCAAAGGAGTCAACTGGTTTCTGCAGAACAAAGGCACTGCTGCCATTCCCGGAGTTCCCACAAGGTGGCAGCCCTGCGCAGACCTGGCAAATGCTCTCCGGCAGTCCCATCTTTCAAGCTTCATTAAGGCGGCCTCGAAATGACACAAACAAAGACATTGTTCTGGCGTTAGCCAGCAGAGCCCACCCCACCTCCACGATAGAATTCGCGATCTACACCGTGCCTTGACCTTTCTTCATGGAAAATAGTCCCCCACGAGGAGCTTGGACCTCGCTGCATGGCAACCCAGAAACCAACAGGGCAGGTGGGTCACCAGGTCCCAGTGAGACGGGATTGATCAGGAAAAATCCCAGAACAGACCCAGGAATCCCCTCTGAGGCTTACCGCACCTGTGATAACATGGTGGGATCCAGGAACTGGGGGGCCAGGGGAATCAGGCCGATAACCTGTGCTGTTTGGGCCAGGACTCCAGCCATTCCACAGGTGGAAACTGCACGAGAAGGCCTGCCTGAAGGTCTGGCCTATTGTGAGTTGAAACCGACCTTCCCCAACGTCTAACCTCTAGCTCCCAGCCAGCCCGGAGTGCTGCAGAACAACCCTTTCCCACAGAGCAGCATCCACATATTCAAAGAGGCTCCTGGGCCCCAAACACGTCTCAACTTTTGTCTAGAAGAGGCCTTAGGACATGCCTGTGCCAAGGTAATCGAACGCATCTGAAGAAATCTGGGGAAAGCACAGCCAAAGTTAACTCCAGAGAATTCAAAAAAACTATCCCATTAGTCTAGGATTTTTTCCGTTTTATCATTAGTCTAGAGGCCCGATGCACGAAATTCATGCAAGGGGCTCAGCCCTCACAGCCACGGCAGCTTGCCTCAGCCCTCGCAGGCCCGGCTTCATCCGGAAGGTCGTTTGGCTGTCCAGTCTAATTAGCATATTACGCTTTTATTATTGTAGATTATGTTCGTAGTAAGAAGTTGCACATGCGCGCGCACACACACACACACACACACACACACCAATCCAATGCTCAGCTTCCCAGCCAAGTCTATACTGGAAGTCCAGATGAGAGAGAATTGAAACTGGGCCCAGAATTCTCAAATGAGAATGCAGTGAACTTCTCGTCTCGGGCAGGCAGCAGTCTAGAGATGCCTGCCCTCCAGACGGTGCGGAAGGGGCCTGGGAGGCAGGGTAGCAGTGTCACCAGGGAGGCACACAGCCGGGTCTGGGTGCATCCACGCGGCTGCAGCCGCAGCCTGAGCAGCTCCGCACAGAGAGCCCACACAACCGCCCTAGCCTGGTCAGAAACGCATTTTCTCTGGGCCTCTCTGGGAGGCTATGAAACTCCTTTCCTGGGATATCTGGAAAAAGTTAACTTTCATGAATCACCAAAGAAGCAAGTATATTTAAAGGCAGGGTCAGAGCCAGGAAGTGCAGAGAGAAGTCTCCTGAGGCCTTATACATTTTCCAAATAAATTGGCAGAACCTACTGATAGAGAACAGCAATGCTTTGGACCCTGCAATTTTACCTCTAAGAATCAAATTTTATCACACATGCAAAAGGGAGCGCAAGGACCTATGTAAGTGTGTCCCCCAAAAAAGCATTTGTAATAGGGAAGTAGACAACCACTCTCAGCACATGCAGAGGGGGCCAGTAAGTTATTGACACCTAAACTGTGTAATATCTTGTTGGATGTTCCAAACTTACAGAAAATAGAAGCAGACCTAGGATATATTCTTAGATTTTTTAAAAAGCAGATAATAAAAAACAAAGTGTTGCAGGTTTAGTAGGGCAGAAAGTGTCCCCAGGGGTGTAATCCCGCGGTTCAGAGAGGTCGGTCAGCTCCAGGGGGAGCCTGGGGTGGAGGACACTGCACTGCTGTCTGAGGTTCTCTTCTCTTCTTACCGAAGCATACAGGTTGCTGTGGTAAAGTACGACGACGTAAAAATACCCTCCACGCTGCGCCCCCACCCAAGCTTAGCAATCTCTGCCCAGGAGCTATGGACATTTTTGACCCAAATGAGAATTCAAGTGGTGCATTCTGACTGAGAAACCCTGGAGATGGCATTGCCACGCTGCAAACACACACACACACACACACACACACACACACACACACACACACACGCTCACACAGACCACCTGTCTGCTGCTCTCAAGTGGGAGAGGGCCCAGGCCCCTGCCTGTGGCGCCGCACCCCCACCCCCACCCCCACCGGGGCTGCCTCATTTCCTCGGAGATCAATCATGCAGAGGGCTGGGAGCCCCACAAATCCCTCAAGCAAACAAGCAAGTCAAACAGCACCATTTACCCCGCAAGGGCCTCTTCAAGTGAACAAGGCGTGGGAGGAACCAGGCAACAAAACCGGCCTTGTCCAGCAAGGGCAACCTTTGCCCCCAGGCCCGTGGGGAGGAAACCTGGGCCTCCCCGTGTTCCCGGCTTCCTCAGCTGCTGACCTGCCAAGGCCGGAGCTTTGCTCAGCCAGGCACCTACCCTGGACCTGGGTAAGGTGAGGAGGCCCAGGCCGGGGGCAGCAGGTGGCCTGGCAGCTCGGAGAGCCCCCCCAGCTGTGCCTCCTCTCCTCGTGGGGGTCCCAAGGTGGCACACGGTAAGGGGCACCGGTCCCGCTGAACAGAGCTGGGGAAACGCACTGACCACTATAATAAACGACCCCCTCCAAGGGTCACAGCTGTGGGGAAAGAAAGGAGAACAAGGAACAGAGGAGGGGTGGGGGGAAACTTCCCCGCCATTTGTGGGAAGAGCAGGAAAGGGGGGTGGGGGTCATCTCAGGCTGGCTGTCTGCACAGCCGTGAAAGGCCTAGGGAAGACAGGGATCGGGAGGCAAGGAAATTTTTGCCTCATGAGGGCTGATTTTTTTAATTTTATGACAAGGCGATAATTGGAGTCTTTTTATTTTGAGATATAATTCACAGACCGTACAATTCACCCTTTAAAGTGCCCAATTCACTGGTCTGGGGTACAGTCACAAAGTTGTGCAGCAACTACCACTATCTAATTCCAGAACATTTTCATCACCCCAGAGAGAAACCGGTCCCCATTAGCAGACACTCTCCATCCTCCCATCCCTCAGCCACTCTCCGTCTCCATAGATTCCCCTGTTCCGGACATTTCCTGTGGATGGAATCATGTAATACATGGACTTGATCTTGTCACTGCCCCTGTGCCTGACTCCCCACCGCAGTCATCCTCACCTGCCTCACGCGCTGGGTTTCTGCAGAGGGTTTCTGTTGGGGTAAAATGGTTTGCCTCTGAACAACTGAAAACGCACAGCCTTAACCCTTTGCTCTAGGAAGCTCGTGGACATGCAGGGAAATCCAATGCATTCAGCAGGGCACTAGCCAAGGGCTGGCACAGCACTTTCTCCTTGTGCCTCACTTCGCCCCTAAAGCAGTGCTCCCCCAGCACCGCCACCCCGGTCCTGGTCCTGAACGGTTAGAGGGACAGAAGGAAAGAGGAGGCAGTGGAGCCTGGGGGTGTGGGGGGGTGGGGCGGGTGGCGCAGGGAGACTGCAGCTGGGCTCCTGCTGCCCTGGCCTGCAGGTCCCTCCCCTCCCACAAACCTTCCCATAACCAAGGCTCTATCAGGGCTACCAACTCTCGCCCAGGACCAAGTCCCCTAATTAGAGGGCTCACGAAGACATGGGCTAAGTCCCCAAGTACATCACCTTAGGTCCCTCCGAGCCTGCACTGGGAATTCCGCGTAAGACTTCAACAAAGACCACAGAAAGAAAATCAAACACAGAAGCCAGTTCTTCAGCAGTTTAAACGGGAAAATACTGAAAACAGCCCAGGAGTCCGTCAGCAAGGGGCCCGCTTGAAGCGATCACAGTGCGTCTCTGTGACTCAATCCTCGGCAGCCATGACTAACTGGGAAGTGGGCTTTGTCCTGAAGTAGGACGGTGCACACACTATACATTCAGCAAGAAAAATGTCACAACAAAACAGACGTGTGGTTCCATTCTGTGAACTAATCTAACAAGACACAAGGGTTCTATGTGCACACATAACAACCTCAAACCTTCCACTGGTAGTGTGCTCAGAGTGGTTACTTCTGGGGGTCAGACATCAGAAGGAATTCTACCTCTTATTTTTAAAAGCCTGTATTGTTCGATTCTTTTATTAGTGAAGTGCATATTAATTTTGCAATTAAAAAAGTAGTATAAAAATGAAAAGAAAGTTCTGCCCTTCCCCTTTTTGAACAATTTGATCTTTTGACCCAACAGCCATGAGTGAGGCCGAGCAGGACCTAGAGCCATAGTCGGTGTGTAGCTCTCGTGGAGCCCAGAGTGGGCATCAGGGCCTGCACAGGATGAGGAGGGACCAAGCACAGGCGAGGCCTGGGGGAGGGAATGCACAGAACATGGGCGCCCAAAGGGGTAAGAAGGGAACGAGTGGGAAGGGAGCTGGAGAGGAGATGGGATGAGGGTACACAGTGGGGCTGACCAAGTAACAGATTACGAATAATAGGAACCAGCCGTGGCCGGTGATGCTAAGTGATTAGAGTGTCGGCCCGCACACAGAAGGGCCACAGGTTTGATTCAAGGGCACATACCTGACCAGGGTTGCAGGTTCGATCCCCAGCCCCAATCAGGGTACCTGCGGGAGGCAACTCACATTAATGTCTCTCTCCCATCGATGTTTCTCTCTCTCTCTCTCTCTCTTCTACTCTCTCTAAAAATCAATGGAAAAAAATATCCTCAGGTGAGGATTAACAACAACAACAAAAAACCCACACAATAACAGGAACCAAGTTTCACACTGCTGTAAAAGGGAATTACAAAAACTGGGAAGAGTGAACTAGAATGAACCCTGTGGTATTGTAGCATTGGACTGGATCGGGAAGTGTTAGTGTAAATCCCTATTTCCCATATATATATTACATATTGAGGATATAGACACATAAGGGACAGGGAGAGGTGTAAGTGTGGGGGTGCAGGGTGTCCACAGACATTCCCTACTCTGTCCACTGAGAGGCCCTGGGAGCAGTGATACCCCAGGAGCTATGAATACACCCAGCATTCAGTTCTTACTGCTAAATACTATTCTCCACTAAAAGGAATGAAGGCTCTTTGAAGAAATGGCTGATTTTCCAGGACAAGGACAGGGAAATTATAAAAGGGGCTTGGAACATCTTGTGCCAGAGAGCAAGGCAGCACTCAGAGTGAGGAGGACGTGACAAAATGACGGAGAAGCAACCTTGAAGGGGCTCCCGCTGAATAACACAGCAACCATGAGCTAATAGGTAGGTGGGTAGGAAAACAAGTAACTTTACAGGAGAGAAGCCTGGAGACACCCCCTTAGTCATACGACCAAAGTGAACAGCATCAGTAACAGGCCCTATCAAGCCAAGTCCCAATCAATAGGATGCAAAGAGAAGAAGGCAGCATCACGTCCGTGACGGTCCTGACTAAGATGCTCAGAGGGTATCAAACAGTGAGGATTGCCTAAATCCAGGTGGAGGGACAGCCTACAGAATAACCGGCTGGTAATCTTCCAAAGCATCAAGGTCATGCAGGTCAAAGCCAAGGAACTGTTCCAGATTTTAAAAGGCTGAAGAGATGTGGGGAATGAACGCAATGCTTTATTCTGAACAGGATCCTTTTCCTATTACAGACACTACTGAGACAATTAGCAAAACGCAAAGGGGTCTGCTGAGTGGGTGGCAGTCTGTACACTAACTTCCTGATGGGGCCTGTGTTGCTGTTGTACAGAACATCCTTGCTAGTCAGAGGTACACGTTAGCGTGTTCAGGGCTGATAGGGCATCAGGTTGGCAACGTACTCTTGAATGATAAGGGGGAAATTCTCTGCACTGTACTTAAAACTCTTCTGTAAGCTGGTAAAAGTTTCACAATTTAAAGCCAGAGAGAAACCGGTCCCCATTAGCAGACACTCTCCATCCTCCCATCCCTCAGCCACTCTCTGTCTCCATAGATTACCCTGTTCCGGACATTTCCTGTGGATGGAATCATGTAATACATGGACTTGATCTTGTCACTGCCCCAGTGCCTGACTCCCCACCGCAGTCATCCTCACCTGCCTCACGCGCTGGGTTTCTGCAGAGGGTTTCTGTTGGGGTAAAATGGTTTGCCTCTGAACAACTGAAAACGCACAGCCTTAACCCTTTGCTCTAGGAAGCTCGTGGACATGCAGGGAAATTCGATGCATTCAGCGTGGCACTAGCCAAGGGCTGGCACAGCACTTTCTCCTTGTGCCTCACTTCGTCCCTAAAGCAGTGCTCCCCTCCTCCTGGGCTTGCCTTCCGACCTCACAAAGCGAACCCTCTGTGGACACAGAACATGCCACCAACCCTGCCATGTCCCTGGGCAGCCGGGCAGTTCCGAGAGGAGAAGGGGCCACCATCACTCACAGCAAGCCAGGCTCTGACTGGCCTGCCCCTCATGCCTTTGTCCACGCGAAACAAGAGCTGAGCAAAGCAAAGAAACTAACTTGTAACGCAGAGAGCAGCGAGAGCAATAGGCCACACGCCCACCAAAATAACGATGATAACCACTCCGTCTCGTATTTGCACAGGGCTTTAAAGTTTCCAAGCTTCTCCAACTGCAATCTCATGGGATACGTACAAAGGAAAGAAGCTACAGCCCCCCAGCCCTCTAGCCCCAGAATAAGTCTAATTCCCGATACACACTGCATAGCGCCTCCTTCTTGGTAGCCCTTGCAACATTCGTAATGATACACGGGTACCTGGGATTATTTTATTAACATGTGTCTCCTCCAGGGGACTGAAGAGTCCAGAGAGCAAGGCCTGAGTGTTTGCTCACATATCCCAGGGCTTCACATGAGGCGAACCCTCCAGAAATACTTGCTAAATTATCAGGGGGGTGGATGGATGAGTGGCTGGGGGGTTGGGGAGGGTGAGCGACCTGGGCCTGGGCCTGCACCCAGCACCCAGCACCCAGCACCCAGCACCCAGCATCCAGCCCACTCTACCTGCTGCTGCTGGGCCCGGAGGTCGCCAATCTCCTTCTGGTCCTCCTCGTGGAGCCGCTTCATGTCCTCCCAGGACTGCTGCAGCAGGTTCCGCTCCCGCAGCAGCTGCCCGTTCTCCCGCCGCAGCGTGTCCACGTCGTCCTTCAGCTGGGTCTGGTCGCTCAGGAGCCGGCTGTGGAGTGTGCTGAAACCGCCCCCCACAATGAGCCCCAGACAGCCCGCACCCCCACCCCAGGCATCACCAGCCCCTCCCGGGCCCCTTATACCCATACCCCAGCCGGGAACCACAGAAGCTGGGTGCCAGCGCTCAGGGACAGGCAAAAGCCTGCTGTCAGCCAGACGCCAGAAGGACCCAGACCACTTGTTAAAAACCTGACACCAACAAGGGTGCACAGACAAGGGGGGCTCCCTGGGACAGACCTGGCACCACCACGTCCTGAGGTACTTAGGTCTGAGCAAATATCAGCAGGTGGGCAGGCAAGTACCCTCAGAGGGGCACCGGGAGACCAGGAGGGAGCACGCCGCATCTGCCTCTCCTGTGGCAGGAGCCGCAGCAAAGCCCTGGACAGCGACCCAGAATCCCAGGGATCTATCTGCCCGGCCCCCTGAATCCCCTGCTCCATCTCCGCCGACCACCCTGCTTCTGAGGCTACAAAGATGGTATGAAAGGTAAAAGCCTCACTTCGTGCTTGGGAAAACTGAGGCAAAACCCACTTGCTGAGGCACACTGCTGGCCACATGGAAGAGGCAGGACTAGAACCAGGAGGCCTGGCTCCAAGTCCAGAAATGGGGAAGGGTAAGAGGCAGCCATTCGTGAATGCCAGAGCCCTTGCCAGGCAGGCCCCACTCACTGGTAGAAGTCGGTCTCCTTGGCCACCTCCTCACACCTCTTCAAGGCATTGGTGTGCTGGTTCTGCAGACTCTGCAGGTCCGACATGGCCCGCACACACTGGATCTTCAGCCTCTCGTAGTCAGGGTTCAGCCTGTGGTAGGGCCTGGCCCAGACAGCAAATGGCACCGTGAACACACTGACAAGGAATGTCTCTTCCCCCGAAGCCGTGTCCTAGGTCACCCCAGCCCAGTGGTTCCCAAATACCAGTCTCCTACGCACCACAACTACCAGGATGCGTGTTAAGTTCAGATGCCCCGGCTACACACAGGCCAACAGAATGAGAATCCCCAGGATGGAGGGACCCTCAGCTGCCTGAGCTCCCTGCATGGGCCTGAAGAGCTGAGAATGTACCATCTAGGAGCTTCTGGGAGACCTTGTGACAGGCCTAGGCACACAGTGGGTCCACCAGAAACCTATGATGAGGTTTCTTCTCTCTTTAGACTAGTGATTCTCTATCTTGGGTATACATTAAAACCCCCAGGCCAACTATATCAGCACCCTGGGATGGGAATCAGACATCGGAATTTTTTTTTTAACTTTCCAAGGGATTCCAATGTGCAGCCAAAGCTGAGAAAACTGGCAGGGTGCAGTGGTTCTCAAAGTGAGGTTCCAGGACCTGCAGCATTGATATCACCTGGGAACTTGTTAGAAATGCACATTGTCAGGCCAGCCCCAGACTTCCTGGATCAGACACTAGGGAGGGCAGGCTAACTAGCAAACTGTGCTTCAACAGTAAGGCCTCCGGGATTGCCGTGCTTACTCGAGTTTGAGAACCCCTGCCCTAGAGCAGACATCAGCAACCCTTTCCTGTAAAGGGCCACACTTTAGACTTTGCTGGCCACACGGTTGCTGTGGAACCACACACGCTGCCTCGGTAGCATGAAAGTAGCCATGGACAACATGCACGCTGGCGCACCGTGTCTTCACGGCCCTGCCTTTGTGCCATCTGATTGGGGCATTTCCTCATCAGAGCAACCTCAAGGAGCAGGCTTGCAGCCCGACATTCCCCCAAGAGGAATCTTCCTCGGGACAAGGCACACACTCTGGTGCTCCTAAAGGGAAGAAGCTAAAACACTGAGGACCCCTCCAGCATCTCCTGGAAGGATAAACCACTCTGCATCCCTCCTCCTCCTCCATGAAGCCCCCCTGGATCATGCAGGTGGGTAAGGCCTCTTCCTCTGCCCCAACCCTTGGACTGCCCTTTCCTGGCAACAGGAGCAATGAAAGATTGTCTTCAAAACAAAGAAGCCAGGTGGGATATATTCTTCCTAATACACATACATGACAGCATACAATGAATGTGTTTTCATGCCACATAAAGATCCACCCAATAGGAGACAGGCTGGGGTCTTCTGGGAGACAGTGGCACATGCACACACACAGACACACACACACACACACTCACACACACACACACACACAGACACCACGGTCAGGGGCCAAATGTATGATAGACACACCCACATCTTTCAGTCCTCGAGTTGTGTGATTCAGGCCACGGGCTTCAATTTCCATTTGGAAGAAGCACAGCAAGCCTGTGCCCCTCCCCGCTGGAGCTGAGGACCCCCCGGCGGGGAGGGGATGGTGATGGTACCAGGATAATAACCCTTGCCCTTTGGCAGGTTGGTGAGTGTGGGGCAGGGGAGCTGGCTGATCTCTACCTCTTGTCAAAGGTCGTGCCGTGAGTGGCGAAGGCCAGGCGCTTCCGCAGCTCATTCCTCTCTCGCGTCATCAGCCGCAGCTGAATGGAGAGGTTCTCCACCTTCTCATTCACTTGGCGGTCAGTGAGGAGGGGCGGTGGGGACGGCGCCTTCCCGGTGGTTCCTGGCAGGAGGGAAATAACAACGTGAACTGGCATTTGGAGAAAGTCACCGGCTGCCAGGCACCGTTCTGACTCTCGGCTTGCATTACTTCGCCCAACGGCCCTACCAGGTGTATCCTGTTAGCATCGCCCTTCAGAGATGACAACACCACGTCAGGGAGTAAGAGACGAAACAACAACAAAGCTCAGGCGTCCCCGAGCCTCCCGGCACTCGCCGCCCGCTCTCCCGGCCCTGGCGGAGAACCCCGAGCACCTCCACTCGTCCCAATCCCGCCAGGACACCTCCAGGATCAGCTGTTTCGGCCCTAATCCTCGCATCCTCGCCTAGTCTGGAAACAGTAACTATCACCCACCCCTGGGCATGGAGAGGCCCAGCTGAGCCCTGAGCAGAGCAGAAGCTATGGCCTGAGGAGGAAGGTCCAGTTGGAACCCAGTGAAGCTCCGAGGACCAAGGTGACTGGCTCCAAAGCTGGGCCCAAGGGCTGGGTCCCCATCCTCCCCTGACCGGGGCAGGACACTTCCTACAGCCCCCTTCTCTGAGCCATCCCACTGCCTGAAGGACCTGCCGAACAGCCCCGGTGTGCGGGCTTGGAGGGCGGTCAGGGAGAGCTGCCCACGGTTAAGTAAGTGTGACGTGGTGCAGGGAAGTCGTGGGGGCTCTGGTGGCCCAGCCCACATGAGGCCCTCAGCACCTGGGCCGGGACGAACGCGTCCTGAAGGGAGCCCCGTGCCTCCTGCTATTACTAGGAACAGTGGCCACTGACAGCACCTCTGACAAGACCCGAATCCTTTTCTAACAGGACAGCCCCTCACTCAAATGTCCGGGAGAGAGATGAGTCCATGCTGCTTTTATGTTTAACTCTGTCCATATGTTCACCTGAGATGCCCTTGACCCTCAGGGAGCCAAGGTAGGTCAGGAACTCAGAGCAGCCTTCCCATTTCATGGATGGGACCCAGGAGGCTGACTCACCCCAGCAGCCCTCGAATGTGCGAAGGGCAAATGCACGTCTTCTGACTCTGCCATCCTGACCCCCCACACCCCCAGCTGACCCTTGTTGGCTGGCTGTTCACAAAAACCAAGTGTCCCCACCAAGACAAAAGAGGGGCACCCGGGTGTGGCCTCGCATTTCCCAGGAGTTCCAGGGAGGATGGGGAGCTCCACGCTGTGGTGACAAGCCATACCCTGGTCTGAGGTAGGAGCCTCATGCTCAGCTTAGGTTACCCAACACTGGTACCCCAACCACCTAAATCTAGTACCCCCCGTAGTGCATGTTATTTTAAAACCACCACACCCTACGCCCCAGGACTCCTGTACTCCGGGCCAGAACTCTGGGGTCAGAATGTTCTCTAAAGTGGGGCCCAGATCAGCCCTTCCCATCTTCCTCCCCACATGGTTCTGCTCCACAGCCTGACGCTTTCCCTCGCCTTCCCCCAAACACCCTGCATCCTCACCCCTGCCCCCGGAGTTTTGGGAAAAGGCTTGTTGCAGCTGTGTGTGGGCTGCATAACTTCTTGCTCTCTGGCAAATGAAGTCACTTTTATGAGGTGAGCCCAGGGCCAGGTCTTCACTGTCATCTGATTTGCATCACTTACGAGGTTCTCACAAGTGGGGCTTCCTCTGGACATGTGTCCGGTGCCCCTCCGGGAGATGCCCATGAGTCACCCTCTGAACTCCGGGGGAAACTACCTGTGGAAGACTGACAAACCTAAGCGAGTGGGATGAAGAGGCTCAGAGAGCACCCGGAAAGGGGGCAGTTAATGTTCACAGCGCAGACAACACAAATGTCCCAGACATTAACTCCAGCTTCCCAACAACCCCAGGCGGGTACTAATATTGTCACCCCATTTTACAGGTGAGAAAATTGAGGACCAGCAAGGTTAGTTCATCAATTCAAATAGATTCGGTGCACGAACACTGCCATCACGCCTCCCTGCCTCCCAAATGACAACCATGAGTAGCACTTACTTCGTGCCTGAAATGCTTTCCATACATCATCCCATCCAATCCCCTTAAGGAAAATACTGCTGTCATTCCCATCTTACAGATCAGGACACCCAACCTTGTCAAAGCTAAGCAACGCGCCCAGGTCGCTGAGTCAGTAGATGACAGCACTGAGCCTCCCTCTACGGACCTGACCCCAGAGCCAAGGCCTTAACCTGAAAGTTCCCAAACGTTTTGATGTTCGGTCCTCTCTATACTCTTACACATGACTAAGGACTGCAAAGAGCTTTTGTTTACATGGGCTACATCTACCTAACACTATCTACCAGATTAGAAATTAAAACTACGAATTCTGAAAATCTAGTTTTAAAATAAGCAAACACCTACTACCTATTTACATAAGATTTTTTATTTTATTTTTTAATAATTATTTTTTAATATTTTATTGATTTTTTACAGAGAGGAAAGGAGAGGGACAGAGAGCTAGAAACATTGATGAGAGAGAAACATCGACCAGCTGCCTCTTGCACACCCCCTACCGGGATGTGCCCGCAACCAATGTACATGCCCTTGACCGGAATCAAACCTGGGACCTTTCAGTCCGCAAACCGATGCTCTATCCACTGAGCCAAACCGGTTTCGGCTACATAAGATTTTTTAAATTAAAAATGAACTACCCTTTCTATTACAAAACAAAAAATGCTGTTAAGAAGAGCAGCACGGTGGGGCATCCTTATGCCGCTTGGTGCCCGGCTTACCTCGTGTCTGTGCAGGATGGCACGCCATGACGAACCTTCAGAAAACCCCACCCACAGTGAGTGTGTGAGCGTGGAGGAGCAAGTGACACCTACGTGTCAATGAGAAACGGTTTGGACCTCACTGGCCCCTGAGGAGACCTCGGGGACACTGGCCATGCTTTGAGAACAGCCGCTCGGTGCTACGCCCAAGCGCACGAAGTATCCGAGAAGCATCACATCTCGAGTTCGGGAACAAAAAACCACCAGGGGCAGAGACCTGCCTCCAGGGAGATCAGGATTCTCACCCCATGTCACACATGAAGAGACAGAAGGTGCATGTGTCCCTTAGCTTCCGCAGAAGCTGGAGAGAAGCAGCAGGAGAAAGCGGGGACCATAGCTCTGTCACCATGCACAGCCACGGCCTCCGGTCCGTCCCTAGCAGGGTGAGGGTCTGGGGCAGTGGATCACGCAGACGATGAAGTGAGTGCCCACATTTGCCCACCACAGCCTGGCGCTGGGTTCTGTGCTAAACCCTCCATCCTGACCTCCTTCATCCCCACGCCACCCGCCCAGGTGCCTGCTATTACCACCCTGTGAGAAAATGACGTCCAAAAAGACTGTGCAGCTAGGGAAGCAGCGGACCCCACACAACACTCAGCTCTAACTCCAGAGCCAGGGCCTCCCCCTGCGCTGCACGGCCTCCTGACAGGGGCGCCTCCTGTGCCCCTTCTCCTGCCCCAAGGCTGGAGCACACAGGAAACACAAAAGTGAGGCCGCCCAGGCCTGAGAAGCCATCAGACAGCCGCTCCCTGATGGGGTGAGTGTGGCCTGGGCACCCCTGTGCTTCACAGTAAGGAAGGAGGAGGACAGAGGAGGCCACGGGCCCTCAGGAAGAGTCCCCAGATGTGCTAAGCCAGGAAGTTCCAAAATAACAGCAAGTTCTGCAGAAAACCCACTCCACCCCAGTCAACTAAAAATAAAGATTTCCCCTTTTACTTCCATCTCAAGGTTGAAAGGAATTTGGAAGATGATGCTGTCCTCCCATCCAAATCGTTAGCAGAATCCCCCAAATGCCATCAAGACTGTTTGAACCCTCCACAGTGAGGGAGCACACTCCTTCCCTCACACAAAGCCCATCCAATCTTTCCCCACGGAGTGATTCTCTGCGTGAGTTAAAAGCTGTCCCTCTATTTCCCCCACTGACCCTCGCTCTGCCCCAAAGGGCCACAAGGTACAACTGCAATTCCTTTTCTACACAACAGACCTGCAAGTACTGAAGACAGCTATCAAGTCCCTGTGTCACTATCAGAACAGCTGACAGTAAAAAGTAGCAACACCAGCCCTACCTGCTTTGGCTCAGTGGATAGAGTCTCAGCCTGCGGACTGAAGGGTCCTGGGTTCGATTCCGGCCAAGGGCACATGCCCGGGTTGTGGGCTTGATCCCCAGAGGGATGTGCAGGAGGCAGCCGATCAATGATTCTCTCTCATCATTGATAGTTCCATCTCTCTCTCTCCCTTCCTCCATGAAATAAAAATACTTTTTAAAAATTATTTTTTTAAAAAGTAGCAACACCAAATGCTGACAAGGATGCAGAGAAACTGGAATTCTCAAACACTGCTGGTAGGATACACAATGATACAGCCACTTTAAAAAAACACTTCGATAGCCTTTTATAAAGTTAAACACACGTTTATTGTACTACACATGATCCCACCCCCCGCCAAACTATTTACACAGGAGAAATGAACATTTATGTTCACGCAAAACCCGCACACAACTGTTTGTAGAAAGAAGCTGGTGAATGGATAAACAACAGCATTTCTACAATGGAATACTACTCAACAGTAAAAATGAATGGACAACTGATCAAACTACCAATATACACAACAGCATGGGGAAACCACAAATGCCATGTGTGCCATGTGAGAGAAGCCAGACTCAGGAGGCTACATACTACAGCAAGCATGTCAAACTCGCAGCCGGCGGGTTTGACATGCTTGTACTACAGGATCCCATTCATGATACTCAGGAAAAGGTAAAACTCTAGCGGCAGGAAGAGGTCAGTGGCTGCCAGACGCGGGGGGTAGAAGGTGGAAGGCAAACTACAAAGCCACAGAAGGAAATGTTTCGGGTGAAGGAACTGTTCTGTATCTTCATTGTGACAGTGGTTAAATGGTCAAGAGTTTGTCACAACTCATTGAACTATATGCTAAAAGGGATAAATGTTACTGTATGTAATTTATACCTTAACATAAAAATGAAGTTAAAAAAAACTACAGCTGTGGGGCCCTAAACTGAAGCCACATCCGAGGAGTGGAGTGGCTGGTGCAGAGATGGGAACTGTGAGCCCTTCTCCAGTCGCTCAGTCCTGATAAACATCTTAAATAACGAACAAATAAGAGGGAATTGTCCAACGTATTCCAGAGAGAAGGGGGCAGCGGGAAGAGATTAATCAATGAACGTAAATGCATACATGCATAGCCCATGGACAGACAATAGTGGGGGGAAGGCCTGGGCAGGGGGTTGGACTGGGAAGACAGGGTTAATGGGGGCGGAGGGGAACACCTGAAATATTTTCTACAATAAAGGTAAATGTTTTTAAAAAGTGAGTTGTCAAAAAAAATCCAAATGCCACTTCTCTCTCCTATCCAGTCCAGTTGTTCTTTTGGACTCAAATGCTAAACTGTCCATTCTCCCCAGCTTCACCCCTTCTTCCCAAGTCTGGAACCCACTTAAAGGCAGATTTTCTTTTCCTTTTTGGTGTCCCAGACGGGATTCAGGGGGTAAGGGATGTGATCGCACTGAATGGCCTCAAAGGGGTGGAGGGAGATGCAGGAGAGCTGGCACAGGCCCTGGACTCTGGACAAAGAGCCATCACTCACCTGGGCCCTGGCGTGAGGGGAGCAGCAGAACCAGAGCGGGCAGAGCCCTGTCTCCATCACAGGAGTCCTGGCTCCTCCTCCTTGTTGCCCCAGCTGATGTGGCCACCCCCATAGACCACGAGGCTCAGTGAGCAGCCTGGCAGCTGGGTGGGCTTCTTGGCCATAGCCCCTTTGTCCTTGGCTCCCTCATCACCACACTCCAGCAGCCAGCCCCAAAGGCTGCCCCTCTGTCTTATTTACAGCTGGACAGGTGGCAGCTCTGCTTCAGAGCCCTGTGGCATGGTGCCAGAGCCAAGGAGGACGTTGGTAGTGGCTAAATGTGGTGAGGTGGAGTGAGGATGTCCAGGTAAACTTTCTGGCCACCTCCAGGCCCTGGCTGTCAGGGGAGAAGCAAAGGAGCAGCAGGACGAGGTCATCACTGGCAGCAGGCAGCAAACCCAAGCCAACCTCCGCTCCAGCCAGGAGAGCCAGGGCCAGCGGGAAACAGCCCCACACCCGGAGCCAGTGCTTCTGGAAGCATCTTAGCATCAGGAAAGAATTTGTTAGAAATGCACATTTCAGGCCCCACTCAGACCCACTGATCAGAAACCCTGGGGTGATCCCCTCCAGGTGATCCTGATGCCTGATAAGGCTAGAGAACCTCTGGTCTGGACCAAAGCTGCATTTGTGGCCCAGCATAGCTTTACCTTCCTTGTTTTTTGTTTGTTTGTATTGTTTTTTGTTGTTGTTTTTATTTCAGAGAGAGGAAGGGAGAAGAGAGAGAGAGAAACATCAATGATGAGAGAAGTCATTGATCGGCTGCCTCCTGCACAGCCCCTACTGGGGATCGAGGCTGCAACCCAGGCATGTGCCCTTGACTGGAATCGAACCTGGAACCCTTCAGTCCGCAGGCCGACGCTCTATCCATTGAGCAAAACCAGCTAGGGCTTTTCCTTCCTTGTTTTACTGGCTGTCCACCAGCCACTGCACTTAAAGGCATCACCCTTTGATGAAACGCAGGGAGGGCCCCTTCCCTGACTATGGAGCCCAGGGTCACGGCCTCCTTGGTCCTGCAGCCTACAGCTCAGCTCCTCCCAGGACTCAGGGAGAGGAGGTGAGATTCCAAGCAGCAGCTGTAGCCTTGCCCTGCTCCCAGTTCTCCTCCCAGATAAGCTACTTGCTCTGAGTCCTAAACTCAGGATCTGCTTGGCAGAAACCCAAGCCTAGACACACAGAGCCAGCCGACTGCTTCCTGAGCCATGCCTTGGAGGCCCACCTGAAGGGCCCCCTCCCCGAAACTCACTCTGGAGCACTCATCAGAAACAGCTGCTCCTTCCCGGGCTGTTCTTTTCTGTTTCACAGGGCAGAATGGCCAGTAGCTTATCTCTGCTGCCAAGGTCTGAATGTTTGTGTCCGTCCCCCAAATTCCTATGTTGAAATCCTACCCCTGAGGGTGTGATATTAGGAGGTGGGTCCTTTTGGGGGTGATTAGTTTATGAGTTTGGAGCTCTTATGAATGGGATTAATGTGTCATAAAGGAACCCCACCCCCAGAGAGAGCTCTCTCCCAACTCTGCCAGGTAGGTCCCAGCGGGAAGCTGCCATCACTGAGCCAGGAAATGAGCCTCACCAGGCACTGCAGCTGCCTTAGCACCTTGATCTCGGACTTCCCAGGCTCCAGAACGCAGAGAAATAAATGCTTGTCTTTGAGCCATCCGTTCTGTTAGAGCAGCCTGGATGGACTGAGACACTGGCTGGACTCTAAGGTCAGGGGCCAGGCCCCAGTGGAATCCCTACGAGACGGAACGCACGCTCCAAGAGGAGAGATGCTTCTATTCCTCTGTTGAACTGAGAGAAAACAGGCCCCTGGTCCCAAAGGACCAGAGAAGGAAGGGCCAGAGGGCGCACGGAGTCGGGGTGCAGCCCTGCCTCCACCTTCCCTGTCAACCAGAAGCTGCGCTGTCAAGAAATGATCACTGGGACACGAAGGACGCCCTCAGGCTCCGTGCCCTGCCAACCAGCCGGAGAACTCTCTGTTCAATGAGAAATCCCTCTTGTTACTTCAATTTGGATGACATTTAAGCCTCATCTTATAAATGCCACCCGAGAATGTCTCTACTTAAAACTTCCCCAGTTATTCGCGACGAGAACTAAAAGGCACCAGAGAAGTCAGGTGCAGATGTATGGGGAGGAAAACACGTGGATTGCCTGAAAGGAGTGTGCAATCCCAGCAGAACCCTGGGGCCTCCCCGTGGGGCAGGTTCCTTAGCAAAGTGCTGCACGGGATGGAGGAGGGCCTCGAAGAAGCCACCACACTCAGCTGATGAAATCTGCCTGGAGCTTTTTACAAAGATGGCGAAGAAGGTGCCAAAAGCTAAAGAGGAAGCCCCTGTCTCCCCCAAAGCCGAAGCCAAAGCAAAGGCTTTGAAGGCAAAGAAAGCAGTGCTGAAAGGCGTCCACAGCCACTCAAAAAAGATCCGCACGTCACCCACCTTCCGACGGCCAGACACTGAGGCTCCGCAGGCCGCCCAAATATCCTCGGAAAAGCGCACCAGGAGAAACAAGCCTGCCCACTATGCCACCATCCATTCCCCCTGACTACCGAGTCAGCCCTGGAGAAGAAAGAAGACAGCAATACACTTGTGTTCATTGTGGATGTCAAGGCCAACAAGCACTAGATCAGACGGGCTGTGAAGAAGCTCTATGACATTGAGGTGGCCGAGGTCAGCACCCTGATGAGGCCTGATGGAGAGAAGAAGGCATATGTTCGACTGGCTCCTGACAATGATGCTTTGGATGTTGCCAACAAAACTGGGATCATCTAAAATGAGTCCCGCTGCCTAATTCTAAATATAAAAATTTTACACTGTAAAAAAAGGAAGGAAGGAAGGAAGGGAGGGACGGAGGGAGGGAGGGAGGGAGGGAGGGAGGGAGGGAGGAAGGAAGGAAGGAAGGAAGGAAGGAAGCTGCCTGGAGAGACCTCAACAGAAAGACACTGCAGCCTCTAAAACCATTAGTTGGCAAAGGCATGGTGAGGTATCAGTGGGATCAAGCTGGAGAGCCGAAACGAGGCAGACCACCTAAGGATCTAACGCCAACCAGGGGACCCAACGTTAAGAAAATGTTATATACTCAAGGTTTCATCTACCAGCTTCTCTTATGCTGAACACAACTTGCCATTCTCTCCCCAAATGTTCTTCGTTAGGGAGATAAACATGGAAGAGCAGAGGCGATATTTTCATTCTAAGACCTTCCTCTTGCCTTTCCTTAGGTTCAAACAGAAACAGCCAGTCTCCGTCTGACTTGCCAGCGCCCCCGGGGAAAGGGAGGGCTGCCGGCACTGGGCGAAGGCTGAGCCAGGAGGGATTCTCCAGGAGGGGCCGCCGTGGTTCCCCGGCTGACCCCACCATTCATTCCACACCCAGGGCCGGTCCATGGCAGCCCCCACATTCCAGTTCTCTTGCCAGGGCTGAGGTTAGGCCCACCCAACCCAGACCAGGAGGGCGCCTACACACGGGGCCCACGCTCAGAGCTTCTGATATAGCAGGCAGGAGGTGGAGCCTGGAACCTGCATTTCTAACATGTGCCTGAGGGCTGCTGGTCCAGGGGCCACACTGGGTGAGCACCGGTTCAGACACAGACAAGCGATTCGGTGAGAGGAGACTAGGCTGAGGGAGTTCTGGGGAAGGCTTCTCTGCTCATAAGGAGACAGCCCTCTTGTCCTCTGGACTGTTCATGTGACAGAGATGTTTTTACCTGCTCTGTCCAGTACGGTAGCCACTAGCCACAGGTGGTCAGACAGCACTTGAAATGTGGTTAGTGTGACTGTTGAAACTAGAAATTTTATTTCATTTTAATTATTTTGAATTAAAAAGCCACCTATGGCCTGTGGCTCTCATAATGGACATTAGGGCCCGGGACACTGTCCCCATCAGCCTGAGGGGGAGGACACCACACTTTGGATGCTCACTTCTTACTGTTCAAAGTCATGCATTTCTTTATTGTTAAAGGCGGTGTGAGTCGGTAATCCCTGTTGCTGCAGCCATGAGGACATTCACATCAGCCGGTGAAAAAGTGGAGCTAGCCGAAACCGGTTTGGCTCAGTGGATAGAGCGTCGGTCTGCAGACTGAAAGGTCCCGGGTTCGATTCTGGTCAAGGGCATATACATTGGTTGCGGGCACATCCCCAGTAGGGGGTGTGCAGGAGGCAGCTGGTCGATGTTTCTCTCTCATCAATGTTTCTAGCTCTCTGTCCCTCTCTCTTCCTCTCTGTAAAAAATCAATAAAATATTTAAAAAAAAAAAAAAAAAAGTGGAGCTAGCCACCCAAGGACGCGTCACCTGCATGCAGAAGAGCGAGAGAAGCAAACCCTGTTCCTGTGAAGTGAAGAGGGTTGGACCTGAGGGATGCAACCCGGTCTTGCAGCATTAAGATCTGGACACAGCGTGCTCCCTGTCTGCCTGCTAACAAGATCTGGGGACACTGATGACCCCTCCATGCCAAGGACCACCAGTGTGTGCAGAACTAAGTACTGACAAGGCTTCTTCCAGGCGTGCGAGGTCTGGAAAAACACCTCCTGCTCTAGCTCGCTGTAGTTTAAGCAAGACCTCTCTCTGGAGCCCCCTTTTAAAATGCAAATGCTCCCAGGAAAGGTGCTGGGTTAAGCCTTGAAGTGGATGTGAAGTTGAATAAGTTAGATCATTGTACCTTGTTCCCAAGTAACAGGAAGCCGGAAAAGGGTGAAGCATGAGAGAGGCAAGGGGTACAAACTCAGGACTGAACCAGTTCACAGCTTTACAAAAGCCGCACCTCACTGCTCTCCTCATCCCAACTGCACACCCCATGTGCTTCCTGAAAGCCAGTCCCAAGTTCGAAATTCCAACAATCCCATCATGCAATCAATGTGTCTCCTGGACCCAAAGCAGGAAGGATAAAGTGATAGAGACTCAGTAGCTCTGAATTATGGTCCCAGAAGAGTCCTCCCTGAACCCTACACAAGATGAGGAAACCTGTGAGGGGCTGAATTTTGTCTTCCAAAAAGAAGCTCAAGTCCTAATCCCTTGTAAATGTGAATGTGACCTCATTTGGAAATACGGTTTTTACATATGATCAAGTTACAATGAGGTCACACTGGAGGAGTAAGGAGGGCCCCTAAACCAATATGACTGGTGTCCTATTAAGAGGAGAAATTTGGAGAGACACAGAGAGAGCATCATGTGAGGAAGAAGGCTTGGACAGACTGGGCGATGCACCTACCAGCCAAGGAACATCGAAGACTGCTAGGAGCCGCCAGCAGCCAGGAGAGGCCCGGAACAGACCCTCCCCTGAACCCTTCAGAGGGCACGGCCCTGCCAACACCACACCTTGGTCTCAGACCTCTAGCCTCCGGAACTGCGAGAGAATCCCTTTCTGTCGTACAAGCCATACTGTCTGTGGTACTTCCTATGGCAGCCATAGCAAATGAATATATAGTAGTACCCCTACTGTACCTGTCTCCCCTTCTGATCACTCTGACCTCACTTTTTGTAAAAATGTGTAACTGTCCCCCCCTCCGCCCCCGCACAGACCCTAAGATGCACAAGCCCGGTCATCTATGGTCACCACCACATCCCAAGCCCACTCTGGCACCTGGAGGGGTCTCAGCTGTCACCCAGAGAGCACACGGCCAGCAAGGCCTGCCCCCCACAAGCTCTGGAACCTCTGGCAAGAGACTCTCCTCCCTGAGTGGAAATCTCCCTGTAGGAAGGGTGGCCTTGGTGGGGGACGGGGGAGCTCACGGAGAAGTCCTGTGCCCTGACAAGTGAAGAAACTGCAAAACACGTGCCTCCCTCGGCACCCACCACCCTTCTACGGCCAGAGCCAGATTCCTGCCCTCTGCACGAAGATGACATATTGCTGACGAGAAAATGTAAATGGAATAAACGCAAGATAAGCCCATGAGTAATATCAAAGGTGAGGGCCAGCTTCCCATCCCATGGACCCGGGGGCTGCCCTGGCTCACACCCAGACCCTGGCCCGCCGGCTCTACAGGAAGGAGGGGCCAGGAGGTGGTACTCACCCACACTGCTGAGGGAGCTGCTGCTCTCGGAGTCGGAGGGCATGATGGACAAGACGCTGTAGGTGGAGCCTGGGGGCAGAAAGGGAGAGCATTTGTTACTAACCCCAAGGGGCCTCCTGTCTATACCCCAGACCACTGCCGGACCAACTGACCTTCAGTCATCACCAGGCTGAGAACCGGCACTGCACCAGGGGCCAGAAACCGAATCCCAAGGGCCAGGCAGGGCAGGGCCGTCAGCAGGGACGAGTCTTTGGTGTCTCTGCCTTGCCTCTGCCTCACCTTCCGCACCCTCAGCTCTGGAGGCTAATGTATGTGCGGGCAGAGTGGAACTTGTAATGCCAGCTGGCTTCCTACTGGGACATCTGGGGAAAGCTCAGCGAGGGAGCATGCCCAGGTTAAATGCAGTGAGGAGTCCCCACAGATTAGTATCAGTATAATTCTGGCTTCCATGCAGAGAGTAGCAGCATAAATTGACCGTCGGTGAACTACCTGTGGTTTTTGCCAGACTACTCTGTTCTTAGGTTCTAACTGTATTCAAGCTCAGTCCTTAATAATTTAGCCAGTGTCTACCTCCTTATTAAAAGTTACTCATCAAGAGAGAAACCAAGATGGCGGCATAGGTAAACACCTAAACTGCTGCCTCGCACAACAACTTCAAAACTACAACTAAAAGACAAAATGGACATCATCCAGAACCACAGGAAGGCTGGCTGAGTGGAAATTCTGAAAAAGAAAAGCACACTGAGACTCAGAGAAGCTGCAGGAGGCAGAGGTACTGAGACACGCACGCAGGGAGGACTGGCAACTGAGTACGCAGCTGGCTTTCTCAAGCGGGAGGGAGACAAAAGCTCCTGACTGCACTGAACTCCAGTTCCGGGCGAGACTCTGGGGACCCAGACTCATTAGGGGAGAAACTGGACTGTCTGGCAGCCGGCAGAACTCGAGGGCGGCTTTCTCTCAGAGGTGCTTGCAGCGATTACCACGGGACACTGAGACACAGGGGCCTATTAGGGCAGGGCTGACGGGAAACCAATGCTATCTGCTCCACCCTGAGACTCCGCCCCATCCAAGCTGAGCACAGAGGCTTTTGCAAGTCTTGTCTCATAAGGGTGTCTCCAGCACAGAAGTTCTCCCAGCATAGACACAGCTGATCCTCACAGCCAATTGGCCTGGAGGTCAATTCCTCCCAATAATACCAACAACAATCAAGGCTTAACTACAACAAGACTGTGCACACAGCCCACAAAGGGGTGCACCAAGAGTGTCCACCTCAGGTAACTGGGGAGGCTGAGCCACTGGGCCCTATAGGACACCTAGCACACAAAGGCACTCTATCAACTCAGGGAAGCAGCCAAAATGCGGAGACAAAGAAACAGGTCACAAATGAAAGAAATGGAGGAAAGCAAATGACTGGATATAGAGTTCAAAACCACGGTTATAAGGTTTTTCAAGAATTTTCTAGAAAAGGCCGATGAATTTAGCGAGACCCTCGAGGATATGAAAAAGGACCAACTAGAAATTAAACATACACTGACTAAAATAAAAAATATTATACAGAGATCTAACAGCAGACTAGAGGATCGCAAGAATCAAGGCAAAGATTTTAAATACAAAGAATCAAAAAGCACTCAACCAGAAAAGCAAAAAGAAAAAAGAATCCAAAAATATGAAGACAGTGTAAGGAGCCTCTGGGACAACTTGAAGCGTACCAACATCAGAATAATGGGGGTGCCAGAAGAAGAGAGAGAGAGAGATACTGAAAACCTATTTGAAGAAATAATGACAGAAAACTTCCCCCACCTGGTGAAAGAAATAGACTTACAAGTCCAGGAAGTGCACAGAACCCCAAACAAAAGGAATCCAAAGAGGACCACACCAAGACACATCATAATTAAAATGCCAAGACCAAAAGACAAAGAAAGAATATTAAAAGCAGCAAGAGAAAAACAGTTAGTTACCGACAAGGGAGCACCCATACGATTGTCAGCTGATTTCTCAACAGAAACTATGCAGGCCAGATGAGAATGGCAAGAAATATTCAAAGTGATGACTAGCAAGAACCTACAACCAAGATTACTCTACCCAGCAAAGTTATCATTCAGAATTGAAGGGCAGATAAAGAGCTTCACAGATAAGAAAAAGCTAAAGGAGTTCATCACCACCAAACCAGTATTATATGAAATGCTGAAAGGTATTCTTTAAGAAGAGGAAGAAGAAGAAAAAGATAAAGATAAAAATTATGAACAACAAATACATATCTATCAACAAGTGATTCTAAAAATCAAGTGAATAAAAAAATCTAATGAACAGAATAAACTGGTGAATATAATAGAATCAGGGGCATAGAAAGGGAGTGGCTGGGTCCGGGTGCGACCATGTGTCCCTGGATCCGGATGAGGCCTCGTGCACCTAGGCCCGGGTGAGGCCACATGCCCCTGGGTCTGGGAGAGGCCAAGCGTCCCTGGGTACGGGTGAAGCCAGATCCTGGGTCCGGGTGAGGCCGTGCGCCCCTGGATCCATCCGGGTGAGGCTGGGTCCCAGGCCCGGGTGAGACCACGCGCCCCTTGGGTATGGGTGAGGCCACGTGCCCCTTAGTCCGGGTGACGCCGTGCCCCTGGGTTCGGTCGAGACCAAACCAGAGGGAGTCGGACCTCCATTACCACCATTTGTCCACCATCCAGAGCTGAGGGGTCAGTGCTGACATGTACACATAAGGAACTACTGGACAGTGAAATTGGGTCTCAAAAGAACTGTTGGTCCAGGGGGAAGCTCGCTACAGATTGATTCATTTGCCTGTCAGCATAACTATTATTGCTCGTCTCACATTCAGTTCTTATTAGTATATATCTAGTGACATATGATCTCGCTCATCTAGGGGAAATGATGAACAACATAGACTGAGGAACAAGAACAGAACCAGAAGCAAGGAGGCATCGATCGGACTATCGGGCCTCAGAGGGAGGATAGGGGAGGGTAGGGGGAGGGTGGGGGGAGGGGGAGAGTTCAACCAAAGGACCTGTATGCATGCATATAAGCCTATCCAATGGTTAAGTTCAACAGGGGATTGGGGCATGCGTGGGGAGAGGGGTGGGATGGGAATGGGGGGATGAGGACAAATATGTGACACCTTAATCAATAAAGAAATTAAAAAAAAAAAAGAAAGGGAGTGGACTGACAATTCTCGGGGGGGATAGGGGTGTGGGGGTGTGGGAAGAGACTGGACAAAAATCGTACACCTATGGATGAGAACAGTGGGGGGGAGTAGGAACCAGTTGGAGGGGAGCTATGGAGGGAAAAAGGAGGAACAATTGTAATAATCTGAGCAATAAAGATTTATTAAATAAAAATAATAAAATAAAAGTTACTCATCAAGTTTGGAGCAATTACACTGTCCTCGAAGCCAGGGAGTAGCACCTTTCATTGTTGTTGTTGTTTGTCAACACAATGTTATAGACACACAACTCCTGGCTACAGACACACAACCACTATGGTTTGGTTTGAATTCCGATATTTTCAGACAGGATATTTGCGCCTAGCATCAGGAAAAGCCTCTGGGTCAGGAAACCCAGTTTCTGAACCCAGCTCGTGTCCAGGCGTGAGGAGCTGGGTGATGCTGAGCAAATCACTTCCGTTTTCTGAAACTCTGTCCTGGTCTGTAAGATGAAGCAGTCAGTCAAGCGGCTTAGTCTTACGGGGGGTCCTGCACCTGCCTCACCTCAGCGATTCCACTCTCCACTGAGCTGTGCCTTGCTTATCAAGACTATGGGTGACACAAAGTTAAGAGGGTGAACAGACTCGGAGACTAAACTGGGAGTTTAAAAAAGCACAACACGCAGAGATGGTGGGTCAATCAAAACAAGATAATGGAGGAATGCGATGTTTTGTTCCAAAAGAACTATAATGAAGAGGGGTGTGTACTGGGCATGGTGGGTGAACTCAGGATGGGATTTTAGCAATAAAGCCTTTGAACAAGCCTTAGGACTTAAGTGTCAGAAAGCGGCCAAGAACTAATATCTAGGGCTCCAGGACCAGAAATGTGGGGCCAAATTTAAGGGGTTCGCTCCCATCTCTATTCTTGACTAGCCACCCCATACATGCAACACATACTCAGAAGGGAAAGGAAAGAGAGATGGGAGTAGACTGAGGAGAGGGAGAGAAGGAGGGGAGGGAGCAGGAGAGGCCCCAGGGGAAGGGGAAAATTGTGGGGGGAGAAGAAAAAGACCACACATGGAGGGCAGAGAGATGGCCAAGCGGTGCATCTGAGCTAGCAGGTGTGCCCACATGAGAACAGATGAAAGGAGAGAGAACGAAGAGAAGAAAAGGGGGACTTTGGTAATGGCAGAAACTAGAACAGTGGCCAGGAAAGACCAGTGACCTCATCATCACATTTTGTGAGACTCTCTGAAGAACCTACAGGTGTTTCGCGTGGATTGAAGAGATGGAGTTGGGGAGTGGGCCGCTGTTTTGTCTTCAAGTAGGACTGTCAGAAGGGATTCCATTTGTTCCACATGGTCTCCCGCAGCAGCGCTGGGAACAGCAGGGAAGTGTGGAGAAAGCTCCAGGTCAGGGTGGCCAAGCAGTCCGTGCTGCCCCAAGCGCCCCTGGCTGGGAACCAGAGGGGTCTTGCACATCATCAGAAGGAGGCCAGAACCAGAAAACCCTATTCAGCCCTGAAATTCCCGGGTGCTACTAAAACATGAACAGCAATGTTCAAAGAAATACCTCCTGTATTCCAAGTTCAACCCACACTGAATTTATTTTACTGTCCATTCAACACCTCTGCATTTTTGTTTTAAACAATGAGCATCACAAACTTCTCAAATGATCTCTCTCCCCAGATCATAAATGTCGAGTGTTGTGTAGGGATCCACGAAATAAAGTCAGATGCAGTTCAGGCAGACCATGACATCTTCAAAGAACAAGAGGGCAACACGATGCCTATTTTTAAACCCAATCGCCATTTTCTCAACAATTTCTTTCATTTATGGGGGCAAGGAAGGCTAGCCAGCTGGTAGGCCGGTGGACTGTTTTCAAAAGACGCCAACTCAGAAAAGCAGGCATAAATAAACTCTCCCACTCACACCTCCAGGTTCTCCGAGTTCAAGCCAATCCTGCCTGCAACTTGGCGGACAGGGCGCCCGTGCTCGGCTGGACGCTCCCTGTAGGAACGCCTCGCTCCTTCCTCATGCTGGCATCAGCAGTGCCCTGTCTTCCAGTAAGCAGCCCCTCCGCTGCAGATGGTCTCTCTCCTCCCCTGTGGCGAGTTTCCACTGTTAATTAAACTTGGCAGACAGCCTTCTCTCTCCCCGCCCATCTCCCACCCCAGCTGGGGGAGTCAACTGGCCAACCAACACATTCTGTTCCTCTCCCCTGTCCCCGACGTCCTGCCGGAGCTCTGGGGCCTGACCCAGGGACGGTGTGACATCTCTGCCTGCATCTCTGGGCATCACCACCCCCGAGTCAGCTGGCAAGGTTCCTGGGAGCTACGGGTGGGGAGCCAGCAAGGAGCGATTAAAATTGGACAGGGCCCAGCTTTTACAATGTTCCCAGGGCCTTAGACGTCATTCGGGGGGTGGAAAGGGCCCGAAGACGACATTGTCTTGGTCATGCTTTGTCTCTGCGGCTACTGTGGTCTTAAAAGGCCTGTGTGGTCAGGACTTTCGGGAATTGGCACAGGAGTCACGCTCCTCCAAAGTCACGTGGTCTCCTTTCCAAGCCGGTGCTTCTGAGGGCGGGTGTCAAGCGTCATCTACCTCTGGGATTTCACAATCAGATCTAGAGGCCACCGGGAGTCCTGTCTCACAGGCAGCCTCTGCCCCTCAGAGCCCCTCACTCTTGGCCATGTCCAAGACACCTGCACCCCACCTGTTCTGACACCTCCACATCCTCCACTTCCAGGAGAGGCTCAGCGAACGCGCTCCCCCTGCACTGCCCCCATGCCCACGGACAGCAAGCACTGCCCCCAGGACATGCCCCGCAGCCTCATGCACGCCTGCGCAGAGGTCCTGCCAGGCCCGGAGAAAGCTGATGATCTGGAAACCTTTCCAGCAAAGGAGAGCAGAGCGCGCGCCCCGGGGGTTCATGGCCTGGGAACCAGAGAGGGGTTCTTGACTGTAGGAGTTACCTCGGAGCCTGGTCCAAGTGCAGGCTCTACCTGGGCAGATCAGGGTGGGGCCTGAGATTCCGCATTTCTGCCAAGCCCCAGGCCTGGTCTGCAGTCGGAAAGAATGCAGGGTCCGTGGCTGGCCAGGGCCAGCAGGTGAACGCAAACGACGTCAAGGCGGAAGGCCTGGAGAGAGCGGCACCCTCTGGGCCGGGCCCGGGCCACGCACCGTCTGCGCCCTTCCCGAGAGCACTGGGGCCCCTGCACATTGTTTACTCTGTGACTCAGCCCCACGGGGTCACGGAGACCTCTTAAAAAGAACTTCCAGTAAAGTCACATGAGCGGTAACCCGCCTGTGGGGCCCGAGAGAGACAGAGACTCGTCCCTCACACAGCGCTCCATTCACCTGGAGCCCGAGAGGCCGCGGTGACTCACGCTTTCTCACGTGAAAGCTGCAGCGCTGAGAGACGTGTTCCAGCCGGGAGCCAGCCCAGAGGGTGCACTGAGGCTGGCCTGCCAGCTGCCCTGAGACAGCTCAGGTCCCAGGACGATGTGCACCACCCCTCCCCAAAGCGCCTGAGAAGAGAGAGGGAGAAGGCAAGCTACCATCCCCTCGGGGCTCTGTGAGAGTGGGGAGGTGCTGCCTGGTCACAGGGGGGAGTCACCACCAGGCCACCTGCCTCACCCTAGACCGTCTCCTAGCTCACACCAGAGGAACCGCAGCCGGCACACAACCGACGGAGGGCTCACCGGCCACCGGCACGGCACTAGGCTGGGTCTGGTGGGAAGAAGAGAAGCTGGGGCTGCGGAGGGTGCTCCCCTGCCAGGACCCTGCACAAGTCCCTTCCCCACTCTGCGCCTGGGCCCTTGTCTGTAAATCAAGGCGGTAATGAGTAGAATGCCGATGGGGCGCCAGCCGGCCTAGGTTCAACTCCCAACTCTGCTACTTAGCAGCTCTGTGCCCTCAGGTAAGTCGCTCAGGCTCTCCCACCCTCCCTCCATGTGCTTATCTGTAAAATGGGATAATAGGAGTACTTACCTCATAGAGGATCAACTGCATTAATGGGCAAGGCAGGGCTTGAAACAGCTCCTGCACAGCCAGCACTCTGTTAGCTGCTGCTATTATGGTCAAACCAGACCTTCCAACCTGTCCTCAATCCCTTGATGACCTAAGGTGAAAGCTGTACTAGCGTGACGAGGCCACACAGTTCCCCATGACAACTGCTGGGCTGTCTGAGCCTCACTAACCATTAGTGCCTGGATGTGTAAGCACTGTGCAAGCTTGTCTCGGTTCGTCCCCACGCCAGCCCTGAGGCTGTCCTTAGCCCCACTTCAGAAAGGAGGCAACTAAGAGTTAGAAAAATTAAATCACTTGCTTAAGGTCGTGGTAGAGTTACTGGGGGGTCAAACAGGATACAAACACAGGGAGTCTAGTCCAAAGCCTGCACTCCTGATCCCTCTACACCAGGGGTCCTCAAACTACGGCCCGCGGGCCACATGCAGCCCGCCGAGGACATTTATCCGGCCCGCCGGGTGTTTTTGCCGCCACTGCCTGTCCTGCTTAGCAGCCGACTTAGCCGTGTGCATAGGAATTTGTTCATAGTTGTTGTTTTTTTTAACTATAGTCCGGCCCTCCAACGGTCTGAGGGACAGTGAACTGGCCCCCTGTTTAAAAAGTTTGAGGACCCCTGTTCTACACAATGCTGCTGCCCAGCTCTGAAGGTGGAAGAGCAGTCAGGGGAGACTTCATGGAGGAAGGGGCCTGGAGTTGGCCCTGGAGGATAGTAGACTTGGGTAACCACCTGAGAAGCCAGATCAGCCTGGAGGAGACACAGGCAGAACCTGTCACCCTGTGCAAGTGCCAAGTCTCAGAGTGAGCCTGTCCCCTCCCCACCCTCCTTTCCCCACCGAGAGGACACTCAGCAGGCACCGGAAGCTGAGCTGAACATAGGAACTAAATGTGGGCAAAAGAGAGGGCGAGGAGCCATGGCTTTATGTCACTGGCCCATACTGGGTGCAGAGGCTGGCCCCAGAGCGGGGCACCTTCACTCGAGAGGACCTCAGGAGGTGCTGGGAGGGTGGGTTCCTTTGGCTGCTAAGAAGCCCTCGTGAAGAGCCAGGGCTCAGGGCAGCCACACTCCACCTAGGGCCGCAGCCCCCTTTCCTTTAAAGACATGGCCCACGGCTGTGGGTGCCGAGACCCAAACTTGGAGTCTGACAAGCCCCAGCCTTTCAGGGAGGGATGAATGACTGGCCCTGGCATGGAGCAGCCACAGAGGCTGGGGCTTCAACCAAGAAAGCCTTCATGCACCCTCCACACCCAGCTCCGGGTAAACCAATCACCTTCTCCCTGACGGACACAGGGAGGCTGGCGACACAGCAGAGCCTGCTGTTATCTTTGGGTCAGGAGAAGATTCACCCCCTAGTATGCCGAGCACACACCCCTAGGTGTCAGGTCTGTAAGCTAATATTAGTTCTCCCTCACTGAGATATAGCTGCAGCTGCGCACAATTTTGGAAGAATAATGAACTTGCTAAAATACCACAGTAATGATGCTTATTTCCCATTTTCCGTGGCCATTTATTGACCAGTAGTCCATCTTTTAACGTGAATGGGGGTGATGAATGGGGTGTCCATGTCCCAGGTAACTGCAAGGTGTGCAAGTAACATCTGGGTGGGGCAGCATGAAGGACTCAGGGCAGCAGGGCCTTGCGGGCCATAAAGCGGACACTGAGTTTAGTGAGGAGAGGAAAACCTCTAAAGTCTTTGCGTTGAGGAGAGACATGGTCTGAATTACACTTTAACAGGATCACTGGCTGTTGCTGCATTACATACTGTCCATGGGGAGAGAGGGTGGGGGGAGCAGGGAAACCAGCCAGACAGCAAAGGCAACCGTCCAAGGGAGCTGTGCTGGCGGCCAGGCGGGTGGTGAGAGTGGAGCTGGTGAGGGGGCTGGGGCTGGGCGACGCTGTGGAGGTAAAGCAGGGAGGGTCTGCTGACAGACTCAGTGTGGAATCGGAAAGAAAGAGATGTTAAGGATGACTCCAAGGTCTCGGCCTGGAAATGGAAGGATGAGCTGCTTGTCACCGAGATGGGGAACCTTGCAGGAGGAAGAGTTGGGGTGGGGGTAAGGGGTCACGAGTTCATGTTTCACCAAATTAATTTGAGGTAAGGACAGACACCCAAGTACAGATGACAGATAGGCAGGTGGAGATACGGTCTGAAGTTCAGGGGTGAGGCTGGGGCTACATCTATCATTTGGGAACTGTCAGCATATGCTCAGTATTTAAAGCAATGAGTCTTGATGGTATCACAGCCCAAGGAGGGAGTATGGACAGGAAGGGCAGTGGAGGCGTCCAAGGAATAAGCTCTGAGCGCTCAGGGCTAAGGATGAAAAGGGAAATCAACACAGACGACAAAGGAGGGGCAGGCAGGGAGGCTGAAGGGGAGCCACCTGGCCAAGTAAAGGGACGGAACACAAAGGCATGTGGCAGGGGGCTTAGAGGTGGGCTGAGATGCCCAGGATGCTCCATGGTGAAGGGAAGATGGACACACACCCTCCTGACTTCTGATCAAACTGTACCTGCACGCCACCTACCCCCTGCACGTTCCTGGGTATCAAAGAGACGGATGGACATGATTCAGGAAGTGCTAGGGAGACGCACCAACATGTAGTATGTACCTTCCATGTTTTGGCTCCAGTTTTTCTTGAATGTGTTACCACACCCTGACTACTCACAGCAGCTAACATTTATTGAGTACTTGTCACTATCTATGAGGATTATTCCATTTAATCCTCCTAAGAACCCTATGAGCAGACTATTGACACCTCATTTTCTAGATGGCAAAATACTGGCCAAGTAACTTGCCCAGAACCACAAAGCTGGTAAGTGGCAGGTCCAGATTCAAACACCACTCTTATCCACTAACGCTATGCTACCTCCTTTCCAGCAAGATCAGGAAAACTGAAACTCACCAATCCCTTGCCCCGACGGACAGCAGAGGAGGAGAGCAAGCCATCCCCTTGCTCAATGACAACGTTCAGGTGAGAAGCATCTAGGAATCATGACCGATGGGTCGGTAACTCTGAGAGGCAGCCGCCAGGAAGTGGCTTATGGGCCAGCGTCGGTGCTGTGGCCAAGGTTATCTTTCCCAACAGTGGAAAGGAAGAAAGGGGAGAAAGCTGGGTTCCAGTCATCTCTGCTGCAGGCCTGTCCTCTGCTCCTGGCTTCAACCCCTCCAACCATGTCACTCCTCCGGCCATCAGCTAATCCTGGTCCACCCAGGGGAGACCACTACAATCTCGGGAACAAACTAGATAAATATTTCCATTCCGGTTCAGAAGGCAGCAGGAAATAGAGTGAACCAATGGGGTTTGGGGAGCCTGATCATGATTCCGATGACCAGACTGCATGCAAAGAACTGCAAAAATGTCTCTCTCCCACTGTCCTCTTAATGCCATGTCATCCTCCAAATGGCCATTTTTCATTAATCTCAGATCAGGGTAAGCGGAGGAGTCAGCCAGAGGAAATGACAGCTCAGGGAACAGCCCAAGTCTCAGGGCAAGAGCTGGAAAGGCCACAAGGACATGACCACCCGGGCTGGACAGGCCAGGGACATTGAGTCCACAAAGGCCAAAGAGGGCAACTACAAAGAAAAGGTCTTGTCTTCATCAGCAACTGTTTGATGCTCCATCTTCCTCCACCAGCATCAACACCACCCTCCTTATCTGCGTTGTGTGGTGCCTTGAAGATTACTGATCACCACGGCAACTCAGCCTGGGTCTCTAGGATTCTGAGATCATGAGCAAGCGCTCACTTCCCCCCACACTGCCCCAATATTCCTGCTGAGTCTGAAGACCCCTGCCACAGGGGTGGGAGGTACAAAGTGACTCTGCCCAGGGGAAAGGCCCAGGATCAGGAGCTGGATGGACCTGGCTCTTCCTGGCTTGGCTATTAATGGGTGTCTAGGGGGGCAAATCATTTTCCTGAGCCTCAGTTTCCATATCTGTACACTGGGGGCTATAAAAAGTATTTATCTGTAGATCACAGATTGTTGTGTCAAACAAATACTAACAGATGTTGAACCTGCATTTTAACTGTGAAGGAAGGAACTGCTCACGAACGTTATGTTCTAAGCTGCTCAGGAGACCTGCGTCTCACTGTTCCCTGACGGCACCACACCTTTCCCAGTTTCCTTCATTCTTCTACTCTTTACTGCTCAGCTCTTCTCTTCCCAAAATTCCATCTACTTTTTTTTCTACTCTTACTCAAAACACAAACAGAAACAACAAACACAAGGGAATGAGTAAAAAAGGAAGGCCTTTGTTAAGATTCCCACATTACACAAAGTGATCTACAGACTCAATGCAATCCCTATCAAAATCCCAGTGACATGTTTTGCAGTAATAGAAAAGCCCATCCCAATTTTAATATGGAATCCCAAATAGATGAAACTATCTTAGAAATGAAGAAGTAAAGCCAGATAACTCACACTTCCTGATTTCAAAACTTACTACAAAGGTGTAGTAATCAAAACAGTGTGATACTGACATAAAGACAGACCACTGAAAAAGAATAGAAAGACCAGAAATAAACCTTTGCATATCAGGGGTGGGGAACCTTTTTTCTGCCAAGGGCTATTGGATATTTATAACAACATTTGAGGGCCATACAAAATTATCCACTTAAAAAATAGCCTGCTATATTTGGTCAAACATTTAATTAACTCATCCCTAATGCCGGACGCTCCCCACCCCTGTCATAGATGGTGAAATAATTTTTGACAGGTGCCAAGACCATTCAATGAGGAAAGGACAGTCTTTTCAAGAAATGTTGCTGGGAAAACTGTATATCTACATGCAAAAGAATTAATTTGGACCCTTATCTAATACCACTTATAAAAATTAACTCAAAGTGAATCAAAGTCTTAAAGGTAAGAGCTAAAACTATCAAACTCTTAGGAAAAATACAGGCAAAAGCTTCATGACATTGAAATGGCAATGATTTCTTGGTTTTGACACCAAAACATATTGGACTTCATTAAAATTTTTTAATTTGGGCATCACAAGACACTATCAACAGTAAAGAGGCAACACACAGAATAGGAGAACATATTTAAATCACAAATTGATACAGGGTATAGGCAACTCCTAAAACTCAGCAACAACAACAACAAAACCTGATTCAAAAATAAGCAAATAACTCGAATAAGTTATATTATTCCAGAGAAAGTAAACAGTCAATAAGCACATGAAAAGATGCTCAACATCACTAGTCATTAGAGGAATGCAAGTCAAAACCACAATGAGATACTACCTTACACCTTTTAGGAAAAAAACAGAAAACAACAAATGTTGGTGAGAATGTGGAGAAATTGGAACTCTTGTGCACTATTGCTGAGAATGTAAAATGGTACAGCCACTTTGAAAACTAACATGGTGGCTTCTCAAAAAAAATTAAAAATAGTTTTACCATATGATCTAATGGAGGAGATGAGAGAAGTATTTCCAATATACAAAGGGGAGTGCGTCTTTCACACAGAGGCAGCCCTCAGGAGAGAAAGCTGATCTTAAGTAACAAAAGAAAATATTTTACTATTTTGTGCAAGGAGAAAAACACAAAACCCATAACCACAGAGTACAGCACCAGCCCCCAAAGTTCCCAGTTTCCTCCTAGCTCCTGGTCCTCTGGCCATCGGCAGGTAGCCCTGACAGCAAACATGCCCAGTCTCCTCCCAGCAGATGGGAGACCCCAGGCCTGCAGTGTGCTTGCTCTCCCCAGGCCCAGCTTAGTTAAAGTGTGAAGAGTAAGTGTTGGCTCCATGCTTTCCAGCCACACTTCAGCCTCCTCAGAGAGTAAGGGAGCCCCTACACCGCCCAGCCCTAATGTTCTACAACTGAGCCAAGTCACACCAGGAGGTGTGCGACTTGGGCAGCTTCGGCACACCGCCCCATTTCAGAACCGTGCATAATAGAAATAACTGCTGTAAAGGGTTGCAATTGCACCACCTCCAAAATTCATGTGTTGAAGTCCTAACCCCCAGTCCCACAGCATGTGACTATGTTGGAGATAGGGTCTTAGGAGAGGTGATTAAGTTAATATGAGGTCAGTAGGGTTGGCCCTACTCCTTCTAAGAAGAGGAAATTTGGACACAGACGTACGTGTGCACACAGAGGAAGACCATGTGAGGACACAGAGAAAAGACAACCATCTGTAAGTGAAGGCAAGAGGCCTCAGAAGATCCCAACCTGCTGACACCTTGATCTCTGACTTCTAGCCTCCAGGACTGGGAGACAGTAAATGGCTGCTGTTTGAGAGCCCGCTCCCCCACCCCCAGGCGATGGTACTTGTTGCAGCAGCCCTACCACACTAATACAGGTGCCACTGTGCCACGCTCCGTGCAGCCCTTTCCCATATAGACATCGTCCCCAGTGAGAGCCTTGAAAAACCATCAAATGAGCGTGTGTTCTTACTTAAAACTCCCCGCACTTCAGCAAAGAGGTACTGCTACTAGCCCCAATTTACAATGGCCCTGAAGTTCAGAGAGGTTAAGGAACTAGCCCTGGATCAATCAGCTACACTTGAAGTCAGATGCACCCTGCACCTTTAACTACTTCTGAGCTGCCTCTAAGCCAAACTGCTCCCTCTGCCCATTCTTCACCCACCCAGCAGGATGGCCCTGCCCACCAGATGCCCACTGTCTGAGGCCACTATGCCTTCTCCACAGCCTCAAGCCCCTGGCAGACACATAAGAGAACTCAGGGTTTCTATCATGTATAATCCTGGAATCTTTTCCTTTATTTTTTTTTCCTTTAAAATGAGCACTACTTTGATAATCAGAAAAAAAAAATTATTCTTAAGGAAAAAAAGTTAACATGGTTAAGGAATTCTATCAAAACTTCAGCCTGTGTGCAAATAAGTAAGTGATCAAGGGAATCTATTTGGACAGACTATTAAGATTTTTATTTTTTTTTTAATATAAGCCTTGCCAGTGTTTCATCACCTGATATGAGATAAGGAACTTACGGGGGCAGAAGTACCATCCCAGCCAGGCCCTCTCCAGAAAATATGTATTTTAAAAGCTCGTTCTATTTCATCCCATTTCAGAAAAACAAAGAGGAGACCTTGGGGGACAGATGAGCAGGCTCCAAGGCGACATGCAGCATGTACACTTGCATAGGCAGGGGGCAGGACTAGTCAGTGATTTTCATCTGAAAATTTGGATTTCTACTGATGGACGGGACTCCTACACGGAGCTACCCCAGGCCTGCAGCCCAACAAAGCACCAATCTTCACATTTCCTGGGCCTGCTGGCCCCCAACTTCCTTGTTTAAATGGAAACTGTCAGACGGGATTTTGTGCAAACATGCGCTTTCCTTGGGGGCAAACATTCTGAGTCTACAACTTGTTCTTTCATTTCCTAAGCTTTTTGTCCATGGCAACTACATCAAAGATGAGAGACGCGGGTGGGGAGGGAGGGCTGTTGGGAGCACCAGAGAACAGAGCAAATTGAATGCCTAGGAGGCAAATGCACAGGAGCCTCTTTGCCCAGCCTTAAGGGGTCAATCTCAGAGAAATGACCTCAGAAGGGTCCACTGGGAAGCGACAGCTCCCCCTTCTCCTGCAGCTCCTGCCGGGATGCCCCAGACTGAGTTAGCACACCTTCCCTCCAGATGACCTGCAGGTCCTGCAGAGGCAAATGGTATCTCACATCGGTTCTAGCTGTGCCTGAACCACCATATCCAGCATAAAACTGCCACAAATGTGAGAGGCAGGAAAGAACCAAGAGTTGCAAAATTCAGATCCAAGGTGGGGGGCAGGGACACAAAACCATGATGACAAAGGAAAGAGTTCCCATATGAAAGGATTAGATGAGGGGGTTAAAATAATTACTAATATTCACTGGGCAAAACTGTTGGACATAGTTTTAGTTAATGACACTGATTCTTCTGGAACCATTTTAAAGGGTCAGCCACTTTTTCACTCTAAGATCATTCACTGGAGCCTCTTAAAACAGTCTCAAAAGACATACGTCTGTGCCCAAATCTACCTTTACACCACCAGTGTGTCAAGCAAATGAAATTCTGAGGCAAAGACATGTAGGACCATCCCAGCCCCTGTTATTGAATGTGTCTTGCTCTCAAGTTCCAAGCGTTAAACCTAACTAAACCAAGTCACCTAATATTTACCCAGTTCCTCTGAGGTGTATGGTCTCTTATAATGTGTGGTATATTTGGGGTTTGTGTTTGGATTCCCTCAAGATAACTAAGGAAGACTTGTCACAATGGAAACATTCGAATCTCCCAAAGTTTCACTTCCCCTCTGTTTGCATCTCAAGGAGACCTGGTGGAAAACCAGCTATGCAGCCGAGCCAGTGTGGCTCCGTGGTTGAGCATCAACCTATGAATCAGGAGGTCACGGTTCGGTTCCTGGTCAGGGCATATCCCCAGTTGCAGGCTCGATCCCCGGTGTGGGGCATGCAGGAGGCAGCAGCCAATCAATGATTCTCTCTCATCATTGATGTTTCTATCTCTCTCCCTCTCTGAAATCAATAAAAATCTATTCTAAAAACAAAACAGCCATGCAGAAGTGCTACACCCCACCGGTACCCTCCCAGGCCCAGGCCAAGCAGAGAACTGACGAAGCTTCTTGACGTAGGCACAACAAAAACACAGAACACACTGCCTTCAATGGCAACCAAAGGGCAGAGGAGCAGTCCCTGCAAGTCTGTGCCCCGTATCATCAAGAAAAACGGGGTCTGCTGCGGGCCTCCCAGCTCCCTGGGCCCTGCCCAGCCTGGAAGGCCTGCCTGTGCAGCCACCTTGCCCATGCCGAAGGCACCCTGTCCACCGGCTCACCACAAAGGCCACTTGTTTCCCATGAGTGCCCAGAACACTGGCTCAACCAGTTAGCCCAGTTGGGGGACTGTGGTCCAGGTGGATGGGCAGTGACAAGGGCTAGCTGTGACCTCAGCAGACAATTAGCGAAGCAGTATCAAGTTACCAAGCTTCGAAGGTCACCTGCCAGGCTGGGAGACTACGTAGGATTCACCTTCCAGACCCAGGAAGGGGTCAGGCAGGGTCAGTTGCAGGCTACTTCATCCCTCTACACTAAGCATTGTATCCTCTGACACGTGGGGGCAGGAGAAGAAAGATAGTCACATGAATGCGTCTAGAACTGGTCACATGAGTAACCTGGCCAGGTCTTGGGGTATATGGGGTATGGGGTTAGCCCTCTGAGGGGGGAATGTGTGGGGACATGGTTCAGTGGACACACGATGGCGAGGAGCACCCAGTGGGTGGGGCACCAAAGATAAGGAACATCTTCAAAGCGCAAGAATATCCCAAACCCAAGAGCATCGCTGAGACCTGCTGAAAGCCAGTCCCATCTCTCCCAGCTGTTCTAACGGCGCCTGAACCACCGTGTTCAGCGTAGAACCGCAACTAATGTGAGAGCAGGAAAGAACCAAGAGCTGCCAAAAGAAAAAAAAACAAAGGTCTGGAGAACAGACTGCTGCCTTTGCATGCCCAAAGGGTGATGATGAGAAAAGGGGAACTTATAGACAGATTAGGGTCAAAACGCCAAGGCTAACAACTGGCAGGACTCACCGATGAGACAGGCGAGCAGCTTCTCAACGCGGGTACCCCACCACTGCAGCAGCCCACCACCACTCAGGTGCCAACATCCACCTGGCCGACTCCACGCCTTCTCACACTCGTCACTTCTCTCTACTGCCACCATCCCAGCGACACCTCTCATAGCTCAACTGTTTCATCCACTTCCTAATTCTGCTCGGGTCTCTAGGGCCCCAGCTCAGGCACCTACCACCGTGGACAAAGTACAGAAACCCTCTCACCTCCGCTCCTCATCTGCAATGGCTCAGAATGACTAAGTGAGCCACAAATGTCAGGTATCTCAGCATCGGTTGTTCCAGCTGCTGGAATGTCACTGAGCCCCACCTCCCAAGAACGCCCCCCAGAGCCCAGCTCTGCACCATCTCCAAGCACCCAGGAGTCCCTGGCTACACAGTCAAGCCTGCCTGAGGCTGACACTTAAGGGTCTTAGAGGGCTGGGCCCAGCCGGTCTGCACCCTCCCACTGCCCCCTACCTCCACCCAGGCCTCCCAGCAGGCTACAAGGACAAGTACTCCTCACTCTATGTCCATGCCCACGTGTTCCCATCTCCACCATCACCACCACCTCTACCAAGATCCTAGCCATCCCTCCAGGCCCAGCTTTAAATGGAACCTCTCCAAGGAGCATTCCAGATCCCTCCATCAGGAAATGACCTGTTACCATTACGCTGCCTGTTCCTCCCTATGGTTCTAACTGATGTCTACAGGCCTGGCTTCACCTATGAGATGGGACCAGGGCCGGCATCCTGCACTTGAGCTATAGTCTCCAAGGCCCCATGCCTGGCTTCACACTCTGCGATCGCCACCTTAAAATTCTCAATGACTTATGAGCAAGGGGCCACACATTTTCACTGTGCAATGGGACACACATAATGCCTTCAGTCCTGCTAAGGACTTCTCAAGGGCAAGGCTTCGTTTATCCCTCAGCATGGCCCACAGCAGCAGCGCCTGTTACAGCAGGGATCCATGCAGGGGAAGGAGGTGACGCCCAGGTGTGCATGCCCCAAAGAACAGCAGCGCCTGTTAGAGCCGGGATTCCATGCAGGGGAAGGAGGTGAAGGTTTAGGCATCTGCTCTATGTGAGCAGTTAATAGAGGTCCCACCACCTCAGCCACTCACCTTTCTCCCTCCCTCCTCCACACACACACACACACACACACACACACACACACACACAGCAGAGAGCAGCGATGCAGAGAGCAGCGATGCACCTCGGGTCGTTCCCTATACCCACATTCCCCTCTGGTCCGCACTCATATCAAGAAAAAGGCCTGGACACTACTGAAAATGCTGCACCTCCGAGGGCTGTCGAATGCAGGGACACTGACTGCGAGTCATCGGCTTTGCCGCTGCTGCTGGCTGTGTAACCGTGACCACGTCCCTAGCATGAGGCCTGGAAAGGGAGAGCCCTCAGGGACAGGGCCCTCTCCGCCTTTCCTGCCCCTGCCCCTCCTTCAGACCTGGTCCCAGCCCTGCCCCCACCTGCAGCCTGGCTCAAGCGACTCGGGCCCACAGCGACCACCTCTGCTCTCACAGTCCACATCTGTGGTGCCCACAGGCCCAGACTCAGGAGGAGAGAGACACCCACAGGCCTGACACAGCCTTAGGAACCAGGGATGGCAGCCACTTCCCTGGGACACCCCACTAATGGGATCACACCCAACCCTGGCTCAGACCCACAGCAGCACATCTGACACATGCCCTCGATCCCTCCCTACCCCATGACCCATAAGCAACCTCCTGGCACCGGAACACAGCAATAAGCCAGAGCAACTTGCGAGAAAAACACTCCCTGGCATACAAAACAAACGCATTTGTCCCATCAGAGGGGTAATTGTGAAAAGATAAATAGATAGAACACAATAGGCTCCTCCCTCTAACTGACTTGGGAGCACTTTCAACATAAAATTTTGGTTGGCGCCAGGTGTGTTTTAACCCCCAAGATAACACTGCTTTCATGAAGAACCACAGAACGTAAAAGACAGGAAGAGAGACCCCGAAAATCAAAATAGTGCAATGCACCCATTGGCAGGTGGGGAAACTGGCTCCAGCAGTCCCAAAGACTGCCTACTTTTGAGTTCCTAGACCCCACCATGCTCTCCTTGGACACTACGCCAGTGCACCGTATAAGCACTAACTGCTTACAAGCTGCCACCCCCACCAAACTGTGAGGTCCCTGACACCAGGGTGTCACCTCTTTCATTTCTGCAGCTCTAGCATCTCTCACAGGGTCAGGCCACCGCAGGTGCTCAATAAACAACCTTGAAGAAACAAACAACCCACAGGGGCATCCCAAAGCCACAGTGTCAGGAGCAAACAGAGCTTCCTGTGTCACCTACTTCCTGCTCTCTTCTCAGACTGCAGGCGGCAGGTGCTGGGTAACTGGGGGGAGAACACGACCCTCAGAATGGCAAGACCAGCAGGCTGCGTGCTGCAGGGTGAGGGCCCTGGCCTGGAGGCAGACCCGCTGCCAGCCTGCCTCTGACACTGGCATGCGGGCCACGTCACCACGGAGCAGCTCCCTCTCAACCTCGGTTTCTTCCATGCTCAACTGGAGGGTTAATAAACCTCACCTTGCCGGCCTGCCAGTATCGGAGCAAGGAGGCAGAAAGGGAGTATGCAGGGCCCCGAAGACAGTGCATGAGTGGGATGAATCCCCAGTAACGCCACCGCCGCCTCCTCCCCCACCAGCTCCCCGGTGAGCAGGGAGGACAGGAACCAGCAGCCCCACAGTCCAGATGGGGAAACAAGGCCCCGAGGCCTCGCCCGCCCGCAGTGCCCTGGAAACCCTGGTGCCACTCCTGCTCTCACTGACCCAGGCCAAGGAGCGGGGGAAGGGTTCCCGGGGTGCCAGTCCCCCAGAGAGCAACTCCTGCCAATCCCACATCCCTCTGGGCAGCCATTCCTGGCTGTGACCTGCCAAGCTCACAGCCAGTCCCAACGCCACAAGGAAGCACTGGCTGAGGACCACCCCATGCACTGGGCAGAAGGGCAGAAGTCCAAGGAAGTTCAGATAGCCAAGTGAGAAACAACTACACCCCGTGGCCTGAGAGTCACTGGCCCCGAGTCAACATCATTGACAGCCGATGTGGGGGGGAGGGAGCAGTGTCAGACCCCACCTGCTCCCTGGACCGATTCTCCCGTCTCCTCTTCCTGATGTGGCCACAGACGGGTGACCTCTATCCTCAGCAATCAGAGCAAGCAGACAGTCCTCAGTTTCTAAACCCCAGGCCACGGACCGGCTTTCACACAGGGAGCTGTGGGGCGGAAGATGGCAGAGACTCCCGTCTGTTGGTACCCACTGCATGTGGTTAGGGGTCTCCATCACCCACTGAGCATCTGAATCCTAGCCTACATGCATAAGGACATGCGTGCACATACCAGGTAACTGCAGGGACGGGCACATCCTGGCTGGGTGGCCAGCGTGGGCTCTGGAGCCCGCCTGCCTGCGGGAATCCCAGCTCATGCCCCTTCTGTGTGGCCAGGGCACCTTCCTTAACCTCTCTGTGCCTCACTTTCCTCACTGGTGACACAGGAACACTATAAGTACCCGCCTGCCAGGGTTTTTGTGAGGATGAAGTGAGATAACGTTTGGGGCAATGCTTGGCATAAAATAAAAGCTCCGTTTTCCCCCAGCACAATGTTAATAGTGTCGCCTCTGGGATTTTGTGTGCTTTTCTTTTTCCTTCTCCGTTAATTAAATTTTCTACATAAATGTGCATGCCTTATTGTCAGCAACGAATAAAGCTTCATGTTTATATTTTTGAGATGGAGTCATAAAAACGACTCAGAATTCCAAGGCAACCTTCCTTCCAAACACTCAGCACTGAGGCCGCCCTCCCATTGCCGCTCTATCTTCAGGAACCCCCTTTAGGGCAGGCGCTCTACTGCCCAGGCAGCCCCAGCCTTCTCAGCCCCCGGGCCCCACACCTCTTCTCCACCCCTGCCCATCCCAGTAAATTCAGCCTGGCCTCCTGGGAGGTCCTCTCTGCAGCCTTCCTCCTTGGGACACCAGCTTCCCTGACCCCTGCCCTCCCCTATCTGGTGCTTGCCCATCCCTGAGCAAGACCGTCGTGAACCAGTTCCAGGGGTGAAAAGCTGGCCAACCCCACAATGGACAGTCCTGAGGGCAAGGCCACCTCCTTCCTCTGCAATTTCAAGGCACTCACCCGAATTCTCTTCTTGGATCCTCACTACAACCCTATGAGTGGACGATTCAGGGAAGGGAAGTGATGAGCCAGTCCCACAGCTGGACCAAAGCCAGTCTGATCGATTCAAATCAAGGGCTCATTCCCGACACTGCTTCCCCGAGGGAGGCACAGGGCAGGCCCCCAGCTAACAGACCCCAGGGCCATCTAAGCGCTGGCTCCACAGGGCAGCACTGCACTGGCCAAGGTGGCACCTCTCTCTCTGCTCCCTCCCCCCACACCTCCGGCTCACTGCTCACTTCCCTCCTCCCTCGCTGGGCTTTGGTCCTCCATGGCCCCACAGCAGCCATCAGCCCTTCTGGGGGTGTCCATAGCTAAGGAGGCCAGTGACAGGAGGAGGAGGGTTGGGGTTTCGTAGCAGATACTGCTGGTTTTTCTGTTTTATGTCAAATGACCTTTAACACTCCAGGCAACGGTACTTAAAAGGGTTGAGCGCTGGGTACTTACAAGAATTTAGCAGGACAGTTTAAAATGTCCAGACTTGGAGGTGTCAGATTTCATAAATCGAAGCAATTCAGAGCACATGTGCAAACCGCACGCTGGGACTCCGGAGAGGCCTCTCACTGCTCGGCTCACAGACTCTGAGAAGAGAGAGACCTCCAGGCCCTGCCCAAGTTTCAGGAATTCTAAGGCTGTCTAGGGCAGCGGTTTCCTTAAACCAGCGGTAGCCAACCTTTCAGACCTCATGGACCACCGGTTGGCGACTGCTGGTCTAGGGGACACTATCAGTAGCATGTACATACATGTCTATATCATAACAATGGGTTCTAACAAAGCTGTGTCAATCACTGGTAACTGAGTTTATAATCCATGTTTTTAATAACATTAGCATAACAACCAAATAAATGTTTATCAGAGCCTACATTTTAAAAACTGTATAAAAGAACAGAACAGAGAACCCAGAAATCAACCCAAGCCATTATGCTCAATTAATATTTGACAAAGGAGGCAAGAGCATACAATGGAGTCAAGACAGTCTCTTCAATAAATGGTGTTGGGGAAATTGGACAGATACATACAAAAAAATTAAACTAGACCACCAACTTACGCCATACACAAAAACAAAACTCAAAATGGATAAAGGACTTAAATGTAAGACAGGAAACCATAAAAATCTTAGAAGAAGCCATAGGCAGCAAAATAGCAGACATTTGTCGTAGCAATATCTTTACCGATGCAGCTCCTAGGACAATGTAAACTAAGGAGAAAATAAACAAATGGGACTACATCAAAATAAAAAGCTTCTGCACAGCAAAAGAAACCATCAACAAAACAACAAGAGAGCCCACTGCAGGGGAGAACATATTTGCCAATGTTATCTCTGATAAGGGTTTAATCTCCAAAATTTATAGGGAACTCATACAACTTCACTAAAGGAAGGTAAACAATCCAATCAAAAAATGGACAAAGGACCTAAATAGACACTTTTCTAAAGAGGACATACAGAAGGCTGAGAGACATATAAAAACATGCTCAAAGTCACTAATCATCCAAGAGATGCAAATCAAAACAACAATGAGGTACCACCTCACACCTGTCAGAATGGCTATCATCAACAAATCAATAAACGACAGTGCTGGCGAGGATGCGGAGAAAAAGGAACCCTTGTGCACTGCTGGTGGGAATGCAGACTGGTGCAGCCACTGTGGAGAACAGTATGGCGTTTCCTCAAAAAGTTAAAAATGGAACTGCTATTTGACCCAGTGATCCCACTCCTAGGAATATATCCCAAGAAATCAGAAACACCAATCAGAAAGGTTATATGCACCCCTATGTTCATAAGCAGCACAATTTATAATAGCTAAGATTTGGAAACAGACTAAGTGCCCATCAGCAGATGAGTGGATTAAAAAACTGTGGTACATCTACACAATGGAATACTACGCTGCTGTTAAAAAGAAGAAACTCTTACCATTTGCAACAGCATGGTTGGACCAGGAGAGCATTATGCTAAACGAAATAAGACAGTTGGAGAAAGATAAATATCACATGATCTCACTCATTTGTGGAATATAATGAACAACATAAACTGATGAACAAAAATAGATCCAGAGACATAGAAGCATCAAACAGACCGTCCAACCTCAGAGGGAAGGCGGGGGAGGGAGGGGGGCGGGCCGAGTTAAGAGATCAACCAAAGAAATTGTATGCATGCATATAAACATAACCCATGGACACAGACAGTAGGGGGGAGGGGGGGGAGGGCATGTGCTGGGGGGTGGAAACGGCCGGGGAGAGGTCAATGGGGGAAAAAGAAGACATATGTAATACTTTCAACAATAAAAATTTTAAAAATAAATAAAATTAAAACTCTATAAAAGGCCTGTTTAGGACAATTAGGGAGACTTAAATGGACTGCACAGTAGATCATGTTGTTGTATCCCCACTGAATTCCTTGGGTGTGCTAAGGGTGGTGTGTTAGGTAGGAGCACACCCTGGTTCACAAGTGATGTCCGCGTCAGTGTTTCAGGGTGAAGTGTCCTGATGTCTACTTTTTTCTAAATGAATCAGGGGGGGAAATGTATGTGAATATATATGGAGAGAGTCACAGAATGAAAAACCAAATATGAGGCTGTTACCCACTGGTGAATCTAGGTGAAGACTATGCAAATGTTTATTGTGCTATTCTTTCAACTTTTCTGTGGATCTGAAAATTTAAAAAACAAAATATCAGAGAGAAAAATAGTACCATTAGAAATTTGCTTAAAACAAAAATTTAGCCCAGCCAGTGTGGCTCAGTGGTTGAACGTCAACCCATGAACCTGGAGGTCATGGTTCAATTCCCAGTCAGGGCACATGCCTGGGTTGCAGGCTCAATCCCCAGTAGGGGGCATGTAGGAGGCAGCCAATCGATGATTCTCATCATTGATGTTTCTATCTCTCTATTCCTCTCCTTTCCTCTCTCTGAAATCAATAAAAACATACTTTAAAAAAAAAAAGAAAAATTTAAAGAAAAATAAAATGGTTCATAATCCCAATGCCTAGATAATTCTTTTAAATAGTTGCAATATAACTGTGAATTTGAAAATAGGTGAGTATGGGGGTTTGGGGGTTTAGTGAAAAAGGTGAAGAGATTCAGAAGTACAAATTTGTAGTTATAAAACAGTCACAAGGATGTAAATTACAGCATAAGGAATAGAGTCAATAATATTATAATTACTATGTATGGGGCCAGGTGGGTACTTGAAATATTGGGGGGTTCAAATTGTAAAGTGCATGACTGTCTAACCACTATGCACCTGAAACTAATCAAAATATTCAATGTAAATTGTAATTGAAAAATAAAATTTTTAAAAATAAATAAATAAAAATAGGTAATACTTTGTGTCCAGCCATGTTTTATCTGCCCAAGAAGGAAAATGTCCTAAGAGAATTTTTTTCTCTTCATAAACCAATGTATAGGCAAATAAGGAATAATCCATTTTTAAAAGTGTACTGTATCATTTCTTAGTGTAGAATGAATTTTTTCCTTAAGTATGTGATTCCCAAAATGAGGGCCTGTGCAAAGACAGGAGATATGGGGAAGAAGTCGGAAAATATTATACCAGAATATTCTGGTCCCCTTGCCTGTGGGTCACCTGATGATGGTGGTGGAATTTCCAGGCGGAGCTCACCCCTCCATCTCCACTGCCCACAGACAGCGCAGCCTCCTGGGGCTCCCGAGGCCCTCAAGAGTCCTGTGACTGCCCACCCAGGGCCCGGGAACACGGAGCCACCCACCCGAGACCACTCATGACCACCCAGCTTCGAAGCAGCACCTTCTGCAAGGCGCCAGAACAGCCCCCGCACCAGTGACTGAGGACATGGCTCAGAGCAAACCCCCACCCTTAGGCTGAGGTAACCCCGTTTCCTCATCTCCATCTTGCTCCCCTACACTTAGACGGCAATTCCTGCGGACTTAGATTTTCTCAGAGAGAGAACGCTGCTAACTGCTCACTGGGATTATTAAACTGTCCGCAGAGCGGGGGCTGGTGACAAGGTGAAGGAGACAAAAGTGGAGGATCACCTGAGCAGGGCTGTCCTGGCAGCTGGAGGGACTGAGAAGAGAGGCAGAGACACCAGGGCAGGCGCTGAGAGGCTGCGGAGCCCGATGGCTGCTTATGGAAGCCGGGAGAGGGCTGCTTCTCCCGCCCGTCGAGTTCTCTTTTAATCCAACCCCAGACGACACCGTCTGGCAGCAGCACAGGAGCAGCTCCTGAGGCACGGGAGGCACGAGGGGCCCTGGTCTCTCCGTCAGGCCAGGGCTTGCCCGTGCTCCGTGTTCCGTGCTCCCGAGGCGGTGAGGCCCTGCTCCTCCAAGGCCTACTTCTCGACAGGCCTGTGCATGCCTGGGACAGCGAGGCCGCGGGGGAGGGAGCGGAGGGAGCTGCCGTGCTCTGCAGGGTCCCCAATACCAGATGCGAAGACCTGAGAGGGGAAGGCACTGGCCCAAGGTCACTGAGCAGGCTGGCATCATGCCAGGATTCCCCTTCTACCCAGATGTGGCAAAGAGGGTTGCAGCTCAAGAACAGCTGTGATCAACTGGCCGTGGTGAGCTGCCTAGGATTCTGAGCGAAAAGCATACTGGGACCCCGGGCAGGCTCAGCAGGCAAGAGCATCTCGGCTGAATGGCCCCAGACCTGCCACTCCTCCGTGAACTCTGACAACTCAGGGGCCAGCCTGGAGTCAAGCCAGCCTGACTTCTGATCCCTGCAGTCACTCAGGACACCGCAGCAGCATTCTCCAAGGCACCGCGGGCTTATTCCTGCCCCCATGCAAGGTGGCCTCTGCCTGCCTCTGCAAACGTCCATCTCCCACCCCCACCTCCAGCTCAAAATCCACTGCTGGAGCATGTGCGGGAAGAAGGTTGGGAAGGAAGGGGCATCTATCAGGAAGTCTCGAGGCTGCAGGATCGAGCGGCAGGAAACCCGTCTCCTTAACAGGAGGTGCGAACTCGCCTTCCTCCCACTCCCACAGGGCCCCTGACAGAGCCACCCAGACCCTCCCGGCTCGGGAGCTCACACCTCCAGAGGCAGCTGTCGCATCGCTGACCAGTTCTCTGTGCACAGTACTCTTCCGTGCCGGCAGCTGAAATCTGCCAGCAGGAACGGGTAGCCACACTCAAATCTAGTGGCCCCATAGGCTGCTCAACCTCCGTGGGTGGGCCCTCTGGATCCCAAGCGCCAGGGCAAAATCCTAACTCACTAGCTTGAGAGTCTGGGCAAGTAACTTCCCTTCTCTGTGCCTGTTTCCTCATCTGTACAATGGGGACAGCAGCCCCTCATCTTTGGGTTCCTGGAAAGACCCAGGAGACATCCATGTAAACTCCCAGGCACCCCGCCATAAATGGTCATCAATGTCTACCATCACACCACATTGCTGTCATGGTCTGCTGCCCCTCACCTGACACTCACCCCACTTTCTCACAACCAGACTAGCACTGTAGCCTCCGTTAGGGATGGCTGGCTTACTGACAACCCATTTCAGCCCTAGCCCCTTCCCCCAAAACCTCTGACCAGAGCTCAGACAGGCCATATGGGAAAGGACGGACAAGAAGGGCAGCTGGGGACCATGACGTGGAGGATTCTTCTCATCTCTCCTGTCTTGACCCATGTCTCTAGCCCCACCATCCTAGACTCCCAAAGGATCCTCCACCAGACCAGACCACCAAACACACACACACACTTAGGCAAATAGATACAATCTATGAATCGTATGAATCCCATGCTCCACAATTTTCCAGGGCTCCCTGTGACCTACGAGGCCAGTCAGAAAGTCTCACCCCAGCCCTGAAAGGAAGGAAACAAACATTTACTGAGCATCTCATGTTGTGGAAAGTTGTCAGCTACATACTCTACATGTATGACACCATTTAATAACTCCCTCCAAGGTAGGTCTTACTACTGCATCTCACAGGGGAGGAAGTCAGGCTCTGAAACAGTAAGCACTTTGCCCAAGCCACACAGCTCAGGAGCTTCAGAAGCGGGCTCGAGGCCAGGCCCTGCCTTTTTCTCCGGCTTGGCTCCCCCAGAGGCGGAGACTTGGGCAAAGACTTGGCGACCACTGTCCAGTCTTCACAGTGGTCGCCAAGCATGCCTGGCACCTTCCTGGCTCCCTGCTCTTCCTCAGGCTTCTCTCCCCACGGCTGGAATGCAGCTCCCCATCATCTGTCAACTTCTACTCACCCCTCAAAGCCCAGCTCCCCAGTGTCTTCTCCATGAGACCGACCCTCAGCCCAGCGACTCCCTTCCACAGACAGAACCAGTCCCTTCCACAGATGCATATCAGAGCACAGCTTACCAGTCCCCAAGACAGCAGCTCCCTAATGGAGATCATTCATCTTGTCCCCACCACAGCTCAGTGTGTTGGCCTGAGTAAGTGAATGAATGATCTCCCTTCTAGACTTACAGACCGGGACACAAACACAGTGAGAGGCGGACTTGACCTTTGCAGGGACAGTTGGTAAACAGCAGGTCTAGAGTAGCCTTCTGGCAAACAGTTCATTCTCGGCGGGGTGCACGTGAGCGACCCCATCAGGACTACCGACTCCAGTGGCAGGAAGCAGCACCTCCACATGGTAAAGCGGCGGTGAGGGCAGCATCAGGGCTTCTGGGAGCCACACTGCTGCGGAGGGGTCTCTGGGCCTTCTGCACCCACTCCTGGCCCTGGCAGGGGAGCCCACATCAGGCTCAGTCCCGGGCCTCCTGGTACTCTCACTCCTGACACGGGAAGAGGCAATCCTGGGCTCCTCTCTGCTGTCCTGGACAGAAAGACGCCAGGGCCTGGAGGGGCCTCGGCCAAGCGCACCCTGCTCCAACAGTTTATCAGCCCTGGGTGCCCTTGGGGAAGAGGCGGAAAGATGAGCTCTGCGTCCTGACCCACTTTTCCCAGAGCTCCCTGGCCCGGCCCCGTGCGCTCCCTCTCACCTGGGACATCAGTAGGGAAGCAGTCACACAGGTATCCGTATAGAGCGTACTCTGGCTCATCACAACCACTCTGAGACTCTCACTTTACAGATAAGGAAAGTGGTGCCCAGAGGTGGATCTCTGAACGGTGCTCTCCTCCCGCTACTGCCTCCCTGACCCCCATGAGCATCCCAGTTCTCCCTCTGAGGAGACAGAACAGACCTGCTTCCCTGCTTCTTTCCCCGGGCAGGCTCGGACCCCGAGGAAATCCCCACCCTGAAGGTAAAAGCCTCCTCAGCGCTGGTGGGAAATGCAGCTGCTGAGACCAGCCCACCCCCAGGCTCTGCTTCAGGAGACCCGGGGTGGGGCCCAGGCGTCATCGTTTTTTAAGAAACGTCCTAGGTGACTGAAGAAGCCAGTCCCAACCCACACCTGGAGAAACGGGGGAGTGACTCAGGATCAGTGCCATCAGCCTGGCAATTTGTATCAACAGCCTTCAAAACATCCACACCCTCTGACCCAAGAGCACCACTTCCAGGAATTTATCCTGAGGAAATAAAGACGAGAGCAAAGATCTATCCATAAGGATGTTCACTGTGGCATGATTTACACTAAAAAATGGGAACTCTCTAAATCTCCATCGAAGGGAACTTGTGACCTACATCTTGCGAGGGCAATACCATGCACCATGAAAAATGACTCCTTTTTCACTTAAAAAAGAAAATCTATTAGTGGTTATCTCCGGTAGTAATATTACCTTCAAGTTATTTCCCTTTTGATTATCTACCTTCTCTAAATTCTCTACTGTCAACCTGGCTCATTACATAACATTTTTGAAACCACATAACTTTTTTGTTTTAATTACCAGCATCAGACCTAAAATGTGAAGCCCAGTTCAGTTAGAACAGGAGGAATTGTAGACAGCAACTATTTCAACCATGAAGATGACAGAACTCCTTCCCTGACTTGCCTGATGTTCTACCTGAAGCCCTGAAGCCCGGCCTGGCTCAGTTCGTTGAGCATCATCCAGCACCAAAAAGTCACTGGTTCAATTCCCGGTGAGGGCACGTGCCCAGGTTGCAGGCTCATTCCCAGGTCGGGGTATGTGTGGGAGGCAACCGATCGATGTTTCTCTCACTCCCTCTCCCTTCCTCCCTCTCTGAAATCAATAATAATTTTTTAAAAACATATTTAAAAAATGAAAGTCCTACCTGAATACCTTCAGCAGTCAGCAGCAGCTCATTCCCTTCCCTAGAGCAGTCAATATCTAGCAATGTAAAAGTTATCCCCCATCCTGAACAGGATTCTACCTTCCCCAAGTTAAAATCTCCTGTGTCCCGAATGCAGTTTGCAGTACATGACATCACAGGCCCAAGAAACACAAGGAACAGGGCCGTGTTTTTAATTAATTGACTTACAGGACGAGCACCCACACTTTCCCACTATGGCCAAGATGAGAATGCGGGGTTTTGCAAGCATGGCTGATGCATATTCACAATGCCATGTTTAAATCAACTCTTGCTCCCCACAATCACCGAAATGATTATTAAAAACACCTGTGTCCCGACTGCATTCATTGTTCCCTGAACAGTTGCCCCACCCCCACTTCATTGGGCAGTAACTCTTCACTGAGGCCGTTTGGGGGTGAACAAGCTGCTTAAAGTTGCCGCCGAGGCCAAGACAAGCAGAAGCCTCACTGCTAGAAGCTGAGGGATCAAGTGCAGCCCAGACACCAAAGGCCTTCCCTCAAAGACAGCAGCAGGGCGGAAAAGTGATGCTTCTTTCCTCCTCCTCTTGTTTTATTTCCTTTTATTCCCATTTCCCTTCCCATTCTCCTCCTCCAAGCCCATAAGTGACCATTCTTTGGTGTTAATCTTTTTCTTTGTATTCTTGCAAACTGGGTATTGTTTTGTATTCATCTACATACCAGCACTGCGTTACTCTACTCTAGGTCTTACTTTCTCACTGAGCTCTATGCTTTATGACCCATGCCACTGCCATGTGTGTCTCATCAGTCACTTGGAGCTGCTTCAGAGGACTGCCAGCCCGTGTCCACCCATCAGCTCTCCCAGGGATGGACCTCTCCCCATAGGCATCTCCAGGGACCGGTCCCCTCAGGGACCTGCATGAGAGCCTGTGGGGGGGCGCGGGGATGGATTTCCAGGCTCTCAAGTAGGGTAGGGCTTTGCAGGAGCTCTGCCAAAGGCTCCAGCTCAGCTGCATCAGTAGAGGGGAGTGTCCGAAACCCCACACACCACTGTCCATTGACAACACCCAGCTTTCTAGTTTCTGCCAGCCTAGGAGATGGAAAGAAATAGAGCTCATTGTGGATTCTTACCAAACCTACTAGAACCACGCCTGCTAGAACGGCATCTGCCACAATAAGTTGAGCTGAATGGAAACAATTGCTCATTAATAAGAATCCTCGTAGGGAGCCCTCACTGCCTTGAGTTGTCACAGGCTGCTGGAGCACAGACATCACACACTGGCTTGCACAATGCCATGGGTCCCGCCCGCCTGCTCCGGTAGGCAGAGGCTCCTGCCAAGGAAGCCGACTGCTGGGGGTAGGCGGCAATCCAGTGGCGCTCTCATGCCACTTTTATTTGCAATCACACGGTCCTGCTACCTGATGACTGTTACGCACAGCTCCTGCCACAGGTGACTGCCATGTGACCTGACAGCACCTGAAGCAGTCTCTACCTGTTCCATGAGTCCCAGCAAGGTCAAATTGCTCTAGAGGCTGCTCACCGCTTCCTCTTAAATTTCTGTGCTAACGTCAGCACGGTCCAGAAACCAAGAGCCTGAGCCCAGCGCTGATCTGCAGACCTCACCCTGAGTGCGGGATACAGCGCAGGAACAAACCAGTCAACCTCTCCCGAAAATCACAATTTAATGTGGCACTGCAATAGCCACGGGACTGGGGCACTCAGAAAATAACAATGACAGCTTATGCTTACATAGCGCTTACTGTTTGCCAGGCACTGCTCCAAACACTTCACAGACAGTAACTCCCTTAATCCTTACCGTACAAGGCCCTATTATTACCCTCATTTCATAGATGAGGAAACAGAGGCACTGAGAGGGAAAGTAACTTGCCCAGGGTCACAGTAAGTAGCAGATCCAGGTTTTGAACCCAATTACTTGACTTAGATACAGACTCTTAACAATCCCACTAAACTGACTCCCAAGTGACCTGGCCTCCCCTACCTGTTCCCTCACTTGTAAGGTGGAGTAAGGACCCCCAAAGGGTTGCTGATGAGATCAAATGAGAAAGTAAATACAAAAATAAGGACAAGGCATCCTGTGCAATAGAAACACCACCTACACGACACACAACCGGCTCCATCCACCCACCCACTTCCACACCAGCTCTGAGGAGGAGGTGGTGTCATGGACCCCAACAGAGAGATAAGGATGAGGCTTAGGGAGACTATGAGAGCGGCATGCGAACACAGCTAGACTTACTCATTCCCGGTCAGCCACCTTACTCCTCAATCCCTCCCTTCTCCTCCGCAAAGAGAAGGCCAGCAGATGGGAACTGGTCTCAAGCTCCCCAGAGGACTCCTGGACTCTGGTTTCTAAACAGCCCAGCTGTAATTCTCAGACTTGAAAGTTAGGAAAAAGATGGCTCTCCAATCCATCTAACAACTCACAGAAAGCCGATCAGACACACACACCTCCCTCCGGGACTCTGCAAAGGCCAGTCGGACTATCCTCGGGCCACATCCCATACATGACCCTCCTCCTTCATGCCAGCTCTGCCACTCCTCTCCAGCCCAGCTCAGGCAGCCTCAGAGACCCAATCGCAGGAGAATGACTGGGAGCAGCAGCCTGGCCGCCCTGTGTCTGCCGGGGCTGGTTAGCCTAGCCTTGTCTTCCCAGTGCCTGCTGAATGCTTGCCTCCAGCAGAAGCCTGTGCTTCCCATAAAGACCCACTCTCCAGCCCTGGCCAGTGTTTCTCAGTGATGCAGGGGTCCTCAAACATTTTAAACAGGGGGCCAGTTCACCGTCCCTCAGACCGTTGGAGGGCCGGACTATAGTTTAAAAAAAACTATGAACAAATTCCTATGCACACTGCACATATCTTATTTTGAAGTAAAAAAAAAAAAAAAAAAACCAGCAAAAACACCCGCATGTGGCCCGCGGGCCGTAGTTTGAGGACGCCTGGATTAGAGTGTCGGCCCATGCACCAAAGGGTCGGCAGGTTCAAGTCCCAGTCAAGGGCACGTACCTGGGTTGCAGGCTCGAACCCCTGCCCCGGTCAGGACACGTGCGGGAGGCAACCAGTCGATGTCTCTCTCTCACATCAATGTTTGTTTTTCTCTCTCGTTCTTTCTCTTTCTCCTTCCTTCCTCCCTTCTATTCTCTCTAAAAATCAATGGAAAAAAATATCCTCTGATGAGGATTAACAAAAAACAAACAACAAAAAGATCCACTCTTCAGAGAATGGATTCTCTCCCAAGTCTCCTCCCTTTTTCTGCGCATTGCCTTGGCCAGGCCTGCCTTCCCCCGTGCACCCATCCAGCCTTCCAGGCATCTGCCCGCGCCCAGCTCACCGCACGCTGTCCGTGGGGCGGCCTCACATGCTCTGCGTGACCTGTACTGCGGGCTACCTGCTCCAGCAGGTTTGGGCTTTCCAATGAGACAACAAACTCCTGGGATGCAAGAATCATCTTCTTTTCACCCTTCTGAGAATCTTACAGATTTGTGCAACCAAAAACACTTGCCATTTGCTATAAACCAAAAAAAAAAAATGGCAGGTGAGGAATAGGAAGTCAGTAGGCTAGGCTGCTTACTTCTGGCAGTCCAGGCAGATTAGAGAAGAGAGCAACCCAAAATGAAAAGCTCCAGTGAACAATAGGATACGCATTGCAGCTGAAAGAACAAATCGAAGTCAGGGCTTTTGGTCTGGGCCTATGGTGCTGATCATGGGTGATGCTGATGTCTCTCTCATCTCTACACACTCGGCACTCAGCAGAGTCACAGACCAGGTATATGCTGGGTGGATGATGGGGTGGACAGACAAGTGGTCGGCCACCCGAGAGGCTGTGTGATCTTGTGCAAGAAGACACTGTGACCAGCTCCTCTGAGTTTTCAGGACAACCTTTATATGAGGGAGGCTGAGGGCAGAACAAGCTTACATAAAATCCCACAAAGCAAAATTCCCTAGAAAGCAAGGTCACTGTTTTGTTCCCTCTCCCTGGGCTCATAAAATAGGTAGAAAATATGACAGGATTTATAATGGTCATCTGCCATTTTCTATCAAAAATTAGGTAGGAGAATAGACAGGCGTATGTATTCTCTCACACACAGCCCCTAAGTCTAAGCTGCTTCAGGTTCAGCTATATATTTTTTATTTTTTCCTGGGAAAAAGACCGAGAACCAGCACACTTTGGTTTTGTTTACTTTCTTGCTTTTTCCTGGATCCAGTTCCCACTGAGGTTGGCGTGGGGGGGTGGACCCAACTCAGTGTCCTAGGGCCTTTACCCTCTTATCTTTATTTCAGGCTTTTTCCTCTGAGGCAAGAGACTCAGTGGCGTCATTTTCCTGCCTGAACTCTGTCCTGTGACTAAGCAATAAGAAGCCACAGCAGTCAGCCCTGGAAGTGTTTTGCTGTGTCACAACAAGAATGGGACAAGGAGGTACCTCCTGCCAACATCAGACCCATTAGCTGACTCAGCACTTAAATTCAGATGTCATGACCTATGTCTGCATCAAACAGTCGCCCCTACGTGACAGGTTTTCAGAACACATCTGCTGAATGAATGAATGCTGTGACAAGACAGGGAGGGGTGTCCAAGGCTAAGGACATGGACATCTCCACGGGGACTTTCACAGGCTGGCCCAGAGCACAGAACAAACACAGTCTTTATAAAGAAACTGACAAGCACTCCAAAACCTGCCCAGTCTCTGAGCAGCTGGCGGCCCTGAGCAAGCTGACGAACATCTGTTGGCCTGGTTTGCCCATCAGTGGGATGTAAATACCTCTTACACAGACGGATAAAAGGTTCATTTCAATGGTCAGGAATGAGAAGCTGCAGCACAACTCCACGAACTGCAATGCCCTGTTACTTGCTCACCCTCACGGGAAAGGCTGGTGCCTGCAGAGCCATGGCCCGGATCAGGAAAAACCAGACTCCCCGCCCAGCCTGGGGCTGGCAAAGATGCCTTGGAAGGAACCCCCGCAAGGGCAGAAACCTGGGTCCTGGGTCCAGCTCTGCCAGGGGCATGCTGAGATCCCGGCGGAGTCCCTCTGTGTCTCTGGACTGCTGTTTCTCATTTGTAAAATAGGCAGTTTGGGCGAAATGGTCTCTAAGACCCCTTCCAGCCCTGATACTAAACAGTCTTAAGCTGCTTAAGAAACATAAACAGGAAATGAAAGTTCTGGCCAGCTGAGATGAAAACGAGGTTACCCTGAGTAAGAAGAACAGAGCTTCTCAGAGTATCAAAAAGGTCATTCAACTTTTTTATGACTTCTGACATCAAAATATAAAAATCCAGTCTCTTCTCATTTGTTTTCTGATCACATCACTCACCCCTGGCGGGATGGGTTTTCATCACTTTTGGTCAGCAGACTCACAATGGTCAAATGATGTACGAGATTTGTCTGGGGGGGTCCCAGGCCACCTTAAGGAGTCAGACAGATAACCATTCAGATAAGTAACCTAAAGTTGACTCAGAAAGAGGCCTGAGAGCCGCCTGAGAGACAGGCCACACCTGGAAAAATGCTGTGGGCACAGAAAACACACCCTGGCTCGAGACAGCCCACAAAGCAGCAGCAGGAGTCGCAGGTGATTACCTCTGATGGCACAGCTTCCCACGCAGCAACTCCGCCCGGCCCACCTGAAGAGCGCCTGCTGGCTGGGGCTCATTTATGCATCCATGGCTAACAGTTCTCTTATGCAATGTACATGTAGGGCCAGCTAGGGACCATATATGTTTTTAAAAACAGACTAATTTTTCAAAAAAAGTAACCACTTCCCACTGCAAAAGGACCACCTGGTTGGGTTTCACTCTGCTCCCTCCCATATCTAGGTCTTGGGACAAAGAGAATGGGTTTTTTTATTAGCCACACTGTGGTCATTTTTGAGAGCCTGGGTCATCCTGAAAGGAAACCTACCAAGGTAAACAGAGGAAGCAGAGGAAGACAAGAGTATCTCATGGAAGCACAGCTGCCACCAATTGCAGCTGCCGTGTCCACCTGTGACTCAGCACCTGCGCTCAGGCCAAGGAAGGTAAGGCTTTGGGGTGGGAGGGTAGGGGGGCCCTGGGGAAGTGCCTCCCGGAGGCCACAGGAGGGGCAAGCTCCAGGCCTCCACACCTGACTGCCACAGCACCTCTTGGTCTGTTTTACGCAGCTGGCTTTTCTGTCAGAGTCCAGTTAATGAAAAGGGCCCAATCATAAAGAACGTTTACACTTCACATGCTCCTTCATTTAACTGTTCACAACAGCCCTGAGAGGAAACTGAGGCTGAAGAGGCGTCCGGTCAGACTCCACAGCCCATTCTCAGAGTAACCACGCTGTGCTCGCCCAGTGTCCACTTGGACTCTCTGGGAAGAAGGGTCACCACCTAGAACAGTCCACTCCAGAGAGGGATGGCAATGGCCATTAAAACAAGCTCTTCCTTAAACAAAAGGCCCAGGAAAGCCCTAGCCGGTTTGGCTCAGTGGATAGAGCGTCGGCCTGCAGACTGACAGGTTCCAGGTTCGATTCTGGCCAAGGGCACGTGCCCAGGTTGTGGGCTTGATCCTCAGTAGGGAGCATGCAGGAGGCAGCCAATCAATGGTTCCCTCTCATCATTGATGTTTCTATCCCTCTCTCCCTCTCCCTTCCTCTCTAAAATCAATAAAAATATACTTTAAAAAAAAAAAGTGCCTGACACATAGTAAGTGCTCAAACGATGTTATTATTTAAAGAAAAAGAAAAAAAGGCCCAGGAAAGGGGAGCTGTTAGGGATTATAAAAGAGGCTCAGAGGGCAACATCAACTAAATGCAACATGTGCTCCTTATTAATCCTAATTTGAAGAAACCATCTATAAAAAGACATTTCTGAGACAAGGAAAACTGAGCATCAACTGGCTATGAGGTGACATTAAGAAAGTATTGTTAGGAGAAACCAAGATGGCGGCATAGGTAAACACCTGAACTGCTGCCTCACACAACAACTTCAAAACTACAACTAAAAGACAAGACGGACATCATCCAGAACCACAGGAAGGCTGGCTGAGTGGAAATTCTACAACTAGAAGGAAAGAGAAAAGCACACTGAGACTCAGAGGAGCTGCAGAAGTAAAGGGCAGAGGTATGGAGTTGCGCGCATGCACATGCGGAGAGGGCTGGCAACTGAGTACGCGGCTGGCTTTTTCAACCCGCAGGGAGACACAAGCTCCTGACTGCTCTGAACTCCAGTTCTGGGCGAGACTCTGGGGACCCAGACTCATATGGGGAGAATATGGACTGTCTGGCAGCAGATAGAACTCGAGGGCGGCTTTCTCTCAGAGGTGCTTGCAGCAATTACCGCATGACACTGAGACCCGGGGGCCTCTTAGGGCAGGGCTGACGGGAAGCCATTGCTGTTTGCTCCACCCTGAGACTCCGCCCCATCCAAGCTGTGCGCAGAGGCCTTTGCATATGAATGGCCTGGTCCTTTGAAATCTAAACTTACCTAACAAACTGCAGCTGAGTCAGTGAGACCCAGAACATCCAAAAGAAGGCCCAAGGCCCCACAGCAGCTTGCATTGCTTCACAGCTGGGCCTCATCTGGGCACCTCCAAAACCCAAACAAAGAAGAGGAATCTGCAGATCTCTCTGTAGCTCCTGCTGGGTGGCCTCAGGCAGAGGCTAAATTAGCACCTCCTTGGAGATGCAAGAGTCAGTGTACACAAGGGTCAGAGTAGGACCATCCAGATTACAACCCCTCAGATCTGTAAGGGACACATTCAGGGGGCAGACTCAGTAAGCACCAAAGCCCCACTGAAGCAAGTCTTGCCTCATAAGGGTGTCTCCAGCACAGAAGTTCTCCCAGAGTAGACACAGCTGATCCTCACAGCCAATTGGCCTGGAGGTCAATTCCTCCCAGTGATACCAACAACAATCAAGGCTTAACTACAACAAGACTGTGCACACAGCCCACAAAGGGGTGCACCAAAAGTGTCCACCTCAGGTAACTGGGGAGGCTGAGCCACTGGGCCCTATAGGACACCTAGCACACAAAGCCACTCTATCAACTCAGGGAAGCAGCCAAAATGTGGAGACAAAGAAACAGGTCACAGATGAAAGAAATGGAGGAAAGAAAACGACTGGATATAGAGTTCAAAACCAAGAAACAGGTCACAGATGAAAGAAATGGAGGAAAGAAAACGACCGGATATAGAGTTCAAAACCACGGTTATAAGGTTTTTCAAGAATTTTCTAGAAAAGGCCGATAAATTTAGTGAGACCCTCGAGGATATGAAAAAGGACCAACTAGAAATTAAGCATACACTGACTGAAATAAAAAATATTATACAGAGATCCAACAGCAGACTAGAGGATCACAAGAATCAAGTCAAAGATTTGAAATACGAAGAAGCAAAAAACACCCAACCGGAAAAGCAAAAAGAAAAAAGAATCCAAAAATATGAAGATAGTGTAAGGAGCCTCTGGGACAACTTCAAGCGTACCAACATCCAAATTATGGGGGTGCCAGAAGAAGAGAGAGAGCGAGATACTGAAAACCTATTTGAAGAAATAATGACCGAAAACTCCCCCCACCTGGTGAAAGAAATAGACTTACAAGTCCAGGAAGTGCAGAAAACCCCAAACAAAAGGAATCCAAAGAGGACCACACCAAGACACATCATAATTTAAATGCCAAGAGCAAAAGACAAAGAGAGAATCTTACAAGCAGCAAGAGAAAAACAGTTAGTTACCTACAAGGGAGCACCCATATGACTGTCAGATGATTTCTCAACAGAAACTATGCAGGCCAGACGGAAGTGGAAAGAAATATTCAAAGTGATGAATAGCAAGAACCTACAACCAAGATTACTCTACCCAGCAAAGCTATCATTCAGAATTGAAGGGCAGATAAAGAGCTTCACAGATAAGAAAAAGCTAAAGGAGTTCATCACCGCCAAACCATTATTATATGAAATGCTGAAAGGTATTCTTTAAGAAGAGGAAGAAGAAAAAAGTAAAGATAAAAATTATGAACAACAAATACATATCTATCAACAAGTGAATCTAAAAATCAAGTGAATAAAAAATCTGAGGAACAAAATAAACTGGTGAATATAATAGAATCAGGGGCATAGAAAGGGAGTGGACTGACAATTCTCGGGGGGAAAGGGGTGTAGGGGGTGCGGGAAGAGACCGGACAAATATCGTACACCTATGGATGAGGACAGTGGGGTCGGGGGTAAGGGCAGAGGATGGGGTGGGAACCGAGTGGAGGGGAGCTATGGGGGGGAAAAAGAGGAACAATTGTAATAATCTGAACAATAAAGATTTATTTAAAAATAAAAGCTATAGACATGAAAAAAAAAAAGTATTGTTAGTACTGCTGGTTGTAAAAATGGTCTCCTGGTGATGTTTTTGTTAAAGGCCTTATCTCTTAAAGACACTTCCTTAAGTATTTTGGGAGCGAGATACTGAAAACCTATTTGAAGAAATAATGACCGAAAACTCCCCCCACCTGGTGAAAGAAATAGACTTACAAGTCCAGGAAGCGCACAAAACCCCAAACAAAAGGAATCCAAAGAGGACCACACCAAGACACATTTTGGGGGGTCGTGATATGCTCTCTGGGATTTGTTTTAAAATACTACAGAAAACAAAAGTGGTTGGAAAGTTGGGTGTTTGTTATATTATCCTCTCCATCTCTACCTATGCTTGAAAATTTTAGACTATAAAGTTCAAAGGGAAAGAAGGAAGAAAGGCCTTTGCTTAAGTTCAGCTCAAGTCTACCTTCCAGTCAGCCCATGTTCCACTTTCTGGGACCAAGTCCACTCCTTGAGAAGACAAGAGGCTTAACCATCTCAAAGAATAACCATCACGAAACCAGACTTCATTCTTGTCAAGCCACACTGGGGAAACTGAGGCCCAGAGAAGTCACACACCTTCAGCTCACACAACCAAAAAATCTACTGGCCCCAGAATCACATGTGCCCATTTCAGCCGAATTTAAAAGAATGGGAAAGTTCCCCACGTGAGAGAGCTGAGGGAAAATTCGAAAAACAATGGTATATTTAATGTTTCTGTTCCGTGCACTAATGCTGAAGTTTCCCAAAAGCGCATTCCTCAGAACACCAATGTCGCAAAATGCTCAATGAAGAAGGATTCTGTGGTCAAAGCAGTTTGGGAAACGCTGCCTAGTGAACCCACTCCAGTGAAGCCCAAAGCCACTGGCTGGTTGGTGTTCTCAGGAGGCTCCCAGGAGAGGAGCCCCTGTGACCTGCTCAAACCAGCTCTGGTCAAATGACTTTGACCACAGAACCCTTTAAATGAGCAAAACCACCGACATCCCACCAAACCAGTCTTGAGATGTTTCCTGGGGAAATGCTGACCTAAGCCTTTTGAAGGAAAATCATGAGAGCTAGTTCCCCTGGAACAAGACTAAAAAACCAAATCCACCCTGAATGGGATAAGGAGGAGTGTCTACAAAGCAGAAATAACTAACATACTTCAAGGCCTTTGGGGATGGAGCTGTTAATACTGAAACCCAAAGGAAATGTGTGAACATCCCTTGGCTGCCAGATATGAATACTGCTGGGATTCTATGGTTAGTAACTGCTGGCCTCGAAAGAGCCATAGAAGATGACTGAAACTAAATCTTTACTTAAAGTCCAAAGGAACTGTCCCGAGACTCCCAAAATAGGTCTGGGGCGGGGATACACAATTTTAGAAGAAAAAGAAAAGAAAATATTGGTACTAAGACTCCAGCCAGGCCAATCACCCCCATGTCAAGGAGCTGTGGACAGTATGGCTTTCCTTTAAAACTCAAAACAAACAGTATGGCAGTTCCTCCAAAAATTAAGCACTGAATTGCCTCCTGAGCCATAACCGCTGCCCCCCCCCCCCCCAGGACATATATCCAAAAGAACTGAAAGCAAATTATCAAAGAGATATTTGTATACAGCATTATTCACAATAGCCAATAGGCAACAGCGACCCAAGTTGATGGATGAATGGATAAACAAAATGTGGTCTATACATACAATGGAATATTACTCAGCCTTAAAAAGGAAAGAAATACTGTCACATGCTACAATATGGATGAACTTTGAGAATACTGGTAAGTGAAAGATGCCAGTCACAAAAAGACAAATAATGTATGATTCCATTTACAGGAGATACCTAGAGCAGTCAAATTCCTAGAAACAGGAAAGTAGAAGGGTTGTGGCCAGAGACTGTGAGGAGAGGAGGATAGAGAGTTACTGTTTAATTAGCATAGTTTCAGTTTTGCAAGGCGAAAAAGTTCTACTGATAGATGGTAGTGATTATTACGACAATGTGAATTACCACGGAACTGAATGCTGAACAATGATTAAAATAGAAAATTTTGTGTTATGTATAGTGTGCCACAATCCTATATAATAAAAGCCTAATATGCAAATCGACTGAATGGTGGAACAACCGGTTGCTATGGCGTGCACTGACCACCAGGGGGCAGACACTCAATGCAGGAGCTGCCCCCTGGTGGTCAGTACGCTCCCACAGGGGGAGCACCACTCAGCCAGAAGCCGGGCTCACAGCTAGTGAGCGCAGTGGCGGTAGCGGGAGCCTCTCCTGCCTCCACGTCAGCGCAGCACTAAGGAGCAGCAAGCCGAGTGGGAAGAAGCAGCGAGTAGGCGGGCAGGAAGGAGCAAGGTGTTCCAGACTGCAAGAGGGATGTCTGACTGCTGGCTTAGGCGGATATCCCCTGAGGGGCCCCGGACTGTGAGAGGGCGCAGGCCATGCTGAGGGACCCCCATCCCAGTGCACAAATTTCGTGCACCAGGCCTCTAGTTTTAACTAATAGAAAAAATGGTTCAAATAGTAAATGTTATGTTATGTATATTTTACCACACATACACACAAAAAGCAAATAGGTTATTACCCTTAATGTGAAATAAACATCAAGGTCAACAGTCACCAAGGGTTTAGATCTGGATGACTGACATGAAACGTTCCAAATATCTCTGTTGAGTTTAAAAGCTTTCTGTAGCACTTTCATGAAACTCTGTCACACAAAAAATCAACAGAGACACACAATTTAGAGATAAGCAACCTGCTTCAGGTAAAAGATGGAAAAAGATGCAATATCCCAACTCAATTCACCTTAAAATTCCTGCTGAACACACCCGGCATCCCTACTGCACAGACTGACAGCAGCGCAGCCCTCTCACTCTACGTGGCTCTGGTCTTCCCAAAGTTACAGGAAATACTGAAGAGCCCTCACACTGGCCTGCAGAATGTATAGGCAGTTGGAAATGAGGTAGAACAACAACAACAACAAAAACTAAAGCAAAATATTTCTCTGCTGCTCACTTTTTCAGGAAATAGAAAGCCAGAGTATCAAAAATCACTCAACACTAACTCCAAGGAAACAGTAATCATGGTACAGAGCTGGAAGAAGCCTCAGAAATCTAGCCCAGCCCTCTCACCAAGCCTCCTTGGACCTGACGCCTCCTTGGAAGTGCCGAGGATCCCACAGGACTGAGCATGGCCTCAGTCATGCTAAACTTCTGGTTTTACTGTTGTACTGAAAACACACACATATACACACACAGAACACACGTGCCAGGTAGTTATAAAGCTCATCCAATGCCAAGATATTGCAAAGTTAGGAACAGATACCATCCAAGACTCTTTCGAGGACACCGAGCTGACATTCAAATTCTAAGTACAGAAAGGGGAGGGCTCTCTAATCCTACAAAAGGCTCCATATGGCTCCTGGCAGCCAGCCCCACCATGCCAGTACCTGATGGGTGACCTTGGGAACTTCAGACGCCAAAGTCACACCACCTGCTTCCATCACAGACAGACTGTGGGTGGTGACATCTGTGTGTGCATCTGGGACTCACTCTAGCCTTCCTGCACTCCCACAGCCTTCTGCCCCTGTGAAGTCACCACTTAAATGATTGCCAGGGGGAGAGGGAGGGTGGAGGTGAAAGAGGGCATAGAGGGGATAAATGGTGATGGGAAAAATAAAATAAAATAAAAAAGAAATCTGCACGTATTTCTGAAGAGGATCGGGTCTTACGCAGGATCACGCCACACATTGTACACACAGCTGATTAGTCATCCACTCAACAGAAATATATTGAACACCTATCTCGGGCCAGGCCCCATTCTAGGCATTAGGAACAGAACAGCAAATTCAGCTCATGGAGATGACATTCTACTCTCGGTGACCCACAGCCACAGCTAAAGCATCCCTGCCATCTGTTCAGCATGGTTTACAAGGAGCTCTCCCATAACCCTCGGAAATATCAGGAGAATCCCAGGTTTCTGGTTCTAAGGCTGGTTCTGGGCTGTATTGCTCACCACACTAACAAATGTTCCTCCTCTCTTCTTACCACGGACTGTCAAATAGCATAGTGAAGTAGTTATTGTTTTATTTTGTAGAGTAAGCTCAGAAAGGTTAAATGCCTTGCTCCAAGTCTAAAACCTGGTGAAGTCTGCCCACCTCCCCACTATCCCACTCTAGCAACGGCCTCACCTTCTAACTGCATCATCACACGAAGGTGCGACCACATATCACGGACATTCACCCGGTGTTTTACCTGAACAATCTCCTTCCCGCTCTTCTGCCTTTGGAGAACTGCTTCTCCCCACTCTAAAGAACCAATCACAGCATCCCATCACCCAACCCTATTGGTTGGGTCCACTGCTGGGCCAAGCTTAGTCCTCTAGCCCTGGCCACAAGGACTGGGCCTCGTATGGACACATGACCCTTGTCAGGCCAAATGAAATCCTTCCAGGAGGTTTTTGTGCCTGGACTAACTGGATAGAGCGCCCTTTCTTCTCTGGTCAGGGGCTGTGAAGATGGAAGCCCGGAAGCTGGGGACCATGTTCTAGGAAAAGAGCGCAGCATTCAGGATCAAGCACCCAAGCGCCAGTTCCCCCAACCCATCCCAAGGTTTTGAAATATCATATAACAAACTTCTCTTTTCTGCCTAATACAGTTTGGGCTGAGTTTCTGTCACTTGCAAGAGGCACCCTGAACTAAGCCAGAGAGAGATAAATAAATTCTGCCTTTCTCTTAGAAAACTCTTCTCAATCATCACTTCCGAGTTCCTCCACCTCTTCCTCTCAAACAACACAATCAAGAGAAAAACTACACTGGTTGGAACTTTTATTTATGTTACTGTCCCTGCTGACCCTCCAGGGCAAAGTAGATGAAGAAAAGGTGGCTGGTACCTAAGTGAGTAGGCAGAGAACAAAAGGCCCAGGTAACCTCTAATGAATAATAAATAATCCACACCTGACTATCAGCAGCCAACTGCACCTGTCCTACTGGAAAAACCTGGCAGGGTTATTCCTTTAAGAAAATTCCTCCAGCTTTAACTTCTGACAAGTGCACAATGCCTGAATTCCAAGAGACGCCAAACCCCTCGCTCGGCTAGCCATCGTGGTCCTCCAGATTAGCTCTGCATCCCCTGCGCTACTCAGGCTGGCCTAATTCTGCAACCTGAAAACACACTGCTCCTCTGAGGCTATGCCTACCGCCCAGAACATCCTCGTTTCCTTCTGCGTGTTCAAAGTACCCCTTCAACACCCAGCTCAGGCTCCGGTCCCTCCGTGAAGCCTCCCCCAGCATCCCCAGCAGCGGCTGCTGTCTCCATTCTCTTCACTCTGGTGAAGCCAAATCAGCCAGCTCATTAGGAAACTAAAGATGATGCACTGAGGGGAAGAGAAGAAACATCCAGCTCGGAGCACACACTACAGCAAGCATGTCAAACTTGCGGCCCGCGGGCCGCATGCCTCATTTATTTGGCCCGTGTTAGCCTTTGAGTTTGACATGCTTGCACTACAGGGACTGGCGGCAATCACCAAACTCGGCCACTTCTGCCCCACAAGGGAGGCCTGCCGTGGGGAGCCCTCCACATTGAGATGGGAATTAGAGCCCCGAGGGGTGGAGGAGAGTATTTGGGGAAGCATGTAGCATCCAGAGCTTTAAAGGGAGGAAAAGGCCTGCTTGTATTGTATCACTCAATTGATCTGTCTCATAATGTCACTCTCCCGAGTGTCCCATTCCCCCAACGAGGCAGTGAGCTGCAGGCTGGAATTACATCCTACGCACCCCTGTCTCTATCTACACCCTCTGGCCTCACCTGGAGCAAGCACAGAGCCGGGCCCTTCAGTCCTCTCCGATCACATTCCGCCCTCCCAGTGGCTGAGGCAGGCAGTGTAGTTCACTTAGCCCATCTCACAGATGAAGACACTGAGGCGCACAGCCAGGAAGGCCCTCACTCCAGGAACAGACAGGCAATGTTCCTCAAGTGAGAAAACCCAGATGTTAGTAACTGAATCAAAGCGGGGGGAAAAGACCGTGTGGGTTCCAAGTGAACAAACAAGATCCTGGTACAACTGTGGAAAAACCCTCCAGGCTGAGCCACTCAGACAACAGTTCTCCCCTAGCTCTACCATCAGCGGGGGCAGAGACGATCACTTCCTCCTTACAGACCCACACAGGGACAAGGAAAGGCTGCATGAGCCCAGGGGTCCCCAATGCAGGAAATGCCTGCAATTATAGGGGGAGGGCCGAATCAGGTAATAGGAAAAGGTGTCCCCATCGCAGAATCAGGAACTGCTTCCCCTTGACTCCAGCTCCTCTTTGCCCTGCAACTTCTGTCCTGTCCTCACACTCAGGGATGGGGGCACAGAACCCAGCATAACGCAGGAAGGCATCACTCATCTCACTGGGGTCGCCACAGGATTAAGTGAGATACTAAAGCATGCAGTAAGATGCCATATGCTGAAGAGCAATGTACTGTCAATCTTGATATAGGAGCCCCCCTGCCACCAGAAATAAAACAGCCCTGTATTTTCTTAGCCACTTTCATACTCCAAGCCTAAACATGGTGGGTTATAAATGTCCGGGGCTCTAACTGAGCATGAGCAGAACAGATGGGTTTGCTGTGCTCACCTGCCCAGCTTCCTCCCGGTTCCAGGGCCCAGGTGGGGGGCTGCCACACAGTGTTTGCCTGCAGCACAGCAAACCCACAGCATACAAGTGCCAGGCAGGGGATGGGCATTCTGGGCCAAGGAAGCCCATACTGGGTGGTGCCACCACCTCCAATATGGAGATGGTGACAAAGGGACCTTCCCTTGATGCTTTGGATCCTTACAAAGCCAACTGCTTCCTCTCAGGATCCCACAAGGGCCTGGCTCTAAGGCCGACCCATAGCAGAGCCGTGGACCTGCAGGCAGAGTGGAAACTGCTGGGAGAGCAAGAATGCAGGACACAGTACTGGATTCCCCCGACTTTGGCTCCCTGGGGATGAGACAGGTACATCCACCCCTTCAACCATAGCAGCGCTTGTATGCACTGAGCTCTGCCCCATAAGGGCTCCCTGGCTGAAAGGAAAAAAAAAGTTGGAAAACCACTGCACAGTATGTCATCCTTTACACTGACCCCAGCACTCTACTGTTTGCTTGCACATCGTGTCCCTCTCCCCCAGAAGGTCTAGGTGGCATCTTGTGACACCAAATGCTACCCTATTCTTTTTCCTAAAGTATTAACTAAAATAACTTAACTTCCCCTTGAAAATTATTTTCCTGAGGATTTCATGACCCTCTGCAAGGCTATAGAACTCTGCATTGTAGTAAAATGCGGGTCTGAAATCACTACCCGTGGGCATAAAATCCAAACTCTATTCCAGGGGTCCTCAAACTACGGCCCGCGGGCCACATGCGGCCCGCCGAGGACATTTATCCAGCCCGCCGGGTGTTTTTGCCGCCGCTGCCTGTCCTGCTTAGCAGCCGACTTAGCCGTGTGCATAGGAATTTGTTCATAGTTGTTTTTTTTAACTATAGTCCGGCCCTCCAACGGTCTGAGGGACAGTGAACTGGCCCCCTGTTTAAAAAGTTTGAGGACCCCTGCTATTCCATTCCTTCCTCACAGGTCGGGAGCAGCTCCTAGAACTTTGGTCCTGTGAGGCCCCATCTTCTCCACCAGGCAAGGCAAAGGGGAGACCTAAATAATGGCAATTCACCCCTGTACGCCAGATACTACGGCTAGCACTGATTCAAACACACCCCAGCAGGACTTGACTCTGCACTCCAGCTTCTGGGATTCCGCGATAAACCTGCTCCTTCAAAGACATATAAATGGAAAGCAGGCAGAAAGATAAAAGCAACTTAAAAGGAAGAAAAAAAAAATTACCGCAGTGAGATTTCCCTCTGTCCTTATCCTTCTTTGCATCTTCAAAAACACCATTCCAAGAGAGGGCTGGGTTTGCCCAGAAACTCAGATATGATCGTAATTGGGGGACAGAACACAGGTGTGAGGGGTGTAAATGCTAGAGTCAGCAACCCAAAGTGGACACAAAAGGGCCACCAATAAAAAGATATGCTGTGTGGCCAGCCATTTAGTTCCTCTGTATGTCAGTCCCCTTCACTATAAAAAGCTGAGGTCCAGAGGGCGAGTATACATCAGAGCTGTTACCAAGAACAGCTTATAAAATCATCCCCTTAATAAGGGAGGCATTTAACAGCCTTATAAACGGGTCTCCTCAGCCTTGGGCCTACAAGTTGCTAAAGGCAGTCTTTTGGTCCTTTCGGTTCACTCTTAAAATAAGGACAAGACATAGAAACGGTAGCACTTACCGCTTCCTGGCTCCGAACAAGTTAAATAAAAGGGTAGGTCACAACTGAAAACTACTTCGAGCATTTTAACCACTCCAAGCCAGAGTTTTCTCTCTGGCAAGGTAAGAATAATAGCTCACAGAGTAGTAACAATTAAACGCGATAAACCAGTGTCCCTACCACAACAGTAGGTGCCTAATAAATGCCTGTTCTCTTCCTTCCTCGGTGCTACACCTTCCTGGAGCTCCCTTGTCTAAAATACTGGCTGTCCACACTCCCCAACCAGGCCAGTCCAGGCCTACCCCTTGTCACAAATTCCCAACATAACCCCCCCACACATGAAAACTCTCAAATCCGTCACCCACCACCCAAGGGAACCAGCACCAGTCTTCGCTGTGGCACAGCTCAGCGCTCAGGGAGGGATCTGAGCCCCAGCAGCCACTACTAGGATTTTCCCATGGTGCAATGCAACTTCCCCAACTTTTCCGGGCCCACAGTTTCCAAAGAAACCTAGCAGGCATTGTGCACAATCAACCACAAGTTTGGGCTAGCAAAGGGCTTGAGCTCTGGGCAGAGGGAGCGGAGAGAGGCAGAAAGAGAAAAGGCACCAGTGGTCCCGAAACCAGGTGGCAGGGACCAAAATTCAGGACTCCGGGTCCTGGCCCAGGTTCCAGTGTTCCTGTTTCATTAAGTAAAGGCTACCAGGGGCTCTCCAAGGGCCGGTGGGCGGTGAAGAGCCTCCGAAATGGGGCTGACAGCCATCCCTCTGCGGTCCCCAGGAGGCTGGCCCTGCTGGACCTGGTGGTCTCGGGGGGACCCTGCAGCCCTGGCCCCGGAGTCCAGGCCTGCAGTGCGGGCATTGTTCCCGGCCCGGGGAGGAGGTGTGAAGCGGAGTCCCGGCAGCTAAAGGAGGGAGGCTGCCCCGCGGCCCGCGCCAGGTAGAGCAGTGGCCCGCCCGCGCTCCCCTCCGAGGGCCGGAGAGAGAAGCGGCGGGAGGCGGGCCGCGCGGCCGGGCGGGTGGGCCACTCACCGGCGCCCTCGGCGGGCTGCGGCGGCCCGACGACGCCGTTCAGGTAGAGAATGGGCAGCAGGTGGGGCTGTGTCTTCTCCAGCGCCGCCCGCAGGTCCGGGAAGTGGTCTCGCTCCTTGGTCAGCAGCAGCTGGAGCAGCAGCTCCGCCTTGGAGCCGCCCGCCTCCGCGTCCAGCCGCCGCCGCTCGCCCGGGCTCAGCGCGCCCGCGGCCTCGAGCAGCCCGAGCACGGCCTCCACCTCCGTCATGGCCTGGGCCAGGCTCTGCTGACACTGGGCGAGCAGCTCCCGGCGCTGGGGCTCCATGGCGGCGCGCGCGCCCGCCGGGCGGCTCCGGCTCCCGAGCGCCCGCTGCAGCCTAGCGCGCCGGGGCCCGGGGGGCGGCGGGGGCCATGCGCGGGGGCGCGGGCGGCGGGCCCGGTGACGGGCGGCGCTCAGCGGCAGCCGCCTCCCGGGCTCAGGAGCGCAGCCATGTTGGCTGCGGCGGCGGCGGGACTGGAGGAGGAGTAGGAGGAGGAGGAGGTGGAGGAGGAGGAGGAGGAGGAGGAGGAGACGGAGGAGGAGAAGGAGGCGGAGGTGGAGACGGCGGCCGGGGCGCGCCCGAGGCCGGGCTCCAACGGGCATGCTCCCTCTGCCCCGCGAGAGAACTCGCCCGACACCCCGGCTCGGCCCTCCCCAAACCAGATCCCAGCTCCCAGGCCCCCGACGGCTCAGGCTCGGCCCGGCGCGTGCGCCCCCACCGCTCCCCCACCCTGTCCCCTTACCCGGGCGTCTCTGGCCGGTCCCGATGGGGTGGGCAAGAGAAGGGATCCTCGCCCCCAGACAGCTCAATCGACCCCCATAGTCCCCCAGGCCCAGGTGCCGCAGGGGGTGAGAGACACGGATTTAGGGGCCACGCAGGAACCCCAGCCCCTTGGGCCAGGCACACGGCCATACCTCAGACAACTGGAGACCCCCTCAAACAAAAAACCCTGACCCCGATCCAGGGTCTCCTAATATGAGAACTCCAAAATAAAGCCTGGAGACAACTGAGGGTGATGGGGCTCCCCTAAACTTGGACATCTCCAAATTAAGACCTCCCTTGAGTCTGGGAGAGTTCCCCACCTCCAAAGAGCACGTACATAGAGACTTTCCCAATCTAATCCCCAAAGTTTGGTTCATCGGGATCTTTCTCCTCACCCTCATTTGAGATGGGTTGGTCCCCAGAGTCTAAAGGGGTTTGGATGTGGGGAAGAGGAGGGCATGTATTCTGGGTGAGAAAGAAGGTGGTGGGGGTCTGCTGTAGAGCCATTCATCTTTTGGGCAACAGAGGAGCTCTCCCTGCTAGATGTCACCCCCAGATTCTAGCTAGTCTGGGGAAGAGGCAGATCAGTGGGCTATGGAAACCTTGCTTCTGTGATGCCCCCAATGAGGGTCTAAAGTCCTGCTCCAAGCGTCTCCTGCCTCCCAGCACAGCCCTTTGTAAGCACATACATACCACTAACTTCAGAGGACAAGGTCCTTAGAAGCTGGAACCCCACTTGCTCGCAGTCACCCCACCACACTGGTGTACTGTGGGATCCCAGGGCCACGGCAAATGTGTTGTGATGGGTGAATCTCATGTACAAACACGGGGGGCCACAGGTGCTTTTCCAGCTGATACGTCCCTCCCGCTCCCATCACTTCCTCTCCTCCCCCCTAAAGCAAAGTTCTCCTTCAGATTCTCATCTTTAAAGGGGAGGAGTAGCTTTTATTTAATGGAAACAAACTCTCTATATTGTGGTTAGAACAAGAGTCCCAGACTTTGCACTTCAGTTTTGGGTTTCCCTTTAAGGAGATGGACATCGTGGGAGCAAACCGATTACCCCTGGCTGAATTCTGTGTTCTCAGAAAACGGGGTGGAGAGTGTATTCAACCTGGGGTCATGAGCCTTGGGTTCATGAGTAAGCTTCAGGGTGTCAGGGAAGCTTTTAAAGTTATCTGAATTTTTCTGTGGGTAGTTACGTATATTTCTAGGAGAGAGGTCTGTAGCTCTGATCAAACTCTTTAAGGGCCCCCTGACCCCAAATGGACTCCGAAATGGCAGAAGGAAACCATTTTAAGCTGCCTCCCTGCTCAGAGACTGGGCTGCTGTGGCTGAGCAAGGTTCCAGGAGAGGAGAGGCTAGTGCACAGTGCACAGTGCCTGGGTCCAGACCGGCTCCCCGGCTCCTGCCGCCCCCTCCTGCCCCTGAGAGACGGTTCCCCCTTCTGGCCACCACTTCCCTTACAGCAACTACAGAGCCTAAATCATCCACGGAGGCGCCCATCCTTCAAGACACACCTGGACCTCTGCCCTTAGATGGATTAACTAGAAATCTAGGGGGCGGGAGGAAGGTGAAAAGATGGGGGGAGGTGAGACTCATTTGGTTTATGGTTAGAACCAACAGTAAGTCCCCATCCAAGGCAAAGGGTACCTGAGACGGGAGGGGGCGGCAGGGAGGCACCATCTCCCCCCCGTAACCCCTAAAAGGAAGGTGGGGAGCATGTGTGTTGTCCCTGGAAGCCTTCCCAGGAAGCAAGCGCTGAGGACGTCCATTTGCTCAGAGTGCTTCTCCCAGGGGCTGTGCAGTGATGGACACTACTTTCAACAAGCCCTTTATTGGACACTCGGGGGTTTTACGCAAAACATAAATTCTGGAAGAAATAGTTTACTTTCGGAATACATTCAACTTCAAGGTCCCTTGAACCAGTGATTTTGGTATGACCTTGAATTCCTGTAGCATTTTATAGCTTCAGGGCGCCTTTCCACACACTATATCCTTTGTGCCCTGTTCCGGGTTGAATTGTGCTCCCCCTTTCCCCCCTAAAAAAAAGATATGTTCAAATCCTAAGTCCCAGTACCTGTGAATTTGACCTTATTTGGAAATAAAACCTTAGCAGATGTACTCATGCTAAGATGAGGTCATAGATTATGGTAGGCCTTAATCCAGTGACTGGTGTTCTTGTAAGAAGAGGGGAATTTGGATTCGGGCACACACAGGAGAACCACGTGAGGATGGAGGCAGAGGCTGGACCACTGAGGAATGCTGGCAACCACCACATGGAGAGAGGCCTGGACCAGCTTCTCCCTCGGAGCCCCCAGAGGAACCCACCCCAGAAGGAGCCACCCTCCGAAATCGGCGTTTTGGACTTTTGGCCTCCAGAACTGAGAAGAGTTCATTTCTGCTGACTTAAGCCCCGCAGTTCGTGGCGATTGGTTATGGCAGCCCCAGGAAATGAGCACAGTCTCATCACATGGGGGTGGGTATGAAGGGCAGAGATGGGCGTCTCGTTTTACAAATCCCCCTGTCACATCGCTCTTTCACTAAGAATTTCTCTGTAGATTTACCCTTCTTTTCTGCTTTCTTCTGCTCGTAGGAAAAGAGGGTCTCTCTTCCTTGAGAATAGCCTTCCCATAGTCTGGATACAACCCCTGCACCCTACTCACACTGACACACACTCTCACACACACACACAAACACACTCACATTCATTCACTCACACACACACAGACACACAAACACACTCTCACTCACTCACACACTCACTTTCACACATTCACACACACTCTCACTTTCACGCACACAGACACATTCACACATGGACTCCCTCTGCTCTGGCTCATGCCTCCCTCCCCTTTGTCAGCAAACAGGCGGGGGGGGTCTTCCATGCTCAAAGGACCCCTTCCCTCTCCAGGACCTGACATGGTCATAGCCCACTCACTCCTCTGAAGCTTTCTAGTCCAGCTGTGCCCAGAAACTGCTCTCTCCGCATTCACCCCTCGCTGCCTCCACTGCCTCCAGCCTCCGCTCTGACGGTGTCATGCCCCCCTGAGAACATCTTTTCTCCCTCTCACCCTCCTTCCCCACTGGCTCCTTTCTCCCCACAGCTGACTCTCCCCACATCCTCCAAGGAAATCCCTTTGGAGCTGGGCAGACAGGAGCTCAGCTCCCAGTGCTGACACACACTGGTTACTGACCTGTCCTGGGCCTGTGCCTCTGCATGCCTAAATTGGGAAGGTGGGGTTATTAGGAGAATCCAGTTAGGACTTACACAGAGCCCAAGCACAATGCCTGGTATCTGGCAGACATACAGACACTCCTAATGTAGTGTTTGAGCCTCAACTTCTGCAGTCGGAATGCCAGATTTAAATACTGGCTTTGCAACCTATTGTCTGGGCACTGTTGGGTAAACCTCCCCGTGCCTCAGTTTCCTCATCTGTAACTTAGGGGTATCAATGACAGTATCAACGTAGTTAGTGCTCAGTCAATGGTAGTTGTCACTCTTGTGGCTTCTACTCTCACCCACCTGAGCAGAAAGACTCTCCTCGGCCTCTCGCAACAGGTTGTGAGCGGAGGTTTCCAGGCCTGTGTTAGGTGCTCAACAGATACTTTGTAATTAATAAGTGACCATATGAATATGTGAACTAAAGAATTTTGCACTGAAGCTCCTTTAAAAAAATAATATCTGCTGTAAGTGGAGAGGTGGGGAAGGAGGGCACCTGACAAAGGAGGGCATCAGACGAAAAGGGGGAGAGGTTCACAGACTCTCGTGCCCCAGGACGTTTGGGGCAGGTGGGGAGCTCAATACTGGTGCCCAAACTCCACCCACTGCAAAGCCCCCACCTCATGGGGGCTAAGTAACAGGACCCCCATTCTCTCCTGCCTTCCCCTGCGTGCAGGCTTGGTCCATCAGACCCTGCTAAAGACCCCGCAGTCAGAAATCCAGGCTGAGCTAAAGGCACCAAAGTGAATGTTGCTCTAGAGCAGTGGTGGGCTTTTTGAGTTTGCTGACCACTGCTCTAGGGCACAGCCCTTCCAGGTTTCTCCAAGCACACTCCTACCTGGAAGAGTTAACCCTTTGATTCAGAGCCCTTTCTCCACATTTCAACTTACATGTTACTTGCTTTAGGAAGCCAGCCATGCCTTACCAGCCTCCTCTCAGAAGATCTAGATGTCTCTGCTCCTTGCTCCCATTGCAACTTTTACCTCCCCTTTATTAACATCTATCAGTGTATATTGTTAAAATAGTTTACTTCTCTATAGCCCTCTAGTAGAAAGACTGGCCCCCCAAAGATGTCCTTGCCCTGATCCCCATAACCTGTGACTATGAAATATTTTACATGGCTAAAGGGACTATGCAGATGTGATTAAAGTTACAGACTGAAGTAGGGAGACTGTCCTGGGTTATCCAGGTGGATCCAGTATAATCACATGAGCCCTCAAAAGCAGAGAATTTCTCAAGCTGAGGCAGTAGAAGCAGAAGTCAGGGAGAGTCCAAGCAGAGAAGGGTCTGACTTGCTCTGAGAGGTAGGAGCCCACAGGTAAAGGACCAGAGAGAGGCGCTGGGAATGAAGGCAGTCTGCAGCTAACAGCCAGCCAGGGAACAGGGACTTCAGTCCTACAGCAGCAAAGAACTGGGTTCTGCCAGCAGCTTAACGGGCCTGGAAGTGGGTTCTTCCCACAGCCCTCCGACGAGAGCCCGCTGGTCAGCACCTGGATTTCAGCCTTGTGAGACCCTGAGCAGTCCAGCCAACCTGTACCTCTGACCTACAGGGCTATGAGATACTAAATGTAGGTCGTTTTAAAGCTCTAAGTTGGTGGAAATTTTGTTATGGCAGCAATAGAAGACTAGCAATCCCCAAAGACTAAGCTCTGCGGGGACAGGAGCGATAGTAACTGGTCCACTGTCAAACCCCGAGTGCCTACCATAGCGCCTGTCATTTGGTGGGCACTCTAAAACCCGTTAGATGGAGGAAGGGAAGCCTCCTCTTCCACCAGACTGGCTTTTGGGCTAATTACTTAAGACATCTTTGAAAAACAGAATCCAGTTCTCCACCAGCGATCAAAGTGGCGGGAGGGGGGTGGGGGGGTGCATTTTCAACCAAGGATGCCTAAGAAACTGGGTCTCCTCTGCAGGCTGAGTGACCTGGGGCCCCAGGGGCCTCTGATCCTGGAGTTTATGTTTCTAACGGAAAAACAACAGTCGATCTCTGGAGAAATGGGTCCAGCTGCTCTGCTCCCCATGTGCAGTTCCTTTGACAGTAAGCAAAGCAGTCTGCAAGCGTGTCTGCACATGTGAGCATGCATGTGTTGTATGTGTGAGCATGCATGGTGTGAGCATGCATGTGTTGTATGTGTGAGCATGCATGGTGTGAACACGTGAGCATGCATGTGCGCCACAACAAAGTGTGAGAGCATCGTGGGCAGGAGTGGGACTGTGTCAATGTGAGTGTGGGTGTCTGTGAACACAAACTGTGTTACTTAAGAATACTTGGGCCCTGGCTGGTTTGGCTCAGTAAATAGCGTGTCAGCCTGTGGACTGAAAGGTCCCAGGTTCGACTGCAGTCAAGGGCACGTTCTTCAGCTGTAGGCTCCCGGCCCTGGTTGGGGTGCATGCGGGAGGCAACCAGTCGATGTACATGGATGTTTCTCTCTCTTTCTCTGTCTCTCCCTTCACTCCCTTTCCCTTCCACTCTGTCTAAAAATCAATGGAAAAATATCCTCAAGTGAGGATTAAAAAATAATAATAATTAAAAAAAGAAATGGACAAAACAAACAAAAAATGAATACTTGGATGTTTGTGAGTGAGGAAGCAATTCTTTCTAGGATGGTTCCCCAACCGACCCTGGGAATTGCAGGTGGCCCAACATTCGAGATGTGACATTTAAAAGGATTTTCTTGTGAATTGTGCTGCTATGAACATAGGGGTGCATATATCCTTTCTGATTGGTGTTTCTATTTTCTTGGGATATATTCCTAGAAGTGGGATTACTGGGTCAAATGGCAGTTCCATTTTTAATTTTTTTAGGAAACTCCATACTGTTTTTCCACAGTGGCTGCACCAGTCTACATTCCCACCAGGGTGGCCTTTTCTCCACATCCTCACCAGCACTTATTGTTTGTTGATTTAAAAGCTGTGGTACACAATGGAATACTACTGGGATGTAAAAAAAAAAAAAAAAAAGCCCTAGCTGGTTTGGTTCAGTGGATAGCGCATTGGCCTGTGAACTTAAGGGTCCTGGTTTGATTCCAGGCAAGGGGCACATGCCTGGGTTTCGGGCTCCATCCCCGGTAGGGTGCGTGCAGGAGGTAACTGGTCAATGGTTCTCTCTCATCATTTACATTTCTATCTCTCTCTCCCTCTTCTTTCCTCTCTGAAATCAATACAAAATTATTTTTAAAATAAAATAATTTTTAAAGGATATTTTACCTTCTGCAACAGCATGAATGGACCTGGAGAACATTATGCTAAGTGAAATAAGCCAGTCAGAGAAAGACAAATACCATATGATATCACTTATATGTGGAATCTAATGAACAAAATAATTTAAACAAAATAGAAACAGAAGTATAGTGTAGGAATCCCTTTCCACGTCCCGCGTGGTCCAGGGTTCCGGTTCAGGGTTCGAGTTCTGGAGAAGGGCCGCACACAAATGAATGGAGACTTGAAGAAATTCAATTTGGCCATATGGGGGGCCAGGCGGTAGTCCAACTCCAGTGGGAGAACTACACTCTGCTCTGGCCCTGCCATCCCTTTTATTGAGGCTATGGGGAAAACACCTTAGGCAAGATAAACAGAAATCTACACATAGTCCTTAGGAAATAACAGAGACTTACATGGGACAAACAACGGTGGAGGCTCTTCAGCTAATAATGTCTCAACTAAAGGGTGAGTGGTTAGAGCAATTAAGGTTGTTGACCAGCCTTCCTGGCTTCCTGTCAACATCTCTCTTTTAGTGAAACTGACTTGTTTCTGGCAGTATAGGTACATAGAACAGAGTGGCAGTTGTCAGAGTGGAGGTGGGGTTGAGGGCTGGGTGAAAAAAGGTGAAGGGATTAAGCAAAATTCACATATATATAAAACACATAGACACAGACAACAGTATGGTGATAGCCAGAGTGGAAGGGAGGTGGGGGGAGCTGAAAGAGGGCAAAGGGGGGGAGGGTAAATGGGGTTGGGAAGAGACTTGACTTTGGGTGCATGGTGCAGTGTGCCATGATGTTTTGTTGATTGTACGCTTGAAACCTGTATGGTTTTGTGAACCAATGTCACCCCAATAAATTCCATTTAAAAAACTAAAAGAATAAAAATAAGAGTTCCTTAAAACAATGAACTCCTCCAGGATACTGAAAATGAAGTACTACTTATGAAAATGCCATGTTTCCCACAACTGTTTCGGGCTGCTATGCCAATGAAATGAACATACCTGTTCAGAAAAAAATTAGTTTACCTTTGGCTATTGGTAGCTTCTCAAATCATGAAGACATTTTTCCTCGGGGCTCCTTTTGTTCTTAGTTCAGGAACAGCCCAGAGGCAAATGCCCTAAGATTTTAAAACAGGACATCTGAGAGGGCTCATATCTAGTGATGAATCTTGCTCAGAGTGCCCAGTCAGGGCAAAATTCTGAGTTCAGAAATTCAAAGCATTTGGGAACCTTAAAATGGATTAATTAATGATTAATAAATAAATAATTAACTAATTACTGAATGCCTACTGTGAACCAGGCACCAGGCTAGGCCCTAAGGCTACCACCTCCTTTTAGCAATGAAGAGCCAAGGAATTGCCCAAAACCACACAGAAGCCCTGCGAGGATTTACACTCATCACCTAGGTTCATTGCTCTCCGTCCTGGAGCCAGGCCCTCCTTTGCAGTCTTTAATTTCAGTCTTCCTTCCTTCTGGATACCACCCAAACTGCCTGCAGCAACCCTGCAAGGCTTACGCCCAGCTCCTCCCTCCTCCCCACCCCCCATTAAAACACTCCTACGGTGTAGCTCTTCTACAGAAACCAGTTGGAAGCCATATTTGGAAAGGATCTGATACTAACTGATAACTTCCTGGTTACTTCTCCCAAAGAGTTGGTAGTTTGACAACAATTCGGCTGAACCTCAGGTCTGAGCAGCCATCTGGGTGAACCCTACTGGGTCAGGACTGGCCACATAGTCTCAATCCATGCTCCCTCCATCCATTCTTCAGACCACAATGCTACTTCCTCAAGAGCCTTTGCTAGTTCCCCCTTGCCTGCGGGTGGGTCTACGCGCAGCTCCTTGGGTAGGTATCCTAGGCTTGCTATCTGCTAACTTTATCTCCTCACCTCCTCAGTGCTCCAGTGACCTACCCACTCTGCCCTCCCCTTGGGAGCCCACTCCTGGCTCCTCTGCACCTGTACAACCCCCTCGAATCCTTCAGGGCCAGGAACCACTCCTGCTGACTTTACCTGTCCCTCCCCAGAACTAGAGAGATGTGCTTACACCTTGAAGCTCTCTCCCCCATTGCCATTATCTATTTCTTCGCATTGTTCATCAGTCTCCCTGGGATGTGTTTCGCCACCCAAACACACTGGGGACAGTGGCCTAGCCTGCTATTTCTCTCAGATCCCTCGCAGTATGGCTAGGATAGTGAAGACCTAGAGGAGGCACTTCAGAAATACTTGCGATGGAAAGACCCCAGGCCAGGGAAAGTGGGCAAAGCAGAGCTCGTCTCCTCGAGGCCTCGGTTTAAAGGTCTCTTCCTCAGAAGCCCGCCTGTCCTGGCATCTCCCCAAATGATCAAAATTGGTTCTATTCCCTTTGAGCAGCCATTTTTCCTCCTGGCACTTGTCACACTTTACCTTATTTCTTTTCTTTTTTTTTTTTTAATATATTTTATTGATTTTTCACAGAGAGGAAGGGAGAGAGATAGAGAGCTAGAAACATCGATGAGAGAGAGACATCGACCAGCTGCCTTCTGCACACCCCCCACCAGGGGATGTGCCCGCAACCAATGTACATGCCCTTGACCGGAATCGAACCTGGGACCTTCCAGTCCGCAGGCCGACGCTCTATCCACTGAGCCAAACCGGTTTCGGCTTTACCTTATTTCTTATGTGACTGTGTTGAGTCTCCCACTGACAAGAAGCTCCACTGAGCACCTATCCAGTTCACCTCTGCATCCCAGCATCTAGTCTGATGGATGAGAGTCTCAAAACTACCTGTTGAAAGAACAGATTAGAGAAAGAGAGGAGATACCTGCCTCTGGTGCCTATGATTCTAGACCAGACTCCAGTCTGGAAGGACCCGTATCTGTGGGGTTGCTACAACCCCAGCCCCAGAGCAACTGGCAGTTCCCTTTTCCCGAGTGTTCAGTGCACGCCAGGCGCTGCACTGAATGCTTCCCCCGCAGCCCCCAGTGACTCTGCACCACGCCCAGAGGTACGACCATCAGCTCCGTTTTACAGATGAGGGGCCTGAGGCTCAACACTCCTACCCCTCCAGGCCCCCCTGGCTGTGGTGTCTCCCATCTTGCAGGGGAGAGGATCTGAAGTGCAGGGAGTGGCCCAGAAGCCTCAAAGATGTTTTGAAAATGCACCAAAACTACCCCTACCCTCAAAGGAATAAAATCCAGCTGCTGTAGAACAAGTTAGAAATCAACAGGGGTCCTGTCTGTGCAGACACAAGTAAAGTAGATGCAAATGGCCCCTGGGCCTGGTCAAGCCAGAAACAGCATGTTAGAATGGACAGTGCTTGGGGACTCTGGTTTGGGTAAATCAGAATCCCATCTGTGCCCCAACCCTTCCGGGGCATTCCAAGTCCTTGAACCCACTCTCTCAATCGTCTCTCCCTCCACAGAGTGGCGAGTGGCGGTAACGATGCCTCAAGTTCACATGGAGCTCAGAGAAGCAGCCCGCTCAGGCCCACGAAGATGGGAAGTGATGGAATCAGGGTCACATCAACAGCCTTAGGAGCAACTCCCCCAGGTGTGGGCAGAGCCAGACCCCGTTTGTGCCGATGTAGCAGCTGGAGAAACAGCTGCGGGGAACGCTGGCCTCCAGTTTCCAGCTGGGAGCCACCAGCTTTCCTGGGACGCTCCTTGGTGGGAAAGCCCCGCCAAGGCTGTTCCCCATGCCAACAGCCTCCAATCAGAGCGCACCCCAAGTCCTCCCCTTTTCCACCATGAAACTTGACCACCCCACTAGCCACCAAAAAAGCAAGCCATGGCGGCTGGCTCCCTTGCTCTAGCAAACTCAGAATAGAGAGCCTCCGCTTACTTCCCTGTGGGTGATCTTCATTTATTTCCGCACCTCCTAATTGTCTAATTGCTCTGTGACTCAGTTTTCTTACCTGTAAAGTAGGGTAATAACTCTGGGCATAAATCTTTGGGAAGGAAACTGCCTTGGATTGTGGGGGAGCTTCCTAATATTATCCCCTCCCTGGGTCACCTCTGATCTCAATTCAGCTGCCACCTAAGCGACGGCCCTCTTGTTCTTAGCACACCTGAGTGTATCCATAGGTGCGGCTCCTTTGTTGTTCTCAAGAGAGGAACCTAAAGCGCAGGCAGGGAAAGTGCCTATGGAGGCCTCTGAGAAACCAGTCTGTCTCCAGTTTCTCCCCACTCGCTCCCAGACTCCAAAAGCAAGTACATGAGCCTTTTCTGGAACTCCACAGGTGTCAGCGTATACACATGGTGAAACGAAGCAGGCTCCAGAGAGCCAAATGCACCCAGGAGTGAGTTACCAGGAGCCATGGAAACATCCCAACCAGCGCAGGCCAGTCGTGGCCTGTACGGAACTCTGCCCTCAGCATGTGCTCCCTCCTTGGTTTTTCAGGGCGCCCCCCACAGCCTCCAACCATCTTTTTTTTAAATATATTTTATTGATTTTTTACAGAGAGGAAGGGAGAGACATAGAGAGTTAGAAACATCGATGAGAGAGAAACATCGACCAGCTGCCCGCAACCAAGGTACATGCCCTTGACTGGAATCGAACCTGGGACCTTTCAGTCCGCAGACCGACGCTCTATCCACTGAGCCAAACCGGTTTGGGCTCCAACCATCTTTTATTCAAGGAGGCTGGCTGGCTCCAGAGAGGTCCCTTCTCCTTTTCTGAGGTCAGCTTCACCCAAGGCTGCCCCACCTTCTCACTGTCAGACGAAAGCGAGAACACAATGGCAACAGTTACCATTCTTTTTAGCACCACGCGGGGCACTATTTTAATAGCTTCACATGCCAACTATTAATCCTCAGAACAACTCTCAAAGTGTGCACCATTATTAGCAGGCCCACTTCACAAACGGGATGTCACAGAGAAGTCAGATGATTGCCCAAGGTCACATGACTAGCAAGAACAGCGATGAAAAAGCACGCCCAGAGCTGAACTCTTCCCGCCTCACTGCACCGCCTCCGAATGTTTTCAGGTTAACACAGATGCTCATAGAAGAATCCTTGGGTTGTTTCAAAGTTGGGAGCAAGATTTATTGACGTTTCAGAAAAATGCTGGGTTCTATCTCATTCGTTCTTAGTTCACTTTGGACCCACAAACATTCGCTAACCAGCAAGAAGTTGGAGAGGACAGAAGTGAATAAGGCCTTCTCTACCGTGGCCAGTCCAGCACTTTCCTGGGAATGAAGAGGCCACCCTGCTAGTCCTCCCACCAATCACGTCTAGGCCTCCCAGATGGTGAGATGTGTCTCACATTCAGAAGAGAAGAGGGCAGAATGTACGTGTCACTGGACAATACATGTGACACCAGAGGGGTGAATTTGACATCCGGATTCTTGAGTTCCATACTAGACCTGTGAAGCCAGGCCTTCCAGGGCAGAGGTCTGGAACCTGCACCCCAGATGAATCTAATCAATAGTCTGGGAGACAGTGACCCCAGCCCTGGGACTCTCTGAAGTCCCTTTCTAGGGACAGTCAATGCAGCCTGTATTTTAAGCTGGAAGAGCTGCACACCGACCTATGACCTGCATACGGGCCCTAAGCAACAATCCCCAGTGCTGGGTGGAGAGGGGACAGAGCCGTGGGAAGGCTCCTCTGGGCCCCCAGGTAGATGCTCCTTTAACCTCACCTGTACTAGGATCCAGGTCCTGAAGGCGCGGGGCCAGATGAGGCCAGTTGGTGGAGACCTGTCTGTCCCCCACTACACTCTGAGCTGCAGGAGGAAAGAGGCCAGGTTTGTTCATTTTTATTGGTTAACTCCCTCCTGTCACCCTCTCCCTCCTTCTGACACTGGGACTTTCAGTAATTGTCAGCTGAATGAATAAATTAATGACAGAGGGAGACAGACACGTTAACAGCTAACAGTAATTCGAGCAGAATGGAGTAAGTGCTAAATGGTGGTGGAATGAGTCATTATTGCTGACAGGGAAGGAAGAGGGAAGAGGCATTCATCCTCTCTCCCCTGCACTGTCAAAACAGACTCTCAACTCTGCCTCCCTTCCTGTCTCCCCCACATTCGGGAGAAGGCAGAATGTGCATGCCTAGAGGTTAGACTAACTCCAGAACAAACATCCACATGGTCACCCCCTCTCCCACCCCCAGAGTAAGAAGTAGAACCTGGCCAGAACCCCAGAAGCCTCCTGCATGCTCCTCCGGGACAGCCCGTCACCCCCTCTCCGCTCCTCCAAGCTCTGTCCTGAGTCTGCTGTGGCCCATTTCCTTGCCTCTTTTTGTAGATGGGCCATGAATGTATGTCTCGCTGGATAACACATTGTCCAGAGTTGCCCCGTTTGGATTTTCTATGACTGCACAGTTTCTTCTGTGGCTTGCTGCTTCTGCGCAACATGATTTTTTTGAAGGGTTGCCCGTGTAGATGCCTTGGTGGTAGTTCATGCCTGCTCATTGCTGCTCATTCGACTCTGTTATGTAAACACCCCTCGGTTTACTTAGCGGTCCTCCTGTTGGTGGTTATTGGAATTGTGACCAGGCCCTGGTGATCACTGACAAGGCTGCTGCGTGTGACTCCTAGTCCACGGCACAGGTCTGCTACCGGGCTGTTAAACTGCTTCATGGAGTGGTCCCTTCCATCTCGCTCCCCTCTCCTCTGCACGAGGCCTGGCTGCTTAAACTCCCATTGGCTACTTGAGTGCCAGCTGTCACATCTACATGCCAGCTAAATAGAAGGAGGAAAGAAAAAGAAAGTTTATCACTTTTTCTTTTAAATACACTTTCAGAAAATTATACAGGACACTTCCTCTTATATCCCAGTGGCCAGACTTAATCTCACGGACACAACTACCTGCACCTGATCCTAGAAGATGTAGTCTTTATTCTTGGTGCCCTTAATTCCCCCTAAGACCTGGGAGTTCTGTCATTTAAAGACGAGATAATGGATTTGCAGGACAATGACCACTCTCTGCCATAACTGTCCTTGCTCACAAGAGAATTTCCAAGCAGTTCTGCCTAATACTCTCACTACACAAACGCACACGCATTACGTATCCCACAACACAAAATGCTGGTGAGCCATAGACATATTTAACAGGCCACAGCCTGAAACATTGATAAGTATATTCACATTGTCGTTCAACTAGTCTCCAGAACTCCAAATGTAGCCGTCGCATCCACATTTCAGCTAGCAGGAAGGAGAAAAGAAAAAGGTTTCATCACTTTTTAAATTCACTTTCAGAAAATTCTGAAACGCTGTTCACCTAGGAAACTGTGGAGCCCACAGGACCGAGTTAAAGTGAGTTTTCCCCAGTCTTTCATCTTACAAACCTGAAACTAAACCCATTAAGGACAACTCCTCCTTTCCCTGCTTCCCCCAGCCCCTGGCAACTACCCTTCTACTTCCTGTGTCTATGAATTTGACTGCTCTCGGTACCTCGTATAAGTGGAATCATATACTATTTTTTTTTCTGACTGAGTTATTTCACAAACTCCTCAAGGTTCATCCATATTGTAGCATGTGATAGGGTTCCCTTCCTTTCTAGGGCTGAATAATATTCCATTATATGTAGAGGCCACATTTCATTTATCCATTCATCCATCAGTGGACACATTGAGTTGCTTCTGCCTCTTGGCTTTGTGCTATGAACATGGGTGCACAAATAACTCTTCAAGACCATACTCTCAATTCTTTTGGGTGCATGACCAGAAGCATAGGGGTATATGCTGGATCTATGGTAATCCTATGTGTAATATTTTGAGGAAGCACATATTACTTTCCACAGTGGCTGCACCATTTTACATATCCACCTACAGTGCATGATGGTTCCCATGTCTCCATAGCCTTACCAACACTTGCTATTTTCTGTTGTTTTTTTTTATTTTGTTTTTATAGTTGTCATCCTGTGTGTGTGGTGTTTTACTTTTTGAAAATTCTTGCTAAAAAAAAAAAAAAAAAGCCCAGCCAGTGTTGCTCAGTGGTTGGGGCCCATGTGTCCCAGGTCAGGGCACATGCCTGGTCTGTGGGCTCGATCCCCATTGGGGGACATGCAGGAGGCAACCAATCAATGATTCACTCTCAACATTGATATTTTTCTCTCTCTCTTCCTCTCTGAAATAAAAATATCTTCTTTAAAAATTAAAAATAAAAATAAAAATTCTTGCTAAATGAGCTCAGACCCTGACATATCAGAGTGTTTATGGAGTGAATGAATGGATGAATGAATGATGAATTTGACCACAACTGGGTGAGGTAGTTTGGTTTCCAGGATATGTCCTATGAAGAAATAGTTTCCAATAGGTCGGTGTCTTGTCCAAGGTCAAGAGCCTGAATTTGAACTGCAAGACCACACACTCTGTACAGAACAGTTTTCCTCTGAGCTCCAGGGGTTTGTTCCTGCCTGCCAGTCCCCAAAGGCCCATCTTCCATCCTCCTGGTGAGCAGCTCCTGCGGGTGAGGGCGAGGCAGCTCCTTCCTAGAGTCTCCTCTCCAGACTGGTTCCATCTTGCACGAGGCACACAAATCCAAGAAAAAGAAACCTGCTGGCTTGCAAAATCCAATTACCCCAAGCTGCTCCCCCTGGGTGGGGGGCCCACCAGGGATGCTCTATGGCTGCCACAGAAGCCCAGCCAGCTCTCCCCTCCCACCCAGCGCTCAGTGGGGCAGAGCGAGCCGCAGTTCAGCAACACTCCCAGGCCCACTTGAAAGCTGAAACAAGTGACTGCCACTGCCGGGCAGGGTGAGAACTCCTCCGGATGCCTGCAGGCTTATGCTGGGCTGACTCACTTCCTCACCTTAATTCTCCCCTAATACCTTCCCTTTCTCTCCAGCTTTACTCCCGGCACCACTGTTTGAGTGTGGAATGTCTGGTGGAGCTGAGCAGGTGGGTCAGCTGCGCTGTCTGCCCAGATATCACAGGCCTGACCCTGACTGGGATAGAGGATGTGGGGGGTGAGAGTGGGGAGGCAAAGTAAAGCCAGGATTGTCTGCTAGCTCTGAAGTGCAACCTAACCCCTCAGCCAGTTTGATTCTGCAAGCCTGAGCACAAGTCCTCCAGGCAGGAGTCCTGAGGGCCAGGAGCAGGTGGAGGATGGAGCAAAGGATAGAGAGGAGCAGAGGAAAGGGTGGGGAGCCATGGCTGCTTTGGGTTCCAGACACTTCCATCCCATGCAGCCTTCCCTGGGGAAGCTCCCACTTGCCATCCCTGGGGGAACAGGGCTGCATCCTGAAGGTCAAATGTAAAGGTTATGTTATGTGTGCAAGTTTCCTGGACGAGTCTAAGGAGGTCTCGCTACTAGCCTGGGTCTGCCTATTTGAGAAAGTACCACTATTCCTCTCACCTATGCTCTTTCCTTCCCTGTCTATTACTAAACCATACTTTTAGGATCCTGGATTCTTCATCTCTATCTCCTAAGCATTGCTTCCTGAATCTACCTGCCTCAGCTTGTACATGGTAAGATAGAAATCACAGCAAAGTTTTAATTTTTTTTTAAAGTTCTTCATTCATATAGCTCAGAGTCAAATAGTGGTGTAAGACAGGAAAAAAAGAGCCCTCTCCCTCATCTATACGCCTTACATTTTTATGACTCATTCTTTTGGCATTTATCACAATTTCCTAAATAATGTAGTTGTATTACTACTTCATGATTTTTCAGTTTTAGGCACTACTTACTGCCTTTCTCATTCCAACAACCCACTCACACTTCCTGGCCCCCATGCTCCCAACATAGCCATGTAATAATTTGGTTAGAGCGACAGTCAGTGTTTACATTATTACCACCAGGTAAACACTATTTCCATGTGTTTACACAATAAGCCCTGGGGTGGACTATGATTACTTCTCTTTTCATGCACATGTTTTTATTTCCCCTGGAGTTAATAATTATAGCCCCTACTCCATTCACTTAGTTTTCTTTGTACTCAATGCCAAATGCTTCCAGTTATTGAAATCTCCCCTCAGTACATTCAGATGACATTCCACCAGTTTTATTTTCTTGAAGACATCTCTCCTGGAGCTTTCGGACCTAGTTTGATTTAGGCTGGCTGCCCTCTAGGCTTGTTGCATTGTGTTCAACCTGCAATATAGCCACTAATATCCTGGGGGATTCTCTCCTGTGTCGGATTCCCGCTGTCTGTGTTTTCTTGGTTTAATACCTTATTTTGGTGAAACACATCCTGCAGCATCCTCATGAGTCCATGAAAAAAATATTTTTTTTATCTCAAATGACTGAAAATGTCTTTTTCTACTTTCAAACTTGATTGCTAGTTTGGTTGGGTATAAAATTTGAAATTGGGGATAATTTTCTTTCAGAATTTTGAAAGCATTGCTTAAGTATCTTCTAACTTCCAGTGCTTCTAATAGACAGTCAAGACATTCTAATTCCTGACCTGTTCCCCAATCCATTGGGAAACTTGTGGGATCTCCTGTTTGTTTTCAGTGTTCTGAATTATAATGATTTGTCTTGATATATGTCTATTTTCATCCATTCTGTCAGCCACTCAATGGGCTCTTTTAATCTGTCCTTCGGTTTTGAAAAATTTTCTTCATGTACTTCTTTGATCATTTCCTCCACTCCATTTTCTCTGTTTTTTTATTGTTTTGTTTTTTGGGTTTTTTTTTTTTTTTTCTGAAACTCTTATTATTTATAAGGTGAGCCTCCTGGAGAAGCCCTCTGATTTTCCTGTCTATTCTCTCCAACTTTCCATGTCTTTTCACTACTTTCTAGGAGATTTCCTCAATTTTCTCTTCTAATACTTCTATACTTTTAAGAGCTCCTTTTGCCTTTTTTTCAATATATTTTTATTGATTTTTTTAAGAGAGGAAGGGAGAGGGAGGAGAGAGAGAGAGAGAAACATTGATGTGAGAGAGAAACATTGATCAGTTGCCTCTCACATGCACCCTGACCAGGGACCAAACCCACAACTTGGGCATGTGCCCTGACCAGAAGTCAAACTGGTGACCTTTTGGTGCACCAGTTGGTTAAGTGGGATAACACTTAACCAACTGAGCCACACTGGCCAGGGCCCTTTTGCCTTTTCTTTTCTTTTCTGTTTTTAATGTATTTTTATTGATTTCAGAGAGGAAGGGAGAGGGAGAGAGATATAGAAACATTAATGATGAGAGAGAATCATTGATCGGCTGCCTCCTGCATGCCCCTTACTGGCGATCAAACCTGCAACTCGGGCATGTGCCCTTGACCAGAATTGAACCTGGGACCCTGCAGTCCACAGGCCGACGCTCTATCCACTGAGCCAAACCAGCTAGGGCCCCTTTTGCCTTTTGAATGTTCTGCTTTTAAAAAAACAACGATATTATGCTCTTGTTTCAGTTTATATGACATGTATAAAATCACTCTAAGGATATTAATGATAAGTTTTGTTTGAAATTTTTTTCTTCTCCCTAAGCCATATCTTTCAAGTATTTTTGTGGTTGTCTTTTTTTTTAATATCTGCCTTTCATGTTAGATATTTTTTTCAATGTCTGATGATGTTGGTTTTCTGAATGGAAGCACTAAAAAGCTGATTGGAAACTGAGCATATGGCTGGAGCTTTTCGATTTGCTGAGCCATTTCATTGGTGAAGCTGTTATCAGCATCCTTAGGTCTTTGCTGGGTGGGGAGCTAGTCAGATTCCCCAGGCATGCTTTCATTCAGCACCTGGAGCGGCAGTGTCCTGGGTGCTGAATGCATGAGTAGGCTGGAGCTCCACATTACCGCTGTCAATGTTTGCTTAATCCCATGCTCTCAGTGCAGAGCCCTATGACTAGCTCAGCTGGTAACCCTTCCTCTAGAGACCGTCTGGTTTAATTTCTCCTGAGAATAAATGTTTAGTTTTCCACTAATTATCTGGGTGGTAGAATAGGAGAGGGCATTTGGGATGTCTAATTTCTTCCTAAATTTTTAAACGATTTTCTTGCCCAAGTCTCATACATCAGCCAGGTGGGGAACCCTCCTGTTTGGAGCCCTCCTAGGACTTGAAGAACATTCAAAGATCAGGATAGAAGGGACCTACAGTCAGAAGGTCAAGGTTATTAGGTGCCACTTATTCACTGGGTGGCCTCTGGTCATTCCTGGAGAGGGAGACATTGTGATTGTCAAATCAACTCCTTGGGGAGGCTGGTGAATTAGTGTCAGGTGGATCTGGCCCATTGTATATATGTGTGTATATATGTATAAATTAGGAAAAGATGCTTGTTCTTCCTAACTGGTCCACAGCAGCTTGGACCAGAGTCCCTGCTCAGGCCCTTGGCACAGCTCCCTGTGCAAACACAAGTAACAGTATATACAGCATGATTGTTTGAGGCCCTGAGGCAGCACAGCTGGGAGCCTGGGTTCATGGATCAGGACAGTGAGGCATGTTGGTGAAGGAGTTTGCCTGAGGTCACAGAGGGCCAAGGCAAGCTTAGAGCCAGCAGAAGGAGGCCTGCCTGGCCGGTTTGGCTCAGTGGATAGGCCTGTGGACTGAAGGGTCCCAGGTTCAATTCTGGTCAAGGCACATGCCTGGGTTGCGAGCTCAGTCACCAGTGGGGGGTGTGCAGGAGGCAGTCAGTCAATGATTCTCTCTTATCATTGATGTTTCTATCTCCCTCTCTGAAATCAATAAAAAATATATTTTAAAAAAATCTTTAGCCCTGACTGGTTTGGCTCAGTGGATAGAGCATCAGCCTGCAGACTGAAGGGTTCCAAGTTCAATTCTGGTCAGGGGCACGTACCTTGGTTGCGGGCACACCCCAGTAGGGAGTGTGCAGGAGACAGCTGATTGATGTTTCTCTCTCATTGATGTTTCTAACTCTCTATCCCTCTTCCTTCTTCTCTGTAAAAAATCAATTTAAAAAAATCTTTAAAATAAAATGTAGACCTGAGCCCAGCTGGTGTGGCTCAGTGGTTGAGCATCAACCTATGAACATGGAGGTCACGGTTCAATTCCTAGTCAGGGCACATGACCGGGTTTCGGGCTCTATCCCTAGTGTGGGGTGTGCAGGAGGCAGCCGATCAATGATTCTCTCTCATCGTAGATGTTTTTTCTATCTCTCTCTTCCTCTCTGAAATCAGTAAAAATATATTAAAATGTAGATCTGATATTTCTTTAGTTGTAGTGACATTGTATGTTACTCACACTGCAGGGCCACACTGGGAAGCACCAGCATCAGTGAGGAGGTGGGGGTGGGAGGGTGGGGGGCGTGGGCAAGAATCTTTTTTTTTTTATTTTCTCATGAAGGACAGGCAAGGCAGGGTGAGCAGGTTTAGGATGGGCTGGTCTGAATCATTTCAATGAGCTCTGGGGTGCAGGAGCTGTCCCTGGTTGTCAGTACCTGGCCTGGGGAGGTTAGGGCAGGGGACTCATGACCCAAAGTACAAGAGCCAGATAAAAAAGGTGGCTGGGGTATTGGCTCCCATTTGGTTGGTTTACATATGGAAAATGCACTCAAGGAGAGGCCTTCACTATCTCTAGGATTTGACTGGCCCTGGGAGGGGCAGTCTCTCCAGAGTCAGCAAGCCCGAGGTCAGAGCATCCCAGCAAAGGCATGCTTCCTCCAGGGCCAATGCTTCCTCCAGGCTCTGAACCTCTTTGCCACCCCTCCTTCATACTTTCTCAATGGCTTTCCACTTTTTACTTTTCTCTTCTTTGGGGAGTGGCCCCCTTTCTCCAAGTGGAATCTCGAGGCAGCCCAGTTGGTTAAGGCATGCTGCTCTGGCCAGGGGCATGGGAGGAGGGCGTGATGTAGAGCCCCGCCACTGGGTACCCACTCATTACAGACGGGGCCCTAGAGGCCCTACTGGACTCCCTCCAAGAGAGCAGAGGGTGTGAAAGGAGGCCAGCCAGGAGGCTGATCCTAAAGCAGCCACTCAGTGGTGGTATGACCTTGGATTAGTACTTTCCCTCTCACTCTCTTTTTAAAACAGCTTTATTGGGATACTAGAGGCCCAGTGCACAAAATTCATGCACTTGCGAGGGGGGGGGGTCCCCTCAGCCCGGCCTACGACCTCTCGCAGTCCGGGACTCTTCGCTCCTTACTGCCTGCCTGCTCGCTGCTCCTTATCACTCGGCTCACTGCTCCTTAGTGCTGCTGGAGGTGGGAGAGGCTCCAGCCACCACAGCTGTGCTCGCCAGCGGTGAGCCTGGCTTCTGGCTGAGTGGTGCTCCCCCTGTGGGAGCAAACAACTCCTGTGTTGAGCATCTGCCCCCTGGTGGTCAGTGCACATCATAGCAACCAGTCATTCTGCCATTCAGTCAATTTGCATATTAACCTTTTATTATATAGGATTATTATATAGGATCATTCACATACCATACAGATCACCCATTTAAAGCATATGATTCAGTGTAATTAGAATATTTAGAATATTCAGAGTAATGCGTCTATCATCAAAATCAATTTTAAAACATTTTCATCATGCCAGAAAAGAAACCTCATGCCCAATTTCCCATATCTCAGCCCTAGGCAGCCACGAATCTACTTCCTGTCTTTGTAGATTTGTCTATTCTGGACATTTCATATAGATGGAATCACTTTACTAGTATATGTGGGCCTTGGTGAATGGCTTCTCTCACTTAGCGTAATGTTTTTGAGGATCATCCCTATTGTAGCATGTGCCTAGTACCTCCTTCCTATTTATGGCTAATAATATTCCATTGTATGAATATACATCCTTTATCCATCCATCCATTGTTGGACATTTTGGTAGTTTATGGCTTGCTATTATGGATAGTGCTGCTATGAACATTCATGTACAAGTTTTTGTGTTAACAGATGTTTTGAATTCTCTTGGGGATATGCCTAGGCATGGACTGGGGTCATGTAGTAAATCTATCTTTAATCTTTTGAGCAACTGCCAGACTATTTTCCAAAGTGGCTTGTTATGAATTGAATGTTTGTGTCCCCCCTACCCCCAACCCAACTCATACTTTGAAGCCTTAATCCCAATGTGATGATATTAGGAGGTGGGGCCTGAGGTAGGTAATTAGATTTATTTGCAAACTGGAGGATGGAGCCCCCATGAAGGGATTAGTTCCCTTATAAGAAGAGAGAAGCCAGAGCTTTCTCTCTCCACCATGTGAAGATCCAGCAAGAAGGCAGCCAGCCGTCTGCAAGCCAGGAAGAGGGCCCTCCATGAAGAACTAAATTGGCCAGCACCTTGATCTTGGACTTTCTGGTGTCCAGAACTGTGAGAAAAAAATGTCTATTGTTTAACCACCCGGTCTATGGAATTTGGTCTGAACTATGACTTGACTGCACCATTTTGATCCCCATCAGCATGTAGGAAGGTTCCAGTTCCTCAGCATCTTCCAAACACTTGTTCCTTTTTGTTACAGCCACCCTTCCACCCTAAAGGGTGTGCGAAGAGCCTCATGGGTTTGCCTTTCCCTGGTGGCTCCCCTTCCCTCCCTTGGGCCACAGCCTCCTCCTCTGTAGATAGAATCTAGAGGTTCTTCATGTTCTAGCCTGACATTCTGAGGTTTTTTTGTTTGTTTGTTTGTTAATACTCACCTGAGGATATTTTTCCATTGACTTTTAGAGAGAGTGGGAGAGGGAAAGACAGAGAGAAATTGATGTGAGAGAAACACATTGATCGGTTGCCTCCTGAATGAGCCCCTACCAGGGCCCCGTCTGAGGAGGAGCCTGCAACCAAGGTACGTGTCCTTGACCGGAATCGAACCCAGGACCCTTTGGTCCTCAGGCCAACACTCTATCCACTGAGCCAAACTGGCTAGGGCCATTCTGGGTTCTTTAAGTGTTTCCTTTAGAACCCTGAGGACCCACTGCTGTGCATGGGGACTAGGAAGAGGGTGAGGAGAGGAAAAGGAAGAGGAGGATTTTGAACCAGCTCTCAGAAATCCTTCTAAAGAGCCATAGTCACAGGATGCCTGTCAGTGGGACATTTGCCTTCATTCAGTCCAAACTGCCAAACTCCTTTACAGGTGAGGAAACTGAGGTCCAGAGGGGAGACAGTTCCTAAAGGTGCTCAGCCTGTGACGGTGGGCCACTTTCTGGACCACGGTTTTGCCATTTGTGTGATGGGAATAATATCTATCTTCTGGGGTTGTTTCAGGATATAACTACTCTGTAAATAACTTATTTAATTTTAATTTTGGAATAATTAGTATGTCATACCTATGGTAAAGAAATTCAAACAGTATACAGAGAAGCGTACAATGAAAAGTACGTTTCTCTTCCCCGCCCCCTTCTCCGGCCCCAGTGTTACTAGTTTCCTGTCTCTCCCCTCAGATATATTCCGAGCACACAGCTGAAGCTATTATCACACGGGACCCTAGAGTGGGTGGAGATCATTAACTTGCCTGCCTTTCTAAGCTGGTCTTTCCCACTCTGCCCCTTCACCCCTTCTCCCTCCCCCCACTACAGAGAACCGTGGGGTTCCCTTATTTGTCTAGCTCCCCCTTCTCCAGCCTCCTCCACCTGGTAATGATTTCCTAGAGAGTCTCCCAGGGGTCTCCATGGGGACGTTTCCTGCTCTGATCTCCATGGAAACTCTTCAGGTTGCCATGGTGACACTTAAGTGATTATTTGGAGGCCCTTAAATAAATCACTCATGGTGGTATATGCTAGAAGCATTTGGCTCTGGCTCTTCTGTTTGGGGCCAGTGTTGGGGCCCAGGCCCACAGGCAGAAAGGGGAGGAGGCGGGAGGAGGTTGTCAGGGCCCGTTGCCCTGGTTCTGGTGGGGAGAGGGGCCCTCTCTGGCCAAAGGTGGAACTGAGCCTTTTGGGAAGTGGTGCCAGGACAACCAGTCGGGGTTGTGCAGTCCTTGAAGAGAGATCCTGCAGCAAGGAGGGCACCCTTCATAGGACTGTGGGCTCAGGCGAGGGCAGCTGCGAGGAAGCTGGAAAGTGGCTGAGCAGGGATTCAAACCAGGATCACTGAGCTGCAAGCCCTCACTGCCTGACCCTAACTGCTGAGAGGGAGTTTAAGATGGAACTCACTCCATGTACTCAGCCAATATTTTTAAAGCACCTACTGCATGTTGGCCTCTGTGCTAAGCATTGAGGATGCTGCAGTGAATAACATAGCCTGGCTGGTGTGGTTCAGTTAGTTGAGCATCGCTCCATGCACCAACAGGTTGCAAGTTCAATTACCGGTTGCAGCTCCATCCCCGGTATGGGGTGTGTAGGAAGCAGCTGATGGATGGTTCTCTTTCATCGTTGTTTCTATCTCTCCCTCTCACTTCCTCTCGCTCTAAAAGAAAAAAACAAAAAAAAAACAAAAATACCTGTCCTCATGGAGCTTACATCCTACTGGGGGAGACACCATCAGCACAGTAAGTAATACAGTCCAGAGGCCGGACAGTGGTTTAAGTGTTCGGGAAGGAGCTGGAACTTTGGGATAGGCTGTAGCACACAGTCATAGGGGCTCGGTCCCTGGGCAGTCACGGGGTCAGCCTTTGGGACAATTCCTGAAAGGGAGGAGGGCGAGGTAGACTCCGTCAGCGGTGCTGGCTCCTCCCTGGGTTCTGGTAACACAACTTAGTGATTTTCAGGCTCCCAGCTTCCTGGAGGCCTCACAGGACACAATGAAGCAGACAGGCCTGGCTGTTTACTCTGTTTTACAGACGGAGAAGCTGACAGCAGAGGGGGGCGGGGGCGGGCAGCATGCCGGTGGCAATGCAGTTCGGGGCCGAACTTGAGGGTAATGACCAGAACTTGAGTCTAGGCTACCTTAGACCAGGACCATTTCTGCCAGACAGTGAACTTAACACCAAGCTGGCAGTTCATACCTACGCCAGGCACTGTGTTCCAGAGGATGAACAAATTGCTTGCGTTGTACACCTGGGAGACTGGTGTAGTGTGCCTGGGGATGGCTTATTTTATTTCTAATGTCAACCTCAGGTGGTTATGATGCGCTCCCCTGACTTGTACGGGATGAACGGTCATGCTCATTCTCTGGTGGTGAGCAGACGGAAGGGCATTTTTCTAATCTCTGGCTTCCCGGGAGGCAATACCAACTCCAGGAAATGGGGAAGGCTGGAAGCACAGGTCCAAGGCACACAGTGGACAGCGTGGATTCCGCCACAAAGCTTCCTAAGAAGGCGGTGAGACTCAAGTCTTTCTACACCAGGCTCTCTGCCTTAAAAATGTTTCTTAAAATCCTCGTCTGAGGATATTGTTCCTTTGCTTTTCAGAGAGAGTAGAAGGGGAAGGAGCGGGGAGAGAGAAATATCAAAGTGAGAGAGAGACAGCAACTGGTTGCCTCCCACACGTGCCCTGACCAGGGGTGGGGAGCAAACCCGCAACCCAGGTACATGCCCTTGACCGGGAATTGAACCCTTGACCTTTCGGTGCATGGGCCAACATTCTAACCACTGAGCGACACTGGCCAGGACTCTACCTTTTGTGTGTGAATTATCTACTGTCAAACAGGCCTTGGGTTTTGGGCCAGGTTAACAAGCAATAGAAAACGACTGTTGGACAGTTTAAGCCCCCAGAGGCGCTCACTGGAAAGTTCCTTGGACAGTGAGCGATTTGTTCAGCCTAACATCAACCTCAGGTGGCTACGAGTGTCCAGCTTCAGGAGGAGCACGAGGCCATGGACACTCTGGGGCCGGGGCTCAGCTCAGACTTCAGCTCAGCTTCTCAGGAGGATGGGACTGGTCCCCTGCTGGTGGCTCTTGGCCCTTGGAGGGTCCAGGCTCCCTCCACAGGGGCTCCCTGCACACTAACCCTGCCTGGAGCACGCCCTTCCCCTTGTCCTTCTCAGCCTTCAGGTATCAGCTTCAATGTCACCTCCTCACAGCGGCCTTCTCGGACTTCCCAACCCAAGCAGGCCTCCGCGCTGCCTAGCGCTGAGCTCTTCCTGGGCCCAGAGCAGCCTGTAACGAGGTATTTGTTCGCTCTCTTGCACTAACCTGCTTTCCAACCTGAACACAATGCCACGGCCACATGCGGCAGCTGAGCGCTTGAAACTTGAGATGTGCAGTTAAGTGTGCAACGTACACTGGATTTTGAAAACTTAGTATGTAGAGTGTAAAATAGCTCATGCATAATCGTTCTACTGATATTTTGGATGTGATGAGCTAAAGAAAACATGTTAAAATCAAGTTCACCATCACCAGTTCTTTTTACATGAAGATATTAGAAAATTTAAAATTCCATCAGTGGCTTGTATTGTATTTCTGTTGGACAGTGCGGTGACTGGATTAATTCTAAAGAAAAGGGGCAAAGGAACTGTTTGTCACTCTATACCCAGAGCCTGGTATTGGGCCAGACTACAGTAGGTGAGCAATAAATAGTGTAATTTATTGAATAGTCTGACAGGTATATTTTCCATCAGCCCAGATAGTTTGAACAGTCTGCTCAGTGAATGTGACCTAATTTAATAGTCAGTTTATTAAAAAGAACTCAGGCATAAAAGTTGCAAGAAACAGAGACAAAGGGAGAGGGAAGGGGCCAGGGTCAGCCTCTCTTCTGAAGAGGAAGACGCCTGGGTCCCACCCGCCACAACACATTCCAGTTCCGAGGGGCTTAGGGGGATATGCTGACCTCTGTCAAAAAATAAATGAAAACCCAATACACCGAAGGCGGAGGCAATTGTTTCTCACTTCCGGTTTCTTTTTCTTTGCTAACAGAAGCCCCTACTTTTGGTAAGCACACAGCCACCCAGAACCCAAACATTTTCCAGCCTCCCTTGGAGCTGGGCTTCACTAGTGCTGGCTGAGGGGATGTCAAGTAACTTGTGAAAGCACTCAAAAGTTATGGCTCTTTCCCTCCTCCTCTTGGCTGGAATGCCTGGGGCTCCACCAGCTCCCTTGGGCTATGAGGAATGAGGCTGGGGTCATACCCTGGATGTGGAAGGTGAGGCTGAGAGGGACCTGGGTCCCCCACAGCTTTGGAAAACTGCTGTCCGCCCTGGAACGCCCCCTGTTGGCTTTCCATCAGAAGAAAATCTTAGGTATTTAAGACTGTTAGGTGTTTTTTTTTTGTCACCTGATCCTGAGAACAATACCCCTCTCCCTGAATATCTGGTGTCTACCTGCTACCACTCAGCTCCTTTCAGAACAGAACACTCAGAACCAAGTCAGTTCCAAGGTGACTGGATTTCTTTAGCATCAGATATTGATTTAAAAAGAACTGGAAACACCCTCAGAAGGTACAATAGAGCATAGAGTGAAAATTAAGTCACCTCCATCTGTACCCTTTAGTCATGTTTCTATCCCTGAGGCAACCATTATTACCAATGTCTTTACATAGTCTTTGCTGACGACTTTTAAATAGCAGCTTTTCCTTTAAGAGACAGAGAAAAGTTAAGTCCCCACCTCATGGGACAGACACCCTGTTATATAATAATCTTATATAAATATCAATATCCATCTCTCTCAATAAAAAAAACAAAAACCCTGTTATGTTGGTCTTACTATCCATAAACCTTCATTTGAGATCACTTTTGCTCTAGGGCTAAACTTAAGTGCTCAGGCCCTTGGCTACAGGACTGTGGATGTCAGCCCCTTCCCCGGCTCTTCTGTGTGGTGTGAACACTGAAACCTACTGATGAGCTAAAGTGGGCAGGGGTAAGTCGGAGGCCTCATCCCCAAGGCCACAAAGCACAGCTCTATCTGGAGGAATTTAAAAGGGTTAGAGGACTGGGTTTTATTTTATCTTTTTAATATATATTTTTATTGATTTCAGAGAGGAAGGGAGAGGGAGAGAGAGAGATGGAAACATCAATGATGAGAGAGAATCATTGATTGGCTGCCTCCTGCATGCCCCTACTGGGGGTCGAGCCCGCAACCCAGGCATGTGCCCTTACCGGAATCGAACCTGGGACCTTTCAGTCACAGGCCGACGCTCTATCCACTGAGCCAAACTGGCTAGGGCGAGGACTGGGTTTTAGTTGTGATTTTTAGACTTTTTTTTTAGTAAAAATAGTGATAGTCACATAAAAAAATGCAAGCATACTTAATGAGTATATATTCTGTGCCAGGTGCTGCAATAATACCTTACATGCACAATCACATTGAAACTTCACAATGACCCCGAGTTAGGTACCATTCAAAAGCATTCAAGAGAGGTTCAAGGTCACTAGACAGAAAAGGGAAATTGGGATTTGAGTTCCAATAGTCTGATCATAGAACCCAGGCTTTTAACACAATGACTGCTTACGGGTAAGTCCCAAGTATGCAGGGACCGTCCCTGAGGGCCCAGCACACTGCCGGGTACAGAGCAGGAGCTTAACCAATACGCATGGTCCTAAACACCCATTCACTGACACTGCAAGTATGCTGGGGCTGGGGAGGGGACGGCAGCACGCTTTCCCAGGGTCTGCAGGCTGTGTCCTCTGCTCAAGACACACCCTCTGGCATCCACACCCAAGGGAAAGAGACCAAACTAGGGGCTCAAAGGGTTCTGAAGGGAAGGTTGGAACCTGGGGCCGGAGGGGGGGATGCTCTGGTTCAGAGGGACCCCAGTGAGGCCTGGAGTGCTGAGCCTGCCCACAGGAACCAGGCCCTAGATTATGCTAGATGCACTTCTTGCCAAGTTTGATGCAGAACCTCTTTTCTCTACCTGCTTTGCTGACCTATTTTAAGATGCACCTGTATCTAATGGACCTGTTTTACTGCTGTTATTTCTAGTTCTTAGAACAGTGCCTTTGACATAGGAGGCCCTTATTTGTTGAATGAACAGCTGAGCTGGCACCTGGTCCTGGCCAGGTGGCACTTCCAGTACTTAGGGGGCACTACTGCCTCCCTGGGTTTGAATCAGCTCCATCACAGGGTGGGGCTGGTGCTGACTGCTGACCCCAGCACCTGACAGTGGGCCTGCTGCAGGGACATTGGTTATTTTGAGTCAGAGCCCGAGTATATCCCAATCATCTGCTTCACAACCCACAGCAGCGATGTCCAACCTTCTCATCAGGGCACACATAAACTACTAAAATGCTGCGGCACACACACACACACACACACACACACACACACACACACACACACATTGCCGATCAGACAGAAAAAAAAAAGGTATAGTTTTGACTCATTCACATCGAATGGCTACTGTTGTGTTGATTGTTGTCTTTTTTTAATTTGTCACTCTAAGGGAAAAGAGGTCAGTGCTCCTGACTAAACGGCCAGGCACTGCAAGCTTTAAAAATTCCTGCAGCACACCAGTTGAAATTCGCTGACCTACAGGATGAATCGCTACAGTTTTATGTATATCTATTTTTCCTCCTTTGAGCTTTGGTAGAAAAATAGAATTCTGCCAAGAGAGAGCAAAAATTTACGAAAAATCATTATACAGTGTCAGGTTCAATCAGACATGAATCAATGTGAATGCACACGAATAAACCCGGAAATGGAAACACACCATAATTTAACTGACACACACTGAAACTCTGGGATGTTCCTCCTACTCAAAGTGCTGAACACAGCAGGGGTTGTAACGGAGGCAATAGCTATTTTAATCCTTTGTAAAAGATAAAAAAGGGCAAACTGCTAGACAGATGACTAGGCAGGAATATGTATCTGTGAATGGCTGAGACAGAATATAAATGTTTTCTTATTTCTTCCCAACAGGCCCAGAGTAAACCCTAACCTAGGGAGCTCACTCTGGAGAACACATGGCTATCTGGTCTTCAAGCTCTGTGCTCACTATAAAGTCCAGTGCCCAGGGCAGGGAGATGATTCCATTAGGGCCAATTTCACCCCCCTCCCCATGGCACACACAGCAGGAAGCACACAGTTCCCAGCCAACATTGCTCTGCCTGTGGTCCCAGCAGGCAGCAGGACCCGAGAACCAGTGCCTACAGGACCCCTCACTTCTCACTGGGTGGTGAGCTCCCTCGAAGAACCCTTCTGTGCTGAGACACATGCTGATCTACACCCAACCCATCTGCAGCCATTGCAATCCCGTCCCATGGACTCCTCAGCCCCCAGAGCGCTCCCAGGCGGCCAGGGCTCCTGGCAATGCGCCTCTGTTACTCACAGAAACACTACTGCCGCCATCTCTCCTCCCCGATTTCAAGCATGTGCCACACAGAGGAAAGTGGGTGCTGCTGGTGTTCCCTCCCGCCACCCTATACTCCAGAGGCCATGAAACCCACCCCAGGGAGGGTGCAGTCACCAGCAGAAGATGGCCTGGCATGTGCATCCTATGGTCACAGTATTTACTCTTCGAGGAGTCTGCTGTTGCCAACTGGGGCAAGTCCCCAGCTCCTGCTGACCCCACATGTGGGCCTTTCCTTTCCTGTCTGGGTGACCCTTTCACCCCTTACAGCTGGCACCTGCTGCCAATGCCCTGGGGCACTTCTCAGGCCACCAGTTCTGCACCTGTGCCCTGCGCACACAGGCGATTACTTCAGGAGGGTGGGGAGGCCACCAGGTAGTGCCGGCAGCTGGACCAGCTTCACTCATCACCTCCAAGAACACCGACAATCCCACCCAGCAGGCCCCAAACGCCAGCATGACTTCTATGGGCCACGAAGCATGGGCCCCCGACTCTGTCACAGGTAGAGTGACAAGGCAGTGCCACAACCTGAAGGAGCTGGAGGCAGACGAAGCAACGGGGTAGCCAGGCCACGAGAGAGCGTTGCAGAGCAGCTGTGGCCTCACGGCGGCTCAGCTCACTTTCCAATCCCAGACAGGCTCATCGGCTCAGCCAGTTTTTCCAGTGACGCTTCAGTGCTGGCTTTCTGGGTTTCTAAGCTGCTGGGTTTCAAAAGTAAAACCAAGTAACAAAAACTCCAACTTTTTCAAACTGAACAAATAAATAATAGTAACAATATTTACACAAGTACATCACACTGAGAGTCGGGCAGGCCCGAGGGGCGGGAAACCTGGGACGGTGCCCTGGGCCTGGGGCTCAGGCCCCTGGTTCCTGGGAGCCGCTGGACAGACAGGTGAGGTGGGAGGAGTGAGGACTCCTAGCGGGGCCTCCTGGTGTCAGAGAGGTAGAGTGGGCGGCAGGTGTGGAGAAACCTCAGCTGTCCTGGCCAAGCACTGCGGGGTGGTCAGGGTCACCGGGTGAGCTGCTCCCGGGGTGCCGGGGGCCTGCCCTGGCTGCTGGCATGGTGGGGACAGCAGGGCCTCTGTCCCAAGGAGCACAAAGCCGAGGCAGCTGCTGGTCTCGAGGACAGGAGCCATGACACACCAAGCAGGAGCGGTCCCCTCTTCCCGGGACTATGTGACAAGGGGGATGTGGAATTCGTTTATGTCGAAGATCAGGGGCCTCCTGGGAGGGCTCGGGTCCCTGTTGGCCTTGTGGAGCAGCTTGAAGAGCCCGGTTCCGATGTTCATGGGGATCCCCATGATGATGCATTCGGACACGCCTGAAACCAACCAGAAGGAGATTAGAGAGCTGCTGACACACAGTGGGCTGTCGGGACAGAAACACTGCTGATGGAGGAGCCAGAAACTGGGATTCAAGTCCCAGCTCCACGACACATCAACTGTTGGACCTGGGCTGGTCACTTTACTCCTCATCTAGGACAGGGGAAGCTGCGAGGCGCAGGCTGGCACCGTGCTCCTAGCTCAGTGATGGTGAACCTATGACACACGTGTCAGCACTGAAAGGTCCCAGGTTCAATTCTGAGGCGGCCGCATGCCGAGGATGAAATATTTGCTGCTCCTGAGGATGAAACATTTGCGAAGTAATGTTTTTTCCTCAAAGTGACACACTACCCGAGTTATGCTCAGTTTTTTGGCGAAGTTTGACACACCAAGCTCAAAAGGTTGCCCATCACGGTCTAGCTGGTGGAGAGATTCTTACACTTGGGGGAAGGGCAGTGCCCACCCACAGTCAGGACAACAGGGAGCTCTGGCATGCCCCCTCCTGCCAGCCTTGGCATCACAGAGGGTGCAGGAGCGGTGCGGCGACTTCAGGGGCTGGAAAGGTTCCTGCACGCGCAGGGTCAATCTTTTCTTCTCGGACCAAAAACTGACTGTCCTGACAGCAGCCTCCTAACAGATGTGGGGGGACGTGGGGTGCTCCAGTCAAGCTTGGAAGATAAAAGATCTACTGGTTCCAGCTCCATGATCTGTGACTTTACTGTTAAAAAATAGAAGCTCTGCCTATTCAGTGTGGTCACCTCTCAGAAAGCCCCAGCTAAGGGTCTAAGTTGCAAACACCCCAGGCCTCTGGTGATGCTCTTAGCAAACCTACCACACACGGAGTCCTTCTGCCCAAAGTAGGCGGCGTCGAAGAGGTGGTCAGCCGTCTTCTCGAAGGAGGCCAGCATCAGCACACTCTCCTTCATCTTGGCCAGGCCAAACCTAGTGATGCCCAGGACTTCACCCTGGGTCAAGGGAGACACCTGTCAGACTGGCACCCACGCCACTAATGGAAGCTCAAACCAAACCGCACCCACGGCACCTCCTCAACAGAACAAGCAAAAATCAGCCAAATACAGTAGTTGTTCAGGTCACAACCTCAGGCGTGCGCAGGATCCTAATAGCTACTGTCCCACCTGCCTCAGTGAGGCTGCCAGCCACTGACAACATGGACCCTTACACTCACAAGGAGGGGCCACGGAACAAAGAGGTAAGAATCTAGAGAAAAGAGAGTACTTCCTGAAGATGTTCATTACATATCGAAGAACTTAAAACTCAACTTAAAAAGCACAAGCAGGGATAGAGTTAAGTCCATTTAGGTGTTTTCACCCAAAGGAATATTCTACCACCATTAAAAAGTATACTTAAAAACTATGTAACAACATGGAAAATATAACGTTGTTAAAAAAGGCAGCATAAAAACGGCAGGCCCACTGTTTACTGCAACCGCAGTAACATAACATGTGCCTGCAGAGTAAGACTGAAAGGGGGACCTTACAGCACAGCCTCTCCTCCAGGTCGGAGAGGCCTTTCCTCCCATCGAGTGCAGCACAGGTCTGAATGGGAAGGGTCGTAAAAACCTGTCGGCCCACAGCGCTGCTAGAGGGGAGGTATTTTTTTGGGAAAAGAAAAAATACATAACGACCATCCAACCTCAGCCCCTCACGATCATGTTAACTTAGTCTTTTCCTGGAAATGGCTACAGAAGTGTGATAAATGGGTTTAATTGGGAATAAACACCTCAGTTTGCCAGGACATCCCGGCCTTTGGCAATAGCTGGCTTTGCTTTGGGATACATTTCTGCTAAGAACAAAACCATTCTCCCCCTCATACCAGGAGGTTGCAATGTTTGTACTGGCGTTTTACCAGAACACCCAGCCTGCCCGCCAGGCCTTGGTTTTGGGGGGATGGTGACGTCTTATTTTCTCGCAGTGGCCACCACAGCAAGTACTCTGTGTCTTATAAGCAGGCCGGCTTCCTTCTCCTGAGACCGGGCCCCCACGCACCTTGTAGGTCATGAGGTCGGAGAGCAGCATCACGTGCCTCCGATCGATGCTCATGCCGTGATTGACCATCGTGTACTGGATCTCGTTGATGATCGTTGTCCGGGCAGCTTCAATGCCCAGAGTTTTCTCCACCTACGGAGAGCCAGGGTGAGCAGAAGCAGCCACTTCCGGACGCCACCCCCTCCCCTGCCCCCCCACCCTCCTCTGCCCTGAAGGTTCACGGCAAGCCCCAAGCCCTTTCCAGAATCAGATCTTCAGCGGCAGACCCAGAGCAAACAGCTGTCCCAGGAGCGCCAGGAACCAGCTGAGGGAGACAGGACGCGTGTAAGGGGACCCGGGTGAGAGCAGTACCTCATACGTGTTATTGGAGGTGGTTCGGGTGCCCTTCACACCGTGAGTGGCCATGACTGCCCGCAGGTTATCACCCTCCACCAGGAGCTTGTACTTCTCCTTCCCACTCTGCTCGTCGATGTGGATGACAGCTCTGGACACCTCTGGGATGCCCTGCACCACCACCTGGACTCAGAGACACGGACGTTGAGGCCCTGCAGTGCCCATGGCCCCCACCACCCGGCAGCCTCAGAAACCACAGCAGCAGAGAGGATGTGGACGTCGGGCCCTGGTGTGTTCCCGGGAGCATCCCGTTCTCAGTGGGGAGTATCAGTGACGTCCACGCGTACAAGTCCTGCCCACTGTTCTGAGGCCCAGGGAGAAGGCAGCAGTTCAGGGAACCGTGTCCTTTCCCAGCGTCAGTTTTATGAGAACAGAGGAGTCTAACAAACAGAGCTGGCATGACAGTACTAAGAAAAAACTGACAGATTTCTTAGAAGGGTGGCACAGAAGAAGGAGAAACAGGTGCCCCCTCGGTCTCAGTAGTGACAGGACTTAGGGTGCACTAGGGCCTATATACTGATGTTGGAGGTAAATACATCCCTTTACAAACCTCCCGGCACTTGGCTGGGCAGGGCCTGAGGGTGACTGTCGCCTCACCTTGGGGAGGTCCTCCTTCAGGAACTGCAGCACATAGTACATGGAGCTCTTGCTGTTCTCGCGGGGGGTGACACACACCACGGCCTCGCCGTGAACAGCCACGTCGCTCGGCTTCACTCGGAGCTTGGACATGCAGATGGAGTACCGCACCGTCTCCGCGTTCACCTGCGGGGGTCAGGGCGCCGCACGCCCAGGGCATTACTGACAGTTTGGAGGTTTGGAGCCTTTGATTCCAGTATTTCTCAGCCTTTTGTCATCGTGCCCCTCTAAGAAGTCTTTTCAGGCTTTCCCCCCCCTAATCTCTCTCCCCACCATGAAATTCTAATACTAGAGAAACACTGTATTTGTTATGTACTGTATGTCTATTTGTGCTTATTTATAAAATAGCTTCTTTTTATAGTCCCTCCACACCCCCACTGGAAATGCATGCTCAATTCATGGCAGCATGCCCGGGCTCCAGGGGAGTCTGGAGTGCGAGGTTGGTGGCCAGGACAATTTAAAAGCATCAGTGCCACTTCCCCTGCACCGAACTCACAGCTACTCGTATCTACACTCCCGGATGCGGCCCCGCTCTTGTGCTAAAAGGACAGAGGCAGGTGGCCAGAGCCAGCCTGGAGAAACGCTGACCTGGAGAACTGGCTGCTCAATTTGGGTCATCTTTCCCATGAACAAACACATGAACCTGGTACTTGAGAGAAGGGACACAAAATGTGTGTAAAGACTAGTATAGATCTTAACTACCTAGAGAGGGAGGGAGGTGCCAAGAAGTTACTCAGTTTGCACCCCGTCTCAGTCTGTCCCTGAGAAGGGCTGATAATCTTTCAACCATAAATGCCAATATGGTAAGTAAGGGTAACCTGCCCACCCAGAAACATTCACTGAGCTAGCCAGGTGCAGTGCTGGTGCTGGGGCCACAGATGTGGAAGACACAGACAGCCCTATGGCTCTTCTAGACACTGGGAAGACGGACAAGGAGACCAATATTGCGATACTTTGTCACAGTGAATGGGTACGGTGGCCTGCACAAAATTTCAACTAATTTCCTGTGTGGTGTTCAATGGCAACATCTGTGTCAGGTCAGGTTTAGAAAGAGACTGTAAAGGTGCAAGAGACTCACACAGAAGCACCAAAGGCAAGCCTCTGCCGCGCGCCCCGTGCCTGGCCTCGCTCACCAGCACCAGCCTGGGACTGACAGAGGGCGGCTGCCTCTACACATTGCGTTAACGACTCACTTCCAGCCTCAGAAGTCTAATCCGTTCCAGGGAGAGCTTGACGAGGATAAAGCAGTCGTCGGGAAGGAACACTTCTTCGATATACTCTGAAATCTGTAGTATCAGAAGACCAGCACGTTAGTCAGTCACTTTCCCTTTTTCTAAAAGCATTCACTGCTTGTTTCTTTCTTAAAAAAATATGTTTCTATTCATTGAGAGAGAGAGGAAAGAAGAGGGAGATAGAAACATCGATGAGAGAGAAACATCCATTGACTGCCTCCTGCACTCCCCCTTCTGGGGATTGAGCCTGCAACCCAGGCATGTGCCCTGACTGGGAATAGAACCTCCCATCTCTTGGTTCCTGGGTGGACACTCAACCACTGATCCACACCAGCTGAGACACTGGCTGTTTCTTGTATGTGTCCTGATTGGGGATTGAATTCGCCACCTTGGCATTATCAGATGGTGCTCTAATCAATTGAGCTACCTGGCCAGGCCTGCTTACTCTTTTATTTTATTTTTTAAAAAGTTGATTTTAGAGGGATAGGACAAGGGAGGGGAGAAACTTTGATTTTGTTGTTCCACTTATTTATGCATTCACTGGTTGCTTTTTGCACGTGTCCTGACCAGGGATGGAACCTGCAACCTTGGTGTATCTGGATGATGCTCTAACCAACTGAGTACCTGGCCAGGGCCTGCTCTCTCTTTTCTTTTAAGGACATAGAATAGTGTGGACACACCGACTGGCATACCTACTGCACCTGGCTTTTATATTTCCTTCCAATATGATGATCTAGTTTTCTTATTATTAAGAGGGATTTCTCCTTACCTCTCCCAAGAGAGTTTTCTCAATTCTCCCTTTCACGAGGCGAGCATAATCTGCATCGTCATCCTTGTCTAGCTGAGCCGTGATGATTGGAGTGCTGTGAAAAGTAAAGCATAAACAATGTCAGCACGAGGAGTAAGCCTGCTCGAAGACGGCTGCTTTGTTAAATCCGCACACAAAAGCAACTGCAACTTATTGAGCATTTGCTGTGTCAAGCTGCTTCCTCAGACATTCTCATTTATTATTTTAAAATATATTTTTATTGATTTCAGAGAGGAAGGGAGAGAAATAGAAACAACAATGATTAGAGAAAATCATTGACTGGCTGCCTCCTGCACACCCCCTACTGGGGATTGAGCCCACAACCTGGGCATGTGACCTTGACCAGAATCGAACCCGGGACCCTTCAGTCTGCAGGCCGACACTCTATCCACTGAGCCAAACCAGCTAGGGCCAGACATTCTCATTTACATTTACTATTTTTGGAGTCGATGAGGCAAACCACTCTACCAGTGAATGAAATGCCTTTCATGAAATTCTTTTTGACCAAGTGCACCTACCTCTTCCTCTTTGGCCCTAATAAGTAGTTAATTTAGTTCTGTTCCCTGAGTAAAATGGCTCTTTGTGTATTTTAGCTTCCGCCATCCCTTTCCCCTGCCCCATAACCTGCTCTCCAGGACACCTCCAGCTCCTCCAGCACCCACTGTCCTGGTAGTGTCCCCTGAACACACACTCCTGGACAAGACTGACCACCTGGAGAAGGCAGGCGGAGCCCCCGCCACCGTGGACGTCTATAGTTGCCATTCTACAGCCATTCACTTAATGCTGTGTTTACTCAGATCACAGATGAATGGTCAAATGCACTGTAACATATTTCTCTATTTTCTAGTCTCAGATCACCTACAAATCCTATCATGAAATCACGTGGGAGTCACAGAACATGACCACAGCCCAAATGGCAGACACATCAGTCAGGTATGGTTAGGCTGGAAATATAACATCAAAAATTTGAAATCTGCTCGGCCGTGTGGTTGAGTGGTTGAGCGGCAACCAATGCACCAGGAGATTGCCAGTTCAATTCCTGGTCAGGGCACGTGCCCAGGTTGTGGGCTCAATCCCCAGCAGGGAGTGTGTCAGAAGGCAGCCAATCAACGATTCTCTCTCATCATTGATGTTTCTATCTTTCTCTTCCCCTCTAAAATCAGTAAAAACAGCCGAAACCGGTTTGGCTCAGTGGATAGAGCGTCGGCCTGCGGACTCAAGGGTCCCAGGTTCGATTCCGGTCAAGGGCATGTACCTTGGTTGCGGGCACATCCCCAGTAGGGGGTGTGCAAGAGGCAGCTGATCGATGTTTCTCTCTCATCGATGTTTCTAACTCTCTATCCCTCTCTCTTCCTCTCTGTAAAAAATCAATAAAAAAATGTATTTAAAATCAGTAAAAACATATTTAAAAAGAAAAGGGAAACCTAGCCCTGGTTGGGTGTGCAATGGTTAGCGCGATGGCTTGTGCACCAAAGGATCTCAGATTTGATTCCTGATCAAAAGCATGTACCTGGGTTGCAAGTTCAATCCCTGGCCTTAGCCAGAGCATGTACAGGAGGCAACCAATCGATGTGTCTCTCTCATATCAATGTTTCTCTCTCTCCCCATTCCCCTCCCACTTCTAAAAAAAGGGAAAAAAAGATCCTTGGGTGAGGATTAACAAAAACAAAAGAAGTTTGAAATCTACATTGCCACATTGCTGTCATTTTTCCAGTAGTTTTTTAGGTTTCTCTCTTTCATGTGACCAATGGCCAAAAAGTACCATTTTTCAATTTTGACTTTACTAATATTTTTTCCCAGAGGGTTTTTTAAAAACTAAAATATGATTAACACAGGCATGCCACTGAAGTCTGAGATACTGCCCATTTAAATAGCACATATGACAAGAGAATCACTGCTTCTGAAAAAACGAGACAGGCAGTATGGGAACAGAAGGGAAACGGAGGCGGGCACCTGATGGCCTTAGAAGCGTTGATGATCTCTTTGATGCGGGGCACACCCAGGGTGATGTTCATGGAGGCCACGCCTGCAAAGTGGAAAGTCTTCAGGGTCATCTGGGTGCCTGGCTCGCCGATGCTCTGGGCACAGAGTGCACCTACCGCAGAACCAGGCTCCATCTGTGCCCTAGAAGGAAGATATGGATGGAAAGTCCAGTAAAACTGCCAGGGAGAAGCTTCTGGTTATTTCTTTTCAGCAGAAAAAAATGCCTTCAGGGTCAGGAAGGAATTGGCAACGAGCAGAGGAGGAAGCTGGCATAGATCGGTAATACCTGCACACAGGAGACACAATGCCCAGAGGGTCAGATAATGAAACTGAATACTGTGTGCCTACTTGTGGTCAATGTGCAATGACTGGGCCCCAATGTCTATTACCTGAAGAAGATATGAGAGCCTGCTAACAAATGGAACTGAAGGTAGAGACAGGGGTGGCACCTGCCAAATATATATTGGTAGTTTCTCTGTGGGGAGAAAACACTTGGAAATTTCTTTGCAATTCCACACCTTGGAGCATCCGTTTATACAGGCAATCATTAAGTGGTGCTGGTGCAGAATTTTGTTTCCATGAGCCAATAGGAAGGATCTGAGACCCTTGTGACTACCCAGTCATCTAAGACGGTGAGCATCCTACCTCATGTACTTGTCCCTACAGGTCTCCAGAAACTTTTCTATTTGGGTGGGGGTGATCCGGTCCAACTGGTACAGCACCCGGGGCTGGAAGAACAAAACCAAGTGCAGAGTTAGGGCTGGTACCTGAAAATACCTGAGTGTCCGCCCTTCCAGCCGGGGAAGGCCATTTACCTCTGTTGTGCCGTTATCATTGATGCCGTATTTATCTCTGGTTTTCTTGATCTTCTCAGAAACCCCCTTAATGAATTTCTTTATTTCCTGAGTGATTATACAGCAAATATCAATTAATTCAGATGATATGATGTGTTTTATAAACTTCAGTAATAGGCAAGCCCATCGTATCACTGAAATAGTGACAGCTAAATGTATACTTTAAGGGATACAACACGGATAAAGTTCCTACTACAAAATGTTTCCCCAAGGGATACAGCCAATCATCCACACCCTGGACACAGCGCTCACTGGTTCAGATGTTTCTAGGGCCTTTTTTCTCCAATGATGCTTCAGCAGTGGCCCACACCAGCCACTTTCCTGGCCCTGCCATGTCGCCCTTACACTAGGTAAGCCTTCTTACCTTCCGCTCTCCCTTTGCTCTCCTGGCATACACACTGCCTCCATTCACACAGCTCAGAGCAGGTAGAAATGCACTGTTATACTTAGTCTCTAGACTGATTAACTTTAGATTTTCTCCTGAAGTCGTTAAGATCCATTTAAAAACTAACAAGCTAAAGCATAGCTTTGCAGATATTATGTACATTTCAAAGGAAACACCCCCACACTCAGCTCCCTTACTCTCACCTCGGCCTCACCCCTTCAGTCTCCCGCTCCCTTCCCACACAATCAGAAATTTGGAAGGGTTCCTGGAAACCGCTCTCAGCTGGAATTGAATGAAACATCAGTATATTTGCTATTCCTGCTGTATTTAAGAACAGTACTCTCAAAGGACAAAAAACAAAAAAGGACGGAAGAACAGAACTTTAAGCCGCAGGATGGCGACAAAATGGAGCAAGGAAGGTGAGAAGTACATCATGAGGAGGGCAGCATTGGAGACTACAGACCTGAGGCAAAGTTTTCTGGCAACCCTCAAAGGGGAAAAAACCCGTCTGTTTTACAGCTGACAGTGTGTCTGTGAAATAAACCCAGCCTCATGGTCACTCCCAGAACCAGGACCAGCCGTCACCTCCTCCCGCGAGTGCTTACGGAGGGGTGTGCTGCGCGGTAAGGAACTGCCCCCTTCAGAGTGCTGCTCCCAGGGCGTCACACTCGATAGGACTGACTCAGCACACACCACAGAGCAGAGCCATCTCCCCGGGCATGACTCTGCCTAACAGGGACTATTCAAAGGCAGCATGCCCTGTGCCGCCTCACTTTTCCTCTGTGTCATCCGTGGAAAGAGCCTCTTCCACATTGCTGATTTCCTCCCCACCTTCTTGTCCAGCCGCTGCCGTATCCTTTAGGGCAGGGGTCCTCAAACTTTTTAAACAGGGGGCCAGTTCACTGTCCCTCAGACCGTCGGAGGGCCGGACTATAGTTTAAAAAAAACTATGAACAAATTTCTATGCACACTGCACATATCTTATTTTGAAGTAAAAAAAAAACAAACAAAACGGCAAAAACACCCGCATGTGGCCCGCGGGCCGTAGTTTGAGGACGCCTGCTTTAGGGCAAGCTCCTGAGAGCCCTCTTGGCTCAGATGCTGCTATTTGTCGCCAGGTGTTAAAGGTGCCCCACCTGTCGGTGCAGGGAAACTGGAAAGAGCCCGCGGCCGGGCACCTGGAGGAACTCTGCACACACAGTAGAGGGGACACACCTAAAACCACTCCCCGCTCAGGCACTGGAAACCAACCTTTAGCGGCCACCCACAGGGACCCGCTCCCAGCGGCTTTGCTGTAATGACTTACAAAGTTAGACGTTCTGGAGGTTAAAAAAAAAAAGGCTCATTTTGCAGAAATGAAAACTGAAATAAGCTACTAAGAATTCAGCTGAATCAACCCATGCATACTACAGGGAACTCACAACATGGCAAATGACAGGCGATTAATCACACGATTAACTAGCAGTTAGGTTCTCACACTCACACCGTAGTAGTCTGTGAGCAGGGGCACCAGCCTCTGGCAGGGCCAGGGCTCAGCGCCACTCAGCAGCCGCCTCCGCTGCCTCAGCTCTGGCAAGGCGAGGGCCAGGACACATCTCAGAGGCGCAGACAAATCTGTCTGGCCAGCGGATTTTGAACCCTCTTGGCAAAACCGAGTTCACCAGATTGTGAGCCACTGAAGGGCAAGGACATGTTTAGTCATCTTTGTGTTCCCAGGACCTGCACAGTGTATGACACAGTGCTGCTCACTGACTAAATAAACACCGAGGTCAGAGGTCACCCATTAACCCTTGTCAAAGACAAGCAAGGGGCCCGTCCAAAGTGACGCACAGGGAGGCCTGCTTGCCAGCCCTAGGATGAAGGGCTGTCGTCTCCAGGGCTGGCAAGCAGCCGAGTGCTGCTCGGGTTCAGCCCTTTATGCTCGGCAGTCGCAGCATGCGAAGTGCGTTACCTCGTTATATTTCTCATAGCCTGTCTCAGTTAAGGTCTTCAAGGACAAACAGAGAAATATGTAAGTAAATATAATGATGTAGAAAAACAAAATCGTAACTCTAACTTGTTAGTTAAAAAATCTATGGAAAAACATTAAAACAAAGGCACCCAGCCTAGCCATACTCTTGATTTAAACATATTACATTCTGTAAGATTCTTTTTCACCTTTCACTCCTCAACACATGAAAGGAAGAAGTGAAGCTTCCTTAACTGAAAGCATCCTTGCACTTTCACTCTGTGGCTTTTTAAAATGTTTTAAATATATTTTTACTGATTTCAGAGAGAGGAAGGGGAAGGAGAGATAGAAACATCAATGATGAGAGAGAATCATTGATCGGCTGCCTCCTGCACGCCCCCTACTGGGGACTGAGTGCGCAACCTAGGCATGTGCCCTGACCTGGAAATGAACCATGACTTCCTGGTTCATAGGGTGACACTCAACTACTGAGCCACACCAGCTGGGCATGGCTTTTATTTCTGATATACTGAAAGGGATACATTCCTGCCGATTTTTTGCTGCATTTGAATAACCAATCAGTACAAACAAGAAACGATCAGTTCCTGCATCCCTTTGCTTTTGATCATAACCACATAAAGAGAAAGGAGCTGCTTAAACGGGTCAGTGACATAAAAAAAACAAAAACAAACAAAAAAAACCCTTAAGAGTGTCCCCAGGTACCAGCTCCCCTGAAGAAAAAGGAGGGCAGACTCCAGGGATTTCTGATCCACACCGTAGTAGGAGAAAGAGAGATTTAAAAGGGTACTGAGACAGCCCCACTACCAATACAAATTATTGGAATTCAGAATGAACTAAGAAGAGCTGGTCCACAGGAGGGGTTACGCACAAATCAGTTCTCTAGCTAAAGCATTTTTCTTCTAATAGGAAAACACTTGTGTAAAAGCCACAAACTAAGAAAGATTGGGATAAATTCTTCACATTGGCTGCAGAGATTTTGCCTCAGCCATTCTTTAATTTTTTAAACAAAGAAACACTCTTACACAACCCCCCCATTTCATGAAAGTGCCCTGCTGGCCCTTGGCCACCACTTTCTGGTGACAGCCAGGTGGGGCGATCAGCACCGGAGCTTACCTGCAGGAAGCTGTCCTGGCAGCAGAGGAACTCGTGCTTCTTCATGATCGACTCGGTGCTCAGGACCAGTTCGTTTTTACTGAGCGCAGGCTCGCTCTGACACGGGAAGACTGCCTCAAGTGTTCAAAGGACAAAGTATGATGTGGCGGGGGCAACGGACAAGGGGGCAATATTAAATGAAAGAAGCTACAAGAGACAGGATACTTAGAGGGATCTTCTAGCAACCTGTGATGTTTTTCTCCTTCAAAACAAGTTTTAGATTCTACCTTTAATATGAAGGTGGAAACGGTAAACTGGTACTCCACTTACACAAAGACTTCTGGGTATTGTCACATTGCTCCCAAACTTCACCCCAACCCAGATTTGCATTAAAAATACAAATTGTTGTTTTAAAAAATTCCAAATATTTTAAGAGTGAAAATATTCCACCACCCTCAAGCTCACAGCATTTCCCCAAAGATGTAAGGGCTACATATCATCCTAATGCACAGGCAGACCACTATGTATCTGAATTCTCCTCCATGATGGTCTGCCTCTACCACAAACAGTGCTGGAAAACACTCTTGGCACTCTTAGGTCATTTCTGCAGGGCTGGCTCCTCTAAGAGGAACTATGGGAGCAAAAGGCACCCACATTTTAATTCAGAGCTATTCTAAATTATGTGAAATGTAACTGCTTTTCACACCCATGACTTATAACACTGGCCTGTTACATAGAAACAAAAGCCCTCTTCTACTGGCATTTGATGACTAACACTAGACTTTGAAATTGAGAAAATATTTTCCTTTAATATTGGAAAACTTATACAGAGTAACACAAAAGGAAAATACTAAGCCAGTAGTTGGGTAGATATGATTGAGCATTAAACTGTGTGTGATTTTCCAAAGGGCACCTCCATTCTAAGAACACTCCAACCCCAGATATAATACTAAATCTTACTTTGATGTTGTCCAGAACCCTTTTAAACTCCAAGGGCTCATCTTTTCCCTCCATAGCTGCGGGATCTAAGCCATCTCCCCCGTAAATGAACTGTATGATATCTCCCGTAGAGCTTCGGACTGTCAAATCATACTGTGAACAAAGATCTTCAAGGGACTTCACAAGCCTTCTCTAAAGGGAACGAAACAGAAAACAAAGACTAGTCACATGTGCAGAGGATGAGATTTCCAACTCTAAGTTTCAAGGTTACTAGCCCTTTAATCACATAAAAACATTTTATTAGAAATCCCTTAAAAAGATTCCCTTAACCCCAAGAACGAGGCCAAGAGTGCCTCACTAACCTGTCCAGTGGGATTTAGAATATGCCCAACCTCCAGCACTTTAGTGTGTTTTAGAATACCTGCAATTTAAACCCCATCTACCCTGAAGGAATATGCAAACACTGTTTTCCCAGCCTGCTGTGCCTCCTCTCTCTTTCTCCCTAAGGTATAAATTAATGCAACAGCTTTGCATTTCTAAACACAACTTAATCTCGGACCCCCATGGACTTCAATATGAATTACAGAGGATCAGGTACAGACCCTCTTCTGGGACAGGGGAAGGAGAACAGGGCCAGCATTGTGTCTGAACCAGCAGGCAGCGGCCATTTCTCAAATCTGCTTAGGGAACACCTTCCCCCAGCAGAACCCACTGCAGCAGCAATGTGACAGTGGCTCAGTGAATTAGGGAGAAAGAACTCTTCCTCCAGGCAACTTCAAAACAAAAATCCCTCCTGCCAGAACCAATTTGTTCTAGGTTAACACACTGCTCTGGGAAATCCATATTCTACTCCAAAAGGTAAAGACAAAAAATAAAGTCAAAAGACATTCTGGCAAGAGTGGTAAAAGCATTTCAGTCCTTGGGCTTTTGACAAAAGCAGCACACTCCAAAAGTGAAGGGCAATTTCCCATCAAAAGATGATTAAAAGGGAAGTATCAGTAATGACACACCACACGAGGTACAGAAGCAGGTATAGCAGTAGGTGTCTACTGGCTGGAGCCGATTTCACCCTCAGCGGCCTTGTTTGTCTGGCCCACTTGTTCACATCTCTGGATTAGCAGCCCTGGTTCCCAGTTTGCAAAGGGCCATGCTTCTCAGACTGGCATCCACAGTGGGAGACAGAGGACACAAAGCTACAGCGAGTTCATGGTCCAGCAACTTGAAGTGTTAACTTTACTTGGTATTATAAGTAGGTAAAAACATTAAAATTAAACAAACAAACATATATTACTAGTACAGAGAAGAAATGAAAATTAGACTGGAAAAAAAAACAACAAAACGAAACAAAACAAAATCCCTTGCTAAGGATTTTTTTCCCCCCCCAGTCTATGGAAGAACAAAGCAGGAATGTTTCCACTCCTCTGCAGCAGGGGCACAGGAAACCCTCCAGTTTAAATGAACCCCTGGACCTGTTATCCTAGCCTGTACACACAGTGGGGAGCCTTCCCTCCCAGCTCCCCTGTGGGCACCAAAATGCCAAAATAGATTCTTGGAGTCCATTAGATGATACTAGTAATGAGTTACACACATAGCTGCAAAGTGAAGCAGAGTCCTCTCAATAGACAGGAGGTACGCACTGCCACGCCCACTTGTGTGCATTAGGAAACAGAGGCTCAGTGAGAGTCAATTGTTATGTCCCAGGATGCACATTCTCCTCCCATAGAGCCTTGCAAACTGTGTCTCTGGCCTGGTCTTGATCATTCGAGGTACACAGGATTTGGAACATTAACATTACCCTTTTTTGTTAATTTCTTCTGTTTCTGAATTTTTCCTTTTTATGACCAAGACTGGGTATATTTTAGCTCATGTACAAAATATGTAAACACTCAGCAGTCAAAATCCAGAGCTCTGTCCTACTCTGTTGTCAATGGCCTACATTTCTTCAATTACCTGCATGTATCCCGTTTCAGCTGTCTTTACGGCTGTGTCGACTAGACCTTCCCGGCCAGCCATTGTGTGGAAGAAAAACTCAGTTGGTGTCAAACCAGAATAAAAGCTATTAGCCACAAAGCCTTTGGCAGCTGGGAGCTAAAGAGAGGTAGAAAAAAAAGAAAAATCAAACAAAAAAAAGTTCAGGGTCCACCATTCCAAAACCCATTCACATCAGAAAATGCCACACCTTCCAGCTAGAACTCCCTGGCCACTGCACTCTCCTGAAGTGGCGGGCTTTGTATACTCTTCCCTAAATGAGAAATAATTTGGCACAACCCATTCTTACCAGAGACAAGGAGGGTGAGGTCCCCGCCAGGGCTGGTGCTGGTGCCAGTGGCAGGCAAGTGGCTCAGGAGAGAAAACCAAAGCCTGGGCTGCCATCCCTAGAGCAGGCGGGCAGCCAAGGACCTCGGAGGGCACTCGCTGACTGCAGCAGCCGGCCCGTTTCCTGGGAAGTAGTGACTCCCTTAAAGACATCCTTCCTGGGCCAGGCCTGTCCACCTCCAGAACATAACATAACATAACCATGGGCTGCTAATGTTTACGGGGTTCACTTGGGGTGCTGGAAATGTCCTAAAATTAGATGATGGGGATGATCACACCGTCATGTGAATATACTTACTAAGTCACTGAACTGTACACTTTGAATGGGTGACTATGACATGTACAGTGTATTTCAGTGACACTGTTAACAATACACACATGTGTAAAGCACCATGTGAAATGGCCAAATAGCCTTTGGTCTGGATAGGTCTATGCTCCTTAGAGGACAATTGAGATGAACAGACCAACCTCCTGCTTCCTTACTGTGTTTAAGGGGCAGCTGGTGGACTCAAAGACATTTCTAGGCAAGCAGACTTCCCGAAGCCTAATCTAGCACTGGCCCAGGGACCGAGAAGTCTGGATGCCCCCGGCCTCTCCTCCAAATTAGTCAGCTGCCCTACAACTCTGAGCCTGACACGCACAGGCAGATACCATTCCAGCAATCACTTATCTGCCTGACCTCTGGTGAATTCTGACCAGGGGCAGAGGACCTGCCTTGTTCCTGGGGCTACCTGATACAAAGACTCCATACATCTCAGGACAGCACTGCTGTCTGCCTAGGAGGGGCTGAACAGAAATACTGCAGTTCCAAGTGGCAGGAGCTGTTGGGCTCCACACCCAGAATTTACTGAGGGACCAAATCTACTTTAAGTTCTGTAACTACAGGTTTAACAGTTGTCTGCCCCTGAGTCCCAGAACCACCTCAGCACAGGTCTGCCTCTCTCTGCTTACATTAGCGCCCAAACCACAAGGCTAATAGAATTCAGAAGACATTTAAAAGCTGAGTTTGAGAATTCCAGAGGGAGAACCTGAAATTTCTTGGTTGGTTTAAGTGTGGTTTATACTATTTAAAAATCCTTATACTTTTATGTAAATCTCCCCAAAATAAGCAAACAGATTGAATATATATATATATTCATTCTGATTACTTAATTTGGACGGGAACATGAAATCCTCCTCCTCGGAGAGGAACTTCAAAGGGGGCATTGTCCAAGCCTTACAGCTCTGTTTTAACAAGGCTCCTTCTACGCGACCCGGTTGGGTTGAAGAGGCAAGAACGACCCTGAGCAGTGCCCGCCCTTGTATGTTGGTTGGCAGCTGCAGGGCTCAGTTACTCTCTTCTGCACTGCAGATGGCTGTCCTTAAGTTCTGCCTGACCCTCCACTGCTTACCTTTGAGTGTTTTTCAAAGTGAGGCAAGGACCTGTTTTCAAAGCCATCTGGCACTCGGGAGCCACTGATGGCTTGCTGTCCCACACAGGCAATCATCTGTGATATGTTAATGAAGGAACCTGGGGAAGCAGGTCAGGAATGTAACATCATTTACTGAAATAACACTAACTGAAGTGCGAGCAGATCCTGGAATAAAACAGCTCGTAATGCAGCCCAGCCCCTTCCCCGCAGTAAGGTCACAGCCTAGGGGAGAGCTCGGTAACAGGGAAGGGGGGGCGAGGGCTAGAGGTGCTCGGGAGCAGCGGGCATGTCAGGGTTGGAGGCAAGACTTCAGGTGCCTCTTCAAGAGCAACCAGGTTAGACTTCTGGAGGACATTATGACTTAGACATAAAACGGGGTAGGAGGAGGAATCCCAAAGTGGGTGGGGGAGTGGGAAGCAAAGACACAGGAATGGGAAAGGGTGAGGCATGTACAAGGAGCAAAAAGTAGAATATTGGGGTTAAAGGCAGCAAAGTTAAAGAATTTGAACTTCATCTGTAAAAAATTTTCAGAAATAGGGGAAGCATGGAGGTTTTGAATTTGAGCACAGTAGCATGAAACCTAATGTTTTAAGGCCCTGGGTAGGTGTGAAATTAAAAGCATTTTGCTTCATCACTAAATACTACATATTATTTTTCAAATCCCTAGCTTTTTAAAAGTTATTTTAAAGTTGCTCAAAACACCCTCAAACTGAGAAACCCACACACATTACCAAGAAGTTCCTCTAGAATAATAAACTCCCCAAAATGTAAATAGTTCTTTTTCTATATACAGCTGACCCCTGAATAACGTGAGGGTGAGGGGCATCAGCTGCCTGCAGTCAAAAATCCATATGTAACTGAAGTCAGCCCTCACATACGTGGATTTCCAACCGTGGATCAAAAATACAGTTGATTTTTTGTGTTTTAAAAACAACATATGAGTGAACCTGATTTAAAAAGACATGCTTTTATAAACAAAAGGTCTATTTGAAATTATGATCCCTACATTTTCCAGCACAGAACCAGCCAGTCCATATGGAGAATACGGCCAGTCCACATGGACAGTCCAATGATGCGGCGGTCAGAGCACGCACCTTTGGAGCCGCACAGAGCCATGGTGAGGGGGCTGTTGCTCTTGTCCAGCTCCCGGAGGCAGGCGCTGCCCGCATGGTCTCGGATCACCGACAGCTCCTTCAGGATCAGAGCCTGGTGGGAGAAAGGGAGGTGTGGGCGTCACCCGCACTGGCTCTGCTGACCACAAATGTACAATTTAAGGAAATGTGAAAAAATTCAAGACGTCAGATTTCCAAAAGATAGAGGTTTCAGATTCTTGGAAGACCAGGATGCCCTTTATGTACAGACCAACATCTTCCACAGGTTCCAAATCAGTGTGTGAGGTAAAGAGGATTAGTAACAAAACCCCGAGCCACCCTTTCAATGGCAGTGAGGAGAATGCGCGTGGCTGTGCGCACAGAACCATATGACACACATCAGCAAGTCTATCGCTGTGCACACACATGCCTGAGTAAATGTGCACAGTGGAAGACAATGCCTGTACTATTTATAAAATGTGTCTAGTTTTTCTTGCCAAGAACACATTTGAACTCCCACAGTGAAGCGTGCGATGAGGTGACTCCGCTGGAATGCTCCAGTCCTCCAGCTCATCCACACTGTCCTTCCTCAAGCCCCAACTCAGGAGGCTGTCACTCAGGGTCACGGTTCCAGTAAAAGTGAGTGCTGCTGCGGCCTCAAGTAATTCTCTAGATGAGAACCTCCCATTTTCCCCCCTCGCCCCCTTTTTCAGACTTAAGTGAGATTAAGACTGAGCTAGTAAGGGTGACTACCTCCCACAACCCTGCTTTAAAAATTCACTTCATCAGAAAACTTCTTACTGCTTAAAGAGCCCTTCCTCTGGAGAACCAGGCAAACCCCGGTGTAGACAGACTGCTGACCGGCTGCTTCAGAGAACACGCAGGGCTCTCAAAGGATCGTTGCGATTCTGACTCTGACATGTGCTGGTCCTGTTCTCAGCTAACCTAGTTTCAAAGGGGGCGGAGGGGCAGCACTCTGGTACATGACTCTTGACATGAATTTCCCATCTTCTGTACCCAAGTCTCTTCCAAAGACCATCCATTTAAACAGTGGCAGTGCCAGCCTCTAGGCGAAGGTTGTGGGAAACAGGGCAGAAGCACTTTACCAGCTCCAGAAGGGCCAAGTGTGATGTCTGAACACAAGCAGCCCCGTGTGGCCAAATGAACAGATAGGGCTGTGTCTTCATCACCTAGAATGTGACAGCTGAGAGGGACGTAAGGGGCCTGACCGAAGGCCCTCCCCTCATTAAACACACACAAGCAGCACAGGGCCAAGACGAGGCTGAAGCCACTGCCTTTGCGTCCCTCTCCCTGCTGCCACCTTCTCTCTATGGCTGATGCACATCCCAGGAGCACATAGCGGAACTGACCGCCCGAAGAGCCAGACTCACCTCCAGCGTCTCCTCCGCAGTGCAGCCAGGCTGCTGCTGCAGCTTGCCCGTGTTGAGGGCTTCGATGTACTCATCACATTTTTTGTAGCCAGCGTTCAGCAACTCATACTTGGCCTTTAGCAGCCCTTGACCAGGTGTGACGTCACCAATCCCAATTGAGAATCCACGGTTTGCTGTGGAATAGTTGATAGGTAAAATAAGAAGAGAGAGTCATGGATGTCAGTCAAACTACTATGTGGAAACAAGTTTATACCTTCAGAGAATCTGTCATAATTAAATTACATTAAAAATTACTGTATCAAACAAGCAAAAAACTTACTGTATCAGTCCCTAGGGAGTGACACAATCCAGACTAAGACTCACTTCTCTCAGAGATTACAATTTAGTGGGAGCACGGTATGTCCCACCTACCTATGGAACATCTGACTTCTGGTTCTCGAATAGCATCATAGGGACTTAGATTCTGCCCCGTGCCCCCAAATTCTGGTTTCTCTTTTCAGGAATCATCCCAAAACACAGAGAGCAAGACACAAATGTAAACTCCACCTTGACGGAACTATGCACCATCAATAACCCTAGCCCCAATATATGTAGGAAGTGAGCAGATGGGAGGTTGGGAGTAGGATGCCTAGATGTGGCTATGGAAATGAGGCCCAATGGAAAGGCTCAGAAGCTAGATCACCTCCAATGCTTTTTGGAAAGCATAATGTTTAGCTTGGAATAGATATGCTTTTCTCTGTGTGTGTGTATGTGTGTGGGGTGAGAAGGGGGATGAAACAAGGCTCTGCAGATGCTAGAGCTGGTGTATGTGTTGGAAACAGAGAAGCCCAGTGTAAAGTCTGCACAAAAAGCAGGCCCAGGGCCTTACCCCTGTGGGAGATGGGAGCTTACTACCCAAACAAATGGAAGTAGAGAGATTCTGGACTGGGGGATTCTGGGTGCAGACAGATGGGGATGGCTACAATCAGGCACTGAGGGAAGGTCTTCATAGTCCATGGCGAAGGTTCCTTAGCCCCTTTCCCTGTCCAGCTCCCAGAATCCCAGCAGCCAGGTCTCCATCCTAGGGAAGGAGGTTGAGATTGAAAGACGTCTCTGGAGAAACCAAGTCTCTCTGGAGAAAAACATTACTAAGAGGGATATTGGGTAGTTCCTCAATCAAAAAGCTGGTTTCCAGCTCAATTAATAAACTGAGAGATCTATCAGCCAATCAGCTCCATTTCCAATCAGTGTTTTTGTGCCTCACTCATAAAATATGAAGGACAGCCAGAGAACCAGATATTTGAGGAAACTCATTACCAAGAAATACAGAAGACAGTAAACACACAGAAAAAAGAAACTAAAAGAATATTCAGGGAGTAAATAAAATAAAACTGAGTAATATTCTCTCACAGTGATAGAGAGGATATATCTGGGGAGCAAGAATAGGAAGCTTTGCCTTAGCCTGTTTGGCTCAATGGATAAAACATCGGCCTGCAGATTGAAGGGTCCCGGGTTTGAGTCTGGTCAAGGGCCTGTACCTCGGTTGCAGGCTCCCGGCCCTGGCTGGGGACATGCCAGAGGCAACCAATTGATGTGTCTCTCTCACATCAGTGTTTCTCTCTGTCTCTCCCTCTCCCTTCCACTTTCTCTAAAAGGCAATAGAAAAAATATCCTCGAGTGAGGATTTAAAAAAAAAACACCAGGAAGCCTTAAGAAAAAAAGAGCCTGGCCAGTGTAGCTCAGTGGTTGAGCATCAACCCAGGAATCAAGAGGCCACTGATTCGACTCCTGGTCAGGGCACATGCCAGGGTACATGCCAGAGTTGTGGGCTTGATTCCCATAGGAGGCATGCAGGGGCAGCTGATCAATGATGTTTCTCTCTCATCAATTTTCCTATCTCTCTATCCCTTCCCTTCCTCTCTCTCTAAAAAAAAAAAAATCAATAAAAACATTTTTTTTAAAAAAAGAACTACCTGAGGATAAAACTGGTTGGAAATTAAATATATGATAGTGAAAAATAGGTTTAAATCAATAGAAGTGCTAAAAGATAATATGAAATCAGAAACAAAAAAATAAACAAGGAAAAGAAGATTAAATCAGAGAGAGAGAGTCAATTCAGAAGCTCTAGTAGGTAATTAATAGAAATGCCAAAAAGAAAGAACGGAGGAAGTAAAGGAGAGAATATTATCAGAAAAATAATACAAGAAAATTTCCAGAACTGAAGGACAAATGATTGTAAATTAAGAGAGTTTAAAGAGTGCTCAGCACAATGAATGGTAAAATACCCATACCACCAAAGATGTACCATTATGAACTTTCAGAATGCCAAAACCAGAGAGGATTCTTAGTATTTCCAGAATAAAAAGACAATTCAATACAAAAATTTGGGTATAAGAATAGAAATATACTTTAATAACAACTCTGGCAGCTAGAATAGAATAGAATAAAGAAATATCCTCAGAATCCTGAGGTTAAATAATTTTCAATTGACAATTCCATACCCAGCCAAAGAATCAATCAAGTGTAAGAGTAGACTAAAGATGTTTGGGGGCAGTAAAGATCTCTTGACTCATGGCATGCTCAAAACATGAGCAAACACAGAAAATAGAACAGTGCCAGGGTAGTAGGGAAATACTGAGAAATCTGGTAGGGCTGAATCATGGAAGGCCCAGAGGGTACAGTGAGTGCATAGGAACCTTGGAAGCAGCCCACACAAGGCCCTTTATGTAACACAACCCTATCTGGTAGGCAACGGGGAGCCCTTATAGATTTGAGAAGAGACTGAAAAGCAATGCAAATGTGCCACCCAATGAGTCAGTATCACATTCATTTCACCGAGGAAAGCATAATGTTTAGCTTGGAATAGATATGCTTTTCTCTGTGTGTGTATGTGTGTGGGGTGAGAAGGGGGATGAAACAATAGCAGAAGAAACCCCTAAAACCCAGCAAATACAGCATATAACGAGGATGCTGAGATACTCACAGAGGTAGACAGGAGCCAGCCTGGCAAGCCTTGACATGGCATCGGCAGCTTCATTCTGTCCCCAGTCTCGCAGCAAAATGTAAAAAATATTGTTCTTGGATCCGGATCCCAGTGTTCCTTTGTCCATGCTGCCACTCATCAGCTCACTGTTCTGGATAGTGACGTCTGCAAGGGTAACAGTGACTATGCATGTAACAGACAATTAATATACCTTTCTTCGTTCCAAAAAGCATTGGAGGTAGTTGAGAAAACTTGTTCCCATATTTAAAGTTAAAGCAGAGCAAATAGACATTCTCCTCAAAAAGAGATATCTAGTGTCTTTTAAAAAGCATTAAAGGCCCAATTAGTTACCTTACAGTCCTAACTCTGAAATGTACTAGTTGACCCTCATTCTCTTCATCTGTGAACTGTGAAAGGCAGTATCAAGCACTTGCCATCTCTATGTCATGGGGATATTTTGGGCATCAATGACATCGTGCATAGCAAAGTGCTTTGTAACCAAAGTGTAGAGCACTGTGTTATTCGTCTAAGATATTGGAAACCAACAGGGGCACCATCATGAAGAGCTTATACAACCAAAAGAAGTGAAATTCTTATCCAGAAATAAACAAAACACAATCCAAAACATCAAGCTAGCCCTAGCTGGTTTTGCTCAGTGGATAGAGCGTTGGCCCACAGACTGAAGGGTCCCGGGTTTGATTCCGGTCAAGGGTATATACCCAAAAAACAAGAGGCAAAATGAAAGAAATTGCATTAAATGGCAGGCTCGATCCCCAGCCCTAGTGTGTGTGTGTGGGGGCAACCAATCAATGTGTCTCTCTAACATCATTGTTTCTCTCTCTGTGTCTCTCTCTCCCTCCATTCTACTCTCTAAAAAAAAAAAAAAAAAAAAATCAATGGAAAATATCTTTGGGTGAGGATTAAAATAAATAAATAAATGCTTTAAGAAGAAAAACCCAAAATAAAACAACAAACCAAAATATTTAAAAATCCTGGGAGTATATTTTCAAAGTAATGACTATAAATCTGAGAAAAATCAATGCTCTACAAAACATCTCTACCTTCATTACAAGACAGTAGAAACCTTGACCTTCAGAGAGACTCCACAGAGTCCTATAGATCCATTTCCTGTCACAAGGCCTTGCTAGCAAAGCCCATTCTTGTAAGCAGCCTAAGATAAACTAAGGAGCTCATGCCAGAAAGGAAATGATGGCTTGATGGCACTGGTCTGTAGACCAAACTTTGAGCTGCATTCGTCTACATGACTCAGTTGGCTTGTACTTACTAGTAAATAAATCTCACTGTTACATCTGATCTTCATGTTATCAGAAAATTTACTAACCAGGTGAGGCAGGGAAAAAACTTCATATTTTTTGTTATATGTTTTAGTCATACTTTTAGTCAATGAACACATTTTTTGAACATAAAATAAGAAATTATATGCCTTAAATAATGAGACTCTGGTTGATGAAAAAAAAAACCAACAAAAAATAACCCCAAAAAACAAAAGAGGCAGAATAAAATAAATTGCATTAAATGACAGAAACTAAACCAATGTCACCTCAATAAATTTAATTAAGACAAAAAAAAAAAAAAAGACAGAAACCAGTCACCTAAGACAAAATGCATGTGGAGAAAAACATTCTAATCACTGGCCCATGTGTCTACAGGATCTCTACCTTAGAGAAATAGAAAATCACATCTAAGCCTGGCCAGCATGGCTCAGTGGTTGACCATTGACCTATAAACCAGGAGGTCATGGTTCAATTCCCAGTAGGGCACATGCCCAGGTTGCGGGCTCAATCCCCAGTGGGGGGCATGCAGGAGGCAGCCAATCAATGATTCTCTCTCATCATTGATGTTTCCATCTCTCTCCCCCTTTCCCTTCCTCTCTGAAATCAATAAAAATATATTAGAAAACAAAACAAGAAAATCCTATCTGAGAGGAGAATCATCAGCTACATTTCCCTGAAGAACAAATTTCCTGCCTCAGGCTAAGGCCTTAGAGAAACGCTGAATTTGCTTTTCTGACTCCCCGCTCCCCCGTTTGCTTTAACTCACAGGAATCATTGACACAGAGGTCTTCTCCTTTGCCACAGTACTGCTTGCCCTTGGTTCGAAGGTTGGCCCTCACTGGATTGTCATCACTAGGTCTGAGGATGACGCTGAAGATCTGCTTTCCTGTCCACAGGGTGACAGGCTGGAGGAGGAAAGGAAGGCAGAGCATCAACTGGCCAAGCCTGGTCTCAACCACCTTTCATGTAAATAAGACAAGACTACAGCAATCACATGCAAACCCAGCACTGGCTCGGGTACATCCATACGGGCGTATGGGGATGGACACGCACACACACCTGTGTACATACACACATAGCTCCTGCACAAACCTTTAATATTGTAGGAGGCGGGAGACGAACTTTAATTTTCTCATCCTTGCCCACCAGTATTGAAGCAATGATTTGGCATGCCTTGGCTCGGTCAAAGAAAGTGTCCTTAAGAGTAAGGAGATAGGCACCTAAAAGTGTTAACACACACACATGAAGGAATGAAACTGAGAAAATCACATTTCAATTTTAAAACTGAGGTTCCTACCAGCATCTCCTACTGATGTTTTTATCTCTCTCTCCCTCTCCCTTCCTCTCTGAAATCAATAAAAATATATTAAAAATAAATTAAATAAATATGGACTATTACTAAAAAAGTGACAAACCATACAGCTGCCTACTGGCTCTCCCCTCCAGCTAGAATTTGGCTCCATGAGTGAAAGGAGTTGGATTTACTCACTGCTGTATCCCCAGGGCTTAGAAACATGTTTGGTCTACGCAGGAGCTCAACAAATGCTTGTTGAATCAATAAATAATCAACCATTACAAAACATTTCCAACAGGTTCACAGTTAAACTTAGTAAACAAACAACAGAATTAAACACAGGCAATTAAATAGCTTTGCAAGTTCTCATATAAAACCATTGTGAATGAGAACCATTGTTCCACAGTCTCCTTTTAAGTGAATTTCACAAACCAACCTGTTAGAAAATCCTGAATAGCAGCAATTAGTGGTTCTCCGTTCCTTGGGGTTACAAGATTTGCTTTAGTCTGAAGGAAAAATGGATACAGTAAGTTAGCCATCCTTGGAGGTATGATGCAGTCCAAAGATCTGCATGCCAAGGCTGAGAAATTGAAGCCAGGGGCCTTAAGCCCAGCTGTGTTACTAATTTCCAGTTCCTCATCTGTCGAGCAGAGAAAAGAAATACCAGCTAGATAGACCTCAGAGGTTCCCACCAGCACTAAAGTAAAATACCGAGTTAAGTTGTCTTGGATTCCTGTAAAGAACTCTACCATCCAAGACTTTATTGTTTTTAATAAATGCACTTCTCCAAAGAAATTCACTTCTACGAATGAGTAGTACTGTGTCATCTTTGAAGTGAATCAATTCCACACTTCTTCACAATGATGGCAGAACTGTTCAATTTCTCTTGAGACAAAAAGTTCTAACAACAAACAATTTAGCAACAAGATTTAACTAAAATTCAATGAGTGCCACATTGGGCAAAAAAGGAAGCTGTTGTCCAACACATGGGTAGGTTTACGGAAGGTTCTGTGTCAGAGTGCACTGCGCACTTGCGGGTATTCTGGGCCTCCTCACCCACAGTGAAAGGCCCTCCAAGGCAGAGACCTTGCCTGCCTTCTTCTGAACCACTACCCAGAGCAGTGATCCGCACCTGGGCAGGAGACAGCTGCTCACTTCTGGTTAAGAGAATTTCTCTGGGGTGGATAGCAAGTGGTCTGGGTGGGAGCAGGGTGCGCAAGCCCATACGTGCACATTTTGGAGAAGTTTCCTGGGCAATTTGGGCCACGTTTAAGCTAGAGCCCCACCTGCTCCACGGGGACAGGACTGCTGAATCAGTGCAGTAGATCAGCAGTCGCCAACCTTCTCACAGAAACTGAGGGATTTGTCCAAATAGTAATTATGGATTCTTCCACCCAATATCCTTGAAGCCTACGTTTTAGTGTTTTCATTTTTAACAAATGAAATATGTTGTTATAACAAAATGTCTAACAAAAAGGATCTATAATAGCAAAGTCAATGACAAAGTCTAACTGTTTGGCTGCAGGCTGATACTATTATCACTAGTTACATTCTAAACATTACTTTTTAATTACAAAAATAAGATATATCCATTATTAAAAAATCTAAAAATATAGACCATAAAAAAAATCAAAACTCAATGTGTCGAACTGCCAAGCAAAAACAACTACTGTTTTAAGACTTTGTATATAACCCTTCCAACTTTTTGCTATAAACATTTTTACAAACTTACAGGCAACTACTTATCAAACAACTACGTATACAACTATGTCATCATTTTTAAGAGAACACAAAGGGTTTCGTTGTATGGATGTGACATAATTTAACAAAATCAATTTCCCGCCCCCCTGGGCATTGCTTGTGTTGTGTGATTGCAAATAATTTTGCAAGTCTAATTACTTCCTCTGGAGAGCCTCCTAGAAATGAGAGTGCCAGTCAGGAAGAATGACTGTACTGACCTATTCACCCTTTGACTATAGGAGCGCAGAACAAGAACTCATTCATGGCTATCCATCCTCCACCAACCACGTACCCATCAACCATCTTGTCCTCTCATATCAACCACCAATTCCCAACACAGCACTCATCACCATTGCTACAGACACTGAGGCACAGGAGAAAACAGGCTAAGTTCTTGCTTCCCCAAGTGGAATTGTACCACAGGGCCTTTGCAGCTGCTGCTCTTCTGCTTGAATTACTCTTTCCCTGACAGACCCACTGATCATTCTCCCACTTCTTTCAGAACCTGGTTCATATGTTACTGTTCTCATGGTCCTCCCAGACTATCCTAAAACAGGACCGCCTTCATGCTCTTTCATCCTTACACTGCCTGATCCTTTTCTTCCTAGCACTTACAACCACCTGATATTTTATATTTGTTACTAGAGGCCCGATGCACAAAGATTCGTGCAAGAATAGGCCTTCCTTCCCCTGGCTGCCCGCACTGCCTTTGCTCAGGCCCGGAGCTGCCTTTCCGCCTTCGCTCCAGCCTGGATCCGCCTTTCTGCCTTCGCTTGGCCCGGAGCCACCTTTGGCCTCTCCCCTTGTTGCGTCAATTTGCATATTCCCTCCTTATTGGCTGTGGGCACCACCATCTTTGTCATGGAGTTACAGCAATTTGCATATTCCACCTTTATTAGATAGGATTCTCTCTCTCTCTCTCTCTGTTCAAATAGGAAGAAAAGCAAGAACTTGACTTCCCCACTCACTATGTTCCTAGAAGAGTGCTTGGCACACAGTAATGCTCAATCAGCATCAACTAAATATTTTTAATAGGCTGAGAAGTCCAGAGAAATAATTCAAAAGAAGACTCTAAATGCACAAAGATGGCCCTTGAGGGACTAATCCTCAAAACAAAACAAGAAAAGCACCTTACATTTTCAACACCAGAGGGAAGATGAGTCATGGTGTGCTAACGTGGTGAAATGCTGTAAAGCCATTATGATCAATCATGAGGACTCTACAGCAAGTGGGTATTTATAATATGTTAAGCAGAAAAAAGGAAAACAAAGGCTATTTAACCATGACAACCATCTATATTCATGGATAAGGAACAAACTGATAGAGGTGGAAATAAAAAAGCTGTGAGGTGTAGAAACTGTACCTTTTTTAAATAACTTCCATTACTTTGCTAGAATGTTTGAATAATAAGAATCAATGTTTCAAAAAAGTTGAAGACTTCAGCCTATTTTAGCACATAAATTTCTCAGAATTATTAAATTCTCCAAAGAATAATTTAAACATGTATAAACAATACATGATAAATTAAATATTTCCTTTATCAGAAAAGATATGTCACCCAGCTAGAGTGGCTGAGTGGTTGAGCTGGATTGATTCCCAGTCAGGGCACATGCCTGGGTTTGCAGGTTTGATCCCCAGCAGGGGGCATGCAGGAGGCAGCCAATCGATGATGTTTCTCTCTCATCGATGTTCCTACCTCTCTATCTATCCCTTTCCCTTCCCCTCTCTCTAAAAATCAATAAAAACATATTAAAAAAACACACAAAAAGATATGTCAACTCCTGCCATGAAGAACTCTAGCAAAGGCTACGAATGTAGCCCCTGCTTCCTATCCCACCAAATCCACACAGACTTTAACATTTAATAGATCTGCTTGCAGAACCTAATTGCCTTTACCTCAGAATCACCCTAAACCAGTGGTTGGCAAACTGCGGCTCGCGAGCCACGGTTTGCCGTTCTGTTGACTAATGAGTTTGCCGACCATTGCCCTAAACCAAAATAGATTAGAAGCATCATATCAGAATTAGTATTTTTGGAGGAAGGAACACTTAAAACTACAAGATACATCCGATCATAATACAGAAAACTAGAATACTAGAAAAAAGAAAGACCTAAGTTCTAAAAACCCAACAGGTGGGGCCGTTAAGTTTAGGAGGGAAGAGCCTACCTAGCAGGCACCGGGGACACTGTGCTATGGCGGGTTCAGGAGCGAACAGCACACACAGTGCAAGCGTTAGAGCCCAACTGTGACTCCTCAGGACCAGGCACCAGCCTCTCATCACCGGACTCCCCTGGCACCGAATGGGCACGCCTACCCGCTAACCATAAAATGGTGATACGAGTCATTACAAAAACGACTGTTTAGTGTGCCCTTCAGAAGACAAAGAAGTATTGCTACATTTTGGGAAGTTTCCATTCAGAATATTCAATACAATATATCGGTGCTTAAAGAATCTTTAGCTACTAGAAAATCCACGTATGCAGAACCATCTTTTCCCATGATACCCAACAGCCGATTGCTATGCTCTCTCATCTTTTCATAAATAGTGCTCACATATACATTTTCTCTCAGGAACCCACATTATAGGTCAGGAAACATCAACTCCCCCCAATAAGCCCCTATTACAGACACTAACTCACTTACATACTAGAAGGTGTTTCCCAAAGAGCCCGATCCCCTTTCCTACCCTCACGGAGCTGTAAGCTGGGCTGCACCACCCTACGTACCCCCATTAGAACAAGGGCCTCTGCTTTAGCTTCTTCTGTTTGTGGAAGATGAAGATTCATCTCATCGCCATCAAAATCCGCATTGTAGGGTGTACACACACACTCGTTAAATCTGAAGGTCCGATGGGGCTTGACCCTGGCCTGTGGAACACAAAACAAGAGGAGGGCTTAGTCATTGATCCAAAGCTTCTTAGTTATTAGAAAATGGCTTCATGGAAAACCGGAAAATGTAGATTAAGGAAATAAACCTCTAGGGTGTTCTGTCGAGTGACACATGTCACCTGTGGACTCACCACGGCCAATGTAGGGAACTTGTTTGACCGCTGGAGGCAAACACCAGCACTGGAGCCACATGAAGGCCCCGGCCCATGACATCACAGTTTGATATCAGTAAAATTTATGGCAGTTGATTAAAACACACAGACTACATAAACCCATGAGTTTATAATGACAATGAAGGAAGGAAAATCCAAAATAAGCAAATAAAGAATCTAAAACAACCGAATGGGAAGTAACTGAGCACCAAGTTTTTACTTCCCAAACTGACAATAAAGGAAAAGGAATTAGGTATGTAGGCCGCTTTTCCTTTAAGAATTGTATTTCTAGACAAGCAGCCAGCTCTAGTTTTTTAGTACAAGGATCCTTTGTATTAGATGTGAAATAAATGATAAATCTCACCACTTTGCAGCCCTAATGAAATAATGTAGGCAATGATCATAGATGAATGAAACTATTAGAAAAAAGGTTGATGAGGAACCTTTCAAAGAAGACATCAGATGACTCCTTATACTTTTCAGCTTAATAAGAGTGGGACATTCAGATAGCATGTGCCTCCTCAAATAAGCCCTCCTGGAAGTAGCCCGCACCACCCACAGCCATTCTTGTCAAAAAGTTGAACCTGCATCTGATCACGTCTTGGGAGCTAATTTCCAGTTTACAGAAATACAAGGAAGAACGAAGAAACACTTAACTCCATACCTATACAAACTGAGAACATGGGACACTCTCTATGACAAATAACATGGTTTTTTCAACAATGACTTTACAATTTAAAAAAGGAGGGAGGACTGTTCCAGATCAACAGAGACCTTAGCTATGTATCATCCAAATGTAACATGTAGACTCCGCATCCTGATCTGAACAAACTAGCTGCAAGTTTGTTGAGGCTCTGGGGGAATCTGACTGTGAACTGGGCACTAGACACTGCCAGAGAGTGACTGTTCATTTTGTGAGGTGTGACAATGGCACTGTGGTTACTGTGTACGCCTTACACAGTAAACTGAACGCACACGGAAAAAGACAGGGTATCTGGGTTCATCAAAGAAAAAAGGAAGATATGCAAGTGAGGCCAAATCAAGAAAACTGAGTGAAGAGGCTGGGAATATGAGAGTTCACAATAGAATTCTTTGAATATTTAAAAATATTCAAACAAAATATTTCTTAAAAAAAATGTTCCAAAGCTAAGCAGAAGCTCCTAGAAAAGGAGGGCTTCTGTTTCCCCCTAGATCCCATAATCATATCCTCATAAATCATAAACTGCTGCTTGGTATTTCACTGTTAAGGTAAAGACTGATGCAATATATTCACAAACTACTGAAAAACGGAATCCAGAAAAACCCGACTTTCAGAGCCTGTTTAAACACTGTTTACAAATGCTCATGGTTCAATGGCTTTGAAGATAGGAGAATTGATGAATATTTAACAAATTAAAGTTGCACCTCATTTCCATTTTAAATTTCCAGAAAAAGAAACTGCTGCTGTTGCAAAACGAAATCACCAAAAAAATATGGTTTAAGGTCTTAGTTGGAGGACTATTGCAAAGAAAAATATTTTAAGTATTTTAGTTTCTTGATTAATCTGCTAAGTTAAGTCAAAAGTCAATTTTTTTAATCATATCTATTTTACATAAGTTTGTGCACATATATGTGTATATATTTTAGTTTGCAAGTGAAATCATGCTAGTCACTTTCACACTAATTTTCAATTAGTTCCTCTCTGTTTAAGTGTATGAATATTACATTATAAATAGTAAAAACATTGAAGAAAAGCTTGAAATTTAAGTTTCCCTCAAATTAAAAAGTGAGAGAAAAGGAAAAGCAGGTTATGAAAATCAGAGATTACTGGCAATTTTAATTTTAGAAATCTGGAATTCAGCATTGTTTACAGCACTATTTCCACTCCACAGAAAATCAGACCAGAAACCGCACACTCACCAGGTGCGCCATGATGCTCAGCTTGTGCAGCGAGGGCTGCCGGTTGAACAGCACCACATCCCCGTCTATGAGGTGTCTCTCCACAATGTCCCCGTACTTGAGCTCCTGAGCCATCTTTTCCCTGTTTCCGTATTTCAAAAACCTGAACACACAATAATAAACATGGTATGTGAGGGCAAGGTCTCCTCACCATGTTTCTCCCTCTTCATAACAGAATTCAAATTCTAGAATGATCATATTTCATTGACTCTAAGGTGCCCCCAGAGGCGTCAATTAAATTATGACAAGCTGATCGTAAGATACAGGTTCATTTATTCCAATGTGCTTTGTCCACCTAGATCCAGTAACACTAAATGCTAGGAAACAAATGAACACTTCATCTATATTCAATCACCAAATGGGGCAAATGGTATACCTAGACTCACTGCAATTTAAACACATATTTTCCACATGCTAAATACCCCCAAAACTGTACTCAGGACTGCATTCTGTGGCTAACCATGGCGACAGTGACCTTGGTCATGAGTTACACCCAGCTAGACTGGGAAAGCGTTACCTTTTCATCTGCGTGTGTCTCTGCTGAATGAAATTGGCTCCTGGGTGAACTTCAGGTCCATTTTGAACCAGTTTCCTCAAAAAGTTAATGTTTGCTTTGTTTACCTGCAGGACCACAATGAGATACTATTAGATTATACTTCCTATCCTTCTACTAGTTACTCAATACACTGAACTGCGCCTCAATCTTCACTTTCTTTGTGTGGTTCTAGGAGGGAGAACGGCAGCGCCCCGTGCATCCTGCTGCCTAGGGTCATGTGTGTAATGACAATGGATTGGCATAGAGGAGCCCAGGTTCTAGTCCGAACTTGGTCACTCACTCCCTGGATGACACCGCCAAGTCCTTCACTCGCCTTTGGTATCCCCACCAGAAGAGCGTGGGCTGGACTGATCTGTGGGAACATTCCAGCACATACTGTGATCTTCAAAACAGGTGGCCACTTCATCTGCCATGACTTACCATGGGCTTCTAATATTTCAAAGTGGTGACACCAGCACAGAGGTCCTGGTCTGCCACACTGTGTCCTACAAGCTGTTGGACTACAGTCTCCTGGAACACCCATCTCAGAGCAGGAAACTTTGGATCATCAGTAACTCACTGAGGACACTCCCCGTAAGTTTTACCACAACCGTCTATGATCTGGCCAATTATGAATCTAAGGCAAAGCCAATTAATAGCCTCCTGTTATTAGGACCTGTACACCTCAGTTAAAAAAGGGCACTGGGTATTTTACACTCATGGGGAGTGTGCGCTGAGGCAGAGTGGTGCAGCCTTTCTGGTTATGCATCAATAGCCTTAAAATGCTCAAAGCCTTGACTCAGTGATTCCAAGGTTTTAAAAATAAAAATCCATCCCGCCCTGGCCGGTTTGGCTCAGTAAATAGAGCGTCGGCCTGTGGACTAAAGGGTCCTGGGTTCGATTCTGATCAAGGGCACAAACCCAGGTTGTGGGTTCGGTCCCCAGTGGAGGGGCATGCAGGAGGCAGCCAATCAATGATTCCCTCTCATCATCGATGTTTCTATCTCTCTCTTCCACTCCTTTTCTCTCTGAAATCATATATAAATATATATATATATAAAATTCTTTCACTTAAAAAAGAAATAAAAATCCATCCCAAGAAAATTAATTGTGTGTGGTGTTTATCACTTAGCTCCTCTAAAACATGAGGTATGAAGCAACATAGAAAGATGTTAAAGATGATAGTACTTGGGAAAACAGTTGCAGAACAGTACATTTAATGTATCTGAGTACATACACAGTTCTGCTTGTACATGCTGCAGATACTACATATAGCAATGCAACAAACAGGAAAGATACCTATACTAACACATGCCAAATTGTGCACTGAGGGGAGCTACGGGAGATTTTCCACTGTCTGTTGTTTGGAATCTTAAACTATAATGTAAAGAACTGGATTCAAAACACAGAATCAAGCAGATGAATGGTACTTACTTTCTCAGGAAAAGTTAGAATTTTGGCCACATGAACTGGCACAGCTACCTCATCAATCCGGAGGTTGGGGTCAGGTGAGATGACAGTTCTGCCAGAAAAATCCACCCTCTTTCCTGAGAGATTGCCTCTAAATCGACCTAAATAAATAAAAATGTGTCACAGGTCTCCATGGCACGAGGTGTGCCATTTGGGGTAATGTGGGCAGAAAGACAAAGGAGAGTCTGTGATCCCCAATTAGATAAGCTGGCCATGCACTCGAAAACAAACAAGCAAGCAAGCAAGCAAGCAAGCAAGCAAGCAAGCAAGCAAAGGCAGTAAACTGTCTCCTGCACATTTTGTTGGCAACATACCCTGTTTTCCCTTCAGGCGCTGGACAAAACCCCGGGTCCATTTCTTGGGCGCCATGTTAAGGGGGATGCCCGAGAGCTCGCTGTTGATGTAGAGGGCACACTGCAGCTGCAAGAAGTCCCAGTCTTCCATGATCATCTGGGTCTTGGCTCCTGATATCCGATGCTAAAAAGGAGCAGAGAAGGAACAGAAATGCGCCTCGTCATCTTGACTTTCTCGCTCACAAGTGTTTGCACAGAGATACTCTAAAATGTAGGGCTTGCCAATGCTAATGGGAAGCACTGACCTTTTTAATGACATCGTTTAGGAAAATGATTTCTGTCAATTTCATTGTCAGATCATCTTCATTGGTGCCAGACTTCAAATCGCTCACGACGGAGGGTCTGATGCACAAGGGGGGCACTAAAAGTCGCGTGAGAATCAAATCGGAGGGCTTTCCAGCTTCTGGGTTCATCAGAAGAAGAGGGACATCTTCAGCTGGGATTTGCTTAAATAAATTCAGAACGACTAAGGGATTCAAGTTTTCCTATGGACAGGAAAGAGATACGTTAATTTCCATAGTTTGGGCAAGGGCTTACTCTCCATACTCTCTAGCCTACTCACCACTTAGAATCTAAGTGTAAATGATGACAGATTTCTGCTAATATGCTATCGTGTGAGAGCCCTTAAAATATGCATGCCTTTTATTCCAATTATTTAAACCAATAATTCCAATTCTCATAATTATTCCAAAGGGGATGATTAAAAATTAACATAAAGGTTATGTTCACTAAAGCTGTTCTTAATAGTGAAGTTGGAAACAGCCTGACTGACAGGTTACTGGGTAGATAAAATCATACATCGAAAATTACGAAGCCATTAAAAACAAAAAAAGAGACTATAGAACGTAGTTATTGCCATGAAAGATGTTCACAAAATACTGGTAAATGAAATAAGCATGTGTACAATATGATCTCATTTAGGATGTACGTCTATACAGAAAAGAGGAAATGGAAGTTTACCAAGGTTTTAACAGTGCTGTCTTTCAGTGAGTGGAATTATAATCATTTTGCTTCTATTTTTACATTTACATTTTCTGTAGTGAACTTACATTGGTCTTTATTAACTTCATTTAATAGAAGTGCCATGCTGTAACAACTTACTCATAATGTAAGAACTAGGCAAATTATCAGATAGTCAAAGATCAAAGGGAAGAATGATCAGCTTGTGTCTTGTTGCTGCCTACTGATTTTTCTTGGAATCAAAGATCATGTGACTGCGAATATATGCTACATGCAGAATTTGCTCTGCATAACTTAATGAGAAGGGGAAGAAAGTTAAGGAAGAAATGTTTGAACAGCCACTGCCCTCAGAACAGTGCCGCAAGAGAAACTTACTGCTGTCCTATCCTGGAGGAAATGGCAGTGAAGTCGGGGAGAAGGAAGCTATTCCAACACACATCCTCACCCCGAAAAAGAATTCCCTTCCTCAGTTTCCCTGTCTCCCAGCAATGGGCACCTCACTACCACCTGTAGCAGTTAGGGGGGAATCTAAAACTGTTCATAGCATTTAGAAAGGGGATGAAGGCCAGCCATCCCCTGGAGTACCAGTCAGTACTAGGCGAGAACATCACGGGCTGAAGGCCATCCAGGAGGGCAGGAGGGCAGGAGGGCAGGAGGACTGGCAAGAGTCTGGAAGCCATTTCTCTGCAAGAGCAGCTACTCCAAGAGTGCTATCACAACTGCCTCCCTGGAGCACCCGGAGGAGGCTGGTGACTTATTCCGCTCTCACCAGGAAGCAGAAATCAGGGACCCATGAAGACAGCAGAGGACTATTCTGAACAGGGCAGAGCATCCTAGCAGCTAGAGCTCCAGTGTGCGCTGCTTTCGGGGGTGGTGAGGGAACATGCCTGGCAGGATGGCAGCCAGGGCAGCCTGTCACCCAGTCTGCCAGGGACATCAAGGAATGCATTTCACCTGGTGGGGAGACAAGACTGATGGCATCTAAGGAGGTACTTTGTCTGCAGGTCACCAACCCCTGCCTGGATTTGCATTACAATCGGGAGTGGACATATAGTAGTCTTCCGGGATAGAGTCTAGAGGTTCAGTTCAATTCCTACACGGTGTGTAACCCAGACTCAATCACGCTCTGCTGCCCATAAAGGCACAGGGTTCCACTTTCCTGAAAAGGAAATGAACTAGGGCCAGTTGATGATCTCAGAGACCCTGCCAGGCTCCAAGCACCATAACTGGCATCAAGCAGGACCTCAGAAACATGGATCTTGTTAGGGATCAAGCTTAAGTAGAAGAAACCACCAAAAGTACATGACAGCACAAGTGTTATACACGACACAGAAGTTGTACACATGGGGGAGGCAAGGCTGAGATCTCAAAGGGGGTCCAGACAGCAGAGGAGGCTGCACGGAAGCAGCAAAGGGCTGGGAAGGGAGGCGTCATTAAGCTGAAGGGATACTGAGTCTGAGCACAGCAGAGGTGGGAGGAACCTCATCGTCTTTATCACGATTGCTTTTACAGGAGTGTTAGTGGCAGTGGAAACTACTGTTGCAATGGGGCAACATGCTCTAAGCACCTGTATGTGTCAGGCACTGTGCTAAGCACTGGATCTGGAATCATCTCTTAATCCTCGCGAAAGCCCTAAAGCAGATACCCTTGTAATCCCTGCTCTGTAGCTGAGGATACGGAGGTACAGGTTGGGTCATGTGTCTGAGATCACGGAAATGATAAATGGCGAAGCTGGGCTCTAATCTCAGGTCTGTTTGACCCCAAAGACAAAGCTCATAACTACTACCCTAAACCACCCCTAGGGTGTCAACCTGGGTAAAGTGGAGTGGGGGCACGGGGAGGTGGTGGCAGTGGGGGAGTGTCCCAAGGGCCCAGCTTAAGGCACTAGGAAAGTGGCTGTTCAATGGAGGGGATCCTTCCTAAGCCAAGTCCCTTAGGAGATTTTTCCAAACAAGATGCCTCCGGCCCTAGAGGAGGATCACTACTGTGGAAGCGTCAGAAGAGCGGTGAGGGCAGTGCCGCGGGTTCTGGGCAGAGCTAGCAGGGGAACGTGCCAGGGAGATGCCAGGGAGGCTGATCTGAGAGCAGCAGAGTGACTAGGGGGGAACACGAGTAAGGCTGCCCCCAAGAAAGCCTGGGCACCCTCATGCAAACTGACCAAGGCTGCTTGCCAGGCTTCTGACAGCTCTCTGCCTCGCACACCCTCTCCACAGCGGCGAGTCATCAAATCCTGTCCGCTTACTGCACACACTGACTCCGGCCTCAGGCTCCACTATCACTACCCAAGTTCAGGGTTGGTTTCCCCTTTTTTCCATTCAAAGCATAATTATACATAGTAAACTGCCCAAACCTTAAGAGATTTGTAAACCTCTACATGCAGACATCTGTATGCATATATATCACCATTCGGATCAAGAGACAGAGTATTCCCCTCTCTCCAGAAAGCACCTGGTGCTCCTCTCCAGCCAGTGTCTCGGCCTCACCCCAGGGGAACGGCTCTCCCAACATCCGCTCCCACAGAGGAGCCCGCCTGTTTTTGGACTTGATCTAAATGGGTCAGACGCTAGGAACTCTGGTACACAGCTTCTTCCTCGCAGCAGGACTGAGAGTCAGCCAGGTTGTGTGTCAGCAGTTATTGCTTTCTTTTTTTTTTTTTTTTTTTTTTTTAAATATATTTTATTGATTTTTCACAGAGAGGAAGGGAGAGAGACAGAGAGCCAGAAACATCGATGAGAGAGAGACATCGACCAGCTGCCTTCCGCACACCCCCCACCAGGGGATGTGCCCGCAACCAATGTACACGCCCTTGACCGGAATCGAACCCGGGACCTTACAGTCCGCAGGCCGACGCTCTATCCACTGAGCCAAACCGGTTTCGGCAGCAGTTATTGCTTTCATTGCACTACACTCAATTGTGTGGACACGTGACGTTTATCCTCCTGTTCACAGGCATTTGGGATGTTTCCAATTTTGGCTTTTACTAATAAAGCTGCAAGAAACATTTTTGTACAAATATTTTTGTGTACATACATACACACTCATTTCTTTTGAGTATATACCTAAAAGCAAAATTGCTAGACCACATGTAGGTTTAACTTGATAAGAAATTGCCAAACTTGTTCAGAGTGGCGGTAACATCCACTTCCACATCAATATGTGTCAGAGCCTTCCCTACACTTGGTTTTCAGTTTTTTTACATTTTAATTTTTCTGGGAACATGTGTGTATATTTTAATTAGCATTTCCCTGATGACCAATAACATTGAGCAAATTCTCATTTATTTATAGGCCATTTGGATACATCCTTTTATGAAGTGCCAATTCAAGTCTTGCTCCCACCTTTTAAAATTAGGTGGATTTTGCCCAGCCAGTGTGGCTCAGTGGTTGAGCGCTGACCCATGAACCAGGAGGTCAGGGCACATGCCCTGGTTGTAGGCTCAATCCGAAGTATGGGGCGTGCAGGAGGCAAGTGATCAATGATACTCTCTCATCATTGATGTTTCTCTCTCTCCCTCTCTCTTCCTCTCTGAAATCAATCAGGTAGTTTTTTTTCCTTAGCGATTTGTAAAAGCTGTTTCCTGTGTTCTGGCAACGAGTCCTTTGTCAGGATTTAGGAATTGTGACTGTTTTCTCCCAGCCGCAACCTGCCTTTTCCCTTTCATCATGGTGTCTTTTCAAGAGCAGCCATGTTTCGAAAACTTCACCATTTATTCATTCCCCTCCCTGCTCAAAGCCTTCGGTGGCACCACACGCCCCCGAGCAGGAGGCCCTCTGCCCAGTGCTCTCAGTTGGCTGTCGTGGGCCTGCAAGCGAACTGCCTTGGCAAGAGTTCCTGCTCCCTCCTCACTGTCATCTTGGGCAATACTGTCCTGGAAGTTTATTGTGAGGATTAAGTACCAGTACAAGGTGGGGCAAAGCAGGCTTACAGTTGTTTGAATGGAAAATAACACAATCATCAGTAGATAATAACACCAGTACAAGAACAAACTGTTTTGCGTACTCAAAGCTGTAATCCTCCTTCTGTGTGAGCTAACCCATCTAAAGAAGTCGAACAGGGTCAGTGCATGACAGCAGTCACTGAACGCGAGGTGCTTTTCCATCGCTCCCTGGTCTTTCAAAGAGAGCCTCCGCCTCAGAGTGAGCCTAGACCCTGTGAGCTGCACAGCCTGAGCTCACTGCCCCCGACTCTCTTAGCCCACTGGCATTTACACCAGATGGAACCACACCTTTCCGCAGTCTTCCCTAACCAAGTCCAAAGTGACATTTTCCTCCTGATTTCCCATTGAACTCACCGTCCTTGCCATTCTTGTGAGTCAGCACTGCGGCCTGTGATATTGGTTACTTTTCACAGATGAATGGCTACCTACACATCTAAACTGTGGGATCCTTGAGAGTAGACCCAGTGGTGGCAGCTCCTGATGCTCCCCCACAGGTCTCATAGAGTCTGGTACTCAGTAGCCACTCAACTCATTTGTTAGTTTTATATAGTATCAATTCTAGACAGTACTATGTGAATTAAGAACTAATCAAGCTCTGAGCAGGGTAAAAATAAGATCCTACCTAATAAAATAGTAATATGCAAATTGACCGTACCTTCGCTACACCTAAGCCACGCCCATCAGCCAATCAGGACAACTATGCAAATTACCCAACAAAGATGGCGGTTAATTTGCATACGCTGAAGGAGGGAGGAGTGAAGACTGAAGACAACTTAGAAGGAAGAGGAAGGAAAAGCGGAAAGCAAGGTGGCTGCCAGAAGGAAAGCCTGGGCGGGGCGGAGAGGGGCAGAGTGGGGCAGGCGGCAGCAGCGCGCGGGTGCAGGCGCAGCGGCAGCGGCAGCGGCAGCGCACGTGGCCGCTTGCAGGATTCTTCCTGCAAGTGGGCTACTAGTACTTCATAAGATTCTGTTGGTCAAATTTATGTCAATAAAAGTAATGAGAATTACCTACAAGTTCTTATGTCTCATTATCCCAGTGAGAAACAGGATTTCTCAGTTTGTGCTCTGTACAGCTATAATTTTACAATCTTTTACAATAGAGATATGACATGTTACCTGGACAGTGGAAAATTTGTTAGTTGCAAGACCAGTCCACATTAGGCTTAGGGCTCAACACTTGTCACATGAAGTATTCTGGGAAATCTAACTTAATTGAACTTCTCATTTTGCAAAATGTGCGTATACCAGAGGATGGAGAGACAGAACGTGTGTGAGACCTGGGGGAGCAGCGGAAGCAGAGAGAGCAGGTGGGGCAGGGGGAGGCAGGAAGAGGGCAGGCATGCACATCAGACTCACCTGTGCCCTCCCCAGCAGGGGCTCCACTTCTTTGTTGTGCTCGATGGCCGTTTCAAAAGAATGAAGGAAATTCGATACGATAGGATCTACCACTTTTTTGTTGGTCTTGTATTTCTCATGAATTATCTTCAGTAAACCACACTTCTTTACAGTACCTGTAGGAATTAATTACTAAGGTTAAATAAAAGGTTATTAGCTAGGCTAGCCTGAGGTTGCAGCCTGGTTAATGAAGTTACTGAAATTGCTACAGCAATGAAAGATGAGATGTGCACTCTGGCCGGGTAGCTCAGTTGATTGTTGACCTGTACACCAAAAGGTTGCAGGTTCGATTCCTGGTAGGGGCACATACCTAGGTTGCAGGTTCGATTCCTGGTTGGGGTGTGCACAGGAGGCAGCCAATCTATGTTTCTCTCTCTAAAAAATCAATTTATAAAAAACCCCAAAGCATATCCTCAAACAAGGATAAAAAATAAAAAAAAAGATGAGAGGTGCATTTCCTAACAGTGTACTAACTGCTAGGCTCTATAGCCTAATTTGCAAGAAAAAGTTGACATCGAAACACTGCATAAAGCGAATAGGCTAAACAGAAGAGAATGAGTGGAAAGGGTTACTGCTGAACCTTTCCTGCATTCTGCTCACCATTGAAAGCGCCACAGTGATGGCAGATGTTTTTCTTTCGGCATTTATCAGAGATTTTCTTCTTCAGCCCTCGCTTCTGGAGGTAGGTCAGGCCAGGCCTCTTGAGATAATCCAGAAACTGCTTCTTCTCCTCTTGGGACAGCATGATGTGGCAGCAGGTTTTGCAGATCATCTTTTAAAAATTAAACAAAACAGATAAAAGAGGATGAAAAGCCTTCTTTTTAAAATGGCACCCCACGCCTTGCCCAGGACACGGAGTGACCATGCACTGAGGGACCTACAAAAAGATCTGCACAGAGGCAGCCCAAGCTCATGAGAAAGCTAGCCAGTCAGAGCTGGCCGGTAGGATCTTTAACTTCTTTCTCTCTGTTGTTCTGTATGACTTGAATTATTATTTTATTATCTTTTACATTGCACTAGAGGCCCGATGCATGAAATTTGTGCAAGGGGCTCGGCCCTCGCAGACGCGGCAGCTGCCTCTGCCTCGGCCCTTGTAGCCGAGGCTTCGTCTGGAATGTTGTCTGGCTGTCCAATCTAATTAGCATATTACGCTTTTATTATTATAGATCGCTACCACTTACTCAAGGAAATTCAAGAAACAGAGAATCCTTTAGCAACTTATTTATTGAAGTTAAAATATTATGCGTTTAGTATAAAAATCTTCCCTAGATGTGTCTCCCACCTCTCACAACTCCTAAGACCACTCCAATGTCCCTACCTGGTCACTCCCAAGTTCGTGCCTGGGCTGGGAGCACACACGCACTTACCTGCAAGATGCCTATGACGGCTCGGAAGTACCCCACGTGAAAACAAGGCAGCTCCAGGTCAATGTACCCGTAGTGGCCCAGACAGTCAGCCAAGTTCTTCCCACAGGTTTCACAAGGGCGGTCCTTCTCACTGGTACCCTTTGGATAAAAAGCACACCCAGCAATCAATGAGGACTGCCGGACGGCAAAGCGGGGACCAGTCCTCACAGGTGGCCAAGTGACTCGGAATCAGAATCACCTGGGAAGCTAAAGCGTATTCCCATCCAATTGGCCGAAGGCGGGAGGCCCTGGGATGTGTGCGCAGGGGAACAGGGTGGATGGAAGGAGGCCCTGTTTCTACCAGTGTGATCAAGTCACCAGTTTCACCCGCAAGTCAAAACACAAGGAACCCGGAAGGCGCGGGGTCTTACCATCCTGTGGTCAAGCACCCCATACAGCAAGGGGGCGTGGTTGTTGTCCTGGCTGTACAGGTTCTTACTCACAACCTGGATGTGCGCCTGCTGGCGCATCTCCTCGGGTGACTTCATTCCAAAACAGATGTGGCTTCTGGAATGAAAAGAAACAGGGGAGCAATTACATCAAAACCACTTACCAAAAATGGTGATTACATCTGTGACCCACCATAACCAACCATATCCTCCCAACTCCCTACAGGCTCTGCGCCCCCATTATTATATTTTGAAACCGCTCCCATTTTTCCTTGGTAAGCACCCTTCATCCTGCTGGAATTGTTCCCCCTCTATCAAACGAAGTGGGGCTCACCGAGGTCACCTGCTGGTTGCTAGATCTAGTGAGAGCACTCTCCTTTCACCCAGGGGCAGCATCGCCCAGCGGCAGTACTTCCCCCGGACCTGGAAATACTGTCTTCTCATGGCTTTGGGACACCATATACTCGGAGCTTTCTTCCTTTCTCCCATCAGTCACTTGGCTGATGCTTTATGGTCTCTTCTTCTACTGCCTTCTCTTAAATATTGGCATCTCCCCCCACCTGGGGTGATGATCCTCATCCTCTTTCCTTTTCATTCTACACATTCCTCCTGAGGGATCCTGGCACTTGAGTATATGCTGATGTCTGTCTAATCTCTAGCTGTAGGCCAGCTATTTCTATTCATCTGGAGACCACACAGACACCTGTTCTGGACACCCATGCCTTAGCCCTACAGGCACCTCAGACTCGACACTTCTAAAACAGACCCCAGGACTTTCTCCCTCAGATCTGTTCCTTCATTCATTTCCCCCCAAAATTGGGGATTTACAATGTGCCAGGCACCATCCCGAGGGGGTGAGAGCACAGGTTAAATAAGACGGACAAGGGCCCCTGCCAACATGGAGCTCACATGGGTAGGCACGAGAGATAATAAACTGATCCACAAAACTGAGAAAAGCAGAGAATGCAATGATGTGAAGGGGTAGAGTTTAAGGAGCCTACTTTATGTTGTGTGGTCAGGAAGGTTCTGTGTAAAACTGACTTTTAAGCTGAATTTTGAATAAGAAGGAACCAGCAAGAAGATGACCCGTTGGCTGAGCATTTGAAGTAGAGCATCAATAGGGCGAGGGTCGCAGGACCAGCACAAGCTTGGCATCTTCTTTTTTATACAGATGTTTTACTTTATTTATAGATTTGAGGGAGAGAGAGATTAGTTGTTCCGCTTACTGGTGCATTCATTGGTCGATTCTTGTATGTGCCCTGACTGTGGGTCAAACCTGCAACCTTGTGTGGGGACAATGCTCTAATCACTCAGCTACCCGGCCAGCCTGGCATTTTCAAGGAACCGAATGAGAGCTGTGCACTAGAGCACAGAAAGCAAATGGTACAAGATGAAGCCAGAGAGGTCACACGGGCCTCGGGAACTACGACAGGGAATTTAAATGTTAGTGCAACAGAAGCTGCTGGAAGATTTTAAGCTGCAGTGTCAGGGATGTAATTTGCATCCTAACAGTCACTGGGGTTGCTTTGTGAGAAGAGATTACATCTGAAGAGAGGCGGGGGTTGGGGTGGGTGTGAGAGGCCAGGGCTGAATGAGAGAGAGAGCCTGGAAGGGTTCATCCAGCGGAGGCACACTTTCCCATTCCAGGGAATGGCAACCGTCCACACGGCTGCCCAAGCAAGAAATTCTGTGCCATCTCATTCCTCCCTTCCTCATCCTGACCCTAAACCCCTTTGGAGTCCACTTCCCTCCAATGGCTCTGCCACCCCAGAGCAGGCAGGCCATCATCCCCTGCCCGGATCCCTGCCCAGGCCTCCAGGCCCCCCCCCCCCCTCCCATCCTGTCCCGCTGAATCAGGAGACCTTTCAGGAGAACTCTGATCAAGCCTCTTCCATGCTTAGTGAAAACCTTCAAAGGTCCCTTCACTGCCTGCAAGATGACTCCGGAACCATGCTTCCTTCTCATCACCCTCCCTGTCCCTCCCTATGGTCCTGGAAGAAAGCTGCCTGGTGGTTTTCTGCTGCCTGAACCCTTCACATTCGGTGCTCTCAGAAGCCCCTAGGCCCGCCCTTGCCCTTGCCACAGCCGGCGCTGACTTGTCTACCTTCTGCAACTACACTGGGCAGTGAGGTCTTGATTCCCGTCCCATGAGGCCCATCGCCGGGCCGGGCACACAGCGCCTTCCTCATAAATGCCTGCTGCCAGGACGAGTGAGTTTCATTTTTCTACTGGGCGCTCCGAGAGGGGCCGCGGCCTCAGAAAGCAGCTCCGGGGGAGCAGGCCCAGGACAGCAGCCGCCCCTCCGAGACTGCCCACCCCGGGGGCACAGCCCTCTAGCCGACAAGGCTGTCCTCTTGGGCACTGCTGCCTCCCCGTCCTGTGCCCTACAGCAAGATCAGGATTAGTTAAGACAGACAAAGTCCCCTGCCAACATGGAGCGCACAGTCCCGCTGCAGTGGCGAAAAGTTCGCGGGGATACAGGGAGCACGGCCTGACCTCGGGAGAGCTCGAGCTTCGGCCCACGGGGTGCGCATCGCCCAGGACCAGCCCGGCCTGCAGCCCCCTCGGGCAGAGGTGCTCTCTCCGGGTCAGGATCCTCTGACCCACCGGGTTCTGATCTCTGCCCACCCCTTCGGCTGATTCCCAGCCGCCCCTTCCAACCGGCCCTCACCTCAAACCCTTGCAGACCCGGATCCCTGACCTCGGGCCCCTCTGCCCCTCCTTGCTCCCCCTTTGGCCAGTCTTGCTCCATCTTACATTTTCTTGGCCACATCCGTCTCCCGGAACTGCTCCTTCACCATGGTGACGGCTGCCGGGGTAGCTCCCCGCACTCGGGGAGCTGGATTGGAGAAACGAGGTTCCCGACTCCTCCGGGGAGAGCTTCTAGACCCCACAGACACAACCGCGGCAGCCTCTCGGCCACCGTAAAGCGTCCCACGTGGCCGCTTCCGCTTCCGCTACTCGCAGGCCATCTGTCAAGAGAGGCTTCAGGGAACACCGGTGTTTTCAGTTCTACATCCACTGCCATCTTGTGGCACCTCCTTGAAATTGCAGGGAGGCCGATCCTGTATTTTTTTTTTCTTGTAAACAATATTTTTATTGATTTCAGAGAGGAAGAGAGATGGAAACATCAATGATGATGAGAGAATGATTGCCTGCGTCCTGTACACCACCCCACTGGGGTTTGAGCTCCTACCCCGACAAGGATTCGAACTGTGACCTCCTGGGTCATAGGTCGATGCTCAACCACTGAGCCGCACCAGTCGCCCCCACTCCTGTATTTTCAAAGTCCCATTTCTGCTTCATTTCTCCAGGTCTGACACAGACGGAGAAACTACAACTCATTGCCTTAGGGTTTTCAGACAACCAGAGAGACAAAAATTGCATAAAATAAAAAATAGTGATTATCAACGTTAATAGCATCTTAATTAAAGTCTCAAATAGTTTAAGATCATTGGAGGCTAAAATGAACCCTCCCAAGGAACAAAGGGCACCATCTCGACATCCAACAACAAAAAAATAAACAAGGCAGAAAACACAGCCACACATGCTCCTCCAGTTCACAAAGATATTTTGCAAAAGAAAATGATTAAACTCATATTCTTGGTTGCAAAAACAGAAGCTGAAAGTGTCTGTTTAGAGTGAAAAGTGAGCCACGATGAGCTAGGGAAAAAAGATGAAGAGAGAATAGCAAGGAAAGATCATTTATGTATTGAAATAAATTGCTTGCTTACAGTTGGTGGCAACCTGTGGGAGGTGATTAATATGACATCTTAGTGCACAAAACTAGCAAGGAAACCACACCGCCACAGGACTCAGTGGTACAGAACCTGAAATTTCTTTACTACTTTGAGAAACTCTTATAAAGTGGATCAACAATCTTTAAATGTTATGAAGGGATGCTATCTAAATTTCAGACTTCATGAATCCTCTATAGTAAAACAATAATGTGGCAGACAAAATGCAAAACAGATGTTCCTAACCTATTTCATCATTTAATCGCTCATTGTATCTTGGAAGTAATGTTGACAATACTATACCAACAAGATTTGACGAGTGACTGGAGGTCAAGAGCAAAGGTTCTGGAACCACAGGGCCTCCAAGTTGTGTGACTTGGGGAAAGTTATTTGACCTTATTGTGTCTTAGTTACTTACCCATTTATAAAAAGGCTAGAATAGGTACCTGTAACAGGAGCTCCAATCCCTGGAGGGACACACTGCTCTTTGCTAGTTGAAAAAACCATGAGAGGACCAGGGGGAACAGACATGGCCTTTATTACTTACACAATGAGGAAGACCCCATGGATGCCAGGGGAGTGAGTTTCTGCTCTCAGTCAGGGTTGGATAGGTGCTTAACTAGAAGGTAGGGGAGCACCCTGCATGCAGGCAGGACAAAGACAGAGTCTGGTGAGGATTTTCAGCTGTCAAGGACAAGGCAAAGCACTGGGGTCTGTGCTGATCTGCTTCTTGTGGTCACTGGCTACACAGACACTGTTCCACTGACTAGGAGGGGGATTGGGCTATATCTTTGATTGACCCCACAGTACCCTAATTTTAGGGTTGGTGGGATGGGTAAGTGGTATAATGAAGGTAAAAGTAATTAGAATGTAACAGGCAATCATTCAATGAATATGAACTATTCTTATTATTCTGAAGCATACAGGAAAGCTACCCTCAAAGCCTGCATCCTGGTCTCCTGGTCTACACTAACCTTTGGGAAGTTCTTTCCTAATGCCTCTCTTTGAACATCCACACTTAAATTCTTTATCTTTACATGTCTCTTTTCACTTTGAATAACTAAATTTCTGGATCAAGCAAGTACTCATTAAAAGCTCATTTTTTGTAAGAACTAAGATTTGCAGAAAAAGAGTTATTTATTTTATTTTATTTTTAAAATATATTTTTATTGATTTCAGAGAGGAAGGAAGAGGTAGAGAGAGAGATAGAAACATCCATGAAGACAGAGAATCATGAATCGGCTGCCTCCTGCAAGTCCCCCACTGGGGATTGAGCCCACAACCCAGGCATGTGCCCTTGACCGGAATCGAACCTGGGATCATTCAGTTCCCAGGCCAATGCTCTATCCACTGAGCCAAACCAGCTAGGGCGAGTTATTTATTTTTAATAAGAACATCAACAGACAGCAGAGAGGGAGGGAGGAGAGAGAGAGAGAGAGAGAGAGAGAGAGAGAGGGAGAGAGATGGGGGGGAGAACATCAACAGAGAATCTCACAAAAATGCTAATTAGCAGTAAATCAAAACAGTCAGTTTGAGTACTTGAAATAGCAAAGGTTTTGAGTCAGGGTTTCTGCAGTTTCTTTAGCTGTAAAATAAGGACACTGACATACGATGTCTTCTAGCTTTACCAACTTCTAACTCGGCTGGAGGTAATTTTTTTATATTTATTTATTTTTCAAACTTTATTTTTCAATTACAGTTGACATGAACTATTATTTTTTACTAGAGGGCCGATGTACGAAATTCGTGCAAGAGTAGGCCTTCCTTCCCCTGGCTTTGTCCAGTCTAATTAGCATATTACCCTTTTATTATTATAGATTCTGACTATATTATCTATGCTTTGCATCCCCTATTTTGTAACTACCAATTTATACTTCTTAACCCCTTCACCTCTTTTATCCAGTCTGCCAACCCCGCCCCTTTGGCAACCACCAGCCGCTCTCTGTGTTCCTGAGTGTGTTTCAAATTGGTTTGTTCGTTAGATTCCACACGTAAGTGAAATAATATGGTATTTATCCTTGGCTGGAGTTCATTTAAACTATAACTTGGTTTACAGAAATTTTAAGTAGGGATAATTCAGATAGTAGAGAATTGAACTGAAATTGAACACGTGCTTACGTAAACCTAGTCAGCGCTGAACTGTTCCATCTCCCTATTGGTTAGTTCAGAATTCTGGGTGTGGCCAAAGATGGATGAGGCGGGGCCTTAGGCACTTTCAATCCGGCATTGGCGTGGTCAGCCTCGCGGTCTGGCCACGCCCCCACGCCGGCGCCGCCGGGGTCCTTCCGTACGCGTTGATATGATTGGCCAAGGAAGAGTGGCTCTCTTTTCCTCCCTGGCTGCTTGAAGCTAAACCTTCATCATGGTGAGTCTCTCGTACCCATGCAGTCATCCGCTGCATATCCGAGCCATCCTTCGTCCCCCGCTCCCCCCGGCTGCGCTACGGCCGCCCGAAGCCCGGTTGCTCTTCCCTGGCGTGTCGGACTGAGGCCTGTTGCCGAGGGCCCCGGAGCCGCCGGCGGGGTTTCCAGGCTGCGCTGCCGATCCGGACACGCCGGGCGTCAGAGTCGCGGGCCTGGGGAGGGAAGGAGGGAGCGGCTGCTTCATTTGTTGGCTCCGTAGAGTTCAGAGGATTGGGTGGGGGGGGGGCGCGAAACACTTCGAACCTACAGTCGCAATGTGGGATAGGCGGTTTGTAGGGGACGGCAGCCCCCGGGGAGTTGGGGCGAATGAAACCGCTGTCATGTGTGAGCCAGAATATTGTCAGCCGCTTGGATCCTTTGGTGACGCATTGGGGAGACTGCTGCCTGGGAAGAGAAGCAGCATCCTCAAGTTGTGACTAGTTAAGGCCGTCATTCGAAAGGTTCGGCACCAGTTTTTTGTTTTGTTTTTTAAGTCCAATCCGCTTTGCGAGCCTTTTCCCCCTGGCCCTTTCCTTTCATAATTAGATACTGTTGAAGTGAACTTTGGTGTAGTTTTTCAAACACATTGAAATCTAGCAACTAGACGTTATGGGAAAGCATCCCCCTTCTCCATCATTTTGGTAAAGGTTATTTCAGTTTGTAAACATGCTAAATGTCCACACTCCTTGGTAGTCAAGAGAGCTGTTGGGTCATTGAGAAGGGAACCGGGTTTTATGGGCTGTCGAGTTGAAGGGTAGTTTGCATGCACGTGTGTCAGGTTTGTGCAGGATGCTGGTGACTGAAGCACTTGGTGAGTTTTCCTCCAGAGAATGTTCTCAACTGGGGGTGACTTTTGCCTCAGAGGGGACAAAGTCGGGAAACATTTTTGGTTACAACTGGGAAGTGGGGATGCTCTGGGCATCTGGTGATTAGAGGCCAAGGTGGCCACTAAAACATCTTAGAATGCTTAGGACAGCCCCCACAACGAGGAATTCCTGGGACCACGGTGTCGGTAATGCAGAGGTTGAGATACATACCATGCTCCAGGTGGTTCCCAAACCACAGGGAAGGAATGCAGGTTCACACGCAGCTGCTCGCTGCCTTTTCTTGGTACTTAGCTTGTGTGTTTGGGTCCTGTGAGCTGGGCGCACCGTGGTAAGTGGGTTAGGAGGAGATGGGAATTTGGGCCTTTTTTCTTTGTATTGAAGCTTTCCTGTTATGAGTCCCTGTGGCTCTTGAACACTTTAAATGTGGCTCCTGCAGCTGAGGAATTGCATTTTAAATGTTATTTAATTAACTGTCCACATATGGCAAGTGCCTACTAATTTGGACAGCACGGTTCTAGATCTTGGGAAATCACAACAAGGCCAAGAAAAGGTTGAGTAGTTTTATTAACTAGTGTTAATGTTTTCAGAATGACACGGTAACCATCCGGACCAGGAAGTTCATGACCAACAGACTACTTCAGCGGAAGCAAATGGTAAGGAAGGGGCACATCCAAGTTGGGTTAATTGTTCTCCATTTTTAGAAGATGTGTTACATTATAATAAATACTAAACTTGACATTTCCTTTTAGGTCATTGATGTCCTTCACCCTGGGAAGGCAACAGTACCCAAGACAGAAATTCGGGAAAAACTAGCCAAGATGTATAAGACCACCCCTGATGTCATCTTTGTGTTTGGATTCAGAACCCACTTCGGTGGTGGCAAGACCACTGGTTTTGGCATGATTTATGACTCCTTGGATTACGCAAAGAAAAATGAACCCAAACACAGACTTGCAAGAGTAGGTATCTTCCTTTTGTTACAGCTGCTGAAGACATTTTTCAGTAGCGTTGTATTGTGGGTACAGCGAAATAAGCAAGAGCAAGCAGTCGGGGGAGGGACAACATACAGACCTAATGAACTCGTAAGGGGTTAAGAGAAGGTTTGATAAAGAAACAGGGAGAGCATGGGGGTTCAGAGGTAGAGTCTGCAGCATTGCAGGGGATAGCTTTTGAGCTGGGTCTAGAAGGGCAGGTTAAGTACTATCCCTGGAGATAGGAACTGGAAGTGGGGGTGAGTTTGGAAAGATAGGTTGTTACCAAATAAAGTGAGATCCTTTGTACCAAATATCTGAGTTTGGACTTAACTCCCATAGGTAGCCAGGAGCCGGAATGGTACTTGTGTAGTAAACTAAACTAGCAAGTGGATTGTTGCGCTTTTTTTTTTTTTTAATCCTCACCTGAGGATGTTTTTCCATTGATTTTTAGAGAGTGCAAGAGAGAGGGAAAGACAGCGAAATATCAATGTGAGAGAAACACATGGATTGGTTGCCTCTTGCACGCACCCTGACCAGGACCAGGGCCCGGGCAGGGGAGGAGCCTGCAGCCCAGGTACATGCCCTTGACGAATAGAACCTGGGACCCTTTGGTCCACAGGCCAGCGCTCTATCCCCTGAGCCAAACTGGCTAGGGTTGGATTGTTAGTTTTTATTTTTTAATATATTTTTTTATTGATTTCAAAGAGGAAGGGAGAGAAAAATATCAATGATGAGAGAGAATCTTAGATCGGCTGCCTCCTGCACACCCCCTACTGGGGATTGAGGCTGTAACCGGGGCATGTGCCCTTGACCAGAATCGAACCTGGGACCCTTTGGTCCGCAGGCCAACGCTCTTATCTACTGAGCCAAACTGGCTAGGGCTGGATTGTTATTTCTTATGGCTATCCTCTTAAGCCCTTTTTCTCCTTGCTATTAGATAAATGTTCTTAGAGAAGAGCTGTGAGGGAAATTATTGTGGTCTGGTAGATAGATGTTGCACTCTACTGGGTGCTGGGAGCTGTTGAGGTGACACTGAAGCCGAGATCCTTGTAAAGATATGGAAGCAGTCTTTTAGGCAGCAGGAACAGTAAGTGCAAAAGTGGGCAGAGTGAAGAGGAGTAGATTATAGCAGTCTCCATGGAGGGTGGGTGGAACTCATGGAAAAGGCTCCTTTGTCAAATGGGAATAATAAATCTGGAGATGAAATGGAAGAGACTGAAGAGAAGGCAAATGTGGGGGCGCTTTGTTAGCTGTAGGTTCAAGGCTGGACAATAATAGCCGAGTCCCCTGAACTTACCATGTGGGAGCGTTGAGTGGACATTTGTTTCCTGTGTTATTTGTACTCATTGTTTCTTAATTTAAGACCCTTTCTGTTGAAGTATTAAATGCACTTGAAAAGTTTGATTTGGGAAGCAGCATTTCTTGAGCTCCATCCTGGTCCGTTTTCCTACCAGATTAGTGGGTAATGATGTTTTGCAAATAACCTATATACATTCCTTTTTCCTTTAGCATGGCCTATATGAGAAGAAGAAGACCTCAAGAAAACAGAGAAAGGAACGCAAGAACAGGATGAAGAAAGTCAGGGGGACTGCAAAGGCCAATGTTGGTGCTGGCAAAAAGGTATGGTGCATCAAGGAAAATACAGAGGTGTCAACTGCAGGTCTTTAGTTTCTAGAAAAAGGTTTTTTTTTCCTTTAATAACTTTTCTTAATGTTTCTTCCCTCCCAATTCTTCTGGATTACAGAAGGTAATGTGTTTTGAGAAGCTATATAATATAGTATCTTAACACCACGTCAGTAGAGTAGCTTCTCCCACAGTAGCTTCGCCACAGCTCACAGATTATTAGCACAACACGGGGCCACATTGGTTCAGTGATCACCCTGGTGGGCGCCTTGCAAGCCCAATCCCGAGTTTTCATTTTACTAATTGGCACAGGCTCACCAGGATGCAGATCTAGTTTCCTGAGATTGCACTTACTTTAAAATGGACAACTGGGTTTAAGAGGCAGTTGAATCAATGTGGCCCGTGTTTTCCTGGCATGCTGGAGAGGCAGCTGAAATCTGAATGGTTTACCTCTCCAGTTAGCCAAGACTTAAGTGATTTTAATGATGAGCAGCTTTTTACCAGCTTTGCCTAGCTAATTCTAAATAGTTGAATTAAGGTGTTGGGTTGTTAAGTTAACAAATAATCAAGTGTTCTGTGAACTTTTTTTTTTTGCCTTTTCCGTCTTGGATTTCTTGTTCATCAGAAATGAAGTGTCTGGCAGGTACAGAGATTCTGAGCACGGTGTGGGATGCATCACCTTCACTGAGTTTGCTTTGATGCTTTGCATGTTGGCTTTTGAACAACAGTTTCACAGTATGGTTTATTAAAACACCACTAGAGGCCCGATGCACGAAATTCGTGCAAGAGTAGTCCTTCCTTCCCCTGGTTGCTGGCACCGGCTTTCCTCTGGCACCGGCTTTCCTCTGGCACCTGGGACCTGGGCTTCCTTCCCAGCCCTGGCTTCGTCCGGAAGGACGTCTGGTCTAATTAGCATATTACGCTTTTATTATTATAGATTGCTATGCTTTAAGATAGTGTACTGTGAACAAAGGAGGAAAGGTTTTAATCACGCTTATTTTGGAAATTCAAAAATGCATGTTAACGGTGTGAAGTGGAAGAAGGTGGATATCCTACTTAGTAGGCTCCCTTTAACTTCACTTGGAAAGCTGTGTCTCCGAAAGTTACATACTCAGGAAATGGCTTCACTTAACACAAGGCTTGGGAAGGGTCCTCTTCACTTATGAGCAGTCTTTTCCTTGGGGACTTTGGAGACTGGGCCATTCTCTGCAGCTCTGGTAATAAACTGGCCCAGGAAACTTGGCAAAGCCTCTGTCCTGGGATCATCCACTCAAAGCTGCCTTTTATCATGCCATTGTTTTTTACTCCCAACTTTTCATCTGATATAAATTCTATATTTATTGACTTTTAGACAGAGAGGATGGGGGAAGAGAGAGAAACATTGATTTGTTGTTCCACTTATTTATGCATTCATTGGTTGATTCTTGTATGTGCCCTGACCAGGAATCAAACCCAAAACCTTGGTGTATTAGGATGACACTCTAGCCAACTGAGCTACCTGGGCAGAGCTGATATATATTTAAAAAAAATATTTTTATAGATTTCAGAGAGAAAGGGAGAGGTAGAGAGAGACAGAAGCATTAATGATGAGAGAGTCATTGATCAGCTGCCTCTTGCATGCCCCACAGTGGGGATTGAGCCTGCAACCGGGGCATGTGCCCTGACCAGAAATTGAATCATGACCTCCTGGTTCATAGGTCAGTACTCAACCACTGAGCCACGCCAGCTGGGCGTATATATATTTTTAATTAAAAATGTCTCAATATAATTGTATATTCACATTAAAACCTTTGATGAATATGCTTTTCCTACACATACTTAGTCAGAATGGTCCAGTACCCAATTTTAAACACATTTTGCATATTTGAGCAGTGTAAACCACTTGTAACGTGGCTGAGCCTGGGCTGGGAGTAGTAGGATTCTGAAACGGGTGGTCACTGCCCCTGTGTGCTATGACTTCCCCTTCTCTCCCCCCTAGACAAGGCATTAAACGGGTTCTGCCTGCACAGAACTCCGATCACACTGACTTCCCAGTGTCATGGTTAACATTGACAAACTGCCAGAGGAGCTACTTGCCACTTAGAGCCACTCTTTTTTACATGTTGACAGAATTTCTGGAGATTGCAGAAAAGAATCAGTCAGTATATTTGTCTTCTGATCTAGATCTGAAGGATGATTAACACATTCTTTTTTCTTCATTTAGCCTGAGTCTCGTGTTAGTGTTCAGTGGTGACAGGTATAGAGGGGCTACCTGTGGGGACCTGAGCCATCACTGTTACTACTTCAAGTTGTACTGGTGCATTTCACTAGCACTGCTCTGAAAAGCCACCTGGAAAATGAATGCATAAATGAGCACGTGCATTTTATTTTTACTTATTGGTGAAAGGGAGAGAGAAGAAAACATTGATTTGTTGACCCATTTATCTTTGCATTCAATAGTTGCTGCTTGTATGTGTCCTGACCGGGGATCTGACCCCCAACCTTGGTGTATCCGGATGATGCTCAGTCAACTGAGTTACCCGCGAGGGCGAGCGAGCACATACATTTTTTGACTAAAAAGAAAAAGTCAGGCATATTAGTGTTCCTATTATTTTAGTTTTTGTTTAGGTATTGGAATTGGTATTTGCTTTTTACCTTTTGAGTGCAATGAGTTATTTTAAATTAAGGAATAAATAATCTCATGTTTGAAGAAGAGTTGAAGCATTTTTACCTTAGCTAAGTTCTGCCTCTTAATACTAATTTGCACTACTTTTGCTGTGGATGGTGGCTTTTAAAGTATTGAGCTGAGGCAAGTTTTAAAATACTTGCTTGATCATTTAGAGCTCTCCCATTATGGTTCAATTAGACTTTAGTCTGGGATGATTACCAAGTCTGTCGATTGTGCTAGTGTATGTGTGCCCAGCGCAATGTTGCTGGGCAGAGCAGAGGGCCCGAGGCTTGGGTATGCCTACTTCCATCTATAAGAAGGCAGTGGCAGCCTGGGTTGGGATTATCGTTATACTGATCTCTTCATTGTGAAGTCATTACGCCACCTTGTTTGCATAAGAGCCTGAGTAATCAGGCAAGGGATTCTCAAAAATTGGGAGTAATAAAATCAGTGAGTGTGTCTAAGGAGTGTTCTATATACATTCTGCAAAGAGCAGAATGATCATCTTCAAGGTATCTGATTGCATGCACTTAAATGCAGATTATTTTCGAGTTTAAAAAGGGGCTATTAATGAATGTCTCTTCCCCCTCTTCCCTTTTCCTTCTCCCTTCCCTGCCACTGATTCAGTGAGCTGGAGATTGAACAACAGGTATATATAATTCAAGCTTTTCATTTAGAGCACTAGACTTCATTTACTGACACAGTAATTTAAAAGTAGAGCATGCAAAATAGATGTAGAAGTAGATTTATAAATGTGCTCAAGAGTTGTGTTTTAAATACTAATAGTGACATGGCTTTGTTTTTAAAATTTAGTAATATTTAACTCATTGTTTGTTTCCTAACTTGAATGTTTTATTTCTTGATGCTTATGTTGTGTTGTGATCATACAAACCTAACATGATTCTAGGTTACTAATAATTGTTCTGCATGAATGTCATTAATTTTGGAGTTTGTTGATGACTTTGAACTTGAGTTTTTAAAGTTCCGTTCAGCAGTTGCTAACTAGTTGCTAACTAAATTTTTTTTCCTTTGATTCACAGAAGGAGTAAAGATTCTTCGGTGACTTTATCTCTGATGGTTGTGCAGATTTTTCGTTGTGCAGATTTTTCGTGAGAGAATTAATAAAATATAAACTTTTATGTGTCTGGTTGTTTGGTGTTTACTGGGAGTGTAACTAGTCTTCTGTTTAGCGGGCTTAAGATTGCAGACCAAGTTCACATGTTCCATTAATCTAATTCACTGAAAACTTGATATGATGGGGTGGTGTTTATCCTTCCATTTAACAGCACGAAGACATCAGGTTAGAGAATGGGCAACATGGGAGCATGCAGGGCCAGTACGTAGTGCTCATTTTACTATTTGCCATCAGTGTAGTTGGTGTGTTTCTGAAAGAGACACCTAAAATCTGATTCCTTTTCTTTCTAGAATCCTGCTTAGTTCTTGTTACTGAAAAGATTATTTGCTGGCCTCAATGAAAATTAAAATTATTAGGTCACATTTTTATTTATCCTGACTAGGATCTATCAAAATCGTTACCTGTGTGTTGTAGGTTCATGCTTATGGGATAAGTGAGTGGTTTATTATGAGTGGGGAATTTTTGTTTTGTTAATCCATCCGAGGCTATTTTTTCCATTGGTTTTTAGTCGGGGTTGGGGGGGGGGTGGGGAGGAAGGGGAGACAAACATCAGTGTAAGAGACCCATTGATTGGTTACCTCCAGCTTGCACCTGGATCAAGACTCTGGGGATCAGAACAGAAACCCTTTGGTGCACGAGCACTCTAACCACTGACCCACACCAGCCAGGGCTGTAGAGCTTTGTTATTGGGATGTGCTCAGGGAGAGCAATTAGTAGCCATAGCCTCTTTGGAGAAGGGAATTGTGATTAGCTATGGCTGGGCTGGGATGTGAAAGTCACAAATTGGCTGTCCTGATCTGTAAGCTTTTTTGAACATGCAGAGCATTTTGACAGATTTTACATAAAGATCCAGATTCCTAGCCTCTTGAAATATCTGGAAGTATCAGCTGGCCCTGCCTGTCTGGGGCAGTTGGTAGGGTTTATAGGTGGGCTACAAGCCTCAGGACAGGTGTTTGCTCTTCTGTTCACATGGCCACTATTGCAGCTAGCTTGCACCCTCGTCTGCTGGGGGTCTTGTGTTTCCTCTGCATGCTCCCACCTTGTCCAGCTGAGGGGGCAAGTCACTTGGCCCCCTGATTGGGGCTCCCAAGGGTACTTGCTCTGCTGACCTGACTCAAGAGGTTGTTTTGATGCGCAAATGATGATGCATCTTTGAAACAAGTGCTAAGCAAGTGTGACTGGAAGCAGGGACTTGCAGAAATTCTTTTTAAATTGTGGGCAAGTGTGTGACTGAACTTCAGGGTTCTTGGAGATGCAGCACTTCCTTGGCCCCGACAGTAATCAAACTACTGTCAACAGGCTTTGAAAGCCTCCATAAAAATGCAAGGTTGCTTTTACTAATAGGGAGAGCACATCTCCCCCCCCCCCCCCCCCCCCAAAGCTTGCTACTATGGTGGTGGTGGTGGTGGTGGTGTGGGTGGTCTGAGGCTTTGGGATAGGTAGCAGGAGTCATTGGAGGATGGCGAGAAGAGAAGCTAGGGGTGGTTCTGAAGAAGGCTGAAGAGTCCAGTGAAGAGTGGGGTGCTTTATAGCTTGCCTTAGAACTACACCCCTGAATTCCTTTTGTAGCTGCACGCGCCAGATTATCAGGCAGCTTTTAACACTCAGCTCTCTTTCTTGAAAGCTGATTATTTTGGGCTCTCCTTAAAAGCAACAACTCCCCCCCCTCCCCCCCCGCCCTGCCCCTACCTCTTGATAGCTCTCCTTTCGTCTCCCCCTGCCGTGTCCCCCTGCCGGAATCCAACTCACCATGAATTCCTTACAAACTTGAGCTCCTAAAGTTAAAATCCACACCATTCTGCACCAGCACACACCACCTCTCCTGAGTAACCTCAGTTCCCTGGCCACCCTCTGCACTCCTTTTTTCAGTCCTGCAGAGAAGGATCTTTCTACAACTCAGGTGTTTTCATGTTAAAACTTCTCTGTGATGTCACAGTACTCTTAGAATAATGACCAAAATCTTAACATGGTTCAGGAAGATTCTGTTTTCCAAAAATCTGTTGCTTCCTGCAATCAACCCCTGCCTCCAAGCAAAGTTGTAATGGAAAGGTGGGGAAGGGGGTGGGGGAGTTGGGCTTCAGGGGCAGCCCGGGAGGATATGTGTGTGGTGTCGCCACAAGGCGGCTGGGAACAGGATAGCAGGATGACAGCAGCAGCAACCAGTCCTGTGAGGTTTGCAGCATTGTCCCCTGGCAGGGCCCATCCTAAGAGCCACACTTGAGGGCTTGGGAAAAGCAACATCTTAAATAAAACATACTCTTGGAGTCGAGGCAGCTGCTGTTAACTATAAACTACCTCCTTTAATCTGCACAATAACCCTCAGAGGTCTTAACCATACCCGTGTTGGAGAGGGTTTTGAGCCCCACCAATTTAGTGATGGAGCTGAGATTGGATCGCAATTGTATGACCCCAGAGTCTTTGTTGAGCATTTACTCATTCACTCAAATATTGAGTAGCTGTTTTCTGCAGGACATACAATGTTATATAAGACTCATGATTTATATGCCTACTATGTGCTCAGCAAGGTGTCTGTTGCCAGGCGATCATTGAACAAGTTGTTAGATGGCCGACTGAATTCCCCCATTTGTTACTGAGCTGTGTGCTAGTCCCTGTCCTGGGAGATGGATGAAGAAGCAGTCCCTTCCCTCAAAGCTCACAGTGGGTTTAGCAACTTGAAACAGTCTTAAGGCCTGGCTTCTGCTCCTTACCAGGAAGCACCAGACAGTGCGTAATTGTGTTAAATTACGTCATAGGGATCCAGAGGTGAGAGGATCAGTGCATGGGGGCTGGGTATTGGCTGGCTTCTAAGAGAACAACAAGTGGGCAAGACACGTGATCTGATCTGGACACAGGAGCAGGGGTCTCACTTGGCGCCATGAAAGGTGGGAAGGATCATGGGCTGGGAAGAGCAGGCAGCTATGGTGTGAGGCAATACCAGTCGTTCTGCTGAGGGAAGAGGGGACCGGATTGGGGAGGGTGGGAGCAGAGCGCAGGTAGGCATTTTCTTATCAGTGAGCCGGAAGGCCCTGCAGTGACTGGTGGCTTCCAGCAGTTTGCACAATGCATCTCTGGTAGGAGAAATTCCATTTCAAAAATAGACTTCAGGTTGGCTGCCAGAGTACAGAGGCATCCCACTTTGACTCGTTTGTGCTGACAAAGCAGAGGCTTTCCTGAGTTCTAGAGCTCTAGTGTGGGTCTAGGGAGCGAGCAGATTCCCACACTCATTTGACCTTGCATGTCCACTCACCCTTAAACGTCTGTAGGCCAGACGTTGCAGCAGTGAGACCCCCAGAAAAACAAACTGTCCATGGTCTGGTTGGGCATTAGGGTACAAGCGAGGTTCTGGTGGGAAATGAGACATGAGAGCTCATCAGGGAAGTGGTCAGGGGGGACCTGTATGCCAAAGATTTCTCTTCAATACTGTGGTTGAAGGAATCTGCTGGAGAATTAGATGTTCAGCAATGGATTGAGTGTCCTTGGCACATGCGGAATTCCTCGGCATGGGAGATATTTGAGCTGTTGGGCTGCTCACCATGTATGTAGGAGAGGGGATTTGCGCAGGAGGTTAGAGATAGCTGAGATGGCATCCATGCAGTTTAGCTTGGGAAAAGGCTAGACTGGCATCTAGAGACCTACTTTCTGATTCCTACCCCTCCTCCAGCCAGTTGGGGTCATGGAATGGCAAGGGATTCCCCTTTTCTGGGCCTCCATTTCCCTGTCTAAAGTGAGGTACAAGGGCTAGAGAAGTGGTTCCCAAGCCTGGCATGTAGAGGCTTGTTCAAAATACAAATGCCCAAGGCCCCTGGTCCCAGGAACCCAAGCATCTGAAGTTGAACAACTTCCAGATTGGTGTGCTGATCAGCTAGGTTAGGGAAACTGAACGGAAGAGTCTGAAGTCCCTTCTGCCTTTGAGAATTGTGTGTCTTTAAGTAGGAGACCTGGTCTCTGGCCACAAGAAGCTGGCAAATAACCAGTGATAGTACTATTACTTCTGCTAATAAAATAGTGATGACAGCAGAATAGTTTTCTAGGTGCCAGGTACATAGTAAGCCCATTGTGCAAACTATCTTATCTACCTTTTATAACTACTCTATGAGGGAGGTACTATTATCCTTATTTTATTTATTTACTAGAGGCCCAATGCACGAAATTTGTACATGGGTAGGGTCCCTAGGCCTGGCTGGCGATCAGGGCTGATCTGTGGGGCAACTGGCAGGGTGATTGAGGGGCCCCCCCACTGGCACCTGCCTTGGCCAGCCTGGGGCCTGCGGGTTAGGGGCAGCTCCTGCATTAAGTATCTGCCCCCTGGTGGTCAGTGCGCATCATAGCAACTGGTTGTTCTACCAGTTGTTCTGCCGTTTGGTCGATTTGCATATTAGGCTTTTATTACATAGGATTAAAAATCCGTATTTATTTTTTAAATATATTTTTTATTGATTTCAGAGAGGAAGGGAGAGGGAAAGAGAGATAGAAACATCCATGATGAGAGACTCATTCATGGCTATCCCCTGCATACCCCCTACTGGGGATCAAGCCTGCAACCCGGGCATGAATCCTTGACTGGAATCAAACCGGGCCTCTTCAGTCTGCAGGCAGATGCTCTATCCACTGAACAAAACCAGCTAGGGCTCTTATCCCCATTTTACAGACAGAGATTGAGGCTCAAAGAGGTTAAGGCACTTGGTCAAAATGACAGAGCTTTGACATTCTGTGACACATCTCTGGACACTCCTGGAACTTCTAAGGAGCTTGTACTGAGTCTTGATGATTGCAGAGAGATTATCAGGGCAGTGCTTCTCCCAAAGGGGTCCTGAACAGTCAGCATCAGCAACTGGGAATATTTAGAAATGCAGGTTCTCAGGCCCACCCCAGAACTAATCAGAAACTGAGGGTGGGGCCCAGCAGCCTGCATTTTTACGAGTTCTCCAGGTGATTCTGATGTGGGCTGAAGTTTGAGAAACACTGAGCTAGGGGGGTCGAGGGGAAGACATTCCAGGAGGGGCAGTTGTGGGGACTAGAAGGGTAGTGCTATACCTTCCCTTTGGCGGAATAAAGAGGTCTGATAAGCCACACGGACTCCCACGAGGGGGCGCTGTGGGCACAGGCTTGGATGCTGCCTGCTTTGTTGTCAGGGCTGTACCCTTGCGGAAGCATGAAAAAAGCCTGGTGCCACATCAACTGGAGAGGTCACTTTCTTCTTAGAGAAGGTCTAATGGGGGTGGTAATCTTGTTTATAGGATTCAGCCTTCACAGGGAAGCTGAATCTGCAGGGCTTTCTGCTGTTCACATGTGCGTGGCGATGCCCACCCATCCGTGCTGCAGTGTCTCTGCAGAGCCTGCGCACACGGCATTCTCTTGTAGCTAGCTGCCTAGCCACGGGCTTGCAGTTTCTTGGGGAGGAAGAAGGCTGGAACCCCAGAGGCCAGCCCTGGTTCAGCGTTCTCCCTGCAGGGCGGTGCCTCTGTCCTGTTCTTGGACAGTTTGGGTGGGGACTAGAGTGCTGGGTACAAGCCTGTCTTCAAGCCTCACCAGTGCCCAGCCATACTTCGTGGTCTCATGCATACCCCGTCTCTGGGCCTCAGTTTCCTGCTCTAAGATAAGGTTCAGGCTCTGAGAAGGTGGCTTTCTGCATTTCCTCTACGCCAGAGGTGAAGAACCTCTTTTCTGCCAAGGGCCATTTGGGTATTTATAACACGAGCCCTACAAAATGATCAACTTAAAAATTAGCCTGCTATATTTGGTCAAGCATTTAATGAACGCATCCTAATGCCTTGGCAGGGCCAGACCAAATGATTTTGTGGGCCTTACACGGCCCCGTGGGCTGCATGTTCTCCTCCCCTGCTCTACGCAGAGAAAATGCTTCCCCGGGGAGTTGAGGAGGAGATAGACTGGTCCTACTTGAGGAACTTGGATTGCAAGGCCAGCTGCAGGCATCTGTCTCCCGTATCCCTTTAAGTAAGCCTCGGCAGGGACTGGTGCAAGGCAGTAAGGTGGAACCTGGCAAATTGGATTTTTAAAAAGTCCACATCTTTGGACATCAAGGATTTGCCTCTATAGATTTCTGTTCTGCGTTGCTTGGCGGGAGGAAAGATTTACACCCTGTTCTCTCAGCTGCAGTGTATATTTCTTCCGAAAATACAGTGCGCAGAGGGAGGGGCTGCGACAGCGAGGGGCTTCAGCATTCCTCATTAATCCGGGGATCGGCGTCCTGCACCTCACCCTGGCCGCTCGGCCTGGGCCGTTAGTCTCCGGAACTATGATTTCAGAAAGCTGCAGACATGTGCATCACAGAGCCAGGGGATAGAGAGGGTCTGCTCCAGCAGGGCCCCTGCTGGCTCCTACTGTCTGTGATGATTCAGGGAGTTTGGTTAGAAATGGCCCAACCCGTAGGTAAACACCCTCGAGTGGCAGCTCTGCTTGGGGAGGAAACGTGAAACAGGACGCCCCTTGCCTCCAGGCCTCCTCGCAGAAGGGGAGGGAGCTCCTCAGTGGATGTGGCACCTCCATCGTGCATGCAGGTAGCACTGCGTTTTCTCTGCTTACAGATGAGACCACCGAGGCACAGAGGGGTCAAGTGACTTTCCCCTAGTCCCTCAGCCCTTTTGCTATTGAGTTGTGTGAGTTCTTTCTACATTTTAGGCGTTAGCCCTTTACCCAGGATATTGTTTGCAAATATTTTCTCCAGTTCAGTAGGTTGCCTTTTCATTTTGTTGATGGTTTTTCACCTTAAGCTGATGCCCCTCCTGACTCCTGATGGCAGGTGGGCCGTTGGCTACTCAGCTGCCATTTCCTTTTTTATTTTATTTGAATGTTCTACCCTTAGTTTTTTTTTTTTTAAATTTCATTGGTTAATAGTATAATGGTTTGATATATGTATATATTGCGTCATGATTACCACAATAAGTCTAGTTAACATTTATTATCTCATAGTTACACATTTGTTCTTGTGATAAGAACTTTTAAGATCTATTCTCTTAGTACCTTTCAAATGTACAATGCAATATTGCTAACTGATCCATTCTCTTAGTAACTTCTAAGTGCACAATGCAACATTGCTGACTGTACTCACCGTTCTGTACATTATTGCCCCAGAACTCATACTGTGAAGTTGTCCCTTCTGACCACTTTCACCCACCTCCACCCTTCCCATGTCCCCCACCCCTGCCTCTGGCATCCACCAATCTGTTCTCTGTTTCTATGAGTTTTTTTTTTTTTTTTTTTTAGTGTTTTTTAGATTATGCAATATTTGTTAGTGAGATGAGGCAATATTTGTTTTTCTCTCTCTGACTTATTTACTTAACATAATGCCTTCAAGGTCCATCCATGTCAGAAGTGGCATGATTTTCTTTTTTTATGGCTGAATAATATTTCTGTGTGTGTGTGTGTGTGTGTGTGTGTGTACATATGTTTTCTTTCCCCATTTCTCCTTTTGTGGGCACTTAGGTTGGCTGTTGTAAATAATGTAGTGAACATAGGAGTGCAGATATCTTTTTGAGATTCCGATTTCATTTCCCTTGCATATCTACTCAGGAGTGGAATTGCTGGGAGGCATGGTAGTTCCATTTTTAATTTTTGGAAGAACCTCCATACTGTATTCCATAGTGCACCAGTTTACCCACAGTTCCCTTTCTCCACATCCTCGCCAACACTTGCTATCTCTTGTGTGTTTTAAAAAAATATATTTTTATTGATTTCAGAGGGGAGGGGAGAGGGAGAGAGTTAGAAACATCAATGCTGAGAGAGAATCATTGATCAGCTGGCTCCTGCACACCCCACACTGGGGACTGAGCCCGCAACCTGGGCATGTGCCCTTGACCGGAATTGAACCTGGGACCCTTCAGTCTGCATGCCAACGCTCTATCCACTGAGCCAAACCAGCTAGGGCTCTCCTGTGTTTTTGATGATAAACATTCTAACAGGTGTAAGGTGATATATATATATATCTCATTGTGGTTTCAATTTCCATTTCCACGATGATTAGTGATGTTGAGCACCTTTTCATGTACCTGTTGGCCATCTGTATGTCTTCTTTTGGAAAAATGTTTATTCAGTTCCTCTGCCTGTTTTTAATTATTTTTTTTTAACTTTTAAAATTTTAAATTTCTCAATTACAGTTTACATTCAGTATTATTTTGTATTAGTTTCAGGTGTATAGCATAGCAGTTAGTCATAAACTTTACAAAGTATTCTCCCAATATTTCTGGTATTCACTTGGCCCCATACGTAGTTATTACAATATTATTGACTGTATTTTCTATGCTGTACTGTACATCTCTGTGACTGTTTTATAACTACCAACTTGTACTTTTCAATCCCTTCATCTTTGTCATTTAGTCCCCTAACTTTTCTCCCCTTTTAATATATCAGATTGTTTGTTTCTTTGCAATTAGGTTGTGTAAATTCTTTGTACATTTTAGGCACTAACCCCTTATCCATGATATTGTTTGCAAATATTTTCTCCCATTCAGTAGATTGCCTTTTCATGTTGTTGATGGCTTCCATTGCTGTGCAGAAGCTTTTTAGTTTGATGTAGACCCACTTGTTTATTTTTTTCTTTTGTTGCCTTTGCTTTCGGTGCCAAATCCAAAAACATCGCCACCAAGCCTGATGTCTGGGAGCTTACTGCCTGTGTCTTCTAGGAGCGTTCTGGTTTCAGGTCTTATGTTCACGGCTTTAACTCATGCAGTTGATTTTTGAGGATGGTGTGAGATAGAGGTCCAGCTTCATTCTTTTGCATGTGGCTGTCCAGTTTTCCCAGCACCATTTTCCTTCTGTTTGCAAGGTTACAAAGCACTCAGTGCTGTCCGGGAACGGCTCCATGCTGTTCAGCTCGTTGCCCGGTGCTGCCTCAGTGCCACGGTACGGAGTTATTCCCTGGAGGCCGAGTGCTGAAACGCCTACAGTTGGTGCTCTCTGAGATGCTTTGTCTTTGGTTTAGATCAGCGGGCGCCAACCTTTCGGACCTCACGGACCATCAGTTGGTGACTGTGCTCCAAAGGTTTCCTTAAACCAGCGGTCGCCAACCTTTCGGACCTCACGGACCTCCAGTGGTCCGCGGACCACCGGTTGGCGACCGCTGGTTTAGATGGTGTGTTAGGTAGGAGGCCTTCAGCTGCAAGTAACTGAGAACTCACCGGCCCTGACCAATGAGGACATTTATTTGCTTACACAGAAGCCATCTGGATGCACAGGGACTTCAGCTGGATTGATGCGGCAGTTCCACAATGTCCCCAGGACCTACACGGTTTCTCTCTCCGCCTTTCACTCACAGTGTTGGCTTCGTTTTGTAAGACGGTTGCCAATTACAGAGGGAGCCCGCAGGGCTGGGACTAGGGCGAGGCAATGAAATGCCTGGGATGCGAAAGCTAAGGAGGCGTGCACTCAGGGTGGTACAAGTGAAGGGCTAGCACTTTCGTGACCCCAAGAGTACCTCCCACTACATAGGCCTGGCCCTGGGGTTCCTGGGCCCTTCCTGTTGGTGGGAGAGAGACTGCCTGTCTGCCTGCCTTGCTTCACTTACAGCAGGCTGCACTGTAACGAAGAGGTCCCCGAAGGTGCAGGGCATAAACACAGCACACATTTATTTTTATTTTTATTTATTTATTTATTTATTTATTTATTTTTAATATTTTTATTGAGGTATTATATGTGTACATATCTTACTATTACCCCCCCCACCCCACACCCACACATGCCCTCCCTTCCCAGAGTTTTGCGTCCATTGTTTATGCTTATATGCATGCATACAAGTCCTTCGTTTGATTTCATAACTCCCCCACCTTTCCCAAACTTTCCCCCTGTAATTTGAAAGTCTGTTTGATGCTTTACTGTCTCTGTATCTATCTTTTTGTTCACCACTTTATAATGTTCTTTACTATCCCTAAATGAGTGAGATCATGTGGTATTTTTCTTTCATTGACTGGCTTATTTCACTTAGCATAATGTTCTCCAATTCCATCCAGGTTGCTGCAAATGATGAGAATTCCTTCTTTTTTATGGCAGCATAGTATTCCATTGTGTAGATGTACCACAGTTTTCCGATCCAGTCATCCGCTGATGGGCACCTAGGCTGTTTCCAAATCTTAGCTATTGTAAATTGTGCTGCTATGAACATAGGGGTGCATATATCCTTTCTGATCGGTGTTTTGGGTTTCTTAGGATATATTCCCAGGAGTGGGATTACTGGGTCAAATGGGAGTTCCATTTTCAGTTTTTTGAGGAAACTCCATACTGTTCTCCACAGTGGCTGCACCAGTCTGCATTCCCACCAGCAGTGCACGAGGGTTCCTTTTTCTCCGCATCCTCGCCAACACTTGTTGTTTGTTGATTTGTTGATGATAGCCATTCTGACAGGTGTGAGATGGTACCTCATTGTTGTTTTGATTTGCATCTCTCGGATAATAAGTGACTTTGAACATGTTTTCATGTGTCTCTTGGCCTTCCTTCTGTCTTCTTTTGAAAATATTCTGTTTAGGTCAACACAGCACACATTTAGTGTTAACGCTCCTAATAGTCCCAGGCAGGGCAGTCAGGGTCAGCAGGAAGCGTTCCTTCAAGGTCTCCACGGAGGCCTGACCAGAAGTTTTTGTTCCAGTGGCTGCACCTTAGCCTCTGCACACCTGACTGCAAGGGAGGCCGGGAAACGTAGGCTAGCTCCAGCCCAGGCACAGGTGAGGAGAAGGGTTTTGGGGACATCGGTCAGTCTTTGCCATGGCAGGAAGAAGTAAATGCGTACTTCACAGGGACCCTTCCAACAGAAGTCTCTCAAGGAAAAGGGGGAATTTATTGGAAATCTGGGAGATGTCAACCAACCAAAAATATAGGCAATGCTGGCAGCCTTCCTGAGATTGGGACTGGAGAGTATTCTAGTATAAACCAGCTTCTCCTCCTTCCTCCTTCCTCCTCCCCCCTCTTTGATGCTCCTCCACTCTATTGGCAGGCTGGCTATTTTTGCCCTTCTTTCCACGGCCACCACACCAGGCTTCTCATTAGTTCCCACTGAATGCATCCAACAACATTAATTAGACTCTGCATCCTACTTGTCGCTTCCCGGGAATGAGATGCTGCCTGGCCCTGCCCAGGAGAGGGGTCTCATCCCGGTCCTGCCAGCTCATGGCTACCATTTCCACTTACCTGTGGCTGAGGGAGCACTTGCTGAGAAGGGGGAAGGCAGGGGGCTGCTAATGTGGCCACAGCAGCTGCCCTCATGTTGCTAAGACTTCTGCCTTCTCTCCTCGTCACTTAACAAAACAAAACTATTTTTAAAAACTTTATTTAAAAAGTAGCTTTATTGATATATAATTCATATACCAAAATAATCATCCTTTTAAAGTATGCAATGCAGTGGGATTTAGATATTCTTACAGTTTTGTAACCATCACCACCACTTAATTTTTGAACATGTTTGTCATGCCAGAAGAAAGCCCGTGTCCTTTAGCAGCCACTCCACATTTCCTCCAACCACTGCCCCCTGACCCTGGGCAGCCAGCCATCTCCTTTCTGTCCTATGCATTTGCCTATTCTGGACACATCTATTGTGTATAAATGGAATTATAGAATATGTAGACTTTTGTGACTAGATTCTTTCACTTATCACAATGTTTTTAAACTTCATTCACATTGTAGCATGTATTAGTACTTTATTTTTAAAAACAGCTTTTTGAGATACAATTCACATGCCATAGTATTTACCTATAAAGTGTACAACTCAGTTGTTTTCAGGATATTCACCGGGTTGTGCAGCACTCACCAATAGCTAGTTTACACACATTTTCATCACTACATAAAAGGAAACCTCTTACCGGTGAGCAGTTTCTCCCCCTTCTCCATCCTTCCAGCCCCTGACAGCCATAAAGTCTATATGGATTAGTCTATTTTGGACATTTTATATAAATGGAATCATACCATGTGTATGATTTTATGCCTGGCTTTTTACACTTAACATAATATTTTCTAGGTTCATCCATGTTATGGTATACTACAGTACTTCATTTCTTTTCATTGGCAAATAATAGTCCATTATATGGATATACATATTTATCCATTCATCAGTTGATGGACATGTGAATATTTCATTATATGAATATACCATATTTATCCATTCATCAATTGATGAACTTTTTGGCTATTAAAGATAACTTTGGGGCCTTAGCTGGTTTGGCTCAGTGGATAGAGCATTGGCCTGCGGACTGAAGGGTCCCAGGCTCGATTCCAGTCAAGGGCACATGCCCAGGTTGTGGGATCGGTCCCCAGTATGGGGCATGCAGTAGCAGCCGATCAATGATTCTCATCATATCTCTCTCTCTCTCTCTCCTTCTCTCTCTCTCTCTCTCCCTCTCTCTCTCTCTCTCTCTCCTTCTCTCTCTCCCTCTCTCTCTCTCTCTCTCTCTCTCTCTCTCTCTCTCTCTCTCCCTCTCTCTCTGTCTCTCTCCTTCTCTCTCTCTCTCTCTCTCTCTCCTCTCTCTCTCTCTCTCTCTCTCTATCTCTCTCTCTCCTCTCTCTCTCTCTCTCTCTCTCTCTCTCTCTCTCTCTCTCTCTCTCCTCTCTCTCTCTCTCTCTCTCTTTCTCCTTTCCTCTCTGAAATCAATAAAAAAATATATATTTTTAAAAAGAAAAACAAATTCTCTCTTTGTCTAAAAAAAAAAAAAAAGATAATTCTGGGGAGTATTTAAGATTTTGCTCCTCAGCATATATTGTCAGTTTAGTTCAAATAAATTCTTATAAAAATTCTATTTAGCCCAGCTGGCGTGGCTCAGTGGTTGAGCGTTGACCTATGAACCAGGAGGTGACGGTTCCATTCCTTGTCAGAGCACATGCCCAGAGTTTTGTGCTCTGTCCCCAGTAGGGGGCATGCAGGAGGAAGCCGATCAATAATTCTCTCTCATCATTGAACTTTCTATTTGTCTCTGTCTCTGTCTCTCTCTTTCTCTCTGAAAGCAATAAAAAATATTTTTAAAAGTTCTATTTGAAACCATTCTGCTGTTATGTGTTATTTACAAGAGCCAAGGTATGGAAGCAACCCAAGCAACCCAAGTGCCAACAATAGGTGAGTGGATAAAATAACTGTGGGCGCGCGCGAGCACACACACACACACACACACACACACACACCACCACCACCACCACCAACCAACAACAAACAAAACCAAGGTGTGGCCAGTGTGGCTCAGTCAGTTGGAATGTCCAGTATACTGAAAGGTTGTGGGTTCGATCCCTGGTTGGGGCTCACACAGGAGGCAACCGATTGGTGTTTCTCTCTCACATCAATGCTTTTTTTTTTCTCTCTCTCTCTCCCCCTTCCTTTCTCTCTCAAAATCAACAAAAACATATCCTCATATGAGGATTAAAAAAAAATTTATGGGCAAGATTTTGTGTGGACATATGCTTTTCTTTTCTCTTGGGTATATACCTAGAGTGGAATTGGTGGGTCATAGTGCTACTCTATGTTTAACATTTTGAGGTGCTGCCAAACTATTTTCCATAGAGGTAGCACCATTTTATGTTTCCACCAGCAATGTCTGAGGGTTCTAATTTCTCCACATCCTTGTCAACACTTATTATTATCAGCACTTTGATTTTAGCCATCTAAATTGTGTGAAGTGGTATCTCATTATGGTTTTGATTGGCATTTTATGATAACTAATGTTTTTTAGCATCTTTTCATGTTTTTATTGACTGTTTATATCTTCTTTATAAATGTCTATTTAAGCCTTTGCTCTTTTAAAATTAGGTCATTTGTCTTTTTATTGTTGAGTTGTAAGTGTTCTTCATATATTTTAGATATTAGTCTCTTGTCACATATATGCTTTGCAAATTTTTCTCCCATTTTGTGGGTTGTCTTCTCACTTTAAAAAAAATATATTTTTATTGATTTCGAAGAGGAAGGGAGAGGAAGAGAGAGAGAGAAACATCAATGATGAGAGGGAATCATTGATTGGCTGCCTGCTGCACGTTGGACCGGGCCCGAAACTCAGGCACGTGCCCTTGACTGGAATCGAACCTGGAACCCTTCGGTCCTCAGGCCGATGTTCTATCCACTGAGCCAAACTGGCTAGGGCTATGGTGTTCTTTAAAAGGCAAAAGTTTAAAATTTTGATGAATTCCAAATTATCTTTCATCACTCATGTTTTTGATGTTTTATCTAAGAAACCATTGCCTAACTCAAAGTCACAAAGATAGTTATGTTTTGCTTTATGAGTTGTATAGTTTTAGCTCTTTCATTTAGGTCTGTGATTCATTTTGAGTTAATTTTTATATGGTGTGACAGAGGCGTCTGACTTCATTCTTTTGCATGTAGCTACTCACCTGTCCCGCCCTCTTGCTGAAGAGACTGTTCTTTCCCCACTGACTTGTACTGGCACCTTGTGGAAAATCGGTGGGCTGTGTTGCCACTTCTTGGGTTTTCTGTCCTTGGAAACTGCTGTCAGGGCTCCCATGAGACTTTGAATGTAACAATAATGCATTTCTTTTATTAATCACCTACTATTCTTATGCTAGGCACATTATAGATATTCTCTTTTGTCCTCACAACAGTTTTGCAAGGTTTAATGTCAACTAGTGTTATTGTCCTCAGCTCAGAGATAAGCAAATTGAAACTCAGGGTTTCAGCCACTTGCTAAGGGTTGTTCAGTCAGTGGCACAGCCGGGCCTTGAACTCAGTCAGTGTGGCTCCAAGGCCTCGGCTCGTCCGTTTACTATGGTTCTCTGCTCCTGGGAGGTTCCACCAGCTTGGACACCCTTTCTGGGATTCTTGGGGTGATGCCTAGCCAGATACATGTGTGGTGGGGGTTATGGTCTGAAACCTAAATGTAGATTTAAGATTTCACAGTTGATCTGGATGTTACAGAAAGGCTTTGTAGGAAGGAGCATCAGGGTGGTGGCCCGCCTTCAGGTGGTGGCCTGCCTTTAGGTGGTGGCTTGTAAGGCCTGGAAATGAGCAGAGAGAGGTGCTCTTGGTTAAGGGCTAAGGGTATGTGGGAAAAGGGTAAAGCTTGTTCCCGACTATGGAGAGGATGGCAAAGTGGCATGGTTGGAAAGGAATACGTTTTCTAAAAATTAGAGCTAATGGAAGAAGGCAGGGGCTGTTTTGGGGAGCAGCGTGCTTCCTGTCACTGATGACGTACAAGCAAAGCAGAGTCCAGCCGCTGGCTTTGTGGGATTGCTGGGGAAGATTGTTGGCCTTCTGTGAGGTGTAGGCCTGGGGATTTTTTATGGTCTCCTTTGACCCCCAAAGACTGAATGTGGTGCTTCTGGTTTTGCCAGGACATCCTGTTCATGCAGCTGGGATTACTCCCAGCTCGGATCCATCAGGCCTCACTGATCCTGAGGGCTAAATTTGGAATTTAATAACAACACTTCGGATTTATGTAGCCTGTTTCCTTGGAGGCACTGCATCTGTTATCCCACTAATTCTCATAACACATCCCTGGGCGGAAGGTGAAGGAGGGTGAGAGAGGAGAAGGGATCATTCTCTGGGTTCCTCACATCCTGAAGGTGAGAGCAGGTGGCTGGATTAGGAGCAAGCCCGGGGAGTGGCCTGGATCACAGCCCCTTGGGCTTGCCCCCCGAAAGTACAGGATGCTCATTTGGTAAGGCGTGCATCTCGCGTCTTGGGCACAATACTGTATATTGGTGACCTGGTTCCATAAAAAGTTTAAGGCACATCCTCTGTGCAAAAGGCTCCAGGTCAACTCTGTCAGGAGTGGGAGTGGATGGGCATGGAGGTGAGGAAATGAAGTCTGAGCCCCACGGTGAAGGGAAGACCCGTGTGTCCACCCTGGCTGGCTGCAGGGGGAGGACTTGAGAAGTGAAGGTCCCGAGGCAGCAGGAGGGCTTCCTCAGGGAGGGATCTGAGCTGAGTTTGGAAAGAGCCCTGGAGAGAGCCCTGCACTTGGGCTTGCAGTCTGGAGCTCCGGGTTTGAGCCTGGTTTTCCCACCTCCCAGGCATGTAATGTGGGCAAGGTCCTCGTCCCTCTGTCTCAGTTTCCCCAGGGAGGACTCTCGTAGGCGCTCTTTAAGGTTCTAAGCCTGTGAGCTGAGTGTTGTTGCACGGATGGCCGGAGAGCCAGGACATGCAGAGGCGGGGCTGTGGACTAGCTCAGGGAAGAGCTGCTGGAATTGCTGAAGGATGAGCCCAGGTGGAAGGAAGGTACCCCGGAGGGAGGACTCTGCTTGGGCAAGGCACATTGGCTTGGGTTCTTGTCTACTTCAGCCATCCTGTTCGTCACGCCTACCTCTACTCAGACTCATGGGCACCTGGCTTTTTATCCCTCCCAAGCCCTTTCCCTCCCAGCCTTGGCACTTGTTTTTCAGGCTGGCACTTGGCGAATGCCCCAGCCTGTAGTGGGGCCACTCTGGCCTGGACTCTGACTGTTGCTAGTCTTCCAGGCACCAGGCAAGTGGGTGGGGCTCAGAAACCCAGGGCCACGGAGGACAGCTGGGAGGTCCCTGGAAATCATCTGGGGCTATGCTCTCCGTCCCTCTTTGCATTTGAGGGAACTGGGGCTCAGAGTAGCAAGCCCAGGGAGACATTTTCCAGGAAGAGAGAAGGGCAGGTGACAAGACCTGGAAGCAAGAGAAAGCGGGTCGGTTTGTGGAAGGTAGAGAGCCAGGACCTGGGAGTGCATGGACATGTGGCTGCAGGGCCGGGTGGGCCAGAGGGACGGTGACAGGCATTTCCAGGTCAGACTGTAGCTGGAGGGCGGGGGCAGCCACTGGAGGATTTCAAGCAGAGGAATGGCGCACTCAGCTCCCCTTTTTACAGAGGACACTGGCCAGAAACCAAGGGTTCCCTGCCTCCCCCTTCCCTGATGGCTGTCCCCACCGTGTATGGCAACTTCACACTCTGCTTGCTGGGGCTGAAAACCCTGCAAATGGCTTCAACTCTTTCTCTCACCCCATGTCGAATCTGTCCTCAGATCTTCTGGCTCTTACTTCAAAATCTGTCAAGGATCTGACCACTTCTCGCCACCCCCACGGCTTCTTTGGTCCAAGTCCCCATATTTCACCTTTTTATGCCGAGGTCCCCTCATGTGCTCCAGTTGCACCTCTGCTCCTCAGTATCTCCACGCAGCAGTTGGCACGGATGCGCTCACTCCTGTGTTCAGAACCCTCTGCGGGCTGCACACCCCCCTCCCCTCAGTGAGACACCGCAAGGCCCTCTGTGATCCACGTGGCCCAAGACCTGGTTTCCCAGCACCCTTCCAGCCACTGGCTCTGCCCCCAGCGTCTCAGTCCTGTTCCTGCCCCAGGGCCTTTGCACCTGTCATTCTCTCTGCCTGACCCCCTCTTCCCCCAGCTAAGCCTGTGGGTCATGGTCTCCCTTCCTGTGGTCTTTGCCCAAGTTTTACCTTCTCAGGGACATCGTCTCTGAGCATCTTATCAAAGGTTGTAGCTATCCTCAGATTTCCTTCCCAGCTTCATTTTTATAAAATGCATAAAAAACATGAAATTAATTTTCCCAGTCACTTTTAAAATTTTCTTGTGTCTTGGTTGTTTCTCCACTAGAAAGCTTCATGAAGGCAGGATTTAAAAAATTTTTTTGTACGTCTTTCTAACTTGTTCTTTGCTGTATCCTGAGCACCTAGAACTGGGAAATGGTGGCCGGGGGCAGCGCACAGGCTGGGGGCAGGGCCGGGGCGGAGCAGGGAGACAGCTGGGAGGCTGTGGCAGGATGAGACGGGAGGCGACAGGTTCTTATCTACAAGACGCCAGAGCTTGGAAGCTCTGCCCTGGCTGCGATGCGTGAGCTGTCGATTGAGAAGAGTGTTTAGGGTTAGTTTGTCCAGTTCTCTCTTTGACCATGTGGGGAAACCGAGGCCCATAGAAGGAATTCCCCACTTAGTTAGGGACAGAACCCAGCTTTTCTGACTGAGCGGGGCTGCTAGTGCGCTCGGGGCAGGCTGAGGCCTATCAGGTGACTGAGGACATGTATGAAGTGCTTTTCTCACTTGGGGTGTCCAACCTTGGGGTGTAAGATGGCGCCTGCCCCAGGTGCTGCCAGTTAGGTTGGAAGCTGAGGTGCCTGCTTAACAGTTTGTGTAAAGAGATGCTGGAGGCTCTCCCAGTAGCCTCACCAAACATCCATTCTATCCACTACCACTCCTCGACTTGCCCCTGGCTAACGGGACTGAGGGAGGCTGGGCCAATCAGAGTTCCCAGAAAGGGTTCCTTTCAGTGGCTGGACCTGTTCCAGGTCGTGGGAAGTGCAGAAATGAGGCATGGAGCTGCCACAGACACGTTGCTAGCAGGAGGGAAGCCAGGTTGAGGGCAAAATTAAGATTTGGAGCCGGGTAGAGTGGAGAGGACAGCAGGGAAACAGCCAGAGCCCCACACACCTGCCTGAAGCACTCGCTGTCCCGGCCTCCAGTTATGGGGCCATTCCATGCTGTCTACTGGTTAGGTTTGAGTCGGCTTTTCTGCCCTGCTCATCGAAGAGGCCTAATTGGTATTTGGGTGGGTCACTGGTGATGGGGGCATGACTGGACGGTGAGGAACGTGGTGGCTTTGATGAAGTGTGCGCCACAGTCCTGCCCAGTCCCTGCTCCTCGGAGAAGCCTCTGTCCTGCAGGCCCGGAGGGCTAGTGCCGGGAGATGCTCTCAGCCATTTCTCCTTGAAAGGGGGCCAGCTTGGGCGGTCCTCATGGTTTCTAGCACCCCTGGGACCATGGGAGTAATCTGTCCTAGAGAGTCACTGGCTTGTTAACCTTTGCCCCCTATGGACACGTGCCTCCTATGGACTCACGCCTCTGCGGGAGGTCTGTGCGCAGCTCCATGTGGGAGCCTTGCTGGACCCCAGGCAGCTGCCTGCCATCCCCATGAGGACCTTTACCTTTTCTTTGCCCCTGAGTGGGCTGCTGACCAATCAGCTCCTTCCTAGAATTTTATAAAATGCATAAAAAACATGAACTTAGAGAGAATTTTATAAAATGCATAAAAAACATGAATTTAAAGAGAATTTTATAAAATGCATAAAAAACATGAACTTAAAAAGAATCTACCATTCAGGTACATTTAGCAAAATATTTAAATTTTTCTGACAAAGTACCATATGTTTTTAAAAATTTTCTTCATTTATGTGATAGTAATAGTACCTTGTGGCAGATCTAATAACTATAATTCAAGGTAGTGATAGAGAGTGGAATGGGCATTTGGAGGCATCTGTAATAGCCATGATGATATATGAAAATATCCGTGATTTCTGTTGGTGACAATGTTACTGGAACTGATCAAACTGCTGGGGTTTGTTGTCTACATTCATAATTGAAAAACATTAGAGGTTAGTGAAGTAAAGTTGTGATCCCCACCCCATCTAAGTTCATGGCCTCCCTGCATTCTATCCATGAACCCCATGGGCCCCAAGTTAAGAACCTCTGAGTGACAGGTAGTTGTAAAAAAAAGCAAAATCCCTTACACACACACACACACACACACACACACACACATGCACGCACACACATACACATGCACATATGCACACATGCATGCACAATGTGGATGCTATGCATCTATACACTTCCCAGGATCCTCATACTGCATACAGAGCTACAAAGGATCCCTCCTACCTCCCCAGGTGAACCTGCTACGCATGCACACACATGTACAGCTGCAGGCATATCCAGACACTGATAGATGTGCATATGCACATATGCATATCCATGAATACACAGCTCCTCACAGAAGTGCATACTCATGCTCACACTTACACATGGCTCATAACAAAAGCATGTGGACATGCATCTTGCTCTGTAACCAGAGCCTCTGTATAAACACATGCACAATCCTAAATCCCAGGGTCGGTGAGCAGAGTCCCGGGCCTGGCATGGCCATGGCATGGCAGTTGTGCATGGGCAGAAGAGGCCAAGCTCGTGCCATCTGGACATTACCAGCCGGTCCCCCAGGCATCATGGAGGCTCAGTCCATGAGGATGAGGATTCTGTCCAGTCCACGCCCAGAGTGTAAACCCAGAAGCCAGGAGGCCTCTGGAGTCTCCCCTCTCTCCTCAGTGAAGTCCTAATTCCCCAGACGGGTGATGGAGATTTGGTTGATGTCCTGGTGCCACCATAACTGGGTTACCAGGGAGCCCTCGGCTTGGGCTCTCCGAGCTGGTGGGAGCAGCGGGCAGTGGGCCCAATACCGGGCAGGGTATCTTCAAAGGAAAGCATTCTTCATTGGTAATGAACATTTTGTCTGGAGAAACTAATGGCCCAACCTCCTATTCAGTTTATGTAAAATAAGACAGGCCATATGTTGGTGCTTTCAGAGTTTGGGTGTTTAAATTAAATGTTGTTTAATGAATATTCAAACCCATTTGCTTCAAAGTTGTGCTCAATGTGGTGGCAGCTTTCTCCCCCTCCTTCCTCGCAGCCCCCATCCTGCTCCGGTACCCAGGGTATTAAGCCATTAGAACGGGGTGTGAACATCCAGGCATCTGTCTTTCAACGGAAAGTTGGATATTAAAATGCTGCAGCAGATGACAGTATAAATAAAGACATACAGTGAGAGGCTCGTCTGGTTAGTTTTTTGTTTGGTAATTAAGACTGAGGAGGTTTTGACTTGAGTTCTGTCTTACTGAGACAGAGGTGGGGCCGAGAGCTCTGCACCTGTCCCCTAGTCCCTTTGCCTGGGAGCCCAGCGAGGGCCCACATTGGCCGCCGTGGAACTGGTGTATTGACCCGTGTCAGCTTGGTGGCACAGGGATGTGGGATGGTTTTATTTTCCCTCCAGTTGCTCTGAACTCTGTCAAATTCCCGTTACCATCAGCTCTAGAGGAGGTCATAACTTTATGGTCACTGGAAGTCCAGGCTGGTTCAAAACTGCCTGCTCACACCTTGGCGATGGTAGGCCAGATCTGTGCTGGGATGATGCGAGTGGGGCGGGGTGGTGCTTGCTCTCCACTCCTCCTCCTGCTGCAGAGCCTGAACCTCCTTCAGGTTTGGGGGCAGGGATGGTGGGCTCTGTGCCGATGGCGTCTGTGTCCTTGGGCAGAGCCCAGCACCAGCGTCACTGAGGATGTCCCTAGACAGAGGCAGCATTCTCCCTTCAGCCCCATGAATGGGCAGCCCCGGTCTCCTTTTAGGGTGGGGTGCTGCTTCCTGGGCTGTCCCCAGCTCCAGTCCCTCCTCTCCCCTCTGCACCTCCATGTGGCAGCACAGGAGGATCTGTGATCCTTTAGTGCTTCTGGGGGCCATGGGGTCAGGGGTGCAGATACCCCCAGTCTTCCTTGGCACTGTATTGCCTGGCCTTCCTCATGCTGCTGGTTCTGTGGGCTCCAATACACACTCATGGATATGCCTGCAGAGAGATCTAGGGAAGTTCTGTGCTCAGGTCTGTCCTCAAGCTCCAGGGGCCCGAGGCAGCCTCAGCCACACTCCCTCCCGAGGCTCTGTTCCTCTCCCCTGGCAGTGTCAGGGTAGGGCTGCAGATCTGGAGCTCAGCAAGCGCCCAGCTGGGGAGGGAAATGCCAGCTTCCCCAGCTCAAGGGCACCCACCAGTTCTATGAGTGATTCTCTTGAGCCCCTCGTATGAAAACAACGTGTTCTCTACACAATCAGTTTCCCCAGTGGCCCTCTTCTTTCTCTCCCCTCCCCAGTCTTTATATTTAGGGTGTGTGTGAGAGAGAGGGGGGTAGCATTGGGGTGGGGTCTGGTATTACAGGGCCTGGGTTATTTCCTTCTTTATGAACCCTTTGGGGGTGTCTGCTGCTGGAGGCTCTTTAGATGTGTGTTAGTGAGCCTCTCATTGCTCTTAGCTCCAGTGGCTAGTTCAGGGGCTCCGGTAAATATCCTACTGACATCCTGTGCCACATTTAGAGTGAGGGCTTGTGTATGGCTGGGACAACTTTAGAAACATTGTGTTGTTTTCCATCCTCTTCTCCTACCCCCCAAGCCACCTTCCAACCCCCAAAAGCTCAAATGCTCCCATGCTTCTAATGATCACCTCCCTGTGGGATACCTCATGCCTCTGTCACCAGCCCTGAGCCCTCTCTGTGACTCTCTCCACTTGGACATCCCACCAAATTTCACTATGTTCATATCCAACATCCCCATCTCTTTCCCTTCTCTCATGCACAGTCCAAACCAATGTTTTCTCTGCAGCAAGAATTTACTCAACAAGTACTTAATTGAGCAGCTACTATACACCTACCACTGTATTGGAGATCCAAGGATGACCAAAAATGGTGCCTATCCTCAGGGAGTTCTTGGTCCATTGGGGGCCATAGACCTAAGGAGAGACTCTTAGTATGCAATGGTAAGAGCTAAGTCAAACATGGGGATGGAGACCTCTTAGATGCTATTTACTAGCCTTTGAGTATGTGAGCATTCAGGAAAGGCTTCTGGAGGGGATGACCTTTGAGCTCAGTCTTGAATTGTAATGACCATCAGGGTAGGAAATGCAGGAAGGGCATCCTAGGGAAAGGGAATAGCAAGAATGAAGATGGGGCGGGGGAAGGGCGGGCATCGAATAGCATAGAGTGTGCTGAGAACTTGGAGCAGTTCTGGGTCTAATGTGCCGGGTAGGGAGTGGTAAGAGTCGTGCTGGTTTCCTGTCTTTGTTCCTGGCACCTCCTCCTAGACCTCCAAGTGCAGAGTTGTGGCTAATCCTCTTCAGCAAACCTTCACCCCTGCCACCCATCCCACTGTATGGTGAATGATGGAGTGGGGTGGCTGGTTGCATGGTACCTTCATACTTTGATATCATGTCACCAGTAGGTGTTTATGGTGATGTCTCTCCTAGAGGAGGTGGCCTGAAGGAACCATGGGAAGATGGGAGGCTGTTTGGGGTAAGGCAGCCACCCTAAGGCTACACCCTGTGCCCTGACTCTGACCTTTATCTGGGCTTAGCGCTTGGTCTAAATTTTGAATCTCCTTGATGTGTGACTTCTCTTTTCTTTTTTGGTCCTTGAGTTTGTTCCAGAATGTGGCTTCCAGATTTTATCTGGTCCCTTGAATAGGACCCACCTCAGTTGGCACTGGCCCTGGCTCCTAATCACCTATATGTGCATTAACCATAGCACATGACAGGTGTGTGTGTGTATGTGTGTGTGTGTATGTGTGTGTGTGTGTGTGTGTGTCCATATTGCGTGGAAAGAAGTCCTAGTCCCAGATCCATGACCTGTCCTTGGACTCTCCTAGGTGACAGGTGTGGACTCACAGAATGAATTTTCATGATAACCATGGCCAAACAATTCCAGTGCTGAATGTGCTATAAGGAACCCATCCATTTGCTTCTTCAGCCTTCAAATCTGTGCCAGAGCTTGCGCTGGGAATTGGGGGTAGCAGGAAGAATAAGGCACAGCTCCTGTTTTTGAGGGGTTCATGGTCTAGTGCAGACTGGAAGCAGGTTTTGTGATGTGCATGTTTAATGGCGCTGGGCATCATAGCCAGCCACCTCCATAGGATGAGGAGGGCCAATGTTTGTCAGGTGTTTGCCATGTACCTGCTTGGGGGGCTGCTCCTGAATTATTTAACTTCATCCTCCCAGCTTCCTGATAAGATCAATACTCTTCCAAAGGAGGAAACATGCTCAGGAAGGGTAAGCAAAGCATCCAGGGTCACACAGCATAGAGCAACAGGGATAGGCTTTGGATGTGGACAGCTGCATTCTAGAGATTCCATTCTTAATTCCTGGCAGCTTCCAATATACTTGTGGAGGAAGGCTGACCTACAGAATAACTAGAGTGCATCAGACTAAGGGCCCTTGTTGTGTGACACAGACAGAGTTGGAGGGATCCCCCAGGAGAGGGAGACCCTGAACTTCACTTGAGAATGGTTCTGGTGTTGACAGAAGTGATCTGCCATTCCACGGGGCAGAGGCTCCTGGCCTGGCTTTCTGAGACCCACAGAGATAGGTACCCCTAACACTGGACCTGTTCCATGGGCTCTTCCATACCCAGAGGCAAAAGGAAGCAGCTCCAACTCTTGAAACCTCCTGTAGTCCTGCATGTGGAGGAGACAGTGCTAGGTAGAGGATAGGGCAACTGGTCTACCTGTTCTACTCAGGGTTCCTTCCTAGTGCCTCCTGCAAAAATTGGGTCATCCTTATGGGGAATGGAAAGGCAATAGGGAGTTAGTTGAGGATAGTAATTCTGCCTCCCCTTGCATCCTGGAGTGGTTGTGATGAGCATGTGAGACAATATTTGTGAAGAAATATTGTTGAGAAATGTCAACTTCTACAAAAGTATAAAACACACTTCTACCTGAAGTTTTCCCATTTCTGTAGGTTTCCCCCTGTCATTAATGGGTTACTTAAAACCAACAAACCAAGCAGCTCCCTCACCCATCACAATACATTTATTTTGTACCTGGTTGTTGGCAGTCACTTGTAATAAAAGACAACTTATAATGGACAGACAACCTCTTATACTATTTTACACTATTTTAAATTAGATGCATTATTTTGCTGAGTCCTTTCCAGACCACATAGTCAGATACTGACTCCATAAGAGATGAAAAACTTGCTCCAGGTCAGAGCTGCTGAGTGGCAGAGCCAACATTTGAACCCACATTTTTTTATGCCAAATGGCTTGTTGGCTGAGGATGCAGTGGCTTTGAAGGTGTATATTTTTAGTTGGTGGAGGAGACTCTTTCAGTTCCAGGAGACCAAAACAAACAATCTGTCATGTCGTGGTTACACCGAAGCCTCCTTGGTAAAGGGCAGTAACTCTAGGACTGTTTTATAGATCTCTCATCTGTAGAGACAGCTCAAGCACAACACCTGTGTCCTTTCGCAGGCCAATCAGCATACTGCCCGGGAGCTCGGGGAAGTCCTTGTAGGCACATGGGGTTTGGTCCCCTGGAAAAGAAGGAGAGGTGGAGAGGAGGATATTCAGACAGATATGGAGTCAGATCCCTAAGAAAGATGAACCCCTGCTCCTTGGTGGATGACCCTTGATATCGTAATTGTAGGTGAGGATCATTGGGTTGTATGGAACACAATCCATGTGCACCAGCTCAGGAACCAGGGTTTGGGCACAGGGCATGGTTATTGGAGCAGTACAGGGGTTTTAGAAGGAAAGCGAGGCCAGCCACCTCCCTTGAAGTGTATCTGGGAGGCCAAAGGGAGAGGGGCTTCTCTCTATCTCTGTTCCCAGTCTCCCATCTCTCTTCGGCTGTATGGCCTTTGCTCTTTGCCTCTCTCTCCGTCTCTGTTCTGTTTTCCTTTCTGTAGCCAGGATTCCTCTGGTTACGCATGTCTTCGCTGCTCTGCATATCCCCTCCTCAAGCTTGTTTGCTACAGGGCCAACCTTGGCCATGACTCTACACAACCCCAAATGCCCATCACTATCTAACTTGATCCAAATTCTTGAGACAAAAAACCTGATTGGTCACTGGTTAGCCAATGAACTTGATGTCCTTAGGTCAGGTATCCATCTCTGGCCCAAACAGAGGAGAGTATGTGAGACAAAAATGGCCACTTAGGGCTGGCTGCCCCTTCATCTGAGGCTGTGTGCAGGCCAGTGAGCCTACACACACCTGCCATAGACCAAGGGCAAGCTGAAGCCATCTGTCTCATTCTAGACCAGCGGTCACCAACCGGTGGTTTGCAGACCACTGGTGGTCCACGAGGTCCGAAAGGTTGGCGATTGCTGCTCTAGACCATGGCAGGAGGACAGAACCAGGCTTAGTCTCTTGTGGTCTTATTTTCTTTGAGTAGGCAGCTGCCTTCTGAAGGCTCTGAGCAGAGACTGTGCCCTTGGGGAGGCCTGCAAGACCACAGTTCACTGCTGGGTTTCCACCTGACTTCAAGTCGTTTGAGCCCACGAGGAAGAGAGCACGCTGTGGGAGACACATACCCACATTAGTCAATAATAGCATTCTGTCCAGAACATCTCCCATGTTCCAAGTACTGTGCTCAACATTTTACCCATGGACTCTCATTTAATCCTCTCAACCCTGCCAGGAAAAATGGGCCCAGTTATAACCACTCCATGATGATGTATTCATTTGTTCATCAAATATTCATTGAGTGCTTACTGGTTGCCAAGGCTGTACTGGGTGCTGGGGATATAATGGTGCACATTGGCTACTATTACTGCAAGCTAATTTTAACCAGAGACTGTGTGAAGGAGTTGGTAATAAGTCATCCCTTTTAATCCTCAGAACAACCCTATGAAAGAGTTTCTGTTTTCAACTCTTTTTTGCAGATAAGGAAATTAAAGTCCAGAGAGGTCAAGTTCCTTGTAGAAGGTTGCACAGTTAGTAAGTGACACAATCTGAATTTGAACCCAGGCCTAATGGCCTCTTATGTGATTCAGGAATTCTGGGAAAAGACAGATTTTGTTCTGCAAGTGTCACCTGGCCTGGAAAATATTGTTCTCATGGTCTTTGCCTCAGCTGGTTACTTCAGTTTCCGAAGGAGTGGTGGTGGTGGTGGTGGGGGTGGTTCCTGGATGTGCGCCTCCCACCTTCCTGCTTTATTTCCAGGGCTTTATTTCTGCTTCTGGCCCCATTCCTGCTCCTCCCTGCGTGGCGTTTCCTATTCCAGGGTCACAGAGACTTGTGGGCTTTCACAGGCCACAGTGTCGTAGCATGTACTGGTTGTGTCAGATCACAATTCATATGTCGAAATCATAGTCCCCAAGGGGATGGTATTTGGAGGTGGGGCCTTTGAGAGGGGTTTAGTCAGGAGTGTGGAACCCTCATGAATGGAAGCAGTGTCCTTATGAAAGGGGCCCAAGAGGGCCCCCTCACCCTTCACCTTGTGAGGACACAACGAAGTCTGTGACCTGGAAGAAGGGCCTCACCTGACCATGCCGATGCCATGATGTTGGACTTCCAGCCTCCAGAACTCTGAGAAATAAATTTCTGTTTCTAAGCCACACCGTCTGTGGGGCTTTGATATACTAGCTTGAATGCAGGACACTGTATCTGGTCTGGGAATCTGCTGGCCCCCAGGGCTGAGCAGGGCCATGTTCATATTGGCTGCCCCTGCCAAAAGTTTCCCTTGTGCTTTGGACCTCCCCTATGTCTTTACAGAAGAAACAAGCTGTGTGTGTGAGAGAGGGAGAGGGTTAGACATGGAAGGAGACGTATCACCAGGGCTTTTAATGGGCAAAGTGACAAGATGACTGTCCTTAATTGGCTATCACAACAGCCACTGGGTCAGGCCTCCTGCCTCCTTGCAGATCAGCTATGTTAGGTTAGGGGTCATGTGACAGCCAACTGTCAGAGCTCAGCTGGAATTGGCTGGGGCTGGGGAGCAAGGGACAGCCTTCCCCTGGCTCGGAATCCAGGAGACAACCAGCAGGGCCCAACGGGCGGGGCCAGCTTTCTGGAATGGGCAGGCCTTCTCCCTCTGCTGCTTGCATTCATCACTGCACAGAGGAGCTTCTGGCTGGGGGTTTGTAACGCCTAGGCTGTCATAACACACTCCTTACATTATAGTGAACCCAGAAGTCAGCAGTGAGAGCATTGGGAAGGAACAGTCCTATTCGGGATGAGCTGGGAGAATGAACGAGGACCTTGGCCCAGGACTAAGACTCCCATTTTAGCGGAGGAGAGAAGACAGGGCAATGTCAGAGCACTGACCTGGCAGGAAGCTGTGTGGCTCTGACATCATGGAAAGAGCAGAAATATAGGAGTTGGCGGGCTTGGAGCCAAGTTCTAAGGAGATAGTAGCTAATAATAGCATGGCACTTATTGCGGACTGGGTACTCTTCTAAGCACCTTTCAAGTTTTAATTCATTTTTCATAACAACATCATTGGCTCTATTTTACAGTTGATGAAATTGAGGCACAGAGAGGGTACGCGGCTTTCCCAAGGTCCTGTTTGTGGCTGAGCAGACAGTCATGACCTGTGCCAGCCTGCTGCATGACTGGGGCAGGCCCTGGGCCTCTTTCCTGGAGTGGCTGGTCTGCTGTCACCTGCTGTGTTTGACACCACAGTCTGGCCCATGTGAGATTGCGAAGGGTGGAGCTTCCCTTCCCAGGGGACAAAGGAACTGCCCCAATGATGTCATCACAAAGCTGCAGAGCCAGCCTTTCCTGGTTGATCACACTCTTCATTAATCCCCATGTAAAACAGCGTGGGACCAGGCTCCTGACCCGTAGTTGCTGCCATGTTTTCACGGGCCTGATAAACGATTCTGCTGGAAGGAGCTCGAAGAGCATCTGCGGAAAGTGGTTGTGAGCAAGATTCTTTCAGACCTTTTACACATTCCCATCCGTTCTGAGGCTGCCCTGGGACCAAGAAGTGAGAATGCTCACAGCAGCGGGAAGCCGTGCTCCCAAGGTCTTTGGAGTCAAAGGAAGCTGGAAGGTCTTCTCCCAGGAAATCGGGGTGGGGGTGGGTGGAGTGGGGTGGGAGTAGGTGGTGGTGGTGGGGGGCTTTAGATAGTGGCTAGTCCATCCTTTTCGCTGCATTGGGAGATTCTGGTCCAGACACGAGAAGGGAGTGACCAGCATTAGTCCCAGTGCTAGGACTCAGGGCTACAGGGATCTTCCTCCCCTCCTAGCTAACACATGTGGAAACTTACAGCGCTCTGCATGCATTTTCTCCACTTAATCTCCACACCAACCCAAGGAGATGGGTGCTATGAAACCCATTTTACACATGAGGAAATTGAGGCCAAAGTGGCAGAATTGGGATTTGGTCCCAAAAGCTTCCTTATTATTCCTTGTGCTTCTTTTTAATGTAAGATCTCTTTAATACATATTTTCCAGTGCACTTTTTCTTTCATGCACAGGCTGTCTGATGGCCATTATTCCTGAACCCACCATCAGGATGACCAATTCAACTTCAGACAGTCTGGGTTCAAATCCCAGCTCTATCATTTACCAACTGTGGCCTTCAGCAAGTCATGCAGTTGTTGAAGCCTCGGTTTCTATTTTGTAAATTGGGGATAACAATGTCCAAATCACAGGGCATTTTTAGGATAAAATGAGATGATCCTTGGGAGACACTTTATCATGATACCAAGTTAATAAATAATAATAATAATTTTTAAGGAGTGCCAATATTTGATACTGAGTCTTGTTTTAAAGATCTGGAATTGAGTTTGTTGCAACCATATGCTAAAACTTCTGACTATTTCTGAAGAAGCAAAGGCTATTAGGGTTTCATCTATTAAGGTCTGTGTAATCTGAATGAAAAATATGAATAATGGGACCCTAATGTCCATGCCCTAATTCTGGACTCTGTGACTATGTTACCTTACACAGCAGAAGAGATCTTGCAGAAGTGGTTAAATCAAGGATCTTGAGATGGGAGATTGTCCTGGATTATCTGTGTGGGCCCAATGTCATCATAGGGTCCTTAAAAGAAGGAAGCAGGAGGGACAGAGGTAGAGAAGCAGATATGATGGTGGAAGCAAAGTTAGAAGAGAAAGAGATTTGAAGGTGGTTTGCTGCTAGCTCTGAAGATGGAGAAAGGGACCACAAGTCAGGGAATGTGGGCACCTCTAGAAATGGGAAAAGGCAGGAAACATTCTCGAGGGCCAGAAAGTATGTGGCCCTGCCAACCCATCCGGGACTTCTGGCCCATAGAACTGGGGGCTAGTAAATGTGTGTGGTTCAAAGCCATCAAGTTGTGGTAATTTGTTACCGCAGCAGTAGGAAATCAATACAAGATTCTTATTTAATACTAGAGGCCCAGTGCATGAAATTCGTGCATGGGTGGGGGGTCCCCTCAGCCCAGCCTGCACCCTCTCCAATCCAGGACCCCTCGGGGGATGTTTGACTGCCAGTTTAGGCCCGATCCCGGGGATTGGGCCTAAACCGGCAGTCAGACATCCCTCTCACAATCCGGGACTGCTGGCTCCTAACTGCTCACCTGCCTGCCTGCCTGATTGCCCCTAACTGACTCCCTTGCCAGCCTGATCACCCCTAACCTCCTATGCCTGCTGGCCTGATCGCCCCTAATTGCCCCCCCCCCCCCCCCACTGGCCTAGTCACCCCCAACTGTACCCCCCTGCCGGCTTGGTCTCTTCCAACTATTCCCCCCTCCCCCCCGCCGGCCTGGTTGCCCCCAACTCCCCCGCCCCCTCCCCCCCGTCAGCCTGGTCGCCCCACACAGCCTGCTGTTCAGTCGTCACTGTTACTGTGATGACGTCCTGGAAAATTTGCATATTCCTCTATTATTAGTATAGATTTTCCATTCAGATTCCACAGGCATTTCTAAGCTCCTCCTCCAGGCCAGGCACTGTGTTGGCACTTCTACTAAACGTGTTTCTGTGAACAGCGTGATGAGTGTGTGGAGAATGTGGGCTTTGATGTAGATTTGAGCAGGAATCCCAGTTTTCCTGCTCATTGGTGGTATGATCTTGGGCAGCCACCCGACCTCTCTGAGCCTCAGTTTGCATATCTGTAGAGAGTTTAACACATGAAAAATACTTGACGCGGGCTCAGCACTCAGTAGATTCTAACCCAATTAATGCTGCGACTTACTTCTAGACTTGGATACACCATAACTCTTTCCCAAGAGAGCTCTCTTGTCTGGCAAACGCAGCCTGCCATCTCCCAGGCTCTCCCGGCAGCCTGTCCAGCAGCCTGAGGACAGAGTGAGAGCCAGGCAGTCGGGGAGAACTCACTTTCGGCCTGGCTTTCCAGAGGTGGAGCAGCTCCTTGCTACCCTCCTTGTTTGTGGGGGACCCAGGTGTTATGACTGCCCTCCCCAGGGCCTGTCCTGTGTGTGCCACAGGGCCTGGGAGGGACATTTGGCTTGGGCCTCACACTGTGAAGGGCTTCAGATGTGGACTTGTGAGGCTGTCACCCCTGAGGTCACATGCAGTCACAGAACCCGTGGTGGGACGGCAGAAGAAATGTGCACCTTGCAGTCTTGTCCCTGTGGCTCAGTCCTGCCTCACTCCCTGGTGCTCCGTGCTTCTCAGGAGGGTGGCCTTCATTTCATGTCTCGCATGACCACATTGCAACCCAGTTGAGGTTGGTGGGTAAAACATTTTGGTAAAGGCACACATTGCAAGTTTCCCACTTTTTTCTCTTTCCTTTTTGCGTTCTAGCATTGGTGACTTTTAATTTTTCACTCTACTCTAGCTTAAAGAAATGGCAGTAGCCGAGTTAATTTTTTTTTTGTAATCCTCACCCGAAGAAATATTTTTATTGATTTTAGAGAGAGGAAAGGTGAAGGAGAGAGAGAGAAACATGGATTGGTTGCCTCCCATATGCATCCAGACTGGGGATCAAACCCACAACCTGGGCATGTGCCCTGACTGGGAATCAAACTATGACCTTTTGGTGCATTGGATGATGCTCAATCAAGTGAGCCACAGTGGCCAGGGCCCCAGTTGATTTTAACCTCATGAAGGCTTTGCCTGCAGCCATATCTGAAAAAGAAATAAAAAATATAAAAATATCTGATCTCCCAGATGTGAACACAAGCATCCCCCTTTGCGGCCCCATCCCATTCACTCACTATCTCTGGCAATGCTCTCCCCAGCGCTCTGAGGGAGGTGTTCTTAGTCTTCTGATCTGACAGTTAACCGGGATCAACAGGCTAGGATACAGGCTGTGCAGACATACTATGCGCCCATGGTTCTGGTTGTTTCCCACAAGCATCCATTCTGATTGGCCAGCGCATGTGCTGCACTGATGGTTACTTGTTGGAATAGGACCCCTGTTTATCCCCATTTTACAGATGGGAAAACTCAGATAGGTGAAGGGTGGGTGCAAGCCGTGCTGCTGAACCCAGGACCCGGGCTCTGAGGAGCCGTGAGCTTTCCCACTGCCCAAGCTGCCCCTCTGTGTGGCAGGTTAAATCCTGCTGGCTTTAAAGACCCACTACAATACCTGGCTTCATTTTCTTTTTACTACCTCAGAAGTGGCTGTAAAAATATTAAAACCAATTGCTGTCATCTTCCAGACGGCTGCGTTTATGAGATGTAGCTTTCAAATGAATGGAAATAACAGGAAACCCTTTCTGCTCCATTCTGTGGGACAGTTCAGAGTTATACAATATCCCTGAGAGTTCTTATAATAGGGCATATGCACTTAGGGCATTAATGAAGTCGGCTCAGTGCTGGCTGTTCTCATTTCATGGAGCTAATTGTTAAGTGTTTTGCATACTTACAATTGACTAAATTATTCCAAGCTAGCTGGTTTCAGGAAGTGTTAATTATATTTCAGTAAAGGAAAATCAAGGCTAAAAAAGCATCCACTTAGAGCTTATCTATTTATGAACATCTCATTCTGGAGATCTCAAACATATATTTTAACGCTGCGTGAATATTGAGATTAATATTTCCTCACCAAAGGAGCCTTTATTCCCTCTTCACTTCTTTGAAGAGGACACCCCCATCCCATCCTTCCAGCTTTATTCAGCAGCCTCGTCTGGAGGTTGAAAAGCCTTCCTTTGTATTTCTGGCGCCTTGAATCTTTAAGTTGGATGCCAAGAACAGCATTAGCTCCATTCATCCTGAGACCAACTGGCCTTCTGTAAATGATATTAAGTAATTAATTTATGGGTCCTGCACAGGCCATTTAGGACCAAGGGCTCCCTTGCTTCTGGGGTTCTTTCTTCGAGGAAGCTGTTTAGACTGGAGTTTTCACCTGGGACACGGGTTGGAGAGGCTGAGTGACGGGGCATTGCCACTCAGTTCTCAGGACAGGGAGAGGAGGGGAGAGGATACGGTCCGAGGCGGGGCCCACACCGCCTGCACTGTGCATTCACACGGCTCTTCCTGCTCATGGGATCGGGTCTGGATGAATGCCGAACAAGAAGTTTTAGTTTCTTTTGCATCTGTTGCTCAATTTCTTTTCTATTTATTTTTAACTTTCTTTTCATTCACTCATGCATGCATTCATTCGCTTATTCAGTGCACACATACCAAGTTGTAGACAGCCCATCACACAGGAACACTGGACCAGGGGCTGGGCATGGAGAGCTGAGGATGGCAGAGCCCCATCCTCGGGAGCCCTCCTAATACACAAATAGACCAGTGTGTTAGGGCTCCACCGGAGTTTCTGATTCAGAAGGTCTAGGGAAAGATGATAATTTGTACACTTAGCAGGTTCCCCGGTGATGCTGATGCTGTGGCCCAGGGATCACCCTCTGAGAACCACTGTGGGAGCCTCATGGGGTTTTATATCCCGAGACCACCTTGATTTGCATCTAAATGTACATGTATCACTATCACAGAGCTTTTTTTGGCTGGCAGATAAGAAGGGCATTTTTTTTCACAAGTAAAGTTTTTTTCATTAAAAATCCCTTATCTCATAAATAATGAATAGGGAATAACAAATATGTACCTAGCAATGGATGTGAGTGGTGAGTTGGGCTTATGAAACAGCTGCACAGTTCCCTCTGTACACCAGCCTTCCAGAATGAGATTCAAAGCCACACTCGTGCAAATTACTCCTTTGCAGAGGCCTCCAGGAATGCTCCCATGTGTATGGGACCTTGGGTGGAATTAATATTTAAATAGCAGCGATCTTAGTGTTAAATCTATAAATGTCATCGTAGTGTTAAATCTACACATGCCCAGGTGTACCCAAAGCTTATGTAGGCCTGGGCCTGGTTTGTGGGCCCTGAATGAGAATGGTCAGCATGGACAGAGAAGAGGATCGGGGAAGGTCACAGGGAGGTGGGAAGGTGACAGTCCACCCGGGGTTTGAAGGATGAATAGGAGTTTGCTAGCATTGCAGTGAGGGTGGGGTAGAGCACACTTTGGGCAGAGGGAGCAGTGCTCGCAAGGCACACAGTGAGAGAAGGGAAGGCTTGGACAAAGAGCAGAGAGAAGGGTGCAGACGTTGCTGTTTGCCTGTGTTTGGGGCAAGAGGAGGGAGGAAAGGTAGGAGATGAAGCAGGACGACAAAAACCTTGACTGGTAGGTGGAAAAGTAACTTGACTCTGAAATGCAGGTGGTAGAGGATCTATAATGCAGGGGGTACAAGACTATATTTTATAGTTTGGGGGCGTGACTCAAGGCTGCTGATGGGTGGGGTTCGAATTAGAAAGGAAGTCTGGCAGGCTGGGAGACTAGTGGGAGGTAAATTAAGTTAAATTAATTAAGATAAAATAAAAGCTTCAGTTCCCCATCAGTAGCAGCCATGTTACCAGGACTCCTTTGCTGCAGGTAGCTAGAGGCTACCACTGGATGGTGCGTATAGAGCTTCATCACTGCAGAATGTGCTAGTCTAGGAGGATCCATGGTATTTGGGTGGGCCTGCCCTCTTGGATCCATGGACACCTTACTGCACTGAGGGAGGGGTGCAGCAGAGGAGGACCAGAGTGGAGTCCTCTAAAAGGGGGACATGCTAGCCGCCCAAGTTCAAGGACAGTATGTGGATGGAGTCGAAGCCATGATCAGAGACTGCTAACAGACTATTGAACAGAGGGAGTAGCCAGAGGAGCCACAGTCAGGAGTCACAGGAAGGATGGCTCAACTCAAGCTGAGTTCTAGAAGCCAAGAAGGACAGGGTGAGGAGTGGAAGCCACTGGTGAGCCTAGCACGAGCAGGGGGGTCAGGAGGCTCCACCTGGACCTGCTGTTTCCTTCTCCTGGGAACATGAACTGGACACAGAGATGGAGTCCATTAGCCGTGAGTGCTGAGTTGGAAGGCCATCGCGCAGGGGACAGAGCCTGAGGCTGCCGTGTTTGGGAGGCTACGCAGGCTGTGTGCAGGAGGACGAGGACCCTGTCTATGGAGACAGAGGAAGAGGCCCATGCCCCTGAAAGTGACAGAGGCAGAGAGAGTGTGGCTCTGATCACGTTCTAGTTCCCGCGAGGCCCTCTCCTCTCCCTGTGACGCCCGGGCGTCTTCACAACAGTGCTGCCCGACTTGTAACCAAGGGAGTTTCCATGGGTTCTCCTTTATTACGACCTGAGGATCTATAAACACATCGCCTCTCCACCGCCCAGCCTAGGACGTGGCACATACCAGGCTCATCAAAGTGGGCTAAGTTGTTGAATGTGGGAGATTTGACCAATGGACAAGACTGAGACAAGCAGAGGGAAGGAGAAAGTCAAGGACCGCCTCTTCATTCTGACAGACGTTCCCCCCTTTGGCACCTGGAATATGGTGCCCCTCCTTCCTCCTCCCAGAGGCCACATGTGTGGCTGGCACTGTTTTTGATGTCTCTCCATGCATCACCACACTCTCACATCAATTCAGGTGGTGGTTTAGAGCCAATTAAAATTTATAAGCCACAGGTAGTGAGCGAAGTCCCAAGGATTAATTTGCTCAGTGGAGTATTAATCTGTGTAATGTCATAGGCACTCCTTCAGCAAACAGGGCAAGATGGAGAGGGAGATACATCCCCTCCCGTGTTGTACTGTAAATGCTCTAATTGGTCCCACTGGGCTGGAGGTGGCGTGTGGCTCCACCTCCTCTGAGCACTGTGAAAGGGCAGAGTCAGCTTCTTGGGGGTGGGGGTTTGGGGGGGCCAAAAGAGCTGCTCAGAACCCAGCCCCCTCCTCTCCTACCCCTTCCTTCAACTGGCAGACATGCCCTCGCCTGCCAGCACTCCTTGTGCTCTGTGAGCTGATCCTGATAGCACCCAGGACTTGCCACTTCCTAGGACTTTGTCATTAGAATCCTTCTCAATGAGGAGGTGAAGTGAATCAGCATCCAACCTAATGGTATGGCACTGCCCACCTGTCCAGCCAGCCACCTTGCCTCCAAGACAGTCAAAGCGCAGGAGAGAGGATTGATTCATGCTGAGACTGCAAGATCAGGGCTCCGTGGTTGGCTGGATGTGAGCCTGTCCAGTGGGTTTGGTGCTGGGGTTTGGGACGCCTGGCTTCTAATTAAACTCCTCCCCTGACCAGAGCTTGGGTCAGGAGAGCTTTGTCTCAAGGCTGCCGGTTCCCTCTGGAGAACCTAAACTTTAATTGGTGACCTTGGGGTCCAGAGGGGCTTCAATGGCTTGTCCAGAGACCTAGGCAGCAGAGCAGTGGGAATCCATTTAGTGTAATGGTGAAGAGTTTTAGATCTGGAGCCAGATGGACCTGGATTTGAGTCCAAATTTGGTACTTCACAGCTGGATGCCCTTAGGCAAGTTATCTAACCTCTCTGAGCTTGTTTCCTTATCACTAGAATGTGTATCAACATATCTACCTTGTCTGGCTGGTGTGGCTCTGTGGTTGAGCATGGACCTATGAACGGGGAGGTCACGATTCAATTCCCAGTCAGGGCACATGCCCGGGTTGCAGGCTCAATCCCCAGTAGGGAACGAGCAGGAGGCAGCCGATCAATGATTCTCTCTCATCATTGGTGATTCTCTCTCTCTCCCTCTCCTTTCCTCTCTGAAATCAATAAAAATGTATTTTTAAAAATCTACCTTGTAGGGTTTCATGATGTAGATGAAATATTTAGTATAGTGCTTGCAAATAGCCAACTCTTAACAAATGGTAGCTTTTATTATTATTTTAATAACTAGAGGCCTGGTGCATGAAATTCGTGCCGGGGGGGGGGCTTGTCCCTCAGCCCAGCCTGCACCCTCTCCAATATGGGACCCCTGGAGGGATGTCCGACTGCCCGTTTAGGCCCGATCCCTCTCACAATCCAGGACTGCTGGCTCCCAACTGCTCACTTGCCTGCCTTCCTGATTGCCCCTAACCACTTCGGCCTGCCAGCCTGATTGATGCCTAACTGCTCCCCTGCCAGCCTGTTTGCCCCTAACTGCCCTCCACTGCAGGCCTGGTCACCCCTAACTGCCCTCCCCTGCAGGCCTGGTCCCCCTCAACTGCTCTCCCCTGCAGGCCTGGGTCCCTCCCAACTGCCCTCCCCTGCAGGCTTGATCGCCCCCAACTGCCCTCCCTTGCAGTTCTGGTCCCTCCCAACTTCCTTCCCCTGCTGGCCATCTTGTGGTGGCCATCTTGTGTCCACATGGGGGCAGCCATCTTGTGTGTTGGAGTGATGGTCAATCTGCATATTACTCTTTTATTAGATAGGATAGTGTTAAACATAAAAAATATACCCTCAGATGTCCTGAGTCCCAGTCTCTATCCTGTCCTTTCTCTTGGCTTCTCTCAACCTTACCTGGTAATAGCAAGACCTGCTCTGTCTACCTCCCCTGTGCCTCCTTACAGGAGGGGACAGCTTTGAAAAGGTCATTGGTGCTTATGCATAAGGCATTATTACTAATAAGCTAAGTTGAAGGCTACAGAATCATCTAGGGATTTTAAATAAAAATATTTTAGTATCACTGTTTATTGGTGGCAAATATTAAATTTTACATACATTTCATAGGGAGAAAAAAATTCCAGCATAAACGATAAATCGAAGCAGTACTTAACTCACAAGGCTACATACTTTTCATCCGGGCCACATGCAGACCTTCCTCCAGGAGGGCGGGCTTACTCTGATGACAAGAGTGAGAAGTTCGAACAAAAGTTCCTTTGGCTTCAGAGGATTCTGATGGGGTCTGCTTTAGTCCAAGTTCGCAGCTGCCAGCAACCGAAATGGCCTCTGGCTGGTTTAATAGGAAAGGAATTTGTTGAAAGAAAATATCAGAGCATCCACGGGAAAGCTGGGAAATCAGGGCCAGGTTGGCGGGGCCCCAGGACCGCAGTCTGAACTGTCCTGCAGGGAGACTGGGCGTGGAGTGGTGCTGTCGCTGTCCTCACTGTGATGCCTGGGGACACCAGAGCTGCCTCGCCCTCTGGGAGGATCCTCTCCTGACCCCGCCTCCGTGCCATAGGCTGGGCATCTAATCTGCTCTTCCTGGTGACACACTGGACTTCAGCTGCAAAGAGGAGCAGGCAAGTATCAACCAGTTGTCAGACCTGCGCTGCTCTGAGTTAGGAAGCGGGCTCTGCCTCCTGAAGACTCACACAGTAGGCTCTTTATTACACAGTGAGAAGACGCAGTTGTAGGACGACCATCAAATGATGTATGTCAATGACAAATGCTAGAGGTCTTCAAAATCTTTGGCCATGATGATGCTGAAACCTGATCTGGCATGTTTTTGGTGTATTTCTGTGTTGCCTGGTACTTCTGTGCCTCCTGCTGTGTTGAGAAAGGGACTTGGGCTCCTGGAGGTTGAGGCTCAGATCTTGAGAGGAGCCACGGCAGGCTCCTGGGGAGCTCTGGAGTGGGGGAGGGGAAGGGAGGGAATTGGAGATGGTGGACTATCCCTGCCTTTAAGGCAGCTGGTCAACAAGTTCAGGCCAAGGGCAGAGTCCAGCTGTCTGGGGCACCAGTGGGTCAGAGCTGAGCTTGCAGGACAGAGGGAGAGCCGGCAGTGCAGCCACAGTGGGAACACACTTGGCCTATGACACCCTCTTCGCTTTGTGATATGGGGTGTCCAGTGGGGAGGAGACAGGAAAAGGCCTTTTCCTGCTCTGACAGTCTACCCCATCACCCAGGGACTCCACCCTCCGCCTCCCCAGCCCCACAGTGGGTGACACCATGCTCCAGGGAAATGAAGTGTAGCTTCTCATGGCCAAATGACAGGGACTCTCCATGACATCTTCCGGTCCTTTTCTAACCACAGTGTGTAAGCGGTCAAACACCAATAAAAAACAAAAGCTAATCTCACTCACACAACAGAAAAAAGTAGCGCTGCTCTGTTCAAATCACGGGTGGGCGGGTGGCTGGGTGGGGCCCAGGACCCACACAGCCTCCCGGCATCACCTGAAACAGCACCATGAACCCTGAGGACAGTGGTCTGTGTATCAACAGCTTCAACAAGGCCTGGGAACATGTTAAAAATGCAAATTCCAGGACTCACTGAATCAGAAACCCTGGGGCTGGGGCCAGCACTCTTTTCTACAAGCCCCCCCGGGCCTTAGGATTTTGAGATGTGCTTTGTCTTGAAGGGCCTCACTCTCCCCAGCCATTAAAGTGGAGCGTTTGAATTATTTTTTTAAACTTCAAATTCAGATAATTCCATGGAGTGGAAAAACCTGGGCTCCTCACTCGGCTGTCAATTAGCTGAGTGCCATGGGGTGAATCACAAAGCCTCTGTGGGCTGTTTCCTTGTCCATCAAAGGAAAGGCATTCAGATGGCTTCATGGGGGAGGTGGTACCCGAGGCATGGACTGGATTAGATGACTTCTGGGGGCTGCCTGTGGACCTGGTGCGTAGGACCAGGTATGCTTGCGAGGTGGCTTTTCGCATCAAAGCACCAGACTGGAAACAGCTGTCTCCACAAGTCGGACGCTGGTTAAGGAAATGAGCGTGCGCCCGTGCAATAAAATACTCTGCACTGTCAAAAAGAATGAGGAGAATGCGTATGTACTGATTTAGGCCCATCTCTTGGACACATTAAGTGAAAAAACCAAGGTAGAGAACATCACGTATAATATGCTAAAATCTGTGTAAAAAGGTAGGTATGGAAGAGCGCTGGCCACCGGAGATGCCTCCTGACAGGGCAGGCTACAGATGGGTTGGAGGGGGATGGGAGCAAGACTTACCTGTCACTACATCCCTTGCGGTTTGAGTTTTTAAAGCACATACTCATAATACTCAAAAAATGAAAACGTGCCCTAGCTGGTCTGGCTCAGTGGATAGAGCATCGGCCTGCAGACTGAAGGGTCCCGGGTTCAATTCCAGGCAAGGGCACATGCCTGGGTTGCGGGCTCGATCCCCATTCTGGGGTGCGCAGGAGGCAGCCGATCAATGATTCTCTCTCATCATTGATGTTTCTATCTCTCTCTCCCTCTCCCTTCCCCTCTGATATCAATAAAATACATTAAAAAAAAATGAAAACGCAACATAAAGCAGCAACAGCAGAGAACCACAGTCCTGTTGGGCCCTCGTATACTTTGATCCCTGGCGGACTGGCAGCCAGGCTGAAAGTCAAAGACGAAGGAGGCTGGTGTGGTACCTGCGAGAGGAGGAGAGGGCAGTGTGGCGGTAGGTGCTGGCAGCGTGGCGGTAGGTGTTGGCAGCGTTCACCTTTACACACGCAGGGATGCCCACTTTCTGGGCCTCTGTCTGCACCTTGCACAGGGAAGGGGTCGTGGAGGTGCAGTGGGCCCCTGCTTGCAGGCTGTGCACTGAGCTGGGCAGGGAAGCACTTAGGGCAGAGCTGTGCTTGCCAGGCAGCCAGGGCACCAGCCTCACGGTGGACTGCAGCCGGGCACTTCTGTGACGGAGTCCAGGACCCCAGGGCTTCCAGGGGGTGGTGAGTCTATGCTGAGGACAGTGCTCATCGCCGGGGCTTCGCATCCGCACTGCCCTCTCCCGGCACAACCTGCATCTCAGGTGGGCCTGAGAGGTGATTGTTGTCAACCCCTTTCTGCACAGGAAGAAACGGGGCCTCATTTCTCTCAAACCTGCCCAAGATCACATCACTGATCAATGGCTGACTGAGCTGGGATCGGAACTCAGCTTACCGGCTCCAAACTCGGTGCAATGAATGATGGAAAGAGGTGGTTGGTTGTTGATTGCCTGGCAGGGAATGGTCACCCCCTGTTTATAGTCCAGGCTGGAAGAGCTCAGAGGTCCCAGGTTCGAGAGGTGGATTTGGGGGAGCTGGCCACTCTAGCAGCTGCTGACCTCCAGGACTTCCTTAGGCAGCGCCGCTGCTGCTTCCTCAAAGGAGGAGGAACACACCCCTGTGGCCCTGCGGGAGGCTCTGCATGCTGGTGCCGTTCCCTCTTCTCATTGCCAAGCGCTATTCAGGCCGATCAATGAAGAAAATAACATTCTCTGCCTTTTGAAATCCTGTTATTCCTTCAAGGTCCCTCTCACATGCCCGTCCTCAGGAAGGTTACTCAGAACCTTCCTCTGAGTAGCCCCAGGGGCTGGGTCTCTTCTTGCTCAGCTGGGACCAGGCAGAGTGAGACCATCAATTTCCTTCTCAGCCAGGAGCCAGGAGCCAGGAGCCAGGACTGGATTCCTTGTCAACGCCCACCCGATGGCAAATGGTAGGTGCATAGCCATGTTCTGTGAAGGCTGAAAGGTCTTGGCTCATTTCTCTCTCTGACCTTTATGGTGCCTAGTCTCATGGCTGGAGCCAAGGGTGCGTGGCCGGAAGTGGCCAGACTAGACAGCACTCAGCGCTGGGGCTGGTTGTGAAGGCCCTTTGTCCTGAGGGAGGCTTGACCCTGGAGGCCCTGGGAGGAGCCATGGGAGCTGCCAAATTAACCAGTGTGGTCTCTGCCAGTGGTAAGAGCTGCAGGGAGAGACCCTGGATATGAATGACCAGGGGCTCGGCAGGTGCGGGGTGCTGGCTGGGTCTGAGTTAGGCAGTCGGGGCGGCCTTGTGGGGGAGCAGCCAGATCTGGAATCAGCCATCAGGATGAGGAAGGAAGAAAGGGCAGAAGGGGCCTACATTGCCCTGTGGCCTCTGATGGGCCCTGGCGATGGGAATACAGAATTTTAAGTGAAAGGAGGGTCAGAGGAAGTCTCAAAACCCAAGGGGCACACCCTTTTAAAAAGGAGGAGTGATGGCCCAGTTGGGAGGCCTGGCAGAGTGGCTGGAGCGGGCAGTGAGGCAGAGGCATTCATCTGGGCTGGGAGTGGGTGCCCAGCACACACAGGCTCACTGCTTGAGAGACTGCTGCTTGAACAGCACAGAAATGAAAGCATCGCCAGATCCTGCACGGAGCCCCTGGCATTGCTAATTACCCCGAGGCCACTCCCTGCCAGGGAGCAACTACATTGCGCCCCAGTTCCAGCTGAGCTACCTGAGCAGGGCAGGCTGGTCTGGCTACCCACTGCCCCCTTGCCCCCCATGCTCCCAGTTCTCCATGAGAAATGCCAAAAACAATCACCCAGCCCTGCCTCCTCGTCCTACCTTCCCAAGGCACCACTGTTGAGGTATTACTAGTTAAGAGGGGGACTAATTTGTGTAATAGAAAAGTCACGGAGAGAGAATGTGGTGTAAATGTTAATCGTTTTTTTTTTTAACTTCACATTATGTGATCCGTTAACATTAATATTTAATTTAATGCAGTCAAAAGATTAATGCTTGTGTTGATTTCTAAAAAAGGCAAGGATGCTCCAGGCTGCTTTTCAGCTTGGTTGAGCTTTGGGAGAAAAAAATAAAAATCCACCCAGAACAGAAGAAATGTATTCATGCTGTAGTAATACAAATACCCTCTCCCCCACCCGCTCTCCCTCCTCAGTTCCTAAAAATAAGCCACAGGGTTCTAATGGGGACACTGATTAAATATTCGGCTCTGTAATTTATGCCCAAGTGAATCCCAACAGGAACCAGGGGCTCTGGAAATCTGTTGTGAAATAATTATCCTGAATGACATTGTCGAGATGGTCTGCAAGGGTGCTGTCAATAATGCATTAGCCCAAATCTGTTTGAAATACAGCAAGGAAATTACACGATATTCATGGGAACTTGAAAGAATTATCAGTAAACAAATTTAATCAACTTGATGTTATGCATACCACTCAACCTCTTATTATCTGATCATCTAGGTTTAGAACACGCAGGGGAATTGAATGAGGCGGGATGCGGGGCTGAGTGTGTGTGTGTGTGTGTGTGTGTGTGTGTGTGTTTGGTGGAACCAGCCTCAGGTCTCAGCATTTCTCCTCCTTAGCTGCATTTCATTTGCATTTTTTTCTGGGTCTAATTGTTGGCTCCCAGCTCTCATCTCAGCCTGGCCTTTTTTTTACATCCTCACTCAAGGATATTTTTTCCATTGATTTTTAGAGAGAGTGGAAGGAAGAGGGAAAGACAGAGAGAAACACTGATGTGAGAGAGACACATCAGTTGGTTGTCTCCTGCACATGCCCCGACCAGGGCTGGGAGCCTGCAAACGAGGTACGTGCCCTTGACTAGAATCAAACCCAGGACACTTCTGTCCATAGGCTGATGCTCTATCCACTGAGCCAAACTGGCTAGGGCTCAGCCTGGCCTTTGGATTCTCATTCTTCGCCCCCAGTGTCAGAGCCCTGCTTAGAACAGTCAGCTGACTGCCACCCATCCCCCATGTGCCTTTTTCTCCCCTCCACCTTCCAAAGAAGTGGTGGTTACCCTGCTATTGAGCTCAGAAATGAAGAGGTTGGATGGAAAGGAGGTGAGTGCTGTTATCTGGGGAGGTGCCTCCTGGTCTAGAATAACGAGCCCTACGTGAAGACCTGCCAGTAATTTGCTGGGTGATCTTACCTAAGTCCCGCCCCTGAAAAATGAGCCTTGGTCTGGTCAGTCTGTATGACTTTGTGAAATCTTGGTAGACGCTCAGGAGCATCTCATTTACTTGGCTTCTGCTCCTTGTCCTCGAGAGCCTGATGGGGACCCACGGGGAAGAGGCTTCCTCAAGGCCACATGGGAAGTTGGAGGCAGAGTCAAGAGAGTTTTCACTTCTCATGACCCCTTTGCATCCCCAAGTCAGAACATTGCTTTCATCTCAAAAACCACGGAAAGCATCCTGAATCTTTATTTCAGAGCTGAGCCCTAGATTCTGTGTCAGGGAACCGGGCCGCCTTCTTGGGGGTACAGTCACTTTCCATGTCCAGGCCTCAGCTTCCCCACCTGTGCAGCAAAGGGGTTGGGTGAAGTGACTTCACATATGCCTCTTATTTTAGCTTTGATACTCCAAGTTGTCACCTACTTTCTAAGTTCCTCACTGGCTTTGGCTTCATACCTTGAGGAGGAATCTAGCTTCCATTTCCAGACTGTAACCCTCCCTTCTAACTTATTTGGGGAGTGAGAGTACAGTCTTGTTGAGTATCTGTTTGGTCAGTGCCCAGAGCCAGGCCTTGTGGTGGGGAGAATATACTTACTGAGTTCTTTGGGCTTAGCTCTGGTTCTGGTATTGACATAAGTTGATGGAACTCAGGAAGTTCTCTTTGGGGACTAAGTAAAAGCCAATTCATTTAACAGCTTCTTTTTGGGCACCTACTGTGTGTCTGTTCCTAAACTGGGCATTGTGTAGGATAGTAGTAACATCTGTGAATATGGACTATGTATTACACACTGAGTTCAGCACTTCACATGTTTAGACCATGGTGAATGAGACTCCCATTGCATGGGAATGGGCCATCATGAAGTAAAGGCAGGGATGAGAGGCAGAAAACAACTGTATTATAAAAAACACCCCTCCAGAAGCTACTGAATGTGTTCTTCTACCTCCACCCATCTCTGCAGCCCAGTCCCTGGCCCTACACTGGCCCCACACTGGCCCCACACTGGCCCAGCCTGTTCAAATGAAAGTCTAGATTTGGCGCTATTGAATATGGCAACTGTGGCCCTAGGTGACTACTGAACATTTGAAATGTGGCTAGTCCTGATTGAAATGTGCTGAAAGTGTAAAATTCACACTGAATTGCGAATATTTAGTACAATAAGTGAATGTAAAGTATCTCAATAATTTTTGTATGATTACATGTTGAAATAATATTTTGGATATGTTGAATTAAATGAAATATATTATTGCAATTAATTTTACCCATTTAGTTTTGCTTATTTTTAATGTGACTAGTAGGAAATTTAAAAATATATGTTTTATTATTCTTTTGGAAATACAAATATTTAAATGTTTTCAAAGAATACTGGAGCTCATGAGGACAGGGAATATTAGAAGGGTAGTGGCTTTCCCTTTCCATTTCTCATGGGGGAGGCTAGAGGGGAGTTTGTCCTCACTCCCTACAAGAAGTTCTAAGACAATTGCTCATGGAAATGGAGGAGTGCAGACAAGGGAAGATTGGCATCTGATTTCTTGGTTTGACTTTTCTTTACAGAGAAATTGCTGATCTGTTCCCTGTGCTTATTTGAACAGGGGGAAGAGATGATTGGAGAATGTGGCAGGCAGAAATATGCTCCGTCAAAGATGTCTACATCTTAATCCCATCAACCTGTGAATGTTACCTTCCTGGCAAGAGGGACTTTGCAGATTTGACTGAAGTTAAGGACCTTGAGATGGGGAGATTATCCTGAGTTATCTAGCAGGGCATAATCTAGTCACACAATTTCTTGAAAGTGGAGAACTTTTCCTGGCTGCTGTCAGAGGGAGCTAGGATGACTGGGATGTTGGAAGAAGAGGCAGGAAAAATTAGAAGTATGGATGGGGCTTGACTTGTCATGGCTGGCTTTGAAGTTGAAGGAAGGAGACCATGATTCGAGCAGTGCAGATGGCCTGTAGAAGCTGGGAACAGCAAGGACACAGATTTTCCCCAGAGCCTTTAGAAAGGAACACAGCCCTTCCAACACCTTGATTTCAGTTCAGTGAGATCTGTGTTGGATAATACATCTGTGTTGTTCTAAGCCACTGTTCATGGTAATTTGTTAAGACAGCAACAGGAAACAAATACAGACAGAGACAGTGGGTTGAAGAGAGGGTCCAGCATTTTGGCATAATAAAATTGTATAGTTGCTCATGAGTTGGATGGACGTCTTGGAATACAGCCAAGCTTGAGGCAGTCTATCAAAGCCCATCCAAGAGCCTGCATGCAGGGGAAGGAAGCTTAGCAGCAAGAGACTTTGGGGTAGACCACAAAGGGTGGTAGTTGAGGGGGTTCAGAGGATGTCAGGTTGGAGTAGCTCTTGGGGAAGTATAGTGGCAAGCCCTCCCTTCTGTAGGGTCTCCTGAAGAGCTCATGCATGCATTCTAAGATCAGTTTGGGACCTACCTCATAGAGATTATTACCAGAGACAGTAAAGATTGGGCCATGAAAGAGCTATTAGCCACTTGTATCAGTTAGAGGTTAGGTTATGCTAAGTAACAAATGGCACCAAAATCTTAGAGCTTTATGACAATGAAGATATATTCCTAGTTCATTTTTCATGTTCATCTCTACTTATTCTACTGGGACCTGTGTTCATGTGTCATTTGCTACAGCAGGCCACAGGGTTCCACATAATTTAAAGGGGACAGGAAATTGTAATTTTTCTGTGTGCCTGGGGTTAGGACTGGGTATTTTTATTGACCCGCACTATGCTCCTTTCTATCCTTTTTTCTAGGCCCAAAAGCTCCAGAGAGAAAGAGCCCCAGGAGAGGAAGAGCAGAGCATGCGCCCTCCCTCATGGCAAGACTCGGGTTGATGCTTCGCTAGTATGGGAGGAAGGGGGGGGGGTATAAGTGCTAAATTAGATATGAAGTTGAGATTTTAACCAAACTGGACTTTCCATTTAGCTACTGAAAATGAGAGGAGACAGGGGCTCTTCCTGCAATGTCGTCACAAAATGGGAAATTGAGCTTCATCAGGGCATGGGTGAAGGCAGTACTTAGAAAGAAACAAAGCTGTATTTTGTTTCACTAATGTCAGACACTACCTAACCAACTACTCATGCATTTAATCCTCAACAATCCTTTAAAGTAGTCACTATTATTACTTTCCTTTTACATGTCACAAAGCTGAGGCTCAGGAAGGTGAAATAATGTGACTAGTGGCACAAGCTCGAGAAGCTGGCCAAAACTCAAACTCAGATTAGTCTGACTCCCAGTATACTTTTGGAAGCCACTCTTACTTTACTGTGCCATGCTACTCTAAGTGACCTCCTGGAGCAGACAAGGAAGGCTGCTTACATTATGAGTTAGCCCTTTGTGGGTAAAAGGGTCAAATTAGAAAAATTCCCCGGGATGTAGCAAAAGGGGACTGACATTTCTGGGACTCCTCCAATGTGCCAGGCCCTTCCACATACTTGGCATGCATTACTTAATTCCTAGAGCAACTCTGTAAGCTAAGCAATTCCATTTCAATTGTGCAGATGAGCTAAATCGAGGTATCAAGAGGTATGTGACTTGCCCAAGGTTAAGCAACAAGTTCTGTCTGTTTTTCCAAACTCTTTCCACCCGGCAACAATTTCCCGAAGAATGAGTTTGGAGGAGTTAGAGGAGGGGGGCACTGTTGGGTGGAACAGTCTTCAGGAGGGTCTCCGGGATGAGAGGATGGGATGGACACAAGGAGGGTGGCAAGGGAAGGTGCAGTGATGAGAGTTTGGGGATCAAGGGTAGACAGGTCTGATTGTCACTGAGGCAGTGGGGGCAAGAGGAAAGGCAGGTTGGGGTTAGGTGGGGGGTTGTTTGGAATGCTGGGCTGAGGCAGTTGGCTTTGTTCCCTTAGGCTATAAGAGACCGTGTGGAGTGAGGTCTGGTGCACGGCTTGAAGGGGGAATAGGAAGCTCAGAAGCTCAGAGCGTGGGGTTTCTGGGCTGCCCCGTGCCTCAGTGCTGGGCTTTCTGCCCATAGAGTCATCATCCACCAGCAAGTGGAAAACAAGAAGAGGCTAGAAGTGTTCCTCAAGACAAAAGCAGGGTTGGTGGAGTCAGTGGGGAAGGTTTCAGACACAGCAGGACAGATAACTGAAGGCACCGAGGCAGGGAGGGGGCAGAAGATAGCAGAAGGAATGTGTCTTCGGCACATGACAGACCTCTTTCAGGTCCAGCCTTGTCATTTACTATCTATGCGACCCTGGGCAGTACTTTTGCTTTCATGACACTGAAATTAAGTGAGACCTGGAATTAATGAGAACCTGCAACTTTCCTCACTTTAGTTAAACATGCTCTGAAATGTAGCCCCGTTGGCTTATCTAACCTTGATGAGCCCCTTTCCTGTAGGGGGACAGGGAAGCCTAACCTGTCATTGCCAGTCTAGTCAGTCTCCTTTCAGTGAAAATGTTGCCCCTCTTCATTTCCATCTTCCTATCAGGGCTGGTTTAAATAGTCCCTTGGGATTGCTGAAGAACTTGAAGTGAACATTCGGTCTTTCAGAACTCCACTCCCTCCACTTCTTCTCTCCAAGGTGGCACTCGAGTGTCTGAAGGGCTTATTGCATTCTCAAGGCAGTAGGGAGAGGGACCTTCGATCTGTAGGGATAGGGGCCTTCAAGTTGTAGGGAGAGGGGCCTTCAAGTTGTAAGGAGAGGGACCTTCGATCTGTAGGGAACAGGGCCTTCGAGCTGTGTGGTGTCCTTCAGACCCAAGAGCTAGTCTGGCCTGCTCCCTGGACTGGTGGCCACTAAGGAATGACGGGTCTCTTCCAGTCTTTTGTGGTTTTGGCCACGTATCCTCAGGTCACAGGGTGGCTTCCTTCTCTGGATCCTAGGCCTCTGCCCTGTCAGGACCTTTGTATCCCCTCTGGGTCCCCCTCCTTGGGTCCCCTCCTTCATAGAGTCAGGGGTGCTGCCTCAGGCTCCTTCCTCTGGCCATTCTTGTGGTTGCTGCTGTGCCCTCACTCTCTGCCAGATGGGAAGCTTTTACAAGTGGCGTGTCCTAGAAGCATACAGACTCCTGCTAGTAGATGTAGGAAGTGGGCCTTTCCATGGTCTTGGCTTTATCCTCCACCTATCTAATTTATCTCTTCGAGGTGAGGTTACAGTTAGAGGCAGAAGGTCCAGCTTCTCCTTCCTCCTTTCCTCCTTCTTTCCATCTTTTCTTTCTCACAACTTCTTGAATGTGAAGGCATAAACGCCTGATTTTTACTTTGGGGAAATACTAGGTGCTATGGTTCGGGGTGTTGACTACATGCCTAAACTCCAGGGACAGACAGATAACTCAGGCCTGGACAATCAGATTATTCCCTCCCTGGCCCAGTGATTGGTTCAGGGATGGACATGTGACCACATTTGCAAACTTAGTAGAACTTACAACAGAGAAACTCTCTTTTTATTTTTTTATCCCCAAGACATAATTTATATAAAATAACATGTGCAGATCTTTAGTGTTCGGGTTGAAGAGTTTTGACAAATGTATACACATTTGTGTAACTAACACCCAAAGAAGGTAGCAATCACTTCTATCACCCCAAGTTCCCTCAGACTCTTTCCCAGTCACCCCAGAAAGTTCCCTCTGTCCTTTCCAGTCAATACCACTCTCTCACCAATGTGCACACCAGAGACAATTATTTTTCTGACTGTTATCACCACAGATTACTTTTCCTTCTAGAACTTTTCATGTTGGACTTTGCATTCTATTCCATTTATCTATTTGTCTATTCTTCATCCAATACACACTGCCTGATATACTACTTTGAAGTTAGGCAGTATACATTTTCTAACTTTTTCCTTTACAAAATTGTTTTTGCCATTTAGGTCCTTTGAATTTTCATGTAAATTTTATATATTATTTCAATTTACATAAAAAAACATGCTGGGATTTTGACTGGGACCTCATTGAATCTCTAGGTCAGTTTGGAGGAAGTTGACATCTTATCCATACTGACTCTCCCAATCCAGGCCGATAGTATCTCTCTCCGTTGTTTTAGTTCTTTCATTCTTTAAGCAATGCTTTGTTGTTGCTTATATTTCGTGATGCTGCTGTAAAAAGTATTTAAAAAAATTCATTTTTTAGCTGTTGGTTGCTAGCATAATGTTCTCTTTTTGGTGCTTGAGAGGTAAGCCAGGCAAGGCCCACCATGAGGAGATGATCTCCTGAGAGTGATTTCAGAACCCAGGGGAGCAGAGCCAAGAGAGAGGGAAGGAGGGAGGGAGGGAGGGAGAGAGAGAGAGAGATTTGATCTGAAGAAAGGATTTGATCTCCTATATTCAGTTTTGCCTGAAGCCAGGCCTACTCTGGCCTTGACTGGGACAATACATTAATTTATTTAGAGCTGGGTTCTTCTCACTTGCAGCTAAAAAAGTTCTGATTAATTCAATTTTTGACTTGGCTCAGCCTACAGATTAGCCTGTGTGTGAGGGTGTGAGTTCCATGCCAATGAAGAAAAGAAAGAACACAAGTCACCAATTTCTATTCCATCCTCCCATGAGTGAGAGCTGTGTGCCTGCTGGTTTCCTCACCAGGTGATCTATTATGTGACCCCATTGCCATTCTATCTTTTTCCCTCCCTCCCTCCCTCCCTTCCTCCCCCCGCTTCTTTTCTTCTTTCCAAAACACAGTCTAAACCTGTGCGGAAGAATTAAAAAGCCAACATTGTCTCTGTTAGCTGGCCTGTGGTCCTGCCATTTTACTGAGGAGCATAGGGTTTATTTTTTCATCTCTTGGGGCCGGTGGCATCGCAAACGCACACTAGGCTTTGATGGCTGCTTTCTTTGCAACTCAGGAATGCCACTGCTTCTTGTTCAATTCTAGGGGTAGGAGTGGGGAATGTGTGCATGGGAAGCACTTGCTGTTTTCTCTGGTAGTTTAACCCATTCATCCGTGCAACCATTCATCCCATTAGTACTGCACTTTTATTGGAAAGGAAGGTAAAACATGTATTGGGTGTATTTCATACACATTATTTCACATGATCCCATTGTAAGCCTTTGAGATGGACATTATCACCCCCATTTTTCAGATGAGGAAGTTGAAGCTTAGGGTGTTTAAGCCATGCATGAGTCAGGACAACACGAAAGTGACAGAGCTGACATTCAACCCCCCAGTGCCCATATTCTTTATTTTTTTTTTAAATATATATTTTATTGATTTTTTACAGAGAGGAAGGGTGAGGGATAGAGAGTCAGAAACATCGATGAGAGAGAAACATCGATCAGCTGCCTCCTGCACACCCCCCACTGGGGATGTGCCCGCAACCAAGGTACATGCCCCAGACCGGAATCGAACCTGGGACCCTTCAGTCCGCAGGCCGACGCTCTATCCACTGAGCCAAACCGGTGAGGGCTGCCCATATTCTTTATTGTGAGAAGCTGTCTTGGTTTTCTGTGTGTGAGGTCAGTGACTGGGTGTAAAACTTGTTATCAAACCCAACAGTGGCCCTCGCTGGTTTGACTCAGGGGATAGAATGTCGGCCTGTGGACCAAAGGGTCCCAGGTTCCATTCCAGTCAAGGGCTTGATCCCCATCAAGGGGCGTGCAGGAGGCAGCCAATCAATGATTCTCTCTCATCATTGATGTTTCTATCTCTCTTCCCCTCTGAAATAAATAAAAATATATTAAAAAATAAAACAAAACAAAACCCAACAGTGATTAGAGGCACCGAGATAAGGAGTAAACAATTGTCATACAAAGAAGAAAGCAGAGTATCTTAATGTAATGGTACCAATATTCAGAATATAGGAACAAAAAGTGAGAATTCCAGGGAATTCTCTAAATCATGTTATTCTTAAGACTTCCAATGTTCTTCATTCTGTTTATGCATTATTATGTGTAGCTAATTTTTTTGATATTAAAAAATAGTAAGTTAGTGGAATAGAAATATGGCCTATAGTGGCTTTGAAACACCGGAAAATGCCAGAGAACATAATTGGGTAGTGTTTGAATAATGTAACATGGATATCTCCTAGCAAGGTTAACAGCACTAAGCAATTAGGAGTTTTCTAAAACTTGTTATTTCTTGGAGCAGCACTCATAGGATTTCTGTAAAGTATACTATGCATACAAACCTACAGTATTAATATTTTATTTGCAAGAATAACTCACCATTAGCAGTAAAAGGGGCATCAAACACACTGATAACATACAACAGCTATGCGTTAGATGGACTCATGTCAACCCTCACCTTCAACTCTGCTGGTTGGCATTTCCTACTCTTTTTTTTTTTTTAATCCTCACCTGAGGATATGTTTTTATTGATTTTTAGAGAGAGAAAGAGATAGAGAGAGAGAAACATCCATGTGAGAGAGACACATTAATTGGTTGCCTCCTGCACATGCTCTGACCCAGGCCGAGATTGAACCTGCAACCCAGGTACATGTCCTTGACTAGGAATTGAACCTGCGACCCTTCGATGCATGGGCTGACGCTCTAACCACTTAGCACACCGGGCAAACATTTTTCTTGATGACTTTTTCTTTAGAGTTGAGATTTGGAAAAGCATTTAAATTCCCTGAGAAATAACAGGAAAAGATTTCTGAATGGATACACTGGTCATGAGGTGGGCACAGATATGAGCTAGGGCAATGGTCGGCAAACTCATTAGTCAACAGAGCGGCAAACCACGGTTCGCAAGCCGCAGTTTGCTGACCACTGAGCTAGGGGATTTGGGGAAGGGAAATGTAATGGGTGTCTGTAGAACTCATGGTGGTCTTCCTATAGGAGCTGCCATTTGAACTGGGCTGTGCAGGATACCCAGTATTGAGAGATTGGAGGTGGGGGAAGGGTATGGAGGAAGGCATTCCAGGCGGAAGGCACAGCTTGTGCAGAGAGCCTGAGAAGCTGAAATCTAGGGATATACCAGGAAGTTAGATTCCCCTTGAGCAGAAAGTTTGTGAAAAGGGGTGGTGTGAATAAGTTTGGGAGGATAGAGTGGGACTGATCCTTTTGGACCAGAGTGGGGCTCATATGTCATTTGCCTCTCCCTGGCCTGTAAGATAGGTACTCCCATGGTAGAGAGTTCGTCAGGATGAGGAAACAGGCTCAGGAGTAAAATGACTTGCTTAAGGTCACACAGGTAACAAATAAATAGAAGGTGGGGAATGTGATCCCCACAGGGCACATAGTCTAATGTCTTGCCCATCACAAGAACACATTGGATGTTCATGGAATGAAGGAGTCACGGTGGCTTTCTTAAGTGTCTGTTGAGTTAAACCGATGTGTAGAAATTAGAGGGAAATTGGATTTTGGTTCAGTATGAGCAAACACTAACAGGAAAAACAGGCTTTCATAACAAGGTGTTTTAACAACCACTTTTTGAGATATCTATTTGTATGTTTATCTGTCTGTCTGTCATCTCTCTATCTTTCACGGATGCTGTGAATTTGTAACCGATCCAGGCTTCCTCTTCCTTTTAGCCACATGGAAGCGTAATGTCAAATTTGTGGCTCTATGGAATGGATAATCTGCCTTTCTGCGTGCTAATTTTACTCCTTGTTTTAGTTTTTTCCTGCTCCTTTGTCCCTATGCATTGGACATATTTGTTCAAGCCACTTCAAATGTGGACATAATTAACTAATTAAGTGGGCACAGACTGAGAAATTCTAACAGATGTGCAAAGCAGTGCAGCGTGTTGCCTTGTCATGAGCTGACTGCCATCAGAGGTGTGTAAAGAGGCTGGAGGACCATTTGGCTGAAAGATCCCTTCAGTTCTGAGATATTTTTGATGACAAGAGTTGGAAATAGGTCATTCTTTCACTGTGCCCACAACCATCCCTCCAACAAGCTGCAGCCGGTGCCCATGATACAATCCTCGTCCTCTCACAGGCCTGAGGTCCTCTGGCTACGCAGCTAATGAGGCTCTGGGGCTGGGGTGCAGGCTGCTTGGCACTGGGGCGACCACGCAGTTGACATTAATAGCATGTGACTAGCAGTGGATTGATTGAGTAAGCAGATGTTAAGGTTTTTGCTGATAATGATTCATTACTATTTGGGAGAAACCTGATAGGAATGCTCTCACTCTAAGAATTAATTAGTTTATGCTTCATCAGTCGTATTGAGCAGAGTGTAAATGGCCCTTCTCAGTACAGAGCTCTTCAGTTAGGGGAATTAGCATTCCTTCCACCCAGTCAGACACGAGAACAGGGAGCAGCTTCCTTCCATGGATGAGCAGGCGGAGGGGGCGGGGAGGAACAGGGAGACAGAGAGGCATCCATTCACCTGATGTCTGCCTTTCGGGCGGCGTCCATCCCCCATCCTCCTCCGCGACTATTTGGAGATGCTCCCCTTTGCGGCTCTCAATCCATGGGTGGGGCTAGGGTGGGGCTCCGGTCCAGCTCAGGGGAGGGAGAGCATGTAATCAAAGCTGGGCCAATCCGTGTGCTGGGCCCCAGGGATTGGTTCAGGGGTGTACATGTGTGACCCACTCAGGTTCCATGAGATTCGATTAGACGTTTGCTGGGAATTGAGGAAAAGCCATTCTCTCACTTTTCCAAATAAAGGATGTGAGGTAGGAGCTGCATCAGCCATTTTGTGATTCCAGCCTCCAAACCTCTGAGTCACTCCCAGCCTTTGAGCCTCCCAGCTGGTGTCAAATGGAGCAGAGACCAGTGTCCCCACTGAGACTTCTCAAAATTACAGATTTGCCAGCAAATACGACTGTTGTTGTTTCAGTCACTAACGTTGGGGCTTTTCGCTGCACAGCAATTGGTACCTAAAACAGTCCCTCTCCCACAGCTCGGACTCTGGACTAGTCTTTGCTCCTTGCAAACCTGATCATCTTGCTCCTCTGCTTAAAACAGCCTCAAAAGCCTGTAGGTTAAAGACCAAGCATCTTGGTGTGGTATTCGAGGCCGTTCTGGTTCCACCTCTGAGACCTCATCTCCTGGCCCTTACTCTCGGGAATCCTGTCCCGCCTCACAGACCTACTTGCAGTTCCCTAAACAGCTCCCGCTCCCTCAGGCCTCTGTGTCTTGTGTGTGCGTTTCCCTGTGCCTGGAGTGCCTATCCGTCCCTATCTGTGGAGAAGTCCCTCTCCTTTCCCTGTTCTTTCTTGAACTCCTATTAGTCAAATGTCAAACTGCTTAGATTAATCACTGTATTCTCTCCCACCATTTCTGTACATATTCTTTGTTTGACTAGATGGAAAATTTCTTTGACTCTATTTTCAACCTTTCTTGTGGAAAATCTTATTTTCATACTCTCATTTTAAATTGTCCCGTTTTTCACTTCATCTTGTTACTTGTTTCATGCTTTATGTTCCTTATTTCATGTATGAAGTAGCTACTTGGATCTCTCTGCTCTTCTGCATGCTGAATTATCACAGCTTCCCTGTGGGCCTGTCTTTGTATATTTCTTGGTTTCTTGTTTTCATGTTGGTAGCTTGCCTTACATGTCTGGTGATCTGAGTTGTCCATTCATGGTTAAGAAAGATTGTCTTGGGAGCTCTGAGGACATAGAGCTTATGAGTGAACAGGAAGCTGCTGTTACCCGGGAGAGCCTGAATACTGCAATACTGCCATGCGCTGTCTTTGCTCTTCCCAGATAGTTCACATCAACCCCTGAGGGTGCAACTCTTCACTGGGTGATGCAGGGCCCGCTGCACGTGGGATGGGGTGGGAGGGGTGATGAACATTATAAAGATTTCAGATTAACCCCTTCTATTCATTCCCTGACCTGCATACTTTAAAAAAAATATATTTTATTGATTTTAGAGAGGAAGAGAGAGAGAGAGAGAGAGATAGAAACATCAACGATGAGAGAGAATCATTGATCAGCTGCCTCCTGCATGTCCCCTACTGGGGATCAAGGCTGCAACCCGGGCATGTGACTTGACTGGGAACCAAACCGTGACCTCCTGGTTCACAGGTTGATGCTCAAACACTGAGCCACATCGGCCAGGCGGGTTTATGACTTTTAAATTCCCTCACTGACATTTTACAGGGATCTCATCAGGAGGGGAGAGAGATGCCTGGCCCACATCAAGAACTACAAATTCAAAATGTGCCTTCCTGCCCTGGAAACCAAAGTTAGAATGGGAGTAGTGACTGGCCAAGGATGGATGGCCCAGTAGGGAAGTACAGAGTGTATTAGTTTAGAGCCTAGACTCTAAGACCAGATGGTTTGGGTTTGAACTCTGGCTCCATCACTTACTAACCATAGGATCTTGAGAAAGATATTTAACTTCACTATCTCTGTTTTCTCAGCTACAAAATCGGGATGAAATGACAATTTTATAGGGTTATGAGAATTAAGTGAATTAATACATGTGAAGTGCTTAGAATAGGGCCCATCACAAGGAGTTGTCTATTAGTGGAGAAACTTAGACTGGAACTCGGATCTCAGCCAACCTCAGGTTCTTCATCAATCTTTCTTATGAACTTCTTCCAGGTGAAGTTTCTAAACAAATGGAAATGCAGTCATTGCTCAATTAAGTACAAAGTCTTCATCCTGGTAGCTCAAACCCTCCCCAGTGTGAATCCCCCCACCTCACCTAGCCTTTCCTCCTAGCGCCTCAGACTCTTCCCCGTCTTGCCCTATCTCAGCTGTGCCCTTCTAGGCTGGTCCCCTTGGTCCTCCTGTCATGCTTCTCCATGGATGATGGGAATAGCTCCTGGACAAAGTCCTTGGAGCCCACCATTGATATAAGTGAGTCATAGTAAATGGCACCCTCAAGCACCTGGAAAATTCCTCTCATCTCTTTGCTGCTGCCTTTGCCAAGATTTAAATCTGTTTAACAAAATAGACTGCTCTCCTATTTGTGTCTTGGTTCCCATCAGAATTGTGAATCCCAAGAATTGTGGCTTAGTCATCATCCTCTGGAAGGCTGAACTACTTTACCATCCACACTTGCTGAGAAGGATGGAGCCACCTGGAGATGGGTAGACTTGGTTGAGGTCTCAGCTCTACCAGTTCACAGTTGTGTGTGCTTGGGTAACTAAATTAACTTCTCTGGGCCACCATTTCCTTGTGAGCATTTTGAGACTCTAATAAGATGCCAAACCAAGAAGATGGTTTCATTGAGGATATGCTGATAATGAGATGAGCTGAGCATCGGTGTGAGGACAAGCATTCCCAGCAGGAAGGATGGTTATGGGAGCGGAAGCCACAGAGCTCTATTACAGAGGAATTGGCAGAGGCAGGTAGTGGGGGGCAGGGGAACTGGTAGGATTATATGCCTGTAGGCACACATGGGAGGTGCTAGGCAGCTGACTGAGGTGACAGGGATTTTCAGTGTAGCTAATTAAGAAATTATGTGAATATTTTCAGATGTGATCATGGTATTGTGTTTATGTTTTTTTTAAAATACATTTTTATTGATTTCAGAGAGGAAGACAGAGGAAGAGAGAGAGAGAGAAACATCAATGATGAGAGAGAATCATTGATCGGCTGCCTCCTGCACGCCCCCTACATCGAGCTCGTAACCCAGGCATGTGCCCTTGACTGAATAGAACCTGGGACCCTTCAGTCCACAGGCTGATGCTCTATCCATGGAGCAAAACTGGCTAGGGCGATGTTTATGGTTTTTTTTTTTTTTAAAAAAAAGTCCTAACCTTTCAGAAATTCATATCAAAGGATTTGAAGACGAAATGATATGATGTGTGTTTTAAAATAAACTGGCGGGCTGCCTAAAAGAGGCACACTTTAGGATTTGAAGATACAAATAGGTTGAAAGTAAAGCATGGAAAAAATATACCATGTAAACAGTAACCAAAAGAGAGCTGCAGTGGCTGCACTATTATAAGACAAAATAGACTTTAAGACAGAACTTGTTATTAGAAACAAAAAGGGACTTTCATAATGATAAAAGGGTCAATCCATCAGGAAGGCATAACAATGATAAAATATGTACATCTGACAACAGAACCTCGAATACACGAAGCAAAAAAATTGACAGAATTGAAGGGAGAAATAGACAATTCTACAATAATATTTGGGAACTTCAGTATTTCACTTTCAATAATGGATAGAATGAGGTAGATCAACAAGGAAATAGAAGGCTTGAGCAACACTCTAAACCAACTAGACCTAACAGATATCTACAGAACTCTTCATCCAACAAAAGCAAGATGCATGTTCTTCCAAGTGCACATGGAACATTCTCTAGTTCAGACTATGCTAGACCATAAAGAAGTCTTAACACAGAGAATGGAAAAACAGTAGAGAAAATCAGTGAACTAAAACTGGTTCTTTGAGAAGATCAACAAAATAGACAAACCTTTAATGAGACTGACCAAGAAAGAAAGAGAGGAGTCAAGTGACTAAAATCAGGAAGGCAAAAGGGAACAGAAATAAACTGGGTATAAGGGAATACTATGAACAACTGTCTGCCAACAAGTTAGAAAACCTGAATGAAATGGACAAATTCCTAGAAAGACGCAAACTACCATAACTCAAGAGAAAGAGAAAATCTGAATAGACCTCTAACAAGAGAAGATTGAATTGGTAATTAAATATAACACAAAAGAAAATACCAGAATCGATGGTATCACTGGTGAATTCTACCAACTATGTTAATACCAATCACAAATTCTTCCAAATATCAGAAGGGAGGAAACACTTCCCAACATGTTCTATGAAGCCAGGTACCAGGTTACCCAAATATCAAAATCAGACAAAGACAACACAAGAAAATAACACTGTAGATCAACATCTTTTATGAATATAGACGTAAACATCTTCAACAAGGTATTAGTAAATCTAATCCAGCAACATATAAAAAGAATTATATACCATAATTAAGTGGGATTTATCCCAGGATTACAAAATTGGTTTAACATCTGAAAACCAATCAGTGTAATATATCAACCGTATCAATAGAATGAAAGACAAAAAAACATGTGATTATCTCAATAGACACAGAAAAAGCAATTGACAAAATCCAACAAAATACACTCAACAAACTAGGAATAGAAGATGTAGGGGGTTGAATGGTAACCCCCTCAACACCCCCTCCCCCCAATTTGCTCATATCCCAGAACTTGTGAATGTAACCTTATTTGGAAAAAGTGTCTTTGCAGATGTAATTCAGTTAAGGATATAGAGATGTGATCATCCTGGATTACCTAAGTGGGCCCTAAATTCAATACGGAGTGCCCTTCTAAGAGACAGAAAAGACACAGAGATATAGGGAAGAAGGCCGTGTGAAGGTGGAGGCAGAAATGGGAGTGATGCAGCCACAAGGCAAGGGATTCTTGGGTTAATCAAAAGCTGAAAGAGGCAACCAAGGATTCTCCTCTAGAGACTGGATGCAGTGTGGTCCCGTGACACTCTCATTTCAGATTTCAGGTCCCCAGAACTGTTAGAGTATACATTACTGTGGTTTTAAGCCACCAATTTTGTTGCAACCTGTTATGGCAGCTGTAAGTCCAGAAGGAAACTCTTTTAACCTAATCCAGTGCATCCATAAAAGCCCCATGGCTAACATCATTTCTGATGGTGAAAGACAATGATTTCCTCTTAGGTCATGAACAAGAAAAGGAAGTCTGCTCTCATCGTCTGTATTCTAGCCAGGACAGTTAGGCAAGGAAAAGTAATAAATGAAAATGCAGTTTGTAAAGGAAGATGTGAAACTATCTCTATCTACAGTTCACATGATTTCATATAAAATATAAAAAAACTATTGAAACTAATAAACCAATTTAGTAAGATTACAGGATACAAAATCCAAATATAAAAATCAATTGCATTTTTATAAGCTTGCAAGGATCAATCTGAAAATAAAATTAAGAAAATTCTATTTATATTAGCATCAAAATGAACAAGATATTTAGGAATAAATTTAACCAAAGAAGTGTAAGACTTGTACACTGAAACTATAAAACATTGTTGAGAGAATTTAAGAAGAACCAAATAAAATGACAGACATCTGTAGAGATGGCAATATTTCCCAAACTGACCTATAAAATTCAACACAATCTTTATAAAAATTCCAGTTGGCTTTTTTTTTTGGGTAGAAATTGACAAGCTGATCTTAAAATTTATATGGAAATGCAAGGAACCTACAATAGCAAAAAAAAAAAAAAAAAAAAATTTGCAAAAGAAGAACCAAGTTGGAGGGCTCACATTCCCTGACTTTTAAACTGTACTACACACTTACAGTAATCAAGACTTTGGTTCTAGCATAAGAATAGACATATATAGCCCTAGCCGGCTTGGCTCAGTGGATAGAGCATTGGCCTGCGGACTGAGGGGTCCCAGGTTCGATTCTGGCCAAGGGCACATGCCTGGGTTGCAGGCTCGATCCCCAGTGGGGGGCATGCAGGAGGCAGCCGATCGATGATTCTCTCTTATCATTGATGTTTCTATCTCTCTCTCCTTCTCCCTTCCTCTCTGAAATCAATAAATAAATATATATAAAAAATAAAGAATAGACATATAGATCAATGAAATAGACTTTGGAGTTCAGAAATAAATGCACACATTTGCAGTTAATTGATTTTTTGTATGTTTGTATATTAGCATTTTCTTTTTTTTAAATAATTTTTTATTTTTTAATTACAGTTGACATGCAATATTATATTGGTATCAGGTGTACAACATAGCCATTAGACATTTATATAACTTACAAAGTGATCCCCCAGATAAATATAATAGCCATCTGATACCATACATAGTTATTACAATATTATTGACTATATTCCCTTTGCTATATTTTACATCACTGTGACTATTTTGTAACTACTAATTTGTACTTCTTAATCCCTTCCCCTTTTTCATCCATTCCTCCAACCCCCTTCCCATCTGGCAACCATCAAAATGAGTTTGTTTCTGTTTTATTGCTCATTTATTTTGTTTCCGTTTTTTTTGTGTGTTTGTTTTGTTTAGATTCCACTTATAAGTGAGATCATATGGTATTTGTCTTTCTCTGTCTGACTTATTTCACTTAGCATAATATCCTCTAGGTCCATTCATGTTGTTGCAGATGGCAAGATTTCTTTCTTTTTTAATGGCTAATATTTTATTGTATATATGTACATATTTTAATCTATTCATCTGTTGATGGACACTTAAGTGGCTCCCATATCTTGGCTATCCTATCTAATAAAGAGGGAATATGCAAATTGACTGTCACACCATAACAAGATGGCTGTGCCCACAGTGGAGGCAAGGATTCTGTAACACAAGATGAGTAATCCCACAGCAGAAGCGGGGCTCCTGTAATGAGCCTTAATGAGCAATCAGCAGGGACCTGAGGCTGCGTGATGCTGGGCTGGGGCAGGGGACCTGAGGCTGCGCACCCCACCTGGTGGGGCTTGACAGGGGACTTCAGGCTGTGCTCCCTGCCCCGGCGCCAGGCTGGGGGACCTCAGGCCATGCCCCCACCTGTCAGGGCTTGATGAAGGACGTCAGGCCTCGTGCCCCCACCCAGCAGGGCTTGACGGGAGACCTCAGGCCGCACCCTCCGCCCCAGCGCTGGGCTGGGGGACCTCAGGCCACACCCCCCAGCCCCGACACCAGGCCAAGGGACCTGAGGCTGCGCCCCATACCCTGGCACTGGGCTGTGGGACCTGAGGCCACGACCCCCACCTGGCGGGGCTTCACAGGGGACCTCAGGGCATGCTCCCACCCTGGCGCCAGGCTGGAGGACCTGAGGCCATGCTCCCTGTCCCAGGCTGGGGGACCTGAGGCTGCGCCTCCCGCAATGCAGGGCTTGACGGAGATCTCAAGGCGTGCCCCCTGCCCCGGCCTGAAGGACCTCAGGCCACGCACCCTGCTCTGGCACCGGGCCAGGGGACCTGAGGCTGTGCCCCCCACCCGGTGGGGCTTGACGGGGGTGGGGCCGGCCGGGTCTGGGTCTTGCGTGATTTTGAGGTGCACGCGGGTGGGTGGGGACTTGACTCTGGGTCCCACGGCGCTCCCCAGACTCTGACAGGAGGAAGATTTTCATATACATTTTACTAATTTTCTTTGATCTCTGAAACTTCTATTATAGAGAAAGGGCAAATGGCAATATTAAAATATTTCCTCTTACTAATTCCCTTTTAATGTGCATGAATTTCGTGCACCAGGCCACTAGTTATAAATAATGCTGCATATTTCTTTTCAAATTAGTATTTTGGATTTCTTTGAATAAATACACAGAAGGGGTGCATATTTCTTTTCAAATTAGTATTTTGGGTTTCTTTGAATAAATACACAGAAGTAGAATTGTAGGGTCCTTCTTTGCCTCTTGATATTACCTTTGTTTTAAATTCTGTTTTGTCTTGTGTAAGAATTATCACCCCAGCATTTTTTTCCATTTCCATTTTCATGAAATATCTTTTTTCATCCCTTTACTTCTGTGTGTGTCTTCTGATCTGAAGTAAGTCTTTTGTAGGTAGTGTATGTAAGGGTCTTGTTTTCTTATTCATTCAGTCACCTTATATCTTTTGATTGGAACATTTAATCCATTTACAATAAAGTAATTGTTGCTAGATATGTATTTATTGCCATTTTATTTTTCATATTTATTTTGTGTTTGATCTCCCTCCCCTTCTTTTTCTTAAACAAATACCTCTAACATTTCTTTTAATACTGGTTTGGTGGTGATGAACTCCTTTAGCTTTTTTTGGTCTAGGAAGCTCCTTATCTGTCCCTTTAATTCTAAATGATAGCTTTGCTGGATAGAGTAATCTTGGTTGTAAGGTCCTTGCTTTTCATAACTTTGAATATTTATTGCCAATTCCTTTTGGCCTGACAAATTTATGTTGAATAATCAGCTGACAGTCTTATGGGAGCTTCCTGGCAGGTAACTGCTTTTCTCTTGTTGCTTTTAAGATTCTCTTTCTGTCTTTAACCTCTGCATTTTAATTATGATGTGTCTTGGTGTGGGCCTGTTTGGATTCATCTTGTTTGGGACTTTCCGCACTCCCTGCACTTTTATGTCTATTTCATTTGCCAGGCTAGGGAAGTTTTCTGTCATTATTTTTCAAATAGATTTTCAACTCCTGTGCTCTCTCTCTCCTCCTTTTGGAACCCCTATGATGCAAATGTTGATATGTTTGATGTCCCAAAATGCTCTTAAACTATCCTCTTGTTTATTATTATTATTATTATTATTATTATTATTTTCTGTTCTAATTGGATGTTTTCTGGTACCTTATTTTCCAAATTGCTGATTCAATCCTCTGCTTCACCTAATCTACTATTGATTTCTTCTCATGTATTTTTTATTTCAATTATTGTAGTCTTCATGTGTTTTTTTTTTTATGTTTTGTATCTACAAAAATGTTTTCTATCTCTTTGTTAAAGTTCTGATTGAAATCATCCTTATAACCAGTATGTTGAGCTCGGTATCTAGTGGATTGCTTTTCTCAATTTGTTTAGTTCTTTTTCTGGAGTTCTGTTCTGTTCTTTCATTTGGAACATGTTTCTTTGTCCTCTCCTTTTGGCTGTCTCCCTGTGTTTGTTTCTACATATTAGGTAGAGCTGCTGTATCTCCTGGTCTTGCCAGAGTGGCCTTTCTAGTAGGTGTTCTGTGGGGCCCAGTGGCAAAGTCTCCCTGGTCACATGATCTAGGTACTTCAGATGTGTTCCTTGACTGTAATGGATGACCCTACTGAGCAGAATTTGCTTTAGCGGGGCTAGTGGGGCTCTGATGCTTGCCAAATCTACCCTTTGGGTGTGCCATTTGTGGAGATGGTTGGATAGAACTCTGGTGTGGTCTAAAGCTGACCACCAGGTGTATTGGTAGTGGGGCATCTTGAGAAGGGCTCTAGTGCAGCCCAAAGTTAGCCGCTGCCAGTGCCCTGCCAGGACCACTTGGTATGAGCTAGAAAGTGATCTGAAGATGGTTGCCACTTGTGCTGGGCTTGGAGGTACTTTGGAGGTGCCTGAGGCTGGCTTCTGCTATGCCGGGCTAGGTGATGCTTAATAAGAGGCACAAGGCACGCTGAGGCCAGATGCTGCTTGTTTGTGGTTTGTGAACTTTTGAGAGATTTTGGGAAAGTCTTCAGCATGAGCCAAGACAGGCAGTTTGTATGGAAAAGCCACTGGAAGTGGTTTGGGTGAGCATGCAAATTGGGTGGGGTGGGATCTCAGGGAATCACCAGGGGAGGGCTAACAATGTTAGTCAGGTTGATTGAGAGTCAGATATGGCGCCTGCCCATTGGCTCTGTGTGGGAAGGCTTAGCAAAGGAACAATAGCCTCTGCCCCGCACTTCGGTCTGGGAGAAAGCTGTCCCTCCAGATCTTGCCCCGATGCCAGACTATCCAGTTCTTCCCTGTATGTCCTTGGTGCCTTTTGAGCTGCTGCTCCAGCACTGCATCTCAGAACGAGTGAGTCCCAATAAGTCTGTGAGCAGGTCCTTTAAGAGGAAAACCTGGGACTCTAGCAGCCCTCTGTCTCACTCAGCCACAATTCCCACTGGTTTTCATAGCCAGAAGTTATGGGGAGTTCACTTCTCAGTACTGGAGCCCTGGATCGGAGAGCCTGGTGTGGGGCTGGGACACCTGGCTCCTCAGGGGAGACCCCCACAGCCAAGATATGCTTCCCAATTGTTAACCACCACCTTTCTGTGTCTCTGCCCCTCCTACCAGTCTAGATGTGGCTTCTTCTGTATATCTTTAGTTATAGGACCCATGTTTGGCTTCAGGTGGTTCTCAGTGATGGTTGTTCTTGTATTTTAGTTGTAATTTTGATGTCGTCATGGGAAGAGGTGAGCACAGCGTTTATTTACTCCACCATCTCTACAGCCAGTTACTTTTTGACAAAGGTGTCAAGACAATTCAAGGAGGGAAAAGATGAGAGTTTTCAACAATGGTTCTGGGAAAACTGGATATCTACATACAAAAGAACGAAGTTGGACCCCTACCTAAGACAATGTATGAAAGTTAAGAGCTAAAACTATAAAACTCTTAGAAGAAAACAGAATTAAATGTGACCATAGGTTAGGCAGTAGACATGACAACAAAGTACAACTCCCGCCCCCCCCCAACCCAGATATTTTGGTCTTAATAAAAAATTATAAAGTTTTGCACTCCCGAAGACATCATTAAGTAAATGAAAAAGACAACTCAGAGAATGGGAGAAAATATTTACAAATCATATATTGGATACAGGACTTGTAACGAGAATTTAGAAAGAGCTATAACTCAATAATAAAAAAATAAATAACAAACTTTGGAAATAACAAAAATTGGAATCTTTATGCATTCCTGTTGGAATAGTACAGATACGTTGGAAAACAGTTTTTTTTAAAAAATATATTTTATTGTTTTTTTTACAGAGAGGAAGGGAGAGGGATAGAGAGCTAGAAACATCAATGAGAGAGAAACATCGATTCAGCTGCCTCCTGCACACTCCCCACTGGGACCAAGGTACATGCCCTTGACCGGAATTGAACCTGGGACCCTTCAGTCCGAAGGCCGTTGCTCTATCCACTGAGCCAAACCGGTTAGGGCTGGAAAACAGTTTTATAGTTCCTCAACAATATTATACAAGAAGTTTCCATATGATCCAGAAATTCCATTCCTAGATATGTATCCAAGAGAAATGAAAACATACGTCCTCACAAAATTGTTCATAGTAGCAGAATTATTCATTATAGCCAAAAGGTGGAAATAAGCCTAATGTCCATCAACTAACTGATGCTGGCTAGTCAAAGAGTGGTACATCCATAAAATGGCAAGTCATTCGGCAATTAAAAGAAGGAAGTACAGCCAGCCGGACTGCCTCAGTTGGGTGAGCATTGTCCCATGCACCAAAAGGTTGCTGTTTGATTCCTGGTCAGGGCACATACCTGGGTTGTGGGTTTGATCCTCAGTCTGGGAGCATATGGAAAGCAACTGATTTCTCTCTCTCTCTCTCTCTCTCTCTCTCTCTCTCTCTCTCTCTCTCTCTCAGCATGTCCTCGGGTAAAGATAAAAAAAGAGAAATGAAGTACTGATACATACTACAGCATGGATAAATCTTAAAAACATTATGTTAAGTCAAAGAAGTCAGTCACAAAGCACCACACACCGTATAATGCCATAAATGCCCAGATAGACAAATCCATAGAGAAAGAAAGTAGATCAATTTTTGCCAAGGGCTGCAGGACGAGAGAATGGGGAGAGACTGATAATGAGTACATTATCATTTTGTGGGAATAAAATGTTCTAAAATTAGATAGTGGTGATGGTTATACAACTCTGTGATACGCTAAAACCCACTGATTGTACACTTTAACAGGTTGAACATTAAGGTATGTCAATAAAGCTGTTAAACATCTCAAATTATTTTAAAAGAAATGAAAAGTTTAGTTACTCAGTCATGGGTTTTGCCAGCGGGACTGGATCCTCAGTGGCCCAGGGCCAGGCTGGGCAACTTCCCTGAGCCCAGGTTGGTCTCTAACTGCACATGATGCCATTTACGCCACCGTCGCAGTAACTATTAACCAAGATAACTTAAGCAGAACACTTGGAGTGAAGAGTAAAAGTGATGTCAAGTCCATCGTTAGGGATTACCAGGTTTACTATTTTGATGTATTTTTGTACCAGTCTTACTCCTACTTATTTAAATACATACTTAAAAATACCATCATTCTTTATATACGGTTCTGTAGCATGCTTTTAGCACTTACGTAGACTGAGGACAATTTCCCATGTCATGAAATATTTTCTATAGCATCATCTTTTTAAATGTATGCAGATCATTGCAGTAGGTGGATTTCCCATAGTCTATTTTAGCCGATTGCTGATGGCAGACATCACATAAGCTGTTCCTTATTGTTTCCACCATAAACAGCACTGGGAGGAACTTCCTGTGGCTGTATTTTCACACACACTCATTGCTGTTTCCCTGGGCAGTTTCCTGGCAATGGAATTTCAGCGGAGCTGTGGACAAGCGCTTGCGCCTTCCTGCAGATAGAGGAATAGGAGGCTTTTGGTGATCGCACAGCCGTGCAGAATGAACAGTGGTTCCCAAAGGTGCTGATAAGTGGGCTGCTGTCATCTTGGAAGCAGGGCTCCGGGGTCAGAGATACATCTCTCGAGGTGGTCTGTCCCCTTCAACAATGTAATTGCTGCCCTGGGCGGAGGCATAAAGGCGAGCTTATCAAAGTGAGGAAGCCGTGAGGTTGAGAGGGATATGCTGAGTGATGGCATCACGATGCAGGGGAGACCCGGAGTGGCAGGAAGCATGGCCTGAAACCAACCGGAGAAACTGAACAGGGAAACCCGCACTGTCTTACAATGGGAACATTGCAAAAGTCTAGACCATGCACGGAGAGGCTGGGGGAGGGCGGATGAACACCAGGTCATGCCAAAAGCGCAGGGGTGGATGTGCTGCAGGCGCCCCCTAACTCATGCCACCCAACCCAGTAGCCTCAGGCTGAGGACAGTGTCCAGACTGGGTGTCCAGGGAATGCTGGTAGTTGGAGCTCAGCCACGAGAAGGGTGGTCAAGCTGGTCATAGACTCTAGACCATGGCTGTTTAATAGAAATATAATGCAAGCCCTAGCTAACTCTCTGTCTGTTTATCTATCTATTTATTGATCTAAAATTAAACAATTTTGGGATGAGGTGGCCGAATGGTTAAGGCAATAGACTGCTAAAATGAAAAATTTTCTAGTAGCCAATTATATGTTTTGGGTAACCCCGTATATCGAAAACTTTATGATTTCAGTTTGTAATCAGTATAAACAAATTATTAATGAGATATTACGTTAGTTTTTCTCCCTGAATACTAAGTCTTTCAAATCCAGCATGTGTATGTTATATTTCTATTCAGACACTAAATTTTCAATGGTTGAAATATAGTCCTACTAAAACAGTAAGTTGTATTTAATGGAATCTATTTCATACGGCTTTCACTTTTTAACTTAAGTGTTAAATAATTAAAATTAAATGCAATAAAAATTTAACCCATCAGTGGCACTAGCAACACGTCAAGTGCTCAGGGGCCACAGGTGGCCAGTGGCTACCGGTATGAGCGCAGGTTGCGCCCTGCGGTTACCACGCGGAGTGGGGTCCATGACTAGCAGCACCTCCCCTCCCAGAGCTGGTTAGAGACGCAAACTCTCAGGCCCCACCCAGATCTCCCTAGTCCAAATGTGCATGTTATCAAATTCTCATTTCTATACTGGCTACCATTTGAGAAGTGGTGGCCTAGATGTCAGGCCACGATTGGGGAAGGTCATAGAAACCGATGGAAGCCTCCAGGAAGCGGTGACAACCATCTTCCAATATTTAGAGGCCTGTTGTGGGAGGTGGGGCGATGAATCCCAAAGGAAAGAGCAGAGACCATACCACGAGCAGGGCTCCGGGTGGGGGCTGTGGGAGAGAGGGAACGGAACTTTATTAAGCTTCCATAGTTAACTATGTCACTTAAGAGTACAAAAGACCTGGACGTGGATTGGATCACATAGTCCCAGTTCAAGTCTCATGGCGCACCCTGAAGGGAAAGTTGTTTATCATCTGGGCCCCAGCTTCCTGTCTGCAAAATGGGAAAACTTCTGACGTCCCCCTCAGGCAAAACCTGTATTTGCTGTATTCACAGCACCTGGGCTGGGCACAGGCCTGGCGCAGACTTAGCCACAGCATTGATTTTGTTGTAAAATGGGCTTTGCCTGGTGAAGGATGGCTACTGCGGCAATTAGCAGGCCTGTGGTTTGAGGTGACAGGTTGCGTTTTTCAGCAGACACAACAAACCCAGCCCGTTTCCTTCATCCCACTGAAAGCCCGTTTTTTTTTATTTTCAGCCTCCATTGATCTGGATCGATCTCTCCTCAAACCTTTCCATCAGGGGAGTGAACACAGACAAGCAGGGAGGGGAGGTCGGTGCTCCGGCACCTTCCCTCGCTCAGGGGTACTGCTGGGTTTCCGCCGCTTACCCCACTATTGGGGCCTAATCCTCTCCGAAGCCTGGTGCTGGGTCGCTCCACAAGGAGTTGGGGTAACCTGGCCCAGCAACTCGTCCCTCTGCCAAGACCCCAGCTCAGGCTCCCCAAGCACATCGTGCTTCTGCCAAGTACACAAACAGTTAGCCCACTGAGGGCTCTTTGGGGACAGAGAAAGGAGGTTCGCATTTGAAAATGAACCACTGCCCGTGGATTTATGGCACTGCTTTTCCGACGAGAGGGGAAATATTTTTCTCTGGGAGATTAGAATTTACTAGTGGATTCAAGTGTAACTTTGGAGAGTGGCAGAGGTATTCGATGTGGCAGTATCACAGTATTGTTTTATTGGCAATTAGATTTCAAACTGGCACGAATGTATGAAAATAAGTCTCAATTATGGGCCTGTGAAGTTTCCCCACCATCTGTCAACAGTGTTGCTCCTTCTGCCTCGGCATGTGCACCTTCGGAGGGAAAGTGATTTCATAGCCCCAGTGAAGAGGTGCAGCCACCAGCCTGTGTGGGAGTTTATAGCCAATGCCTGCGCTGGTGGTTTCTGATGCACAGAAAGCAAATTTAAACGTGCATGCACGTACACACACACACACACACACACACACACACACACACACACACTTTCTGAGTGTCACAGCCTTGCAACTGTCAGAGATGCAAGATACCTTAAAAACGACGGAGATACAAGAGCCAGCCCAACTTGCCAGCGGTGAAGAATCAAGTCCCAGGGAGCCCAGGGACTTGTCCACGTGACACCGTGACATGGGGCAGAGCTAGAACTGTGACCAATGGGAAACCTAGGATGAGGGGCAGTGGTGTGTTGGTAGCTGTGTAACAGTGGGTTCTCTGGGGAAATTCAAGGCCTGGTGTGTCGTGCTTGCTGGTCCTATGGGGTGAACACTCCCTCCATGACGTCGCAGAGGGTGGCATGTGGAAGGACGTGCACAGCCATCTCTCAGAGCCCAAAGGAGCCGGCTCAGGGCACCACCGGGAAGGGCAATGGTTTGCCTGTCCACATCTGTTTCTCCTTCTGGTAAGAGCACCCTGATTTTTCCTGAGTGTATCTACCCTGACCCTCTTTTCGGCCCACATAGTTTGGGTAAGGGTGACCCCCTCACCAGCTCCAAGGGTGTCATGTGATCTAGGCCTGGTCCAATCAGTGTATCCCATTTCCCTGGACACTGACTGGTTCAGGGATGGGCTAGGGGCCCCATTTGGCTGTGGGAGTCGGGCCAAGGGCTTGTCTGAATTGGGGGTCTTGGGGATGTGAAGGAGCAGCCTGCGCCTGCTGGTGGCCAACTGGTCACCACAGCGAAGAACTGAGAACCGTCTGGGAGGGGAGACAAACACAGGGGAAAACTCAGCCGAGAGAGAGAGAGAGAGATAGAGAGAGAGAGAGAGAGAGAGAGAGAGAGAGAGAGAACGGGCCCTGATAATACTGTTGCCCCCCGTGTCTATCCTGCTTCAAGCTTAATTCCCATGTTTTTAAATCAAGCATGTCATTTCTGACAGAAAGAATCCTAACTCATGAGTTTGTCCCTGGCAGTTGTACCAGAAAATCTCTAGGGCCTTTGGGACCTGCTGCTTTTCTCGAGTGTGAATGGACTTATATTGGCCATCATGGCTTTCACAGAACCTGCACCGCGCCTGGTATGTGGGAGATACTCAAATATACTAGTCCAACATTTTGCATCTGGCAAGTTTTACTGTATTAGGAGGCAGCAACAAACAGCTCCCAAACACGATGGCTTATAACAACAAAGGTTTGTTTTTCAGTCATGTCCTTTGTCACCTGTGTTTGCTGCTGCTCTGCTCCATGCACCTTTATCCTAGGGCCCAGGCAGGTGGAATGGCCCACATCTGGGACGTGACGATCTCATGGCAGAGGGAGAAAGAGCAGGCGGAACCTTGTGATGGCTCTTAAAGTCTCTGCTTAGATATAAGGCGTTCGTCATTTCTTGTTCCTTTGGTCAGTGCCAGTCACATGGCAGGGAGGTGTGCTCCATCCACAGCAAGACACTGCATGCCTCAGACCTGGGTAGACATTTAGAATCAATTCTCTTATAAATTGGGGAGCGAATAATAGGCAACCACATACTTAGAGAATGTGGGTACCCAATTAGACCGTTTCCTGAAAGTGAACATGGGAGCATTCACTGACCCAGCAATGCCACTCCTAGGAGTAGGCCCCAGAGAACCCCTTGCATGTGGGCACCACAAATATGCAAATGTGTGCAGAAATGTTGCTAGCAATATATTTAGGATAGAGCGAAAACCCCAGCAACTCAAACAACTTGAGTGTCTGTGGACAGGTGGGTGATAGATAAATTAGGACACATTTACACAAAGGAATAATATGCAGCAATTAAAATGAGCACACCTCAGCTGTTTGGGACAAATGGATGTATCCTAGAAACATAATATTAAGCAAGTCTGCAGAACTACATAGAGTATGATTCATTTTATAATTCATTCATAGGTGAAAACACTGCAGTAAACATAAAGGAATGATAGATCCCAAACTCAAGATGTGGCCACTTTGCGGGGAGGAAAGTATGGGGATGGGATAGGTGGAGAGAATTTACTGCTAATGTTCTAGCTTTGAGGTTGGAGAGGGGATTGAGAGGGGTCATTTTAATGTTACACATTTTAACTTAAATTTTTAATATTTATTCTTTATATTGTCTAGCAGATATTATATTCAAAATATATTTAGAAAGAATGCAAAGATAACAACTGGGAAAGGAAATAACTAAAAGCAGAGAAAAGTGATTATGGAAAAGAGCTATCTTAGAAGAGCCAGGATTCCTAGGAGCAAATTGGGAAAATACATTTTGGAGCAGAATTCAGGGGCCTGGACAAGCAGGTGGGGTGCTGAGTGATCTGGCCCCTCAGGACAGGCCTGTGCAGGGGGCAGCTCAGGTCATCAGGCCTCCTCACCCCTGAGGAGGATGCGTCCTCATTGGCCCCAACATCATGCTCATTAGGACTCTTCAGGGGCTGAGCTGCCTGAAGGGACCCTGCGTGGGGGCATGAGTGATCCTGGTCTACAGAAAGCTGCCACTGGGGCTGAACTCAGCGGCTGCTGGGTTTGTCCAACAGGGGTTCTGATTTAACTGTCAGTGAGAGTTTGGTCCTTTCTGGCTGTATGAAGAAGGCACTGTTTTGGCCTCGTCAAGCGGTAGAGGCCACACTCAGATGGCCAGTGAAGTTGGCCTCTCCTGACCACCCCCTGCAACGCCGATCACTCCCAGTGAGGCTGCATTCTGCTGGAGGGTTCCCTGACCTGCTTTCCAGTCTCAGGGCAGGAGAGGGAAGCTTCAGGTGGAAGCTTCTCGGTTTCTGTCAAAGTAACGGAGAGCACCTGCCCCAGCTGTCTCCGCCTTCCTGGGCAGAGCAGTGCCGTCACTGAGGGAGGCCTGCTTTGCTGTGGGCAGCGGCCCCAGCGGTGTCCGGATCTATGTTCTCAGAGGGAGGGAGAGAGAAGGGGCCTGGGAGGAGCCCGGAGAGGAGTCAGAGCAGAAACCAGTCCACCAGTGAGACCCACCCAACCTCTGAGGGAGGGCGGCCTGCCCGAGCCAGCACTCCCTGAGCCTCACCTGTGAGGCACATGCAAAATTTGCCCTCTGCTCCCTGTGGGGGGCATGCTTGGAAATCACTACACATTCAGGCCCATTTAGCTTAGTTTAGTTTGGTTGCAAGTAATAGAAGCCCAGGAAAGAAATGGAATTTTTGTCCAGCACATGTATTATTTTTATTTTTTAAAAATTTATCTTTATTGTTGAAAGTATTACAGATGTCCCTCTTTTCCCCTCATTGACCTCTTCCCTCCCTCCCCTTCCTTCCCCAGGCCTTCACCCCACTATTGTCTGTGCCTATGGTGTCCAGTGCATTTAAACAGGAGCAGGTTTAGCTTTGGGTATAACTTGGTCCAGGATTTTTATTTTTATTTTATTTTTAAAAAAATATTTTTATTGATTTCAGAGAGGAAGGGAGAGGGAGAGATAGAAACATCAATGATGAGAGAGAATCATTGATGGGCTGCCTCCTATACACTCCCTAGCGGAGATTGAGCCAGAAACCTGGGCATGTGCCCTGACTGGGAATCTAACTGTGACTTCCTGGTTCATAGGTTGATGCTCAAACACTGAAGCACAGTGACCGGCCTGGTCCAGGATTAAAAAAAAAATGTCACAGAGCCCTCTTTCTCTCTTGACTTCTTGGAGCTACTTTCTAGCGTTGGCTTTATTCTGCAGGGCGGAGGCTTCCTGGTTCCAGGGTTCTCCCAGCAGCTCCTGGGACTCCGTTAAAGTCCACCAGGAAAGAAAGCTTCTTTGTCCCTGACCCACTAGAAGCCTGAGATTCATTCTGAGGGGGCTGCCTTGGCCACATGCCCCTTCCTAGCCAATCACAATGGCTGGGAATTCAATGCACTGATTGGAGTAGCTATGTCACATGATCTCTGTGGGGTGGGAGATGGAGGCAGAACCACGTGGATCTCTCGATGGAAATCAAGGGCCTTGAGGAAGAAGGAAGGGGGATTGGATGCTGAGAGGGTGACCCACAAATGTCACTTCCTACCTCCTGGTGCTCTAAGGAATGCTAGTCATCTGAAGGAGCTCTTACACTGTAAGATAAGCCTGGTTCAAATGCCACATTGTGGTAAAGGAGTGTTTGCCTTTTACATTTATGTTGATTTTTAAAACTTTGAAAAACTTTTATTGTTAACCATGGACATTTTCAAACATATACAAAAGCAGAGAAGTAGCATAATGAACCCCCCACCCTATCCCTGTCGTCCAGCTTCAGCCGTGGGGATTTATTGATTTTTGACTTTCAAACGTGTACATCCTGGTAGTTCCATCTTGATCTCTTCCATGTGGTTCCTTCCAATGTTCGTGTTTGTGTTTAGAGAGAAGCCAGATAAAGATCCAGTGACATTTTCTTGTAGTTGTTATTTTTCCTTTGGATGTAATGCTGTGAGGCAAGGCTCTAAGAGGATTTTTTCCCAGATATCGAATTTTCCAACTCTGTTTATTGAATCGCTCATTCTGTTTTCACTGGTTTGGGAAGCATCCTTGATTTGATAGGAAGGTCTTGCATGCACCAGCATCTGTTATTGGCTACATATTCTGTCTTATTGACTTGAGGTTATGGAGCTGGGAGTGGGAATTTATGTCAGAGAAGCTGTAGAACTTAAAAACCAAACACAGTACCTAAGTCCCACATCAAATCAATGCAATCAGAAACTCTGGGGCAGGTTCCAGGGTCAGATGAGGTGGACAGTGCCTGAGGGATTCTGATGTGTGGCCAGGCTTGAGAATGGCTGGACCAGGTGTCTCTCTGGTGGGCAGCAGATGCAATGGTGAGGCCCATTGGAGGCTCCTGAGCATCGGAAGCAGCGTGATCTTTCTTTAAGGGGAAGAAAAATAGCCAGCAGGATGAGCCTGTGTGTGTGTGTGTGTGTGTGTGTGTGTTTGCATGTGTTTGAGAGAGAGAGTGGGGGAGAGAGAATGGACATATATATCTGTGTGTGCATGTGATTATTTGTATGATCATGTATATGCACTTATGTAATTGTGGAAATATGTGTATGGACATGTATATGCATGTGAGGAAGTATGTATGTATATGTGTGTATCTCTCTGTGTGTATGATTGTATGAATCTGTTTGGATGAGTATATATGCCTGTGTATTTGTGTACATGCAAATGTATGTGCACATTTCTTTATGTGTTTATTTATGTGCGGGTATGTATGAGTGTTAGTGTATATATGGGGGTATGGGATTAGGTAACGTGCATGTGTTTTGACTATGTATATAAGTGTTTTTAAAATTGTTATTTATTTTTACATGTTTTTATTGATTTTAGGGAGAGAGAAAGGGATAGGGAGGGAGAGAGAAACATCCATTGGTTGCCTCTTGTAAGTGCCTTGACTGGGGACTGAACCTGCAACATGGGCATGTGGCCTGACTGGGAATCAAACCAGACACCTTTCAGTGCACAGGATGATGCTCAACCAACTGGGCCACACTGGCCGGGGCATGAGTGTTTATTTTAGTATAAATATGTGTATGGTTGTGTACATGTATGTGGGTCTGTGCATGACTATATATAGATGTGCATGTATGTTTCTGTATGTGCACATTTGCTATGGATTGAATGTTTGTGTCCCCACACATTCATATATTGAAGCCCTAACCCCCCAATGTGATGGTAATTAGAGGTGACATAATTGGGAGGGTAGAAGCCATGAGGGTGGGGTGCTCATGATGGAATTAGTGCCCTTATAAAAAGGGAAGATCCAGGAGAGCTGTCTCTCTGCCCTGTGTGGATGGAGCTAGAAGGTGGCTGTTTACAAGCCAGGAAGACGGTTCTCACCAGACACTGAATCTGCCAGCGCCTCCAGAACTGTGAGGAACAATAGCTTGTTCAAGCAGCCTGACTATGGTATTTGTAATAGCAGCCTGACAACATAGTTGTGTATTTATGTATGCATGTAGGCAAGCATTTATATACGTGTATAAATGTGTGCAGGGGTGTGCATGTGAGAGAGTACATATATTTGTGTCTGTATGTGTGAGAGTGTAGGTAGGAGTATATATACACATATGCATTGGTGCATTTGTGCTGTGTATCTGCGAGTATGCGTATGTACACACTTGCTTTTGTATTTGTATGGGTGTGTATGGGTGCATGTGAGAGACAATGTACGAGTGTGGGAGTATGTAATTATGAGTGTTAATATGTGCATATATGTTTGACTACATATGGGTATTAGTTTAAGCATGAGTCCATATTGTTGTGTATATCTGTGTGCATGGGTGTGAGTGTGTTTATGACTTTATGTAGGTAGATATGCATGTTTGTGTATATGTGTACATGTGCCTATTTGTATACATTTATGTGTGCACATGTGGAAGAGGATGTGGGTATGAGTGTGTATGTGTGTGGAATCCTGTGGATGTGTGGTGCATGTATGGTTGTCTGTATGTGTGTGCATGTGTCTGTGTGTGCATAGCATGGGTGAGTGTGTGAGTGTGTGTGCAGTGGGCTCCTGGGTTGTGAACCTGGGTGCCTCTACTTTGCTCCTGACAGACGGCCCAGCAAATGAAGCCCTCCCTGCCACCTGCCTGCTTGTGCCGACCCCCTGGTTTCCTTTCTCCAGTCCTGCTGCTGGCCCTGTGGCTGCTTCCGCCCTCCCTCGCTCCCTCTGACATTTGCTTCCCTTGGCTGGTGGAGGGGGTAGGTGGGGGAAGGACAGATCTGGCAGATGAGGCAGGCTTGGCCTGAGCCCACTGTGGCAGGGCCAGGAGGCAGGCAGGGCTGAGAGTGTGAGTGTGTGTGGGTGTGTGTGTGTGTGTGTGTGTGTGTGTGTGCGTGTGTGTGCGTGTGTGTGTGTGTGTGTGTGTGTGTGGTTACCACGGCAGGGAGGCAAACCCCAGGCAGCCCTCGCCACCGCCTGGCCTCCATCTGCAGGGTGGGCAGGCAGCCCGGGGAGAAGGGCCTGTGCTTTGCAGACAAAAATGCCAGATGGTGGGGATTTGGGGGAGAGGCTCGTCACGGCCCGGCTGCCAAGGGCAAGGAGGTTTCTGGGGCCTGGAGAATGGGCCGGGAGTGCCTGGGTGCCGGTGTGTGTGTGTGTGTGTGTGGAGAGGGGGAGACTTGTTTTTGTATATTACAGGATATATTTCCCCTTTGGATTTCTATCAGTTTGCTAAACAATTTGCTCACGAAGCTCTAAATTTCTTGATATCAGGAGAGTTCCCATAAGGAAGTCACACTTTTTTTAAACAGAAGAGTGATATTGACAAGCTATAGAAGAGGTCCCAAACAGGGCGAGGTTTAGATTGGGTGTTTCGCTGGCGAGTGAACCGGAGGGGTGTGGCGGGCGGCTGGGCTCTATAAAGGGTTTCACTTGCTGTTGGTTGATTTTCTGATTCTGTTTTCAGTGCAGGAGGTTTTCCTGAGCGGATCCACCCTGGATGAGCCCGGCCGGCCGTGTTCTGCTGGGAAATGGGAAGCTGGCCCAGGTGCGGGGCTCAGATGGCTCTGCCCCTCTGCCTGTGGAGACCCTCCAGTGCGCCTCGGTCTCACCAGGGAGGACCTGTGTGCGCAGCTCAACTGCGGGCGGAGGACAGAGGCATTTTTTTCCTATTGGAGATGGGAAATGGTGAGGAGAAGGGAGATTTTATGCGAGTGAAATGTCTCCTGGCCTCGTACAGCCTAAGCACCACCGTCCTCACAGCGGGCGGTGCTCGGGTGTCCTGGAAACAATGGTAGACCAGAGCTGCCTTGGAAACAGGTGGCTGTCTCCACAGCCTCTGGCCTCCGGCCTCCGTTCCCTTGTCACAGGCTCAGAAACCCTCCATGGCTTCATGCTGAAGAAAGTCCACATTCCTTAACACGCAAACCGCAGGCCCAGCCCCCTTCCCAGGGCACCCGCTTTAGGGGTTCATCGGTCACTACAGCTTTTGTAACTTGCTCCAGGCTCTAAATGCTGTTTATTTTTTTAGAGCAGAAAAGTATTTATTAACAAGCTATAAAAGCAGTACTCTGCTAAGGGTGCCCTCTTGCTCCTCTTTCTGCTCAAATCCCATCTCTCTTTCCAGGCTCCGCTAAAATGCCGCTTCCTCCTCTCCTCCTCTGTGTTCCCCAAACCAAACGAGGGCTCAGTTAGCCGGGAAGAACTGGGCAGTGGACACTGAGAAAGCATCTCACCATGTTGACCACTAGCAGTGAGAGCATTCAGTCACATGATGGAGGCATGGGCGGGTGCCGGGGTAGAGAGGGTGACTTCAGTATTGCACATGTAACTCAGATGTCACCTTGAATTACGCTGACTGTTAAGATCTGGATAAGAGTTCCTTGGACCCCAGGCTCCTTGAACCTTGAATGGGTGTGTTAAAAGCAAATGTGACCCAAGAGTTCTAAAAATTCCTGGCTGGCTCATGGCCACTCTAGCTCTGAGCTTCTGCTGAATTAGTGTAGTCTAGTGATGACTTAGGGACCCTGAGCGTGCTGTTCCTGTCCAGAAACATGGGGAGCAGATGGAGAATTCAGCCCTTTTTTTGCTGCTCTACCCCCGCTATACAACACACAGACACACACAGATGCACATGCACACACACAGACACACATATAGACAGACATGCATGCACACACAAAAACATATGTAGACAGACACACAGGCACACACAGACACATACATAGATACAAATAGACACACAGAGAGACACATACATAGATACAGACAGACAGAGACACACACACACCATTCTTTGAAGGCATTTGTGTGTGTGGAAGAAGGCTTCACTGAAGGGTTGTATAAAGGAGTGATTTATAATGCAAAAACACAGACAACTAGGTTAGACGTTTCTTTCTTTTTTAAAATGTCCCTTAACTATTTACAAGACTTGGTTTCTAGCCTCCTACCATGTTACTCGCTCCTCCTCTCTTTGCTCTCTCTGTCTCAATACCCCAACCCTTTCCATTTCTTGGGAAGAGCAAATGCTCTGGGGTAGCTGACAGCCCTGGGATGCACCCCACTGGCCTTTTGGTGGTTTATGGTGGGCATCTGCTTTGATTGGTTGGTGCTCATGCCCAAATCCCATCTCATTGGGATTTGCCATCGTAGTCCTGGGTTTAAGGCAATACTTGGTTGTTAGCTGTTTTGAATATTTCCTTAGCTTAACTCCAGACTCAGTTTGGGGTTCCCCAGTGCACATCAAGGACTTGGATTTGGGGGCCCCTTTCCAGGCTCTGTCTGCCTGTTGAGGGAGGAGGATCTCTTGTGTTTTGTTAGGTGTGGTGTGTTGAGTTGTGGAGTTACACCCACGTCCCCCTCACCCAGCCACTCCTAGGGGTAATCAGACCCCAGTGCTGAGAGAGGACGCCCTCCTGGTCCCACCCTACTCAACGCAAGTGGCTGGGAGCGAGCTTGTTTCTTAGACAGGGTGGGGGAGCACCACAAATCTTCCGTGGGAAATAAAAAGGTCAAATGGTTTTAATTCATCTGCACAATTCACTGGGCTAAAAGCACAGCCCGAAATGGCTTTTTGATTGAGAGAAGATGCTTCATTAATCTCGGCCCTCTCTTTTGAGAGTATGGGGGAATGGAGACTAATGGCTGACATTCCAGTGTCTCATGGTGGGACATAAACCTGCAGCCACTGCAGAGAAGTCACAGGAGAGGAAGAGCGAGTGGGTCAGGGAGATGAGAGATAGACTGATGCATGGTGGTGGTACGGAGGTGGGTGTGCATGAGCCCTTTGCTAGATATATTGTCTATTAATTCAGTGTTATAAATCATGCTAGCACTCTGGGAACCAGGGGTCCTGGATGGATTCAAGTCTGGCTCCTCCATTGCCTGCCTTGGTGACTAGAATAGGTTTGCACCCCTGTCTGTAAAATGCAGAGAATAGGTGAAGGTGCTTAATGATTTCTCAGGTCCAGCTCAGTGTTAAGATGCTTGACTCTTTTAAAAATATATATATTTTATTGTTTTTTTACAGAGAGGAAGGGAGAGGGATAGAGAGTTAGAAACATCAATGAGAGAGAATAATTGATCAGCTGCCTCCTGGACACTTCCCACTGGGGATGTGCCTGCAACCAAGGTACATGCCCCCAACCGGAGTTGAACCCAGGACCCTTCAGTCCACAGGCCAATGCTCTATCCATTGAGCCAAACTGGTTAGGGCAAGATGCTTGACTCTTTACTGAGTATCTGTGACAGACATACTTGGGCTAGGCATTGTACCTTTGGGTTTAAGGCAATGCCTCTGCCTTTGTGAGGCAGCCATACCTGCTCATGAGATCAAATGGCAAGAGACCAATGTGAGGATGTCAGAAGGTTAACATGCTAAAAGAGTGTCACATGCAGGTAGTACTCTAGTGGGGATAGAGGTGGGGGAGGGAGGGATGCAGTCCCCTGTGTGCCCAGGATGGAAAGAATCATGGAAGTCTTCCCAGAGGAAGGGGGCCTTTTGACATGGGTCAAGCTTTGATAAAAGAGAGGACAGTAGTGGGAAGCTTCTACTTCCAAAGATCAGGTATTTATATGGGTGCCCGAAGATTTTCTGTAGATTTCTGGGATGAGGGAAGAGAAAGGACTGGGCATGGCCAGATCACCTAGAAGGCAGCCACTGTCGCCTTTGGGTAGCACCAAACCTGTTTCACACTGAGATTCCCCACCAGGCAACCTTTCCTGGAGACTTGAAGATTTTTCCTGGTTGCTTACTCCATAGCGACTTCGGGCCAACGGCCTGGCTGCTCTGAACCTCATCACTACCTCAATAAAGCATAGATAGGTAGGTGGGTTGATAGTTGGAATTTAATCATTCAAGTGCTTAGCACATTGTCTGCCACCTGATAAGAGCTCAGTGAACATGAGCTATCCTGGTGACATCATTCCTGAGTAGTTACTGTCCCCAGCACCATGCATTGCATTCCAATAACTAACACACTGTAATAACTCTACGAGGAAAGTACTGTTATTATCCCTATTTTTTAAAAAAATATTTTTTATTGACTTCAGAGAGGAAGGGAGAGAAAGAGAGATTGAAATATCAATGATGAGAGCGAATCATTGATTGGCTGCTTCCTGCACGCCCACTACTGGGAATCGAGCCCACAACCCCAGCATGTGCCCTTGACTGGAATCAAACCTGGGACCCTTTAGTCTGCAGGTCGACGCTCTATCCACTGAGCCAAAACAGCGAGGGTCCCTATTTTATTTTTTATTTTTTAATAAACCTAAGGCTCAGGGAGATTAAGTTGTTTAGGCCTCCTGGTGAGTAGAGGAGGTACAATTCCATTTCAGGTACCTATGCTCTTAACCACCCTACTACCCCCTCTCCTGGAATTAGTATTGTTATTTAGTTTTCAAAAACAAGGCTGCAGGGCCAGCTGGCCAGTGGGAGCAGAGGCGTGAGTGGAGGAGGCATTCTGGAATGGTTTTCCTGTTTTCAGCCAGCCTAGAAACCCCGGGGGTGGGAGTAGAACCCTGCCCTAGCTGGAATTTACTGCGCAGGTGTGAGGTCTGGCTGGGACGATGCTGGCCAGAACCAGTCAGGGGCCAGGGTCTCAGGAATGGGTGGGCGTTCTGATACACGAGCGGAGAGCAGGGCAGAGGCAAACATGCCCGATGTCTGTGAGGATTCCTCTCCCAGCTTTGGAGGGATGGTGAGCAAACGTGAGTCTTTGCCATTATGAGGCTATTGCCTGAGACTTGTCGAGCCCCTGGCTGAGGTTTCCACGGACTCTTCCGTGGAACATGAGCTATGGAAGCCGGTTAGTGATCGAATCAGCCTTGGCAACGGCAGCTCCATCCCCTGTAGTAGGTGCTGTTAGCACCCTGGCTGTCTCTCCAGGCCCTGCCGGCCCGTGCACTGGGCTGGACTTCGAACTGTGGTATCTGCTGCTCTGCCTGAAGTCGTTTTCTTGTGCCTAGAAAACCCAGCAAGTGCTGACAGTGAGTGACAGTTACTGACACCCCTCCCGCCCCCAGCAAGAGGAGCCCTCAGCCAATGACCAGCCACAGTTGGTGTATCACTACCCCAGTTCCCCTGCTTGTGGGAGGGATAACTCCGAGGCTTGATCCCACACCATCCGCCATCGCTCTGAGAGCCCCACGAGATGAAAACCCTGTGCCCACAGAGGCCACTTGCTTGCTAACTCATCCTTTGGGCTGCCTTCCCTGCCCTGTCTCTCTTTTTTTATTTTTCTACCAGGCTTCCTGGGTTGACCTTCCAAATAAACTCCTTGGGCTCAAATCCTTGCATGAGAGCCTGCTTCTGGCGGGACCCAAGCCAAGATAGCTGCCCTAGGAGATTCCTATAGCGCGTGAAAGCATTGAAGGCTCTAAGACATCTTGCTTCTTGGATTCCAAGAGACCTATTTAACTTTAACCAAGTGTACGGCAAGCTTGTTCGACCAGAGAATCCTCTTTCACCAAGCGTGTAGGAACCTCCCATGGAATGCCGGTCTGCAGCACACACTGTGGGAAATCATGATCTAACCCTGCCTTGCAGCTTATGGCTGAGTCGTCTGAGGCCCCAAGAGGGGAGGCAGGGCTGAGCCCGTTGTTGGCAGGGCTGTGTCAGGACTCACTCCTCCTGCACCCCTGACACAGGTGCATTTTCTAACCACCCTACCCCGCATCCTCGTCTGTGAGATGCTGAAAATAACAGTGACTGCATAAGAGCTAATGTAACTCTTGTGAAAATCCCGAGTAAGCTGGGGATAGTTATACAGATAATCTGAGTAATTATCCTGACAGTGGAAGTGGGGGTAGGGGGCCCCTGACTCAAGAACCAGGGAGGTCACTGTCTGGGGCGGGGGGAGGGGGGCGGTGTCTGACTCATTACTGGAGGAGGAGGGGTGACTGGTATTCTTTCAAATCCACCAAGTTTCTGGCAAGGGCACTCCCCCTCCCCACGCCCATCAAACCCACTGCTGATCTGAAATATTAGCTCAGAGGAAAGTTAGAAAATGGCTTGAAGAGGGCCAGCATCCGTCTTGGAATGTACTTATCTCATTTTCATAGTCACCGGAGACAGGCAGGGAAGATAACCAGATGTTCAAACATCTCTTTCCTGCTCTCGCTCACTTGCTCGCTCGTTCTATCTTTTTTGTAAATTGAATTTAAAGGACCTGTTTCTTAGCAACAGCAGCAGGCAGTGGTTACAAAATCCTCCTTGGCCATTTCAATGCCCAAGGTTTCCGTAGGCAGATGAACCTCTCCGTGCACACCGGGGGCTGGGCACAGAAAACAGGGCACAGAGGAAGCCGACACCTCCAGTGCTATATTTGGCGGGGAGCGCCCCAGAGAACCCACGGTGAGGGCAGCAGGGCCCACAGGACCTCCCTGACTCCCAGCACACGTGGCATGATGCTGGCTGGACGCCCGTGGGCGGGAGGGCTGAGTGTGGCTCTCCAGCAGTGTACTGGAGCAGCTGTTGCCTTGGATGGTGTGGCTTTGTGAAAAGAGCCCTAGATGAAATCTTGGAAAACTCCAGTCTAGCCCCCAAAACACTGTTGTGCTACCTTGGGCAAATCACTGACTTCCCCAGCCTCGGCTTCTGTACCAGTCAGACACCTTGCCAAGCTGAGGCACAAAAGAGATCAGAGCATGTGTAAGTTCAAGAGGCATCAGAATGATGACAATCTCAGGGGTTAAGACATTGCCCTGTAATGCTCTGCTCACCCCTTCCTTGGAGAGCAAAACTGGTTTCTAGAAGCTCTGAGAAACACGACCTCCAGCAAAGACTCAAGGATGTCTCTAGGCTTGTGGACACAAATTTATGGGACATGGGATCCTGCCTGGGGCAGGAGAGGAGAAGGCCTCCCGGCTCCTGGTGAACAGAGCGATGAAGGGATGGCAGGTACAGGATGGCAGGGAATTGGGCCCTTAAGATGTTTAGTCTACTACCTCCTGATGCTTGATCCTTGACTGCCGAGGTTGAAGGCTGATGACCTGGGTAAGGTATGGCCTGGACATGTTTTGTTTGATCCTCACAGGGTTTTATAATTTGTTGAATTAGTTGTTAGCAGTTACCATTTAGGAGACCTCACAAAACAGCTGTGATTTCAGCTCCTTTTGAACAGTCAGCAGGAGCAATTTGCACATCAGCTCTCTGGAGCCGAGAAGAAATGCTTCATTTGGATGGGACACACACTCCAGTTGGTCACAGTTCCCACCCCTCTTAGCTGCCTGTAACTGGGGCCCTTTTGCTAATTTCATACCGACCTGGTTCTTGTAGGCACCTGAGTTTGGGAATCCCTGCTTTACTGGCAACCCCTTACACATCTATACAATGGGGATGGTAACAAAATCTACTTAAAGGAATCACTATTAAGATGAAATAACGTAATGCCTGTAAAGTGCTTAGCACATGGCATGAGTTAAAAAAATATTGGTTTCTGATTCCCTTTTAAAGCTTGCAAGACTTTGAGTCATTTGTATTAGTTGGTCAGTCATAGGCACCTGGAAGGGTTCTTCCCAGAGGACAAACTTTATTTAAGTACTAGTGGCCCGGTGCACAAAATTCATGCACATTAAAAGGAGATTAATTAGAAGAAATAATTTAATATTGCTATTTGCCCTTTCTCTATAATAGAAGTGTCAGAGATGAAAGAAAATTAGTAAAATGTATATGAAAACCTTCCTCCCGTCAGAGTCTGGGGCATACCACAGGACCCAGAGTCAAGTCCCTGCCCACCCACATGCGCCTCAAAATTGAGTGAGACCCAGACCCGGCCACGCCCCCTCATTGGGCTAGATCCAGACCAGGCCAGTCCCACCCTTGTCAAGCCCCACCATTTAGGGGACGTAGCCTCAGGTCCCCTGGCTCGGTGCCAGGACTGGGGGGCGTGGCCTGAGGTTCCCCAGCCCAGACTGGGGCAGGGGGCATGCCTTGAGGTCCTACGTTAAGCCCCACCAGGTGTGGGACGCGGCCTGAGATCCCTTGTCAAGCCCCGCTGGGTGAGGGGCATGGCCTGAGGTCTCCAGTCAAGCCCCGTCAGATCGGGGGTCGGGGGGTGGGGTGGGTGGAGCGCAGCCTCAGGTCCATTGTCAAGCCCCACCAGCAGCGGGGTGCAGCCTCAGGTCCCCTGGCCCAGTGCTGGGGTGGGGTGTATGGCCTGAGGTCCCCTGGCCTGGTGCTGGGGCTGAGGGAGCAGCCTGAGGTCTCCTAGCCCAGTACCAGGATGGGAAGCACATCTTGAGATCCCCTGTTAAGCCCTGCTGGGTGGGGGGCGGGGCCTGAAGTCCCCTGTCAAACCCCATGGGGGCGGGGGAGGGCGTAGCCTCAGGTCCCTGTTGATTGCTCGTTAAGGCTCCTTATGGGAACTTGGCCTCAGCTGTGGGTGAAACCACCTTTGTGATGGAGTGATTGTTAATTATCATAGTCCCTCTTTATTAGATAGGATGAGTCCCTCTGCTATTTATTTTGACACCACTGTGCAAGTTCAAGGCTTGGCTGCTTGTGATGTGGAGGATCTTGGCCAAGCCTTTACTTCTGAGCTTCCCCAATTCCAGTCATTCATGCATGCATTCATTCATGCATTTATTGTTGGGCTAGGCATCATGGCACTAGGAGATGAGGCTTCAGCGATGGGTAAGACACAGCCAAAGGAAGGTCTTGGTCCTGCTGTCTAGGAGCAGAGCCTGAGACTGGGGCTTCAGTGCATACAATTTATTGTTGGTGTGCTCTCAGAAAATACCTTTAATGGAGGGAGTGAAGCAGGACAGGGAAGGAGAAATAATTAAAGTGAATTCTTGCCACATCTGATCCCAGAGGTGGTGATGGGCCCTGAAGTGTAAGCCACACTGCAAAGTCTCCCCTCTTCAGGCAACGTTTTATACTCCCATTGGCTCTGGACTGCCCTCTGGGGGTGTATAACATCTGGACAAAGCAGCTCCCACCAGGCAAGGACAATTCTCTGGATAAAGAGGGGGTGACTGGAGGGAGCTATGAGTAGCCAACACTCAGCAGTTTGGAGATGGGTACCCTGGCCAGGTAAAGGGATCTGTGTGGGCCACTGATAACGTCTACCACAGCCCACCACTTGCACCACTCAGATCCTCTTGATTCTCACATTCAGTTCACTCGGCTTGGTCCCAGCTTCTCTAGAATTCTAGTGACAATACCTGGGGGAAACTTATAAGAAGAAGGTAAGTGGGCTGAACTACAGCCCTATTGTAGTAGCTGATCTTGAGGCCTAGATTGATCATCATTATCTTCCTCCTATACTATTTGGTTTAGGCTTTACCTTGGCTAGCATGTTTACTGGTTTGTGTGGCTTGCCTGGTGGGATGACTCCGTCACTCACCTCTAATGGTTCTGAGCACGTGGTTACCTACCATGCCTTCCTAATGTGGTTGGTGTACTAGCTATTTATAGATAACCCTAGGCATGGAGTGCTGAGAGACACTCCAGTGCATCATGTGAATTCCAAACACATCTCTCCATGCTTCCGTTATACATTAGCAAGCCACACTTCCTCATGATGATAAGGGTCAATGATCCTTGATGGTATAGAAACTTCCTGAGGTTGCTGATCTAGTAACCCAAGAAGCAGTGAGAGTAACAAGATCAGCCTTGGTGACAAGAAGCCCAAACTGATAGTTCATGCATAACTCAGTTTGCCACTGTGGTCACTTCGTTTATGAGCTATTGTGCAAGCCAGTGGTGGCCAAGAACTGAAGCTAGCTAACACTGCCTGGCTAAGTCTTTCTGTCTGGTTTTCACAGTGGGTGGTCCCTGGTATGTGTTAACGTATGACACAAAGATCTTCGCACTTGGTGTCCACTCCAATAAGCCCATTCACATGGCTCTACTTCAGACTTCCTTGTCCCTGAACTTCAATCTTGTTCCTTGCAGACTCTTGACTAGTAAGCCAGGCTGTTCACTACTCCTCATCAGTCTGTGTACATCCTTACCTCAGGTTACTTCTCTTTCTGTGCAAAGCAGATGACCAGGTGCCCTAGCTGACATTTTGCCCATTGGGAGGATGACCCCTCACCGCTGTCTTTAAGGTCCCCTGAGTGGGGCTTCAGTGCAGCAGCATCCCTCTTCTGCATGTACCAACATCTATGACCCAAACTTGGGCTTTTCCTTCCTCTACCACCTGGCCATGAAGACCTTCTTATAGGACCATAGGTATGAGCTGTGGAAGAGACATTGGTGTGTATGTTTTGTGACCTGGAATATTGGGCATCTGCTTGTTCAGTTACTTCTGCCTTCCAGACCTGTTTGAACCTGATCCTGGATATATCACTCCTGTCTTCTGATGGATTGCTGACCTCATGACTTAGTGGGGCTGACAGTATCATGATGGGCAATTCTGGTCTCAGGGCCACTTGATGTCCTGAAATCAAATACTCTTGTCTCTAGCAGGGCCAACTAGCATGCTAGGAGCTATTTCTGAATTGCTGCAAATGGCCTGGTTTTGTGGTAGACCCTCAGGGGTCTGCCTGTGAGTCTCTTGTTAGGATTTGACAGAGATTCCACAAGACATCCTTCCATCATACATACCTCCGGTACCGGAAGGTCTGCTGTATCATATGGCCCACATAGAATAGCTGCTTGAACCACAGCCTGAATCAGTTGCAGGGTACATTCTTACTCTGGACCTCACTCAAAACTAGCAGCCTCCTGCATCGCCGGACAAATGGTTTAGTGCATTATTCCCTGCCTCCCAAGCATTGTGCTTCTTTCTCAGAATATAAGGCATAAGAACTTGCTCTTTATTTTGGAAGGGCTACCCCAGCATCCCTAAGACCATGGGACTTCTGAAAACAATGACTGTGGTGGGCTTCTGATCCTCTTGGGCACTTGCATCTTACTTGTTATCGTCTATATATTTAGAAAAACACCCCAGCTTCATTGAGATATAATTAACATAATAAACTACACACATAGTGCACACTTTGATATGTCTTAGCATGTGTATGCATCTATGAAATCAATACAATAATCAAGATAAGGAGCATACTCATAATTCCCAGAAGTTTCCTTGTGTCCCTTTGTAACTCTCTTGCTTGTTCTCATCTTGTTCCCCACTCCTCATGTCCCAGAGGATTTCTGACCTTTGTCACTATAGGTTAGTTTGCATTTTCTAGAACTTTGATAAGGTGAAATCGTACAAAAATATGTACTCTTTCCCTCTTATTTTACTCCTTTCACGCAGCATAATTATTTTGAGATTTATTCATGTTGTTGCATGTTCATTCCTTTTTTATTGCTGGGTAACATTCCACTGTATGGCTATACCACAGTTTGTATATCCATTCACCGGCTGATGGACATTTGGGCTGTTTCTAGTTTGGGGCTATTACCAGTAGAGCTGCTTTGAACAGTTGTGTACACGTCTTCATATGGACCGGCGCTTTCTTTTCTCTTGGATGAATAGCTGGCTGTGGATTGGCTGGGTCACATGTTAGGTGCATATTTAACTTTGTAAGCAACTGCTCAACTGTTTCCAAAATGACTGTGCCATCTTGCCTTCCCACCAGCAGTATGTGAGTTTCAGTTCCCTACATCCTCACTTGGTATGTTCAGTCCTTCTAATTCAGTGGTTCTAATTAATGTTCTGGGTGTATTTTAAAGGTAGAGCCGATGGAGATTTTAATGAATTAGATAGGAGGAAGAAAAGAAGTTTTAAAAAAATGTTTATTTTTGTTGATTTCAGAGAGGAAGGGAGAGGGAGAGAGAGATAGATACATCAATGATGAGAGAGAATTATTGATTGGCTGCCTCCTGCATGCCCCACACTGGGGATCAAGCCTGAACTCGGGCATGTACCTCGACTAGGAATTGAACAGTGACCTCCTGGTTCATACATAGGTCGATGCTCAACCACTGAGCCATGCCAGCTGGGCGAAAGGAGTTTTTTATTCATCAAATATTGTGTGCAGTCTCCATCCTGGCATGTTCAAGAGGCTGAGGGGATAGTAAAGCACAGTCTAGATATGATGCCTTCCCTTGTGGAGTTAACTGTCCATGTCTCTCCTATGCCTGTTTGGAGAAGATGGGGTGGTATGGGGTTATAATGGGGGTGGGAGGAGGTGAAGGAAGAGGCACTTTCAGTTAATGGAGGCAGTGAAGAGAGGGAACAGGGAGTGAAGACAGGCTGTGCAGTGTAAAAATCAGTGCATCTTGTCTAGAAAGATGCAATGACATCCCAACTCTGCTATTTACCATTATTATGACCTTGTCCATGTCACGTCCCTTCTCTGTCTCAGTGCCTCAGTTTCTTCATCTGCAAAGTGGGAATAATGAATATCTTACTGGCACTTAGGCATATCCAGATGCTTAGTAAATGTACTGGTCAGTGACATTGGTTCATTCAGCTGTACTCTTTAGAGAGGACCACTGAGTTCCAAGTATCCTCAGAAAGGTCCCAGGAACTGTGAAGTCAGCCCGTGGTTCATTGCCTCATTTCTACCTGTCCTGCCATGCCCTGGGGTGCAGACATCGTGCCTGTGGGCCCCAAGCAGCTGAGGGGTGTGGCCTGCGTGTTTGTAGCTTTATTTTTACAGCTGCCCTGGAAGAAGGCTCAGGCTCACCGCTCCGGGGGAGCTGGAATCAGGCTGTGTTTACGAGGCACAGCTGCACCCACGATCCTTCCTACATCACTGGGGCTTAGTCATGGTGGTGTTGGCAGGGCATGTGTCATATCTGCCTAAGCTGTGTTTGTCACCTGCGGATCCCCAGGAGCGGCAGGCACCCTTACTCACCTCTGTCTCAAGCTCCCTGAGATGAGGGCAGCAGGAGGGGGACAATCTGCCTTGCTCTGAGCAGCAGTGGTTTCTGCCTCATCATGAAGCGCGCAGCTGGGACTGTGGCTCCGCTCGGTGCCCTGTGTGTAGTCATAGCAACCACGATGCTCCACTTTTGTTCAGCATTTCCCATTTACCCAGTGCTTTTTCAACTGTCACCTATTGCATCCTCCAGAAGGGTCTGGGACATGACATTGTTGTCACTCTCCCTATGTTCTGGGTAGGGAAACTGGGACTGTAGGAATACAGGGACTTCCTGAAAGTCACCATGTGAGCTAATATGTGACCCCAGGCTATTGGATTCCCAGGTTTTTTTTCCTGTTAAATTGTCATTCTTATACTAATTTTGCAGTCTTGTGGCCCCGGGTCTATCCTGCCTCTTATCTGCTGGTACCAATCCTGTTTTCCTTTTGAGGCCCAGCAGTTGCTCAAGTGCCACCTTCTCTGGGAAGCCCTCCCTGATTCCTCCAGATGGATGTGAACTCATGGGCGTTTCACAGCCCAGTGCAGAATGCCAAGGGATGGGACGTAGGTTAGCACAGCTCTTATGGCCCACCTTGCCTCCTCTGCTGGATCACAGGTTCCTTTAGGGCAGGAATCATGACTCGTCACTTCCATATTCTCCACATCACCTAGTGTAGACTGCACAGGCACAGAGCAGGTGCCCAGGAGGGTCTAACTGGATTGAATTCCAACCAGAGTCTGTAACTGGACATTGCCCAGAGCCCCAGCAGGGTTTGGGATCCCATAGATCCTTGAGCTCCTGCCCTGGCTCTGCCTTTGCTGCCTGGAAGACCAAGGCTCAGGCCTCAGTTTGCTCAGTCTGTAATATAGGAATTAATCATAGGAATAATGATCATAGGAAGAATGGCCATAGAAATCACCATAAGGTAGGAATAGCCTATCTTGTGAGGCTGTTATCAGGATCAAAGGAGTGAACGCAAATAAAAACCAGGTATATTACACACCCTGGTGTGTTAGGAGGGCTGAGCACAGTTGGCTGAGGAGATGCTTGCTCTTTACTCAGTAATCTTGCCCAAGACTCTTGGCAGGACAAAGGCTCTGCTGACGTGTGGCAGCAGCTAACATCACAAAGAATGCACGAATGGGTATTCATTAAGCACCTGTCGTGTGACATTCTGTCATTCACTCGCTGTCTTGCCATTCAGAGTTGCCGTGACTCACCTGGAGGCCTCAGAAAAGGGTGGGAGCCGCCCCACGTCTTCCCTGTCTCATGGTCAAAGCTGCCCTCTGGCTGTAGAAGGGGGCACTTCTCTGCTTTCTTGGTGGAGAGTCAGTCACTTCCCTTCCACCTCTCCTTATTGTGAACTTGAAGACTGTGGCCTCCGGATGGACCAGGGAAGTAGGAGGAATAAAACTATATTTCAGCCCTAGCTGGTTTGGCTCAATGGATAGAGCGTCGGCCCGCGGACTGAAGGGTCCCGGGTTCGATTCCAGCCAAGGGCACATGCATGGGTTGCGGGCTCGATCCCCAGTGGGAGGTGTGCAGTAGGCAGCCAATCAATGATTCTCTCTCATCACTGATGTTTCTATCTCTCTCGCCCTCTCCCTTCCTCTCTAAAATCAATAATATATTAAAAAAACAACAACAACAAAAAACAACACTATATTTCAAAAACTCCCCCAGGCTCTGAATGTGCCTCTTCTCCAGCCATTCCCTGCCCCACCAGGAGTGTAGGCTGAGGACTGGGCCTGAGACAAGAGGGATGGCCTGGGTGAGAAGGGTCTGCCCTGGGAGGCTGCCATCTGAGGAGGCGGATGGCCAGTGTGTGCTGGGAGGCACCAGGCCCCACAGTAGGCAGAGGCCAGCATCTGGCAGGGCAAGCAAGGCTGGAGGCAGGCGTCTGGCTGGGGCAGCCCTTTGTAGTAGGATGATGTAGTGGGTGTGCAGCTGGGGACCCACCTTGTCAGTCCCACCGCAGTGGGGGTTGGGGTTACTGTGAAGTCTGGGGACTTAATTTTGAGGTGGCATCAACCAGACTGTTTTTGCCCCAGTGGAGGGTTCGTTGGCTTTATGGCAAGGTCTGACAACACCGGCCCAGGGTTGGGGGAACACTGATGTCCTGTTAATCTCTTTATGGAGGCCAGTTTTATGGAGAAGAGTCTGGCTAGTTTGCCCGGTAGGTGGGATAGTGGGAGTGGACAGTGTCCTAGTTTACGGTAGAGACAGTGGCAATCACATCATTGCTGGTCCATCTGCTCCCCTAGATCCATGGGACCACTCTCGCCAATGGGCTATGAATAGAAATATGAGGGTCACTTCATCATGGAAGTGAGGAGGCCAAAAGTGTTGGGTAGTGCAGTGTTAAGATGGAGGGACTGTCAGCCAGAGTCCCCGAGTGACTATGTAGAGCTGAGTCCTCTTCAGACTCAAGTTGGCTCTAACATCAGTGTCCCCCAACCAAGGGCCAGTGTTGGCCCTGTAAGTCAGCAATAAGCCCTTGTTGTGTTGAGCCACAGAGATTTGGGGATTGTTTCCACAGTAAAGTGAACATTTGGGATGATCGAAAGTTGGTGGCAAAGATGTGAGAGGATACTGAGTCAAATATTTTTGTTCAAGTTCCATTTATATTGTGTTCTAGGAATAAATTCCTCAGCTACCTTACCAACCCTCTTGAACCCACTCACCAGATGGGAAAATGGAGGGCCAGAGAGGTTAAGTAACAAGCTTAAGGCCGCTGGTTTAGTGGCATAATCATACATTATAACTTCTGCTTTAACAGGCCCTATTAAATGGTTTTTTGGCAAACAGAACTCCATTTGCCTGTTGGCCTTACTCGGCCCTCCAGAGGTGTTTCATCATCATTTTGATTACGCAGAAGCGAAGCTCAAAGAGCCACAGCCAGTGGGAGCTTCTGTACACTTGGAGTCAAGCAATTAATGTCAATAAACAAACACTCGAATGAAAGCGACCCTGGGATGACTTCTTAAGTAAAACAAGAACTCTTTAAGAAGGTGAATAATGGCTTTCCCTTTAACATATTTTCTAAACTAGAATTTTTTTGTGTTGGAGATTTTTTAAAAATTGCACTGCCATGTATATTTTTCTGTGTTTACTAGTATGTATGTTATGGTGTGCTGTGTGTAAGTGTATATGTGTGTGAGTGTGTGTGTGTGTGTGTGTGTGTGTGTGTGTGTGTGTGCCACTCCAAGGCAAGAGACTGAATTTCCAAAGGATACATTTTAGATCAATACATACCCAATTAATTGAGCTTTGTCATGTTTAATCCTTTTATGAGAATAACAGAAATAAGGAAAAGCAGGAATTTATTTTTAAAACTATAAAATTTTAAGTTTTCTGGAGGTCTTGAATTTTGATTGACCCCAGGCTCCTAAACCCTTAGGCTGCATTAATCCCTGGGTTTACTGAACAGTTATTGTGCACCTACTGTATCCGCTGGCAGGGGGCTCCGGAGGCAAGGTCCTGGCAGCTTCCCAGGGGAGAGAAGGCAATAGAGGGGAGAGAAGGCAACAGAGGGAGTGGTAATTGCTCTATAAGAGGAGACCCGGAGGGCTGGGGAAATTCAGGAGGTAAAATGTCCCTACTTAAAGCTAGGACTCAGAGAGTGCACCATGGAGGAGGCAGCATGTGAGCTGACGCAGGGCGGGAAGGACAGGTGGGACTTTGATAGCGAACGGGAGGCCAGTTCTAACAAGGCAATGGCTGGAGCTTAGGCATGAGGGTAGGGGTGAAATTAGATTAATGTGCTCCAACAAGGAGGCTGAAATAAAAAAGCGATTGCAAGTTAACCTCTAATTAACTGGAAAGTGTCAGTAACTGGAACCACTTATGGAAGGTTGTTCATTAATTAAGATTTTCCTATGTGTGTGTGTGCGCGCCTGGACTACCTAGTCACAGATACACTCACACACCTGTGCGGCCCCGAACTCCCCGGGGGACCCTCCTTCCGTATCCAGTGGGTGCGGGTCCCACACCCTCCGTGGCAAGGCGGGCTGCTGCCTGTCAGCCTGGCAGACGCATCTCCGCATCTCCGCACGCCCTGCTGCGCCCCACCGCGGCCCCGTTCCGAGAGGATTGGAAATGTAATCACAACAGTTTTTATTAGCAAAAGAACAGCAGGAGCCCTTCTGCTGTCCATATGGACACATCCCTTTGGGGATTCATGAAGCAGTTTGCTACGGGAACAGCCGTGCTTAAAACTCCTCGTCCAATTACCTTTGAACTTGCCTTTCTTGCTGCAGTGGCTGCTGCTGCTGCATGTGAAACATCTCACACACGCGGTTCTCCCTGGGATGGAGGCTCCGCCCTACACTGTTTGCGGTTCCTTTGCCCGGAGGCTGGGCAGTGTTGGGCCAGAGAAAACCCAGGAGTCTGGGGCCTGGTCACTTACCTTGGATGCCTTGGTGGTCGACTTGGTCTCAGCTGTCCTGGGTCAAATTGTCCAGTTAATTGGAGCCAACAGTAGCTTTTGGAGAAGCCTCTCAGGCCTGTTGGGACCTGGGACAAGGGCATCTGGTGAGAGCTCAGGTATGAGGGTAGCTGCCTTGTCTTGACCTTGGCCCCATGCTGCCGGGCAGAGGACAGTGGCACAGTGAACATGCCGCCTCGGTGCTTGGGGGACATTTAAAATCCCAGTGGCCCCTCTCGTTGGCCCTAGCGGTACACATCACATTACAAGCCCAGATTCCAGCACAGAGCGTACAGTTTCTGTGATGAAGGACAGGCATGTATAAATCTGAAATAGGGCCGCCGTTGAAGCAGAAAAGCCCAGGCCGCATGCAGGGTGTAGGTGCCAGACCCTGAGCTCCGTTGGCTGGCAGAGGACTGAGAGGAGGATCCGCCGCAGTCGGAAGCAGGCATATGTCTGAGGTTGTGGAGGTCAGTACCGGAAGGAGAGCCCACAGAGCGAGCCGACGGTACCAGTGCATGCCTGGCGCTGGGCGGCCTGGCCTGGAGGTCCCCGCCAGAGGAAGTCAGAGTGGACAGCTGTTTTTCCCCTGCTGAGCCGCCCATCTTCTGGCAATGGTATCTCATTATCCTCCAGGGATCTGCCACTCTCCTGCCCTCCAGCCCTCCAGCGGGGGTCTGGCTGGGCTGGCTTTCACTCTTTCTCCAGGAGCGATGTGAAACTCAGGCCTGGCCCAATGGAGTGTCATGGATGGGTTCTGGAATGGACCTACTTGAGGGAGTGAGTCTGACCGGGGTTTTTGTTGGAACTCTCTTTAAGAGAGGGCTATAAGCAGGGTGAGTGTAACCCTGGAGGTGCGGGTGGTTACAGAGCTGCCCCTGGAAAGAACCTGGTGAGAATGCCCCCCCCCCCCCCAGCCCCGTGCCCAAAGCTACACCATCTCTGGCTGCCTGGCACCAAATCCATAAATCCTCCCTGTGCTAAAGCCAGTTTTAGAAGCTCTAGGGTTTACGATTCTGCCAGATGACCCTCTTCGCAAGGAAACTGGCGCCCCAGGTTTCCCCTTTCTTTTTCTAAATCCACCACTGAAGGCCTCCCGTCTCTGCCAGGCGTGGCTCCCCACGCTGGCGAGAGGAGAGTCAGGCGTCTCCCCTGCACGTGTGTCACGCACGGCTGTGTCAGATGGTCCTGGTACAATCCTGGCTCGTAGTAGCAGCTCATTAAATCGTGTTAATACTCTGCGCACATGGACGGGGCTTTTCCATTTCTCATCCCTAAAGGCTGAACCTTCCAGGGATTCCATCTAGAGTGTGGGCTTTGGAATCAGACAGATCTGGATTCTTGCTCTGGCTCTGCCACGTGCTAGCAATGACTTGGGCAAGTTATTCAACCTCTATAGGTCTTGATTCATCTAAAAGTTTATACTCCTCCCTCACTGGATGCTTTTGAAGACTGACTGAAAAAATTAAATTAATGCAGCACAGAGCTTAGCACAGAGCCTTAGCATATTCTATGTGGGAGCTATTATTATTTCTAGAACCATCCCTACCCCCGCCCCCCCAAACCCTTTAAAGCTACTAAAGCGATGCCCAGCAATTGTTACTCATTGGGTTTCCCAGTGTGCACTCCCATTTCCTTTTCCTCCTACCTCCACGCCCCCACTTCCGGTGTCCACTGAGGGCTGATTTTTTTTGTTTTTGTTCTGGACTCTGTGGTTACCCAAAGGTGGAAGACGCAGATACAGCCTGGAAGGTCCTCAGGCGCAGGAACCACACGCTGCGGCCTGGGAAGGCCGGAGGAGGAGAGTGTTCTAATGGAGGAACCAGAGGCAGAGCTCCGTGCCCAGAACGAGGGACAGGCTCCCCGAGAGCCCGCGTCTGTCCCCTTCGACCCTGCGATGCTTTGTTTGAAACCACCCTTGTCCCGTTTTGTGGATGGAGAGAGCACTTTCCATTCCATTCCGTCTTCTTGTGCTTGGGGAGCTGCGGCACCAATGCCAGCTCACATTTTCCCGATTTGTTTCCTTGTCAAACGCTCCAAGTAGAAAGAAGGGGTGTGTAGCAGCCTGGGAACTGTAGAAATTGGCAAGCTGATTCAACAATTCATGTGGAAATGAAAAGGTCCTAGAATAACCAAAACAATTTTGAAAATGAACAAAGTTGGAGGACGAAAACTGCCTGATGTTCAGGCTTATTATTAAGCTACAGGGGTCAAGACTGTGTGGTGAGAGCATCAAGACAGACAAATTGACCGGTGGGCTGAACTTGGGAGCACAGAAATGGACCCACACATATATGGACAACTGATTTTTGACAAAGATGCAAAGACAATTCAGGGGAGAAAGGATAGTGTCTTTAACAAAGGGCATGGAAAAATGAACTCTGATTCATAACTTGCACTACACAAAAATTAGCTCAAAGTGGGTGATAAATCTAAATGTAACACCTAAAACTATAAAACTTCTAGAAGAAAACAGAAGAAAATCTTAGTGACCTTTGTTTAGGCAGTGTTCTTAAATACAACACCAAAAGCATAACCCAAAAAGAAAAACACTGGACATTTTAAAAATTAAAAACTTCTGCTTTAATTTTTTTTAATTTTAAACACATTTATTAAGGTATAATTGACATACAATGAACTGCATATATTTAAAGTATATAAGTTGAAAAGCCTCAGTATATCTATGCACTCATGAAATCATCATCACCAGCAAAGATAGTGAATATGTCCATCCTCCCAAAAGATTCATCCTGGACTTTTGTAATCCTGCCCTCCTAACCCTTCCACCCCTTCTGGCCCCCACCCTACTGCCAGGCAACCACCCATCTGTTTTGTATTACTAACAATATTTTCTTAAGTTTTATATTTGTTTCAGGTGTACAGTACAGTGGTTAGACAATTACATAATTTATGAAGTGATCCCCCTGATTATTTTAGTACCCACCTGGCACCATACATAGTTATTACAATACTAGAGGCCCAATAAATGAAAATTCATGCACTGGACGGGGGAGTCCCTCAGCCCGGCCTGCTCCTTCTCACAGTCCGGGAGCCCTCAGGGGTGGGAGGTGACCCAGGCGATCAGGGGAAGGCGATGCCCCCATCACACCTCTGCTGCTGCCACTGCCGGCAGCACAAGCCTTGGCTGGCCCTGGTTACCTCCGCCTCGGGCTGGCCCTGGGTGGCAGGGCAGCTGCTATCAGAGGCTTGCCTGTACCTTGGCCGGCCCTGCTTGCCTGAGCCAGTGGGGAGTGCAGGAGGACCTGAGGCCCCCGGCGGGGCTGAGGGGACTCTGGTGGCAGGCGCGTGGAGCGGCCGGCCCTGCCCCTGCTGTGGGTGCCGCCATCTTGTGATGGCGTGATGGTTAATATTCATATGACCTCTTTATTATATAGGCTTATTGGCCACATTCCCTATGCTGTATTTTGTAACTTCTTACTCCCTTCACCTTCTTCACCCAACTCTCCTCCCCCTCTCAGTTTGTTCACTGTATCTCTGAACGATTCTGTCAACAGAATTGAAAAAGGCAAGCCATAGACAGAGAAATAAGTACACATCATATATTGGACAAAGGACTTGTATCCATAATATATAAAGAGCTTTCAATAATAATAAGAGAAATTAAAAATAGACAAAAGAGTTAAATAGACATTTCACTAAAGAAGGCATGCGAAGATAATAAGCACATGAAAAGATGCTCAATGTTATTAGTCTTTAGGGAAATGGATATTAAAGCCACAATGAGATCCTATTGCACATCCTCTCCGAGGCTACAGTGAAAAAGACCGACCATGCCAAGTGTTGGTGAGGGTGTGGAGGACCTGGAACGCTCACACACTGCTCGTGGGAAGTAAAATGGTGCAACATTTTGGAGAACAGTTTAACAGTTCCTTATAAAGTTAGTCATACACTTACCACATGATCCAAGCAAGCTGTTTACCTAAGTCAGTGGTCGGCAAACCGAGGCTCGCGAGTCACGTGCGGCTCTTTGGCCCCTTAAGTGCGGCTCCTCCACAAAATACCACGTGCGGGCGCACATGTACAGTGCGATTGAAACTTCGTGGCCCCTGCGCAGAAGTCGGTTTTCGGCCTGGGTGAGTCTATTTTGAAGAAGTGGTGTTAGAACACTCAAGGGGCCAAAGAGCCGCATGTGGCTCGCAAGCCACGGTTTGTCGACCACTGACCTAAGTGAAAAAACATATATATCCACACTAGGGGCCCAGTGCACGAATTTGAGCACCTTGAAAGGAACTGTGGGCTGCGAGGCTGTGGTGGGCACAGGGGCGGGTCTCGGCCCATCCTCCGTGCCCCGGCCTGGCCCCTCCCCCTGCGGCCTCTGGTCTCCCGTCTGCCATCAGCCCTGCTCCCGCTGATGCTCATTGCTGGCTACCCTCACTTATGGCCATTCCTGCTCGCCTGTGAATTTTCTATTCCTAGTAGCTGCACCAAGTATGTGTTTCACTCCAGGGGACACACCTGGCCCCAGATCCTTTCCCCTTTCTGTCTGGCCATCCCAGCACCTCCTTGACCCCCAGCTTCCCTCCTGAGCTGGACTCTGATGGGACAGTGCTACCTGGGGAGGAGAAGACAGCACCTTCTGGGGTGTGAAAGCAGAGAAATGCTGCGTTTCTTCTCAGGGTTAGAGGGAACCGCCCACAGGAGATGGGTTGGCTCCCAATTGCTGGGCTGCCCTCACCCCTCTACACTTGGCTGCTGTCCTTAGCGTTTGTGCTGGGGAAGGTGCTGGCAAATTAACCCCCAAATGCACAGAAAGCTCTCCTGCCAAATTCAGTTCCCCAACCAGCGCTAGATGCTCAGCTCTGGTTTGTGCAAGCCCAGAGACGAACCCGCAGCGGGAGCTGTGGCAGTGGATGGGGCGTGTACAGCCCTTTGAAACCCTGCAGGTCTGTGCCTCACAAAGTTATCAAGTGCATGAAAGGGCCAAGGAGAGATGGGACTTGCTAAAGGAAGGACAGCGGCTGCCCAGGAAGGGGTGCCCTGCTTGGTTCCAGACTTTGTCCACAGGCAGGTCTGTGGTCAAGCTTTTATCTCAGGGAAACCTGCTCGGAAGAGTTGGGGGTCTGAGACTGGCTCAGGGAGAGGGGACGCCTTGTTTAGGTTTCAAGGATGAGGGGGCAGAAGGGAGAAGGATCAAGCCAGACCTGGAAGACAGTGCACAGTGGAGAGGCAAACGGACTTGGTTCAAACTTAGGCCCCACCACTCTTGGCTTGTGTGACCTTGGCCAGGTGGGTCCCATCTCTGAGCCTCAGGGTCCTTGTCTAGGAAAATGGGAATGGTGGTACTTGACCAGGTGCTGCTGGCCCTTCGCCCATTCCTGTGCCCTCCATCTGGTGTGTCCCACACCGGCACTTGGGGTTACCGTCTAAAGGCTTTCACGTTGATTTGAGTGCACACGTGGTAGCGGGCAGTTAATGCCCTGGGAGCCACCCTCAGCACGCAGCAGTGGGGGTTGAGGACGACTCCCCCAGCTCCCAGACCCCTCACTGGGACGTCTGAGATGCGCTCTGCAAATGTCTAGTGTGCCCAGTGATGGAGCCTCGCTGCGCACAGTCAGAGTCTCCACAGCACGCCCTCTGTGGGCTTCGGTCCCTTCTTTGTCTCTTTCGCTCTGTCCAGCTGGTGCTTCCTGGGACCCCAACCTAAATACACTGCTTGCACTTGAATCCTTGCCTCAGAGACTCCTCCTGGGGGAATCCCACAGCAGACAAGTGTCTATCACAGGATCATTTCCAGGGGAAATGAGAAGACACTAAAAATGCTCCGCGAAAAACAAAGTGCACAGTGAGCAGTTCCTCGTGGGGACGGAGTAGATCCGGGTCTCCCGCCTTTCTCTCCGTCTTCTCGTCTCTTTTCCAGGAAGCACCGATGGCTGCCGAGACATCTCATCTCTCAGGCGCACTCGCTCTTTGCCTGGCAGCCATCTGAGTCACCTGCACATGAGGGAGGTGAGGGAGCAGGCGAGTGGCCACCTGCAAGCCTGTCTCCCCTGCTTCACACTGAGCCTCAGGAGGGTGTGAAACTCCCCGGGGCACAAGTGGAGCCTCTGGGAGTTCTTGTGGGGGCTAAACAGACTCGAGGATTAATTAGCTAATGCCTGTGGAGTGCCGGGAAATGTCAAGTGCCGAGTGTGAAGTGCCATCGCTGAGAGGTCCCCTCCTGCAGCCCTCCGTGAGATGTGCCGATTACCACGATTATTACCACGCGTGGAGCTGGGGCTGGGCCTCCAGTTGGGACTCTTAACGAGGCAAATATTTACGGTCCCCATTAGGCGTTCAGGGCCTCACGAGTCCTAGAGCCTGGAGCTCAGAGTGCAGCCTCAGGCCCCGTGGACCGGGGCTTGGGGAGTGTTGGGGAGCTGCTGAGTACCTCCATGGTGCCCAGTATCCCCCGGACCCCGTCACCCAGGAAAGAGCTCCCAGGGCCCGCCAAGCCCCGAGGTTGCTCATTGATCTTTGATTGATCTTCACCCAGAGCTTGAGCTTCTTCTCTCCCAAACCTGTTCTCCCTCCTCCCTCTGAGTGTGGCACCATCCTCCTGCCCGACATTGCAGGCAGCTTCTACCATCACCCCACTGGCCACCACTTACCCAGCTGCGTGGATGCTCTCTCTATGCCATCTTCTTCTTCACTCTATCAGCACTGCTCTGATTCAGGCGCCATGCTCTCCCCAGGCGATTGTTCTTGTCTCCTGGCACTTCTCCTTGCTTCCAGTCTGCTCTCCATGTAGCCAGCAAAGGCTCATTCTGAAACCCAGTTATAATGGAACCCCCCTCCCCCCCCGCCACAGTGAACATTCAATGTCTCCCTCTTGCTTCAAGAGTAAAACTCAAACTCTTCTGTCTGCCTAGGGCTCATCATGATTGGGCCCTAATCAACCTTCCTCACCTTTTTCCCAACTCTCTCCTTCCATGTTCCCACTGCTCCACTCAGCCGGAACTACCCTGGGATTTGGGACTACTCACCCAGTGGACCATCCGAGCTCTCTCTGTTTCTGCATTCACCCCCATCTTTGCTCTCTCCCATGCCCCCCCCCTTTTTTTTTGGTGGGGAGGGGTACCCTTTCTCTACCTCCATCTGTATGTTTAGAGAACAGATCACCTCTTTCTCCTCTCACCTCCCATGGCAATGGATCCGTGTCCCTCTAGAGGCTTTTTGATTTGTGTTGCAGTGATGAGCGGGGAGTCAGCCGCAGGCCTCCGATATCAGTGCTGTGCCTGGAGAGGGTGGTTTCGACAGCAGACCTGGGCTGATATACAGCGACCCCTCCGTCAGTAGAGGAGCTGGCTGCGTGTAGCTCCGGATTGCCTGCTCCCTGGCTGTTATGGAAATGAACGTGGGTACGAGTTTGTCTTTTCTCCTGGCCCGTAAAGAGCTCCTTGTATGGAGTACTTTTTCTTCACTTCTGCCAAATATTCGTTGAAATAATATAAACTCGTGGCTTCAGAGACCTCTGGGTATATTATTAAGATATAGCATCTCTTCCGTGGGATGTGTTTTTATTTTATTTATTTTATTTATTATATTTTATTGATTTTTTTACAGAGAGGAAGAGAGAGGGATAGAGAGTTAGAAATATCGATGAGAGAGAAACATCGATCAGCTGCTTCCTGCACACCCCCTACTGGGGATGTGCCCAGCAACCAAGGTACATGCCCTTGACCGGAATCGAACCTTGGGACCCTTGAGTCCACAGGCCGACTCTCTATCCACTGAGCCAAACCGGTTTCGGCCTGTGGGATGTGTTTTTAGAAGCTGGGTGGATGGGACATCACAGCTGATTTGGGGTTCCAGGGGCAGAGGTCTGCTGGGAGCTCTTGAGTCCCTCCTAGGTCCTGGGTCCTCACGTGACATCGCCTGGAGATGCCCCCTGCTGCAAGGGCTGGCATCAGGAAGCTGGGTTTGGAGATTGAGGCCCTGAAGTGCCACCCGGTGTCTGGGTGGGTGGGTGGGAACTTAGGCGGTGGAATCATTCCTCCAGCCATGCAGGGCTGGGCGCTGGGAATCTGGGGACGTGGTCTGGCCTTACTTGGTTGGGTGGCAGGGCAGTGAGGAGGTGAGACCAGGAGGCTCCCTGGGCATATTTCCCTCACTTCCGGGAAGGGGACGTGCAGTTAGCCTGGATGCAGGTGGCAGGGTATCTGAAGGTGCTGGTTTCTCCCTTCTCCTCTCCTCCTCTCTCCCCGCTTCCCCTCCCTCCTCCCCAGGCCCCTCCCCTCCCCTCTGTTCTCAGAACATAATGGGGCACTTTGCCCAGTGTAATTTGTCCGGTCCAGGAGCGCCCATTGCGCACCTCAGGGCTCTATGTGGGGGTGCCCCGGAGCTGGGACACCCAGGAGCCCTGTCAGTTCCCGACTTTCTCATCTGGAAGCCGGTCAAACAGGTAAAGTCCTCGATGGGTTTTGTTTGACCTCCCATGTTTATAAGAAATGGAGCTGACATTTTAAAATTGTGAGACTTTGCATAAAATTTAATATTTCTGGTTTCTTTAAAAAAAATGGAAGACCTCCCAGGGCTGGGCTTCCTATTCCCACAAGGCAGCTGAGCGCCGGAGCCGGGCAGTGGCTGCTGCTCTAGACGGGGCCAGTGGGCTCCAGGGCGCTGTGGGTATCCCCTGGCTCGCTTCCCTCACTTCCTGTCCTGACCCACGGCCTGGTCTAGGTCGTGGTCAAGGAGAATATCCCTGGCACACGGAGGACCCTTTATTATCATTAAGTGAGGCCAGAAAGGTGCTGTGTCTTTCCAAATCATAGGATGTCAGAGTCGGAAAAGCCCTCAGGGACCTTGTTCCCATGTCTCTTCTTTACAGACACAGGCCTGGGCCTCAGAGCTGGGAAGGGACTTGCTGAGCCAAACTGAGGCCCAAACCCAGGTCTCCTGACCCACAGCCAGGGCCTCTTCCGGTTAGCGAGGGCTCCTGTCTCCTTCCCTTTGTGTCCCTCATGTCATGCCATCAGCTCCATCGCAGCCCTGTGTGAGAGCCGGGGAAGCATGTGATGGGGAGGGACGGGAAGAAAGGGTGGGGAGGCCCAAAGCGGCTCCGGATAAAAGCTGAATGCAGGGGCGTTCAAAAGCCACTGGGCACTGAGCGAATTAAGCCGTGCCTGTCTCCGTTGCCCGGGTACTCTTTATGCCTCGCATAATGCCATTGTTCAGCTGCAGCCAGGGGCCAGAGCGAGCGCTGCCTGTGCAGGTAGGCAGTCAGCACCAGCTCGGCAGAGAGAGGGAGAGAGGGAGGGAGGAAGCAGGAGGGGCTGGAATATTCCAGCTTGAAAACAGCAGCTGTATAATAAAGCCAGCTCGTTCGTCTCCCGGCCCCGCTGTCCCTTCTCTCCGCCTCAGAGTAGCAGCATGAATCAGTTCACTGCGGCAATGGTCCAGGCGATGTGACTTGCATCCCCAGCAGCTACCTGATTGCGGTCCCTGGATGCAGGAGGCGCTGGATGTGCCTGGCATACCAAACCGCCCGCCCCCATGCTGCCGCTGCCAGTTACTAAGATCGCCGCCCCGCCCGGCCCTGCAGACAGAGCTGGGCATCCTGCAAGGCCACCACTGGCCTTTTATCTTGTCCAGGGCTCTGGGCCAATCACCGAGATCCTAGGGCTGCTTTTGACGGGCCACCAGCCTGTCTCAAAGATGCCCTGACAAGCCCCTCCGGCCCCGGGCAGACAAAGGCTTGAAAGGAGAAGAATTGCTCAGAGCCCAGACGCTGCTGTTACTAATATGTTATTTTGACACACAATTAACTGCAAATTTGCTCTAAGCAAAGAGCTGGGGCCGTGCAGGGTCTGTGCACAGATTTGTCCTGTGCAAACCTCGCCCTTCCCCAAGGTTGCCTGCTCCACGATGATGCCACCCCTCTCGGGGCTGGGAGTGGGGACCCAGGGAGAAAGCGTGCACCAGCCCGCCCCGGGCCCAGCATGGAGCCGGGAGACCCCGGCATAAATGGGGGAAGAGCCGGCACGAAACCTCCCAGCAGAGCACGCTGCACAACAACCTCCCTAAAATGGTGGCGCTGACAAAAGACTGATTCGAGCTTTCCCGGGAGGTGGATGAGGCGAACACATTGCCTTTTATCTCCGGCGCTTTGAGAGGGGCGACAACTGGTGCAGAGCGTGGTGGGGAGCCCTGGAGAAGACGGTCCCCAATGAAAGGCGTAATCTGCGGCTCCCCAAACCAGGAGGGGGCGGCTTTTATCCCCCACCAGCCGCTCGCATCCTGGAGGCCGCTGAATGGGAGCGGAGCTGGAGGAGAGGGCCCTGCCGCTGCACAATGCCACACAATATTGCTTCTCCCCAGGAGCCCGCCGGGGCCACGGGCACACAGCCTGGTGCTTTGAAACCAATCCTCCAATCAGCTATTTAAATAAGAAATATAATCTCATTGAACACCGCGAGCTGTCGGTCTGAGATGCTTCCATTTACCAGGCACTTGAAGAAAGTCCCCAAGCCCCCAGTTTATCAGGACAGCCAGCTTAGGGCTGTTTACGGGGGAGAGAGGGGTGCTAGAGAGGCAGGAGAGAGAACTGAAATCGTCTGTGAGAGATCCAGGTGGTGGCACCGCCGAACCCACACCCACGGGGTCCTCCACAGCGGGGTGGGGAGAGGTGGGAGCCAGAAACCCGCCTTACAGATGATGGGGTGGTGCTCTGCTCAGTGGTTGTGGGTGGTGGGAGAAGGGGTGCATGGTGGGACGATCCATACCCAAGGGCTCCCTGGCAGCCCAAATCTTGCCTGTCCCTCTGTCGGAAGCATTTCGTTTGGAAAGAAAATGTTCTAAGAGGAGGCTCGTTGAGTGCCTACTAAGCTCCTCGCTTTAGCACGATCATCGGAGGCCGAGTGATTTGCTGAGACTCGGTGGAGGAAATTTTCCTAATAAATGGGGGCTCAGAGGGGAGGAGGGAGGGATGACTGACTAAGCATCCCCCTGCGTGGTGAGCTCAGGTGCTGCCACCAGGACCAGCTGTGCTTCTGAGCTTCCGGCCTTTATCTCCCTGTGGATTCTGGCCATAGACCTGTCTGACAGGGAGGCCGAGAGCCTGTGATTGTGGTTAATGGTGTGGGCCCTGGGGTCAATGGCGTGCAGCAGGAATCCTGGTTCTGCCACTCCCTTTCTATCACCCAGAACCTCAGTTTTCCTCATCTGCAAAATGGGTTGTATAGATGGACTGAAGTAGTCAATGTCTGGCAGGTGGACTGTACCCCATATAGGATGGCCATTATTATAGTGTGGTGTTCAGTACCCTGTCTCCACTCATGGCTGCCCGGAGCCCAGGTGTGTGAGTCTCTATTGGTCACGGGCAGGTGTGGCCCTGACTGTGTGCAAAGAGGAGCTCTGGGGCATATGGAGACCAAAATCCACAGTCCAGAGTGAGGAAACCTAGGCCCAGAGAGGGCAGGGAACTACTCCGGGTCACACAGCACATCAGCAGCAAGGCAGGACACCTCCCAGCGCACTGCATCCCAGTTTCTCTCCTCTGTTATTAAAACCAGCTCTGACTGAGCACCTCCAGGCGCCATTCCGGCTCTTTGCACATGTTTCCACGCTTAATCCTACAACAGCCCTCCTATAAAGTAGGGGCTATCATCACCCCGTTTCGGACATGAAGGAGCTGAGGCTTGCGGTGGTTTCAAATCTTGCCGAGGCCACGCAGTGCGGAGGAGGAGAGCCCAGGCCTGGCACAGGAGCGCCTCCGCCTTCTTGCCCGTGAGGGAGCTTGGCCCAGTTCCCTCTCCGTTCCTGAAGGAATGCGTCCTTGTCAGAGGCGAGGGGAGGAGGTCTCAGCTTCATTTGGTATTCCCTCCCTCTCAGCAAAGCCCCTAAGTGCCTGCCACGCTCCCGGAACGTCAGGGAACATCAGCCAGGCAGGAGAGGAGGCCCCGCCCGCGCCCCGCAGTGTGGGAAGGGCTGGTTCGCTAGGCTGACTTCCATTAAACATTTGACGCATCGCAGATCTGCCGAGAGCCATCCATCACGGCAGCCCCTCCGCCTGCCTTCCCGACCTGCTCCCAGAGAGGGCTCAGCCTGCGTGCTCTGGCGAGTGGGGAGCAGAGGGCGGGAGAGGGGGTGACACCTGGCCCGTGAGTGCAGGGTTGGCGGAGTCATGATAATAATAACAAGAACACATTTATCGAATGCTTAGTGCGTCCTGGGCAGACCTAAGCTCCTTCCCTATTTTATCTCATGGACCCCCACGAGCACCAGCAGACGCAGGGTCACTGCCACTGGAGAGGTGCGTAACTTCGCATTCAAGGTTCGAGGTCTAGTCACTTGCCTACGGTCACTCTGAAGGTGTCAGAGCAACGGAGCCCAGATATGTGAGTGCAGGCCTCTGGGAGGGGCGGGAGGACAGGTTCTCAGCTCAAACGGGAGCTGAGGGTCACAGTGCACCCAGTGGGGGGCTGGCCAGGGCAGGTCCGAGGACCCCAGCAAAGGATGGGCAATGGGCAGCTGTCCACAGGTAGCAGGGCCCTGTCCCTCCCTCCGCCTGTTACTCCAGACAGAACCGGGCATCCCCTTCTGGTCCTCCTGCCTCCTCGGTTCTCGTTCAGTCAGTCGCTAGCCTCTCAGCGGTCCCTGCTAACTGTCTTCAAATCCGAAACACAGCCCTCTCCCACTCATGGCCAGCGCCTGGGGGACTGCCCCAGCCCACCGTTTGCCTCTGGCCGCATCTTGCCGGCAGTCTTTCTTCTCACTGTAGCCAGGACTGTCCGGAGCCCACGGCTGCTCACTGGCTCCTCTGCTTAAAACCCAAGCTCAGTCCTCACTGGGGGTGAGGCCCACACGCCCCACTTGGCCTGACTTGCAGGGCCACTCACCTCTCCAGCTCCTCCTGCCCTCGCCTGCCTGGCCGCCTCTGGCTCACGCTGGGGTCTCTCTGCTCCTGCTTTGCTCTTAGCAGGAGCATCGCCTTGCGACTTATTGTCCGGCTATTCCCGTTCATCATTCAGATCCCAACCCGGGTGGGCGTCTCCCAGGGAGCCTCTCCTGATGGGCCAGGCCCTATGTGCTTCCTTCTGCCATGGCACAGACCACACTGTTCTCTGCTTGTCTGTCACCTCTATTGACTGTCAGATCTGGGGAGGTGTGAGTGTGTCCCCTCAGCACTGTTCCCCCAGGCAGAGCAGGGCGTGGTGATGAACCAGTGTGATGAATGAATGAAGGAGGCCTGATAAGACTAGGATGGGGCCTCAAGGTGTGGCAGGGGTCACGGCCTCAGACCTAGGGGGCGGTGTTGCGGAGTTTGAGCACCTGGGTTTAATACCATCCCCCACTTCTTACAACCTGTGTGTCCTTTGGTTTCGCCTCTCCACGCCTCCCTCCGTTTGTTCACAAGCAACACGGGGATAATAACACTCCTTCCTGGAGATAAGCCCTGGAGCTGGAGCTGACGCACCTGCAGCACGGAGCTCAGTGCTGGGCCGGGAAGAGGAGCAGGCAGGTGTCGCCCTGAGACCCAGACTGGCCTGGCTGCAGCTTCTCTGAGGCCTGGAGGTGGGGCTGGGGTGGGGGTGGAGCCCCGAGGGGGGGCAGGGCTCTGCAGTCAGGAGGGCTGTGAGGCCTGGATGGGTGGGGAGCAGGAGGCAGGGTGGTTCCCCACGCTGCCCCTCCCCTGGCCTGCTGACAGGACTGTGTCCCTTAGCCTGTTCCTCCTTTGGACTTAGCCGAAGTTGAGATTTCCCCGACCTGGTGAAGTGGAGGCTCAGGGAGGGAGGGCTTGGAATGTTGGGTGTGGACGTGAGGGAGGGGGACGAGTGGAGGGGAGCAGACACCATTCATTAGTTGTCACTATGGTGAGGGAGGCAGGCACTTTAATCTTACGTAACAAGGTGCTCAGAGCACTGGTGTTAGTGTCAGACGGGCGCCCCCAAAGCTGGCGTGTGACTTAGGCCCGGTGTGTAAAAGAGGTGTAAGTAGCACCCCCTCGACCGTCGGGTGCACTTAGGTGACTCAGTGCAGAGGAAACCCTGGAGCCCCGACTGCAAGCCACTCTGGAATCTTTGGGAAGCCTTGCTGGCAGGTGTTATTAGCCCCATGTCCCGGCGAGGACATCAGGCCCCGGGAGGTGAGGCGAGGAGCCCAGAGCCACCGAGCCACCAGGGGCCGGAGGGCCACATGCCCTGGTCCAGGCTCCAGGCGGAGAAGTCTGGCCTCTGGAGCCACCAGGGGACCACATATGGCCGATAGTATTTTCCTCATTGCCTCCACGTTGCGTTTCTTAATTTAAAGTGGGAAATTCCATATCTGGCGCCTCATCAATCATTTTTGTGAGCTCAGCTCGGTGGAAAGCACAGAAAACATTTATATTTGTGGCTCAAACTGTCGAAAATGTAAAACAATTTAAATAATATTAACATTTTAACAGCCTCCACTCAAGGCTCTGTGAAATTAACCATTATCTCTTGGAGTGTTTGTTAAAATTCAGCAGCGGGTAAGTGGTAAGGCCCCGTGTGTGGCCATGTTGGGAGGCTGGGCAGGGAGTCCCCGTGGCTCATATGAGTCCCCCAGAGGCTGGTCCCCCCACACCCTTGCCAAGGGGGCAGCCCCCTTGCTGTGGGAACTGTGGCTCTTAGAGCCTGAGGACAAAGACCTCCCAACTGGGCTGGGTACTAGAGGCAAAGAGGAGAACATGACACAGATTCCGCCCTCAAGGGCTCCAGTGGTGGGGGCAGCAACTGGAAAAATGTACACTAGAGTGGGGTATGTGCTACACATCAGAAGGGAGTTCTGTGTTCTGGGAGCCCTGAAGAGGAAATCAGGAGTGCTTCCTGGAGGAGGCGACATCTGTGCTGACCTTTTGCTCCAGGCAGTCCCTGAAATGAGGGAACAGACCATCTCTCCAGCTCTTCAAGAATGGAAGAGAATCTGGTTTCCCTGTCAATGAGGAAGAAGGGCCCCCAGGGGTGGTGCTTTGTGTAAACTTCTTGCACCCTCTGAGAGAGAGAGGGTGCAGTGAGGATGGCCAGGAGACACTTGCTGGGCCTGGGTTGCGTAGGGATGATGAGCCTAGGAGACTCAAGACTCACGGGAAGAATAGTTATTTTCAAAGGGATGGGCTGTTTTGTGACTTCAGTAGGAAGCTCTGGGCAGATGTTATGATTTTTAACCTGTTGTCTCCTTATCTACTCTTTCCTGTGCTTTACCACAGAGTCCTGGTGGATTGACCAACAGTGAAACTTAGGTCCCCGTCCTTGGGGTGCCAAGCAGATGCTGGGTGACGTGTCAGGGACTTGTGAAAAGGGACGCCTACATGGCACATTCATGCAGCCCTGCTGTGGGCCAGGCCCTGGCTAGACACCATCTCCTTGACAAACAGCCAGAGCTGGTGTTGTCCCCGGGGCCTGTAGTCTCCCCCAAGTCACAATGTTGAAGCCTTAACCCTCAATGGGACTATATTTGGAGATGGGACCTTTAGGGTGGTAATTCATTTTAAGTGAGTGTGGGACTCTAATCTGATAGGACTGATGCTCGTGTAAAAAGAGGAGGAGGCTCTGTAGATTGCCCCCTGCTCCCGCCCCGCAAGAGAGCAGAGGAAGGACCACGTGAGAAGCAGAAGGGGGCCGCCTACAAGTCAGAAAGAGACCTCTCACCGGAAACCACCCCTGCCTGCACCTTGATCTTGGACTTCCAGCCTCCAGAACGGTGAGAAAATAAATTTCTTATTTATGTCACTCAGTCTGTCTGGTTCTGCCTCAGGAACTTTGCAATGTCAGCCTGAACTGACTAATACAGCAGGGCTCACAATTTGGTGGGCAAGACCCTAAAGTTGCTGATTATATAATACAGCATGATACAGGGCAGAACAGAGGGATGCACAGGGCTCTGCCAGGTGGGCATCTGGGGAGGCTCCCTGGAGGAGGCAGTGGTGCTGGGGACAAGTGTAGAAGGATGAGGAGGAGCTAGTCATGCAGATGAGAGAGAGAGAAGTGTGCCAGATGGAACAGAACTGTCCCCTAACCCTCAATGTGACTATATTTGGAGATAAGGCCTTTAACTGGAGCTCACTGGTAGAGAGGGAATGTGAGGGAGAGAGAGGTGGGGGAACAGGCGAGACCCACCCACCAGCACAGGCCCTCCAGGGAAGGCCATTTAGAGTTTGTGCTCTCCAGACTCCCTGCCTGCTGTGTGACCTTAGGTAAGTCATTTAACCTCTCTGTGCTGTAATTTTCTCATTTGTAAACTGGGAAGAAGGACCCCTGCCCTGCCCTCCTCCAGGATGTTTTGTGGGCTCAGTAAGCTAATGCCTGTGAAAGGCCCACGATAGCACATAGCAATGAAGGTGTTGTTATTATGTAACCACCCTGACTGCCGCCAGAGAAGCGTGGAGTCAATTGGAGGCTTGAAGGATGTCAGGGAATTGGCTGCTCTCTGAAGCTTGTCATAGAGACCCGTCTTTTCATTGTACTCCTTTCATATCACTGTTGGCTCCATGAAAGAAGGGGAAAGAATCTTTGATATGTCTAAATATTCCGCTCCCACCAAGACGGGAGGAATTCCGAGGAAGAGCTATTATTAGAGGCTGAGCTGGGAGCGGGCGCCGCTGGCGGATCAGAGCTGTCAGCTTGTGTAAACAGCCTCCTGTGCCTCAGAGCCGGCCAGGCCACGTGGGCCTGGCACAGAGTAGGTCCTCCCACCCTGCTGGCTGAATTGCGATGGCGCTAACTGGGAGGCAGGAGGACAGTCTGGTCCCAGTTCTGCATCCACTTTGCTGGGCAACCCAGGGCAAGTCGCTTACCCTCTCTGAGTCAAGTAAAGGCAATATGGTTCTTACTAACACAGAGGGCTTTTATGTGGAGGAAAAAGAACATGCTGCACAGTACAAAGGTCTGGGCAGGCTGCGAGGTGCCCAAGCACAAGCTGCTGACACCCTAGGAGTGTTGAGGCCAGAACATTTTCTCTTTAGGATTTGGTTCTTCCTAGACCTTGCCTCAGAACCTCCTGGGAGTTTGAAAAGTCTGATTCCCAGGCACCACTTCAGGGCTATAGAAGCAGAATCTCTGGGGGTGAGTCCTGGGACGCTCCTTAGTAAGCTCCTAGGTGACGATGTCAGTGGCCAGCAACTGGGGCTCCACCCTCTGCATTTACAAATCCTGGGTAGGCTCATCTGTCTGGCTCCAGATGCTGTGATTCCATGGGGACAGAGGAAGGGTGTGGCCTGGGGAATCCAGCCCTTTCTCTGTTTGCCTGCAGGCCACACTTAGCCCTCCAGGAGCCATCGTATATAATAAAAGGCTAATATGCAAATTGTCCCCTTAATGGGGAGTTCAACTGGGAGTTCGACCAGGGGGCGGGACCAGCTGGCCAACCTCCTGCGTCCCCTCCCCCTGGCTGGCCTGGCCTGATCCGCCCTGATGGGGCGGGCTAGCCGGACCGCACCCGTGCACGAATTTGTGCACCAGGCCTCCAGTTAGTCCATAAAGTGGGCAGATGGTGGGCAAGCACTGACTCCAGGCCAGCTTCGGCAGGGGCAGTGTCTTCCATACCAGTCTTGCCTGAGTTGTCATGCTGTCAGCTGGTGCTCCTTATAGAGGCCACTGGGGAGGCTCCCAGCACCCGTTTCCAGTGACTTGGCATAGTGTCTTGCCCTACAGAGAGCCTCAGGGGGACAGGCCCTGAGAGACCGGAGATGCCACCTAAGGCTAGCCTCTTGTTTTAAAGGTGAAGAAATGGGTTCAGCAGGGCTGAGCTGGTTGCTGTAACCAGAACCCCGTCCTGTTGTTAATTCTGGCTCACCTGGGACCTGGGTTAACTGAGGAAGGCAGAGCCCAGTCGGGCGTACACATCTTACCATATTCATGTTCGAATGTAGGCCAACGTCCTGGGCAGATTGGAGCCTGTTTCTGTCTGGGTCTAATGGGTACATGTGATCAGGCTTGGTCATCACCAGGCTGGTAGAATTCACCTCCTTCTCTAGCGCACTGTGTCACGACTTCCCCAGTTCCTTCCTTCTCTCCCATCACCATAACGGCTGGCATCCCAGTGAGAGTCAGAACGTGGTTCCCTGCCCTGGCTGCCCCTTAGCATCCCACGAGGAGCTCTACAAATCCCCATGCCCAGGCTGCACTCTTGACCAATGAAGTCAGTGTCTTTTGGAGACGGGGCATGAGGTGGTTCCACTGTGCTGCCAGGGGGGCAGGCTGCTCCAGGCAGCGGGTTTCAGCCCGGGGCAGTTCTGCTCCCAGGGACTGGGACCATGTCTGGAGACATATTTGATTGTTACACCTGGGAGAGGTTCCCGCATCCAGTGGGCAGAGGTCAGGGATGCTGCTGCACTTCCTCCAGCGCACAGGACGGCCCCTGGCCACGAAGAATAGCTAGGACTTCGGACTCTCCGGACGGTGACCTTTCTCCAGCAGAGGACCGAGGGGACGCACCCATTCCTCAGCTAAGCCTTTCACTTCTCAGCGCTGGGGGAATCTTCTGGCCTCTTCGAGGCAGGCTCCAAACATATGGCACTTCCACCGTGAGTTACGTTACTTCACGACTAGACTGACCACGACTGGTTCTCAGAGCATCCCAGACCAGCAGCAGCAGCCCCTGGGAACTTGTTAGAATTGAGGATTCGTAGGTCCTGCCCCAGATGTGCTGAACCAGAACTCAGAGGCCCGGCGATCTCTGTTTTAACTAGGCTCCAGAGGATTCGGACACTCCGCCCTCAGAAATCAGGAAAACCCTGTCCTAAGAGGTCCCACAGACAGTGTGCAGACCCCAGGCCCAGAGAGGAGGCGTGAGTCGCCAGCGGCTGCAGGCAGATGCAGGAACCCAGAGTTCTCTCCCGCCAGCCTGTGCCAGCCAGGACTCTAGGCCTCTGTCTGTGATAAACTAGCTGCTGTGACAGACAGGAGCCAGGATTCGGTAGAGCACTCCCAGGGGCTGCGCTCATCCGGTGGGAAAAGAACTGGGCTGCTCTTAACACGCACACGTCGTCGCCGTTGCCCATGCTCCCCCTAGATTATTTGGGTGGTGCCAGGACTGACTTAACTTCCCCCAGATGCCAGTGGGAGGCAGAACCAAGCGGGGTTTGTGGCAATGTCTGTGCTACAAGCCCTGGCGTCACATCACAGGCGGTGTCCCGCTCCGGTGGCCTGTGTGTCATGAGTCATTGTGTAATAAACGCCAACATTGATAAACAATTGACCTCCTTTACAAATGGCACTCTCGCTCTCATTCAGATATGTTCTCTTGAGAAGGAATAAAAGGACTAGTGGCATTTTACAGCCACTCCCAGAAATTCCACAGGACCCTGAGACAGAGACCCAGAGGTCTTAAAGTCAACTTTCCCCAAGGTTCAAAATGGGTCCAAGGTCTGGAGAGCAACTAACACTCAGATTCTGGCTGTGGGCTATTTGTTGGAGAGACTTCCCATTTTTTCCAGAGAAAGCAAAAATTTTGTATTAAAAAATATTTTTATTGATTTCAGAGAGGAAGGGAGAGGATGAGAGAGAATCATTGTTAGGCTGCCTCCTGCATGCCCCCCAATGGCGATGGAGCCCACAACCTGGGCATGTGCCCTGACCAAGAATTGAACCTCAACCTTCTGGTTCATAGGTCAATGCTCAACCACTGAGCCACACCAGCTGGGCGAAAAAATTCTGCATTTTTAATATGTGATTTCTGACTTTTAATTGTCATTAGCTAGTTCAGAGTTTTTAAAACTCTGTGATCCAAATGAGATCCAGTTTGGGCTGGGTTTGGCTCACCAGTCTGCTGGGCCCTAGGAAGCACTCAGTACACGTGACTCTCCCGCCCTGGCACAGGGGCTGGGCTGATGTTTTCGGTGCTGTGTGCATGTTATGTGTGGAATATTGGGAAGCTTAGGTGAGAACAGGTGAGAGTAGGGGGTAGGATTCTCTAAGGTGCTGGGTTAATGTCACCTCCTCTCTGTAGCCTCCTCACCCCATACCACAACCATACCTTGCCTTCAGTATTTTGCATTTCTATTAATTGCTGGTTGTTTAAGTATCACACAGAGATGTAGGGGTTGGTACATTGTATCATATTGCAACATGGGTCAGTGAGCACATGAGGACAGCAATAATGAATCAATAATGAATGAATGAATGAGTATCGTTGGCAGGGTTGTCTCCTTCTGAAGGCCATGAGAGGATCTGTTGCATGCCTCTCCCCAAGCTCCTCGTGGCCTCATGTGAAGGAATAATCTGCATTTCTTTTTAGTATACATCCCAGAATTCAGTTGTGGCACTAATTTAGACCATCTACCTTCCTTGAGTCTAAATTGTCAAGACTTGACTGCCCAAATATATACTGAGAACCACTTTGTGATGGGCAATGTGCTATTCCCAGGGGACTCAGAAACAAGTATAACAGAGCCCCTGCTTCCTAGGAGTTCATAGCTCAGGGAAACGCACAGTGAACCTACACGAGGAGACAACTAACTAAATTAGAATAAGAAAGTTATATCATAAGTGTGAAGTGAGTGGGAAAGATAGGAAAACTGGCTCGGGGGGTTGGAGCAATCATGGAAGTCTTTCTGGTGGAGGAGGACTTTGGGTTAGGATTTGACAGAGAGCTTGAACATACATATATATATATACTAGAGGCCTGGTGCATGAAATTCGTGCATGGGGGTGTATGTCCCTCAGCCTAGCCTGCACCCTCTCCAATCTGGGACATCCCTCTCACAATCCAGGACTGCTGGCTCCCAACTGCTTGCCTGCCTGCCTTCCTGATTGCCCCTAACCACTTCTGCCTGCCAGCCTGATCACCCCCTAACCACTCCCCTGCCAGCCTGATTGATGCCTAACTGTTCCCCTGCCCTCCCCTGCAGGCCTGGTCACCCCTAACTGCCCTCTCCTGCAGGCCTGGTCACCCCTAACTGCCCTCCTCTGCAGGCCTGGGTCCCCCTCAACTGCCCTTCCCTGCAGGCCCGGTCGCCCCCAACTTCCCTCTTCTGCTGGCCTGGTCACCCCTAACTGCCCTCCGCTGCAGGCTTGATCACCCCCAACTGCCTTCCCTTGCAGGCCTGGTCCCTGCCAACTGCTCTCCCCTGCAGGCCTGATTCCTCCCAACTGCCCTCCCCTGCTGGCCATCTTGTGGCGGCCATCTTGTGTCCACATGGGGGCAGCCATCTTTGACCACATCTGGGCAGCCATCTTGTGTGTTGGAGTGATGGTCAATTTGAATATTACTCTTTTATTAGATAGGATGATTTGAGATGAAGGAAACAGAAAACAGAATTGCAGGAAGCCAGGGATTGGAGAATGATTGCGCCTTGAGTGGCAGCTTGGAAGATTGGATTTCATACCATCTGAAGACTTGGCTGCTGGTATTCTCCCACAGGTGGGGCCATTGCGTGTGAGGCCCTGCAAATGGAGGTGCCCTGTGTTTGGCCAGCACTGTGACATGTCCTAATGATGCACTCCCTGGGCCAGCAGGCGGTGGTGCAAATGCCCCCACACTCCGAACTTGAGACAGATGCCAGGAGATGACTGTTAGAACCGCAGCTTGAGTGACTAGATAAGAGCGACATCAAAAGCAGGCAATTGCTGTTCTTGCCACAAAGGGCACCCTGGGAGGGGCAGCCCTGCTGAGCGCTCAGCTCAGCAGTCTCCCTGCAGGGGCCCTGGATGGTGGCGGCAGTCCTAAATTCACAGTTATTAAGTTAAATGACCTCCTCCACTCGTGCGGCGAAGAACACTAACCCTCTGTCAGTTCTCAAACCTTGCTGCGAGCCCAGCTCTCAGCCCTCGCCCCACCTGGCCTTCCTCCCTGGCCTTCAGAAGGTGGAGGGAGCCCTCCCCATGAGTGGGAAGGAGAATGCCCCCCTCTACGGGGGGAAGGAGAGAGATTGAGATGGGCCCACAGCAAGGGGAACCTCTCCTAAGGGCCCAGGGAGGGGAGTTTCTTTTCTTTTTAAAATAAAACACATGCTATGTTTACTTGAACTATTACTTTTCATAATTTATTAAATCTGATCACAGGTCAATATCTTCATTCTGTTCCTTATTGGGTACATTCCTTAGTGTTACATAAAACTTCACATAAAATTGAATGAGAATTAAAAGCACAGCAAGAAGGTCACACGCCCTGTGTGAGAGGGTTCCTCACCATGCCCCTGCCCCCACTGTGGGGGTGTTTCTGTTCATGGGTCTCTCAGCGTTAGACTCACCTGTGCGTCAGAGGAGATGAAGTGGCTCCTCTGAGCCCTGTCCCGCCGAGGCCCAGCCACTGCGCTGTCAGTTTGCGTTGACCAGTGGTACCTGTCTGCCAGCGCAGCAGCAGGACCAGTGACCTCGGCTCCTTAGGCAGTGCCCGGCCCAGAGGGTGTGGGTGGAATCCTGGCCGGGCCCTGGGAGCCCGGCTTCTAGTCCTGGCCCAGCTGATTCACTGAGGTGCCTTGGGCCCAGCGTTATCCCTGAGCCTCAGCTTCCTCTCTAACAAATGGAAAAAGGATGTCAATTGTAGACATCATAATAAGGTGGGGGTGACTGATGCTAGCAATCCTCCTCCCTACATCAGAGTCCCTGAAATAGACAGCCTCTGGCCCCACCCCACTTGAGTATTGGTTTATAGATCTTTAATTATTTGATCAAGAACTGGGAACAGAACCACCAAAAGTCAGCCGTTGCCATTTAAGAAGTCATTCTAAATCAGGACTTAAGACTTATAGACCGATGTTAGAGGCCAGCAGGAAGGCAAATCCACAGGAACCTTCCCAGGACGCACATATTAAGCAAATGCTCCCACTCAGCCAAGAAGGTGGCTTCTTTAAGGCCCAGCTCCTCCGGGAAGGCCTTGACGTCTCCATGTACCACCTTGCTGCTTGCATCTCTGCACAGGGCGTGTGTGTGTGTGTGTGTGTGTGTGTGTGTGTGTGTGTGTGTGTGTTTGCTAGTGTGTCCGTGTCCTTTGCAGACTGTGGGCACCTCTGTCTTAAAGACCACGTCATTGCTGTGACCTCAGACCTGGCACAGGGCCTGGTGGGAGTAGGTGCTTAGGGAACAAGCAGTGAACTGAAATCCTGGCTGCAACCAGCCCAGTAAGAGGTGTGTCCTGTGAGAAAGGCTGGCAGGCGGGTCAGAAGGCAGATGCGCAGGGCCTCTTGGCCATGATTCGGAGGCCCCTGGCCCTGGGAAGCCTTTGGGGGGCCACAAGGGAGAGGGACAGGATCAGATGGGCCCTAGAGGGACTTCTCTGGCTGCTGCTGGGGACCCCATTGGATAGAGTAGGTGTGGGAGCAGCGAGGCCAGTCAGGAGGACCCTGGAGTCCAGAGCCACGGGATGGAGTGAAAATGCACAAATGTGGACAGATCAGAAAGCTTCCTAGGATCTCGTAGGATCTGTAGGTCTGGTTGGTCCCAAGACCTTCCTAAGGAAAAAGGGGACACTCTCAGAGAGGGAAGGAGACCTGTTGTGGTTGGATGGTGCTCCTGCCACAAAAGACATGCCCACCTGGAACCACAGAATGTGGCCTTATTTGGAATTGGGGTCTTTGTGGATGTAAGTAAAGGAAGGATCTCAGGGTGAGAGCATTCTGAATTGGGCTGGGCCCTAAATTCAATGACAAGTATCTTCATGAGAGCCAGAAAAGACCCAGAGGCATGGAGAAGGAAGCAACGTGAAGACAGAGGCAGAGGTTGGAGGGATGTGGCCATGAGCCAGTGAACACCAGGCGCCACCAGGAGATGGAGGAGGCAGGGGAGCGTCTCTCCTAGAGCCTCTGGGGGTGGGGGTTGGGGGGAGGGAGCGCGAGCGTGGCCCCACCGACACCTTGGTCCGACTTCTGGCCTGCAGGGCTCGGGAGGAACACATTTCTGTTGTTTTAAGCCACCGAGTTGGTGGTAATTTGTTGCGGCAGGAAACCTACAAAGCCCAATGAGAACCCGAGCTGACATTGCTCCAGTGATGGCAACCCTCAGCTGGCATCTCTTTGAAGGGCTTTGCTCTGTTCCTATTTTGCTTCGCTCGCCCTACCCCCACCCCCCACCCATATTAGAATAAGATTGAATTTTCTAGCTTGGGTTACTAAGCTTTCAGATCTGGAAACTGTGGCCATTAATCAGCTGTCACGGGATGTCGTAAACAAGGGGCTTTAAAAACCATGTTTGCTTTTTAGGCTGGTAATACTTGGAGGTGAAGCCGGAGCGTTATACATAATGCATGCATTTTAATGGGCCGCGCACTGCAGCCCTCTTTAGTCAGAATGATTCGTTTTAATGTTCAAAATAAATATCAGAGACAATTTGCCAACAAAGCTGATTTTCTTTGCCCGCCATTAACTTAATCTTTATACCTCTTTATACCTCAGCCTAATGACAGGGGCCAGGGAGCAGGCCAGTGGGGGGTAGAAGCCATCGAAGTTGTTATGAGCCAGGGGGTGACCACACGTCCCGATGTGCTCAGGACAGTTCCCGGGGAGCCTCTGAGGGGCCAAGTCCTGGAGTAATTGTTCTGAAATTGCATCAAGTGGGGTTGCCAATATCTGACTGTTTGGGACCTACAAGAAAGCAATTTCAGATGGTTTAAGCTAAACATAGAAGAGTTTCCTGGTTTGTGTGATAAATGAGATCTTGTGCTAAATATGCCCTTTACTCTTCAGGGGGTGGGGAGGGGAGAACTGAGCCCAGAGGGCTGAGGGGCCTTGCTGCCGGGCTCCATAGAGGCCGGGCTCCGCGCTCCTGGGTGCTTCGCACTCTGCCCCTAGCCCAGGGGTTCTCGCTTGGCAAGTGCCCAAGCCGTACCTGTCCCCTCTCAGCCGGTCTGTCCAGCTCCTGCCTCCTCTGCTGCCTTCAGCCCACAGGCCTCTTGCTGCCCCTTTGAAAGGCACATATCAAAGGCACCCCTTGTTTCCGTCCCGGCTTCCTGGGGTGCTGACGCCAGAGGAAGGGTCAATAAACCCATGCCCGCCCTGGTCATGGTGCCACCCAGCAGTCTTTTTTTGTTGTTGTTAATCCTCATCCGAGGATATTTCCTCCATTGATTTTTAGAGAGAGTGTAAGGGAGGGGGAGAGACACAGAGAGAGAAACATCAGTGTGAGAGAGACATCAATTGGCTGCCTCCCACTCATGGCCTGATGGGGCGGGGATTGAGCCTGCAACTGAGTACATGCCCTTGACCAGACCGTGACTTTTCAGTCCTCAGGCCTATGTTCTAACCACTGAACAAACCGGCTAGGATTTAAAAATATTAATAAAGTTTATTTTTTTTTTTTATTTTTATTTTTATTTTTATTTTTTAAATTTCTTTATTGATTAAGGTGTCACATATTTGTCCTCATCCCCCAATTCCCATCCCACCCCTCTCCCCATACATGCCCCAATCCCCTGTTGAACTTAACCGTTGGATAGGCTTATATGCATGCATACAGGTCCTTTGGTTGAACTCTCCCCCTCCCCCCACCCTCTCCCTACCCTCCCCTATCCTCCCTCTGAGGCCCGATAGTCCGATCGATGCCTCCTTGATTCTGGTTCTGTTCTTGTTCCTCAGTCTATGTTGTTCATCATTTCCTCTAGATGAATGAGATCAAATGTCACTAGATATATACTAATAAGAACTGAATGTGAGACGAGCAATAATATTTATGCTGACAGGCAAATGAATCAATCTGTAGCGAGCTTCCCCCTGGACCAACAGTTCTTTTGAGACCCAGTTTCGATGTCCAGTAGTTCCTTATGTGTACATGTCAGCACTGACCCCTCAGCTCTGGATGGTGGACAAATGGTGGTAATGGAGGTCCGACTCCCTCTGGTTTGGTCTCGGCCGAACCCAGGGGCACGGCGTCACCTGGACTAAGGGGCACGTGGCCTCACCCATACCCAAGGGGCGCGTGGTCTCACCCGGGCCTGGGACCCAGCCTCACCCGGATGGATCCAGGGGCGCACGGCCTCACCCGGACCCAGGATCTGGCTTCACCCGTACCCAGGGACGCTTGGCCTCTCCCAGACCCAGGGGCACGTGGCCTCACCCGGGCTTAGTTGCACAAGGCCTCACCTGGATCCAGGGACACATGGTCTCACCCAGACCCAGGAACGTTTGGCCACTCCCATACCCAGGGCCACTTGGGCTCACCCGGGCCTAGGTGCACGAGGCCTCATCCGGATCCAGGGACGCATGGTCTCACCCGGACCCAGGGACGCTTGGCCTCTCCCAGACCCAGGGCCACTTGGGCTCACCCAGGCCTAGGTGCACGAGGCCTCACCCGGATCCTGGGACACATGGTCTCACCCGGACCCAGGGATGCTTGGCCTCCCCCAGACCCAGGGCCACTTGGGCTCACCCGGGCCTAGGTGCACGAGGCCTCACCCGGATCCAGGGACATATGGTCTCACCCGGAACCAGGGACGCTTGGCCTCTCCCAGACCCAGGGCCACTTGGGCTCACCCGGGCCTAGGTGCACGAGGCCTCACCTGGATCCAGGGACACATGGTCTCACCCGGACCCAGGAACGTTTGGCCACTCCCATACCCAGGGCCACTTGGGCTCACCCGGGCCTAGGTGCACGAGGCCTCAACCGGATCCAGGGACGCATGGTCTCACCCGGAACCAGGGACGCTTGGCCTCTCCCAGACCCAGGGCCACTTGGGCTCACCCAGGCCTAGGTGCACGAGGCCTCACCCGGATCCTGGGACACATGGTCTCACCCGGACCCAGGGATGCTTGGCCTCCCCCAGACCCAGGGCCACTTGGGCTCACCCGGGCCTAGGTGCACGAGGCCTCACCCGGATCCAGGGACATATGGTCTCACCCGGAACCAGGGACGCTTGGCCTCTCCCAGACCCAGGGCCACTTGGGCTCACCCGGGCCTAGGTGCACGAGGCCTCACCTGGATCCAGGGACACATGGTCTCACCCGGACCCAGGGACGCTTGGCCTCTCCCCGACCCAGGGCCACTTGGGCTCACCCGGGCCTAGGTGCATGAGGCCTCACCCGGATCCAGGGACACATGGTCTCACCCGGACCCAGGGATGCTTGGCCTCTCCCAGACCCAGGGCCACTTGGGCTCACCCGGGCCTAGGTGCACGAGGCCTCACCCGGATCCTGGGACACATGGACTCACCCGGACCCAGGGATGCTTGGCCTCTCCCAGACCCAGGGCCACTTGGGCTTACCCGGGCCTAGGTGCACGAGGCCTCACCCGGATCCAGGGACACATGGTCTCACCCGGACCCAGGGACGCTTGGCCTCTCCCAGACCCAGGGCCACTTGGGCTCACCCGGGCCTAGGTGCACGAGGCCTCACCCGGATCCAGGGACACATGGTCTCACCCGGACCCAGGGACGCTTGGCCTCTCCCAGACCCAGGGCCACTTGGGCTCACCCGGGCCTAGGTGCACGAGGCCTCACCCGGATCCAGGGACACATGGTCTCACCCGGACCCAGGGACGCTTGGCCTCTCCCCGACCCAGGGCCACTTGGGCTCACCCGGGCCGAGGTGCACGAGGCCTCACCCGGATCCAGGGACACATGGTCTCACCCGGACCCAGGGACGCTTGCCCTCTCCCAGACCCAGGGCCACTTGGGCTCACCCGGTCCTAGGTGCACGAGGCCTCACCCGGATCCAGGGACACATGGTCTCACCCGGACCCAGGGACTCTTGGCCTCTCCCAGACCCAGGGCCACTTGGGCTCACCCGGGCCTATGTGCACGAGGCCTCACCCGGATCCAGGGACACATGGTCTCACCCGGACCCAGGGACGCTTGGCCTCTCCCAGACCCAGGGCCACTTGGGCTTACCCGGGCCTAGGTGCACGAGGCCTCATCCGGATCCAGGGACACATGGTCTCACCCGGACCCAGGGACGCTTGGCCTCTCCCCGACCCAGGGCCACTTGGGCTCACCCGGGCCTAGGTGTACGAGGCCTCACCCGGATCCAGGGACACATGGTCTCACCCGGACCCAGGGACGCTTGGCCTCTCCCAGACCCAGGGCCACTTGGGCTCACCCGGGCCTAGGTGCACGAGGCCTCATCCGGATCCAGGGACACATGGTCTCACCCGAACCCAGGGACGCTTGGCCTCTCCCCGACCCAGGGCCACTTGGGCTCACCCGGGCCTAGGTGCACGAGGCCTCACCCGGATCCAGGGACACATGGTCTCACCCGGACCCAGGGACGCTTGGCCTCTCCCAGACCCAGGGCCACTTGGGCTCACCCGGGCCTAGGTGCACGAGGCCTCACCCGGATCCAGGGACACATGGTCTCACCCGGACCCAGGGACGCTTGGCCTCTCCCCGACCCAGGGCCACTTGGGCTCACCCGGGCCTAGGTGCACGAGGCCTCACCCGGATCCAGGGACACATGGTCTCACCCGGACCCAGGGACGCTTGGCCTCTCCCCGACCCAGGGCCACTTGGGCTCACCCGGGCCTAGGTGCACGAGGCCTCACCCGGATCCAGGGACACATGGTCTCACCCGGACCCAGGGACGCTTGGCCTCTCCCAGACCCAGGGCCACTTGGGCTCACCCGGGCCTAGGTGCACGAGGCCTCACCCGGATCCAGGGACACATGGTCTCACCCGGACCCAGGGACGCTTGGCCTCTCCCAGACCCAGGGCCACTTGGGCTCACCCGGGCCTAGGTGCACGAGGCCTCACCCGGATCCAGGGACACATGGTCTCACCCGGACCCAGGGACGCTTGGCCTCTCCCCGACCCAGGGCCACTTGGGCTCTCCCGGGCCTAGGTGCACGAGGCCTGGCCTCTCCCAGACCCAGGGCCACTTGGGCTCACCCGGGCCTAGGTGCACGAGGCCTCACCCGGATCCAGGGACACATGGTCTCACCCGAACCCAGGGACGCTTGGCCTCTCCCCGACCCAGGGCCACTTGGGCTCACCCGGGCCTAGGTGGACGAGGCCTCACCCGGATCCAGGGACACATGGTCTCACCCGGACCCAGGGACGCTTGGCCTCTCCCAGACCCAGGGCCACTTGGGCTCACCCGGGCCGAGGTGCACGAGGCCTCACCCGGATCCTGGGACACATGGTCTCACCCGGACCCAGGGACGCTTGGCCTCTCCCAGACCCAGGGCCACTTGGGCTCACCCGGGCCTAGGTGCACGAGGCCTCACCCGGATCCAGGGACACATGGTCTCACCCGGACCCAGGGACGCTTGGCCTCTCCCAGACCCAGGGCCACTTGGGCTCACCCGGGCCTAGGTGTACGAGGCCTCACCCGGATCCAGGGACACATGGTCTCACCCGGACCCAGGGACGCTTGGCCTCTCCCCGACCCAGGGCCACTTGGGCTCACCCGGGCCTAGGTGCACGAGGCCTCACCCGGATCCAGGGACACATGGTCTCACCCGGACCCAGGGACGCTTGGCCTCTCCCAGACCCAGGGCCACTTGGGCTCACCCGGGCCTAGGTGCACGAGGCCTCACCCGGATCCAGGGACACATGGTCTCACCCGGACCCAGGGACGCTTGGCCTCTCCCAGACCCAGGGCCACTTGGGCTCACCCGGGCCTAGGTGCACGAGGCCTCACCCGGATCCAGGGACACATGGTCTCACCCGGACCCAGGGACGCTTGGCCTCTCCCCGACCCAGGGCCACTTGGGCTCACCCGGGCCTAGGTGCACGAGGCCTCATCCGGATCCAGGGTCGCATGGTCTCGCCCGGACCCAGGGACGCTTGGCCTCTCCCAGACCCAGGGCCACTTGGGCTCACCCGGGCCTAGGTGCCCGAGGCCTCACCCGGATCCAGGGACACATGGTCTCACCCGGACCCAGGGACGCTTGGCCTCTCCCAGACCCAGGGCCACTTGGGCTCACCCGGGCCTAGGTGCACGCGGCCTCACCCGGATCCAGGGACACATGGTCTGCCTGGACCCAGGGTTGTGTGGGCTCTCCCAGACCCAGGGGCGCTTGGCCTCGCCCGGGCACGGGATCCAGCGTCATCCGGGTCCAGGGGCACTTGGCCTCACCCGGACCCGGAGTCCGGCCTCACCTGGACCCAGGGGCATGTGGCCTCACCTAGACCCAGGGACGTGAGGCCTCACTTATACCCAGAGGCGTGTGACCACACCCGAGCCCAGAGGCGCGCAACCCCGCCCGCACCCGGGTCTCAGTGGGGCCCCGTCTTCCCGATCCCAATTCCTGCCGGTCAATCCCCCCTCAGCAATTCCCCTGGCCATCCTTCCGGAGCTCCAGTATGGCTGCTGCAGAACTCGTCGGGCGGCGGCTCGGCGAAGCTCCGGTGCACCCGGTGCATGGCGGTGGGCCAGTCTGGCGTCGCTGTGTCGGCCCTTGGGTCTGCATCGGTGGCCGGTCGCCGAGCATGCGCACCTGGCCGCTTCCGGGGCGTTGAGATTCTTGACGGACTCAGAGGTCAGCAAGCGCGGAGTCTCCCACCCCATGTCTCATAGGGGCTCGTCTGTCCGTGCTTGGCTGCCAGTGGAGCCGTCCCCTCAGCCGGAGACCGCCGGGGGAACTGCGCCGAGCACGTTCCAGGCCGCTGTTGTATCGCCTGAGCCATAGTTCTTTTGTGTCGCCTGAGCTGTAGTTCTTAAAGTGTGGTCTTTGGGTCACCGGCATCAGCATCATCCCACATCCCCCTCTTTTATTCTAGTTGTAGAGCATCTACTCAGCCAGCCCTATGGTGGTCTTGGATGGTGTCTGCTCTGCTCTCTTGTCGTAGTCTCAAAGTTGTTGTGGTAGGCAACAATCAGGCTTCCGCCCTATGCCTCCATCTTGGTCCTCCTTTGTATAGTTAAGTCTTGATTGGTGTTGGTGTCACTGGGGGGGCTCTCTTTGTCTATAAAGGAAGAGTTGCTGTGCAGGAGATACGTTTATGGGCCGGGTCTTGGTGCAGCAAAGCTTTGGCGCTCACTGAATATTCCCGTTGAATGTGTCCCTTATGCACGTGGTTGAAATCTGGTGTCATCTCCCACAGACCACTAGATGCCCTCGTTTCTGGGTCTCCAATGGGTTGTAGATCAGCTACTGCCTTAGGCACTCAGCAAGGATTACAGCAAAAACTGTAGTTTCTTCCTCCTGTCTGAGTGGCCCTGGAGCAGTCCGACTAGAACAGCAGATCATCTGGTCCGCTGCCAGAGGGCAGTCCACCCACATGCATAAGCCGTTGCTTGGGGCGCAGGTGTGCCTGCAAGCCTTGCGGGGCAGGTCTTCAAGACGTGCAGGGCGGGTCCCAGGGGGGGGCGGGGTCTCAGGGCGCCAACAGGCCATGGTGTGGCGAGCCTCGATGGCTGTGAGTCTGGTCCTTCTGCCTTCCATGTATCTAAGTCCCCTCGTTCCGCACTCCAGCGCAGCAAACACTGATTGCTGGGCGCACCTCTGCAAGAGTCCCGCCTCTCCCCGCAGGCATCTGGGTCTCCCGGGGTTCGCCAGAAGATGGGTTTCAGGGTGATGGAGAGCTAATCTCCCTTAGGTTTGGAACAAAAGCCCCTTTCCCCCGCCACCAGCCAGACCCACGCACCTCCACACCTCATCCCCTCCGATTTCGCTGGGTGCGAGGCAACAGAACAGCCTTTAACCTCCGCCGCCATCTTTTTCAAACTTCTCAATTTGTGCTTCTTAATCCCTTCATTTCAGTCAACTCTACTGAAGTCTAGCGCCGCCGGGAGGTGCACGGAAAGGGCGCCCGGGCCTCCGTCCGGTGCGCGGTACGCGCGTCCCGCGGAACCAGGCGCGTGAGGGCCGCGTGGCTGGGACGGGCGCTGGGCGGCCACCGAGCTCCAGGCACCGCCATCGCCGTGTTCCGGACGTCGCCGCCGCGGCGTCCCCCCAATTTATACTTCTTAATCCCTTGAATTAAGTCAACTCTACTGAAGTCTAGCGCCGCCGGGAGGTGCACGGAGAGGGCGCCCGGGCCTCCGTCTGGTGTGCGGGTCACGCGGCCCGCGGCACCAGGTGCGCGGGGGCTGCGCGGCGGGGACGGGTGCTGGGAGGCCGCCGGGCTCCGGGCGCCGCCGCTGCGGCGGCGTCCCCAGCGTCCCGGGCCGGGCAGCCTGTGGGGGCGGCGGAGTTGCGAAAGTGAGTGAGTTTCCCAGGGTTTCGCCCGGAATGGGGTTCAGTGCAATCGGAGCCGGTGCTCAGCGCACTCCGGAGCCTTTATCTCCTTCCTGCCAGTGAACTCCGGCCAGGTCATCAGCCGCCCCCTCCTCTCCGGTTCCATCCTCCCCGCAGGCGCGTGTGCTCGTGTCTCCGCCCGTTTCTCCATACCTCAGGCTTTTACGGCTTCCCCGACTGTCCCCGTGGCCTTCTCCTTCCCCCCAGCTGTGGGCATTTCAGTCCGCCAGCTCTCCTGTGGTTCTGGACGATGTCCGTTCTGACCTCTAGTTGTATTTTTGAAATTGTTGTGCCCGGCTGCATGTTAGGTGTTTAACCTATGCCGCCATCTTGGTTTCTCCTGGAATTAATAAAGTTTATTTTTTACTTTATTATTATTTTTTTGTTAATCCTCTCCTGAGGATATTTTTTCCCTAGTGATTTTTAGAGAAAGTGGAAGGGAGGGGGTAAGGGAGAGAGAGAGAGAGAGAGAGAGAGAGAGAGAGAGAGAGAGGAACATGGATGTGAGAGAGGCACATGGGTTGATTGCCCCCCACACCCTGAGGGAATCTGCAACCCAGGTACGTGCCCTTGACCTGGAATCGAACCCAAGACCCTTGAGTGCACGGACCGATGTTCTAACCACTGAGTAACACCGGCCAGGGCTACCCCCAGCAGTCTTAATCATCCTTAACATGTAACCGTGGAAATCAGGGACATAGACTGACCACTCATTTGTTTTGATAATCGATTCATAATTCTTTTTTTAAAAAATATATTTTATTGATTTTTTTACAGAGAGGAAGAGAGAGGGATAGAGAGTTAGAAACATCGATGAGAGAGAAACATCGATCAGCTGCCTCCTGCACACCCCTCACTGGGGATGTGCCCGCAACCAAGGTACATGCCCTTGACCGGAATCGAACCTGGGACCCTTGAGTCCGCAGGCCGACACTCTATCCACTGAGCCAAACCGGTTTCAGCGATTCATAATTCTTGAAGCTTGCTGAAGGTAGGGTGGGAGATGCTTAATGCCCCTTAGCAGTTAGAGGCCGGTTATTTTATACTTATTTACGTCCTTGTGCAATTACTGGCGGGTGGTGGAGGAATTCAGAAAGGAGGAGGGCGCAGCATGAGCACGCTGGTCAGAGTGTGGAATTTGCTAAACGAAGCTGATTTTAAGCCCAGAGGCTACCTTGCCAAACGGGCAAGTGTCTTCTCCCCTACAGCTCCCAGGGAAATGTGCTCGATGGTGGTGTGTGTGCGATGGGTGGGGGGAATGGTTCCCAGAGCGCCCTCCCTACCTGGAGCTGCTGCAGCTGGGCACTGACGGGAGCCTGGCCTTGCCCTGCCCACCTGTTCAGAGTAAGGCCAGGTCTTTGCACCTCCTGCTGGAGCGGTAGGTCCCTCCAGACTGAGCTGCAGAGGAAAGAACTCGAGCTTTGGAGCCATGCTTTCCTTCCTTTGTTCATTCAGTGAGTGTGGAGTCTCCAAGTGCCCAACGTTATGCTCAGATTCGGGATAAATTCACCTAGAAATGCAGGCTTCTGGCTTTCTTGGAACATTGTAAGGTGTGGCTCCTGGCCGCATTCCTGCAGCCTCTGGTGGGTGCTGGGCTGCGGCCATCCTCCCCAGCATCACCTTGTCTGGTTCATGGGACTCCTTGAGGCAGCCTTCCCGGCCCCTGCAGCCACTTGACTTTGAGAACCCTGACCTTGTCTCCACTTCCTGTACACAAACAGAGGAGGCAGTAGATGCCAAAGAAATTCTTGTGTTTGTTGAATGAAACTGACTAGATGGTTCTCCTTAAAAGGTCCTGGATTTCCTTTAAACATTTGCACAGCTCAGTCCAAATGCTCTGGGCTCCGGAGAACAAGTCCCTCCCAGGGACCCCAGATCAGGGAGGGACCCTGGTGAGCCGACGCGACACCCACCTCAGGCATCCTAGGAGAAATGGGCACACAGCTCTATGGGCCCGAGCTTGCCGATAATGCAACCATGCCCAGCTGTTGGGAGGGTGATTTGGCCGCATGTATGAAAATGTGAAAAGCCGATGCTTTTTGGCCCAGCCATTCCAGGGCCACATTCCACAGATGTGTTTGCAAAAGTGCCTCGAGGTTTAGGCACAAGCCCGAGCGTTACATAACTGTTTGGGACAGCAACTAGAGACCACCAGTGCTCACTGGGGGCCGAGTAGACAAGAGGCGGTGCTTCCATGCCAAGCGGCTGCAGCAGAGACTGGAGCAGCTGTTTCCGTGCTGATGTGGAGAGGTTCAGAGATGCATTTTCAGCAAATAAAGCAAGGGGCAAAGCAGTGTGTATATGAGCACATTTGTGTGTACGAAAAAGGACGTTCGCAAGTATGGCCTTTGGCACAGCCTGCCTGGATGTGCGCTCCTGCTCTGCCACCTACCAGCTGTGTGACTTGGGAATGCCGCGTGGCCTCTCTGGGTGAAGTTACTTGAAGTGTAAGATGGAGCTAGTAATAGCATCTGATCAGAGAGTAGATGTGAGGATTCGATGTGTTAATACATGTGAAGCATGAATTGGGCTGGGCTCATTTAGCTATTAGCTATTATTATTACTGTATATACGCATCTAAATTTTTTTTTGAAGAAAACACAACATGTTAGCAGGGGCTAGTTTGGGTATCGAGGGAGGTGTGTGTGGGAGGTGAGACTTCCTTTTTATTTTGTGTCTTCATGAACAGTTCAAAATTTTAATGAATCAGTTTTTACTTTTATTTCAAAATTAGTTAAAACACACACATACAACAGGGGAGAGTGCTATTTCTTTCTGGAGTAAAATAAGACCTGGGGATTTAAGTGGCTGAAGAGGCCATATTGGAGCTGGACCTGAAGGGATCATCCGGGCAAAGAAAAGAGCCAGGAGATGGCCATTTTGTGGAAGAACTGGTCTGTGCAAATGTCCTGAGGCTGGAAAGGTCATTCATTCAGAGCAGTGAGGGGTCAGGTTTCAGGGTCACAGAGGAGCAGCTGGGGATGAGGCTGGAGGGGCCAGGGCCTTGAAAAGTGCTGGTGGATGGGCCCTGGACGGTGTGGCTCAGTTGGGTGTGCATCATCCCATGCACCTAAAGGCTGCCAGTTCAATTCCCAGTGAGGGCATATGCCTGCGTTTCAGGCTTGATCCCCCGTAGGGGGCAGGGCATTCAGGAGGCAGTCAATGGGTATTACGATCTCGCGTTGATGTTTTTCTCTCTCTCTCTCAAAGTCAATTAAAAATTTATTTTAAAAAGTGCTTGTTATGTTCTCAGGTGATGGAGAATAGATGATGTACTTTTCAGCAGGATATGGCAATGCAACATTCCCATTTCCCAGGTAATAAAACTGAGGCACAAAGCAGTGAAGTGAAAGCCCAAGGTCACACATCAGGTTAGGGGCACAGAGGCTCTCTGGACTTCTGATGTTCTGTTCTGCTGTGAAGTACATGTTTCATCATCCCCACCAGATCCTTTCTCCATATAAGGTTTGGGAAACTGAGGTTCAGGGGGTAAGATTATTTATTAGTTTCTATATAATCTGTAAATGTTATATGATCTGTAAAGCTTATGTTTCTATAGAATCCTCACGTGACCATTAGCTCCTTAGGAAGGCAGGAACATGACTGTTTTGTGGACTAATGCATGCCCCGGTGGGATCGGGCCTAAACGGGCAGTCAGACATCCCTTGAGGGGTCCCAGATTGGAGAGGGTGCAGGCTGGGCTGAGGGACACCCCCCCTGCCCCCATGCACAAATTTTGTGCACCAGGCCTCTAGTCTATAATAAAAGAGTAATATGCTAATTAGACTGAATGTCATTCCAGATGGGGCCAGAGGGAAGCCTGGGTCCCGGGTGGCAGAGGGAAGCCGGTGCTGGCAGCTGGGGGAAGGAAGGCCTACTCTGCATGAATTTCATGCATCGGGCCTCTAGTATATATGTATGTTGAAATCTCTACCTCTAGTATTTGTTGTGACTTGGAAATAGGGTCTTGAATATTTAATCAAGTTGACATGAGGCCATACTGGATTAGGATGGCCCCTAAGCTGTGTCTTTATAAGGAGAGATTTGAAGACACAGGGAAGAACTCCATGGAAGACAGAGGCAGAGATCGAAGTTAGGCTGCCACAAACCAAGGAATGCGAAGGATTGTTGGTCAACAGCAGAAGCTAGAAGAGGCAGAGAAGGATTCTTCCTTAGAGACTGTGGAGGGAGCACAGCTCGGCTGACACCTGGAGTTCAGACTTCTGGCCTCCAGACCTGTGAAAAGACACATTTCTGTTGTTTTGACCCCTCCCCCCAAGTTTATATGGCAGCCCCAGGAAGCTATCCAGGGCTCTGAGAGCAGGGCCCGGCTCTGTGGAGTGTGTTGCGCTTGGTGCATGAATGAATGAATGAATGAATGCATGCATTAATGATGATCTGGTCCAGCCCTTTCATCAATACCAGAAAGGGCAAGAGCTTGAACAAGGCTGCACAGCTGGTGGGCCCAGGGCCAGCTCATGGCAGGGCCTCAGAAAATGTCGGCGGGATGAATGATGCAGTCCCCTGTGTGACTCGGCGCTCTGGGCCAGCAGCCTCCGTGGAATGGGACCGCTCCCTCCCTACCAGACTGAGGGGCTGGCTGGGGTGGAGGGGCTGGAGAGAGCTGCAGCATGTCACTGGGCAGCTTTGCAGGGATGAGGTCATCTTTTCAAGCCACCACCTGGGTTGGTTATGCCACTCACTGTGGCTCCCACAGATGACAAGGATGTGTCCTCAGCTGCTTGCAGCCAGCTTGCTGCAACCTTCACTGTACCCTCCCACGGCACGTGGGCCAGGACAGGGCCTCTAGGAACTGCTGTTCCTCTTCCCCAGGCTTGAATCCCGATGATGCCCACGCTGGCCATGTGCCCCTGGGTCAGTAGCATCTCTTTTCTGTGCCTTGGTTTCTGCCTTTCCGCCCTCTCTGCTTCAGCGCTGCTTTTGGAGTGGCAGGTGGGACAGTGATGGTGGAGAGAGCAGGATGGGAGCTTGACTGTCTGGTCCAAGTCCTGCTCCAGCCTGGCCAGCTGTGTGACCTGGGGCAGGCCACTCACCTGTCTGAGCCTCGGGCTCCTCCCCTGTCAGATGGGCCAAGTGAGCAGCCTTCCTCTGGTCTACGATGAGGACGTGGTGACGGTGTGCATGTCCGGAACCTGGCACAGCACTTAGCATGCACATGTTCCGCAGTGTGGCCTTGGCTTCCCTTCCTTTCCAGTCATTGCTCCCGTCCTGGCACCAGGAGCTCCAAGAGGAAGCACTTTGTGCAGCTGGAACATGCTACCTCCTGGCCTTTGCCCGTGCTGTCCCGTGGCCGGCAGTGCCCTGCCGCTGCCTCTCTGCACTGGACCCACCTAAGCACCCTTCAAGGCTCAGCTCCGCTGACCTTTTCTGTTTCTTGAGTTCTCTGGCCTCTGGGTGCCCGTGGAGGGCCTTGTGCCCGGTGGCGCAGCCCCTCGCTGTGGGGGCACCGCCCAATCCCTTCCGGATTGCTCCCTCTGCCATACCCTCTCCCTCTGCCCCTCACACCACACAGCTACACATGTCTGTCCTTGGCTTCAGTTCCCGAGAGGGCACTGGGTGCCTAGACCAGGCTCTTAACCTCCTCTGGCCCGTGAGGCAACTCGCCCAATTCTTCAGGGAGAGAGGTACTAAGAGGGACAAAATGCCTGGGCTGAACCCCAGCTCTGCCACTCGCCACCTCTGTGGCTGGAGCAGTGACCTCGTGCCTCTGAGCCTCCGTGTCCTCCGTGGGCACTAGGGAAGCCAATGGCACCTGCCTGGCCGATGGCTATGGGGGTCGTGGGAGTTGCTCTCTGCAGGTGACTTCTCCTAAGGGCTGCGTGAGCTGCTGGTGTTATGTTGTTGCTGTTGTTATCAACTCTCCCGAGGCCTCACAGGGAAGTGGGGTGCCCTGGCTAGAATGGGTCACCTGAGGCCCAAGTCCAGCCAGTTTGCCCCTCCTGATCTTCCTCCGACCTCTGAGGCAGGCCGAGCCGCTCTTAGATTTCCCGAGGGGAAAGGAGACCCCAGGGGGAGTCGGCTGTGGCCTTCTCTCCTGCAGGGGTGGCTCGGAGAGGGAGGCAGGCGAGTGGCAGGTGACATTGAACATGGTCTCCAGTTCCCGTTAGGGATCTTAATATTATGACTTGCTTCTGTGCTGCTGCCCTGAGTCTCACCGCTCCCCAGAGATCAGAAAGGATGGGCTGGCTCCCTCCTCTCTGGAGAGTTCCTGGGAGCAGCGGAGGGAGGGTGAGTATCTCCTGCTCCCCCAGAGGCCCTCTTTCTGCATGTTAATGCCTGGCCTGCACAGAGCAAGTCACAGCACGGGTGGCAGAGAGGAGCTGGCCTGGGAACTGGAGGAGCCTCTGACCCTTGCCCCAGCTTGCTGTGTGACCTCGGATGCAGAGCTTGACCTCTCTGAGCTCCAGTTTCCTCATCTGGGAAGCAAAGATCTTGAACTCCTGCTTCAAGAAACTGAAAATTCTCCTCCACTTCACCAGGAAAAGGCAACTGAATTTCATTGAGTTATTGCTGAGATTATCGTTGCTTGTGTGTGTGTTTGCCTAGAATGTCACATTCCCTCCTTTGCTTGGGGCTCACTTCAGGTATGCCTTCTTCCTCCAGGAAGCCTTCCCAGACCACCTTCCTGGCTAGGCTAGGGCCCCTCTTCTGGGACCCATAACCCTGGGCTTCCCTCTATCAAGGCACCTGCTTCTCTATGGCACACCTGGTTCAGCCCCAGACTGGGAGCACCAGGTGTCCTGCATCTTGGAAGTCTATCCCTAGTACAGAGTCTGATCGGAGGGGCCCTCACCCACCCCTTGCACAGGACCTGAGCAGAGGGGCCCTCACTCAATGAGCTGAACTGGCCTTAGCTTCCTCAATGGGAGGAAACTACTTTCAGATCAGGGAAATTTCTTGGGGAGCAGTAGGGAGTGGAAGTTGCTGCCTTCAGGGACTGGGGACCCCCTCTCTGAAGAACCTTTTAATGACAGAGCTGGGCGGGGGTCCAGGAGAAGAGGGAGAAACCTCCCCCGCAGGGTAGTGAGAGTTTAACTTGCATTTCCCAGGCCTGATTTTGTTCATAGGCCGTGGCTAGGCTCAGTCCCCCGAGGGGAGCCCTGCTCCATCCCTGGGGGCTCGAGGGAGCACAGCTCAACCAGGCAGGGCGGCTGGCACAGACGCTCTGATCCTCCCTTTCATTCCAGGCTTCTCTGAACATCCGCCCTGTGCCCTCGGTCCTCACACTCAAAGCTTCACAGAGGCTGCTCTGCGGGGAGCGCGCGTCCCTCTGACCCCTCTAGTCTCTTAAAACTCCTGTAAAGGAGAAATACCCTGGTGGAGTGTCTTCTGTCAGATTTTTTTTAAATGCCTACTACCGCTTCATGGGTTTTAAAATGGGAAACCCAGGCTCCAAGGGGAGGATCAAGGTGCAGGGAGAGACTCTGTGGCTGACTTCTCACTCCCAGCTCTGGCCAAGGGCCCTGGCGCCCCGCTGCCCAGGGAGAGAGCCACCAGGCCCCCTGGCCCTCTCCCCAGTCACTCTGACCTCCAGAGATGCGGGGTTTCTTGGTGCCCTGTCTCTTGTGGAGCCTCTCCTAACTCCTGACCCATGTCCTTGGAGGAGCCATTCCCGGTGACCCAACTGGCTGTGCATCGCTCCCCTCCACACCCTTTAAGGCACTCTGGAGTCCAGAGACCTGGGTGCAAAGCTGAGCTCTCAAACCATTGGACTTGGGGACTTGGGTAACTCCCTCACCCTCCCTGGGCCCGGGCTCCTCACCCAGACAGTAGGAATGAAAGCCTCTGTGTCAGAGAGGGGCAGGGAGAACGGATGTTCCTATGTACGACTTGCTTAGTGGTGGCCCTGAGGGCCATTCTGCTCTAAGCCTGCCCCTGGTCAGCACAGACCAAATTTGTACAGCAACTTGACGTTACCACGACATGTTAAACTTCTTTTTACAAAAGGATCATGAACAGATCAGAAAATAAATTGACTGGAAATGGAAAAAGTAGTCTTTTCACGTTGAGAGTTTGAGATGGCTTGCCTTAGCATCGAAGAATTCTCAAAAAACAGTGTCTATTTTCTTTCATTAGTCCATCCATCCATCCATTCATCCATCCATCATCATTCATCCATCCATCCATCCATCCATCCATCCATCATCCCATCCATCCATCCATCCATCCATCATGATGAAGTAAGCCCTCCATATGATGATCAGAGGGGCTACAGGTGGCTCCTGGATGTGATTCCTCACTTATTGAGGCAGGGGAGAGAGATAGGTATGTCCCCCCAATTCCTTCAGGGGCTGGGCAGAGGCAAGTTTGCTTAACAAAGCTCAGGTAATCAGCCCTACATTATATTATATTTGGAGGTATGCTGGGCTGGGCCAGGAGAAGCTCACCCCCCAATTCTTATTCACATCACTTGTCCTTACTTGGCACTTTCCTCCTTCCCCTCCTCCTCCTCTTTCTCTTCCTCCTCCTCTTTTTCCTCCTCCTCTTCCTCTTCCTCTTCTTTCTCCTCCTCCTCCTCCTCCTCCTCCTCCTCCTCCTCCTCCTCCTCCTCCTCCTCCTCTTCCTCTTCTTTCTCCTCCTCCTCCTCCTCCACCTCCTTCCTCTTCCTCCTCCTTCCTCCACCTCCTCCTTCTCCTCTTCCTCCTTATTTTTGAAAATAAACCAGACAGAATTTTTTAAGTCTGCCCTTCATCTTTCCAAAATTCAAAGTCAGGAGTTTGCTCGCTCCACCCCCACTCTAATTTCCTTTTATTATGGAAACTGGGAAAATGGCAAGTAATTGCTTGGAGATGCTAGAAAGATTGCATTTTGTTTTGCAACTATCAGCTTAAAAATGATGTTTAAGAGATTATGAATGGGTGATTAACTGTTTTTTCCATTACTTCCCTCTCAAAATCAAAACAACAATTGCGATGCGCACAGTAAAACGGAGGCCCCACTGTCTAAAACCAGGCGAGAAACCAAGGAGCCAGTGTCCTTTGTGGGGAGAAGTCCCACCTCGCAGGCCTTGAGAAGACTGGGCCAGGCAAGGTGGTGGACGTTGCTAAAACAAACATGGTCTCCATGTGCTAATTCCTCCCACACGGCGCCCTCCCACTCCTCATCTCAGCAGCAGTTACGGGACTGCCGTCACATTCACTATTTACTGCCTTTCCTGAATCAGTTTGCTTTTGGTGGAAACAGTCTCTGATGCAGCTCTATTGCGCTATTTCAGCGGGTGTTTATCATTTAAAAGGAACAATTTTAATACCTACATTTGCCTTACAGTCTGAGCCATAAACGTGATTTAGGCGTCCCCTTATAATAGACTCTTACAAGCGATTGCCTCGGCTCCGGAAGAACCGGTCCTCCAAGTGATGGCCATGAAAACAAACAGGCTTTTTGAAAGTTTTCCTCTTTAATACCTCTTGAAATTATGGAACAAAAACTGGGTAAATGGGCTGATTTGTGCGCCTTCCTTGCTGAGAGTCTGGAGCTCCCAGGAATGTCTTAGGAAGGGGTTAGGGCTCCCCCACAGCAGGAGGGAAGGCCCAGCAGGTGTGGCGTCCCTGCTGCGTTGATATCCAGGGGGCTGCTTGTCCTCCCTCCGGTGTCTGGCTGCTGTGGGCCCCAGTTCCTCATCTGTGAGAGGGTGGTGGTGACAATAACATGGATGGATGGATGCCCTTCATCAGTGCTACCCAGGGTGGTTTGTGGGCTGGCAGCATCAGCGTCACCCGGGAGCTTGCTAGACACGCAGGTTCCCTGGCTCTGCCCACTCCTGCTGAATTGGGGTCTCTGGGCACAGGCCCAGCAGTCTGTTTTATCAGCCCTCCAGGTGATTCTGACGCACGCAAAAATTTGAGAAGCTCTGGCTTCTTGGGAAACAGGGCTGGTGCCCTGTGAAACATCAGGGCGAGCCTGCAAGAGTTGCAAGAGCCCGAGAGAGTCCATGGGCTCCCTGAGCCAAATGGCTTCCTGTTCTGGAAAGCTGTAGGCCTACTGTGTGCTTAAGGACCCAAGCTGGCTTGTGACAAAAATGGTGAGAACCAGGACACCAAAAATGGACACCACAAACTGAGGCTGGATATTGGTAGACGGGAGTGTGTGCTGAGATGGCAAGGAGGATGGACGAGTCTGGAAGAGAAGGCAGTGCTGTTCATTCAGAGTTACCCACTAGGTACCAAGGGCACCCAGGGCCCGGCCACACACCACACTGCCATGGGCCTGCGCCTGGACCTGGGTAACTGGCAGAAGACAAGGAGCCGGGCCGGAGAGACAGCGACCTGGGGACCGCCTGGCAGGTCCTGGAGGGCTGGGCCGTGGCTAGTGGAGTTGATGTCCAGGCAGTTTCAGAGAAGCCCCGGGGAGACAGGAGGAGGAGAGAGAGTGAGCGCTCTGTCCCCGGAGCTGTGCAGGCAGGGTGCTCCCACAGGGCGCAGGGCGCTCGGCCCTCATACCTCGGCCCTGTGCCTGTTGTTCCAGACGACAGCTGACCTTCTTGCGGCCTCCCTTCCCCACGTGGGAAGGCCATAACCTCGTGCAGGAAAGCCCTCCTGCGTGGATGTGCCGCTTCCTGCTGAGAAATGCCTCCATCCGGGGGAAAAATGGGATTAATTTTCAGCGGAAGCGGCAGTGGCTGAACGTGCAGTTTTCAAACTGTTGACTGTGACATTAAGTAACAAGCCGACTCCTGTCCAATGGATCTTATTAAAATTAACTGTTTTAGCGCTACATTTAAAATCAAAACCAATCTGTCACTCCTAAATTGGTTTCTTTCAACTGCTATTTGCGGGTAAAATGAACAGTTTTAACAATTACATCTCCAGTGCAAATCATAAACTTGATTTACAGGAAAACACTTAATTTACTGCATTTGACTGTGCACCAGAGCTGCCAATTATCTGGCTGTAAATTTTCCTGCCTCCTTATTTGCTTCTTACACAGCATCCTGGGTGCCATTGCCTCTCTCCCCTATGGCCCTGCCGGGGGTTGCAGACCCTGATTTGGGGTTTTGTCTGTGAAGAGTTGGGTGCTCAGAAGTAGACAGGGGTCTATGTGGAGCTGGGTCTCTGAGCACCTCTGCTCCGTGCTGTTTCCTGTTGTAAAATACTGAGTGGAGTATCACTACTGTTTAACCCAACCTGGGTGAGGCATTAGGAGGGAAAATCGGAGTTCAAGCAGGAGGGCTTTGGAGAAAACAAGAACTCTTTTTCTTGTTAATTCGTTCATCAGACAGCTGACCAGCAGCGACAGAGGAGCTGTGGCTGTGCAGCAACAGACACAGCGCCCACAGTCCCTGCCCTCAACGCGCTCACCGTCAGACAGGAGGGACATGCTGGATGACAGCATTCTGTGGTACAATCACTCGCCGCTTTAATTGTTGGCCGCTAATGAGCTAAAATGCTGGGGCCGGGAAGTATCTGAGGAGAGGCGCTCATCTGCTCAGTCATACCGGGTGGGCGAGATGACATGCAGGAGCTTTGCAGAGGTGCCATCTGAACTGGGTCTTGAAGGGTAAGTAGGAGTCTTTCAGGTAGAGAAGGAGAGGAAAGGGCATCTGGGTAGAGGGAACAGCACCAGCCAACGCTTGAGGGCACAGAAGAGCAGGGTAATTTCAGGGAGGGGGGCACGGTCTGGCCAGGCAGGGATGGGGCAGCAGAAGTGTGTGAGTGACATTTCTGTTTGAAAGGGAGGTTGGAGCCAGGATGCCTCTTTAAGAAGTTTAGGTTCTTCCTGCTTTACAGTTGAACCTCTTGTCTAGCTAAGCAGATGGGAGTCACAGCACTGAAATGACCCTTGTAAGTCAAGAGGGACCATGAACTCGAAGACGTTGTAGGATGGGGGATGGTTTGCTGGGATTTGGAGAAGTCAGGAAGCATATGCAAACCACATGCAAATTAGATGCGAGCCAGCACCTGCTCTGTATTGTGTTGTCAGCCACTGTCTGTAGCAGGAGGGTCCCTTCGCGTCAACAAAGGTGTGTGAGATGTCTCCTCTTGACCCTGGCTGAGCTGTGGGACACCTCTTGGGGCTGCATAAGGCTTTCTCTGCCAGAGGCCTCTCTGTTGGAGGGAGTGTCCCACTGGGTGCGGGAAGGACCAGAGTTTAGGCCCCAAAGAGCAAGATGAAGTCCCCAAGTTTGCCACCCGCAGGGAGCCCAGGCCTCGGGATTTAGAGGGTTCAGTTTCCAAAGATGCCAAGAGGTGGCATGGGAGGCTGGCCTGGAGTCCGGGTTCTCATCCCGCTGCTGCTCGCCGGCTCCTCCGTGCTCAGTGTCCCTCGGGAAGGGTTAGTGGGACCTACAGTGTCAGAGGTAATGGCCGTGAGTCATGGATCTGCATTCCACTGGTTGTCCAGCTCTGACAGCGCCTGAGCCCAGGGAGGGGTTACTCAGATGTGATGTGATGTGGGCTCTTTGTCCTCACAGGAGACTTGGGGTTGCTCCCTGCCCACCTACCCCACAGGCTATGCCGAGGAGCTGCCGTGTGCCCGGCTTCCTGGGACCAGGAGCAGAGAGGGGAATGGGATGTAGCTCCCAGTTGTCTATCCACAGCTCTTTCCTCAGGGAGTTTATCAAGGACAGTGGGGGGAAGGAGGGGGCAGAGGGCAGTGCCTGGGCCCTGGAAACTTCCAGAGCTGACTCTTTCTAACTTGCTGTGCGGCCTTGAGCAAGCTCCCTCTGCATATTTCTCTGCACCTTGGAAGGCAGACCAAATATTTCAAAGCAGAACCTTCCCCTGCTGAGAGTCAGCACATCCTGACCTGAGCCCATTGGGCAGACACATTGGAGGGTGGTGGCATGGGTGTCCCAGCCTCCAGGATGGTACTGAAGCCTTAGGTCCCTGCCGTCCCCCGGAGGGAAGATGGTCAGGGCCAGGCTGGCTGCATCTGTGGGCCCTGGGGGCCACGTGTGGGGTGGCTCACAACCCGCCTCTCTGCCTTCTTCCTCACGCCTCTTTATCTCTCCCCGATCGCCTCCCTCCCTGCTTTCCGGGCACTCCTGGTGTGTCCTCCAGCTCTGGTTCTTTCTATGTGTTCTCTTGAATTCTCTGGGCCCCACTGTCCTCCCCCTGCTCCTGCCTGCTTCCCTGCTTCCCTGTGGCACCCCCACCCCATCTTAGTCTCCTTGCCCAGGTACGGAAGGCTAAGCCCCTCTTCCCTGCTCCCCGCTGCAGCACCTTCTCTTCCCGTCTGCATCTACTACTCTCCCACCCCCTACCCAGCTCCCAATTCCTGAGAAATTTGGGGGAAACTGAGGAAGGGTCTCTGCTGAGGGTGGGAGGAGCAAGAGGGGAGAGCACTAGAACAGTCAGTCTTCAGCAGGTGGCACTGTTGGGCGACTTTTGCTTGTGAAACCTTTTAGCTCTGAAAAGACACACTGGAGTCTATTGGCATGTGAGAGCCTTCTTTTAAAAATAAAAATAAAAATAAAAATAACGACTCTCTCATTTGCCAGGCATCATTACAAAAGGTGCAGTATGTGTGTGTGTGTGTGTGTGTGTGTGTGTGTGTGTGGTGAAGATGTATGAATGCAGCTGCCTGCTTGTGAGTATGTTTTTTGTGGGGCTGGGAGTGTAGGTGTGTGTGAGCACGTGCCAAGGCCATGAGTGTCCGTGTCTGTGTGTAAGAATGATGTAGACGTGTGTGGCAGGAGTGTTTGTGTGCGAGCATGTGAATGTGGGTTTTCAAGTGGACCAGTGTGTGCCAGTGTGCGGTGTGTCTACCGTGTTGGGCCACGGGTCTGTGCCTGTGCATTTGTGTGGTTGAGATGTGTGTGCGCAGGTGCAGGGAGTGTTGCATGGGGAGCGGGGGGCGGGGGGAGAGCATTTGTGTCTTCACACATGTGCACTGGCGGCAGTTTAGTACAGTGATGAGAGGGAGACCATGGGTCAGGCCTCCAGGTTTAAATTCTGGCTGTGCATTGACAGCTGTGTGATTTTGACCTAGTCACTTAGCATCTTTGAGCCACAGCTTCTTCATCTAAAAATTGAAATAATAGCAATATCTGCCTCTTTGGATGGCTGGGAGCATGAAATAGGATCATTCGTGTTAACAGCCTGGCACAGCTCCGGACACGGGCTCAGCAGCTGGCACTGGCTTAGCCCAACAGGCTCAGAGCCGCCAGGCGTCAGTGTGAGGGTCGGCAGGGCTGGCTGGGCCAGACTTGCTGGGCTCGGAGGTTTGCAGTGCGGGGCTCTCCAGCGGCGGCGCAGAGGCCCAGGGTGTGGCGGGGCATCCTCAGGGCCTCCGGGGTCTGCCCAGTGCCAGCGTGTCCTGGCTCTGCTGGACAGAATCAGAGCTGGAATAAGCTGCATGGAGATCCAAATGCAAGAGCTGGAGCGGGCCTCAGGGGTCATGGGTTCCAGCTCCTCACTTCCCGGGAGGGGAGAGAGCAGCACAGGCCAGGCCAAGCCAGGGCCCGGCATGCAGGCTCCTAATGTGCGGGCCAGTGTCTGAGGCTCCTGGAACCCTGACCCCACCCCCTTGCCTCCCTCCTCACCTCTTCCTCATCTCTCTGTGACCACCTTCTCCCTGAAAGCTGCGAGTGGAGGGAGGGAGAGACACCTGTTCTGGTTAGCTACTGAGTTTAAAAACCACCCCTAAACTTAGTGGCTTAGAGCAATTTATTATTATTCTGCCCAATTCTGTGTTGACTGGGCTCAGCTGAGCCGTTCTCTCCTGAGGGTCTCATGCTGTGGGCTGGGCTCGAGGCCACCCAGGAAGGCTGCTTGCGTCCTGCCCTGACCTCTCAGCATCCTTGGCCTCTCTGGCGGCGTGCCCTCCTCCAGGGCCTCCGCAGGACCTGGGCCTCGCCAGCAGGGTGAGCTCAGGGTAGCTGCAGGTTTACATGGCAGCTGGCTCCGGGGGCATAAAGTGGGGGTCATTGGGCTAAGGGCTATGCCTTGAACCAGCAGCGCCACGTTCCCATATCCTATGGACAAAGCAGTCATGAGCCCACCCACATTCAAGAGGGTAGAGAAAGCGAACCCACTTCTTTATGGAGGAGAACAAGGCCATATTGCCCGCGAGCCAGTGGGATGGGTGATGCCAATTCCACTCGCTCCTCTAGGGCACCCCCAAGTCCAGGCGGCTCTTTCAGCGTGCTCTGACGACCATGCCTCCCCCTCGATGGGGTGGATGCAGCGGGAGCTGCCTTTTCTGTGGGAGGCTCGAGCCTGAACTGAACATAAGCTCTTTGAGGGCACAGGGTCCTCTTATGCCCCCAGCCTCCTGACGCCTCCTGGCCTGGCACAGGTGCACACACAGTCCATGCTCGTGGCTGCACCAGGGACAGTGGGCGCCAGGGAATGCTGAGCAGGAAAGGCATGTGATACCTTGCAGCTGGCAGAAGGTGCTGGAGTTTCGCCCTGAGGGGGGAGGATCCCTTCCTGGCCTGGGGGCGGAGTCCCAGGCTCTCAGGACAGTAGATGTCACTGGGCCGCATATCTGCCCCAGGTCCAGTTCGATTTAAACTCAATTTAAACTCGGAAGCAGCGCTTCTCTCCGTTCTCTTACAGGGAGAACAATAGAATGGGCTTGGCTGGGCAGCAGGGTGCCAGCTACACTCAGGAATGGCTTTCCAAGTGCGGGGACTGTGGGCCACGGGACAGGTTAAATAGGAGGAGTCTTAGATTTATGGGAACTTCTCTGTGGTCCTTAAGGACTTAGGGGTGACTGTACCCCTCCCAGGGGGAGGGAAGAGATGACCTCTTTTGGGATTTTCCATTCTTGTAGTTCCCAGGCTGTCAGCTCCTGGGGATAGGGGAGGAAGGCGTGAGGTGGGAGAGCAGAGGAGAGGAGAGTGGAGAGGGGGTTGCGTGGCCGAGGCCTGTCTTGCCCAGAGAAGGGAGGCTGCTGAGCCAACCAGCCCCACGGCTCCTGGAGCCACCCTGGGCTGCTCCCCACTCACGTGCTGCAGTTATTTTTAGCTCTGGGATGTGCAGAACATGCCACAGAGAAATAGAGTGGAAAATCTGACACTCAGGCCCCGCTCGGAGGAGACACAGCGCCTGCAGCCGGCCGCTGCTCACGTGCCTGATCTGCATCTTCCACGTTCCTGTGAGCGGCCTGACTTCCAATTCCAGGAGCTCCTCCACGCGGTCCCGGGTCCTGGGACTCTGCTGGCGGCCACGGCTCCTGGTCAGTCTCTTCTCCTGTCTGCTGACCACCATAATGGTGGCCTGAGGACAAGCAAGGCTGTCACCTGCTGGGCCTCTCAGCAGCATGAGGGGAAGGCGGGGGGTGGGGAGAGTCAGGCTTCCCCGGGGGCAGGAGCTGAGGCTGAGACCCAGAGCGGGCATCGCGGGGCCGAGATTGCATGGAGAGAGAAGAGCAGAGCTGGGCCTTGGAGAGCAGTCCCTCGGTCGCTGGGGTGTGCAGCATAGCACGCCATGCCGGGGAGCCTGGAATCCAAGTCCAAATCCGCCCCGGAGGAGTGCGAGGAAGAAGTGGGCACCAGCCCGCTCAGGGGAGGGGACCGCTCCCCACCGGGGCCCTGTGTACTGGGTATTTAATTAAAAATTACTTTAGTTTTTTTTCCCTCTCATTACAAAAACATGCATGCTCTTTGTAGGAAATTTAAAAACACAGATAAGCAAACAGGAGAAAATTAAAAACACCCTAATCCCAGCACTCAGAGATAAACCCTGTAAATATTTTGGTATTTTGGTGGATATACTGCCAGTCTCTCCCTTTTTCTCCTTTGAAATATTTTCATTTCTTTTTAATTACACATCATTTAGGAAAGCACTCTTGCTGGAAACATTCGAGCAGTACAGACCTCGCGAAGGGGTCCTCTCCCCTCCCCAGCCCGCTCCCCTTTCCCGCCCGGGGAATCACAGTGATAATTTTGATGTGCGCAGTGCCTGATTTCCCCCTAAGTGTACACACGCATTTATATCTGAACATAGGGAAAGACGTGGTTTTATTTTTAGTGTACCTGGTGTTTTCTTCTTCAGCAGAAGCGGTATCACACGGTATGTATTGTTCTGCACTCTGATGTTGTCACCTAGCCATTAGTCATGGCGTTCTCTCCGTGTCAGCACTCATAGCTCATCTCGTTCGTCCTGACTGCTGGGGAGAAGTCCTCGGCATAGACACATCAGCCTTTATTTAGCCATCCCCTTGTGATGGGCTTTTAGATTGCTTCCACTTTTTTTTTTTTTTTTTTTTGCTATTGCAAGAAATGCTCTTGAACATGTGTCCTTGGGTGAGAATGCTTCTCTAGGATCAAAGCTGAGACGAGAAGTTGCTGGTCATTCTCTTGTCAAACACATTAAGCAAACGGGAGCATCTTGGACCAACTGCGGCGATACCTGCCTCCTCCACTTTCCCATGCTAATGAGAAGGCAGCTGCGACCGCATCTCCCAGCCTGCTCTGGGCAGCACTGATGTCCGAGAGACGCTCGCAGGCGTGCCTCGGGAGGAGTGAAAAGCCGGGCAGCGACGCCCTGGATACGGTCGGTGTGTACCGAGCTCTTGGAAATTCACCAGCGCACAGTAGTGTGTCAAGAGGCGCCCTGAAGTAAAGACACAGGTTTGTCTTCATTTAGCCCGGCTTCCCCCAGTGCGGGCTGCGGGGAGGAAACACAGATGGCAGCCGGCAGCCGCGTGCCCTGCCCACACCTCGGCCCTGTCACTGCAGTGCACCGCTGGTCCCCACGCGCCTGCTGGCACCTGCGTTTTGTTGCTCGAGGACTTCCTCCTGCTGAGGAGCCTGCTCAGCTGCCCTGCGGCTGGAAGTGCTCTTGTCTCCTGCCTCCAACAGCCCCCAATCAACGACCTGGGGTACAGACCCCCCAGCTCCCTCAGCCCTTGGTGGGACCACTCTGAGGCTAGTGTTTTATGTGAATCCCCGAGTTCATGCAGAGGAATTAGGCTCCCAATCGCCCATGGTGGTAGCTGGTTTGAAAATGCCCAGGTTACTGCCTGCCCTCCTTGTCTCACCTCCTCTACCACTACTCCCTATGCATTCGCGTGTATATGCGTGTGAGTCCTGGGTCTGCTCCAGGGAGAACCCCAACGAGTACTCTGATTGATGATTATTTCATAACTAGAGGCCTGGTGCATGAAATTCGTGCAGGGGGTGGTGTCCCTCAGCCCAGCCTGCACCCTCTCCAATCTAGGACCCCTTGAGGGATGTCCAACTGCCCGTTTAGGCCTGATCCCACCAGGCAGTCGGAAATCCCTCTCACAATATAGGACTGCTGGCTCCCAACCACTCGCCTGCCTGCCTGCCTGCCTGATTGCCCCTAACCGCTTCTGCCTGCCAGCCTGATCACCCCCTAACCACTCCCCTGCCAGCCTGATCTACGCCTAACTGCTCCTCTGCTGGCCCAATTGCCCCTAACTGCCCTCCCCTGCCAGCCTGGTCACCACTAACTGCCCTTCCCTGCAGGCCTGGTTGCCCCCAACTGCCCTCCCCTACAGGCCTGGTCGCCCCAACTTCCCTCCTCTGCCAACCCGGTCACCCCTAACTGCCCTCCCCTGTAGGCCCGATCACCCCCAACTGCCCTCCCTTGCAGGCCTGGTCCCTCCCAACTGCCCTCCCCTGCTGGCCTGATTGCCCACAACTGCCCTCCCCTGCCGGCCATCTTGTGGTGGCCATCTTGTGTCCACATGGGGTGGCCATCTTTGACCACATGGGGGCGGCCATCTTGTGTGTTGGAGTGATGGTCAATTTACATATTACTCTTTTATTAGATAGGATGGCTTTATGTAAATATCCCATATATTTTCTCAGCCAACCCTGCATCGTTGGATATTAAAGGTTGTTTCCAATTTCTTGCTAATAGAAACAATCCTGTGATGGACATCCTTGGAGCTCAAAAGCTGTGCACATTCTTAGTCATTTCCTTAGGGACTGTGTCTAGCCATAAGGCCACCATATCAAAGGGTCTGTATATTGGTAAAGATTTGAGCATCTGCATCCTCTGCTTCTTGTCTTCCTCTAACACCACCGTCCTGCCCACAAAGGACACAGAGGGGCCAGCTGTGGGTGCGCGCTGGGGACCTGAGGTGGGGTGAAGCTCTCCTGGAGGGACTGGGAAAGGCAAATCAGAGGACATGTCTGGTAGGACTCGGGGAAACAGCCAAATAGTCACCTGGGGGTTCATAGTAAGGAGTTTGAAGCTTGGTGGTTAGGGGTGCTTCTTCACCGGTTCTGGTTTCAAACGCTTGTCATCCTGCAAGGCCCGTTTGAAACCCCACCTCCTCCAGAAAGTCTTCCTTGATTTTTCTGGCTTTGTGAGCCACTTCTCATGACTGCACATGCTTTAGTACTAATTCTATATGGTCCATGCCACCTCCTGAGGGTGGAGATTCTGTCTATAAGAATCAGTGTTATGCATAGGGTAGATTTACATGTTTGGAGTTTAATAAATGCTTGTGATGGGTGCTCTGGCTTGGGAACCACGGAACCGGGATTCGAATCGCACCTTTGCAGCTGACCCCTGTGGGGCCCTGTGGGCCTCAGGGCAAAGACCCTGCCACTGACTTGAGTGGGAATGAGCACATATGGGCCCACACTCTCCCTCTCAGCCTCCCATTTAGCCCCCTTTCCAGAGGCTGGGCCGTCTGCATTCTGCACGGGGCTGCGAATATCAGTGCCTTTCTTTTTATCCTTCCAGGTGCAGGTTTCCGGAGACAAATATACCCTCCATTGCCAGCCCCTCGATCTGTCTAAACACTATTTGACATGCGTTGCTATTAGCTTAGCACCTTATCAAATAATGCGGCCTGATCGAGATAAAAGGTTTTACAACCCTTGCTGCCTTTGTTTCTGCCTGCATTCACCCGCCGAGACAGCTAATAATTACCACCAAAGACAAAGAGAAATCTATACGCTCAGCGTCGAGGTTCCCGTGTGCATGTTAAGCAGCAGCCTGGGGAAGAGGGAGAGGGAGGAGATGGCCCAGATGCAGTCGGCAGGGCCACACTGGGCCTTGCTCCCTGCTGGAGAATGTGGCTGCGGAGGGTCTGGGGCTTCAGGCCTGCTGGTTGCTGACGTGACCCCTGTGGTTTGATGCTGGAGAGAGAGGTGGGAGACAGGTCCCAGAGCCCCGCTGTGGACACGTCCAGGCTGGTTAGGTAGGCGGAAGTGAAGGGAGAGGCAGGGGTGCAGGTGGAGGGCATGGCCTCATTCAGGGATGCTGGGGACCTGGGTCTGTTCTGGCTCAGTGACTGGGTGGCGCTGTGACCTTGCTTACATCTCTTGTCCTCTGTGAGCACATCTCTGCATCTGTACATGTAACTCCCAGGCAGTGTGCAGGAGTCAGGAGACCTGGGTTCTAGAGCTAGCTCAGATGCCAACAGGCAGATACGTATGCTTCTGGGTCTCAGTTTCTCCATCTTTGAAATGAGATCCGGTTGGGATAATGGTGACAGGCATTTCAGACCTCTGTCCCAGGCAGCTGGTATCTCCATGGGCTATTCCCTGGCCAGATCTATGTAGGGCATTGACTGTGGGGCCTGAAGAATAGGAGACATTGGCTTTGAACTGAGAAGCTCCCAGGGAGGCAGTTTTTATCCCAGAAACAGCAAACGCAGAGAGTGGCGTGAGAGCTGAAGGGGTCGGAGAAGTAAGGATCCACAAATGAATGAGGAGGAGGGCATGAATGGCGCCGAGGCAGAAGGAGTGGGACCCCCAAATAGGGACGTGTGCAGCAAGAGCAGTGTTATAGACTGAATGTTTGTGTCCCCCCATAATTCACATATTGAATCCTACTCCCCGATGTAGTGATGTTGGGAGCTGGGGCCTTTGGGAGGTGATTAGGTCATGAGGGTGGGCATCATGAATGGGATCAGAGCTCTTATAAGAGAGACCCAGAGAGCTCCCTCACCCCTTCCACCGTGTGAGGGCACAGCGAGAACGTGGCTATGAGGCAGGAAGAGTCTTTCACCAAACACGGAGTCTGCTGGAGCCCTGACCTTGGACTTCCACCTCCAGACCGTGAGAACTAGATGTGTGTGGTTCAGAAGCCACCCAGTCTGGGGAACCTGTTATAGGAGCCTCTCGGACTGAGACAAGTGGTGATGAGGATCACCCTGTGGTTGTGAGTCTCTGATAGGGTAGTGTGGGCTCTGGCAACTGTGGGCCTTGGCCACTCTCAGGGGACGAGGATTCCCCATGGAGCTCAGGGCTGAAGGGGCTGCCTGGATTCCCTTTTCCCCATGGCCCTGCTGCTGTGGAAGGGATCAAGCCAGTGGTGTGTAGTAACTGTCTAACAACAGCTCTCTGGGGAAGTGGGGAAAGCCTTCATTTGCAGCATTTGCCAATTTCCATGGTGTAAATATTCCCCATCATGGCTGATTTCAGGCTGACAATGTCACTGGACGTGGAGTGGGAAGAGGTACACAGTTGGCTCCATGAGTGGGTGTAAGCTGGCTGCAGGATTCCACAGGTTGGGACCCAAGAGGTGAGGTCAGGGACTCACAGTGTGTCAGGACTCCAGAGGCAAGGGATGGTGGGTACCACATGTGCCACCTCTGCCCCCACCTGTGCCCATGGCAGACATCACTAATCAATCGTGTCTCTGCTAAACCCAGGTTCCTTCCCATCAGAGTGCTCCAGGCAGCCACTGTCTATTGATTAGGGTAGGCATGTAAAACGACAACTCTTGGCCATTGCTGATCTAGACTAATTTTCTCAATAGCAGATGAGGAAACTGAGGCCAAGATAGGGAAGGGGACTCTTACAAGGCCATCCAAACAGTTTGGAAGAGCTGAGGGTGGAAGCCCAGTGCGCTGCCTCCCGAACCAGCAGTCTCCTGCTCTGCCGCCCTGTTACCTCTCCCTTTGAAAGCAGTCACGAGGGCAACACCAACCCTGCTGCTAAGAGAGGCGACTTTCGGCCTGGGGTGGCAGCTCTCTCCCCCGAAGCCCCCGCTTGAAGATGGGGTGAGTCCCGTCCTAACCATGATTCTCATGCAAAGACCCACCAGCAGCAAACTGATGTTTTCGCTCTGTGCCTCCCCTTGGGGTGCGTGCGTGAGCATGTGTGAGCATGCGGCCTTCTACCACTCCGCACACACCTGCGGATGTTTTCATTTCCTATTAGCGGGTGACAAACTTGGAGCCCTCCCCAGAGAGCGGTGGTCCCCCAGAGAGCCGCCTGCCTGTCTCCCAGATTTACAGTTGGAGCCAGGCAGCAAGTCACGATCCAGCCCGAGACTGGCTCCAGGCCAGCCTGCTCATGGCTGCGGAGCATCTGCCTTGCCCTCTCTCCCTTCCCCTTTCCTCCCTGCTTTTCCTTCCGCCACACTCACACCCTTCCTCCGGGAAGCCCTTGGATCCCAGTCACCTGCCGTCTCCATGCCTCGTGCTTACCTCTGGCTTTCCGCCCAACACCTTGGACCGGAGCTTCATGAAGGCAGGGCTGTGGCTTTCTCTCCGTAGGGTGGGTCCTGAATCACTGTGAAAGGACCTCAGCGACTGGTTTCCTCTCCCTTTTCCCTGCTCTCTCCACCGTTGTCTTCATCTTGCTGTGCTTTGGAACCAGGGTTGTCAGGTCTGAGAAGAGGCCTGAGCCTTGCAGTCATTCTTGCATGGCTCCCTGTGTGCCTGTCAGCTGGGAGTTTTAGTACCAGGCCACAGAAATAGGCTCTGGCTATTATATCAAGTAGGAAAGACAGGTTGTAGAAAAGGTATTTGCTGCATTACAGGAAGCCTGAGAAGCAAGGTGCAGGCAGTAAGCAGGGGCCCAGCTGGCAGCCAGGAACACAGCCACAATCCTGCCACACAGGCCACCTGGGAGGGCACTCCAGCAATAGCACAGCCAGCCCCGGGCCCCGCACAGTTCTGTGGGCACCGTGTCCCCGGGGGTCCTCGGAAACAGGACGTTTGTGCCACCGCTGCAGCCTTCACCAGAACGGAAACCAGGCCTTGCTTTTGTGTGTGTGTGTGTGTCCTCGGCCAGATTCAAAAGTGCAGGCCGCTGCCTCTGACCAATGGAGCCAGGTCACCCACCACCCCAGCTGCCAGGGGCTGGGCCTTTTGTCTTCCGTAGCGCACAGTGGGCCCTGAGGCCAGCATTGGTGGTGGTGGGGTTATGTAGGGTGGTCCCAGAAAGCAAAGTGAGGTGGTGAAGTGAGACAGGACTGGGAGGAAGACCGATAAAGGGTATGTTGAGCAAGTGGGCCACTGAGGCGCAACCCCGCACTGGGCCCTGAGAGAGTGTGCCTGGGTGTCACCCCCATGCGGACAAGGGAGCGGAGGCATGCGCCCACCAGTTCTGGTCTCTCATTACTAACAGTCGGTCCTTGGGCCACCAGCTTCCTGCCTCTGGGCCATGCTGAGCGCACTGCCCTCACATGGAGAAGCCAGGAGAACTTGGAGGGGACCAGGCTGGTACACCCCTCCGAGATTTCCCCAAGCATGGGAAGGGGCTCAAGGGTGCGGGTTCAATGCGGGTGTGAGGATGAGTCCCAAGGCTCGGCTCGCCCCATTCCAGCTCAGGTCCTGCCGTTTGTAATCCTCTCCCAATGCACTCCCACAGGAGTCTGTTCTGATACTAAACACCTGCTCCTGCTGCCGCAGGCCTTTCCCGAGCCCACCCCCTCACTGAGGGGAGCTCACCTTCCTGAGGGGCTGGTTTGGTGGGCTTATTTGGAAATGGGACTTGGGGCTGGTTGTCCCTGGGCAGGCTCGCGGACCCTGGATGGTTAGCTCTAGGAGGGGTCTTAGAAACCCCAGCCCCATTTCTAATTAGGCAGATGAGAAGGAGGGACCTCCCTCTACAGCTCTCCTGAGTGACTTCGGGAGGGCATTTGGTGACATGTTCCTGACTCAACAGCTTTGCAAAGAGGGATGGTCATTAACATCGCTACCTGGCCAGCAGCCCTATGAGGAAATGGGCATACAGCTGGTCATAAGCGGTTTATGGGCAGTACTTTGGGATGCCATCCTTCAGGGGAGCCCGGGCCTGGGCAGGGCTGTGAGTGAGGCAGGGGGCCTCCGGCTGCAGGTCACTGTGAGGGAAGCTCCCTGTGATCTGGGCATGGCATGTTGGGCTCTGCTTCCCCCACAGCACCCTGTGGGCACACGGAGACCCTGAGTCCGCCTGTGCTGCCTGGAGAGTTGTTAACCTGTTAGGAGCTCACGTTGGGGGAGGGGTCCCTGCAGGCTGGAGTAGGCGGGTACCCTGACAGGGAGCTGAGACCTTGAAACTCGAGTGGGAGGCAGCAGGGAAGGGGGTGGGGAGTGGGGAGCATGCAGCGCCCTCATTGTCAGGCGGTGCACGCTTTTCTGGGCCAAGTGCAATTTCTTGGGCATTGGCTCAGAAGAGTGGGCTGCGCTCAGTGTCACTGTCACAGCACTGCCCTTCCTAACTGCTGATGCAGCTCTGCCTCAGGCCCTCCTTTGTCCTTTATCTGGCCTGAGAACCTGCCCGCATCCCAATTGGCTCCCGCACTGCAGGCATCCTGTCCCTGGGGGTGGGGATGGCACCTGCAGCTGCCTCTAGGCCAGGCACCCTTCTCCATGGGTAGAAGGGAGCGAGCTCTATCCCAGCCCATGGGAGGAAAATGAGCATTTATTGAGTACCAGCTGTGTACTTTGTGTACTGTGCCAAACTATTGAATGCCTTATTTCATCTCATCCTCACAATGGTGGGATAATGTGATATTGTATTCCCATTTCAAAGGTGAGAAACCAAAGGTAAGATAGACTTGCACAGGGTTATACAGCCAGGAAGGGCAGGGCTGGGGACTTCAATCTGTTTGTGTCCATGATACCTCCCTTCGGGAAAGTGATGAAGTTGATGGATAAGTCAGACCACCTTAAACCTAATTTTTTGGGGGTGAGTCTTGGAGACCATTTGTGAGTACAAAGGATTGAAAAGACTGGGGGAAGGAGAACCCCACGACTTGCTACTTCTCAGTGTGAGCTAACTCCCAGAAGCCAGGGAAGAACTCACCTTCTCCCAAGGGCTGGCACCCATAAGGCAACCCATTTTACAGAAGACAAAACTGAGGCTGGAACAGAGAATTGTCTCAGATTCCTCATGAGGAGTAGCCAAGCTCAATATGGCTGCTCTCAGCCCATGAACAGCCCTCACAGCCCTAAGACCCAGACAGGGTTGGGGAGGGCTTGCTTATTAGTCACCCGATGGATTTCTCTGGAAATCCAGCAGGCTGGTATTTAATGGTAAGCCAGCGGAGGGTTGAGCTCATTCTTGTGCCTCCTTGTCCCAGCAGAGCTGCACCTGGCACTGCGCCCTGGGCTGGCACTTGGTAAGGCAACAGGGACAGGCAGAGTGGCAAGTCCCAGATTTCTGGACTCCTGGTCCAGTGCTCCTTTGGTGCCTCCCTACTTTGAGTAAGCAGGAAACACACTCTCTCCATGGCATAGGAGAGAGTTCAGACATAGGGCTACCAAAGCCTAGAATCTTAAACTCCCTGTCTCTTGGAAGTGGATGGGGTCTTGAGACTCTCTTACCTCTGGCACAAACCCTCACCTAGCCTCTGTGTGAACATTTCTGATGATGTTCATCCCTCCCCATTGTTGACCACTTCAGTTGATATCAAGTTCTCCTCCCTCCTTGTGCTGGTGGCCATTAGCCTGGACTCCGGGCCACTTGACCCCCAATGGCTGAGCTCCCACCACTTCTCAGTTGGTGGTTGGTTGCGTCTCTGGCTACACCTTTCTTCCATCTTGCAGACCCCAGCCCAGCTGGGAGTCAGGGAGAAGGAGTTAGAATATTAGCTTTTCCTATTATCTTGTGACCTTGGCCATGATACTCATCTCCCCCTGAGCCTGGTTTCTCCTTTACATAAAATGATGATAACTTTATTGGGCTGTTGTGAACATCAAGTGAGGCATGGAAAAAGCATGGGAAAAGGTTGGCATAGAATGAGAACTCAGTACATGCTAGATAGCATTATTATGACCTCCTAATTCATAAGCTCAGGATGGTAGCCCCTGTCTTGCTGAGTCACCTTGAGGACTAAATGAGAAGATCTATGTAAGTGCTGAGCACAGACTCAGAGTGAAGCTGGGCCCATGGCAACAGCCATACTTTGTCATGTTATCATTGCAAGAGGAGGGGCCCGCTAGTGGAGTGCATGAGGCACAGGCTTTCAGATGCCACATTTTTGATGCACATCTAAGACTTACTCAGCCCCACTGATTTCAAATTTTGGGTTCCCTCCCTCCTTCCCTTCCTCCCTCCTTCCCTTCCTCCCTCCATCCTTCTCTCCTCCATTCTTCCCTTTGTCTCTTCCTTCCTTCTCTCTTCCCTCCTTGCCTCCCTCTTTCTTTTTTTGCTTATCTCAAGAAGGTGCATCAATTAGGATACTTTCAGCTGCATTTAACAGAAGAACCAAGTCAAAATGGCTTAAAGGGTAGGGAGACTTATTTTTGCACATTACAAGGATAGTAGACTGGCAGTAAAGTCTAATGTAACCCAAATGAGTTTAAAGGCCCAAGTTATTCTGCCTAAAGTGGAATAAGTGCTAGCTATATGACCTTGTACCAATTACTTAACCTTTCTGGGCTTCAGTTTTTACATCTGTAAATGGGTCTACCAACAGGACTTTCCTCACTGGGCTCCTGTGAGGATTACATGGGTTAACAAGTGCAAAGTGCTTAGAGCAGTGCCTGAGACATGGTAAGTCTACATTAGTCTTGTCTCTTACTTATACTGCTATTGGGGACTCAGTGATGTGAGCAAGACTTGGATTTTTCCCACTGTCTGCTCTGCCACTGTCCATGTGTTGACTTTGTCTTCAGCCTTGTGTCCTCCTGGTGCAAGATGGTGGCGGCTGCACCAAGAATCACTCCTCATACAACACTGTCCAAACCCCGAAGAGAGAATACCTCTTTACCTGGAAGGAGGAAAGCCTTTCCCAAATAACTTTCTTGGCATCTCATTGGATCAAATGACTAAACTAACCACTTGGGGAGAGGAGAATAGAATCACCGTGATTGGTTGAGCCTAAGCCAGATTCCTCTTGTTGAGGCCACTTATATTTGGACCAGCTTGGGGGTCTGTAGTGAGAAAGAAGAGGAGTGGAATGATGAATTAGCCAACAATGTCTGACTCAGGGTGACGGATGTGGGGACACAGCCACATGGCAAAGGATCTTCCATCATGCCCTAAGATGCTTGTTTGGCTAGTCCTGAAAGGCTCGCTGAAGTCACCTTGATGGTAGGTGTGGGCTGCCATCTACGCTGCCAGGGGTGGCTCAGATGGAGCCCAGGGGAAGAGCATGCCAAGGCCTTGTCCATAGTCACTCACAATAATAACAACTTAATAGTAACTTCCATTTATCCAACCTCAGTTTTTCTGTCCCATCATCTAAGGGGCAGGTCCTGTTTTTTTGTACTGTTTTTATCTTCATTTGCAGGGGAGAAAACTGGGGCAAGGATAAGATGAAGTCATGTGCTTTAGCAGATATTATTAGTGCCTGTCTATAACCTGTTGGTCCTTCCTGGGGGTCACCAGCAGCCTTGGTGGAGAGTGGCTGTGAGCGCTGATGGCTCCCCTTATCAAGCTGCCTGTGTGCAGGGCAGCCTGGGAGTGCCAGGAGTTAATGCACCCATGACATTCCTTAGAAGTGAGAGGTGGGAGTTGGTGGATAGCCACTGAGCTTCCTCAGCCCTCAGGAGATTATTCTGAGGTGTGTCCTACAGTCTATAGAGGTACAGCCATGGCCGCCTGCTCACAAATGCACGCTCCTGTGGCTTTTCTCCCGCCTGTCTTACTTTCCTGCTCCCTCGCCTGGACTTCCTGGGGTCATTTCACCAAATGCTGAGCTCAGAGGCTGCTTTTGGTATGACCCAAACTAAGCCCCTTCCTAAGGTTGGGGAGTGAGTGATGGCACTGGGGTGCACAGCAGCTGCCCGTCCTGAGCCTGAGCACTAGGAGTAGGCCATGCTGCCGTCATCAGAAGAATCATGAGAGAAACAGGAGAACCTCAACCTCACGCCCCAAATCCCAGCCATCTTCAGTCTGAGCGGCATCCACAGGGTGGTGACCTGCCTGTGTAGTGACCGAACCCGGGGTTCCCTGGGGCGTGGCCCTGCTGGGCTCCGCCAGCCACAGTGACTTGTAAACTGCCTGATGGGATGGACCAGTGACCTGTGACGGAATCCGAGGAACAATTTGGCCTTCCCCAGCCGGCTTCAAAGGAGCGATTATGGACCATCCAGGAAATAATACATTTCATGGAAAAGACCGTAATTATGGAGTATTGAGTAAATAATATGTGCTTTTTAAAAAGTCTGCAATTATGTATTTATCCTATCTGTAATTAGGGAATTTTTCAAGGGTGCATTATAGGTAATTTAAAAATAAAATAATGACACCACTCAAAACAAACAGCCCCAAACAAAGACACTTTAGGCCACACCAAACTCAGCTGAGTGATGGCTTCAGGGAAGCCCTGTCCTTGGCTTTGGGGAACCCAGATGGCCCATGTCTGGCCCGCGGCATGTGCCGAGCTTGACCCCAACCTCGCTTTGATGTCTAGAAGGTCACCAGTGCTTAAATTCTCTCCTTGACCGGCCTTTCCTCGCAGCCTCTGTCCTCAGAGACTTCCTCCTATCGGGTGACAACTGGGCGCCAGCACCGCCCCTCACCCTCATCCTCCGGGCCACTTCAGAGCTGTGCTGTCCAATAAGGCGGCCACAGGCCACAGGTGACTATTGAAGTTTCAACGAGTTAAACCTTCAAAAATGTATGCAGCCAGGCCATCAGTTGTCCTGGCCACATTCCAAGTGCTGGGTAGCTGCTCACAGCTCATGGCAATTGAACTGGAAAGAGAGAGAGAGAGAGAGAGAGAGAGAGAGAGAGAGAGAGAGAGAGAGAGAGAGTGCATCGCCTCCCTGCAGAGGGTTCAACTGGTAATGTGACTTTAGCACCAGCCAGCGCTCGTGTGACCTCTCCCCGGTCTGAACACTTGCACTGAGGAAGCTGTTCCTTTTGGAAGTTTCCTCCGCACTGGACTGCTGGCGACCCACCCTTGTCCATCTTTCCTTCTGGAAGTCTCCCTGGCATCCCCAGCAGTCCCTGCTCCTTCTCCTTTCTTTTCTGCCCATGTTGTTTTCACACCTACCTGGGGGAGCCCGTCTCTCCTACCCGGGGGAGCCTGTCTCGTTCATCCGTGTGACCCCCCATCACAGGCCGGGATCTAGGAGGCTGGTCGAGAAGTCCCAGCTCAAAGCTTCTGTGAAGACCTCCTTCCTTCCTTGTCTCCCGGTTCTATGGCTCTGCATTCATGTCTGCTTTATCTCCCCTGGTCACATAAACCACAGAATTGAATGCAGAGTGCCTTGGTAGGGAATGACCTGCGCCCTGCCCATGCTGCCCACGTGTAGCTCTTGTTAGTTGGCATCGTCACCGCCCTGCATTAGGGGGAGGGTGAGTGTGGCCTGAGAGGCGCACTGGGGTAGGATCTGGGGGGCAGGGTCCTGATCAGTGCCTTTTTTGGTCATGAACCCCGAAGCCTGACCTGGGAGTGGGGAGTTAGGGGCAGGTCCTGGGGGTGGTGTGGGGTTGGTGCCTCCACATGGAAGACTAGAGGGCATGGGAGATGAGGACTCAGGATATGGCCCAGGTGCTGCCAGTGGACAGGTGAGAAGGTGTGGGGATCAGACACTGATGCAGGAGCCCCTCCTTGGTCTCATCTGCTCAATTCCTCAGCGGAGCTTTTTGGAAAGTTATGTTGATCTTGATTGTGCTAAGGGCGGCCAAGGGCTGATGTGAGGGGTGGCGCACTACGGTGGGAGTGAGGCCTCAGGCAGCAGCGGGAATTGAGGCCAGACCCTTCCCCAGCAAGGTGAGCCCAAGGTCACAGGGTCTACGTGCCTGCGCCAGCCTCCCTCCCTACCAAGGGGTTCTTCTGGCCGAGCCCGGCAGGTGCTGAAGTTTCGTTATTTTTCCTGTTTTAGGGGGACAAGTTTACTTTACCATGGCCCTCCCACCTGAGGTCCTGGAGGGGGGATGGTGTCTTATTTACTGAGACCTACTACGTGCCTGGCTCTGCTGGGCACTGGACTAGGAGCCCATGCTTGGGAAATGAGGAGATGAGTGGGTGGCCCTCCCTATTTCGCCTGCTGACCAGTGTGTGAGCCACAGCCCTGACCAACTCTTTTGAGCGTCAGGCTCCTTTGCTGCAAAATGCCCCCATCCCTGGCCTTTCTTTTTTTGCGGGGGAGGTTCTTTTAAATAAACGTACTCCATTGAGAAACTATCCTTTTTTTCTTTAACCAAGTTTAAATTAAATTCTGTTATTTCTAACTCCAAGTGCCTCGATTATGATGACAACAAATGAAGAAATGTTCCTGCTTCATTTAAGTGGGAGGAAAGAAATGTGAGTGACCCTGAAATAAATCTTAAAATTGAAATTGCTATTAGTGATCAAACCACTGTTTGACAGTGTCTGGGAAAGTTATTTTTATTTTTTAAATATATTTTTTATTGATTTCAGAAAGGAAGGGAGAGGGAGAGAGAGAGATGGGTACATCAATGATGAGAGAGAACCATTGACTGGCTGCCTCCTGCACGCCCCCTACTGGGCATTGAGCCTGCAACCCAGGCATGTGCCCTTGACTGGAATAGAACCCGAGACCCTTCAGTCTGCAGGCCAATACTCTATCCACTGAGCCAAACTGGCAAGGGCTGGGGAAGTTATACAGTTCTGTGCTAAAAAGGAGTCACATCTTCTAAATGTCCCTTCAGTTAGGAAAGAAAACAGCAAGCTCTCATTTCTGTGTCAATGAGGAGTCGCTCTGCTGGGCTCTCGTCAGCGCTCTCCATGAGGGGACCATGGACCTTGGCCAGAGACACTGTTTTTTATTTTTTCTATTTTTATTACATTTACTGGGGCCCTGTCACTGTCTTCTTGTGTGCATATAATGGGCTAATGAATGTGAAAGGATGTTTAATTTTCTTAGTCAAAAACTTTAAATTCTTGAATAGCTGATATTGTTATGCATTCAAAAATAAAAATAAAATGGAAGGATCATAGAATAAAGTCTCCCTCCCTGCCCCATCTGCCCATTCCTGCCCCCAGCTAGACGGCTGCTGATTTCTCATGTCCCCGAGGGTGTCTTTCAAAGGTGTTTACATTAGGCAAACAAACACGTC